>NC_138182.1:66109470-67443722 GCF_964194105.1 Spermophilus citellus | reverse complement strand
TATTTAACAAACTTGGACTTAACATTACTCCCTTATAGATTGAGAAGCTGAGACTTGGAGAATTTTAGTGATGCTGCCAAGATAGCACAGCTAATAAGTAGCAGGGCCAGGTCATAAGCTTAAGTACTTTTATCCCCAAATCTCATTTTCCTCCTATAATATCACACAACAGGCTATAAAACAAAGGTCTTTTTCATAGTTAACCACAAGCTATGTGATGTTAGACAAGTCACTTCATAATCTTTTCTAAAAACTGCCATGCAATTATTTCTCAAAAAAATTGTAAAACCAAAATAAAACAGTTCTTTAAAATGATGGATGGATAATTGTCACCATCATGTATGTATGTATGCAAGGGCCACCTCTCCAAAAATCCCTGGTGCCATTAGATGAAACAGACAGTATATAATCTTGGGTAACATTTAGCCGTGTATTATTCATATGGTCCCCAACCTGGCAACTCATAAGGTTCTCTGAAGGGCTTTCAAAAGATAGGGTGGTGTCAGACATGTTTTTTTCCTTTTAAAAATTCCAGGTGATTAAAACACATGATCAGCATTAGAAATGCTTCTTACTCACTGGCAGACCATAATAAACTCCATGATTGACTGTGGAAAATTCATCTAGTACTCTGGAAACTAACAAGTGGGAGGTTTTAGATTCCTTCTTGCTTTCATTCAGCAAAATGACTGAAGCCGAAGTTACATTTTCAAATGTTTATTCAGGAAGAATATATGTCTGTCTGTAGCAAAGCTCAAAAGTGGTCTCCAGAATATTTAAAAGAACATGTTCATCAGAACATTCTGTATAATACTTTGAGTAGATTATAATGAGTAAAACCAACCTTCAGACTTTCGAAAAAACAATAATGTGTGACAACAGATTCCACTTAAATATTAACTTTTCACACACGTTGTTTATGAAATATATTGTTCTGTTTGCCTTGCTGGACTTTTGTGTGTATTTATGCTATTACTTCCTTTTCTTTCTTCTCTCTCTCTCTCACTTATTTATTTTTCTTTTTATGGCACCTGGAATTGAACCCAGGAGCACTTAACCACTGAGCCACATCCCCCAGACCTTTTTATATTTTATTTTGAGACAGGATATCACTAAATTGCTTACAGCCTCACTAAATTGCTATGGCTGGCTTTGAACTTGTGATCCTCCTGCCACAGCCTCACAAACCCCTGGGATTTATAGGCATGTGCCACTGCACCCAGCCTTTACTTCTTAATACATAGTATAAAACTTTTTTAAACTTCATACACTTTCAGAGATAACATCTTTTAGAAAATAAAATAACTCTCTTTGATAAAAATCCAGTGTTCTCATACCAGGGGAACCAATAGCAAAAATTCAGCTAGTGTCAAACCCAGGCAAAAATCTGGATGGGGTTTAGTTGCAAACACAAAACATTCTGTCGAATCTGCCGTGAGTAGTCCATCAATGTTGTATCTGAGGCATTAGTAAACAAGGATCAAGTTTTAGTATGAAAGCCTTTCTTCAGTATTTTTACAGAAGCTTGTCTTCCTCATCATACATCCAAATGTTCTTTGTTATGTCTTGTCTACTTGGGGTCCCTGTCCCTTCAAGGCTGTTCCTGGGTGACATGTCCCCGCTCCTCCCCAGTGTGGGTGGTCTTTTCCCTTGGCTTCCAGCTGTCCAGGGGCTTCTTTCGTGTTTTCCTTTGTTTCTCTTCACCTTTACTTCTCCTCTTGGCCATCTCCTGTGCTCCAGGTACCTCACTGAAGCTTCCCCTTTAGGGTCCAAACCTCAGAATCAGTGCATTTCAGTTTCCACTCCCCAGGAGTAAAGCAGTGGATTCCTAATGCTGATTTCAGGGCTGAGCCTATCAGGTCTTTTCCTTAACAGGAGGAACAGGAGCACGCCATAGCCATTTTGAATCCACATCTTTGCAGTGTGGCTGGCTTTACCCATATGCTTGTGCAGCCCAAAGCTGGAATTATGGACGGCTTTACCTGCCACATTATCATATCATACAAGTAGGGGCTGTCCAAGTGCAATGCTGTGTCAACACTGAATACAGATGAATGGTACAGGAAAGATTTTTATCCTGATTATACTGATGAAGTGTTCTTTTTGAATATGCTGCCTGCACTTCAGCTGCCACACATGCAAAAGGAAGCACCATGCATCTCTGTGGATGTTTACATTTATAGATTCATGCATAAATTTATCCTAGGCCCCAATTCTTTGATTGGTTTATTCTTCCTTATTTTTATGAGTATTTTCTCTGTTTCTGTTGGAGCACATAAGAGACGGCAATTCTCAAGTGTCTGAAAGCACCTAGTGACTCTTAGTATTTGGTCTTCTTAGCTTTCCAGCATAGGCAAGGGAATTGGGAGAGAAACTCTTCTGTCCCTGTACAATAGCCGAAGGAATAGGTGTTTTCTCTGCCAGGAATGAAGCAGAAACCAACCAAAGAAACCAGCGGCCTCCTGTTCATCATCCAGAGAAGTCTGAGCTGCTTGCAAAGCCCAGTGAGGCCTCAGGGCCTCAGAAGCAATCTCTTTGCAAACAAGCTGTGCATTTCTCAGCTCCTATATTGTTGTCACCTGCTAGTGTCATTATCACCTGTTTCTACAGCACTGAAGTACTCCCAGCCCTTGGTTTGTAAATGCACAGAAGAACCTATGGCTAAGATAGGAATGGGGAGAAAAATTTGCAGTGGAAATAATAACTCTTTCCAAAATAAGGATTTGGGGAATGTCTAATACCTAAGAAGAAGAGAGGAGCTGATCAAGAGTATATTTAAGGTCAAACCAGTGGCATTCAGTCCATGTACTTAATGATGTGCTTTATATTTTTAATAATAATACAGTCGGTACCTTGGTATGAAAGTAGCCTCAACAAAGAATTTCCATATGTGTATAACATACTAATAAGAAACACCTGACATAATTCTACAAAGAAATTAAATGGTAATACTGAGAACAAACTGAAATACTGTTCTTATTGGAAGAGTAAATGGCACTCATATAACTTTTTTATTAAAAAATTCAATTTATGGTGCTTGTTTTGTTTTTCTTAAGGTCTTTGATTTAAAACATTATATTTCAGCACATAAATGAAAACCTGGTCATTTAGAATTTCATACAGGAGATATTTTGAATGGTTCTTTTGTTTTTTTTCCTTAATTCACATTTTTTTTAGGTAACTAGCCATACTAGTTAGGAAGAAGAAAGAAAGAAAACCATTAACACATCAGCCCATTTTCCTTTTTAGTTGATCTGGTTTAGTTGATGCATTTTCCCCCCTCATTGTTGATGAATAAAATGCTCTTGCATTATTGCCTGTTTTATATTTTGAATGGAGCTTATAATTTATATTCTATAAAGAAAGGCTTTGGGAAACACATTTTTTAATGTAGGCTCACATTTTGATGGAGAATAACAAGCCAGAATCTTTTATGAAACCAAGACTGAAATAATAAATTAACATAATTTTAGACATTATTGTCCTGATATCATAAAAAAGCTGAGAAGAGGAGTTTGGTCTTCATCTAATAGAATAATAACGTGCATGCTAGCCTGGATAAATTAAATGTTACCAAAATAACCTGTTTTAGGCTAGCTCTTTTTGTCAAGGCTAGATTTGACACACACCAGTAGAACCATTGGGCTATTTGAGGTCTCAGAAGCAGACAATCAGTAAGTGCTTCTTAAATTTATGAGTGAAAAGTATATGAATAGAGATATACTCATGCCCACTGATAGCATGCTGAAAACATTAGTCTGGGTCAGATTTTGAGGTATTTGTTAGTAAATTTATCTTACTAAAATGTATACGAATGCAAATGAACTTGGACACAATTATTATTATTTTAAATTAAACCAAAAACCATAGACCAGTTGAAGTTGTCAGTATAAGATTTTTTTTCTAAAATACCAGTATAGTAGTTGTATACGTTTTTAAGAAAAAATTTTGTCATATGCTGAATAAATTGTAATTCAGTCATTAGAAATGACTACTATTTAGTAATTTAGTTATCAGACCTGGGAGGTTGAAGAACTTTGTGTTCTCTTCTAATGTTCAAAATGAACATAACTATAGTAGCTCTTCCAGGAAATGTGAAAGTGGAAATGTAGTGAGTTTCCCCAGGGTCACTACAAGTGATATTATGTCTCCAAGTTATGATAATTTGAATAAGGGTAGATATTATATTGTAGAACTTTAGAGCTGCAAAGGATATTTAAGTTTATCTAATGAAAACTAGCATGAGTTTATAACGGGAAACCGAGACTCATAATGCAGATGATGAATCAAACCAACAAAAGGAAACTTTTAATTAAATAGGTGGTTTTTATACAGTTATAAGTAGATAAAGCTTTGTACTCTGAACTTGTCTTTTAGAAGATTCTGTGTAAACTTTCTGTTCATTCTTAGATTCCTGTGGCCTCTTTTTCTTCTGTAAAGCGTTGATTTCACTCTATTTTAATTATTGTGTTGCTCTTCCTTAATGGAATGAAAATGTCTTTATGGCAGAGGACTTGTCTTACTACTTTGTACTTTTTTTTTTTTTTTTTTTTTTTTTAAAGAGAGAGTGAGAGAGGAGAGAGTTAGGAGAGAAAGAGAGAGAGAGAATTTTTAATATTTATTTTTTAGTTCTCGGCGGACACAACATCTTTGTTGGTATGTGGTGCTGAGGATCGAACCCGGGCCGCACGCATGCCAGGCGAGCGCGCTACCGCTTGAGCCACATCCCCAGCCCCACTACTTTGTACTTTTGTACCTTCAGTTTTAATCACCGTGATGGTCACGGAACAATTTTTCCAATATTGGGGGAACAAATTAACGTCTCATGGAAACAAGAAAAAAAAAATTAATAAACATTCAAGTAATGAATCCTACATCTGTTCAAATGTATAATTAACAAAGGTAAACGTGTGTTCTGTTTTTCTCCCTACAGTCTCCAAACGTCCACAACTACCCCGATATGGAAGCTGTACCCCTGTTGCTAAATAATGTGAAAGGGGAGCCCCCGGAGGACTCATTATCTGTCGATCACTTCCAAACACAAACTGAGCCAGTGGACTTGTCAATAAACAAAGCCAGGACGTCCCCCACTGCCGTTTCATCCTCCCCAGTTTCCATGACAGCATCCGCCTCCTCACCTTCTTCCACTTCAACCTCTTCATCTTCATCTAGTCGTCCAGCCTCATCCCCAACTGTTATAACATCAGTATCTTCAGCATCGTCTTCATCAACAGTATTAACTCCAGGACCCCTTGTTGCCTCTGCATCTGGCGTGGGAGGCCAGCAGTTTTTGCACATTATCCATCCTGTACCGCCTTCAAGTCCCATGAATTTACAGTCTAACAAACTGAGTCACGTTCACCGCATCCCCGTGGTGGTACAGTCGGTGCCTGTTGTCTACACAGCTGTACGGTCACCTGGAAATGTGAACAACACTATCGTCGTGCCGCTTTTGGAGGATGGGAGAAGCCATGGCAAAGGTAAGAGACACAAAGAAAGCCCTGATTTATTTTGGCACTAGAGAAAAGTGTTCATTTATTCATTTATTCAAGGAGTGCACTCTTAGCTGTATGCAAACCCTACATCCAAAGAAAACTACTGATCAGCGTTGAATAGAGCACAGTTTAGTGGAAACCATATTTGTGTAGATATTTGCTTCAGTTTTCCTTAGTTTGCATTTTTATTTATCAGGTCATTTAATGTCAGAATTCAGGGATCTAAATCTGCAAAGTAATGCTTACCTTTAAATGGTCAGATGACAAGGGAAGTCTGTGGCGAGTGGGATTATGTATGCAGTGTTTGGATCCCTCATAGAAGTTAGTCATTATGAATTCTTTTAAAGAGTAAATCAGGATGTTTCTCCTTATTTTTTTTAGACTGGAACTTATTTTATTACTGCAGTAATAAAAAATGGGATGAAGCTGAAATTCCTGAAATCTAATCATTCACTTTTGGGTGACTTGTAGGTTACCATTAAAATAAATCTAGGGCTGGGCTTGTGGCTCAGAGGAGCACTCAACTAGCACTTGCGAGGCCCTGGGTTTAATCCTCAACACTACATAAAAATAAATAAATAGAATAAAGTTATTGTGTTCAGCTACAACTAAATAATAATAATTCTAAAGTTAGTTGTTCGATTATAAAAAATATCAGGGAGCTCAGTTATTATCATCTTATAAGTCTCAGTATTATTTTAAATAACAGGATGACTTAATGTAACAGAAATATTTTTAAATGAAATATAAACATGCTCTTCTAGGGTTTAGAAGGCAGAGAAATACTGTGACATATGACTATGTAACCATACCTAGTTATTTCATTAAATTTTGGTAGTTATGCAACTGATCATGAAGTTATTTTCTCCAAGTTTTTTCCCCCAAAATTTTACTGAAAAAATTGTGATAACATCATACTGTCTCTTCTTTCTTCCTACCATCTATAGAAATGTAAAAGCCCATAATCATTGACTCATTCCCTTTTAAATGAGATATGAATGTATGTATTTTGTCTTCTGTGCCTATAAATGATGCTAGATTAAGATATATTAGTTTTTGCTTTGACATTGTATTGACTACTGAGGCCTGTAATAAAAATATGATTAATGAATACATAAAACATGGTCTTCTCATAAAATGCTAGTAAACATGGTAGTTTGGGTTCTTATGTATAGTAGGATTCAATAGAGAGAGATTATATTGGATTGCAAACTTAGAGAAAGTTTTGCAAACATACTGCAGAATTGTGTTATTCACCATTTGCAAGTTACATTTTTTATAACACTGAAATAAATTTCACCTTCCCGAGTTAACAATATGAAAATTTCATGATTCAGAGCATACAGGAATTTTAGTCTACAACTTTGAGCTGTAAGCACTCACTGCTTACCAGAAAACCGCTGTCTTCTGTGCCATTATGGGCCAGGTACTGGTCTCCTGACCCTGTACAGAAAAGGTAGAGGAAAAAGAGGGACTGGGGATTCTGTTCAGGGGTTTATTCAAGTCAAGCCCTATTTCATATCACAAATATTGCTATTGCAAATTCACAAATCTCTAAATAATAACATAACTGAAAGACAAAACAAATATATATTTCTTTCTGAATTCAGAGATATAATGTTTTTCTAAGAACTAGGAATTAGCATGCAGTGAAACTACTTTGTACACTGCATTATTTTATATATGTTTATGTGTAATGGTCGAGTCCAGTCTTCCTGCGATACTGCTTAAAAGAAATACTGCTTTCATTATGTAGTTGATTAATAGATATTTTAATGTTCCTCATGGCCTTTTATATAGTTTTGACTCACTAATGAAGGAAACAAAACAGAAATCTTATTTGCCATCATCATTTTATGGGAGAGTTAGTTTTTATTTAATATGAATATATAAAATAGATGGCTAAAATTTAATTTTGTAGAAAATATTTCATTTTAGAAGATCTTTTTAAAACTCAAACTATAATTCTCTACATGAATACATTTGTTAGTGGTATATTTTTCATGTAGTGTGTTTTACTTGGCAAATATTTCATATTAAGAATAAAAATTTGTTTAATCATAAACCTGCTGGACTGTGCTATCGTTACTAGGAACATGAGATTGGAGATCAAAGATGTACCACTTGGAATCCTGGCTTTTTCACTCATAGTACTGAATGTGGGAAAGTCACTTAATCTCATTAGTCCTCGTTTTCACCCAGTGACAAAATGGGGGTAACATGATCTATCCTAAGATTATTGGGAAGATTAAGTAAGAAAGTAATGTAAATGTGTAGTGTTTATAAATGTCAGTAAATGTTTGTGGTTATTTATCATTATGATTGTTCTGCCCCAATACCATAGGCAATAATGTTCAAATTTTCTTTTTCTCTGTTTTTTATAAAAACAGAGATGTCATCACAACAGCGGATTATGAGGGATGAGAGATTAGTATGAGAAATTGTACGGGAATATTTCATGTTTTTGTTTTTATTAGTTTACATTGTATTTATAATCACCATATTCTAAAAATATTGCTGTAGCATTTTGTAAGTTTTTTTTATTGTTTAAACTGGTTAATTAAATGATAGTAAATGTGTCCAGTGGAGTGGGCCTAGCTTACAGAATGGGTAAAGGAAGGGACAGTTCTGTCATTCCTCGGTCTTTATTTTCTCATGTGCAGCTGGGCTTTGTGCCACCAGGAGAGAGAGAGTGAGGAAAAGAGTTGTTCCTTCCCTTCCCACTTAGGATTTGTAGTCTGGAATGGATGAGCAAAAGAAAATACGACAGGAAAGTATGATTTTCAAAAAGCCATTCATAAATTAGATAAGTGTACTGGTTAATTAGTCATGACCTATCTGGTCTCTGACTGGAAAATAAGATTACCCGATATGTCACATCATACAAAGGGCTGTGAATATGCACATTCATAGCTAATCTAATGCATCATGTCTCAAGTCTTTTGTTCATTTAGGTGTTTATTGAGCATCTATCATTATCAGGTGTTATTGACACCAAGGATATAATCCGAAACAAAACAGCTGCTGTTCCCAGTGCTCAAAGGCTAATGGGCAATGTCAACATTCAACAAATACATCATAAAAAAATAATTGTATAACTTATTATGGATAAGTTGGACTACCACAGACCAGCCGGGATTGTGCCAATGGAAAGTGCTTAATTATAGTCCCAATAGAATTGTGTTTAAGCAAAGTATTTCCATGTAGGTTGTTACATGTGGAAGGAAGAAATGTTTTGACTCTGATGCTCAGAAGGGGGTGGTAAGGATTTGGGGAAGTGCTGGGCTGAAATTTTCACAAGAATGCTTGAAGAACAGCAGAAGGCTAGGAAGTGCTTTCTGATGAGAGTTGAACCTCTGCCCATCCGAGTTGGTAAAGACTATTGGCCTAAAGTTGTCGGCTTTCCCAGGGCATGTGTAGATCTTAGTGAGCCTTGAAGAGAATGTGAGATATGAAGAAGAATGGAATAATGTTCTGGAATGCACAGTAAAGGAACAGAATTTAGAATAGAGGGAGAATGTGAAAGAAGATCTCCTGAGGAAAACAGTCTGCCAGTTGGAACCCTGAGCACAAGCAGCACTCAGCCCTGGGTGTCACATGGAGAGGTGCTGAGCTCCCCATGCAGGGATGAGCATTTGCTGCCATGTAGCTGAGACATGATGTCTGTAAACAAGACCCTAAAGGGAGTATTTGGCTTCTTAATAATTGGTCCAGGAATTTCCATTCAATCTGGTGAGGGTCATGGTCAATTTCCCAGGAGAATTTCATGGGCTTCTATAGATAGTTTCTGCTTTTCTGCTACTAAGTATCATAACAAATCATAGGCAGAGTTGCTCTTGGTTCACTACTGCCTTGATGGAGGAGCTCAGCAGGTTTGGAGTTCTCCTTCCTTCTAGGATGTAGTGTTGCCTTATATAGGCCAAGCACAGTTCTAGCCACAGGGGCTCCAAGATGAACGAGTCCTTCTTGTCCTGCATGGTACATTCTAGTAGGAGACACTGCTGACATTGGCTAAGTAGTATATTTGCTATAGGAAAATTGAAGAAAGATGCAGTTTTAGGTATAACTAAAGAAGTCTCTGGGCAGTGGCACACGACTATAATTCCAGTGTCTGGGAGACTGAGGCATAAGGATCGTACAGTTGATACCAGCCTGGGCAACTTAGCAAGACTCTGTCTCAAAAATAAAAAAGGGCTGGGGCATGTAACTCATGGGTAAAGTGCCCCCTGGGTTCAATCCCCAATGCCACCAAGAAAAAAAAAGTATCTGCAAAATAAGCTATGCTAATAATACCTGGAAAAGATTTTCCAGGAAAAGAAAACTACAGGTTCAGAGACCCTGAGGCTCCAGTGAGTAGCACCTGTGTGAGGAAGCGCAGCAAGAAGGCCCAGAGGAGGGGCCAATGGGAAAGTGGTAGAGATGTGGGCCAGGGTAGGTCCAGCCTCGAAGTCATGGTGTAAATGCTTTGGGTTTTGTTCTAAACATGATGTGAAACCACTGGAACTGTCACTTAGAGCAGGAATGTGACATGGTCTATTTTACCTTTTACAAACACCTTCAAGTCACTGTAAACCATCAAGAATGTAGGGCAGGACCTTGGCCCATTTATTGATGGGGTTATTTATTTATTTTTTGGTGCTTAGCTTTTTGAGTTCTTTATATACCCTAGAGATTAGTGCTCTATCTGATGTGTGAGGGGTAAAGATTTGCTCCCAAGATGTAGGTTCTCTATTCACCTCACATATTGTTTCTTTTGCTGAGTACAAACTTTTTAGTTTGAGTCCATCCCATTTATTGACTCTTGGTTTTAATTCTTGTGCCACAGGAGTCTTATTAAGGAAGTTGGGACCTAATCCCACACAATGGAGATTAGGGCCTACTTTTTCTTCTATTAGACGCAGGGTCTCTGGTTTTATTCCTAAGTCCTTGATCCATTTTGGGTTGAGTCTTGTGCATGGTGAGAGAGAGGGGTTTAATTTCATATTGTTGCATATGGATTTCCAGTTTTCCCAGCACCATTTGTTGAAGAGGCTATCTTTTCTCAGAAGATAATATACAATCAATCAACAAATACATGAAAAAATGTTCATCATCACTAGCAATTAGAGAAATGCAAATCAAAACCACTCTAAGATTTCATCTCACTTCAGTCAGAATGGGAGCTATTATGCATAAAAATAACAATAAGTGTTGGCAAGGATGTAGGGAAAAATGTACACTCATATACTGCTGGTGGGACTCCAAATTGGTGCAGTGAAAATGGAAAGCAGGATAGAGAATTCTTGGAAAATTGGGGAATGGAAACACCACTTGACCCAGATTTGCCTCTCCTCAGTCTATACCCAAAGGATTTAAAAACAGCATACTACAGGGACACAGCCACATCAATGTTTATAGCAGCACAATTCACAATAGCTAAACTGTGAGACCAATCTAGATGCCCTTCAATAGATGAATGGATAAAAAAAATGTGGCATATCTACACAATGGAATATTACTCAGCAATAAAAGAATAAAATCATGGCATTTGCAGGTAAATGGATGGAGTTAGAGAAGATAATGCTAAGTGAAGTTAGCCAATCCCAGAAAACCAAATGCTCAATGTTTCCTTTCGTATAAGGAGGCTGATTCATAGTGGGATAGGCAGCAGGAGCATGAGAGGAATAGATGAACTCTAGATAGGGCAGAGGGTGGGAGGGTAAGGGAGGGGCCATGGGGTAATTAATGATGGTGGAATGTGATGATCAATATTATGCAAAGTACAGGTATGAAGACACGAATTGGTGTGAATATGCTATGTATACAGACTTATGAAAAATTGTGCTCTATATGTGTAATAAGAATTGTAATGCATTCCACTGTCATTCATAAATAAATAAATAAATAAATAAATAAATAAAAGAATGTAGGGCAGGAGTAAAAACAGGAAGGCGTCAACAGGTCCACTTCAGTGAGTGGAAAGAGGAGCACAGTGGGGGTGACTCTAGGCCTGGGGTTCAGCTATTAAGCAAATAGCTGTTCTTTACTAAGATGGGAAGAGTGGGGCTGGAAGGGAATTGCCTTTCAGCTGTATTAAATTTGACAGGCCTGTGGCACATTTGAGCAGGATGATTGAGTTGGAAGTTGGACAAGTGAGTTTGGGGCTCCAAGGAAAGAGGAGACGGGTTTGGAAGAACTAATTTGGGATCCATTAGGGTAGGAGAGGCGTTCAATGCTGTGGATTATCATTCATCATCTTAGGTGAGAGCAAAAATAGAGAAGGGAAGGCTTGTGACCCCAGCAGTTCAGCGCTTGGGATTAGAAAGGGAGGGAGGGACCCAGAAGGTGGAAAGATCTGCAGTGAGCTAGCGGGAGAGGGTTCAAGAGGCGAGTGAAGAGAGTTCTAGGAGCCAGTGGGCAGTTGTCCCCAGTGCTGCTCAGGGTGGAATAAATTGGGGACTGAGAATGGAGAGCTTTGGAAGGGGGGCCTCCAGCATGTCTGTGGAGTGGGAGTACAGAACCTGGAACTTGAGTTCTTGTTTGGATAGGAGGTGAGAAAAGGGAGACCCAAAGTCTAGACAGCTCTTTGGAGTTGTCTGTTCTAAAGAGTTATGGCGACATGAAATGGTAGCTGGCCAGGCATGTGCGCTCTGGGTCCAGGGAAGGGTTTTAAAGATGAGAGAGAGAATAGTCTTTTTATGTGCTATCAAAAAAAATCTAGTAGATGTGCCCTTCTACAGATGAATGGATAAAGAAAATGGAATATTACACAATGGAATGTTACTCAGCCATAAAGAAAAATGAAATTATGGCATTTGCTGGTAAAAGGATGGAACTGGAGAATGTGATGCTAAGTAAAATAAGCCCGTCCCAAAAAACCAAAGGCCGAATGTTCTCTATGATTTGTGGATGCTAACCCACAACAAGGGAGGTTGGGGGAGGGGAAGAATAGCAGTCCATTGGATTAGACAAAAGGGAGTGAAGGGAGGGGAACAGGAAAGACGGTAGAATTCATCAGATATAACTTTCCTAATCTTATATATGAATACATAGCCAGGGTAACTCTGCATCATGTATGACCGCTAGAATAGAATCCAGATTAGAACAAATTGTATTGCATCTATGTAGAATAGGTCAAAAATACACTCTACTGTCATGTATACCTAAAAAGAACAAATATAAAAAGAATAATCCAGTAGAGTTGAAAAATAGATACTTCTATAGAGAATTATAGAAGCAAAATTCTTATTTGCATGTTATTGCTTATTTTACACTGTGGAGTAACCTGCATCTTACAGTAATTAATTTGAATTCAGAAGCTCATTTATGCTGTTCATGAGCACAGTATTCCTGACTTAAAACAATTGTGCAATTAGATCCTTGAATAGAATGTACTTCTCCCTCAAATATCTCACTAGAGCATGTTGATTCTGCTGTGAAGAAAGCAACCTGATTTGGGTCTGCAGTTACTTTGGTCCCTCCTTTAAAAGAGTGTTGCTTTCTTATTATGGTTGGAGGTAGACACACCGTGAAGAACCCTCCAGAAATACACCTTATTTTCATAGCACCCATTCAGGAGTCTCACAGAGCCGAGACCGCGGGCACATATGAAATACTTACACCCCATATTCTTCCTGCAGGCTGTTGCTTTTCTCAGCAGCCTGCAGGAGGAAGCTACAAGTGTATTTTTAGTCTTTACGCCGCCGTTTATATTTGTGAAAGGAAATGTGGCCATTGCAGTGATTGCCACACAGCTTCTTGGAAGTGGCTCCCCACACATTGAAGACACCTGGAGTTTTGCTCTGATGACACTCCACATTTCCAAACTCAGTTTCAGTCATTTTCTTCTGTTGTCTGCTTTCCCACTGTTGATGTCCACACCTCGTTTCAGGTCCTGGTCTTTGTCATAGACTCACTTCTTCTGTCTACCTTCCACAAGTGGAATCCTGGGTGTCATCTGTCCATATAACCAGAATAGTCCTGGGCAGCTCACCTGCACTTACATGTACAGTTGTCTGAGCTTCTTGAGTAGCTGAACTACCACCTCTTCCTTTGGTAAATTAATTTTATTTTTAAAGTATGGTAACTACTGGATACAAACGAATATTTCAATTCTCAGTTAGATTTTTGTCAACAAAGCATTTAGTTACAGATATATGTATACACACACACACACAAACATATATTCAGTGTTGCTTATTGGGAAATGGGACTGGAGCCTTGTTGTGTTTTGGTTTATTATTCTTAAATATAGACTGATAAGATTGGAGTGTTTGAGTATTATCATTGTAAAACAAAGGCAGGAGCTTGTTAAATATAGTGAGAGAAAGACAGGCAGCCTGTATTTATAAAAAATTTAGTTTGAACGAGGCATTCAGAATGCTTTATTTTATACAGTTATACTGGTGATTTGTTGTTTGCTTTTACCTGATTTTCAACATGAAATAGAAATGTCTCTGTTTTTTTTTCCCTTTTCTGGGCATGCACATGAGGTTGAATAGATTCCACCAAAAAATTGGCTTCTTGTGCTCTTGTTTATCTGAAATATCTACAATCTGTCGATTCTACTGCTTCATCTGGCATAGACTAGGTTAGTTCTAAGATTGGATGATAATAATTGGCTCAGAAGAGACCTAAGCTGTTGTATGATTCTAGGAGAATCAGCAAAAAGGAGAAACCTGTGGGTAACATGCCAATAGGTGAATTTGGTTGATTCCCCCACCTCTGGGGAAAAAAGACAAGGAGGAAATTATGACTCCCTAGGGTGGTCCACTTTGAAAGGTAGATGTTACTAAGGAAGTGAAGACAATAATGAATCCATTTGTTAGGTAATTAGCTTAATCTAGAGGTTAACAGAACAGACTTGGTGTTCATTCTGTTATGAAGAATATTAGGAGCTACTGAACAAAATAGCTTTGTACTCCATTTTCACTTATTACTCTTAAAATAAAAATACGTATGTTTAAATAGATTGCTGCATGAATTTTTTAAACTAATATAGTAAGTATTCCAATGTGGTCTCTACTCATTTTTTTTTTTACCACACCAAAGTTTTCTCTGATACTCAATACATAGAACATCACATACTCAATTTTGAGATATAGTATCTTTTATTTCTTTTGTGAATAGTTTTATTTTAAGGAAATTTTTTTCTCTCTCTCTTAGAATTTTGTTCTTCTAAGATATAATGCTTTTCCATATGGTTCAGGTAGTGTTATGGAACAGGGGAATTCTTATTTTACATATTAGATTGCAGTCATTTATAGATATTTTTTGATATTTGGGCATTTGTAGTTATTGCAAGAAATACATATATGTATGTATATATGTGTGTTTACATAATATATATTTATATGTATATACGTATATATGTATATATTGCAAATAAACACTTACTCAATGACTTATATGTTCTGTAGAAACAAATAAATGAGGAACAATATAAGATCCAAGAGGGATACGAGTTTTAGAATCACTGCCAGGATTGTTTTAAATTGGCTTTTTAATAATTTACAACTCTGTGGCTGTGGTTTCTGTTCCCTGTTTTTTTTCTTATTCCCTGAATAGTTCTTTTTCTGTTCCAAACTGTGTTACTGTTTTCTCAGCTCGTTCACTCTGTTTTCCATTGTGAATGGAGAATTGATTAATTGGTATTCCACTTTGTATTCTTCAGGAAAAAAAAAAACACTGATATTTGTCTATCTAATAAATAAAAGGAGAGGTACTGATTTTTATGGTAATTAATCACACATGCAATGCTTTCTCCAGCCACCATTATGCAAGGTGAAATGGTGCTTTGATCATGGGCCAGTTGTATGTTTTCCATGATCTCTTGACTTTACCATCTTTTCTTCTTCTAATGCTTCATTTATCCGACAAATGTTTTATGAACCACATATATGACCAGGAATGTCCTTCACTTCCAGCAGAGGAAGTTAAGGGGGAAAAGAAAACTCTTCTTAAAAGCCAGCTCTGGTTTATAATACACTTAAACAGTGCTGTTCACACCATGGGTCATTTCCTGTTGGTAAATCTTGAAATCAATTTAAGCTCATGAAAGAGCATAAATAAATGAAAGAATGAAGTGAAATTGAAAAAAAAAATCTGAGAACATTATCCAAATAAGTGTATTCCATGAAACTTGTTGGTTAGCCTGTTTACATAGAAATGTGGTTATGTATGTGTGTGTGCCTGTGTTTGTGCGCACATTAGCGCACACATGTATATATGTGTTCTGGGTCATGCTGAAATATACATTTCTGACTGACCACTGGAGCTTTCCCACCCATAACTGGGTTCCTTCCCCTTCCCTTCTCCTTTCTTCCCTTTCAAGATACCCACCTTGGCTTCTTCTCCTTCTTTTCTTTGCCCTCCACTCCTCAGCTCTCCTCTATTTTTCTATCTTCTTATTTTATTGGTTGTCTTCTATATCTCTCTCCATCCTTCACCATCCTGCCTTCTTCTTAATCTTGATTCTTTTTTCTCTTAGAACTAACCAAGTCACTGTCCCAGAAAATGGAATCCAGAGGCCTACACTGAAAATGACAGTCTTTGTACTGCCATCTAGTGGTAACACTTTTAGTACAGAGTAAATTGAAAGGCAGACTCTATTTTTTCCAAGATTGTTCCTGGATTTTCCCAGCTAGTTTAGGGTTGTAAGGGACACAGTGGATATGCCTTTCTTAAGAAATACTCAAACATAAATTTGAAGCTCAAGTTATCGACTTTGGTTTTAGAGCTCTAGTCTATGACATATGTTTTCAAAAACTATATTTAATTCAGTCCAGAAAGAAAAAGTACAGCTTCTACCTGTTCATCCCACTTCCTATACATTTCTGCATTGACTTTTTAATGATTTACAAACTCCATGTAGTCTAGTAAAAATAAAATGCTACTTCCTGTGTATGTGTGCACAGGTTCTTTTCAACTATGGATTATGTTTGTTGGCTGAATGTAAGCATATGTTTGCCAGCTTGTGTGTTGTCAGCAAGTTTTGCTGAGAACTGAACCCACAGAGCAAGGAAACCAGTGTCCTGGAATGTCATAGAAAATAAAATGAACAGTTTTGTTTTTGGACAGAAAGAATGTAAGGAAGCGTGTCAACCTGGAGAATCGGGAATAGCCCTTAGAGAATTCTCAGAGGAATTGCTTTCTCAATAGGTAGGAGTCTAGGGGGTCAGTGGGAACAGGGAAGAACTAGAAAGGTCACTTGGCATGTGGCTTCTCACTCTCCTGAGGATAGAATGACCTAGCAGGACTTGGGAGACTGAGAGGATATAGTCCTCGGTTGACAAGAACTCTGGTGGTTTATGTGATATGTTTTGGATTACTATAAATCCTCATTCCCATGAGACAGTAGGTTGGGAGCCTCCCAACATTCTTCACTAAAATTTGACCTTCTTCCAGGTACCATTTAAGCCTCAGGTGCCCTATTCCCCATCGTTCTGAATGAATGACACTGCTAAAGGCTCAGTAAATGTTTACTGAATGAAGAGAGAGATGAACAACTGAGTGAACCAGTGTGACCTGCTGTACCTATGGTATTCTGTACAATATATCTAGGAATACTATGGACACTATTGATCCACAATCCTAAAGTCCTGAACATAAAAGAAACCTTCCCTTTTATGGTAAAATAGAAGGTGCCAGAACATAAAAGCCAGCAAGCTTCCTACTACCCGTTCACCCCCATCTCTTACCATTCCACCCAATATGTCCCATGTCTCAACCATGTGCCATGGCTTACCATGGACTCTATCTCATGGGAGGAAGAAAGGAAAACCTTTTCTTTCTCTGACAAACATCCTGGTTCAGTGCCACCTTTTCTAAGAAAGGTGTGTACCAAATTATAAGGCAGCCTCTCCCTCAACCCCCTTATCTTCTCATTGCTTCACTGCCTCACCCAGTGTCTAGGGCAGTACCGCTCATCATGTTTGCAGAGTGAATGAGGACCATACCCAGGGCTGGTACCACTGTGTGTCAGTGAGCCCTCTGTAGTTCTCCAGTGTTGCTGAGTGTATATTGTTTCTGCTATTTCCCCAGTGTGTTTTATTCCCGAGTACTTAATATGAAAGACTAATGTTTGGTGGTACATCAAAGATGCTTGATATGATTTAGGTTTTAGTAGGTTCTGGAGTTGATCCCCTGCGAGTGGGAAATATTCTTATGGCTTCCAAATAGTCTTGATGAAAAGATAGTGCCGAGTGAAAAATACAGTCAGTCCTTATTTATTCTTTGACTCTCAGGTAAAATATTTTACCTGTGAACACAGGATAAATAATGGCTTTGATTGGACCCAAGCAATTAATAGAGTCGGCAAGGTTTCTTATATAATAATAACGCCAATTTCATTTCCCAGTCAGGTGAAACAAATTATGCCTCCTACCTCACCACAGCGAACTGCGTCAGCATCATGGAACCATAAAATCTGAAAACGGTGGAGTATGGATAATCCCACTATAAATTGTAATAAAAATTCCCCTCCAGACTCTATATTCTCTCCATTAAGTTCATAGACACTGTCTCTTTGTACATAAAGTTTTATGAAATAAATCGACCAGTTCTCCTGTCCTTACCAGATAGCAAGCTGTTTTGATTTAAAAGCGGATAATGGTGCAGTCAGTTTTGGGCGTTTGCAGTACATGTTAAAAACATAAATTTCCTTTAACAAACCTTGAGTAGAAGGAAAAATCCTACATTTATTTGCACTATGCAGTTAAATATTTTTGGGTGAGGAAGAATAAATGATGAATTTACCATTGTGGGCCCATTTGTTGCATCCATAAAACAAAGACTTGGTTTCTCCCCTCAGATCTCTAATCATAAAGGTGTAATAAGTAAACCCAAGCACAAATTTAAAACAGCTTTGTTTGAATTGTTTCAAATCTTTCTTTGTTTAGAAGGCATTGTTGATTTCTTTTTGCTCCCCATTTTTATTGGTGCAGTATAGTTGTACATAATGATGGGATTTGTTGTTACATAGCCATACATGCGCACAATATAAGGAATTGTTCGTTTGATTGTCTTTTTGTCTTTTCTGAGCTACATCCAAGGGTTCCATAATCTCTGGTGTAGCCTTTGTCAAAAGTGAATGTTTTAAATCAGTTCTCTATAAACACAGGGACCTTTTAAACAGAGGAAGCCTATTCAGAGACTCAGCTCGTAAATCCTCAAAGAACACGCACTAGACACTGAAGAAAGTAGTAGATTATAATAAAGGCAGAATAGGTGGCATATGAGGTTAAAGTTGAAGAACATAGGCCTTGATACTTAGAGCAGGTAGGAATATTCCAGACCAGGAAAAGAGTGAACAGTGAGAGCACAGCATGGCAGGTGCATAAAGAATGAAGAATGGTGTGGTTTTGCTGAAATGTCAGCTGTGATGTATTTGCACACACATCTATTGCATACCATGTGTGAGTCACATGCACTCTACTTTTCTTATCGGAAAGGACCTGAGGTCTGCTCTATCTCTACGCTTAGCTTATATTTAATGTTTACATTCTTTGTTAATATGGTTTTCTAGCTGTGCATGCACAGAAAATAGCAAATAAAAATAGCAAAGGGAGAAATAAATGAAAGGAACATTTCTCAATCTTTTTTTTTTTAACACCCATCCCATAAAATGTTTCCTCAGTGGAATTTTATATGTTCCCAGTAGTCACAAAAAGTTGTTAGTAGTTGGTTTTCCATGGCTTTCCTTCCTTAAAATATATATATATATATATATATATATATATATATATATATATATATACACACACACACACACACACACACACACACACACATATATACATACTGATTCTGTGTTATCTGTCTATAGATGCTCCATATTCAAGTCCCATGTGCCAAACCCCTGCCCAAGTTAGGCAGACTCCCTTTATCCTGTGGACAGCAAAGGCAAAAAGTGGCATCCAACAAAGATGTCAGGATTATTATTAAAAGAAGATCTTGAATAATCCTGGCAAGGTCTTTCTAGATGGGAGCAAATAGGTTTACACAGTTCTTTAGTCCTTGGAAATAATATTTTACTACAGCATAGTAATTGCTTTTTAAATAATGACCATTATTAATGAAAGAAAGGTTAAATTATTGTCAATCTGTTTGAAGAAGGAAACAAATTATATAATAAATCTTATAAAGATATTTATTAAAAATCATTCAAATAATAGCCTTTACTGAATGCCTCTATTTCTTCACACTTTATGTATGTCATCTTTAAGCCCTATGCTAACCAACACGCAGGCATTAATACCAGTCTTTTTAGGTAAAAAAACCTGAGACTTATGAATGTCTTCTGTTCTTGAAAGCTACAACTTGAAAGTGGTAGATTTTCAAATGAACTATCTAAAAAATACTTCAAAGACATTTTGCCATAGTTAGATTTGCTGCTTAAACTTTATGACTTAATTATCTTTAGAACTGGTCAATATTAAGTATCCCAACTTCATATTTCCTTTGATTAGCTGGTATTGGATATTTAAACCATTTTGGGGGGTCAGGGATTAAATTTATTTATATGAAATCTATATATGTAAAACCCAGTGTGTGTGTGTGTATTAATTACATGAAGTAATTCCATGTTTTGACATTGACATTGTATATAGTACAGTATCATGAATTTCCATTTCTCCAGCATCTTGCAGCATAAAAAACAGCCTTAAGCTGTAGGTTAACATTTCTTGGTGTAGGAAAATTTTGTCAAAGTGTGGTTCACTGAGTTTCAGAGATCGACATCTGTGTCATTTTTAGACATATCTGGTCCCTGCCTGGAGCTCTTTTGAGCAGGTAATTGGTTATAAAGAGACATACAACACAGACATGCCTGTTCTATCTTGCCTCATTCTGATGGCGGTTATTTTCTGGAAAAAAAAAAAACACAAGGGGAAAAACACAAAATAAAGACACAGCCAACATTTATTATTACTGTTATAATTATATTTATTTTTTCTTAGATTAATGAGTTCAATAAAATTCTGAGCACTCGCCAATAGCTAATAATCATTATAACATTAGAGTTTTAGAATTATCCTAGGTTATATAGCAGATGTTCAGAAATGCTTTCTTCAAAATTGGAAAATAAATTCTAAAAATGTGAATTTTGCTATGAAGAATAGCTTTATAATAAGAGCTGGCATTTTCCAGTTTTTATTTCAGTATCTTTTGTATATTTTTGTAGTTCCTTTACTATTCATTAAGCTTATCAAATAGTAAAATGCCTTGTATGCTGTCCAGCATGTATTAGTGTCCTGAAATGTAGTTTACTTTCTACTCTATTCCCAAAGTCGTGATTTTAATGGAACATAATCTATTTATCACCTAACAAATGAGTGGTAGCTGGTGATGCACTATTTAATGGCATTATTGTGCCCATTGGTATAATCTCCAGTAATCAAGGTAGTATAACCTCCAATTATGTGTTTTATTATCTCATTATCCACCTTGCAACTATTACAACTATGAACAGACCTATTTTGGCTTCCCCTCCCCCCCTTTCTTGGCCAATTGTGATAATCTTTAATGTTAGTCACCAAAATAAGGCCCTGATACTAAAAGTACACCCCCTTTCAGTAATCAACTGGTGTTAACTGTATAATTTTGTGTGATCTGATATAAGTGAAAGATTACAACTTTTTCCATTTACAAAGCTAAATAAACCACGGAATGGTTATGAACTATTTTTCATTGTTGTGCTCTGTATTTATAAGTATGATGTACATTGAGAATGCAGCAAGAGGATGATATCACACAGTTACTCTATTTGTTAAGATGTGATATTTATTCTATACCTTATTCCAGAGAAGATAAAAAAATTATCAACCTCATTATTACAGTTCAGTCAACAAGTTAACTATTAGTTATATGACTAACTATTCAGCCAACCAGCTTATTTAGAGGGCCTTGCATCTTTGTAAGGTTTGAAATATCCACCCATCTCATAGCTGGGCATGGTAGAATATGCTTGTTTTAAGTCAGTTTTTTTCTCTGCCATGATGATTTCAAAGCTCTCAGTCCATAAACAGCCAACTCCATTGATCTGGGCCTGAGGTGGGATACCACATGATTGTGGAAGGGTGTAGACCTTCAGCACCTGGCAATGAGGAAGTAGAGAGAGAACTCTGCTCACCAGGAACAAAATATAAACTCCAAAGGCAAGTCCTCAGTGATCTGCCTGCTTCAGCCACACCCTACCTGCCTACAGGTAATACCCAGTTTACCCATTCAAGTGGATTAACGTACTGATTAGGTTAAGGTTCTCATAACCCAATCATTTCATCTCTGAACTTTCTTGCATTATCCTATATATGAGCTTTTGGGATCACCTCATAGATAAACCATAACAGTGCTTGAAGTAGAACTTGGCACTATACCCTTTTTAGGCATATGTCTATAAATGTAAATACATACACACACACACACACACACACACACACACACGTGTAAAATGATACTTTTTTTAGAAACTGTTATACTTTTTTAATACTTATTTTTTAGTTGTAGTTGGACACAATATCTTTATTTTATTTATATATGGTGCTGAAGATGGAACCCAGGGCCTCACATGTGCTAGGTGAGCACTCTACCACTGAGCCACAACCCCAGCCCTGAAACTGGTGTGCTTTATAGACTAAAATAAATTACTTAACTTACTAATATGAACTTCTTGAATTTTATTCCTTATGTTGTACCATTAAAATGAAAAAGATTCTTTGTGGTTGTTATTTCAACTGATGTGACGATTATAGTACCAATTAATTTCTTTATTTCTCCGTGTTTCATTTGTCAAAACTTAAATAAAATAAAATTTGAGTTGCCAGATTCAAAAATAAGAGTTTAAAATTTTTTTAATTCCACTTTTTAATGTTTTGCCTTACCAAGTAATTTCTTTCCATTACCTTATTCATTTCATTAATGCAAATTCCCGATTTAACCATGTATACAGTACACAGACAGTGCCAGTAGCAACCCCACTATCAAAAAGATAAAGCAGACCAAGCAAAACAAAAAAAAATAGGCAAATTCTGTGATACAGAGATGTATAGATGCCCAGAGGTGAACAACAGAAAGAAGCAGTGAACTAGGTATTTGGGAGAGTGTGGTTAATACTGCAGGAGAAGGCTGTGTCTCCAAGGAAAGTGATCAGTTACATTGTCTGGGTTGACATGAATAAGGAAAGGCATTTTTTTAAAAAATGCAAAGTCTTACTACAGAGACATAGCCACATCAGTGTTCATAGCAGCACAATTCACAATAGCTAAACTGTGGAACCAACCTAGATGCCCTTTAATAGATGAATGGATAAAAAGAAATGTGGCATATATACACAATGGAATATTACTCAGCAATAAAAGAGACTAAAATCATGGTATTTGCAGGTAAATGGATGGCATTGGAGAAGATAATTCTAAGTCAAGTTAGCCAATCCAAAAACAAACAAACAAAAAAACCAAATGCCGAATGTTTTCTCTGATATAAGGAGGCTGATCCATAGTGGGGTAGGGAGGGGGAGCATGGGAGAAATAGGCGAACTCTAGATAGGGCAGAGGGGTGAGAGGGTAATAGAAGGGCCATGGGGTAATTAATGATGGTAGAATGTGATGATCATTATTACCCAAAGAACATCTATGAAGACACGAATTGGTGTGAATATACTTTGTGTACAACCAGAGATAAGAAAAAATATGCTCTATAAGTGTAATAAGAATTGTAATGCATTCCACTGTCATATATTAAAAAAGTGCAAAGTCTTAGAAAGTGCAGTGCATGCTGGTAGGGAGGTAGGTAGGTAGATAGGTTGATATGGTTCAAATAAAGGATATAGGAAGTGGGAATGAGGCACAATGATGTCCATGGATGCAGATATCGTGGGCATTGTGTGTCTCACTAAGGAGTCTATGTTTAGTCAACACTAAGGGAGACACAGAAGGTTGGAAGTAAGTGGGAGTCCACATAGTAACGCTGAAGTCTGTCGGCGAAGAGATGTGTATAGTGGGGATAAAGGAAAAGAGACAAGTGAAGCCAGGTGAGAATTCAGCAGGGCCCGGGCAGAGGTGGACATATGACAGGACTTATTGGCCAATTAGATTTCACGGATGAAGGAAAAGATGAATGGAGGATCCTTCCCAGGTTCTCCAGTTGTAAACTGGAACATGTTAAATTTCATTGGGAAAACATTTTAATTGAAAGGTTATGCTGCAAACTTCACCTAGAAAACAAAACTTGAGTACAAAAGGTGACAGAGCAAGAAAGAAGACATGTGAATTGAAGTATTCCAGAATATAACTTAAAATACACCTATAAGAGAAGAATAGACGAGGGGCTGGGGATGTGGCTCAAGCGGTAGCTCGCTCGCCTGGCATGCGTGCGGCCCGGGTTCGATCCTCAGCACCACATACCAACAAAGATGTTGTGTCCGCCGAGAACTAAAAAATAAATGTTAAAAAAAAAATTCTCTCTCTCTCTCTCTCTCTCTCTCTCTCTCTCTCTCTCTCTCTCTCAGCACCACATACCAACAAAGATGTTGTGTCCGCCGAGAACTAAAAAATAAATGTTAAAAAAAAAATTCTCTCTCTCTCTCTCTCTCTCTCTCTCTCTCTCTCTCTCTCTCTCTCTCTCAGCACCACATACCAACAAAGATGTTGTGTCCGCCGAGAACTAAAAAATAAATGTTAAAAAAAAAATTCTCTCTCTCTCTCTCTCTCTCTCTCTCTCTCTCAGCACCACATACCAACAAAGATGTTGTGTCCGCCAAGAACTAAAAAATAAATGTTAAAAAGAAATTCTCTCTCTCTCTCTCTCTCTCTCTCTCTCTCTTCCCCTCTCTCACTCTCTCTTTAAAAAAAAAAAAAGAATAGACGAGAATGTAATCTGTTCAGGCAGGTGTCTAAAAACTTGGGGAAATTAAAAGAGATCATGAATCTCAGAGTGTAGACAAATTTAGTAAAAATAAATCCACTGTGTACACACAGCAGTGAAATTGTCAAGCATGAGTCATAAAGAAAACTTCAAAAGATATTTGTGAAGGAATTTAAGAAAGACTGTCAGCAGTAACAAATGCCAAAAAGCGATGGAGTAGAAGGCTGAGGGATCCTAGAATCCTGTCCTCAGCTAAAGTACAATTCAGTGAACAGCAAAATAAAAGTTTTGTTTCAGACATATATTGACTTGAGAGTTTACTGTTCACACAAGTTTGCTAAAAGGACCAATAAAGGATAGGCTTTGGACAGAAGAAAAGGAACCGGAAAGGAAAGGAGAGTTTAGAACTGGTTTTAAAAGTATATAGATAAATATCTGCATAAAGATTAATTTTAATTAACTCTTTTAACAGTAAGCCATGCACCAACATTCTAGACTAAGTGGTAACTGGGAAAGGTGGGAATGTTATCACACAGTTACAGCAGGCTGAATCTTGTGTTTGGGAGGAAAGTAGATAACATTGAATGACTTCAGACTTTTAGAAAAATGTTTAAATCTGGTAGCATAAGCTTTATAATATTGGGAAATGGCATATCTATACAACAACAGGAATATAAGTGGATTCAATCACTTTGGAGAGCAATTTGGCAATATGTAGTGAAACCGATAATACGCATACCCCATAATTTTCAGGTATATACTTGGAAACAACTTGCTTCAGCATTTCTAACAATGGATATTTTCAACAGCTTAACTTTCAATCACAAGAGCAGATAAATAATAGTGGTCCATTTAGGAAACAGAATATGATACAATGCTTAAAATGAAAAAATATGAATAAATCTCAAATGCCATGCTAAGTGAAAACATTATGGAATACAACATTATTGTATACAGTTTTTATATAAATAAAACCATAGATACTATTTATTTATACACAGGAATAGGAAGGATATACCCCAGGCTACATAAAGGAAGGGAACAAAATAGGAATTTTAAAAAAGGAGGTCTTTCAACTCTTTCTGTGATGTTTTGCTTTTAAAATATTTTGAAGGAAATAATGCAAAACATTAAGATTATCTTCCAAAAGAATAGATTGTCATATATATGTATATATGCATGTTTGGAATCACTTAAATTTAAAATGACAAAAACTATATAAATAATTTAACTCAAAATTACTAGCAAATTAATGACAACTTAAGTACTGGATTCTATGTTAAATGGCTCTTCATATATTATTTTTCATATCAAGAGTAGTTAGATGTAGAAGATAATAGAAATAGTTTTCAGGATAGGCATTCTCCTTTCAAGAAAGAGAAAAAGGGATAAAAATACTGAAGAATAGATGTGACCCTGACAGTATGTAATTGGTCGTCTAAATGTGCAGACACACAGGAAGTCTCTCTGCTCTTATTAGCAGGTGAACTTGGCTAGACTGTAATGAGACACCCAGACTCTCAGGTGGCAACTTGGCCTTAGGAACAGCAAGTATTCAGTGCTGAGCTAACTTGGCAGCTTTGGTTAAGAAAAGCAGCAAGATGATGTTCATAATAGGTATAGTATTATAGCAGTATATATTTCAGAGATTAAACAAACATAAATGTGACTCTTTTGTACCAATAAGTTTTTATTTCTATATGAAAAGAAAACAATGTCAAATTTGTGCTTTTTTAACAACTAACATACCAAGCTCAGGCAACACACAAAGTACCAGGAATTTGTCTAGAAAATACCTCATTCTTCCTCAGAGCCCAAATCTTCTTCAGAACAGTCTCTCATGTAGCTGGCACAGTGGCCCATACATGTAATACCAGCAGCTCAGGAAGCTGAGGTGTGAGGATCACAAGTTCAAAGTCTGCCTCAGCAACTTAGCAAGGCCCTAAGCAACTCAGTGAGACCCTAGTCTAAATTAAATGTGGGATGTGGCTGGGGATGTGGCAGTAGTAAAGCATCCCTAGGTTCAATTCCTGGTACCAAAAAAGAAAAAAAAAAGTAATAAATGTCTCACACAATCAAGATGGACTTCCATAAAGAAATTAATATAAACCCAGTGTAAAGTTGGGAAAGCAAAAAAACTAGTGTGCTGTCTTAATGTCTTAATGTCTCTCCTGGCATGGCTCAGAGTGTATAACATCAGAGTACTTAAAGCACATGTTCACTGGGCCTTTCTCTAAGCAGAATTAGGGCTTTGACATTGCTCTTCATGACTTTAACATAGTAGACCCTGGACCTCACAGATTCAATACTTAAGATAGCCACTTTTCACATGTAGTACTTATATTGTGTTCAAGTAGGGGAAGTTTGCAAATGAGCTTCCCCAGCCACAAGATTCATCTCAGTGGCCCTTGTGTTCTCTGCCTGTGGTCCACACAGTAATTCTTGTGGAATGCTGGGGACAAAGGCTTCTATATATGTGTGTATCAATCAATCAAAGAAACTTTTAATAAAATTTTAAAAATGTGATGTTAGGATATATGTGCACAAGAAACATTTTTCTGTTGTTGTTCATACTGAGAACTGAACCCTGGGATGCTTAACCACTGAGCCACATCCCCACCCCTTTTTATTTTGAGACAGGGACTCACTAAGTTGTTGAGACTGGTCTTGAAATTGTGATCCTCCTGCCTCAGCCTCCTGAGTAGCTGGAATTACAAGTGTGCGCCCCTGTGCCTGGCAGAAACATATCATTCTTGATAGAAATGTATTATAGTTTGCAGCAATACGTGTCCCTCCCTGAAGCCAAGGATGGAGAGAAGTTGAAGAAGAAGTCAGAAATGAAAATGAAGAGGGATAACCAAGTCCTGAAATTTATAAAGAGGCCCAACAGCATGTAGTACTTACATCGTGGCAAATAATTGGCAAATTTGAGGATTTTTGATGGTTTTTGAATACCAAGAGTCTACTATATTTCTAAGAGGATACGTTACCTCACTGTTATATATCAAGACTTCCCTTTAGTAGTTTTAAGTATATTCTAAAATGAGGCATGGAGGAGTGGAGGGAAATAGCAACATTAATTCTCAGTGTGGTACAATAATTCTGCAAGCCAGTTTTTTTAAACCATTTTATTTTTAAAGCAGAAAAGAACTGTTCCCTGGCAAATTGCTTAATGCCCACTAGCTGTACATAACAGAGGTAATACAGAAGGAAAAAGTAAGTCCAAGGCAGATTTTCTGCTCTTGAATCTAATGTACCTTAGACAAGGACTATGATTCAGTAGTACTTCAAATTATTATTACAGATGTCAATCTGTGTCTTCAAGGATTCAATTTTCTCCAGTCCACAACCCAGAAAATGAAGATAGAGCAAAAAGACCAAATGAGTAAAATAAGAAGTGAATACAAAGTCCATGGATTAATGCTAAAATTTTCTCTGTGCATTATAGATGAAAATGAGTTTGGTGATCTCATTATTCCACATATGTACTCACCACAAAATCACCTTATTAACAAGTATTGTAAATCTCCTCTGCCTAAAGTGGATTCGGTTTTGACTAAAATCAATTGGAACTGGTTGGCTTGGGTTTGAAGCAGTTATAATGAATTGACAAAGTGGAAAAGTAGGGGGATATATTGGTGCTGTGAACTCCGAGAGAGCCCCTGGAGTTCAGGAGAATAATCTAAGGGCACAGAACAGAGTATAAAAGCCTGCTTATTAGTGGAATTTTTTATGAACTTTTTTTTCAGTCTCAAAGCCTTTTTTGCACTCTTCAAGACAAACTTCCAGGGAGCACAAGACAGTTATAAATCTGTATTTTCTTTTGACAAAGAAAAGTAGTTTTAGTTATGATTCTTTAGAAAAATGAAACCCAAGTAGCTATTTTGATAACCTCCACAAACATTAATTTTTATGTTGTATTTTAAATGATGATATTCCCTCTTTGCAATTTCTAAGCACTAACTGACATGATAGAAATGAGAGGTGTGAGAAAGTGTTGAAAACGACTTCCTGAAAGAAAAGCCTATTCAAAGTAATTTAGCTGAAAGGGTGAATAAAAATTATGAACATTTTCATTCCCATGTCATCCCATGGTCTGTTGAAACCCCAAATATAATATTCTAAGACTTTACAGAGTAATAGAAATTTAATGATAGTAACTTTCCTTCCACAAATGTTAATATTAGAATGTAAGTCAGAATGTAATTTTTTTAAAGAAAATGTGAATTAGACACTTTTATCATGATATTATACAATCTCCTTCCAGCTGGGGACTACCATAATCATTTAAGTAAAGCTCTGCATTATTACCACCATCTTCATCAGTAGATATTGCATTTTACAGTGTACAAGGGAGTATGATTGACACCACCTCTCCTCTGAAGGAGCAGACAAAATAAGAGGGATGCAAAACAAGTGTGTACTTCACCACAGTTCAGAATGGTAAATGCCAAATGCCATAAAAACATATGAATGCAAAGTGGGTGTTGGTTTTGGTTCAAGGAGAGATTGCATTTAGTTAGAAAGCAAAAGAAAAGTTCATGAAAAAGATGTCATTCTATAGGACAGGTAGGGTTTGTTTTGTTTGTTTGCCAAATTGTGTGTAGAAGGAAATAGCCTGATGGTACTGGATTCAAGGGATTTGCGGGTAGGCCTTGTGTCAGAAGCATTGAGTATAGTGTAAGATGAGCTGGAAGATGGTTGTGAAGGGCTGCAAACCCTATTTGTTAGATAATGGGGGGAAAATTCAAGATTTTAAAGTGAGAAATGATTTAAGGAAAGTCTTGGAATCACCCAGTTACCTAGAGAAATGCTATGTGGCTATCAGGACCTTGAGGGAGTTCAGTTAAGAAAAGAATCCAGAAAAGTCTATGGGGTGAAATCCACAGCATTTCACGATTGAGTTAATGAGGGGGACAAATTAAATGAATGACAGTCTGGAAGCTGGGAGAGCAGGAGAGTGACAGATCTATCAGTTGAAATCAGAAACCAGAAGGAAGAACAGGACTTGAGTGTGAGATAATTTTGAATAGGCAGGTGGAGAATTAGTAAGGAGGATGGTTGAAGGTGAGCCTGGGTTAAGGGTGTAGGTTAGATAGAGCTGGACCCATGGATCTGGCAGTTGGTCCCACTGAGATAGTGGTTGAGATGGTGGCCGGGAGTGGGGGTGGGGGGGAGAATCCTGGGAATTGTGCTGAGTCACTGAGAGTTCATCAATAGACAGAAGAGCTCATCAATAGAATGAAACCTCGGGGGCAAAGTAACATTTAATATTATATGGAAAGAAGAGGCCAGAAGAAAATAGAAGACAGGTGATCACAAGGAGAAAAGACCCCAGAGAATGCAATGGTGTACCACAGTCAGCAAACACTTCCTCTCCAGGACCAGGTAGTTGTTCATGTGATCCATGTGGTTTCTGTGACAGCTGCTCAATCCTGCTGTTGTAGCTCTAAATCAGCCAGACAGGAAATAAATGTGCATGGCTGAATAAAACTTTATTCAAACAAATACAAGTTCCACAGGCCTTGGTTTGCCCAAGGAAGGGGGAGAGTTTTAAGAAGAGGCTGGGAATGAAAATGGAGAGGGATAACCAACAATGGAGACAGCTGTGGAGAGGTCCAGCAGTATTGTGACAGAAGTGGACCTTGCGCTAGGGAATGATAAGAACATTATGAGGTTATTTTTGTAATATAATAGGAGCAGAAGCCATTACACTGTCAAGTATACAGATAGGAATTGGGGGAAAATGAATAAATTGCATATTATATCTACACAGTACCAATATCCCAGGATTTACAAAATTGAATTTTTAAATCTTCATTTAGAGTTGTATGAACCATCACAGCGGCTGCTGTGGAGGCATACAGCCTCATTAGCAGTAGCATACATAATGGAAGCAAGATGCAAGGCTTCGTCAACACCAATAAGCACACTGGGCACTGAGTGAGCTGGCTCGACTCATGGAGTTCACAGTACTTTGAGTCGGGCTCTCTTGTGGATGTTTCTCTCATCATGTTTTGGTATGCTAGAAAAATAAGCCATGTATTTAAACAACTGATATTCTGAAACCACACGAAGTCTGAATATCAGTTGTGCAATTCTGAATATCAATTGTGCAAATACATCATGACAGGCATGCTGCGTGGCCCTTCTTGTCAAAAAGTCCTGGGTCTTAATTGATGACTATGTGTAGTCAGCTTGAACTGATGAAAGAGGAGAAGCTAGTGCCATTTATAAAGAATATTAATATTAATGTCACAGAGGATCCCCACATGTGTACCTCCAGCTGGATCTCAGGCCAATAGCTAGAGGGATCCTTATCTTATGACGTCATTCAGATCCTGTCTTTATTCTGCTCAGTACTTCCGGTGACTTCGCATTACATCTATGGCAAAGGTCAAAATCCATTCTCTGTGTGTCCTCTGCTCTCTGTCCGGATCCTCTACTTTCTACTTTTGTTGGTCCCAGCTCAGCCTCCTGGTAGGTCTCCCAGCAGGCACAACACACACATACCTTTGCACCTGTCGTTTTCTGCCTGAAATGCCCCTTGCCCCTCAAACACAAACAAAAGTACATCAGCTCACATCTGCAGGCCTCTCCCACTTAGCTCCTTCAGGTCCCTGCTCACATGTCATCTTTCCCAAAACTCTCTTCCTGGCCACCATCACTGACACCATCTGCCTGCCTCTCAGCAACCCTAGTCACCTTCCCTGCTTCCTCATTCTCTAGGGCACTTATCATTTTCTGATACCATATGTGTTTATCTTCATTTATTTACTGTCTCCTCTCAAAGTGAAAATAGAAAGGTTGTCCTGCTCGCTGCTGTTTAGCCAGCACCCAAGAGAATGCTTAATAGCTCAACAGTGTCTAGTAATTACCTGTTGACTGAATACAGAGATGAATGTTCTGATCAAGAAGTAGTGCTTAGCTGGGATTGGTGATGCACGCTTGTAATCCCAGCAGCTGGGGAGGCTGCGACAGGAGGATCGCGAGTTCAGAGCCAGCCTCAGCAAAAGCAAGGTGCTAAGCAACTCAGTGAGACCCTGTCTCTAAATAAAAAACAAAATAGGGCTGGGGATGTGGCTCAGTGGGTAAGTGCCCCTGAGTTCAATCCCTGATACCCCCCACCCAAAATAAGGGTAATATTTTATATATGATTAGTGTCTGCCTCTAGAAGTATTTTCAGTTTAGGTACTTGTAAAACTGCCTAAAACATTTAAATGATCCAGGAGATAGGGTAGAATTTGGAAACAGTGTCTTATAAGGGTATAGTTAAAGCAGCAGTCCTATACTGTTACGGTAAAACAGGATGCTGGTTGACTTCTAAGTGCCAGGCAGGGGACTCAGTGCTTTGTGTGCATCATCTAATTTCCTGCCCACAACAGCAATGGCAGAGGAAGAGTCTGAGGATTAGTGGTGCAAAGTCAGTTGCTGAATGTCAGATCCTTGCAAGTGACAGGACCAGAAGTTACCCCAGGTTCTCTGATGCCAGAGCCATGTTCTCATCCTAGAGAAGCTCTGTGACTCTCCTTTGTAGAACAATTCTTGCATAAAATGTGCTGGCGGACTCTTCTACCCAAAGATGCCATGAATTTCCCCCTTTCATCTCCCCCTTCACATCCCTCCCCACCTCCCGCCTCCACTGCCTTCCTTCCTAGCGTGAAGCAGCAGCTGTCCTAGAAGCCAAGTTTTCTCTAACTGGGGCATGTTTCAGCCTTGGCAGGACAAACAACTAGGGCATCTGCAAGTGGCGGGCGGCCTGTCAGTAGCTGAAAGAGGAAGAAAAGAGAGCCCAGTGACACTGAGGCTGCTGCCCACCCCCGCACCCCAGCTGCCCCCTCCCCTCCAGCCCTGATGCATGGAGAGGAAGGGATTCAGTTGTCCCTCCTCCTGGGACTTCTGTCGCGGGTTTTTTTTTTTTTTCTTTTTTTAACAGTGGCTTGGTTCCATCCCAGGGCCTTACACATGCTTGGCAAGCACTCTACAACTGAGCTACATCCCTAACCCCTCATTCCTGCTAGGAAATGTTAGTTTGTAAGTTTCAAGGTATGTTCTTAAATGTTGTTGTATGTTTTAATGTCTTTGCACACATTTAATACAGTGACTTACGGAAAACCTTCCTTTTCCTTATGAATAGCTGAATGAGTAGGTTATCCCTAAAGAAATTAGAAGTGTTTAATCTTTTGACAGCATCGAGGTGGGGGTGAGTGGGATGGGTGCCTCAGTGGACGTGGGTGCTGTGTGTGTGTGTTCAAATGTGTCGTGTGTTCAAGAGAGCCAGACACGCTGAGGTTGATAGCGCACACCTGTAATCCCAGTGGCTCAAAAGGCTGAGGCAGAAGGATCGTGAGTTCAAAGCCAGCCCCAGCAACTCAGTATGGCCCTGTCTCTAAATAAAGTACAAAAAGGGCTTGGGATGTGGCTCAGTGGTTAAGTGCTCCTGGGTTCAATCTGCAATACCAAAAAAAAAAAAAAAAAAAAGAGTGAAACATGACATAGAACTTTGAGTGACCTGAGAGGATCTACCCATATGAGCTTCCTGTCAAGGATGAGCTTGAGAGAAGGGACAGCAGAGCTTTTTTTACCTGAGCAGTAATATCGAGTGGATGGCCCCTTGGAATCAAAAAACCCTGCTTGGGCAATAATGATGGATCAAAGATATGTCCCTAATGTCTACAAATACATTTTAAATATTGTGAATTGAAAAGTAGATGATGTACAATGTACTATATAGCTTTTCTTTTCCTTCTTATATTAATGTACCACTTAAGTTTTTGTCACTAAGGGCAGATTGCCACTTGGCAGGAGAAGAGCGTTGGTAGGCTGACAGTAACTAGTTTGTGTACATCATTACTAGAAAATCTCAGGAAGGACCTGGGAGAGTTAACATGACATCGTGATTTCATACTGCTACCCAAGAAATCACCCCAAAACTTAGTGGATTAAAATAACAATTACCTTATTTGTACATGATTCTGTGTGTCAAAAATGTGGGGTGGGTTTAGTTGGGCAGTTTTCATGCTGACCTCACAGGGGCCCTTCACGTGGCTACAGTCACCTGGTAGCTGGAACATGGCTGGTCTGACATGGCTTCCTTTTGTGACTGCTGGCTGAGATTGGCTACTCTGCCTCCAAAGCAGTCTCCTATAGGCTTGCCCAGGCCTATTCACTTGCTGACTAGCTTCTAAAAACAGCAAGAGAGAGGGGAAGCCGAGTGTGCAAGTGGTTTTGCAGCCTCTTCTTGTGCCCCACTCACTATGTCCCATTGGCCACATCAAGTCATATAGTAAGCCCAGGTCTCATGAAAAGTGGCCACGCCAGGACCCAGACACAGGGAGATGTGATACATTAGATAAATCTTTATAGTAACAGTCTACCATAGCTGGGTATTTGAAAGTTGCATGTTCAAATTCAGGTATTGGGATTCTGTGTATTTCTTCCTGGGATTTTGTCACATGGAATGAAATTCATTCAGGCTACCAGAAACCTTGAACTGCAGGGGCTGGGTTTCCCAAAACGGATCTCTTTTTCATTTAAGAGAAATAAAATCTCCAAGGTAAATGCTGAATGTTGGTAGATCATCTCCTGTTCTACTTAGGGAAGTAAATTTTTTGTTGTTGTTCTGGTTGTCCAGATACCTTTTATATTGCCCCCCAAATAAGCACCCCAGAGAATTAGGCCTTCATAAATGGGCTCAGTTGTGCAAAGACTAATGGAGGTGAACTAGGGTAGATATCCCTATTCCACATTTAATAAAAATAGAGTGGAATTATGGAAGTATGTAGATAAGCTAATCATCTGACCTAATCAGCAATGCAGATTTTAAAAAGCCTTTCTAATTACTTCCTCAGCTTGGCTGAAGGTATGGGTAAAAACAGTTTCCCAGCATGGTGGTAGCAGATGTATTTCATAATATTTGTTGAAAATATTGGAAAGAAATCCCCAATTATGATACCCTAAAAAGTACATCAAAAAGGATATCTTGTTTAACATATTTTATACTTTCAATAAGATATAAACATAACATAATTTAGATGATCACAACTCTCACTCAAGTTATTTGAAGTGTTTCATACAGTTAGACTTGAACTTTCAGAGCCAGATTGCTTTTTGGTTCACTGCCTGTATCTTCCTTGGTTTGTATTACTTATGTATGAGAACTCCAGCTGTTTTGAACAAAATGACACTTCTAGAATATTCTTTTTCCTTTGGCTATTTGCTAATTAGACACCTTGGCAAAGGCATCTTTGTGTGTGATGTTGGGACAGCTTTAAATGTTACATTGTTGACATTTACAGGCATATGTAATACCATACAATATGGTATTCATTTTCTTGGCTGGCTTTGGATAGTTAGGAACGGCTGTTAAATGAATCATTCTAGAACAGGATTGCCCAGAAAGAAACTATCTATGAATTTCTGGCTGAAATGCTTGTATCTTCCCTGAATCCTGAGCTGGATAGTCATCCTTACTTTCCATTTTGAGCTGCTCAGTGTCTTCCCAGTATGGTCATGCTTTGCTTAATGATACTTCAGTCAGTCACAGACCATGCATACAGTGGTGGTCCCACAGATTATTTTGCCTAGTGGCCTCTTAGCCGTCTTAGTTTTTGTAAGCACACTCTTTAATGTTGGTACAAGAATGAACTCGCCTAACGGTGCATTTCTCAGAATCTAGCCATGTCGTTAAGTGATGCATGATAGTGTATTCTTTTAATAAAAGTTAGCTGGAGCCAGTTTCTGTTGCCTCTGGCCAGAATGAATCTTAACGATATGGTACCTTCAGTGCTATTAGAGTGACGGAGAAGTTAAGCTCTATGTTATCAGGTGGTGATAGAACATTTTGCTTTTTCTCTCTTCTGAAGCATCTTCTCTAGGGATCAGATGGCAAATGAAGTCTTTTTGTCTTATAGTGAGTGCTACAAAGCAAACATTCAAAACCTCTCAATGGATTTCCTCCATAATTCCTGGCAGTTGGAGTGAAGGCTATATTTGAGGAAGTTATGAGGGCAGTCATATGACAGTGAATTATTCTTATTTTAGAAAAAGGCCAAAAAATATGGATGATCCAGCCTCTGATTGAATTTCTTCATTAGTGACTGAATTTAGGAGATGAGTGATTGAACTTAGTAAGGTGTAACACCTTTCTACATATAGACTCTTAGGTCTCTAGGTCAGTTTTTCAACCTGGGTACTATTGAGATTTTATACTGGTAAATTCTTCGCCATGGGAGACCAATGCTCATGTGTATTCTAGGATATTTAGCAGTATCCTTGACCCCTTGCCCACTAGATGCCTTTAGCATCCTCCCCTTCCCCACCCCCAGTTAAAACAAACCAAAATGTCTCCAGATACTGACAGTGTTTGGGGGGTTAGGGGGTAGGCAAATTTGTCTTCAGTTGAAGTCTACAACCTTAGATTGTTTAGATTATTTTCTCTTTAATTCATCCAGTGTGTGTTGATCCCTTGTACTGTGCAAAACACATATTGATTTATATATATGTACATACAGGCAGAATGTTTGTCATATACACTAAAACACACTGGTTTCAACAGAAGCCAGTTCCTTCCAATCAACTTTAATTAGGGATCTGTGGGAACTCACTAGGTATAGCTTTTCCAGCCAGAATGTAAATATTGTGTATAATCGTAAGAAATTGCCTGTTTATAAGTAAAAATTAGTGAAATAGTAACATTTCCATATGGTTCTATATAATGTATGATATATAGTAACAGCAAAATGAGAAAAAAGAAAGATGCTTTTTTATCAAATGTCATTCTAACTGTGATTTTACTTTTTTTTTTTTTTTGGTACTGGGATTGAACTCAGGCACTTGACCACTGAGCCACATTCCCAGCCCTATTTTGTATTTTATTTAGAGACAGGGTCTCATTGAGTTGCTTAACATCTCACCTGGCCATTGCTGAGGCTGGTTTTGAACTCCCGATTCTCCTGTCTCAGCCTTCTGAGCTGCTAGGATTACAGGCGTGTGCTACCATGCCTGGCCTAACCATGATTTTAAATCCATGTACCCAAACATTGTAACCATGATTTAAAGCACATTTGCTTTCCTTTTTCAGTAGTGGTGTTTTTGGAAGTCTTACATTGATGTCTTTGAGGAGAACAATCTAGACTGGATCAGGGTGGATTGAAGTTTTATATTTTAACAACACAGTTATAAACTAGTGCAGTACCTTCAGTTGAGAAAGTGTGCTTACTTGGTTCTTGAGGTGAAGGCTGATGGGAATTCTAGGCAGTCATTGCTAAAATTGTCCTACCAGAAAGAAAACAGAAATGAAATCTAATTTAAAACAGCATGGGCGAACACTACATTTTAACAGAAACCTCTCATTGAAAGGATCTGATGATGATGCTGGTCAACAGGGTCAGAACATCAGTTTCTTGCTTTGGCAAGTTTATGGTTAGAGGAAAATCATACCTGGAAATGCCTGTTTTGAAAAGTAGATCAGGATGGAGATGAAGAGCACTTTCTAGCACATATAAACAGATATTCCGAATGCTGCCCACCTCTGCCATTTTTATGCACACAGATCTCCACGAACTGCAGTAAAGAACTGTGAGACAGTGGCTCACTCTAAACAGGAAAAGTACCTAACACTTTCATCCGTGCCAACTTTGTTCTCTTTTAAACTTACTATGAGGAGCATGAAGCAAATAATACCTCCTGTACCTCATGCTCTCTCCCTTTCAGGGAAAAAGTGCTAATGAGCAGTGAGGTGGCCAGAAGTCTGGCAGCAGATGCAAGGAGGAGGAGAAACCAGAGGTCGGGACAGTAGCTCATGAGCTACATAATCAGCTTTTGACCACCCGGGAGTTGTAATGTTGCAGATTTTATAGTTTCTATTCTGTCATCGCTCACTGACAGACACTCTTGGTAGCTGATGTAGGTTTGCAAATCAAATGAACAAGGGAAAAAAAGTCAGTTGAGTGCTCAGTACATGAAATACATGGCTTTTGCTAATTCCTGTATTGTCTAGAAAATTCCATTTGTGTGATAATGCACAGAAAAGATATTCCATGCTTGATGTTGGTCCAGGGCAAGGTTAACTTCTGCACACTAATTTTAATTCATTATATATGCCTTTTTTTCCCAGCACAAATGGACCCCCGAGGCCTATCTCCCAGACAAAGTAAAAGTGACAGTGATGACGATGACCTGCCAAATGTGACCTTAGATAGCGTTAATGAAACTGGATCTACGGCCCTTTCCATAGCCAGAGCAGTCCAAGAGTAAGTATCACGTTCTCAGGATGAAATAAGAATTGCCAAGGGGATCAATGGAGGCTGGGGCGCTGTAGCATCTCCAGTTCCCCATAGCTGTCATTCTAGCTGTGAACTGGCACACTGGTCCGCATCTTTCCACTCAGCCTGTGCTCTTTGGGAGGAGATTAGGGCCAAAAAAAATGGAGTGTCTCAAAAGAGTTGGAAGTTTGTGTTCTGAGTAGATATGAAATCTTTGTGCATCTTTCCTAATACCTCCTGCATCCTGCGTACCTCTAGTGGTGGAGGGGGGATTCTTTTTGAATGTCACTATCTCCTTCATTATTATGCACGTACAAAGTCAAGGGAAATAAAATGTGGCACATGTCATGATCTTGTTGTAGTAGGAAATTACAGGAGCTTTCCACAAGATTTAAATTCGAAAGATAACATGTTAGCCCTTTGAAAAATAGGGCTCATGGGTCTTTTTTAAAGGGCTACTTTCTCTCTCACCCAGACCATGGGGTTAGAGCATGGGCCTTTGTTATTGAAAATAGCTGCTTTTCTATCAGTTTCAACTTTGGGAGTAGACTTGAGCCCATGCCAGTGCATTTCTCTCTTTTTTTTTTCCTATAGAATATCATTTTCAGCTTTAAATTATAATTTACAAATAAAATTGTATACATTGAGAGTTTACAATACACTGATTTGATACACATATACATTGTGAAATGTTTTTCACCATCAAGTTAATTCACAATCCATTGCCTCACATGGTTACCTTGTCTTTTGCTGAGAATGCTTAAGATCCCCTTAACAAATTTAAATTATAGAGAATTATTAATGATAATCACCTGGCTACATATCAGATCCTCATAACTTCCTCTTGTTTTACAAGTGAAAGTTTAAACTTTTTGATCAATGCATTTTCATTTTCCCTATTTCCTCACCACCCCAGCCTCTGTCAACCACCATGTCTGAGTTCACCGTTATTTACTTATTTATTTATCTTCGTATTTATTTATTTGTTTGTTTTGGTTTATTCATTTCTTTATTTATTTTGTATTTTTAATTTTATTTTTATTTTTCATGCATAAGTGATAGCTCTCTGATTTGCTTGGCATATCCATTTTCAGGCCACAGTATTTCATATGGCAGTATAACTGGCCTGTCTTTACTACTGTTATGAAAGTTGCATATGTATATTAAGCGATGCTGAATTTATTATTCATGTCAGTGATTTTCATTAGAGGATCAGTAAAGAATACACTGAGATGTGACCTGGGAAGCCCTAGGATGCCAGGAACCATCAATAGTTAATAAACCTCATTGAGGTCTGAGTACGTGTGTGTAAACACTGAGAAGTGCTGGTACAGTAGATGAAGCAAAGAGACTATTCTGCAGAGACCTGTTAATTATAGATGTACTTCAGAACTTACAAGAAGATATTTTTAAAAACTGTTTTTAGAGAGAAATTGATAATCTTTGCTATAAAATTTGTAAAAATTCTGCAGGAGGTTTGCTCAAAGTTAAGTTTCAATGCGTACAATTGTGTCCTTGTCTTTCAGCTCTTAACTGTCTTCTCAGTTCCTTAATGTGTATGACTGTTCCATTGTTGATTTCTCTTTCCTCTTTTTTGTTTGCTTTTATTCTTTATGTCTTCTGTCAACTCAAAAACTGTCATAACCCAAAACAAACAAACAAAAAAAAAAAACAGTCTTGGCTTTCCAATACAATATCATTAACAAACTCACATACTAAATAATAAAATATCAGCCTAGCATATACATAGTTAGAGGACTTGGGAAGATATCTGTTGATCTGCTTCCAGCACTTAGAACACTTTCCTAAGAGTGTTAGGTTGAGAAGGATGGCTATAGGTAGCAAGATTCAAAACCCTTGGGCAACTATTTTATGTTTGTTTTTCCAAGTCAAAACTAAAGGTGTCATGGTCTAAGAAAAATTCAAAGGTGTACCTGCTTCTTCTCTGTTTGGCCACCAGTACTATCAGGAACGAGAAGGGGAAGATGAGAAAGGACGAGGACACTTAGGAAGATTGACACTTGGGGTCATACTGTCTTGTTCCAAGCCAGCCCTCCTGTTGCAGGGCACTGATCAGACAGTAAACCCCAGGGTAAATATCACAGACTGAAGCTTTTTTCTCTTTCCCATTCAGTTCAGTCCTGCCTCATACACAACCATTATAGTTTGCATTTTTAATCCAGTGCCCTATGTTATTGAAATTAGTATGTATAGCATAAACCTTAATATGCTTGTATTTTTTTTGCTAAATGTCTAGAACTATGCATTTTACTGTTTTTTAAAATGAATTTTTATTAAATTTTGAGTTTAAAAATGTTTGCTTTGATTTGAAATGTAGAAGTTGTTAACCAAAGTTCATTTTCTCCCTAGATATGCAGATGTGTCTGTTTATAAATAAAAAGAACATGACTGGGGGGTTAGAGCAGCAACCAGAGGCACCCAGATTTATGTAGGTCTATAGAGTGAGGATACTGAGCTGTATGCCTGAACTGATCGTTTCCACCATTTTCATTGATAAGCTTGATTTCCACTTATCAGCTGAGCACCAGTGAAGTCAGATATGTTGGAAGAAGTGGCTGCAAAGAGGCCCACAGATGGGCTGTCCCCTCCCTTATTTCAATATTATTGAGACTATTCAAGTCAGAAATCCTGTGTCTGGTAATTCTAACAAGGTCAACTACTAGCAATTCATACAACATCTGTTTTGGTTTGGTCTCATTTTTTTTCCCCTGATGATAAAATAGGGTCATTACCTTTAACAACTTGACAAACATAATTATGAATTAAGTGTTTAGAAAAAGAGGGATAAAGGCACATGGTTAGAGCAAATTATTATAATTAAGTCTAATCCTAGATCAAATAATGATTTTTTTAAGTAGGTAAAGTTTGGCTTTGTTACCCAGAACCTCTCATTTTCAGCCCCTTCTCTTAATTCCAAACCTTCATAATCTTCATTTTTAATGCAAGTAGAATAATCCAGTTGTATTACAACAAAATATAAATAAATGAGTAATATCTGAAAGAGGGCCCTCCCTAGAGGAAGTTCTTCCTTACTGGGATCAAGTTGAAGAATAAAGGTTTAGATATTATAATTTAAATAAAAGTGTGGTGGTGGGGGAGGGGAGGGAGGGGGAAGAGGCCGAGGAAGCATATTCTTTCCCAGGTCAACCCTTGCAAAATTGGTGATTACATGTTACTGACTCATTCTGTATCTTACTGGCCTACTCTCTTGGATCTTGATTATAATTTTGAGAGAGGATCAAACACAATCTAAATTAGTATCTTTAGATTTGGGATTTGGTGAGCATCCCTAATTTTAGCACCTGTTAAAGTGACCCTCTTTTTAAACGACTATGGTCAATTACATTTAAGCTAGTTTAGACCCTTCAGCGTCTTCCTTCCATATTTTTATTATATTGCTTATGTTTTATTATATGGCTTTATTATGTGACTTTTATGAAGAGAAACAACTTGTCAATTTCTGAAAACAAATTTCCCTTTAGTACTTTTTTCTCATAAATACCCCTTGACAGAACAGATAGGGAAGCAAGTTCAACATTGCTTCCATCAGACCTGTCCTTTACCTGGCTCAAAAATCACGATTTTTTATTTTTTCTATATTCAAACATCGTGGTTCTTAATTTGGAAAATAATGATCAAAGAAGTCTGGAATCTTGGGTTTCTTTTTTCTTTCTTTCTTCCCCTCTCCCCACCCCCACCCCCCGACCCCTGCCACGCCACCATTTTTCTTATTTGAAACTTCTGAAACAGTTAACACCCTTCTGTTTTTTTCTTAATCTCCTCATGATGATTGTGTTAATACCTTTTAAATTACAGTAGATAATATTAGAGATGAGGAGGGAAAGGAAACAAATTGCTGAGAGCATATTTTTGGCAGATTTTAAGAGAACTCATATAGTTTTTATTTAATTTGCCTCATACTAGTGTTTTTTATCCTGCAGAGAAAGAAACAGAGGCCCAGGGAGTTTTCTATCCTTAGGTGTCCATAGCAAATGATGTGCACTGTTCATATCAAACTCCTTTGACTACAAACCTATGGTCCTTCATGATGGGGTGCCCACATTCCCCTGTTTTTAATGTTAAAGCTTTAAAAATGTTTGTTATAACTAGCTGAAATTAGTGTGGTGTTTTTTTGTATTTCTTTTGTTTTTATTTTTTTAGCTCTGAACTCCAGCAAGCATATAACTTGTGCAATACCATTTTAGATTCTAATCTTCAAATTCATTGTTACTTTAAATGTAACCTGGTTTAGGAAGAAAGAATTCTGTCACAAATACAATCTCAGAAATTAAAAAAAAAAAAAGATTTAGCTTCTTTTTATCTGAAATCACAACATAATATTGGAATGTGAGGAAATGAAATGCAAAATGAGTGCTCTTTAGGTAAACATTATTGTTACTGTTATTTCATTTTTAAAGACTATTGCTGAGAAAATAATAGGATTTCCAGAGTGTTTTAGTATAGCATGAATACTGACACTTCCAAACCTCCCTGATCAACGTTCTCTTTAGAACTGCTTTTTGCCTGGCTGTGAAGGGAAAAGTTGTCTGAGGGTTGAAAGGGTCCTATCATCTTATTTTCAAGATTTGAGAATGTTGGGGTCATGTCTCTTCTCTGCTGATAAGACTGAGTCAATTGTGCTTTGAGGACAAGCGAGAGAGAGAGAGGTTATGCATTTGTACTTTAAATTCTATGAATTAGGTTATTTCAGATTCTCCTAGATGCCTCCCAGACTTTTGGCATGCAAAAAGGCTGAATTTTCACTTAATAAGCCTAAAAGGTGTGGGACACTTTCAAAAATCCCCAGTTTAGATCCTACAAAGAAATACTTTGTGACTGAGATCTTTTGGTGGGAGTGTAGCTCTCTAATGGTGATGAACATCTTTGCTGGTGTGAAGCTGCTGATGGTAAATCAGGGAAGCTACCCTCTTGCCAGGCAAGAAAGTGCTATTAGGTTGCTCTTTTTTTTTTTTTTAAGAAGGTCAGGACTTGCTGTGAATGAATTCGGATAAAATCTAAAGTAGATGCTTGGCCATCATCAGCCCAGAGTTCTTCTAAGCCTATAAAAATTTTGTGATGACTTAATAACCCAGTCTTGGGTATTTAAGAGAAAGCAGAGAATCCTTTAAAGCCATACATAGTTCCTTTTATCTGTTTTCGTGGGACAGTGTTGTTCCTTCTTTTAGTAAGAAAAATGTAATGATTAAAAGTTGTCACTTAATACTTGAATTGTTCATGGATTATCAAATTAAGTCATGTATTCATTTGACAAGTCATTCATTCATTCAACCCCGAGTTATATGGTAGATATACAGAACGAATGACTCATGGTTGCAGACCATGAGGAGCTCATTCATAGTCAAAGTACATGAGATGAAGTAAAGCCCAATGGGATAAAAAACGTGAGGTGTTGCCATTAGAGAGCAGAGGGAGACCACCTAAGTCAGATGGGAGGCGATAAGGGCACAGGCATGTGGGAGCCATGTGCAAGTTCATGACGACTGTGCAGAAGTGAGGGAGGAAGAGACAAAGCTGCTTAGAGAGGTAGATAGGAACTTGATCAGGAAGGACAAATTCATTCTGAAGACAGTGAGGTGCCACCAATGGCTACGAATCAGAAATGGCATGATCAACTTTCATCATCACACATACCAGACTCAAGGATGCTGATATGATTGTGCAGATTGAGCACTGTCTGTCCTGAAGGGTGCCATTTACATCCTCTAGGACATGAACAGTGCAACAGGGGTCTTTGGCCTCCACAATGAGACACAGGAGCTTGTGGTACAAACCTTATGTATGTGACATGTATCATATTTTTGACTTTCCAATTTGTTGAACTCTTCAGAGGGCAGATAACATGTCCTAGACTTCTTTTTCTCTCCAAAGGTAGTATCGTGCCTGGTCAGTTTTTAAAGACTAGAAAAAGCATCAAGTAGAGTAGACAACCACCGGTCTTATGTGCTTGTTTTGTAGGAGAGGGCAGGAGGAGACAGACAATAAGCATGTAATCACAGTATGTATCTTAAGAAGGGAAGTGTTATTCAGGTAGAAGGAGGAGAAGATGGGCCAGGTTCCTGTTTCATGTAAGTTATTTAGACATGATCACTTATATATGAGACCCAAAGAGGTATGAGATCAAACCACACAGGTACCTAAAGGAAGGGCATCCCAGGTGACACATGCAGAGGTCCCAAGGCAGGAGCACTCTGGAGTGAATAAGTGAACAAATTTGGTGACCAATTCCAGAACCTGAATTATGATTTCACTTTATAGAGGAAACTGAGCTCCATGTCCCTAGAAGAGGCAATCAGGATTGAATCTATTTACTCACACAGGCTACTATAAAATTTCTCTTATTTGAAGGGAATTTGCACATAGTTGTTTAACTTCCTCATCCCCCAGGTCATGCAAAACAACTCTTTTAAAACATTTATTTACTTTGTATACTTCTTTTAGAAGGCATCTACAGGTTAGTTCAACTTGTAGACAATTTGTTAAAGTACTTAAGTTGTTTCAAAAAAAAACACCTACCACATATGTGCAAGGAAAAATGTCCATACTATTGTGAATGTAATTATTAATTAAAGTAATAGTGTTTCTATCACTTTATTCCTACCCAGTGGTTTTATCAAGTGTATCATTTTATTCCCTTAACAATGCATATTTATTCCCCCTGATGAGTCAAAACTGACAACTATACTGGATAGTTTTGCACATACTGTTATTTCCTATTAACCTTTAGGTACTTTTATTACTAAAATTGATACAACTTTAGTTCAAAGTGAGAGCTTATCCTTAGAATTCTTTTGCATGAACTTTAATGATCATTAAAAGGTATCATATGAAGACTGCTGAACAGATGTTGCTGTTTTAAGAGCAACTTGTATGTCTTGTGTTTATGATTAGCATTTTATACTCTATGCATAATGCTTAAGAATCTATTTGACACGCCCATTCTATAGACTGTGTTTTAGTCTCCCTAGCCATTTGGAAATCACTGGGTTAACTGAATGTTGGTTCTTTTTTTTTTTTTTTTTTAACTGCCATGCCTTGTTCTGTTTTCAGTTTTTTACTTCTTGATAATCAATTTAAAAATTGAAATCAACTTTTCAAAAACAAAGGTTTTGATTTTTAAGTAGGGGGCTCCAAAGTTACATCATGGATATAATTAATGAGCTTTATTAAATACAGAATATTTTTTCTAATTTTATATTATATTTAAAACTTAAAGTTAGTAATTTTTGAAGTTTTTAATATTTTTATTCAGAATTTGTATTTCTTTTTTTGAGGATTGTCTGTTCATGTCTCTTTCCCATTTCCCCATTGTATTTTTTTCCTTATTTATTTAAAGTTACATTTTATGTTGGCCATTAATCCTTTGTCATGCATATTTCAAATAAGTGTTTTTCCTTAAAAAAAAAAAAATCCAGTACTGCAGAAAATTGGAACCATTTAGTGCCAGAACCACTTAGTGACACAATTCCCAGTGCTCATGTGATTCTTAAAGTTAGTAATTTTTAAGAACTCTAAAATGTGATGGTATTTCATGTGGTCATACAACATATTCCAAACTGATTGCCTATATTAATTTGCTTGCTTCATACTGCTTTTTCTTGCCAGATGTTCTACCTTTAATCATTTTGCAAACTTATTTACACCATTTATATTTCTTACATATATACTCTTAATCGGTGTAACTGGTGAGGGAAGGTAGTCATTTCTCATGCATTTTTGATGTGTGTTGACACAAATATTCAGTGATAATGTTGAAATATTAATAAGCCTTATGACAGGTTCCCAGAACAATTCATCACTGTTTCATTTAGTCAAAGCACACAGGAGGAAAACAAAACAGTGATATGTTTGAAATTAACCCAGTTCACCAGGATGCAGTTTCTTTTATTTTCTAGTCAAATGCTCTGAACCCTCTCTTCTTATTACTTAACATGAGTTGTAACCATTGCACCATTATTTTCCCTTACTTTATATCATTTTTTCACACACTTAAATCTCATTAAATACATGCATCAAATAGAAGTATGAAATTGAGGGATACCCTTTCAGGGAGATCCTGCAGCCAGCTGAGAAGTCTGATATAGACAGAAAAAGAAAGATAGCTTAAAGAAGAGTGACTCCTCCACGTTTACTCGGTCATCTGAAGCAATACTTTACCATCTCTTTTGATAGTCACATAGCCAAGCGTAGTTAGCCAGTTTGAATGTAGCACATCATGCATCATGGCTTACCTAAAACTTAGATTCCAAGCCATATACACATGGTAAAGTAAAAATACCTACAAATTTTGAGAATATTCCTGCTTAATCCAATGCAAAATTACTAGTGTTAGGGAAGAATTCCAGACTTTAACATATAAAGTAAAATAAAATTCTGCCAAAGTTAAATTTTAAGATTCCAATGTATCATTAGCATTATTTATTCCTACTTGCAGAAAAGCAAATCTAATATGTAAAAATTAATGTTTTAAGGCTGGAGTTGTGGCTCAGTGGTAGAGCGCTTGCCTAGCACATGCAAGGCTGGGTTTGATTCTCAGAATTACATAAAAAAAATAAAATAAAGATATTGTGTCCATCTACGGCTAAAAATGTTTTTTAAAAATGCTTTGGCTTAGTGCTTTAACATTAACTTAAATGTAATTAGGTATTCTTAACTAAAATGATGATTTTATCAGCCTAATTTTAATGGAATGAAATAATATTGCCAGATAAAATTCTGGATCTCCCTTAACTTACATGACCAAGCCTGTGGGATTGGAAGTATATTCTGGGTTTAGGAGTGATTACTAATGTACTTGTATTTTTTAAGAGACTATTTGTGGAAAACAATCCAAATGAATGAATTTACTATTTTTCTAATTTAATTTATAAGTTTTAGCATATTGTACTAACATTCTTTTATAAAATAATGCTTCTGGTGGTTCTCATAATTTCTTCTCCTTAGACCCACCTAATGACATATTTTTAAAAATCAGTAATAACAGGTAAATTTATAGCATTGTGATATAAATTCTTATCTCCAGGGTTTAGATGCCCAGAAATGTCTTGTGTTGTCAAGTATAATAAAGTGGAATTACTAAAATACAGAGCTTGACAAGAGGCCTATTCCAGCTGCGTAAGCAAACTCTGTGAAATTTTGTTTTGTTCAGTCTATAAACTCAAATTAACATTGCTCAGCCTCTCATGGTATACAAAATAACTATGTGTGTGTGTGTGTGTGTGTGTGTGTGTGTGTGTGTGTGTGTATAGATAGATAGATAGATAGATATCATTAGCTATTGTGCCTTTTCTTCCTGGTTTCTAGAATTATGTAACCAAATGGGGTATAATAATCACAAAGCATAAATAAAATATAAAGCTGAAACTATTACCCAGATGATTGAAAATAAATTTTTTTAGGTAGAATTCCATGAACTTTCAACAGAAACATATTTTAGTCTTCAATTCCATATTCATTCTCCATTTTTGTCTTATATATGAGTAAATAAGACAGAATGTGAAATTGATGCTTAAAAAACGTCCATTGTGGGGCTGGGGTTATGGCTCAGCGGCAGAGCACTCGTCTTGCATGTGCAAGACCCTGGGTTCGATCCTCAGCAACACATAAAAATAAATAAGTAAAATAACGTTATTGTGTACAACTACAAAAACTAAATATTTATAAAATAAAATGAACTATCCATTGTCTAATGCAAATATAAAAGTAATTTAAAATTATATATTTAGAGGAACATATTTTCCTAATATGTAATAAGAAAATGCAAACAAAAACATTGATTAGGAAAAACAAATGCCTTTTTTTGAACCAAGAGATTAAAATATTCTTTCTCATTTTCTTTTATTGGGTAGATTACATTGTGGGGTTAAAATATTAATTTTTTTTTGCTCTAATTTTTATGGGCTTATTATTCTAGTGAAGTCAACAAATCTGTATGTAAGCCCTTTAGACAGGAAAATCAGCCTGACTTTTTAACATGTACTTCTTTGGTAACAGCTTTAGCTTTGGCTTTTTTAGCTCTAGTTTTTGTCCAACCTTCTAGGTCAGAAGCTACTTTGAAACAAATGTGGAGTTTTATAAATCTTGCCAAGCATATCTTTAAAAGACCAAGATTATACTTGTGGTTTTTAAAGGGATTACATGGTACATTATTAGTCATGAAAATGAGAGTAACAGATTGGTCAGATGCCAAAAAAATCAGGAAGAATAAATCGGAAATTATTGAAGCAGTTCAGACATGAACAGGCCTGGGCCTGCGCCAGGGCTCAAGGGTTGGCTTTTGAATAAGTCTCAGCATAGTAATAACCCTAAGTGTTAAATTTAAAAAAGTAATGCTTTATAATTATTAATTTATTCTTTTATTTCTGTCTCACAATGTTTCTTAATATAGCCATAATGAATTATCTCATTTTTACAGAAAGTGGAGTACTAGTAATCATAACTGAACAATGATTCTACTGATGCCAAATTAAATATTCTTTCCACTCCTGGTTAAATATGCTCCTTCCTGCATTCCTTCTTGAATAATAGGATTTATGATTTATAATTTAAAGGAAGAATGGGTAGTATTGACGATAACTAGATTCTCAAGGATCCTATGAGAGAAGGGAAACTGGCCATACCTTTGAACTGAATGATGTCCAGTCGGCCCTCATATCCACAGGTTCCGCATATGTGGAGTCCCCCATGTGCAGAGCAAAAGTATGTGAAAAATATTGTGTCTGTATTGAATATGCACAGGCGTATGGTGACAATTCCCCAAACGATACTATGTTACGACTATTTAGGTACATTCACATTGTGGTAGATATTACAGGTAATCTAGAGATAATTTTGCACACATGGGAAGGCATACATATCTTTTGTGCAAATGCTGCCCTGTTTTATATGTTGTATTTAAGCAATGATGGATTTTGGTGTCCACGGGGGACTTCTGAACCATTACCCCAGAAATACCAGAGAGCGGTCCAAGAAGTTTGATAGACTGACGAAACATCTAAGTGGAACTCTTCAGTTGGTATTTGAAGATCCAGAACTGGAGCTGACCAGGAAGGACTGGAAATATAAAATGCAGTCATTGCATAAGAACAATTATTGATGTTTTCTTCTTCTGAGGTATTTTTAATATATTATAAGACACAAGAATTTTAAGGGTACACTTCAAAAGGTTTAGCAATCACATACTCTCATGTAAAATACAGTCTGTTTCCATCAACCAGAAAGTTGCTTTGTGCCCCTTACTAGTAAATTCTCTTTCTAGCCAGCACTTTCTGGCATTTGTTACCACCATCAGATCTTCATTTATAGAGTCATATGTGATTTATTCTTTTGTTTCAGGCTTCTTTCACCAAACATTACATGCTTGAGATTCTTACATGTTGTTCATTGCTCACTAGTGTTCCTTTGAGTGGGTGTAGCATACTTTGTTTACCCATGCCCTTACTGATAAATGTTTAGGTTATTTTCCACTGGGGGCTATTATATTAAGGCTATAGGAACATTGTGCAACTCTTCTCCGGACAGTTTTCATTCTCTTTGATAAATACCAAGTAGGGGAATTTCTGGATCAAATGTAGGGTTTGGGTATGCCTTTGTAAGAAACAACCAAAGGGTTTTCCAAACTAGTTGTAGCCTTTCCCATTCTCAACAGCCTTGGTCCATTTGCTCCACATCTTCACCTACCTTTGCAATTGGTAGTTTTTAAGCATTCTAATGTTTATTTACTCTTTACAGCAGAATGAGTTTGGAGGATGTCCCACAGGGAGGATGCAGGTGAAGGCAGAAGATTTAATCTAGCAGAGGCTGTGAGAAACACTAAGAAAATAGGTCCTATCCTTTCTGGGTTCAAGGAGAACAAAAGATGAGAAATTCTATTCAATTTAGAAGAAAGGAACTAGAGATAGTACAGATCTAGTTATGTAAAGAACATCCTGGCTGATACAAAGAAATTTTGAGTACTAGTCTAATTGGAGCCTAAGATTTTTTATTTTATTTATTTATTTATTTATTTATTTATTTTGGTGTGTGTTAAGGGGCCAGTACCAGAGATTGAACTCTGGGGTGCTCGACCACTGAGCCACATCCCCAGTCCTATTTTGTATTTTATTTAGAGAGGGTCTCACTGAGTTCTTAGTGCCTCATTTTTGCTGAGGCTGGCTTTGAACTTGAGATCCTCCTGCCTCAGCCTCCCAAACCACTGGGAGTACAGGTGTGCGCCACTACTCCCAGCTGGAGCCTAAGATTTTGAGAAAGCAAATGTAGAAATGGGGTGGTGAGAGAGATGAGGAAAATAAGACCCAATGTGGGAATAGTGATGGTCATTTGATAGACTGGAGAGAAATGCCCAGAACTTTGAGACAGTTTTTCAAGTGATTATGTTTGAAAAAGCACTGCAATGACAGCATGCTTCTGTCTACATAGAATCAAGTGTGTATCTGATAATTTTCTGGATAAGTTAATGTAGGGGGAAATTATGAGGTTTTATTCATTCTAATGCCAAGTATTAGACATTAAGAAAGGCCCAGTGTTTGCCAGAGCCACTTTTATCTCTTCCTTTCTGTTTGATTTTCATTCTAGGTACAAAATCTTTGTCTTCTTATTCACATGAACTTTGAAATGCTTCTTTCTTCCTTTAATCTTTTAACTTCAAACGTGAATAAATATTTGTAACTGTAAACCCAAAGTATAAGCTGGGTGTTGGTTTATCCTGAGGATAAAATAAGCCACTTTATAGTGGCCCTTTTATTTGCTATCTAAATAACACCTTACAGCTCTCTAACTTTCCCATCTTATTATTTGGAGAAATGAGAATCTTTTAAGTGCTTTCCAGATGTCTGTGCTTGTAAAGTGCATAGGTATGACATAGTTGCTTTTTCATATTACAAAGAAGTAAGACTGTAAAATCAAAATTGCAGATAAACAATACTGATGCATCCAAAGACTCCTGCCATATACTTTGAATACACTGTTCTACTAAGTGATGCCAGCAACATCAGAGGAAATTACCATACTTCCTTGTTACACTTCATTCATTCACTGTTCATTGAACATTTGCCATACATAAGACACCATACTAGCGTACGGAAGAGACAAGTAGAGAATGTCATCTTTAACATGCCAAGAAGGATTGCAGTTTTTTGTCCACCATGATAGCTAGAGTATTGCATTCAAAGAAAATTTCCAGTGAATTAAAGTTTTCCTATTCATTACAGTAATTTCTGCTATATTTCACACAGAAAACTCGAATTTATCTAGCACTCTGTATACCAAGAAATCACCAGTCAATACAGGAGGTTTGCAGGAGTTAAAAAAAAAAAAAAATCTTTACCATTGGAGAAAAATGAGATTCAAGCTAATTTCAGATGTCTGGCCAATTTTGGTCACTAATAAACCAAAAATTCAGCAAAACTTTTTTTTTTCCAATCTGATACTTGTAAGATCCAGACTATTGATTTTGAAATCAGTCATGAACAGAGAGAGCAGTGTTAGCCTAGCGCTCTCTGAGGGCAGGGTAGATACAAAAAGTCCTATGTGTCCCTTGCTTCATGGTCCAGTGTCTCCTGCAGGGGAAAGTAGAAGGACATAAGCAATAGAATCAATTTGTTTTCGTAAAGGTTTCTTAATTTTCTGGGCTAGTTAAAAAGAAGGTTTACTGTATTAAGGCATAGATCTTTACATTACACCAAAAATATCCTTTAAGGAAAAAATATAGGAATTGAAGATGGTGCAAAGGTCAGGATGAAGGGCCAGGGGTTAGCACAGTGGTAGAGCTCATGCTTACCCTAGTTGAGGCCCTGAATTCAATCCCCAATCAAAAAAAAAAAAAAAAAAACAACCCAGAATGATACACCAACAGAACTAAAGTTTTTGAAATTACTTCATCAGGGGAAGGAAAACTCAAGGTTATTTTCAAGGTTGTTTTTATATTTGTTGAATATTATCAGACAATAGGCAGTACTGAACCGTGGGTCACACAGAATCTATACATAGAAAGTGGACTCTATAAATATTGAATGTTTTAAAATATATTTATAAGAACATATAATTATGTATTTATAACTTTTTAAAAAGCTATTCCGGAATGTGATTTTCCAAGGTGGCTCCAGGAGCAGATTCAGCTCCCTCACCTCAAACAGTGCCTCTGAAAGGTCACCTCACCTTTGTGGACCTTTTTTTCTTTCCCAACAAGAAAACAAGGAGTTTGGACTAAATTATCTCTCGGGTCTTCTTCAAATCTATTGTGTCATGTCAACGTACTCAAAAGACCTGAGCTGTCTTCGGTAAATGCTGCCTGTAACCTCCCTGTTCCCTTTGCCATTTAGTCACAGGGTTCGAAGGTGCCTGTCACTGCTCCGTGTCTGAAATGACAGCTTCACCCCAAGTAGAGGAAGATGTAAATTGTGACTTGGCACAGTTTTATTCACATTTGTATACTTGTTCTTTAACAATTACTTCAATTTAAATAATCAAGTAAGAGCTTGAAATTTTGAGTTTCCATAATAAAACTACTAAATGAGATTAATATAATGATAATAGATGACATCTAAGAGATGCAGCAAATAAAAAGTATCAAGAATCTTATATGCAAAAAATATTAATTGTGAACACAATAGTTGTTCAGGAAGGGTGTTCCAATCCAGGAAATTCATTTCCTGGCTCCTGGCTTGTTACTATTGCTAACAAAGGATATTGCCGGCTATGAACTCACAATATGAGAAGATAAGTTTGGTATCAGAAAAGTGGTTTTGATAATGTTTTCTAAAATAATACCTAAAAACACCTAAGCTTTGTAGAGTGTTTATTTAGTATTCATTAGAGTGAACTTTAATCATTTTTAAAATTGCAATAGTAACACTATGGCACATAAGTCAGCTACCAACATTTTTACAAACTTGGAGCCTGTGTATTCATTTGTAACTACCAGATTATCTTATTTGGGAGCAGATCACAAAACAGGTCTCCTGCCATCCTGAATCGTATTTTTTAAATTCCCAAACACAAATATTGACCACAGTGCCTGTAATGTAGTAAAACCTCAATAAACGTTAGCTGTGGCTGCTTCCTGTTGTCACTGTTTTTATTATAGACCATTGGTTAGGAAGATCATCCCTTTGTGCTAGTTCTTTTCATATTCATGTGTGCAGATGTCCGCTCACATAACCTTGCACAGTTGAGCACATTCCTGGAGCACACATGTGCCACACTCAGTTAAACATCAGGCAGAGTGAGACCCACATATACAGCATGTGCCCTCGGCACAGCCTGGCATTCCCTTGCTAACCACGAGTGACTGCTTCATGTGCAGCTGCAGCGACGTGTGATAAATCATGTTGGTTCTCATTTTCTAATGTTTACAATAATGATGAACAATCTGTGCTTTTTTTGTTAGAGGTCATTATTAGTTTGCTGGGAAACCAAAATTTCTATGAGTATTTTTCAAGACATGGGGTCATCGTTTTGTGATTGAGGTACAACATTTGTACAGAACCTAAGTATGCAGCTTAATGAATGTTTACATATTTTACATTCAAGTGACCCTCATAATGAGCAAGATATGGAATATTTTGAGCATTTACAAGCTTTCCTTTAGCTCTTCCACCCAGTTATAATCTGGATTATTTGAGTTATTTTCCACCTAGGGGACATCTAGATTGTTCTAGTGGAAGAGGCTTCTGAGAGTGCAAGATGGATTATTGAACATTCTTCTTACCTTTTGTTTTTTTGTTTTTTGTTTTTTTTTGGAACTGGGGATTGAAAGCAGGGGCAATTAACCACTGAACCACATCCCCAGCTCTTCTTATTTTTTAGTTTGAGATAGGGTCTCTCTCACTAAATTGCTCAGGGCCTTGCTAAGTTGCTGAGGCTGCCTTTGAACTGTGATCCTCCTGCCTCAGCCTTCCGAGCCACTGGAATTACAGATGTGTACCACTGCACCCAGACACTCTTACCGTTTTTAACTGTAAATTTCAGTGGATCCAGATTCTTTTATACTCAAAATATAAGCTAAATAGAATGTTCCCTTGATGATTTCATTATCATATTTTTATATTCACTTCATAATTACTAAGAATCTTCGTTTATAAAATAAGTTTATTGTAACTAGATACTCCTTTTATCTTTTTATACTTTGGGATTTTGTTTATAGATTTTTTTTCCTTTTTTTTTTCCCTTGGTACTGTTTGTTGAACCCAGGGGTGCTTTACTACTGAGCTATATCCCCAGTCCTTTATTTTTTACTTTAAGACACTATAAGTTGCTGAGACTGGCCTTACACTTGGTGATCTTCCTGCTTCAGCTTCCCAATGGCTGGAATTACAAGTGTCCACCACCATGCCTGACTTGTGTGTAGTCTTTTATAAAACAATTTGTCCTCAAACTAGCAGCTTTCCTCCAGGATTTGGGTATCTACAGACTATAGATGTAAATATGGAAAATACAGGTCTATAAACAGTGTGTGCAATTGAAAATGGCCCATTCAGGTCAGATGACATTGGGCACATTCTATGGCCATAGACCTGATTTAAGTCAGTAGTTTACCATGTCTAGTACATTTTTCCAGCCAATATACTGTGTTGCAGAGAATCATTTCTGAGACTATTCCAGCATGATGCCAGTAAATTAGATTCATGTTTTGATGCTTATGTTCTCTGATTCCAAAGCTCAAAATTCTACACCCGTATCCATAACATTTGGCCTGACCACTGGATGGAATATTGGTTTTCAGTACTTCTTTACCATTTCAAAGGAAATTTCAGGATAATTTATGTAAATGTGTAGTACAATTGAAAAAAAAAAAATAAGGACCAAGCAAACAAATCAAGGTACAGGGGAAATGATGCAAGAATAAGTGGATAAAGCTGGAGAAGTGTTAGCACCTTGACAGAACATTAGGGTCTGTGTGCTAAATAGGTGCAGGCTGCCATGATCATCCACATATGCTTACAACCATCCCTAAGGCTTCCTCTAGAAGAATACCCACAAAATGTTGCATGCAGAAAACCAAAACCTGGTAACTTATTTACAATCAAAAACATTCAATTTGGCAGAAAAAAAATAAAAAGAGGAAATATGACAAACTATTGAAATTCCGCAACAGCATCTGTTACTTTTATGAAAATGCTCTATTTTCAATTACATCATTAGATAAAAGTATAAAAATGATTGTAGCTTTCATTTCATGTGAATTAAACATGACCATATACTTATATTAATAAAATCTAGTCAAAATGAATATTCACATGTATTAATAAAATGTGATTTTATTAATCACATTTAGTATATCTACTCAAAATGTCTACTCTTTGGCTTATTAAAAAGAAAGTATAAATGACAGTGTAATTTTATCATATTTTTATCTGTCCATTTAAATTTCAGATAACCAAAAATTAACAGGAACTGTTTTAGAGAACTGGAAAAGAATGAAAATACATTCAGTTTAAAATTTGTTTCTGGGCCCACTATAGTGGTACATAATCCCAGCTTCTCAGGAGGGTGAGACAGGAGGATCGCAAGTTCAAGGCCAGCCTGGGCAACTTATCAAGACAGTGTCTCAAAATAGAAATCAAAAGGGCTAGAGTTGTATGTAGCTCACTGGTAGAATGCTTGCACAAGGTCCCGGGTCCAATCCCCAATATGACAAGATTTTTTTTAATAAAAAAAATTTAAAATATATATATATATATATATAAAATTATTCAGGTTTATAATTTTTTCTGGTGAATTCAAAATGCAGAACATATTTTCCAAGGAAAAGTTAATCCTTTTTATCAAAAGCAACAATATCAGAATAGAAAAATTCTCCATCCAAGGCAGTGTGTTTTTTTTTTTTTAATCAGTGGGAAGAGAGAGTATAAGCTAGAGGAAGTTCAGGGCTAGGTGTCCTTACTCCTGAATTTGAATTCTACCAGTGTGCTAGGCTAGGTTCATTTGCAGTCATAGCATATATATCTGCAAATGGAAGTAGAATACCTGCTCCTTTCTTGCCCATTAGACCGTGATGGGTGGAACATCAGTATTAGCCGGTGAGTTCTTCAGTTTCTTAGTAAAATTGGTCCTAAACTCACTATGGTATTCTATAGAAATTCTCTGAGAATGCTAGTACCCTGCCCGATGCTACCTGCAGCAGATTGAATAAATAGAAAACTATATGCATCTCTTTAACTTGGTTTAAGATATCACCCAAGAGAGTATTATTGGCTTTTATTACTGCAAAATAGTTTCAGCATAGGTCAGTTCACAAATACTTGATAACTGGAAGATTAAACTTATATTCCAATCACAAACAGTACAATTTTAAAAAGATCGTACAAAAATAAAGTTACAACAAATATATTGGCCAGAGCAGAGTGATAAAACCTTAAATCCCAAAAGAAATACTTTTTTTCCTTTCAGTCTAGAATTTTAATGAAAAGACCATATATAATAAAAAGTTTGAACAATTAATTAAAAATTAATGATCACCTATTAAAGTCAGAAAAAAAAAAAAGACATTTAAAATCTTTTCAGCTGACTGAAGTGTTATACTCCTGTATTCCAGGGATTTGAGAGGATGATGCAGGAGGACTGCACATTCAAAACCAACCTAGGCAATTTAGCAAGGCCCTCAGTAACTTATTGAGACTGTATCTCAAGATAAATAAATAAGTAAATAAAAAGGAATAAGGATTCAGCTCTGTGATAGAGCACCCAGGGTTCAATCCCCAGTGCCAAAAGAAAAAAAAAAAAAACCTGCTTTTATAAGCTATAGTGGATTGTTGAATTGTTTTTACTTTTCTGATACAAGGTTTAAAGCTTATGTTTGTCAGCCTCCATCACTATAACAAATGACTGAGATAAATTTACAAAGAAAAAAGTTTTATTTTGACTCACAGTTTTGGAGGCTTCAGTCCATTTTATCATCTGCCCTCAGTGCTTTGGGTCTATGATAGCACCTCATGGCAGCAGTGCAGGGTGGAGCAAAGCTACTCACCTTATAGCAGGGATATAAAAGAGAGAAGAGGATCTAGCAGGGATTCCACGGTCCCCTTTGCCTCCAGTGACTTGCTGACCTCCCACTAGGACCCACTTCTGAAGGGTGTCACTACTACCCACTAGAACCATGCTGGGAACCAAACCTTTTTAACACTTGGATGTCTGGCAGACAAATAAGAACCAAACTATAGTAGTACTGTTAAGCCAATGGTGAATTAGAAGCGAAGAAAATAATATAGTGTTGTGCAGTGATAATGCAACAGATACAGCACAATTCTTATTTCTTTTATCTGTGCAACTGAATTGAAATTGGTATTAACATTTCAGAGATGAAAAACTCATGTTCAGATAACTTTCAGAAGATCAGAGTGCAGAGTATTTTGGGGTGAGGTTCCTGACTGAAACTTTTCTTTATTCAGTTATAGTCTGAAAGAATACAGATGTTCTTAGCCCTGGCACGGCCATAGTCTCAAGCTGTGACCCAGGGTGAATGGCGTGTGGTGTTATCCTCAGTAGATTAGAGCAGAGGTAGGCCTGGATCTATTGATCTCTGGGATGCTTTCTAGCTCTGCGTTCATTCGTGAAGGTATGAAAAGAAACATGCCTTAAACATGGTCCTCACTTTGATCAGACTAGCATGTGTGATGCTCAGTAGGCCCTGGAAATCCTCAGAGTGCTCATTGACAGAAGGCAAACATAGTAACAAGTGTCTTGCTCCTGCTATAGGATTTTTGTGAAGACCAGACAACACTTGAGAAGGTGTTGTGTGACTCTGAGGTACGTCACCCACATAGAGTGTCACTGTGATTCAGCAGTCAGCCTCACTTTAAGACCAGTGATTGAAACCGTTTGTAGAAAAACTGGGGTGTGCAGACCCTCCATTGACGGGATGCCGTATCTGAAACAGGAGTATTATTAAGAGCGGCTCAGCTCTTAACTCATCACAGGAAGATGAAAAATCTTCCTCAGTAATTTCAAGCTTCATTAATGACCCAAAGTGTTACCATTTGAAGGAAATACAATCCTAATAGCTTTCAGAAATAGCAACAAACTATTTTGAAATGGACACCAGACCTGGCTTTTTCTTTAAACTGGGCAGTTTGCTGACACTCATATGCTTCATGGGAACTAGACAGTCATGAAGACTGAGGAGTTTTCACTAGAGGAGGACTTATTTGTGTTAGAGCACCTGGGTGCAAGTTTCATATTTTACAAGAAATTAAATGTAAAGGATTCCCATTTGTCTATCTGGTTACCTAATTTAGAATTTAATGTATAATTGAAATGTTCAGAAACCAAAATGAAAAATGAGATCAAAGTAATTTAATGGGAGAAACAAAACCTTTTCTCAAAAAAATTAGCAAGCATCTAGACAAAGGGAACATGATATGCATTTGATACGAGAGCGGGGGGGGGGGTCATCCTGTGTGCCCACACCTGTCCCTCACAGAACTGCCCTCAGCACCCCTGCACCACCCAGCATGATTGAGTTAGGCAGTCCCAAGACACACCTGCCTACCCTTGCCTTTGGAATGTGAGGACATGTGTTTTTTTCTATAAGTATCATTTTTGTCTCTTCATTGATCTGCTGAATGACAAAAAAAAAAAAAAAATAGAAAAAAGAACAAAAAGACCCTCAAAGGAATGACGCATTTGGGTGAAGTAAGAGTACACACCTCAGATTTCTGGCTGTAATTTCTAGATCAGTGGTTTTGCAACCAAAGACACAAAATCAGTTTAGTAATGAATAAGACCAAAAGAAACAAAATTGCTTGCATTTACCAGATTTCCTATAGTGATAACTTACTTAGGAAAATATAAAAACCAATAGATATACAGGAGTGTACAGTTTTGCATATGAGAAGTAAGTGAAATCAGGATAGAATCAAAGAAGACTAACTTATTGAACAAGGAGATGTAAGAAAACTCTGAAATATTTAGAAATAATTATTTTTATTTTAAATAAATTATGTATGGACTAGTATAGAGAAGACTAACATGTCAGTTGCCATCTCCCTGTGATTTTTTTGTTGTTGTTGTTCATTTGTTTTAGTACCAGGGATTGAATTCAAGGGCACTCAACCACTGAGCCACATCCCCAGCCCTATTTTATATTTTATTTAGAGACAGGGTCTCGCTGAGTTGCTTAATGCCTTGCTTTTGCTAAGGCTGGCTTGAATTCGCAATCTTCCTGCCTCAGCCTCCCGAGCAGCTGGGATTACAGGCGTGTGCCACCATGCTCAGCCACTGTCTCCCATTGAGATTGTTTTCCCCAGGTTTCTCTTGTTCATCCTTTCTGTCTTTTCCTGGATTTTCTTTTAGATTTGAAATTGTTTGGTATTTCTGTCTTCTGAAAACTATAGATTTTAAATTTGAACTAGAAATTTTAAACTTACAATAGAAGTCATGATGGCTCTTAACAATAAAATGCTCTGTGATGGACTCTCTTTTTCCATGACCCATTTCATTGAATGTTCTTCCCGTCAGACTCTTGAGTCTTAGAGAACAAAAGTTCCCTGTGCACATGCTGGAGCCAGACGCTTGAGTTTAAGTCCCAGAACTGCTGTGCACCAGCTCGGTGATCTTGACAAGTTATCTGGTTTCTCTAAGTTGCAATTTCTTTGTTTTTTTATCTTTAAATTATGCAAAGAACGTAAATTGTAAATGGTTAAATAGAGGAAGTAAAACAATACTTGTAAAATACTTTTCGGAGAACATGGCAAATGTGAGTATTCAACAAATATTCAACTGAGAAAAAATTAATATACTGATTATTGAATCAATAGTTGGATAAATTAAATATTGAGCACCATCTTTGTAAAGGGATGGTATTTTAACTGTACAAGAGTATAGCTTGGGAGGGTCTGGGTTTGTGGCTCAGTGGTAGAATGCTCACCCAGCACATATGAAGCGCTGGGTTCGATCCTCTGCACCACATAAGAATAAATTTTAAAAAAAAGGTATTGTGTCTAACTACAACTAAAAAATATATTTTAAAAAACAGAGTATAGTTTGGGAATGCACATTAGAGTTAAGCATAAATCTTGCTCTGTCACTAAATATAATGGTTTTGAATAAGGTATTTAGCCTCTTAGAATTTGTTTCATCATCCATAAAGTGGATTGGTTTCTCTTTTGATTAATTTTTTTATTTATATATGACAGTGGGATGCATTACAATTCTTATTACACATATAGAACACCATTTTTCATATCTCTGGTTGTATACAAACTATATTAACACCAATTTGTGTCTTCATACATGTACTTTGGATAATAATAATCATTATGTTTCACCATCATTTCTAACTCCATGCCCCCTTCCTTCCCCTTCCACTCCTCTGCCCTATCTAGAGTTCCTCTATTCCTCCCATGCTCCCCCTCCCAACCCCACTATGAATCAGCCTCCTTGTATCAGAGAAAACCTTCAGCATTTGGTTTTGGGGGAATTGGCTAACTTCACTTAGCATTATCTTCTCTAACTCTATCCATTTACCTGCAAATGCCATGATTTTATTCTCTTTTATTGCTGAGTAATAATATTCCATTGTGTATATATGCCACATGTTTTTTTTTTAACCCATTCATCTATTGAAGGGCATCTAGGTTGGTTTCACAGTTTAGGTATTGTGAATTGTGCCGCTATAAATATTGATGTGGCTGTGTAAGTGGATTGTTTTCGATGTCAGGTGGTTGGTTGTTTGAGTAATAAGGAAGAGTGCCCAGAACAGTGCCTGGAAAATGTGACAGCTCAATAAATAGCTAAAGGTGTTTTGGACACTGAAATTTAGGGTTTTTTTGTTGTTGGTTTTAGGACTGAACCCAGCCCTTTTCATTCTTTTGAGACAGAGTCTCATTAATCACTGAGGCTAGCCTCAAACTTGTGATCCTCCTGCCTCAGCCTTCCAAGTTGCTGAAATTACAAGCATGTGCCACCATGTTGGGCTGAAATTTCTGTTCTTTAAGAATGAAAACTACAAAATGTGTGAATATATATAGGAAGAAATGGTCAGGAACACAAAACCATGAATGAAAATATATACTTCTGACAATATAATATATCCCATCTGTTTTGAGAAAGTGAATGAGAGACCAAAAATACCACACCTTTCTAAGATAGTAAAGGATAGCTTGGGTGTGGGGATGGGAGGCAGTTCTGTCCTTTGAAAAACAACTAGTATTAATGTGTCAGAGACAGGCATCTCCCATGAGTGAAGTAGTGTGAGTTAAAGTTTGTAAAGTTTTTGTGTTAAAAATACAAGTCTACGGTGCTATGAAATAACACTCATGGGTTAGGGCCAGAATATGAGGATCTTTAATATTATTCCCAGAGTCCAGGGAGGAAAGTAGTTTAGGGAAGTGCTTTCAGTTTCTTAGTTGCTGAACATAGAATAGTTTTATTGACTCCAAGGGACAATAGAGAGGTCTGTAGTAGTTATGTGACTCTGAAGTCTGGTAACTTGGAAAGTACCCATTTTGCTAATAGAAGTAGGAGTGGGGAATTGGTAACAGGTAGAAGATAAATTTGGTTTTAGATATACTGAGTTTGTATTGGTAACAGGTTATCTAAGCCAATATCAGGTAAGAAATTGGAAATGCAAAATTAGTTTGGATTTGGGCAAGATTTGAATTGAAGATATAATTTGGGGAGATAGTAACATGATGTACCTTAAATGCCCCTAGAGACCAGGGGGAGAGAAGGCAAAGGAGGGGCTGAGCAGGGAGATGGTGGGTATCCACCTGAGAGGCAGGGGATGGCACAGAGACACAGACGGCAAGAGAAGTGCCACTTTCAGGTCTGGTTTGTGGGGAATGGGGAATCAACAAAGCTGGTTACAGAGATAAGTTTATATTGAATTAAATCAATACTAGAGTAGAAGAGGTAGAACCCAAATCACATGAAGTTAAAAGAGAGAGATGCATAAGTATTGGAGTCAGGCATAGACCACCCATTGCAGAAGTTCAGCTGTGAAGAAAAGCAACAGAGATTATGATCTGCTTTTTTCTTATTATTATTCAAAAGAAAACCTATTCTATATATTTCTGAGGTTCAGGGAAAGAAACTTAGAAAAGAGAAGTGATGTTAATCAGGCCTTTCTTCTCAAGAAATACAAGTGATGATATTTTAAAAACTATTGAAGCTGGGCATGATGGTGCACTCCTATAATCCTAGTGACTCAGGAAACTGAGGCAGGAGGATCACAAGTTTGAGGCCAGCCTGGTAATGTAGCAGACCATGTCTAAAATAAAATTAAAAGGGCTAGGGATGTATCTCAGTAGTAGAGTGCCCCTGAATTCAATTCTGAGTACTGAAAAGTAAAAAAATATATACATAGATAATTCAAAACATGACCCAAGCCAGGTGTGGTAATACATGCCTATAATCTCAGTGATTTGGGAGGCTGAGGCAAGAGGACCACAAGTTCAAAGCCAGCCTCAGTAATTTAGTAAGCCTCTAAGCAACTTATAGCAGGGCCCTGTCTCAAGATAAAAAAATAAAAAGGAACAGGGACATAGCTTAGCAGCAGAGCAATTGCCTGGTATGAGGAGGTCCTGAGTTCAATCCCCCAAGTACTGAGAAATTAATTAATTAATTAATTAATTCTGCTACTGAGATTCTCAGTCAATTGTGCAGTGTTCTGTGGGCTTGTGACTTTGGAGTTGCTTTGGGATTAGCAAATACACACTTACAGAAAATTAACATGGCAGCCAATTATAAGGAAGTGTCTTTGTTAAACCTAGATCTAATTTATAAAGCAAAGCCCGTTAAAGTTCATGAAGACATTAAGATGTTATAAAAGACTAGGAAGAACAGAATTTCATCATTTGAATTGAATATTGTTCAAAAAATTTCCAAACTTTGTGTATGTTTGTGGGTTAATTCATGGTCAAGGCAGGAAGGAAGGTAGGGTATCCACAGACCATTGTGAGGCTACACTGATATTCCACAGTAATTAGCATTGGGAAAAATCTGTTTTTAAGCCCTTCAGCTCTTGTAATGGTCATGCTGTTGCTGTAAAAAGCCATAATTTATTCTGTCCATGAGTCACTTGGCATGGTGTGAATATTTGAAACAGGAGCAGGTCTATGTCTAACCTACATGAGAGGAAGGGGATTTCAAGGCCTCTGCACTTTGACACTGCTCTGCATGCAGGGTAGAGTAAATCAGTCCAGCTGACTGGCCTGTCTTGCCCTGTCCAATTTGGTGTTGCTATTATAAACACAAGTCATGATTAGGATACAGCTTGGCAAATCAGAGCTTCAGACAGAAGCAGAGTAAACTTTTCTTGACTCCCATGCCAGCCACTCATTTGATACACAATCAACATCGAATTTAAAAATGTACAGACTCAAGACCGAAAAGTCACCTTACCACCACTAGGTCATACTTCCTAATCAGCAGATAATTTATATAGTCAGCTTAACATTAAATTTCCAAACTGCTGGTTCTTCTGGGATTCCTACAGGATACAGTGTACTACAGCTGCCGAGGTTTAAGTTCATCTTGCTATTTAACAGCATGTTGCATTACTCTGTTGATTTTTTATTTTAAAATTGATCATTTTAAACATTTCTTCATGATGAGACCTGGCTGTTTTGAAATAGTCTATCTTTTCTAGTATTTAGCCTGTCGATAGAAATAGGATCTTCTTAGTAGTTATTACTTATTTTTCCAGGAAATGGTAGGTATAGAGACATGGGGCAACCAGAGCAGATGTCACCATTGCAGCATGAGGACTCTAGTAGGTAAGGACAAGATCATCAGACTGAGACTTTTTTACCAAATATCATGCTCCAAGCATTAATCTCAATGAGAGGCTACATCCCACCCCTCACACTCCCTTTTAGGAAAACTGTAGGGCATGATGGCACATGTCTGTAAATCCACTACTATGTAATTCCAGCTATGTGGAAGGCTGTGGAGGGAAGATCACAAGTTTGAGGCCAGTCTCATCAATTTAGCAAGACCCTGTGTCAAAATAAAATCAAAGGGGCTAAGGATATAGCTCAGTGGTAGAGCGTTTGCCTAGCATGCATGAGGCACTGGGTTCAATTCCCACTACCACCAGGAAAAAAAATATATATTTCTCATAGACCATACAACCAATAAGAGGTAGAATCTGGATTTGAACTCCAGGTAGTCTGTTATAGTCTGAACTCTTAATGTTGTAGTATCTAGTCTTTCCATGAATTCCACTAGTGTTTTAACTTTCTCTCCTGGAAAGTCCTTCAAGTTAGGGGTAATATTTTATGTATTTATGCATCACTAATGTCTATCACTGGGTCTGGAAAACAACGGAAGCTAAGAAAATGTTTCAATTCATTAATTGTTATTTTGGAATGAGTTGTCATTTTATTGATTGTATAATTAGTTGCTTTCTTTCTCAAATTCCCAGGGCAGGAAGGCAAGATTGAAAACATCAGTTGGTTCTATTTTAATTTTGCCACTTCCTTTTTTTTTGTTGTTCCCCTCCTTAACTGTGGTATATCTACTGTACTGTTTGGTAAGATGCAGGTTTTATACCTGTGGGGGCGTGGCGTTGTTTGTTACATCTATAGAATTTTTAGTCTCTTTGATTCTAGGTTGATTCTTCTTATTTGTGCAGCTATCTCAGGGACTCTGTGGAGTCCCGTGCTTCCTTTTTTTTTTTTTTTCAAAGCAAACATAAAGCTAAATAATAATGCATTTGTGAGTAATTTCCAGACCTAGCCTATTTTGCATAACATCTGTATTTAATCAGAGACTACAAATTTAAGCAAAGTGATCTAATCATATTTTGTAAATTCAGTTTGTCTTGATTATTTAAAGGAGAGTATCAGGACTGGGAGATTTAAATATAGGTTAATTCTATTTTATGATTATTCATCCGTCTACATTCTAGGATGACAATGATTGAGGGAGAATAGTTCCAACCAAAAAATTGCAGAAATTTTAATAGATGGTTTAATTTACGGACCTTGAAAATTATAATCTCCATTGTTGATAATGGTGTTAGATGAATGATTCTCAGATTTGGCCACACTACATATATGAGAATTATGAAAACCCAAAATGTGCAGCAGTTTGAATAATAAATTGTATCGTCATTTTTCCAAACAACAAGGAGTTCTCCACTTGCCTTACACAAGTGGAGTGTTCAGCAGAATTTGCACAGGTGAAGGGCTCTCATTCTCAAGATTTGCTTCCACTTCTGACGCCTGCGTTAGTCATCTTTTTCACTGTAACCAAAATCCCTGAGAATTACTTAGAGGAAGGAAAGTGTGTTTTGGCCTCATAGTTTGAGAGGTTCAGTCCCTGGTTGGAGACGGAACATCATGGCAACAGGACATGGTTAAAGGAAAGTTGCACAGCTCATAGCAGCTAAGAAACAGAGGGAGGGAGTCAGGAACAAAATATAACTCCTAAGGTCATGTCCCCAGGGAGCTACTTCCTCCAGCCATGTCCACCTGCATCCAGTTACCACCCAGTAAACCATTCAGATTATTAACTCATTCAGTGGTTACCCCACTGAATAGATTCTAGTGCTCATAATCTAATTGTTTCATCTCTGAATATGCCTGAGTTCTACATGAGCTTTGGGGGGGGATACTTCATATCCAAATCATAACAATGCCAGGAACAAATGGAATCCCCAGCCTACCCGTACTTTTTGCCTGCCAGCGCCAAATTGGGGCTTCCCCTAATTCCCACTCAAGCTCAATAACTAGCTAGAATGACTCACAGAAGATAGGAAAGTGCTTTACTTATGGGTACTGGTTTATCATAAAGGATATGGCTCAGAAGCAACCAGGTAGAAGAGATGCAGAGGGGTGACCAAAGGTGGGGATCCTAAGCTGTTGGCCTTTCCTGGAAACTCCACCTCCCAGCACATGGATGTATCTGGTAGCTCTCCAAACCCTGCCATTCAGGTTTTATTGAGATTTCATTACATAGACATGATTGATTAAATCATGAGCTCCTGGTGATAGAACTAGCTCTCCAGCCTTTCTCCCTTTCCCAGAAATTGGAAGGAAGGTGGAAATGAAACTTGAAACTCTTTTTCTGGTCACCAGCTTCCATCTGGAACCTATGTAAGGGCTCTAGCCTGTGTCAGCTTTTTATTATAAATGAAAGAGTGGTCAAAAGGGGCCTTATGAATAATAAAAAACATTCCAGTCACTTAGCCAATTCTAAGACTTATTAGGTGCTTTGAACCAGGATCAGAGCAAGCACAAATTATTTCTTATTGTATCACATACATGTAGACTAATAAATATATTATGAACAATTTTTTTCATATACAAAGTAGATGGTCATTCAAAGAGCCTAGACTACTCTATGGAGTAGTTGCTTCCCAGTGTAAGCAACTTCACTATTTGGTAAACATGAAACTGTACAATACTCGATTTTACTGTACACTTTACTATTCTAGCTTATCTCCACAGTTAACATTTTCAAAAGTAGAGTTGCTGCTCTACTCATAAAATAAAGAAGGATGTTGTGTAAGAGTGTGGTATGGGAGGCTGTCAGCCTGTACTTGAGTTTCAACACTGGAGTGTGACCTTGGACTAGGCATACAACCTCTCTAAGCTTACTTTTCTCATTGGCAAAGTGGGAATGACGGTACCTACATCACAGGCTGATGCATGGATAAAGGAGACCATCTAGTAAAACTTGGCCTAGTATGAAGTTCACAGCAAGCCCCTACGTTTAAGAAAATGCTTTTGTGCATACAATTGCCGCGAGTCATGGAATGCTGTCATGCCCGCTTGACTCCTCTAGGAATTGGCACTCAGTTTTTCTCTTTGAAGCATTTTCAGGGTTTCCTTTTGAGTTGGCTACTTTCATCTAATATAAGAAGAAAAAGTGTTTTCCCAAAGAATGGAAGGAAGAAAAATGATCTAGATATTAGTTTTCATTTCCAGTTGTTTTTTTGCACACCACTCACTAATGAATCCTGAGGCACTACTGTATTTTATGATAATCCTCTGAAGCAAAATCTTCCAGCAGCCTTCCATTTGTGAGAGAGAAAAATCCCAAACCATCTCTTGTCAGTCATCAAAGACATTTGTCCCTCTAGGCTGCACCTTTGCAGCAACCCTGCCTTCCTGCTCAGGGGCTGTCATGCTGTGTTCCCATCCCTCCCCCACCCCCTCTCCCTCCCTTACTTTTTGCTCATAATTTTCTCCTCACCTGCATACCTGGCTACCTCTCCATACCTAAGCAGCAGTTGTTATCTTATAAAGCCCAGCCCAAATCTCACCTCATCACCTTAAAAGAATTTTTGTCTCCTCTGGCCTCTCATTAATCAGTGTTTCCATTATTTCTGTATTGTCTGACTCTCCACTGCCTTAAAAGAACTAGTTTTAGAACCACATGTTCTTTTTTTTAAATATTTTTTAGGAGTAGGTGGACACAATATCTTTATTTTATTTATTTATTTCTATGTAGTGCTGAGGATCGAACCTAGGATTTCACTCTTGCTAGGCAAGAGCTCTACCACTGAGCCACAACCCCAGCCCCTAGAACCACATGTTCTTAATCTTATATTATTGTTTGTGTAACCTTTCTGATGCTATTATATACTCACCTGATTGGACTGTTGTCTTTTTTTTAAGGTCAGGGTCTGTATCCTATATTACCTTAATGTGACCTAAATTGATTGGCAGGTGCATTGAACATAATGGTACCTAATACATTTCAATCAATTCTTTCCTGTTTTTTTTTTTTTTAATCACAGCAATGATGGGGTGCTTCATAAGGAACTAGAACAATGCTATGTTGACCCATATCAAAAAACAAAGTAAGCCGATGTGCTCTAATCTAGCTATTTTATTTATATCATAAGAGTCAGTATGTGTTTATGCAAGATAAATCCTGTTTCCTCTTTGACCTGTGCTGCATGAAGCAGTATAAACAGCATACTGGTGGCCAGCAGTGGGGCAGAAGAGGGAACAGTGAATTTTAATGGGTCTCATATAAATGATGTGGCTCATATAAATGATGGGAGTCCTGCTGCATTTTGGCAGTGCTGATGTGGTGAATACATTGCCGTTTATCCAGTGCTCTTGGTGGTCTGGCCTATGATACTTCACATGCTTCTTGCTGGTTTCCACAAACACCTGGAGCCCAGTGGGTACTGAGTAATGCATTTGATGGTCCTTAGCTTCAGACACTAAGTTCTTAAATAAAGTGTCTCTATTTAAGCTGGCAGGTCAGGTCCTGAAAGCCTTGGCCTTGAAGGTCTCTAAGCTTCTTGGCTGTCAGCATTCTTAGTGAGAGTGCTTCCCACAGCCATCTTTGGATCAGACTGTTCTGTGGGTCAGCATTGGCCGATCTCATGATCATCGTTCCCTTTGATTGATTGGTGTCCATTTATAAACAGATCAGGATTTTTGTACATTTATATACATGCACACACATATACTCATGAATACATACCTCTCTTTTTTAAAACACATTATTTTAAATCATTAAGATATTGGTTACAATGTTACCAGACTGGGATTTTTCTAGCATTGGAGATTTTATTGGAAGTGAAATATAAGTTACATTTTTTTCTTTTGATTGGCTTATTATCTTTGGAATCTAGTTTATCTTCCTTCCAAATGCCTGTGAACCAAATGATGTAAAATTTTGTCCTATACAAAGGAAATATAGTGCCTTCTTGAAAGAATGCTGAATTGTAAATAGGTCTGATTTGGGGTGACAAAAACATAAGCTATATAACTTTAATGTTCTCTCTTTTTTAATCCTAAATAAGGCATCTTCAAATTAATGCAGCCAAAGCAAAGGCATTTGAAGTTACTCCTCAATGACTTCCTGCTCTTTGTTAACAGAGTTCATCAAATAAAAGCTGGTACAAGTGACACTAATAGAATAGCTTACCAATCAGGATGTCTGCCAGTTCTTGAGCTCTCTCCAGCCCAATCGACACTAATGACTACAGCAAAGTATTTCAGTTCACACAATGAAAGACTGGAATCTTAATGCCCACATACTGCACATTGAGAAATAGTATATCAGACTTTATACACATGCAAAGTGAAGTGGAAAATTGGAGCAATTATCAGGGTATCTCAGGTCATAGCAGGAATTTGGGATCTCTGTTGCCTGAATAAATGTCATTTCCACAATATAGGTTGTATTGCTCTGCAGACATAATCTAAATCCCCCCCACAGCGCGCACCTTAGCATTAGTCTTATTAACCCTTTAAAATGTCTTCATATCTTTTTATTTTACTCCATTTTTTCTACCATTCTTCAAAGTGTGTGTTTTTATTAATTTTTTATTTATACATGACAGTGGAATGCATTACAATTCTTATTATACATATAGAGCATAATTTTTCATATCTCTGGTTGTATACAAAGTATGTTGACAACAATTCATGTCTTTATAAATGTACTTTGGATAATAATGTCCATCACATTCCACCATCATTTCTAACCCCATGCTCCCTCCCTTCCCCTCCCACCCCTCTGACCTTTCTAGTTTGTCTATTCCTCCCAAGCTCCCCCTCCCTACTCCACTATGAATCAGACTCCTTTTATCAGAGAAAACATTCAGCATTTGGTTTTTGGGGATTGCCTAACTTCACTTAGCATTATATTCTCTAACTCCATCCATTTACCTGCAAATGCCATGATTTTATTCTCTTTTATTGCCGAGTAATATTCCATTGTGTAGATATGTCACATTTTCTTATCCATTCATCCATTGAAGGGTATCTAGGTTGGTTCCACAGTTTAGCTATTGTGAATTGTGGTGCTATAAACATTGATGTGGCTGTGTCCCTGTAGTATGCTATTTTTAAGTCCTTTGAGTATAGACTGAGGGGAGGAATAGCTGAGTCGAATGGTGGTTCCATTCCCAATTTTCTGAGAAATCTCCATACTGCTTTCCATATTGGCTGCACCAATTTGCAGCCACACCAGCAGCATATGAGTGTATCTTTTTCCCCACCAACACTTATTGTTGTTTGTGTTCTTAATAGCTGCCATTCTGACTGGAGTGAGATGAAATCTTAGAGTAGTTTTGATTTGCGTATCTCTAATTGCTAGCCATGATGAACATTTTTTCATATATTTGTTGATTGATTGTACATCATCTTATGAGAAGTGTCTGTTCAGTTCGTTGGTCCATTTATTGATTGAGTTATTTGGGTTTTGGTGTTAGCTTTTTGAGTTCTTTATATACTTTAGAGATTAGTGCTCCATCCAAGATGTAGGCTCTTTATTCACTTCACAGATTGTTTCTTTTGCTGAGAAGAAAATTTTTAGTTTGAGTTCATCCCCTTTATTGATTCTTGATTTTAATTCTTGCTCCGATGGAGTCCTATTAAGGAAGTTGGGGCCTAATCCAACATGATGGAGATTAGGGCCTACTTTTTCTTCTGTTAGATGCAGGGTCTCTGGTTTAATTCCTAGGTCCTTGATCCACTAGGTCCTTAAGTTAAGTTTTATGCATAGTGAGAGATAAGGGTTTAATTTTATTTTGTTTCATATGAGTTTCCAGTTTTCCCAGCACCATTTGTTGAAGAGGCTATCTTTTCTTCAGTGCATGTTTTTGGAGACTTTGTCTAGCATAAGATAATTATAATTTTGTGGGTTAGTCTCTGTGTCCTCTATTCTGTACAATAGCCTCAAAAAATAAAATACTTGGAAATCAACTTAACAAAAGAGGTGAAAGATCTATATAATGAAAATTACAAAATCCTAAAGAAAGAAATCAAAGAAGACCTTAGAAGATGGAAAGATCTACTTTACTGTTGGATAGACAGAATTAATATTATCAAAATGACCATACTACCAAAAGCACTATACAGATTTAATGCAATTCTGATCAAAATCCCAATGACATTTCTCTTAGAAATAGAAAAGGCAATCATGAAATTCATCTGGAAAAATAGGAAACACAGAATAGCTAAAGCAATCCTTAGCAGGAAGAGTGAAGCAGGTGGCATCACTATACCAGACCTTAAACTATACTACAGAGCAATAGTAACTAAAACAGCATGGTATTGGCACCAAAACAGGCTGGTAGACCAACTTGTGTTTTATTAGTAGTTCGGTACCCAGCACACATAAAAATTATGAAAGTGAAAATTGTAGAACTGATGAGTTTATTTACTTAAAAGAGAAAATACATATATTCTCATACACACACACACACACACACACAGAGAGAGAGAGAGAGAGAGAGAGAGAGAGAGAGAGATACTATATATTTGCAAACATTTATAGAATGAATGTATTGAGAATAACTGTTGAAAAGATTGAAAAAGATATATCACTAAATAAAACTATAAAGAAGTATTTCCTAAAAGATTCATATTGCTTATATTCTTATTTCCAACAGAGAGATGGCCTTGAAAGTATTTTATTTTTAAACAACTTTAGAGTATAAAAGTTAACAAAAATACTACAGTTCACATTTTCCCTTCATTCAGTTTTCCTAAAGTTAATATCTTCCATAATCATAATTATCCAAAGAAAGAAACCATTATTGGTTCCTCAGATGACTAAACTGTAGGCCTCAATCTCACTTCACCAGTGTTTCCCCAATGCCCATTAGTTTCTTTTCTTTTTTGTATCAGTATTTATTTTTTTAATTGATTTTATTTTTTAAATACACGACAGCAATATTCACACCAATTCATGTCTTTATACATGTACTTTGCTTTTTTTTTTGCACTACAATTCTTACTACACTTATATACCACAATTTTTCATATCTCTGTATATAAAGTATGTTGACACCCCATTCGTGTCTTCATACATGTACTTTGGATAATGATGTCCATCACATTCCACCATCCTTGCTAATCTCCTGCCTCCCCCTTTCTCTCCCTCCCCTCTTTCCTATTTAGAATTCATCTATTCCTCCCATGCTCCCCCTCCCTATCCCACTATGAGTCAGCCTCCTTATATTAGAGAAAACATTCAGCATTTGTTTTTTGGGGGATTGGCTAACTTCACTTAGCATTATCTTCTCCAATGCCATCCATTTATCTGCAAATACCATGATTTTATCCAGAGATGAAGAAGTGCTTGATTCATAGTCCTTGACCTTATGGCTCAGGATGGTTCCCATGCACACTTGGTGATGGATATGGGTTGAAGAAGCTCCAAAGAGCCCAAGGCTTTTCTTTGTGCCACATCATTTTTCACTCACCTTTTCTTTCACTCTTGTACTTTTTTTCTTTTTTTACAAACAGCACATTTGCATATCTATTTGTATATGTATAAAATCATACATATATATATGTGTATAGATGCATAAATATATACATGCATACATATATTTATATATATGCATACACACATATATTGGTTTATTTTGTATGGAAAATACCTCTAGAAAAATATAAAGCCTACCAATATGAATTCTCATCTGTTTATATTCATGGGGCAGTATTTAATATATGCCTACTTGTACCAGACATGGAGCCTGATATTGGGTGTCTACTATGAGCTAAGGAGATATATTTCTTTGTTGTGATTTGTTTTTTTTTTTTTCCAATCCAAATAATCACATCTACAAATAATTGAAAGCCTGATAAGCATTATGAAGGACAAATTCAGGGAATAATGAGAATCTGTAATATGGAGATAAGATCTGGTTTGGTGAGTTGGGGACAGCAAAGGGACACTTGGGCTGAGGAGCTAAAGAGTGAATGGGAGTTGATGGAGTGAGGAGCTGATGTTCACCTTACGATGCGATATGCATTTTGTCCATCTTCAAGAATTTCATACTCTTTTAAACAGTTACAGCATTGCTCCAAATTCCAAGTCCAATACCCAACAAGAACAACCTAGACGTAGGAAAGATTATTTTGGCTCACAATTTCAGAGGTTTAGTCCGTAGTCAGTCAGTGCATTGTTCTGGGCCTAAGGCGAAATAGAACAGTGTGGTCAAGGGGTGTGGCACAGAGGAGCTGCTCCATGACAGGAAACCAGGAAGCAGAGCTGGCTTGGGGGAAGGGACCTTAGGAAAGATAAACCCTTCCGATGCACACCCCCAGTGGTCCACATGCCTACAGTTGTCACCTAGTCAGTCCATTCAAACTAGGATGAACGGATTAGGTTTCAGCTCTCATAAGCCAATCAAATATAACATGGTAGCGCCTAGTCCTATTCCTATTAGAGTCCTCATTTCCCTCTGAAGCATCAGGAGCACAGTCCACATTCCTGTCATCACTCTGGTCTTCTGAGCTTTCACCAGAATCATTGATTCTCTCTACTTACAACATCCTAAAACTTTTCTAGACTCCATTTCTAAACTTTTGCAAAGTCCTCCCTGAAAGGCATAGGTTGTTCACAGCAATGATCCCTCTCTCTGTACCAATTTTTGTGTTAATCGGCTTTTCATCTAATCAAAATGCCCAACAGGAACAACTTAAAAGAGCAGAAGTGTATTTTGGCTCATGGTTCCTGAGGCTTAGTCCATGGGTGGCTGAATCTATCACTGTGGGCTCAAGGTGAGACAGAACAGCTTGGCCAAAGGCCACTGGTGAAGGGAAGTTGATCTATTCATGGCAGCCTGGTGGGGGAGCAGCCACAGGGCAGATGCACCCATCCAAGGCACATCCCCAGTGACAGTTACCACCTGGTCAATTCATTTGAATTAGGATGGACTCATTAGGCTACACTTGATAATCTAATCATTTTACCTCAGGATATTTCTTCATTAGGTGATACCTCATATCCAAACCATAACAAATTCCAGCTTCTCAATAATAAGTGGGTATCTAAGTATTCCAGTAGAAACAGTGGTTTAAAGTCATCAATGATGTCTTCAAACCCGTGTTCTCACTCTATACTGCCTCCTTGAGACTCAAGGCTCACCTACAATTTATATGCCAAGGACGCTCAAGTCTCCAAATCTTTACTCCGTTTTTTCCTGGATCCAAACTCATTTTAAGAACAAAGAATCCAGAAACACAATCCTCCTCTATCATCTATGTCAGTTTCTCTGATCACCCACATCAGAACCCTGGGTGTTATCCAAAAATTGTCACCTTAACTCTGCTTTGCCTCCACATTTCACTTACACTTAGACCAATCCACAGATAACTCTGTGTGTGTCTTTGTACAAGATTTTTTTTTTTTTTAAAGTCTTGCAGAGCAACAGCCAGTCTCTAGGCCCAGCTTCCAGGGAGACCCTGCTATTCCCAGCCATGGCCAGCAGTCTGCCTCCCCTCCCTTCTGTTCTGAGAAGGGCCTGATAAGCATTCCAAATGCTCACAGCATCAGGCAGGGACTCTCGGGGCCAGTCTTAGCACGTGGGTGCCAGAGCGGCATGATCTTCACGTTGATGCCCAACATACCCTGTCTGTGGCACATGACATATGGCAGTTTCCCCACTGCAGATCATCAGGCATCTGCAAACTTCATGGCTTTAACCCACTGGCCTCAGAGCTTCCCAGACACCATGACTTCACAGGGCTTGACCCCAAATGCCATGATGAACTACAGCACACCATAGAAGGCCCTATGCATGACAAGCCCTCCTAGGAGTTTGTAATGCTGAGACCCTACAGATAAATCTTACTTTATTGTGCATCCATCCTGCTCTCACTCTTGCCCCCACTCAATCCTTACCATTGCCACTGCTGCCATCTGAGACTGGTACACAGTGCCACAGTAGCCCTCCCATGGTATTCCTGTGTCATGCATTCCCTCAGGCCACCCCTTGCACTGCTGCCAAGATGATTTTTCTAGTATATAAATCTGATTGTACTGGATCTACTCATAAACTCTTCTGGTAGTTGTCCTTTAATTCTCTTTAACCACTTAGCACAATACATAAGACCCATATTCCCCTGGCCCTCCAGGCCTGCCAAACCCATTACTTTATATATCATGATGTTCAGACCCCATTCCAGAAAGACCCTGCTCCATACCCAGGTAGAGGGATGCTGCACAGAGACCAAGAAGAACCTGAACCAACAGGCCTTGCCAGATTGGCCTCCGACCCCACCCAGTACCGTTAGATCATACCTCTCTGCACATCATGCTGCATGCTTCAGACCTAAGCATAAAATGTGTAGTTAACCCTGAGACCGTTTCTGAAATCTCTGAGTCATGTAAGGCTGTGACCAAATAAGCATGTTACACATTTTCCTTGCTAACTTGTCTTATTTATAGGGTGTCCACATGACCCATGATGATGGGTGAGGAAAAGAGTCACTCCCTTTTCTGTTTCTCAACCCCAACCTTTCCCTGAAAAAAAAAAAAAAAAAAAAAAGGTCTTCCTTCCCCTCTCTTCTCTATCTTTAAAAGGGCAGCGTCTCTCACTCAGTGGCTGGAATAATACCGAATCCTGTTTGAAGTCTCATGCCCCATATTGGACATACTGAGGAACATCAGAATAAACTTGTATATTCACAGACCAATAAAGATTTTCTTATAAGATATTATTCTTCCAGTAAGATTGGACATTTTATGTCAGGATTATTGAAAAATTATTATGCACAATGTTTTCTAATTGTTACTAAACTCTTTCTGTTGTGTAAGAAAAGAATTTAGCCCACACTTTCACCTTCGAATTGGGCATATTATTCAACATAATCACTCTTTAACAATTTGGTTGAAGAAAAGATTAGAAATAATTTCACGTATAAAATATCAGAATTTTCCATGCAGAAACATACGAAAGGTAATTTTTAAAGATTTCAGGTATTGCTTCCTTCTTACACACAGTCCTATTGAATACAAGTTCTCATGAACATTTAGGACAATCCAGATGTTGTTTTAATAAATATACACTGCACCTGATCAAATGAAAATAGCAGTGTGACTTCAGTGTTTAAATTAGGTGGGCCCTCTTTATTCTCAGTTTTGTATTAAGCCAGTGATGAGATGACCCTTAGAAGTACCATATGTTGGAGAGTAGGGGTAGTACTCAGGGGTAGAACACTCACTTGCTAAGGCAGTGTGGGGCTCTGGGTTCCATCTCCAGCAAAACTCATTTACACACACAACTATGTATTTTGGGGCGGGGGCGGGGGGGATACCAAAAATTGAACTGAGGGGCATTTGACCACTGAGCCACATCCCCAGCTCTATTTTGTATTTTATTTAGAGACAGGGTCTCACTGAGTTGCTTAGTACCTTGCTTTTCCTGAGGCTGGCTTTGAACTCTCAATCCTCCTGCCTCAGCTCCCTGGCCACTGGGATTATAGGAGTGTACCACTGTGCCTGGCACAACTATGTATTTTTTTAGAGTTGTCTTTGTCCTCTATTTTTACTTCAAATTCTCCCTTATGCAAAGGCACTGGGATTACTGTAAAACAATGGACTTGTTTAAACACCATACCAAATCAATATTGCTATCAATTTTTTTCCCCCTATTTACTCTGATTTGTTCTAATGCCCTAGAACTTAAAGAGAGGGGTTAGGGCAACTGGTGTTAAAAACACAGCATTTTGAAGAGGACAACATTTATTTCTGTTTTACAGCTAAGGAAAAAGGAATTCTAAATGGAGAGCATTTATTAGAGTTTTGTCAGTTAATCCCGGCCCCACCCTCTCCTGCTCCCTGAGGCAGTGACACCAGATGTCCTTCCTCCTGTCTCATGGGGACAGCTGATGCCCTGCTCTGAGAGGCCTCCCCAGCCTCCATCTCTAGGTCAACTTGCTCTGACTTCTTGTGTGATTTGTTCATAAGCTTGGTTTATTCTGTACGTTTCCCCAGCTCAGAGTATGCCTCAAGAGGACAAGGTGGCTTTTCCCTTTTTTCTCACTGTCATCTCCATTACCTGGCACAGAGTGGGCCCTCGTCGTTATGCAGGGGTAAGGTGGTGAGGGGAGCTATATTGAAGACACTTTGGGCTTCAGGGTGTTAATGGGGAGGAGAAGAGGTCATGGGTCATAGGAAAGTGACCCCTAGGCCACATCAGCATTTGGAGATGAAGGATGAGAAGAAGAAGTCTCAGCAAAGGAAAAGGAGGAAGAGGAAAGCCAGAAGAGTGGCCCTGCTTGGAATCCAGGAAGCTGTTCTGGGGTGGTGATCAGTTAGGTCAGTAAAGGTGAAGACTGAGAATCAACCATGAGGTCTGAGATCTTGGAAGCTGTGAATGATCATGGAAAGAGTGGTTTCACCTGAGGGTTGTGGACACCAACTGGACTGGGTTGGATTCTAGAGAAAATAACAAGTGAGGAAGTGTGGATAGAGTTAGAGTTAATTTCTACAATTGTACATTTAAATGACAGTGCTAAGGTAACAAAGGACTTTCATAGACACAGGGAGAACAAAGCCTGCTCCTGTTACATGCCCTGCCTAATACAGTCATGAGTCACTTAACAGAGACACATTCTGCAAAACATGTCATTAGATGATTTTGTTGTGTGAATATCATGGGTGTGCTTAGGCAGACCTAGGTGGTATGGCCACCCTTAGGCTATATGGTACGTACATCTGATCTCAGGGGCCACACCTGGTGTATTCAGTATTGTATTGTTAGACAATATGTTGTTCTATAGTACATGGCTGTATTTAGTCCATGGCAATTTTAGTTCAAGAAAACTGTGCTTGGGCTGGGGATGTGGCTCAAGCGGTAGCGCGCTCGCCTGGCATGCGTGCGGCCCGGGTTCGATCCTCAGCACCACATACCAACAAAGATGTTGTGTACACCGAGAACTAAAAAATAAATATTAAAAATTCTCTCTCTCTCTCTCTCTCTCTCTCTCTCTCTCTCTCTCTCTCTCTCTCTCCTCTCTCACTCTCTCTTAAAAAAAAAAAAAAAAAAAAAAAAAAACTGTGCCTGCCACCTTCTATCTACTTCCATGATAGAATGTTCAATTGGGCTTAAATAAACACTAAGTCTCTCATTAGAGTCCCTGGTGCTAATTCATGTTATCACACCCTCTGGGCTAGGGTGGGGAGTATCTGGGAGTCTGTCAGCCTGGATGACATGCTGGAGGAGAACACACTTGTATTCAAGTTCCAGATTTGCTCTACAATAGCCCCTCATAACCCTAGCAAGTCACCTAACTCTTCCAACCCAATTTTCTTAAAAAATAAAATGCAGACAATGATGATATGTGGATAAATCACAAAAAGTGTCTAATATATTTTACATGATACCAAGCATATAGGAAGGGCTCAGTAAATAGGTATAAGTTTGTATTGCTCTCATTACTGTCCCTTGATGGGTCACACCTGAAACACTGCGCTGTTTAGTAAACAGAATCTAGGTCTTCTAGTAAAGAACAAAAAATGAGATGCCAGAGATAAGCCATACTTTATAAACCATAGTTTGTAGATCATCTTGTTCTGTATGTGCTCATTTCTCTTTGTCTTTTCCTCTCCAGTTGTAGATGCATAGAGCATATTTGTAATCTCAGTCACCTGGAACTAGATGGATATTCCAGTTTCATCTTCCCAGCCCTCCCTGGAGGGAGGCTGGGAAGTCCCCTCAGTGCTGTTGCTGGCGAGAGGTGGCATGCATCTCCTGATTCCTGTTGCTAAACATGGTTCTAAACTTTAACAAGTCATCCAAATCTCACAGTCCTGGGAAGTGGGCATCATTACAGTCGTGCATTCCTTAATACCAGGGCTACATTCAGAGAAATGTATCCTTAGATCAGGTCATCATTGTATGAACAGAGAGCTTACTTTGCCACCTTTACCTAGTGCTGCAGGTTAATCATTGATATGGTTTCTGATGCAATTAGGACTTGGTAAACAGGAGATGTCTAAGGCTGCTGCCTGTGGAACACACATATGTTTTACTAAACTTAAAAAAGTAGAAGTACATTCTAAAATAATGATAAAAATACAGTACAGCTGGTGGCAAAAGCCTATGATCCCAGTGACTCAGGAGGCTGAGGCAGGAGGATTGCAAATTTGAGACCAGCCTCAGCAACTTAGCGAGACCCTGTCTCAAAAATTAAAAAAGAGTGGCTGGGACTATAGCTCAGTGGCAGAACGCTTCTCTAGCATGTGTGGGGCACTGGTTTGATCCTCAGCACCACATTGAAAAAAATAATAATTATAATAATTAATAAACAAAGATATTGTATGTCCCTCTACAACAATAAAAAGTTTTTTAAAAAAGAAAGAACTGGGGATATGTCTCAGTGGTTAAACACCCCTGGGATCGCTGGTCTTCCCCCCACAAAAAAAGTATAGTATAGTAAATATATAAACCAGTAATATATTTATTTATTATTATTTATTATCATTATCAAATATTATATACTGTAGGGGAGTATGTGAGCTCTGCTTTTATACCACTGGCAGCACAGTACAGTATCACCACAAACATGTGAGTAGTGCATTATGCTCTGACATCAAAATGGTTGTGATGTCACTAAACAGGAATTTTTCAGTTCCATTGTGATCTTTACACACAGTCCATCATTGACTGAAGCCTTGTTATGTGGCACCTGACTGTATTTTCTCCATTTGTACAGATAAGGAAACTGAGGCCCAGGCAGGTCAAGTGACTTGCCCAGCCCAAATAACACTGTTGGTCAAGGTAGAGCTGGGCTTCAATCCCAGGAAGTCCGTTACATAGTTTGCACTCTTAACCACTTCCTCCCAGCTCTACCTGGAGTGGCAGGATTAGGTTTAAGTTGCCACAGACTTGAGAATCAGGTGTCTTGATGTTCATATTCCAAGGGAAGAGCCATTTTTATATTTTGACATGTAAAAACTTTTAGACACTTAGCAAGAGAGCTAGATGTTGCAGATGAGTAAGTGTATATTAATAGGATAATTTGTACCCCTGCCCTTAATGGTATGACTTGTCTGCTGTTTAATGCAAATCAAGTGTAAGCATTTCCATCTGAAGTGAACTATCAGTAGAGCACTTTGTAGGATCCAGTATGTCACAGGACAACCAAGGTCTCCCTTGTCTTCAGCCTGGTGTTCTTTCTTTGCATATCCAGTGGTTAGTCCTAAGGCCTGAAACCCTTAGTTACAGAACAAAGTGGCTTTAGCAGTAAGGGAGCCTGTGTGAGGCTGAGAGAAGAATAATGAACATTCCCTGCAAGCTTCCTGCCTGGATGCAGGTGCAGGAATCAGGAGGTCATGAATAATGCATGACATGCAGATTAGGTGGTGGTTTCTCCTACTGGGGTTTTGACTTTTTCTACCTGCCTGGCTGCTATATGTGGCAAGAAGGCAGACCATAGCAAAACATGGCACAATTTAAAGACTGAGCTTTACAAAGCCTTTGCATATCCTTTTGAGAAAATAAATTAGCTGAAATGCATGCCTTGAGGTCTCTCCTTTTTTGGATGAAGTAAATTCCAGGTTATTAATGTGCTCCTTTTGAGGAGGAAAATCTTTCCTGATTCATCTTTCTAACTTAAGAAACCTTAGAATCATTTGGTCATATACCCACAATCAGAAATTCTTTTCCTAAGCCTTTCCTAAGGGATTCTTTTCCTAAGACTACTAAGCCAACATAAAAAAATTATCCATTTATTTGATCTATGATGAATGAAATCTTTCTAAAAGATGCAAACACCTAGAGAAAATTCTGGTAACAGATCAAACATCATTTTTCTCCACCAATGTATGCAATAAGCAGCATCAGTAAGAGACTGCTTCCATCTCCAAACTTCAACTGGTAGAATCTACCATGATGAAACAAAACAATTTCCTTGTGCTCTTAGGGTTAAGGAGGGAGTAATTAAAGCAGTAAAAGTTTGAAGGAAAGGGTGAATTAAAGAACTGTAAGTACTTGGGCCTGATTAGTTCTTGAAACCGTTATTAACAGGACTCTCACACCTCAGGGAGAGTATAGGTAAAGTTCAAGAAGGTTTCCAGCATTTTCCCTTAGGTCAGCGGGCTTTATCTGGGGAGAAATTGTTTTGGCTCAGATGTCCATTTGGGGGATTATATTTCAGCAGTCAGAAAGAAGAGTAGTTTTGTTACCTTTTGTGTAAGTCTTATGCATTTTTATTATACAGTGTGTCTGTCTGTCTGTCTGTCTGTCCGTCCGTCCCCCCCCCAAACACACACACACCCCACTGCTCTCCCCCCTTGGGGTGGTAGAATATGAGCTGGCTCTCATTTCTAGCTGAGTCTGTCATTTCCGCTAGGCCCCAGTTTGGCAGGGTGCCAATACCAACAGGTGATCCTTATAGCTGCAAAACAGCAGGAAGTGGGCTGTGCTTGAATGAGGCAGCTCACCAGAGGGGCTGTCTGGCCTCCCTCCATCTTTCTGCATAATTAACACCCCCTCCCCCCATGCAGAGCAGAAAATCTGTGTTGAGCAGCTCAGCTGCACCAGCCATAGAGAAGCCTGCGAGGAAAAGAATGTTAATAAGGGATGTTGGAAGAAATCAGCCTTCTGAGTGCAAAGTGCAGTCTGACTGGGGGGCGGGGGCTGGGTTAGGGAAAGACTGCCTTTGGCCTTGGGAGGGGCTGGAACTGTAGTGTTTTTTTTTTTTTAATTTTTTTTTTTTTATTGGTTGTTCACAACATTACAAAGCTCTTGACATATCATATTTCATACATTAGATTGAAGTGGGTTATGAATAGTACAGTGATTTCCACTTGCTAAGCAGCCAGGAGGAATTGGGGTTCTGATGGGGCTTGGTGGTTCTAAGAGGACTTTCAGACCAGCTTTAAAATCCCTGTTTGCTTTCTTTCATGTCTTGTCAATGAAAGCAATGTTTGAAGCTTAAAGAGGGAAGACAATAGAAACTAAAATATCTCACAAATCCTAAGAAAAGTGGGACAAAGCAGGGAGTTGGTGGCAGGGACACTGGAAGGGTAGCATGTCCTTTTGCCAGTTGAGGTCCAGCAGCTGCTCCCTTGGGGGTGATACCTGAGAGCTCTGAGCTCCAACCACACAGGACCCCAGCGGCAGACACTGGTGGATCCTTGCATTCTGCACTTCTTTCTTGGCTAAAGTTTGGAAGTGACTTTGCCTTCCTCACAGCCCAGCTGTAGAGCATCACTTCCAAAAAGTTTTTCTTCTACAAACACTTGTCTCACCCTTCCTTCCTCACCCATTCCCACAGTTTCTGCTCTTAGATATTTGCATAATGTTATCTTGCTTTCCAGGATTTCAAATATAGAAGTCCATAGAAGTCCACTGAAAGAGTGGGCACTTGACTGCCTCTTTGTCCCTATTTGTGTGTGTGTGGTGCTGAGGATTGAACCCTGGCCTTTGCACGTGCTAGGCTACCACTCTACCCCTGAGCCCAACCCTTTATTGTCTAACTGTGCACTCCTCCTGGAAACAGTATCTATAAGAGGGCTGTTGAGGGCTGGCACAGGATTTTTTTTTTTTAAGAGTGGAGGAGGTGCAGTTGCTGAGAATTGAACCCAGGGGTGTTTTATCATGAGCTACATGCCCAGCCCTTTTTGAGACAGGGTCTCACTAAGTTGCTTAGGGCCTCAGTAAATTGTTGAGCTTTGAACTTGTGATCCTTCTGCTTCAGCCTCCCAAGTCACTGGGATTATAGGCATGCACCACTGTGCCCAGCATGGCACCCACTAAAGTCTACCCACTCTTACACCTGGCCAGGATTAGATTTTCAGTGACTGTTTTGGAATGAATGAGTACGTGAGTTCATTAAAATTTGATGGACCCACTTTGGGAGCTTCCCAGTGAACATTGTGACAAGCCCTTATTATTTGGGATCCGTAAAAAGGGAAAGAAGGCCTTTAGGTCTTCAGGCCCAGGAATTTATTTGCATCCATTTACTAGCAAATTCTACAGGGTAGTGTATGAAGCAAACCTAGAAGAGATTATTTATAAAAATAGATGTGGTGTGTTTTTTTCCCCCCAATTGCAATCAGTAATGTACATTTTCAGTGAGTGTATTATTCTTATTTGCCCACAGGGTACATCCGTCCCCAGTCTCAAGGGTCCGGGGAAATCGAATGAATAATCAGAAGTTTGCTTGGTGAGTATGCAGTCTAGCTTATCCATTTGTTAAGTCGTATGAGGAGTTTTAATAGGATGGTGTTAAAGTCAAGAAGATGATTCCTGATGTTCTAGACAATACATTGCTACCAGTTGAAGGGTATAGTATGCCTTTCATCTGAAAAGATAGAAATAAACATTGATACAATTTCTTTCTAGCCCAAACTCTTCACATAGCAAAAACTCTTTGAGTGCAGTATTTTTTCCTAACAGATATGACTTCATTTCCCAGGACTATCCAATTGTTACCTTTAAAAAGAATGTTTTCTTTCTTTAGTAAGATTTAGTCAGCAACCTAGATTTTTCTCGGGTACTAACTTCAGTTTCTCATGAGGATTTTCACAGTTAGGTATTTAGTCTATCATATTAATTTTAGTGATTACTATTTTGGTGATTCTCCCTCCCACCAGCCTTAGCTTTAAATATCTAGGATTTTTTTTTTCTAATTGGAGGAATACCAAGAATCTTTTAAATTGGCAAATTATGTCTTGAATAAACATATAAATGGAATTTATGAAAAGTTATTTTACCACAAAATATTGATTTTTGATTCTGTAAAGGGGTAAAGGCTTTCACAAATGTTAACACATAAAAGAAAGAAAATAATGTTGGTTCAAAATGTTGTGTTTGCTTACATTTCTCCAGCCACAAACTAACCTTTCAACATATACTGTATCATAAAAAGGAAGAGGAAAGAAACAAAAAAGAAAGAGTTGAACTGTGTAGGATATTACTTCAAAGGTGAATGGAAATTCACAGATCTCCATTTTTCCTTCCTTGGATTTGCTTAGAGTGGCATTTTGATTAGAAACTCTGGCTTTTTTTTTTTTTAAGTGTAGGAAGATGATTACCAAAGATTGAGCTTCCAAATTAATTTTATTCCTAAATCAGGGTTATTTTTAGTCACAAAATAATGACACTTTGAATCTGAATGGTACCTAATCAACTCTCCTCCCTTCCCCCATTAAATCTAATTAACCCTCACAATAGCTTGGTGATGTTGTTAAATATTATGCCTTTTTTCTTCATAGAGGGGGAGATGGAGCACAGAGAAGAAAGCCATTTGCTTACACACTGCATAAAAGCTGGGGTATCCTTCCTGGTCTCTCACAATCCCTAAAGTATATTGTTCCCTGACAAACCTAGAAAACAGAGGGAACCATGCAGGTGGTCATTACCTGAAAGCAAAAGAAGAAATCAGTTCCCCCTTTCATTGCATGGAGTTTATGTTCTTTCTCAGTCCAAGGCACATGGTCCTAAAGGAACTTCATGACATACAGAGTATGAGACCCTCAAGTGAGCCACAAGAGCCAAGGGATGAGAACAGAATTGTCAGTCTTGAAATCCAGTTTCTCCAACTTGGTTCTCAATGGCCAAATTGAAAGTCTGAGTACATAAATCTTCCTCCCTTTTCCTTTCTGGACGACTTGAGTAGTGATAACTGGCTCCTACATAATTCACAGCATATGAGTTTAAATTACGTTTATCTCCAGAGAAGTAATTCATGAAAAACAAAATGACTTTTACTGTTAACCTTGAGAAAATTCGACTTTTATTTATTCAGCAACATTTATTTACAGTCCCAGTCACTGTTAAAGGCACTAAATTAGAAAGAAAAATAAAATGTGCTTTCTACCCTCAAGGGGTTGTGTATGAGAGAGAGAACATGGAAAGGACAGACCCATCAAGCCTTGTGTGTTCATCCCTTCCCTGGGTGTATGTATTGACGTCGTACACACATTACTCGATGAGCATATGATCTATAATACAAAATGGATAATTCTCTAAGAAAATGTATTTATAGTATAGTGTTCAAAGGGAGAACTTATCAACTCGATTTATGACCAGTTTGAGAGTGGAGAGTAGGGGAAATCTCTTCCTTCATTTATATGGATAATATAGAGACTGTCATAAAATCCATCCCAGAGAAGAAAAGCTTTCTTTGAAGACCTAGAATTAGTAAGGAAGCAGAGAGTTGAGCTTGTGCCTCCTTTGTAGATTGAAATGGACATACAAAGTCCTGGAGACATTTCTGAATTGATGATAGCACGACCATACTGGGTTTAAATATGTTTACTTCAGTGGGTCCAGAGTTAAAATTTCTATGTTAAAATTTCTATGATATATACTACCCTGAATCTTCCTTGGGCAAATACTATGAGACTGGTATATGGAATAAATCACCCGGCCAAGAAGAAGCCCTTGAATCACCCAGCATCTTCTTCTAGTGCGGTGATAAACATTTGGTAATTCTCTGTGAAATATTGGCCATGAAAAAATCGAAAACTTTAAATACCCATCTAGCAATAGAGAGGAAGGGAAAGAGATAGTTGATGTCTTCAAAATAGGAGTGTGGGATAATTTATAGAATTAGATGTCAAGTTCATCACTAGCTTAGCTCTGGCTTTAGTTAGATCCTTAAACACTATTTTGTGAGTTAGGAGCCATGGTTCTTTGAAGGTGGGGAGCAAATGCTCCACTCAGTGCAAAAAAATATTATTCATCACATAAGCAATTAGAATTTGGTGAAAGATAAAAAGACTTGAGGTAATGCATGACATTGGGTAGGTTTTGAAAGTCAATGACCGTGGTTGATAGCTACCAAGCCAGTGTTGATTATTGAGTAAAGAGAGTTTAAAACTGTAAGTAGTGTTTTCCTCTGCACAGTGTTGATAAAGGTGGCATCCATTGGCCTCTTGAATGTGGCAGCCTTTCCTCTGGAGCTGGAGAAATGTATGGACAAGAATGTCTGTTCAAGGCAAACAAAATCTGCTGGAACAGAAAGAATGTGCTCACAGTGTATGCTTCCAGGGAAGAGTAAGCACCAGGGCTTAAAGAATCCATGACAGACATCAGGATGTGGGACCACGTGCTGACTCCCAGGAATTAAAGGATGCCCATAAGACCTTGTTGCAGTGTGTATCAGCACCCCAATAAGGACTATAAGATCATCATACAACTCATTTAATATAGAATTAGTCAAAGATAGCAGGCCAGTCCAGATATAAACTCTGCCTATCAGAATGTCTTTTGCCTCAATGCCACCATGTTAATAGAGGTCTTTTGCTGATTTGAGGATTGAGGACCCTCGGGTTCAGCCATGTGGACCTCTTTGTGTTTCATGTATTGGTCCTCACTCCTCTTTCCTTCAATATTGGCCACAAGTACAGGTAACCACACCTTCCTCTGTCCAGTAACTGCCATAAGAGAAAAAAAAATTTTTTTTCTTTCTATACATTTTATGTTCATTGGCTGAAACCCTACAAATTAGACTGACAAAAGACAGATTAATAAAAGTAAAGAGAGGTTTGTTAATATATGCATCACATATCACCAGCTGGCCGGTCTGGCAATATGAACTGGGTTCAAAGGAGGTGGCTGTATCCATAACTATGAAAATGGTGAAGAAACCACACAGCTCACAAACATAAGTTTCTAAGACAGGACAGTTCGGTGACCCCAAGGTTCAGCTCCAGCGCTGCAAGGAACAAGAAAGCGAGTGTACCCCGAACCCCAGTTTTTATTTAGGGGAAAGACATTCGACAAAGTTCCACCCAAATAAGGCAAGGGCTTGGGTTTCCAAGGATGGAGTCTTGGTGATGCCTTGTGGTCAGCAGGTTGATTGACATCTTGGGAAGCCACACCCATCTCAGGTGCTGTGTGGGACCACAGGCAGAGCCAGAGGAAAGGCACACAGGTGTCATGTGTTGCACAGCCCAAGAAGCGCATAATGCCAGTCTAGTCCCTCATACACTCAAATACACATAGCTCACATACACACACACAGCCCATGAGTGGCTCGCGACAATCATGTGTGCATTGGTTAGAACCTAGGCTTATGAAGCATCTTAACAAAAGAACAATAACTTCTTTAGAGAAGGAACACAACTGGATGGCAAATTATGGGAAGGTAAATAGACAGGATAAACTAATGGGAGATAAAGGCTGGTTAGTAAGGTGGTTGTATGGATTTCTCTGATGCCATCCCTGGGTCCATATGGAAAGTTGTCTCTTGAGATTAGGAGCCATCCTGCCCTTCCTGATAGAAAGAGGGAAAGGGGAGGGTGTTTCTTGTGTCTGCTTTTGTGAGTTGCCTTCAGCCCATAATAATTCTTATGTCAAACTGGCATATTTGGGCCTCATACTCTGCCCTTCTCCATGTGAACCCTTGGTTAGAGCATTTGCTACACTTTCTTGCTCTGTTTGGAGCAAATGAGCAAAATTCCTCATTAGAGAGTTAAATGTGAAGATCAAATTGTTCTTTGCAGATCTTTTTGCTTAAAGCTATTATATTCTGATATCCAATCCACAGGAGAGTGACTGTTTCCAAGTTACATGTGTCCTTTTCTTATCAAAGATATGATAGAGATCTGGAATCTGTTCTTCAGTGTGTAGGTATAGGCTCGAACAGGACAGGGAGAGGCTTGCTGGGAATTACCTATGAACTGGACATTGAAGTCGATTTGAGTCTCCAAAAATTTCCAGGATCAGTGTGAGTGTCCCGAAGACATGCTCAGCTGAGTGTTCATCCTGAGCTTCTCACCCCTTCCTCCCTCCTCTGTGTTTCCTGTTCCACCTGCTCAATTCCTACGGTTTTAAAGGAGTTGGGCATGTATCCTTGTTTGATGATGGTAGTGGTGGTTGTTTTTGAATGTGTCCCCAAAACATCAGCCAAGGGCTGTTACGTAACATTGGTGGTGGGTGTAACTTGAGAGAGTTTTTTATGGGCTCTTTTGATGATGACATAGACAATAAAGCATCTCTGTTTATTAATAGAAATTGTCATCAGTAAAATAGAAGTAATTTTCTCTAACCAATTGAATGCTGTTGCCACCAGTCTGTTATGATTTATTTCCTACTGACATGCCTGAGATTTTTATGTAGCCATATACACAAAACAGTTCCAGTTTTAATAGAGTCTCTATGCAAATGATGATACATTCTGGATGTGAATTGCATTTAACATTTGGATGTGTGAACATTTTGTGTCACAAATTTTTCAGAGGGCAAAAAGAACCTTTTCACAATTTGAGGTTTTAATGTTGGAGATATAGTTCTACAGTGAACTTAAATATTTATATACACACAGTTACAAATGTTATATGGAATATTTTTGAGGAATATCAGCAGCAATTTATGGAATTTTTGCCATTAAAGTAACATGCTCTCTTTTTTAAACTTTTTTTTCCCCATAGTAGATGATGGCACTGAATTTGTTGCTATCAGAAAGCTAATATAGGGCATTTCCAAATTCATAGTTTCTGAGATGTAAGGAAAATGTAAGCATCACAAATTCAGATCAGCCTCATTACTTTACACACATAGAAAAGGAAGCCCCCAGACAAAAATGTAACATGTCAAACTTGGGCATAAATCCAAGTCCCTACACACCTGTCCAATAGTCTTTCCACCAGGTGGTACTCATCTACCAGCATGGAGACCAAGAACAGATGAATGTTTAATTCATTGCAAGCTAAGCAGAAGGTTTTTTGCCTGGGTGGTTCCCATTAGAGTGACATGTAGGACAAGCAAGAGATTAGAAAAGGCTTGGCGAAGACTTTGGTGCCCTCACCAACACGTGGCCTGGACTCTCTGCCAGAATACCCACCCACTGTCTTGCAGATCCTTGTGTACTCAATATTCATGATCATGTTCTTTTAATTACCAGAGTCTTCCACTGCCTTGCTTCTTGATGTATAGAACATAAAATCGTGATATTACATGTGGACTTTAATATATGAAACTTACAGTTGAATGCCTAACCCATGTAGGTTTTGGGTTTTTTTGTTTTTGTTTTTTCTTTTGGTCTTGTTTTTAACATATACATATTGGCAAATCATAGGAGGGGTTTGCCTTTAGGTTTTGTTTGGAAGCTTGCTCCTTCTGATGTTTGATAACATATTCTGAAAATGGGCCATTAGTTGATGTTGGCATGAACCCATTCCCTGGATATGTACAAATTACAATAAAAGGAAGTGCCTCACTTGAAGCCATCTCCAAATTCACCTCCCTTCAAAACCACATTCTTTATATTATATATAACACAGTATCAGCTATTTAATTCTTTAATGGATTCAAGCAACTCCTTAAATTCAGTTTGATGACAGTTATATAGACTTTAAATTAGTGGTTCAGGGCTGAGAATGTGACTCAGCAGTGGAATACTTCTAGCATGCACAGTGCCCCAGGTTCAATCCCCAACACCACAAAAATAAAATAAATCCAAATGTTGTAGTGTTAATTTGTAACCCCACATGCTGGGCACAGTGGTGCACGCCAGTAATCCCAGTGACTCCTGAGCCTGAGGCAAGAGGATCACAAGTTCAAGGTCAGTCTCAGCAATTTATCCAGGTCCTAATCAACTTAGTGAGACTATTTCAAAATAAAAATAAAAAGGGCTAGGGATATAGCTCAGTGGTAAAGTGCACCTGGGTTCAAACCCCAGTACCCCAAACAAACAATCAATTGAATAAACTTGTGGTCCATCTCAAATTGACCTTATGAAAGAACTTTGACCTAATTTTCTTAAATTTTTTGTGACCCAGAATTTCAGCAAAGACCTCTGTGATAAAAGTGGTTCACTTCCTGTTGGCATCAGCTGATTTTGTCTCTAGTATTGCTTTAGCCAAATAAAGATGATTCGGGAAAGAAAGTAGGTTATTTTTCTGTAATTGTTTACCTAATTATAGAATAAGGGCTGTAACATCATGCTGTGCATAAAGATGACCACTTCTGAGACATTTTTCTTTTAAAAGTCCCTGAGTATTTTGTTTTTAGCAACCAGCAACTCAGAACAATATGAATGTTATTTGGAAAACCTGGTAATAAACCTATTAGACAGGTCAGTAAATTCTTTGTTGATTTCTATTGGCATTTTCTCAGCATTGTAGTCAGGTGTAAGACTATCATGTCATGTGAACTAATTATAGCATGACTGAGAGATTTTAGTTCACAATTCAAATGACTTGTTTGCGCCAGATGTGATGGCGCATGCCTGTAATCCCAGAGGCTCGGGAGGCTGAGGCAGGAGGATTTCAAGTTCAGAGCCAGCCTTAGCAATTCAATTCAGCAAGATCCTGAGCAACTCAGTGAGACCGTCTCTAAAGTATAGAAAGGGCTGGGGATGTGGCTCAGTGGTGAAGAGCCCCTGGATTCAATCCCTGGTACCAAAACAAACAAAAAAAGACTTGTTTATAATCCTGGGATTTGTAGCATATTTGCATATAATTGTTACCTTTTAGGTTGGTTTTATACAGCAAAGGATACTTAAAATTTATACAATCTGGAATCATGATTTACTCTGGTAAAGTTCTTTTTACAGGGTTTTAAGTTGTGTAACATGGGTTATTGTCTATTGCAATCCCCTCCCACACTGTTAAACTTGTTCAGATGTTAAACTTTAAAATATTGATCATGTTGTAATGAGACCTGAAGACCATGTGGAATCATTAATATATTGTGCAGGACAATGTTGCCTGATTTCTTAGAAATGAAGAAATGTGTATCTATAATAGCACTAGTACCGGTCATGTTATAATTAACATATCACAATAATATGAAGAAAGATCTTATGATACGTGTGTGTATGTATGTGTGTATATACATACATATATATGTATATACATATATGTAAGTGTGTGTGTGTGTGTGTGTGTGTGTGTGTATCGAGAAGTTTGTTCTTTCATGGAATCATTCAGTAGGTGTATTTGGGCTAAAACATTGGCCATCCATTATGAAGTATAGATGATTTCTAAATATGTATTTGAAGGAATAATGGCTAAACTTGGAGCCCAATCAGAAATCCTAATGTGTTCATGAATATGCTGAGAATACTGCTCAGGATTATAAATCTTAAGGTGTTGCACGTGGGAATGCTCAGTGTGCCAGCAGTTTTGTTTTGGTTTTCCTCTATCAGTTATTTGTGTAATGTCATCTTTCAAGCCATGGAAGTTTCTCTGTATATATATGTGGACAGTGTACTAACAATTTTAAAGTCAAATATATTCTCCCTGTATTATAATGGTTGTCACCTGGTCACTAGTAATTATAAAATAAGACGGGTACCCTTTTAATTATTGTATTTCTTTTAATCCATTTTATAAGTGCAGTTGATAGTATGTTTATCAAAATACCTAAACCAACCCAGAATCAGACCAGGGTTGATCACAGCTACTTAAGTGCACGGTTGGAAGGCTGCCAAGTCTGGTGGAGCCCAGTGTCCCCTTGTAGCCATTAACTCTAAGTTATCATTTAGTTTAGTCTTCTGTATCAGATAGGGTTCCTTTGTTGGAAGTAATGGAAACTGACTGAATCTGGCCAACTTAAGCAAAAGGTAGTCTTTCAGAAGGACGTAAGGCAAGTTATGGGGGCCAGAGAAAAGCAGAGGAGCGGGGTCTCTGGCAGCACCACATCCAGGAGAGCACCCAGAGTCTAGGGAGCAGGTCTAACAGGCTGGCACAGGCCTGGAGTGCCTCAGCTCCAAGGCCTTCATGTCACCCACTGGAAATCACAACACTGGAAAACGGGTATGGCCACATATGAGGGGTCCCGGTCATTCAGGCGCCCAACCTCTGACCAAAGGAGATAGTCCTACTAAGGGCATCTGAGGAGGGAGTCATTTCCCAAAGGAAGAGGTTAGTACCAAAACATGATGGGAAACACTCCTCATCCTAAACCAGCACCATCTGTTTATCCTTCTAGAAGCTGTTGCTAAGGGCAGTAGGGACTTTAATGTCTTCCCTTTGCAGCAACAATTTTTTTTTATAGTTTGGATAATTTAAAAAGTTACACTATCATTAATAACTAAGATCAGTGGCTTCTCTTAGGTCTTACTCTTGATTATTGAAGAGCCTAAACTGAGGATGTTTAATCAGAAGAGATCCAGACCCCCTTCTCCTGGAAACTTGAAAGTGTTTGATCTTAATCACCTTGAACCTTCATGACTCCAGAGTCTGCCTTTCATCCACATATTTTATAACGTATTCTTTAAACCTAAACATGCATAGTTCTTGTGATGACATATAAAATAGGCAGAAAGCAGAGCAACCACCTATGAAATGCATAAAACTTGTGTCTACAAGTTTGGTTTCTGGCATAAATCTGTCACTGATTCAAAATTACTTTTTTTTTTTTTTAAATTACAGCTCTGGGAATCAAATTCAGGGCCTTACTCCCAGGCAAGTGCACTACTACTGGGCAACACTCCCAGCCCCTTAATTAACCTTTATGCCTCCTACACATCAGTAATTCTCTTTAAATGAATGAATGAATGATGTCTGACCCAAACTATTTAAATTGGGTCTTGGGAAGAGTGCCTAAGAGATAAAACTGTTCATAGTATCACCTTGGAAGAAAGTGCTTCATAAACCTTCGGTATTAGCCCACCATCAAATTTCAGCTTTACATAAAAGGAATCTCTTTACTACCACCTAGGTGATTCATTGACCCGCCCAGCATTTATTACAGCCTCAAATGAGGCTGTAATTTACTTCAAGTCCCTTGGACCCTTGACTCTTTAACAGCGTAGGATCCTGAGTCTGGGTGGGTATAGGCTTGGACTGCAGCTCAGTACGTGAGGTAAATGTGTTTTCCAGAAGGGCTACATGTTACATCTAAGCAGAAACGATAGCTGTCCAATAAAGAGAAGCAGCCAGTTCCCCTCAGTTTCTGTGAAGGCTAAATAAAACTTCTCTAATGTGTGCAGAGCACCTTTATAAATGGACACATCAAGTTACATCCTGTGGAGAAGCAATGATTTAAATCACCCATAGGATTAAATTAATGTAATTGTAAAACAGAAATCTCTCCAGTTCCACCTATTTTCCCATTCCTCTACTCATGGCCTTTTTTTTCAGAAACCTAAATAAAAGGAAACATAGCATTTCTTAGTGTTTGCAGTTTGTAGGATTCGAGAAAGAAAATACTATTATTTATCACTTTTGGAATTATTTTGTGCTCTTTGAAGAACCCTGTAGTTTAACTGAAGAATGGACTGATTTCTTACCGTGAAAGTGACTTACAACAATCTTCCTCGAACTGCACTGGCTAGGAAGTATTTAATAATGAAAATTTTAAAAAAGGAAGTATGGAATTATATTGGTGGTAGGAAACAAAGGCCAAGGCAACCATGTTCAGAACAGAAGAAAGCTGCTGCCACCTACAGGTGAAAGTTGGTAAAACTTGAGCATGTGCTGTGAATACTGGGGAAATGGTCTTTAGAGTAGACTTTGTGATATGGTCCTAAAATTGAAATGGGCCAGGATGCCTTAGTCTCTAACTCTATCTGGGACTAGACTCTTTCTACCCTCTCTTGTCCTCTATTAGTGGGTACCAGTGTTTCCTGTGAGATTCTGGTGACCTGAGTGAGTTCTGCCATTTACTGATCATAGATCCTGTCATTGGAAGTTTTTCCTCTATTACAATCGCAAAACAATTTTTGGCAGGCCAGCATGGTCCTGGCGGGTAGAGAACGTCTTTTCCACACTCCAGGCTCCCGGCAGGTCTTTTCCAAATATTATCTTAGGAGCTCCTCCAGGACTACACATGTCATAAGATTGTGTGGCTAGCCGTGTGCAGTGGTGCACATCTATAATCCTAGCTGCTTAGGAGGCTGAGGCAGGAGGATCGCAAGTTCAAAGCCAGCCTCAGCAAGAGTGAGGTGCTGAGCAACTCAGTGAGACCCTGTCTCTAAATGAAATAGGGCTGGGGATATGGTCAAGTTCCCTGAGTCTATTCCCTAGTACCAAAAAAAAAAAAAAAAAAAAAAAGATTGTGTGCCTAATGTTGTTTTTCCAAGGAGAAGGAAGAGGCAGGGGAAACCTGTGTGGTGAGGGTCCAAGAGTCCTGGGAACACCAGTAAGAGAACACTTTAAACTTTGCTTAAATTATATTAAAACCTGAGCCAAATGGAGCACTCCAGAATAATATTGTTTGCCTCATTGTCATTTTGATTATTATGAATTGACTGTGCATAGCCCCAACTTTAAAAGAAAATTTTTCCAGACATTTTCTTAAGGAAAATCCATCCAAATTAAGACACCGAACCAACTAGCCATCTTGTGGTGTCATGTTGGGCTTGCTGTTATCTTTTCAGGACTTCAGGACGGCCATTCTGTGCCACCCTGGGGGGAGGTATTCACACTGCATTCTCTGTGAAGGGGGCCTCCAGCAGCAAGAGAGTAAACAGTTGGTGTGGAACGGTGGAAAAATCCAAGGAGAATACTCGAGTTTGCATGTCTGCCTCTCTCTCTCCCAAATGGGAGACTTGATTGAATGTTGGTGATTACTGGGATGGTTTTCAAGGGAAGAGGGCTTCAAGAAATACCAGAAGATTCCAGCAGTGCCTTTTAGCCAATGAGGATGGCAATTATACTGCTTCTTCACTTTAAGACGTTTCTGCCTTGGTAGAATGTACTAGCATAATCTCTTTTCTGCCTAGCAGCTATGTGGCCTTCACTTGCTTACCCTTTTTTATTTTCTCTTAACCTGGATTTAATTTCTACCTACAGTTTAAGTGCTCAGATTCTATGTCATTTATAAACCTGATCATCTATGTGACAGACATTTTTTTTAATTCAATAGCATTAATATTCATGTTCATTCATTTGTTCCCTCACAGTTACTGTGACTGGGCAATCCACATTGCTATAATCTGAGGATAGTGGGGGTTTTTTTTCTTTGTTTAGTTTAAACCCAGGGGTGCTCGACCACTGAGCCACATGCCCAAGACTTTTTATTTTTATTTAGAGACAGGGTCTCACTAAGTTGCTTAGGCCTCACTAAATTGTTAAGACTGGCTTTGAACTCAAAATCCTCCTGTCTCAGCCTCCCAAGCTGCTGGGATTACAGGGGTGTGCCACCACACCCGACAAGACTCTTGCTCTCCTGGGGCAAGAAGTTCAAGAAGTACCTTGAAGTTCAGTGAGATAGACAACCAGCAGGTGTCTGGTGTGGTAAGCATGCTGATGAAAATCTCCCAGGGACATGACTGGAGATCATGTGCAGATGCAAAAGCTGCAGGCAAGAAGGGGCCAGCTGAGGGAGGGTCCAGGGAAGCTACGCCATGTGCCAAAAACAACTCTAGCAAGGCCCTGAGATGGGAGGAGACAAGGAACATTCAAAGAACCAAAAAACAAGACAAGGTCAGAGGTTGGCAGGAATTGAAACATAGAGTGCACAGGGTCGGGGCGCTGGAAGTCATAGGACGATTTTGAGAGTGAAATGATTGGATTTCTATTTTTAAGGCTAATCTGGCTGCTCAGGGGGACGGGACTGTATGGGGGAGGCAGGGGAGTGAGTGGGAGGCTAGGGCTGTGTTTGAGCAGAAGGGTGGGGCCAGATTTCATAGAGTGGCATTGGTAGAAAGAGGGAAGGGATGCAATGAGGACGTGTTCTGAAGGCATTGTCAATCATTGCTTCTGGAAGGAATGGAAGGGACAGAGGAAAGTCAGAGATGATTCCTTGTTTTAATGTGAGCAACTTGTGGTTCTGGATGGGGGACAGACAGAAAAGTTTTTCAGACAAAGAAAATCTGAAGATAAAACTTTTTGCCCACAAGCAACTGATGAGTCTAAAGAAGTGTAGTGACCCAGTCCACACACCCACAGACAAAGCAGCAGCGTGCCTGTGTCCCCAGGGGCAAAGGACTGGACGTTTCATTCTATTTCTTTCTAGTTCTTTGCTCTACCTCCATGTACGACATGTCAATAGCCCACTTTAAAATATGGGACTGCTTCATGAGCCACTTAACTGCAACTAAATAAATGGGTCTTCGTACATGAGGGCCTCTTTTCCCAAAACATTAAATACCCTGGCCTCTTTCTTCCATGGAAAGATTTTAGCACTAAAAGAGCCATTGGGTTTATTTGTTCATATCCCCCAAGCTCAATTTTCTGCCCATTTGCCATATACAAAATCACCCAAGCTAGAAACCTCATCGGAACTCCAGCTCTGCCAAAGCCCACAACTGTTTTTGATCCTAGGTCTCCCACTCCTGAGTATTTCTCAGCAATGTTGACTCTCTCTCACCCCACGTGCCTCCTCATATCTTGCCTAAAATATTACCCTGAGCCCGCTGGTCTCACTGCATCAGATACTTTCTGTTCTCCTGGAGCACGTCCTCACCATGCCTGAGTGATCATTGTAAAAGGCAGGTGGAGTTGCTCCCCTCTTTGCAGTTCTGCTGTGGTTCATCATATTCACACGTCTAAAGCCCTTAACCACACACAATGCCCTTTGCAAACATCTGAAGCCCCTTGCATCAAACCAGGCTACTCCCTTCCCATAAATCTGACCCGTCTTGCATGGACTCTATGAACAGTACTTTACCCAAAACACCTTGATCATCAAGGAAGTCAGTTTGGAAAAACTTAAATTCTCCTCTTTAAAACTTAAATTCTCTTCTTAAAAATTTAGCTTAAAAATTCTCTTCTCTATAAAAACTACCATCCCCTACTCTCTCACCTGCTTCCTCTCTGATCCACGTCACCATATGAACCTTATTATCACACCTTATAATTTATTTTATTCATTGGTATGAGTGTGATGTCTTCCCACCGCCCCTCAAGACTGAGACCCTTCAGAAGTCATCTTCCCTGTCTTTGGGCACACCGTATGGTACAGGACACTCAGAGAACTGGATCAATGAATATATCTCTTTCAATATCTTCACCATATTGGTGGGAAAACTGAGGTCTCAGCTAGTTTAAGCCCTTTGGTCCAAGTACGCACAGCAGCAAATTAGAGTGGAACATCTGTGTCCTAACTTGGGTGGTGTCCTTTCTACTTTTTGGTAGCTATTTCCTATCCCTTAGTATTTTCAAGAAAAGTAGAAATACTCAAATTTAGGAGGATTTTTTTTTTCATGTTAGAAGCCTGTACACATTAGTTAATCATCTCTGCCCATTCTCTGTTTATACTGTCATGCTTGACAAAACGTTGGAGGAACAATGTTGGAATACCAACCTGAAATTCAGAAGTCGAGATTTGACTGTTCTGTCACTCCCTAATTAATGTAATCTGGGACAAGACTGAGTCCCTCATGCCTGCTCTTGCCCATTTATTTCACAGAATTGATGTAATAATAAATGGAGATTATGTTGGAAAGAACATTTAGCCATAGAAGGCAAGATCCTACAAAATATCTTAGCAGTATTATTTGTTACCTTTCACTTTTCTCTTAAATGTAACCTTCTTTATTGATGCCTCAAAATAAATACATTAGTAAGGTTGCTTTCTCTTCTTATTTCCACAAACCATAGAGTGTTATAAAGGATTAGGATTTCAATTTTTACCTCTACCTGACTTTTATGGCCTTCCCTCTGATCCACCTGATCCTGAATTTAATTATCAGGCTTATTTTAACACTCTGTCTCTTTGCTTTTTTTTTTTTTTAATTTTTTTTCTGCCTCACAGTTCTTCATGGCTGAGTGAAAAGAGCTTGATTAATAAAAGCTTGCCCTTTTATACTTCCTTGTAATTAGTCCAATAAAAAAGGGTCACCTCCTGAATGGGCTTTGTGTGGCTAATTTTTTTTTAAACTTTGTCCTTTGGGTATGCAAATTTGATGGCTTTTCTGTTTCTGGTGTTTATGAATGGATCTGAAAATCAACCTCATAATTTTTTATTGACATGCATTCTAAGACACAAACGCCCTTCAAACATCACAACTCTGGAAATAGGATTTGGAACAAGCTTTAAATTCTAGGTCTGGGGTTTAACAGGATTAAAGCATATGACATTTTCACATGGACAAAGAATAAATACCTTTTTTTTTTTCTTTCTTTTTCTTTTTAGTCTGTTTGCTGACTCAGCTAGTACTGAATTTGAAGTGACACTGTGCAAAGTGTCAGTGCAAGTTGATAGAAAGAGTTAAAAGTCATTTATCTTTGTGAGTCAAGAAACTAGGCCTCACCAGCTTGTTGTAAACTTTGGGCCCTTGGCCCCAGAGTGCACACCCAAAAGGGCCTCCTGATATGATAAACTCAAGATGGTTTACTCTGTAGGAAATGGCCACCAAACAAATCTAGTGTTATAATTGGCCACAGAGGGAGATGTGGCCTCCAAAGTACTGAAGGTAGATTTTTATTCGCCAGTAATTTTTTAAAGGCTTTAAAAACTGACCTGGGGTGAAGAAATACAAAGAACAAGTTTCCAGGCAACTCGGGAAAGAAGCAGAAGATTTGGAGTCAAGGGATGCTGGTCATAATCCTGTCTGTTATTGACCTTTGCCCTTTAGCAAGGCATTAGACTCCTCACTACCTTGCCTCTGGGGTAAGATGCAGCAAAAATATTTTCTTTTCCCAGAGCTTAGCAGATGAAAAGTTACATGTGTCATGGTTTGGCCTTCCATAACAAAATGCCTTAAACTGGGTGCCTGAAACAACAGAATTTACTTCTCATAGTTTTGGAGAGTGGAAGTCCACAATCAAGGCAGCAGCCGTGGATTGGGTTCCCACTGAGGTCTTCCTTTGACTTGCAGAAGGCTGCTTTCTTCCTGTATCTTCACAAAGTGAAGCAAGGGAGAGCTCTGGTCTTTCTTCCTCTACTTACAAGGACCCTGATCCCACCCACGTGACTTCACGTAAATCTAATTACCCCCACAAGGCCCCATCTCTGAATTCCATTACGTTGAGGGACAGGATTTTAATGTTTGCATTTTTGAGGAGATATTGGAGTAACTAAATCACTCTTAACTTTTTGAAAGATACTATCAATCCATAACAGCGTTAACTGAGGTTAAAAGAGCTGTGCAGAGCTGGATCATATATGTTAGATGTTTTTATTAAAATGTCAACTCTTAATTATCAACTCCCATAAAGCCAATCATCAAAATACCATTTATGTCTGACTTTGCCGTCTGCGTGACAAAGGAATCTGATATGGTTTTAGGAATGGGACCTCGAATCAATAATTTGCTCCCGGGCATGCCTGGTTATATTGCTGGTAAATAATTCATCCTGTGGTGGTGGAGGTCAGTCCCCAAAGTGATTCTCTGTCACAAACTCCTCACTGTCATCACGCCTCTCCGGAGGAAAGCAAGGAAGTCTGAGCACACCAGAAATGGACAGTGGACCTTATTAGAACCACTTTCCAGTGACATTTTATATTCTTAAGCTCCTTAGAGTTTCACACAGTTTCTTCTATATCATTTTATTTACTTCTCATCACAGTGCTATGAGGTGTCCTGAAAGATGTCATTATCTTAATCTTTAAAACTAAGGGAGGCAGAAGAAAGAAAGTAGGGATTAAAGGATCAGTCTACTTACTTTTATTTTCATAGTTCTGTTACTATATATTAACTCTGTAACCTTAGACAAGTTATTTAATATCTCTGTGCCTCTGCTTCCTAATCTATAAAATGGGGTTTACTAATATAATAATACCTGTCTCATGGTTATTACGAGGATTAAATGTGCTGCATCACATAAAAGCTCTAAGGATAGTGTTTAGCAAACTCTAATGTGGACCATTATTATAAAGGGATGGAAGACTATATGATGCCGTAACTGATATGTAGCTAATATTATTGCTCCACGGGATATAACTAAACGGACTTGGACATTTCTATGACATCTTGTTATTTACTTGTCTTCCCTTACAAACCTTCAAAATGTGCATGTTCTCCAAAGTTCCATATCATTTGTATGCTCTCCTTGATAGCAGCCTTCTCCATAGCTAAGCACTCACCCCCTTGTTGAAGGCAGCTTGGATTCATCACTTTCTCTGGGTTACCACCACATCTGTCTATCACAGCCCTTAACTGTGTGCATGAGAATAGGCATATTGCCTCTCTGTTTTGGACTGAAAGTCTGGCCCATAGTAGGCATTCAGTGAATACTTGCAGAACAAAGAACAACAGGGTATGTCTTTAATCAGAAACTGTTCTAACTCCATTTTTTGAATGATATACAAAACTTAAATGATTTTAAGATTTTCCAAAATTTGCTCCATTATAATAATTAGCTAATTAGAAATCAGACATATTTTGAGCATCTCTATGCCAGGCACTATGCTAATGCTGGTAATTTAAAGAAATACTCAAGGGCTTTTGTCTTTGGGGAGAATTCAAATCTTCACAAGTGAATTAGTAAAGTTACATTGCCACTGTGTGTTGACAGTCTTACAGAGATAATGTCACCTGTTTGTCACAGGTAGGTCTCTATGTCTTACCAATTTAATGTGTTTGAATATATGTTGCCCCTGGGAGTCAGCCTTTGTCAATATAATGAAATTCATGAGTAGAAGTTATTTATATTCATTTATAAGTTTTAAAGAAATGTACCATTGTCTTTGCTGCTTGATTGCTTTTTGTAGTGTGCTTTAAACACATGTGAAAATAGAATAGTAGTTGTGCACATGCAGTCCCGTCATTGCCCAGCCTTTCATGTACACACTCCTAATTGCAATTAAATAGTATTTTTATTTGTCAGCTTCATCTGTGGATCCTTACCAGCCAATGCTACTCCATTATGAAATGCTGTTAGAATGCATCAGACATTTAGTAACAGGCTTTTTCCGGGTGCATAGGCATGTACTATCTCTTTAGCAGGACATTAGTGCCCTTGAAATGTAAACATGATACATCATTTATCATGTAACCACTAACTAACCTTTTTCACCACTATTGATTCAGTTGTGTAGTGGCATGCCCTTGACTCTCAAGCTTTCAAACTGTAATCTTGAAAATAGTGTTAAGTGAACTCAGAATCATTGTGCAGTTTTTGCTTGGGGTCATCTTAAGCAATGCTTTGGTTTTGCAAGGTGGTACTTATTAATGAATTTGAAGGCTTTCTAAAAATCATGTATGTGCAGAACAATGAGAAGTATCGACAAAGGAGCATTCCCTTTTCTTTTTGCACCAGATACTTTGACCTAGTATGTGAAATGTGGCAATTCTCATGTATGATTCTTTCACAAAATATAAATCCTATCATTGTTACAATCTGGGTAATGACATAATTTCGTTAGATCCATATGGGGGGTAATATACTTATTATTTATAAATATGCATAATTACAGTTATGTGTGTTAGAGCATGTCCTTTGCCCTCATCCCAGTTGACTTAAATGTCACATGATTTTGGGCACTGGAGGAGGAAAAACAGCTGGCTTCTAAGTTACTGACATAGCCCATTTGTGGTGAGCTATTACATAGCTTCATGATTTTAATCACATCTTGGTAGGAGTAGTCACAGTTTTCCTGCCTCAAACATATGCTTTAATTGAATATGCATATGCAGGGGTCAGAGAGCACACGTACAAAAACATCACCCCATAATGCAGATTTTTTTGTGGCAATAGGCCATGGTTTAAAAAAAAAAAAAGGAAAGAAAGAAAAAAGAATGCCAGGAGCACATATTTGGAGCACATAACCACAAATTTGTATCAATAATAAATGAATGAAGTTTTTATTTCTAATAAATACACAATAACTATAATTCTAAGTGCTCATGAAAGCAGCTAATTATATTAGCAAACCTTGATCCAAAGGATCTAGCTAGCTAAAACTAGAAGTCTCTGTGCCTCTTAAGGACAGCCATCACCTAAGGATGCAACACGTGGAGAGGTCAGGGTCACGTTTGCTCCTGAAATACTAGCTCCCCCTGAAAGGTACCCGCCTTCAGAAATTAATGAAGTCTCATGAAGGGGAGACGCACATAAACACATGCATAGGTCACCCTGGATCTTTATGTTTTCATATCCTGACACAAGTTTTGCAAGTGAATGTGCATCACTTTTTCATGAGCTGGTCTACTATGGTGTGCTCCTTTCTTTTGCTGCTTTCATGCTTTTAATTGCACCCTCCCTCCTACTTCTGCAGCTCCTGTGCTCCAGAGCAGTTCTTCCTGTCCTTCCCCTTCCGGCTTGGCTCCCCGTTGCTTCCACCCCCATCTCCTCATATGAGACCAGACCCAAGCTCCACAATATCCATCACTCAGATCTCAGCCACCTGCTTTTCACTGTCACCACTGGTTTATAAAGATCTGTTTTTGAAAAGGCCCCTCCCAGAGGAAACTATACCCATCCTTTCAAAATTCTCTTGGAATCATTGTCTTAGGAGAAGTTCATGCCAACCTTTGGGGCACTTACATTAGGTATTATCTACCCCCATTTTGCCACTGATGAAAGTGAGGGTCCAAAATAGTCAGAGATTTGTTACATCTGACAAACCCACTGTGCAGTAGGCCCAGCCAGCACATCTAGATCTTTGCATTCCAAAGGTAGCTGGATCTCCTAACCCAGACCATGTTGTCCAAAGCCGGACTGGAATTTTTATTTGTAAATGGAGAATATAAAAGCAGATTTACTAGCTCTGTTTTACTTCAGTTCATAGGTCTTGGCTTTTGGGTTTATTTGAAGTATGGAAAAGTGTATGTGACAGGACACTTACCTTATATAAAGAAAAGCTTCAGCAGGGTGCACACCTATAATCCCAGCGGCTCAGGAGGCTGAGGCAGGAAGGACCTCAAGTTCAAAGCCATCCTCTGTAACTTAGCAAGACTGTAAGCAATTTAGTGAGAACCTATCTCAAAGTAAAAATTAAAAAGGGCTGTGGATGCAGCTTGGTAGTTAGGCACCCCTGGATTTGGTTTAACTCCTGGAACCAAAAAATAAGGAAAGAAAGAAGAGCTTCCATATAAATATGAAAGGTCACTGAGAGTCTTGAAACTTATTTTCAAAACCTTTTCAAAGGTATAAGTTAGTTTCCTCTTTCAAGAACACTTGAAACGCATTCCTGTTTGGGGGAACTAGTGAATTAAAAGAACTCACAGTGAACTTCCTAGTCATATGAATTTTCTCCCTTTACTGGAAGCCATAGCTATGTTATAACTGCTCCTTTGGTTTCTCTCATTAACACTGCAGGGCTTTCTAAAATAAAAATTATTGGTGGTTCTGAACCATGCCAATACCAAAACAGATTTTTAAAATCTGCTTCTTGAATCAGCTTTATCCAAATACACTTAAATGCATATAAACCCATGAATATTATGTAATATGCATGCTTTGTTTTTGGCAGATTTTCTAGAAACCATTGGAAGATGTTTTCTTGTAAATTTAATTGAGAGAACATTCCTTCATTTACTCCCCCCTTCTTAATTTCCAGGTACATTCACTTTGTTAAATAATTACGTAGTAAGTCTTAAGGCAAAGGTATGTTCTGTGATGATTTCAGGACTTAAAACAGTACTCCTTTTTATCAAAGAGAGCACTGATTGTGCACTAGAATTTAAGTTTCTATTTCTGGAAGGAAGTGAATTTTTGTCATTTCTTTCATTTTTCATATATAAACAGGGATTGAACCCAGGGGCACTTAATCACTGAGCCCTCCCCCCCCAGCCCTTTTTATATTTTCTTTTCAGACAGGGTGTCGCTAAATTGTGTAGGGCCCCATTAAATTTCTGAGGCTGACTTTGAACTCTTGATCCTCTTGCCTCAGCCTCCTGTGCTGCTGGGATTACAGGCATGTACCCCCATGCCCAGCTGGAAGTGATGTTTAACCCCTTCTCTCAGTATTCTGTAAGAATAACTGTAACAACATCTATTGCATGCAATACTACTTCTTCATAGATGAATGTGGGTAACTCTTCACTCCTGATTTTCTCAGATGTTGGAAATAGAGGGCAGCCCAGAGCTGAAGCCAGAGGATCTACTGTAAGAGAAGCATGTGTCCTCAGTCCACCCCAAAATGGGACATGCTGCTTCCTGCCTCCTTGCTTTTATTTTAAGTGCAGAGGCTAATGGAAAGACCAGTGATTTTCTTATACAAGCGAAAAGACCAGAGAATTGAAGCTGATGCCTAACATTGTTTCTTGTGCTTAGGAGAATGTGAAGCTATGGCTTTCCCTGACTTAATGAGAGGGATAGGAGGGCACTAAAGACCAGTCATTCCTTTGAGCAGTGGAGCATACCAAGTCCTTCATGGGATTCTTTATCACTGTTTCTTCTGGCTGTAAGATTTTTTTAAAGGAATATCAAGTTGTATTACTGAGCTCTCATTTAAAATATCCCCCGGTTCTTGCCCTCAGCACTGTGAGGGTGGAGGTTACTGACATTGACCTGTGGGACCTCGTTCTCATCAAGGTTGCTTCGTCTGCCTAAATTTTATTCTACTCATCTGTAAAATAGAGATAATAATGTCATCATCTTAAGAGTGTTGGAAGAATAAAATACAGTGATGCGTGTGAAATATTTAACATCATATCTTGCAAACACTAAATTGCTGTGTAATCGTTAGCTGTAGTTAGCTATTATGATTTGAATACCAAAAAGTTCAATGAAAGGAAAATAACTCTTTGTTAAAACTCTCACTGGAGACTGAAATAAATATTCATTAATCTTTTGAGTTCAGGTTTGACTGAAGTAAAGCTGGCAAGTAATTTCAGAGACATGGTTCAGTTCTTAAAGTTTTCGACTTTTCCAAGTGAAAAATCGTTTGTGTTCCACAGAACACCTAAAATATTCAGAAGCTTCCCAAATCGAATGCAAGGATCTTAAAGATAAATAAGTGCTGCCCTTTGGTTCCTCCTCCCTTTGCCTATATCTCTAAATACTATACTTTTTTAAATTATTATTATGAAATTGGCTTGTTGGACTTGAAACTCACCATGTGAACAGGTTTTTCTGGCCTTATCGCAAGGTCACCATGAGTGGTCCCAGGAATGTAAGTCTCTTATCTCAGAGGTCTGTGTCAGATGTGAGCTGATGAGAACAGGGTTATCTACCTTTCTCACTGCTCCATCCCCAAACCTCTGTGCTGTGCTCAGTACATTATAAGTGCTCATTAAATGTTTGTGAAGTGAAAAATGAATGACCAATCTCTCAAGGAGATTTTCTTGAGATTTTATGAAAATAAAAGCTTTTTAACTTTTTAATACTTAAAAAGAACAGTGTTTTGCTTGAATAAAATCAACCCTTGAGAAAAATGAAGCTGTTCATAAACTTATAACATGGATAGTAGGAAGAGGTCAAGGCTGAGAGTCCTTGTCTTAGTACGTTAGCCTCACATGCTTAAAATGCGAAATAATTCAAATTAGCAACCCTGAAGCTCTTCAAGTCTCACACTTTAAAAGCTGCACACTTTAAAAGCTGCTTCCAGCCAGGTATATAATCCCAGCAGCTCCAGAGGCTGAGGCAGGAGGATGGCAAGTTCAAAGCCAGCCTCAGCAACTTTGCGAGGCCCTAAGCAACTCAGCGAGACCCTGTCTCTAAATAAAATACAAAAAAGGGCTGGGGATGTGGCTCAGTGGTCAAGTGCCTCTGTGTTCAATCCCCAGTAATAAATAGACAATCAAAAAAGAAAAACGAAAATCTAACTTTGGTGGACTTAAGAGAAAGTGTTGTTCTAAGGACCATAGTTGCATCTAGTGGAATGCAGTAGAAGGCTTTGCCATTATTCTTTTTAAATCTGAAAGCAAGGTTCTCCTGCAAGGTCACCAGAGGCTTTGAAACCTCAGTAACATATGACCAACACAAAGTTTTTGTGGGACTTGGAGCATATGTTAGTGTAACCCTGCAGGGCCAGGCTCCCTGTGGGTAGAGCACATCGTAGGGAGCCACTGCAGAGCCTGATCAGCTATGGGGTCACTCTTCTGTGTTCCTTATGTTGGCATCTTCTGCCTAATTGGGATTTGGGTTCTCTCTCTTGTAAGATGCAAGCTAGTTTCCTGCTATCTCATGGGAACACAGTCAGGAAGAATTGGAACTTTAAAAATGAGTGAAAGTCGTTAGAGGTTTAAATCCTCAGAGAAAAGATGCTATGGGAATGTGAGAAGCTATGATAAACTTTAAAAAAGGCATATGTAAAAACGTCCTTGGGATTTTGAGACCATGTCCCATTTTATGCCTTATGCTTCGCCTATAATTTTTAGGCCTTTCTTAGGGGTGTGTAAATCGCATCCGCACTGGGCAGGCTTTTCGTCCCTAAGTGTGTCATCTGCCTGAGCAGAATGTGCTGCTGTCCCTCCTGCATGTTCTGACGACTCTCCCCACAGACTGACTTGCTGCAGAGGCTCCCACACTTAGACATATGTCAGAGCACAAAATCATTCCCCCAGGACGCTTGGAGGGTGTTTCAAGAATACTTTCCCTGATTCCCATCTCTTGAGATAAAAGAACATTTGGCAGAGAAAAGTCTTAAATAGTTGCTTTGAAACAATAAATCAAGAATTGAATTCATTTAATAAAACCAAAGTATGTGTGACATGGCTGGTCCTAAATCATCTTAAGCAGGATGACCCTGGGTGTCAGTCTGACCTGCTCCAACCAAATACCACCTGCCTGGTGGCTTATTGTCTTGAAGGATGGGCATTCCAAAATCAAACGGCCAGAAGATTCAGTGTCTGCTGAGGCCTTGCTTTCTGGTTTCCCAGACATTGTCTTCTCACCTGTCCTCACTTGGCTGCCTTTACTCTCTGGGGTCTCTTTACCAACACTGCAGATCCAGCTCATGAGAACTCTACCTCCATAGCCTGATCACCTCCCGAAGTCTCCACCTCCTGACACCTGTACCTGGCAGGTTAGGATTTTCACACATGAATTTGAGGGAACACAGATATTACATCAAGGCATTCTACAACTCTCAAAAGTGCTCCAGTTCCTTCTCCTGTTTCTGCAAAGTCATCTAGTTATACTTCAGAAGCATATGGACAGGTCACACATTCTTGGTCACAGAGGCCATAAAATTAAGTAATTCCACAAGCTCTCTGCCCTTGAAGTCTACCAGATATGCTCTGAACAGATAGTTCTCTGTGTATTCCTGTGCACGTTGCCAATATTTAATTAACACACCTCAGAAGGCAAGATATTTCTGCTGAAAGGAAAATTATGACTTGGAATTGGGACTTAAATAACTTGTTGAAAAAATTAAATTATCTTAGACTGTACCAACCCCAGATAAATTTACAAATGTTTTTATCACTGGCAAAGCTAGTATAATATGTTGTTCTGATTATTTATCATCGTCTCTGCTAATGCCAGAATGATTCAGAAGTTATTAGTCCCATAATGCTCCAAGAGTCTCTAGAAAATATCAGGTACCAGGAGTGAAAAAAGAGACATTGGTATTTTCCTTCCCCAATATTAGCCCCAGAGCAATGGCATTCAACCTTTTCAGAGATACAAAGCTTCTTAAATTTTTAATTGATCTTGTGTCTTCTAATGTCCTACATGGGCTATATGACATTCATTTTTTTAAAACAATGTTATTTGAGCATTTCTGCAATTTCCTGTGAGGTAAACAATATCCTAATAATATTCCCAGCCCATAATTGGGGGACAAAGGGAAATCACATTTATTAAGGCTGACCAAGTACCAGGCACTTCCTTAAAAGCTTTTCATGTATTAACTAATTTAATCTTGCCCACCAACCCTTCAAGACAAGTGTATTTATTTATTCCTTTGTTTAGAAAGCAAGCAAGCATCCTGGCCCTGAGTACTTGTTCAGAGTTGTACCCTTAGCTGGGAGTGGCCAGGTGAAATGACTGTCCTCCAGGCACTTAACCACTAACCTCCTTCCTCCTGTAATAGATGACTAGCCAGCCATGATTCAAAAATGTAATAATCATGAACGGAAGTTGAGTGCGAATCATCGTGACTGTTTATCAAGATTTTGTTCTTTACATAACTTTTCAACCACACAGCCCCCTCAGGGCAGTCACCAATCTTGTCACCTCCCTCAGCATGCCGACCTTTGGTTTCTGAACTACGTAAGTTATTGAGTTGTCTCCCCACATGATACACATTTACTTTCTCAGATTTGAAATTTTAAAGATCAGGGACAGTGTCTTACTAGTCTATTTTCCATAAAATGGAAATGATGTGGGAAAACAGCTATAAAGTAAGTAAAAATATGTATTCAATTACATAGACTTAGAAATGTTAAATAATTCTTATTTTAATTATGAGCTATTCCTCACATTTGCCAGAATGTAATCTCTCTATATTTTGGTGGTGTTGATCTGCAGTCACATATTAATACCCAGATGCATTTGGTCAATTGTGTTCTCAGAGATTCTGACAGAATTCTTAAAGAAGATGCTTGGTTAGTTCTCACTGATGGTGTAGGTGTTCTTTAATTATCTTTCTGTATAAAAAAAAAGGCTTCAGATAAAGCTAAACGAAGAGTTTCGTATATTTACACATAAATTCATAATATTAGGAAAAAATTAAAATCTGATTATTCTACATTAAAGTATATTTTAATTACCCAGTAAACACAGAAAATTAAACTGGAAATTAGTATGAACTTTGTGTCTGATTCACAGATATTTTGTGATAACTCGTACTTATTTCCTCAGTATTGGTGTAAAACATTTTTATATAATAGAATCCTTGGGTTTGAAAAGCAGGAGAGATTATTTAGTTCCATCCTCTTGTTTGCAGATGAAGAAACTAGAGTCCTGCTATGCTAAATTGCTGGTCCTCAGTTAAATACACTTTTCTACTGTTGACACTCAGTTGTAAGGACTCTTGAATATTTTAAAAGACCATGTCAGTAGCAAGTGAAATGAATTTTAACAATAAATAAATATTATGATTCTGGATGAAATTCTTTTCAGTTTTTGATTCAGAGAAAGTTAATAGTTGTAACTAAATAAAGGGCAGGATATAAAATTAATAGGACTTCCTACATAGCCAATAATACATGTAATCCACTAAGCCCCGTAGTGACTTGTGAGGTTTATGAGCACATGACTTCAAAAAATTGAGTTTGCCCTCAGGTAGTCAAGAGAGGAGAGAAGAAAAAATACTTTGTTTTGATTGGAAAAATAGGGAATGAAATTTCAGAAATCTACTGGCACATATTGGTTTTTAATTAGAGGATTAGTGTTTGTTGGTACCAGGGATTGAACCCAGGGGCACTTAACCACTGAGCCACATCCTCAACCCTTTTTATTTCTTATTTTGAGACAGGGTCTTACTAAGTTGCTTAGGGCCTTATCAAATAGCTGAGGCTGACTTTGAACTTGTGATCCTCCTGCCTTAGCTTCCTGAGCCTCTGGGATTACAGGTGTGTGCTACCATGCCTGGAGAGCATCAGTATGTTTTTAAGGTTCATATACGATGAGAAGAACTACAGATGAAACAAAGGTTTCATTTATGGCTCTCAAATAAAATTTTAAAAAATGGAAAGCTAGTAACTATGATATATATTAGAGTACATGAGCATGTGATTTTCCACTGGGAAGCCCTTTTGTATTGGTCTTTTATAATAAGCATCAATACTTAATTTTTCTGCCTTCCCTGCTCTTTGAGTGAACCTGACCTTACACTAATGATGTGTCTGAACACTTGATCAAGACAAGCCCTATTCATTCCTCCTGTGACAACCCATCTGACAATTGATGTCTGTTGTCTGAGAGCCCTAATACACAATTTTGGGAAGATTTGCACATTACTTTTTACATAAGCAAATCTTTTATAATATATAAAGTTTCTGCTCAACAGTAAGATCTAACATATAGACCCTTTCATCAGCTGATGCTGTGTAAAGTTGTGGAAATTATGAGAAATGATCAGGGGAGTTATAAAATGGTGAATTTCTTAGGATATGAATCATTTAATTGACTCTCGGAGTCAGACAGTCTTAAAGTTCCATAGTTTATGTTGGCAGCTGGAAGAATCAAATATTTATTATGTTGATAATTAGCTCTCTGAGTTGGGAGAAATAGATTGTAATTTATAGAAACTTCAGGCTTTCTGAGACAATATCCTTAATTAATGTCACCATTCTTATGAAGCAAGGCTCAAACTCCCAGCCATCTTCCCCATAAGTGAGTTACACGGTGTGGGTTTTGATGGTTGAAAGCTAGGTCCTTGGATGGAGGAGTGAAGAGGTGTACCATGGGCAACTAAGGAATTTTAATCAGAGGGCTTATGGGTGGCAGTCCATGAGTGGCTAGGAGGCTCATCTTGGGGGACAGGTAATAGGATGGTATGGATAGCACTCCTAAGGAAGGAGTTGACCTTTTTAAGGTCACACCTGGATGGCACCACTAGTCCTTAAGACACTGTAAAACTTCAAGACAGGTTTAAGAAAGACAAAAATCAGTGCCTACAGGACAAAGGCCAGTCTTTGGTCATAGCGGTTTTTTTTTTTTTTATTGGTTGTTCAAAACATTACATAGTTCTTGATATATCATATTTCACACTTTGATTCAAGTGGGTTATGAACTCCCATTTTTTCCCCGTATACAGATTGCAGAGTCACATCAGTTACACTTCCACTGATTTACATATTGACATACTCATGTCTGTTGTATTCTGCTGCCTTTCCTATCCTCTACTATCCCCCCTCCCCTCCCCTCCCCTCTTCTCTCTCTACCCCCTCTACTGTAATTCATTTCTCCCCCTTGTATTATTTTTCCCTTTCCCCTCACTTCCTCTTGTATGTAATTTTGTATAACCCTAAGGGTCTCCTTCCATTTCCAAGCAATTTCCCTTCGCTCTCCCTGTCCCTCCCACCTCTCATCCCTGTTTAATGTTAGTCATCTTCTCATGCTCTTCTTCCCTACTCTGTTCTTAGTTACTCTCCTTATATCAAAGAAGACAAGAAAAGCCCAGGACCGGATGGGTATACAGCAGAGTTTTACAAAACCTTTAAAGAGGAACTAATACCGATACTTTTCAAGCTATTTCAGGAAATAGAAAAAGAGGGAGAACTTCCAAATTCATTCTACGAGGCCAACATCACCCTGATTCCTAAACCAGACAAAGACACTTCAAAGAAAGAAAACTACAGACCTATATCTCTAATGAACCTAGACGCACAAATCCTCAATAAAATTCTGGTGAATCAGATACAAAATCATATCAAAAAAATTGTACACCATGATCAAGTAGGATTCATCCCTGGGATGCAAGGCTGGTTCAATATACGGAAATCAATAAATGTTATCCACCACATCAATAGACTTAAAAATAAGAACCATATGATCATCTCGATAGATGCGGAAAAAGCATTCGACAAAGTACAGCATCCCTTTTTGGTCATAGCGTTTTAAACCTTTACCCAGCCTGCCCGGGCATCCTTTCCTTTGACCAGGCAGTCCTGTCTCCCCCTTGGTTTCAATTTTCCTGTTAAATGACAAGTATATCCATCTCATAGAATTCTTCTGAAAATTAAATAGAGAATCCTTATAAAGACACAGAACAATGCTTAGTATCATCGACCAGGTGCTCAAAAAGCACCAACTAGTGATCTTCCTCCTCTTCTGTAGGCTTCCAGAGGTAAACTCGAATTTCAAATAAACAGCTTTACCTTCTTTTGACCAAATGTCTTGCGTTCCTTTTTGTGTTCAGGTGGTTCTTTCAGTAAAGAGTGACATGGCCACCTTCCCCAATACCTCCTTATCTAATTCCTGATCCCACTTCCTCCAGATTGTCCTCCTAACCCCCACAGCCTCTCCTCTGGATATCTGTCATGACCTTGAACAATCACGAGAGCACTGATTCCTGTACCTTGCATTGACTGATGTCTTGAGTATGATTTCTTGGCAGAGTGGTATGGGAGGGTAGATAAATGAGCTTTGGAGTCTCACAGCTCCTGGTTGGAATTCCTGACCTGCCACTTGCTTCCTGTGTGATTTTTGGCAGTTTACCCTTCCTGAGTCTTAGCTTTTTGTGTCTGTAAAATGCAAATACCTACAAAAATTTGTGACACACAGAATGTATATTAAGTTCCTAGCAAAGTCCTGGGTAAAAGCAAAGACTTAATGAGATTATTGTTATATTCAGAATTAGTAGATTTTTTTTTAGCTGATCAATAATAGCAAAATCTTCCAACTCCAGAAAAAAAGGGAAAAGATATAATTTTTTTAATATTTAGTTATTAAGACTCTTTGGTCGTCTCTTATGAAAACTGACAAGGAAAAAAGTAGAATAAGATTTTTTACATTAAAAATATCAGATTATAAAGCCTTTAAAAACCAATAGCTGCGCTTCCTTTTAATAATTAGCATTACAATTGGATGTGAAAGTAAAGAAGAAAAAAAAAAATGTCCCCTCACCATGTGGCGCTTACATTCTATTGAGGGGAATTTATAAATACATAAATACCCATATCACATTAGTTATGATGCGGGGTTTGAAGAAAAGGAAAGAGATAGACAAAGGACACTCTGCTTAGACTGCGTTTTGGGGATGTCCCCGCAAAGAAGTGACATTTGATCAGAGACATGAAATAAGTGAGGCTGGAAGTCATGTGACAATGGGGAGAAATATTTGCAGGCAGAGGAATAGCAAGAGCGAAGGTGAGTTGATAGGAACTGGCCATGATCCAGAATCAGCCAGAAGACCACTGTGACTAGACACCAGGAAGCACAGTGGAGTTTCATGGTTCCTGTGGGACCTTGTAGGTAATAATTCGGGCTTTGGGCTTTGCTCTGAGTGAAATGGGAAACCATTTGTGTTTTGATAGGAAATATTGCTTATGGAAATGTAAAATGATGGAGCTGCTATGGAAAAGTTTGAGGATTCCTCAAAAAGTTAAACATCAGTTGCCACATGACCCTGCAATTTTTAATTCTGGGTATGTGCCCAAAGAATGGAAAGCAAGAACTCATGTACTGGTCAGAGTAGCATTATTCATGATAACTAAAAGGTAGAGACATTCCCAGTGTCCTTCAGTGGATAAGTGGGTAAATAAAATGTGGTGTGTAAATACACACACACACACACACACACACACACACACATTATTTGGCTTTAAAAGGAAAAGAAATTCTGATACTTACCACATATGAATGAACTTTGAAAATATGCTAAGTGAAATAAGACAAACACTGTATAGTTCTACTTAGAAAAGGCACAAGACCTCAGCAAATTCATAGAGGCAGAAAATACAGTTGAGATTCCCAAAGATTGAGGGAAAGGGCAAGGATAAGAAGTCTCCATAAAGGGGAACAGGATTTCTATTGGTGATGATGGGAAGGTTTTAGATGTAGACACTGATGATGGTTAATCAACGATGGGAATGTCCTTACTGCCACGGAACTGTACACCTAAAAGTTGTTAAAGGGATTAAATTTCACACTATGTACATTTTACCACACATCAAAAGAAGCCTCTGGGGAGAAGAGTGTGGAAATAGAGATTTCAGTTGCCATTGTACGAAGCCAGATAAGAGGTGGATATGGCTGTGAAGACAGAAAAGTATTTAAATCTGGGTTGCATTTTCAAAGTGGAACAAATAGGCATTTCTGACAGAATGCAAGTGTTAGAAGAGATTAGTAATCACAAAGGACTCTCATTGTTCTGAACTGCCAGAGAGTATTGTTGGTCCTTTCCTGAGATAGGTAAAACTAGGAAAGGAGTTGGTTTGAGAAAAAATAGCATGAGTACAGCTTTGGACATTTTAAATTAGAGTTGTCTGACACACAACTCTGAAGCTCCAAAAGATCTATGAGTCTGGAGTTGAGGGGAGAGGGGTCTTGAAGTAGACTTGAATGATTTAAAGAACATGGTATTTGAAACACAGGGCACAAAACGTGGGAATGAACAAGATCACCCAGTGAAAGAAATGAAACACAAAGAGAAGTGGCCAGAGGACTAAGCTTAGAGACCCTCCAATATCCAGAGGACAGGAGATGTGAGATGCTTTTCTTTAAAATTTAGCCAATACCCATTGAGCACCTCCCCTGCCAGCTGTGGTTCTAGGTATTTTGGAAAGCTAGTACTAAAGAGGCAGCAGCACCCACCTCTTCACATCTATGTTGTTTGTATTTATTTATTTGTTTGTTTGTTTTTTATATTTTTAAAAATTTTTAAGTGTGTTCTAATTAGTTACACATGAGGGCAGAAGGCATTTTGTGTCATTGTACGCAAATGGAGCACAATTTTCGTTTCTCTAGCTGTACCACATCTGTGTTCTTGATTGAGTTATTGAACTTGACTGAACCACTTCCCTCATTTGGTAAAAAGTTAATAGTCGAGGTTAGCATAAAGTGAAACAATAGTAACTTTAGTCATTTCCCAAATAATGTATTCAAACAAGCTCTTCTATTTTGCTAATCCTAATCCTTTGTGTGACCCTGCAAGGCCACAGAAAAGGAAACCAAAGCATAGGAAACTGATAAAATTTTCTAAGATACAACTAAAAATGGACCAGCAAGATTCTTAGTCTGGTAGTTCTGAACTCATATTGTCCATTCTTTCCAATTTTTCTAATATGTAAAGCACTCAGAAAGCTGCCTAAGGCCATAGCAAATGCATAGGAGCTTCTTTCTTACATCCCTTGTCCTCCACCCCCCTGACTTTTAAGATCCTGAAAAACAAATTTCTGTAATTAAAACCAATCAGAAAAGCCATCACGGAGGTCATCAAGTATGGAAACTACCAACTATAAACTTAGTAATATCCCTAAAAGAATTTAATGAATGCTAATTGACTAAATAAACAAAAACTATGCATTTTTAGCCTAATTTTCTTTACAACGTACCTGGCCTTTCCAGTGACACAATGGACAGCATTTAATGGAAACCCATTACCATTAAATTTAATTTATTTTATGAGCTTTCTTTTGTAAAATGCATTCAAGTTGTCCCTGAAAATACTTCTTTATTACCTAGTTACTACCACCCTTATTTTAAGTTATTACTTGTCTAGCAGATGAAAAGAAAGTGTCATCCTTTTGTCTTTTAAACATAAATCGATTGTTTCCATATGGATTGATCTCAATCGGTGGGTTCCCCTACCAAGCTGGTTTTCTTATGGACTCCAGGTTGTTTCTTGACTTTACTATTATCCTGGTCACCCAGGCCAACCTGCTGGGGTCACCTTTCATTCCTCTCTTGTGCTTATCCCCCCATTATCCAGTCAATCACTGAGAACTGACAGCGCTGCTTATGAAATGTCTGGGAATTAGTCCCCTCTGATTCAGATTTAATGACACTACTTTGGTTCAGGTAGAATCCACTTACTTAGATGATGGCAATAAATGGCAGTAAATAGCTCTGATTGATAAAGGCTTGCCTTTAATCACTTCCTCACTAATGAATCCTATTTTTACCAGCCAGAATTTCCCCACTTAGACCTAAAGAAAGGAAAGAAGGAATAAAGGAGGGAGGGAGAGAGGGAGAAGTAGAGAAAAAAGTAAAACAAAATTATGACTTTTCCATGGGCTACAAAATTAAGTGCTCATTAAGGGGCATGCTAATTTGATTCTACTGGGCCCTGGTCATCTTGTCTATTCTGATTTTTCCTACCCACCTACCTATTAGGAATCCTGTGATTGGACAGTTTGGTACTAAAAAGAGTAATTATGGTCTTTCTTTCTTTCTGTCTCTCTTTCTCTTTCTTTTTCTCTTTTCTTCCCTCCCTCCCTCCCTCCATTCTTTCCTATCCTCTATAACCTTAGTTTTCTCTTTTGCTTTTACTTCACTGCCGACATGTCCACTTACCAACACTCTTCAAGACTCACTTGTTGGTGTCCTCCATTAAGCTTGCCCTGATCTTCCCAACAGAATTAGATACTCCCTCCCCTGACTCCCATAGCACTTTATTATACCTCTCTTTATCACATATCATTTTTTATGACTTATATAATTATGATTTGCATACATACTAAGTTAGGGAATTTTTTATTATCTTAACAGCTGGCACCCAATCCCTCCAGAATAAAACTCTTGGTGTGGAAAATGTGCCTTTGGAAACACTTGGAGGTAGACTGGGAGCAGGGCCCATCCACACACTTTGGATAGAACCTTTCCCCCAGGCATTGGGTAGGGGGAAAGCTGCTCTCTGCTTGTGCCCAGGAAAGGAGTTGATTGTTTTTTTTGTTTTTTTTGTTTTTTCTTGCATAATGTTGATGTGGGGATGGGGAAGAAACTAGAGAAGAGCTGAAAGAGAGCAGATTCCAGCAAGATGCAGAGAGTCTGAGGCTGGAGGGGGGCCGGGATGGGGAAGAAACTAGAGAAGAGCTGAAGGAGAGCAGATTCCAGCAAGATGCAGAGAGTCTGAGGCTGGAGGGGGGCCAATGAGCTGCAGGAAGATAACAGAAGCATTTTACAAATGGAGGGGATACAAACTCTGCTCTGGGGTGGTCTGATCAACTCTCACCTCTGTGGCAAAAAAAACTACTGAACACTCAGAGGGGGTCTTATGGTTGTTTTCTGATGTGCAAATTGAAGAAGGTACTGATTTTAGCATCCAAATTGCTACTAGAGGCCAAGGTTGCCTTGAGAACAGGAAGCCCCCAGAAATCTTTGTACAGTATAACTTCAGTCCACATGTCTTAGAATTGGTAACAGTTTGAGTCCTTTTTCACTTATTGGAAGTACCTAGACAACTGAATCCTTCACCTGAATTCTTCACCATTACATGGCCACTTTGCTTTCCTATGAACTCACAGGAAATCATGCTTTTATTTTATTGAGTCAGTAGTGCTGAGATGGAAACTCTTCCACAGGTGACTTACTAATTTATTTCACTAATTTTTCTTACCAGGGAAAAGCCAAATAAAAAATTATCAGTAGGGCTTATAACATTTAATCATCAATAAATACAGTGCAGATTTACTATTGTCATCTTAATATATAAAAGATTTTCCATCTTTCTATAGGAATAATTTGATATAGGAAGGAAGGTATAGACTAGAGCTATTGAAACTGATTTCCCAGGCACTAACCATCCCAAGCTTATCTTTTCTCATCTATTTCTTGGCTATAAGACTGCCAGTAATAACCACCTACCCTGCCCATCTTTATGTTTTTGTGACAACATTCTAAGTCTATGTTTATATAAGCCATTATTATACCACCTAAGAATTTTACAGTCTATACTGCGTATACCATAAACAGTACAGTACACAATGACAATTCAACTATAATATCTAGCAGTACTCTGATCCCAAGAACTGTGGGCTGTGTTTTGCCAATTATAGAGAAAAATGATATAAGGAAAGTAAATATAATGTGGACATTGCCAAACACTTATGTGACCCATTTTAGGTGAATAGTGGATGGGTCAGGTCTGTGCATAGGTGGACAGCATGGCCCCAAGACTGTAGTGAAATGAGAAGTTCTAGGTGAGATTAGGGCCAAGAGCCTAGGAATGTCAGAAATAGCAACTTTGTGAAAGCAGGCTAAAAGCAAAACTGAGGTTGAGAAGAAAGGGTAAATATCAGCAACTGGTTACCATCAACACAGTAATAGTTGTTGGTGTAAACATGGTACCATGGAGTTCTGATTGATAAAGGCCTTACCTTTAATCACTTCCTCACTAATGAATCCTATTTTTACCAGCCAGAATTCCCCACTTAGACCTAAAGAAAGGAAAGAAGGAAGAAAAAAAGAGACCAGAACCCTTGCCAGCTTATTCTATGAGGCCAACCTTACCCCCATACCCAAGACAGAGAAAGACATCACAAGAAAACTACACACTGGTATCTCTTCTGAACATAAACTGAAAAGCCCTCAACCAAATACAAGCAAACTGAATCCAGCAACATAGAAGTGATTACAGAGCATGACGAAGGATTTTAACCAGGAATGAGGATAGTTTAATATGAAAATCAATTGGTAGAATAACTACATTAATAGAATAAATGATAAAACCGCATGATTATTTCAATAGATGTAGAAAAGGCGTTTTATAAAAGCTAGCTTCTTTTATGATGAAAACACTTGTCACACTAGAAATAGAAGGAAATGCCCTCAACCTGATAAAAGACTCTTATCTAATGAATGATAAATGGAATACTTTTCAGAATGATGAAAAATGGATTACTTTGCTTTTACATCAAGAACAAGACAAGGATGTCCAGGGCAATTACTAAATAAATGCAGATTGGAAACAAAGAAGTAAAACTATTCCTACTAGCAGTTAACATGATCTTTTATGTAAAAGTCCTCAAGAGTTCCCCATAAAACTATTAGAACTAATAAACAATTTCAGCCACTTAGTAGACTATAAGATCAGTATACAGAAATCATTTGTATTTCTATAAACTACCAGTGGACAATCTGAAAATGAAATTAAGAACACAAATGTATTTATAATAGCATGAAAAATTATCTAGGAGTATATATAACAACAGAAGCTTAAGACTTGAACAATTAAAACCACAAAACATTGTGAATTTTTTTTTTTCAAATTTCAATGGAAGGACATCCTATGTTCATGAATGGAACCTCTAAAAGAATAAAATTGGATTCCTTCCTTTCTTATATGCAAACATCAATTCAAGAGAGACATAGAGCTAAGTGTGAAGGTTAAATTCATAAAACTCTTAACAGAAAACATAGGAGTAAATCTTTGAAATTAGATTAGTTAAAGCCGGCTTGGATACAATATGAAATATAGATGCCACAGAAAGAAATAATAAATTGGACATAATCAAAATTTAAAACACCTTTGCTTTAAGGATATGATCAATAAAGTGATTTGCACACAGAAAATATGTGCAAATCACATATCTGATGAGGGACTTGGATCCTGTATATATAACATTGTTATTGGGTTGGGTTTTTAGTTTTTTTGTTTTTTTGGTGGTTTGGTTGATTTCTTGTTTGGGGTACTGGGGAATGAACCCATGGGGTGCTCAACCACTGAGCCAAATCTCCAGCTCTTTTTTTTTTAATTTTAAGAAATGATCTTACTAAGTTTTCCAAGCTATCCTTGAACTTGACTCCTCCTGCCTCAGCTTCTCACATGGTTGGGATTACAGGTGTGGGCCACCATGTCTGACTGCATATTATTCTATTTGTATTAAATGTACCGGACAGACAAATACATAGGAATGGAAAGCAGATTGGTAGCTGCCAAGGACTAGGGGAGAGCCTGGGTTACTGCTAAAGAGCATGGGGTTTTCCTTGGAGGTGATGAAACTGCTTTAAAACTAGATAAGGCTGATGGTTGCACAGTAGTGTGAATGTGCTGAACTCTACTGAATTGTACACGTTATAGCAGTGACTTTTATGGCACATGAGTTATAACTCCATAAAGTTACTGTTAACCAAAAAAGGAAGAAGGAACACAGTGTTAAGTGCAGAGAATATATTGGACATTGGGTCAGCTTTACATGACTCTGAGTTAATCTTCATGAGAGCTCCATTCGGTAGTCACTGTCAAGCCATCAAGTCCAAAGTTCTCAGTTCTCTGAAAACTTTAAGGAAATTGATACACATGCATTAATATAGGTTAGAAGCCATAATCTATAGCTTATATATATTACTATATTAACATATTGTCATACAATTATATATTATATATTCACGTATGATATGCTTTATTTAAGTTTTTATAGGTGTTCTGCATCTGGTTAATAGGACAGAATAGGTTAAATACACAGTTGAAATATGGGAATCTAAATTCAAAGAGATTATCTATATTAGGTACCATAGCTAATAAATTATAATAAGCTATGAGCTGTGTTTATATGTCCAGACTAAATGTCCTCAGGATTCTTGTTTTCTTTTCTCCTTGAAGATAATAATATGAGCTTATCAGTCTCAGAACTTTAATTAAAAGTCTACAAATTAAAACTCAGATTCAAGTTTCACATGGTTCTCTCTACTTTTTATGTTTTTTTTTTCCTGTGTTTTAAAGAACAACATGTCCTATGTCTTATTTTTGTTTCTCATTAATAGTTCACATAGCTGAGGAAGAATTTCAGGATACATACATTTAAAAATAGCTGAATAACATTAACATCATATAGTGTTTGGGTTCCAGTTTGAGAGAGTGGAAAACAAACACACTGAGTCTTAGTGGATTGTGTCTGAGTTTCCTAGCAACCAAAGCAAAAACCGAAGTGGAACAGGGCTTGTGGTTCTATCTGATGAAAATCGTGTTTCCAGGCAAGTTTTCCTTCATGCTAAGTGAGAAACACCACACAAATCCTTCTACAGCCTCATTGGAAAGAGGGAAAGTCTTAGTTCCTGGGATCAAGAAGCCTGGAGCCTGACTTCCCAACTCTGCCACTATTAGCTGTGTAGCCTTGAACCGTAATTAATATATTTTTAATATTTGTTTTAGTTGTAGATGGACACAGTATCTTTATTTTATTTATTTATCTTAATGTGGTGGTGAAGATCGAAACCAATTCCTCACATATGCAAGATAAGCGCTGTACAACTGAGCCACAACTCCAGCCCTTAATATAGTTTTCTGAGCCTCAGTTTCCTTCTCTCTTTCAAATATGAAGTTGGGTTATGCCTTACTAGTCCAACATTAATTTGGTGGCGTATTTGAAGATTAAGTGATGTTTTCCAGAAGAGAAATAAAAAAGCAAGTATTCTTCTTTTCTCAATTGGGAATGTTTTTGTTTTTCTCTAAAATTCAAATACATGGCCACTTTATGGTGGGAGAAATACCTACTGGTGGCCCCAGACAGTTATTCTGATCACACACACACAAAAAAAAATCTCATGTGGTGCCCTACCAATGAGTTCTTCTTGGTCTTGTTATTTATATGTCCCCACATGAGCAATAAAAACTTTCAATAATTTATGTAAGCTTAAGTACCAGATAGTTAGCGGGTATAATTTCAGTGCTCTTTAATAAAACAAACCTCTAGTGGAACATAGATCTGGTTAATGATCTGCATAAAATAGATGGAAGCTTGTTTTGATGGTCATGTCAAAAGTTTACTTTATGGTTGCATTACAGTATCTCATTGGAACTGTGTATTTGGAACATCTATATGTGTTTTAATATTTAAAATACGGAGTCTCATTATACACAGTCTGTGCCTGGGGTACATCCATAGGACGACCTTATTAGTGAATCTACCTGATAGGAAGATCCTTCTGATAGGGAAAAATGAACCCCTTCCTGTCCACTTGCGCCATGAAGTAGAGTTATTTGGCGGCTCTGGTGAATGTCCAGTGCTCAGTTCCTCAGGGGGTGGACAGTGCTCTCTGGTTTCTTTTTTACCCTCCTTTCCTTTCACCCTTTCAAGCATCTAATGGTAATAAGTATGTCTAAGAGCCTAGCTTTATACTTGAATAGGTTAAAGTCTATCTTTGGTAAAACAAGGAGAATTTGTCTTTCTAATTTGGCATAATTTTCAAGAATCTCAAAATTAGGTGTGCTGAAGAGCCACACGGGTAAGAATAGATATATTCAAGGAAGTAGAGGGTGGTGGGGCTCATGCCACGTGGGGCACACAAGGCCTACCTGAAAGGCATTCAGATGAAAATAATCACCTGTAATCCTGTCCTGACCTAGAGAGGTGGTTTTGTTTTGTTTTGTTTTGTTTTGGTATTAAGTTCTCGTGATCTACCAAGCTACAACTCCTGGCATAAAACATTACTTAACCAGTGCTTTCTAAACAGATTCTGTGGGAAACTTCCTCTAAATATTTAAGCAAATTATGTGTCTTTCATTGGTGGGTATGACCAACATACCTAAGAAATTTACCCTCATTTCATAGCCCGTGTTTCATCCTATGTTATGAATTCATCTGGTGGAGTAATGGAGTAATTGGTAATAAAATCAATTATAGTTAGTGTTATTAAAGATTAATTTTTTTCTACTGTGATTGTCTTTAAACCTCTTTAATACAGCTTGTGATCTTACTTGCTAAGTTATGATGCATCAAAAAAAATGAATGGGGTAAAAATGGGAGTTCATAACCCACTTGAATCTAATGTATGAAATATGATATGTCGATTGAAACCTGCGGCTACAGGTGTGTAATTCCCTAGCCTTCCCTCTCCACACATCGGGGAAACCTTAAGGGCCCCTCCCAGGTCTCCCGTGAGCATGATAGCCAGACCCAGGGAATCAGAGGTGGCGCGGGACCCGCGGCGCGGAATTACTGCTCCCACCAGTGCTGACAGCTGAAGTCTCTTGCACCAGCTACCGGGGGAGTGGCTACTGGAGGGCAAGTAAAATTCGCTGAGGATTCTCAGCCCCCAGCTCTAGAAACTTAGGGTCTGAGGGAATGGCAAACAGGGAGAGTGTGCCCAGTCGTTCATGAAAACAGGGCTCCCGGGAGCAGCAGACCTGCCGTGTAGCCAGTATTGTGGTGAGCGGCACCCGTGAGAGGGGCCTGGCTAGAGGAAAAGTGGGAAGTGACTAGACACAAGAGGAGGCCCTAGGCACTCAGGATTGGAGACTCGCCCAGTCTGGGAGGAGGAGCTGCTGCACAGTGATTGGTTCCCGCGTATTGACAGGAGAAACTTGACCTGGTGGGCACAGCGCCACCTACTGAAAGAGAAGTTAATCAAACTCTAAGACTGCATTTATTAGTTTTGTTTTGTTTTGTTTTCTTTTTTTCTTTTCTCTTTTTTTGTATTTGGGTTTTTCTTTCATTTTCATTTTTCTTTCTTGTTGTTTTTTTAATTTTTTTTTATAATTTTTTTAAATTTTTTTTCTTCTAATTTTAATTTTAATTTTTTTATTATTTTTTTTTAATTTTTTTTTTATTTCCTATTTTTTTTCTCCTTTTCTCTTTTCATTTCTCTTATCCCCCCTTCCTTGAATTCTACCTGCTTACTCTCATTCTCTTTAGTGACTTCTTCCCTTCCCTTCTAATACCTTTCCTCCCAAGCATCAAATAAATTTATAGGAGTAAACAGTAACTCAGCAGTCAAACAGAACAAGAAGTAACATGAGAAGCTTCAAAAAGCAAGGAAGAAAAGGAGTACAAACAATGCAGGACAGCCTAAATATTCAGGAGGACCTAGAGTCATCAGAAAAATGGTCATATAAAGAACTCAAGGAACACCTTAGACAGATGGAATGGAACCTTAAAGAGGATACAAGACAGCAAATTCAAACAGCGAAAGAACACATTGAGAATGAATTACATAAACAGATAAAAGAAGAAGTTAAGCATCTTTATCAGGAGAATGAGATTATAAAAAATAATCAAACAATAATTCTAGAAATGAAGGAAACGATAAACCAAATTAAAAACTCAATTGAGAGTATCACTAACAGAGTGGAGCAAGTAGAAGCCAGAACGTCAGAGAATGAAGACAAAATATATCATCTTGAAAAGAGTCTAGCCAACGCAGAAAGGCTGGTAAACAATCACGAGAAAAACATCCAAGAGTTATGGGATAACATAAAAAAACCAAACTTACGAGTCATCGGGATAGAAGAAGGTACAGAGATTCAAACCAAGGGAATGAGTAACCTGCTGAATGAAATAATTACAGAAAACTTTCCAGAAATAAAAAAGGAAACAGATATACAAATTGAAGATGCATACAGGACACCGAGCACACAAAATCACAGTAGACCAACGCCAAGACACATTGTTATGAAGATATCCAATATACAGAACAAAGAGAAAATATTAAAAGCTACAAGAGAAAGGAGACAGATTACATTCAGGGGTAAACCAATAAGGTTAACAACGGATTTTTCATCACAGACACTGAAAGCAAGAAGGTCATGGAACAATGTATTTCAAACACTGAAAGACAATGGATGCCAACCAAGAATTCTGTATCCAGCAAAATTAAGCTTCAGGTATGACAACGAAATAAAAATCTTTCATGATAAACAAAAGTTAAAAGAATTTGCAGCCAGAAAACCAGCATTGCAAAGCATTTTGAGCAAAACACTACACGAGGAAGAAATGAAAACAAATAACCAAAACCATCAGTGGGAAATGCCTCAGTAAAGACGGAGGGTGAGGGGAAAGATAATCATGGAGAAACAAACTAAATTTTTTTAAAAAAGGATAAATAATCAAACATGGATGGAAGTACAAACCATATATCAATAGTAACTCTGAATGTTAATGGCTTAAACTCTCCAATAAAGCGACATAGGCTGGTATCATGGATTAAAAAAACAAATCCAACAATATGCTGCCTCCAGGAGACACATCTGATTGGAAAAGACATACACAGGCTGAAGGTGAAAGGATGGGAAAAATATACCACGCACACGGTCCTCGTAAGCAAGCAGGGGTGGCCATCCTCATATCGAATAAAATCGACTTCAAGACTAAGTTAATCAAAAGGGATAAAGAAGGTCATTATATACTGTTAAAAGGAACCATTCACCAACAAGACATAACAATTATCAATATTTATGCACCAAATAATGGTGCTGTGACATTCATAAAACAAATTCTCCTCAGGTTCAAGAATCAAATAGACCACAACACAATAATTATGGGTGACTTCAACACACCTCTCTCACCATTGGACAGATCCTCCAAACAAAAGTTGAATAAAGAAACTATAGAACTCAATATCACAATCAATAACCTAGACTTAACTGACATATATAGAATATATCAACCATCATCAAATGGATATACTTTTTTCTCAGCAGCACATGGATCCTTCTCAAAAATAGACCATATATTATGCCATAGGGCAACCCTCAGTAAATATAAAGGGGTGGACATAATACCTTGCATTTTATCTGATCATAATGGAATGAAACTGGAAATCAATGATAAAAGAAGGAAGGAAAAATCCTACATCACATGGACAATGAACAATACGTTACTGAATGATCAATGGGTTACAGAAGACATAAAGGAGGAAATCAAAAAATTCTTACAGATAAACGAAAATACAGACACAACATATCGGAATCTATGGGACACAATGAAAGCAGTTTTAAGAGGAAAATTCATCACCTGGTGGTGATTCCTCAAAAAAAGAAAAAACCAACAAATAAATGAGCTCACACTTCATCTCAAAGCCCTAGAAAAGGAAGAGCAAAACAACAGCAAATGTAGCAGAAGGCAAGAAATAATTAAAATCAGAGTGGAAATCAATGAAATTGAAACAAAAGAAACTATTGAAAAAATTAACAAAACTAAAAGTTGGTTCTTCGAAAAAATAAATAAGATCGACAGACCTTTAGCCATGCTAACGAAGAGAAGAAGAGAGAGAACTCAAATTACTAACATACGGGATGAAAAAGGCAATATCACAACAGATGCTACAGAAATACAGAAGACAATTAGAAATTATTTTGAAAACCTATATTCCAATAAAATAGAAGATAGTGAAGACATCGATAAATTTCTTAAGTCATATGATTTGCCCAGACTGAGTCAGGAGGATACACACAATTTGAACAGACCAATATCAATGGATGAAATTGAAGAAGCCATCAAAAGATTACCAACCAAGAAAAGCCCAGGACCGGATGGGTATACAGCGGAGTTTTACAAAACCTTTAAAGAAGAATTAATACCAATACTTTTCAAGTTATTTCAGGAAATAGAAAAAGAGGGAGCTCTTCCAAATTCATTCTATGAGGCCAACATCACCCTGATTCCGAAACCAGACAAAGACACCTCAAAGAAAGAAAACTACAGACCAATATCTCTAATGAACCTAGATGCAAAAATCCTCAATAAAATTCTGGCGAATCGAATACAAAAACACATCAAAAAAATTGTGCACCATGATCAAGTAGGATTCATCCCTGGGATGCAAGGATGGTTCAATATACAGAAATCAATAAATGTTATTCACCACATCAATAGACTTAAAGATAAGAACCACGTGATCATCTCGATAGATGCAGAGAAAGCATTCGACAAAGTACAGCATCCCTTTATGTTCAAAACATTAGAAAAACTAGGGATAACAGAAACTTACCTTGACATTGTAAAAGCTATCTATGCTAAGCCTCAGGCTAGCATCATTCTGAATGGACAAAAGTTCAAGGCATTCCCTCTAAAATCCGGAACAAGACAGGGATGCCCTCTATCACCACTTCTATTCAATATAGTTCTCGAAACACTGGCCAGAGCAATTAAACGAAAGAAATTAAAGGCATAAAAATAGGAAAAGAAGAACTTAAATTATCACTATTTGCAGATGACATGATTCTGTACCTAGAAGACCCAAAAGGGTCTACAAAGAAACTACTAGAACTAATAAATGAATTCAGCAAAGTGGCAGGATATAAAATCAACACACATAAATCAAAGGCATTTCTGTATATCAGCGACAAAACTACTGAAACGGAAATGAGGAAAAACACTCCATTCACAATATCCTCAAAAAAAAATAAAATACTTGGGAATCAACCTAACAAAAGAGGTGAAAGATTTATACAATGAAAACTACAGAACCCTAAAGAGAGAAGTAGAAGAAGATCTTAGAAGATGGAAAAATATACCCTGTTCATGGATAGGCAGAACTAACATTATCAAAATGGCGATATTACCAAAAGTTCTCTATAGGTTTAATGCAATGCCAATCAAAATCCCAATGGCATTTCTTGTAGAAATAGATAAAGCTATCATGAAATTCATATGGAAAAATAAAAGACCCAGAATAGCAAAAGCAATTCTAAGCAGGAAGTGTGAATCAGGCGGTATAGCGATACCAGATTTCAAACTATATTACAGAGCGATAGTGACAAAAACAGCATGGTACTGGTACCAAAACAGGCGGGTGGACCAATGATATAGAATAGAGGACACAGAGACTAATCCACAAAGTTACAACTATCTTATATTTGATAAAGGGGCTAAAAGCATGCAATGGAGGAAGGATAGCATCTTCAACAAATGGTGATGGGAAAACTGGAAATCCATATGCAACAAAATGAAACTGAATCCCTTTCTCTCGCCATGCACAAAAATTAACTCAAAATGGATCAAGGAGCTTGATATCAAATCAGAAACTCTGCGTCTGATAGAAGAAAAAGTTGGCTACGATCTACATATTGTGGGGTCGGGCTCCAAATTCCTTAATAGGACACCCATAGCACAAGAGTTAATAACAAGAATCAACAAATGGGACTTACTTAAACTAAAAAGTTTTTTCTCAGCAAGAGAAACAATAAGAGAGGTAAATAGGGAGCCTACATCCTGGGAACAAATTTTTACTCCTCACACTTCGGATAGAGCCCTAATATCCAGAGTATACAAAGAACTCAAAAAATTAGACAATAAGATAACAAATAACCCAATCAACAAATGGGCCAAGGACCTGAACAGACACTTCTCAGAGGAGGATATACAATTAATCAACAAGTACATGAAAAAATGCTCTCCATCTCTAGCAGTCAGAGAAATGCAAATCAAAACCACCCTAAGATACCATCTCACTCCAGTAAGATTGGCAGCCACTATGAAGTCAAACAACAACAAGTGCTGGCGAGGATGTGGAGAAAAGGGTACTCTTGTACATTGCTGGTGGGACTGCAAATTGGTGCGGCCAATTTGGAAAGCAGTTTGGAGATTCCTGGGAAAGCTGGCAATGGAACCACCATTTGACCCTGCTATTGCCCTTCTCGGACTATTCCCTGAAGACCTTAAAAGAGCATGCTACAGGGATACTGCCACATCGATGTTCATAGCAGCACAATTCACAATAGCTAGACTGTGGAACCAACCCAGATGCCCTTCAATAGATGAATGGATAAAAAAAAAATGTGGCATCTATACACAATGGAGTACTATGCAGCAATAAAAAATGACAAAATCATAGAATTTGCAGGGAAATGGATGGCACTAGAGCAGATTATGCTTAGTGAAGCTAGCCAATCCCTAAAAAGCAAATACCAAATGTCTTCTTTGATATAATGAGAGCAACTATGAACAGAGCAGGGAGGAAGAGTAGGAAGAAAAGATTAACATTAAACAGAGACATGAGATGGGAGGGAAAGGGAGAGAAAAGGGAAATTGCATGGAAATGAAGGAAGACCCTAATTGCTCTACAAAATTACATATAAGAGGTTGTGAGGGGAATGGGAAAATAAACAAGGAGAGAAATGAATTACAGTAGATGGGGTAGAGAGAGAAGATGGGAGGGGAGGGGAGGGGGGATAGTAGGGGATAGGAAAGGTAGCAGAATACAACAATTACTAATAGGGCATTATGTAAAATTGTGGATGTGTAACCGACGTGATTCTGCAATCTGCATTTGGGGTAAAATTGGGGGTTCATAACCCACTTCAGTCTAATGTGTGAAATATGATATGTCAAGAGCTTTGTAATGTTGTGAACAACCAATAAAAAAAAGAAAAACAACTGAAAAAAAAGAAATATGATATGTCAAGAGCTTTGTAATATTTTGAACAACCAATAAAAAATAAAAATAAAGAACAAGAATATATGCCTGTAATAGTTTTGAGTTTTTGTCATGATTTAGAAAGGGATGTGGAGAAATACTTAATGATACTTAATGGCAGCTTTTTTTAATATATAAAATAATGAATTCATCCCCAGCCTTCTTTAACCTCCCAAGTAGCCTCATTTGTATACCCATTATAGATTTTTGTTTATTACAATAAAACAATAATTAGAAATACATTTTGGGCATACTCTTTTCATATGTAAAAAGTACCAGACTATAGTTTGAATATAGGCTGATTTTGAGCTTTTAAACATATATTAGAAAAATGTATTGCTCTTGATTCATACCATTTTATGAAAATATTTTTATTGAGTACAAATAGAAACAAGAAGTGGTATAATGTCCTAACTAAAGCTTCTAGAAAGAGTGATAACTACAAATCTCAAAATTGTAGTCTGTTCAATAGAAGTTTTCTATAGAAAAATACAGACAGGAATGAAAGAATAATACGTGGGTGAATCTTTCCAGCTTTGGGATGTGACTGCCAGGAAATTGGCAGTGGGCATATCTAAATAGCACCTTTCCCTAATTAATATCAGAGAAAAATACATGGACATGGATTGATGGGGCAGATTCTGTTCTATAAAGGATGATTATGAAGATTCTGGCATCTAAGAGCCATCTGCTGGCTAAGGGAAATCCTGCAAGCTAATGCAGATACTTTGCTTGTCCATGCAAATAGAATCCTTTTTCTGAGATTGATGTAATTCCTGGATAACTGTAAGTTTTATCCTGTCTTGTTTAACTATGGCCCTGATAGTTCATTCCCAAGGTAGTATTTGATTTACTTATAAGGCAGTTGTTCTACTTACATGTATTCTATGGCAGAAGCTAATTCAGAATTTCTACAGGTGATACTTAAAGAGTTTTTAAATCAGCTTTGAAAACAGGAGAAAATATACATTTTTAAAAACAATATTCCCACTTTCTTTAAGACACTTTTGTTGTGCAGAATTCTTTTGGTAGAATTGTAGGTAAACTGCAATGGCGGGAAGGAACTAATTCCATGGTATGCCGGTGCCAGCCTCAACCTTCAGAAAAACACTTTCCTAAGAGTAAATATATGCTTTACAATAATTGTAAGAAAGTATTTTTCATAGGTAGAATAATAGTAAATATACTGAGCACCTAATAGTGTTTATAAAACAGTTTACCCTAATTTTCTCAAATTAAAAATGTTTTTCTTATTTAAAAGCAGGCTACCTTTTTTTTTTTAAGTTGTACATGGACACAATACCTTTATTTTACTTACTTATTTTTATGTGGTGCTGTGGATCAAGCCTAGTGCCTCACACATGCCAGGCAAGTGCTCTACCAATGAGCCACGACTCCAGCCCTGAGCAGGCTACTTTAAAGAATGCTTTGTATGTGCTGTTGTCTTATTTAATTGGGTTAGAGGAGAAATTTAAGTGATACCAATTATTTTCTTGGTTTCCCATATTCTGTCCTATGCTGGTTTATCAGGTCTATATCTGAATCAATATAATGTTAAAATTGAGCTCAGGCATCAACCACTTGGTCCAAATCTTGCCATAGCCACCAACTTTCCCTTCCCTTCCCTTTGCCTCTGTGTCTTCATCTGTAAGATCACACTACTGATGCTCTCAGCCTAGAGGGTGGCTTTGAAGCTGAAAGTTCCTAGAACAGAACTTGTTAACATACTAACATTCTGCAAATGCCCACCATCACCATTGTCCTTGGCTGTGCTACCTGGAGTTCTGCAGAGATCATGTTTGACTTTGATAAAGCAACTTCAATTCCTGTGTTTTCTTCTCTTATTTTTAAATCTTCAATGTGTGTGTGTCCTCTTCCTTGCCTTGAAAGGATGCCCTGTCCTTTTTATTATTATTATTTTTTTTAACTCCTATAAGATCTCCAATTTCAGTGAAGGGCATCTCAGCACATTAAGGTCACCCGTGACAAATGGTCTCTTATTACCTGCTGATTACAGTTAACCCTCATTTCCTCCATCGCAGCCATGCGGCGCCTTCTATTTAAATAGAGCTGTTTCTGGATGTGACTTTTCGAGCCTCTCTGGGTTTAATTCTAATTTAACGTGCCATTCCAAGCGGGACTGTTGTGCAGCTGAAGTCCTGATTCACTCATTTGTTCTCTCTAGATCTAATTATTGCAGTGTGGAGCCCATGAGGCCACCCCCAGCACTCCTTTGCTGCTCTAAATGGGCTAGTCTTTGGGGGAAAGGAGTGGACCTCTAGTTAATGTTCTTCTGAACTGTATAGATATTTTTGGCACAAAGTTTGGGAACACAGGGACAACAATTTTACCTCAACCATTTTGATCATACCAAGATTGGCATTGAAGATTAGTGGAAGGATCTTACGCTGGTGTATGCAATAGTTACTTGCACACTTCCACTCTGTAGAACAAGTTCAGTTTTTGAAGCGCAGAAGACATGTTGCAGAAGACACTCAGGTGTCTTCTAAAGAGAGATCACAGTGCTCCGAAAACATAGGAAGCACAGAGTAGAAACACCCATAGTTCCCACTATCTAATCAGACTTATTTTTCATCAAAGGATAGTAGTATTGATTCATTAAGCAGATAAGTATTAATTATTCATTCTACGTAGCAAGCATTTCTTGAATGCCCACATTCATTGGCTCTAGAGATACAAAATTACTTGGTAGCAGTATCTTGACTGTCATGACACTGGACTTGGCTCAGCCAAACCCCCAATCCATGATTGTCATCACCTGTGGTCCCTGTTAACTGTGGAATTCTGCTGTGGACCTCAGGACAATAGCAGTCCTCACTGGTTGGGATTGCCCACTCATCATCTTGGGTTTCTCAAGGTCTTTGACTTCACCTTTGGTTCCCTTTTTCCTCATTCCCACTTACCTTGTCACTTTTCCACAAAGAGATCAAGTAAGTAGTTCTGAAAGGTAAAGTAGAGACAAATGTCTCTCCAGAACTGTTTGAGGCCCAGGTAGAAGAACATCATTAGTATTTGAAGTTCCACATACAAAACTTTGGTGGCCTCAGTTTTTATTTGTAGAAGGGAAAATCTACATGGAAAATATAAAAGGCACATGTATAGGAGACATTTAAAATAAAAGGGGGGGGGCGTACCAGAGCAGTGTAACAGGATAATGTTAGAAACAGTCTACATGGCCATCAGTCAGAAAATTGGATATTTAAACTCTGGGATGAGTTTTTAATTGGATTGCTACCATATGTCATAAAGTCAGGAGTTAGCAAATTAGAACCCAAATACAGCCCATTGTTTTTGTACATAAAGTTTTATTGGAACCATGTTTCTTTGCTTACAGTGTCTATAGCTGCTTTCATGATACAGTTTCAGAGATGATTAGTTAAGCGTAAGACCTTTTGGTTCTTAAAGTTGAAATAAAGTATTTATTTACTATTTAGCTCTTTATAAAAGAAAAAGTTTAGCAACTTTTGACCTAAGTTGAAATATCATCTATTGAAAAAAGCAATTACTTTATGTACCATTAATAAAGACAAATTATACCCATTAAACCTTAACAAGCCATCATTCCAAGGAACATTCTAATTTCAGAACTTTAAGTTAAAATATTTTTCGAAAAGGAGATTCAATAAGTTATAGTCGATAGCACTTCAGATAAATGAACTACAGCCTTTGTACCTACCTGTATAAATATCAGATGTTTAATAAGATTGAAAAACAGGGCAAGAAGAGAAAAAAGTAGCAGAATGATGTGAACAACATGACATTTATGTGACTCGTACAAAACCACAGCAATATTATGAATTTCTATGAATGCAGATGTAGATAGGTAACGTCATTTAAAAGAATTGGAAAGATGTAAAGAAAACTGATGATAGAGCTTTTCCCTGGGAGAAGAAGAAAGGATCAGGGATGGTGAAAGACAAGGGGGAGAGTTCTTCATTTGTGATTTTTTTAATACTAATTTTTCAAGGCATCAAAATATGGGAAAGCTGAAAGAAAATATGTCAGAATATTAATCGTGGTAAATTGTTATGGTAGAATTATGGGTGATTGCTTTTTTATCATATTTCACTGTAATTTAAAGGCACTTCATGGGTAACTGAAAAAGAGAGTCATATTCTTTATTTCTCTCTCCATCAAAAGAGATTAAGGTTTTTAAAAGGTACATGTTAATCAATTATCTGACATTACAAACTAATCCTGTTTTTCTAGTGGGGCATTAAGATTAAACAACACGCAAGTCAGGGCCAAACTTCTAGTTAAAACTTTTTGTTCGTAATAGTAGTACAGCTAATCTTTAAATACATACAGTGCACTTTATTCCTCACCATGCAAAAGCACCAACTAGAAAAGTTAAATGGCAGTGCACTTTACTGCTCAGAAATAGCTTGTCATGAGTCACGTTATTGATGTACTGATGTCATTTCTTTCAGCCTGACCTCACTTGTTTTGAAAGGTGCATTGTGATTTTACACAGTGTTATATGTGGTCACACGCAGCTCAGACCTGCTGTTACTTATTAAATGCATTCATCTTGTCAATTGTCTATAGCAGGGCTTCCTAAAATATTCCTTAGAAAGGGTATTCAGAAGTTCAGAGCTGTGTTAATCTACCACCACCAGATGGTTCCTTCTGATAAGAGGAGATTACTGTCCTCCCAATGCTTCACTCGGTTTTAGTTCCTTGTTGGTATTGTTTTAAGTGTGTCTTTCTCTTCCTGGGAGTGTTCTGCCAGAAATCAGTTCCAGTGCTTGCCTTTGCGGATTAGAAAACAAGACACAAGACACATCCAAGACAGTGGTGGCAGGGAGCCTGTGAGGCTGTGGAGTCTGAGACCAGTTCTCAGGCCACCAGACCCAAGATGGAGTGCAGTGCTTCTCACCATGTAACACCCCTTTTTCTTTTTCCAGTTCAATTTCACCATTTAGTATTGAGAGCACAAGACGCCAGAGACGGTCCGAATCCCCGGACTCCAGGAAACGACGTATCCACAGATGTGATTTTGAGGGATGCAACAAAGTGTACACAAAAAGTTCTCACCTGAAGGCTCACCGGAGGACACATACAGGTACAGCGCCCAGGGCTTCCCTTGTGAGGGCCAGTTGCTCCACGACAGGGCACAGTGTGCTGCCGTGGCATTTTGTACTTGCCCCTTATATGTAACACCTTGAATTTACTTCATTTCTTCTGGCCAGAATGCAATCTCTCTGTCATAATTGAAAAAAAAAAAAAGTGTAAGGCTCAGTACACTTTAGAAACCAATGAGAGATTTCTTCCATTTCTCAAGGGCTTTTAAAATGGTGTGAACATAGTAATCTAGCCATCTTTCTTATAAGCAACACCACCACTTAATCAGCATGTAGTTTATCAGGGTTAACAATGTCCCTGTGGCACATCAAACAACAAGCTGAGCAAAATTATTGTCTTTTCAAGCTGGCCTCTTACTCACCTCCACCCTTTGATCGTGTTTTCCTACTTTTTTTTTTAATCCTTTTCCTTCAAAAAGCAAACAAAATGAAAAATGAGAATGTAATAGACATAGGTCTATGGAGAGTTTTAAAAACATGTCCACATAATTCTATTTGATTCTCACTGGTATCTTTTTATTTCAGGAGAAGATTTTAAGTATTCACAGATTAGAGAGAATAAATTGAGATCACAAGTGATTGACAGACTTTGCCCATCCTCCTCCTGCTCACCCACCTACCTGACAAGGAAATGAGCTCTTGAGTCTTCACTTAGATCCCTACCAATGCATCTTCTGCCTTGGGTGCCCCTCAGCCAGCACCCTCTGGCTTCCTGGGCTTGTGGGTCCCCCAGGATTCCCCAGTGGGTGGGTGGGTGGGGGCACTGGCAAGAGACTAGAGGAAGACCTGCAGTTACACCATCCGTCCTAGGAAAAGTGGTGATTAGAGTGTGTGATGCTTAAAGGAGCAGAAGGAACAGGGAAATGCATGCATACACTTTTTTAATAAACAAGCAGGCCCCGTCCAGTTCCTGTCCTCATCAGCAATCAGACTTCAGCATCTGCCTCTAACTGGAAACTTGAAGTGCGACAGATTCCGGTGTGGCTGTGTAAATAGTTCCCATCTCAAACAGTAAAGTAACCATGTGATGTCAACCATTCCCCAGCACAGGTAGCAAAATATTTTAAATGGGCCTAATTGGCCTTGACTTAGCTCTGTCCTTCCAGAGCTGCACTGAAGGGTCGTCACTCTGAACCATTGTCTGCAGTAAAGTTATGGCACAGGAGGCTGCCCAAAGTCCAGAGAGCATCATAGAATCTGGGGTTTACTTCTGTTCAACTAACACTTTATCTACTTTTGACATTCCTCAATGACGGCTAACGGAGCGCATTGTTCAAATTGCCTCTTCCCACGTTTCCTCTTTGCTTCCCAAGCCTTTTCGGCTTCTACTTCCTTCTAGATTCTTCCCTCTCCTGTTGATTCTGGGTTTCCCCAGGAGAGTCGTTCATGTGTTTCTTTGGTACTATTTGTAAATCAATTTCTTCATCATGAAGGCAAAGAATGAATTTAAAGACTTTGAAGTCAAATAAGCCGATTCTCTCCCATCAGTAAATGGTGAACACACATCAGAGCAGATGGGGTCATCAGGCCATACTACTCACTTTTTATGGGGTCATTTCTGTGTGTGTGTTTTTTTAATGTTCTATCCTCAGTGAATCATCATATACTTTGAGTTATTCTCCATGTGCTTTCTGGAATATATATATATGAGCTTCATCTTCACACAGACACCTCTGTTCCACTTTATCCAAATGATGAACAGTGAAAGAGGACGATTTCTAATCTGGTACTATTAAATGATTTAACTCTGTGGCATTATTTAGGAGTACATCTTACAGGTTTTAAAATATACTGTAAGGGTAGAGGAGACATCATATACGCACCATAATTCAAAGCAACATCAACCTTGAATGCTGAACTTGAGTTAACTAGCTTGGCTTATTAATGGGATGAAGTCATAGATGTGGAGAGTCACAATGGACTTTGTATGTCACAGTCCAGCGTGATCCCAATTAGGGGAGTCCCTTGCCTGTCATCTGTCAGACAGAGCCCGTCGCTGCCAGGCGGTTTTCTGAACACTGACATGTATTTTCTCTTATTTGATCCTCACAGCAACCTGGTGTTCCAGCTGCTTGGATCTCTTTTGCACAAGTGTGGCTCTTGCTTAAGCATCTTTTCTCACTACTTATTTTTCCACCTCCCATCATATACTTCAAGTGACAACTTAGTCTGCAGGACAAGTTGGGTGAAATTTAAGAGCAGAGTCCCCATCTCTGACAGCGTGGAACTGTCTCACATGGCACTATTTGGGTCTCAGAACCTTCCGTGGGGATGGGATGCCTCGGATGATTGCACTGTAATCCAGTTTGCTGGCCCTGGCTTTCATGAACACTGCAGTGGACCACTGCCATCTCCATTTCCCCAAGCCACCCCACCCCCACCCCCAGTTCTCTCAGCCATGCTTTTCTAGCTGTACTCTGACTTTACCACTGTGTCTCTGAAAGTTTTCATACCACACATTGAGGGAACTGATCCTGTTTATGGATTTTCTCTTAATATATTCAAAAGTAAGGTGAAGTCTTTAAGCAGTAGACACTGCCTGTAAGCTATCCAAATCAACTATTGCTGCCAACTAGGTCTAGTTAATCCCTTGTACCTATAAATGATTTCTTTGAGACCTAAACAGGCAGTGTTGTACTATGTTGGAGCTTACCCTCCAATGATGGGTTCTCTTGGAGCAGTGTGTTCCATATTTTTTAAAGTGATTAGCACCAGCTGGAGATACGGAACAGACTCGTTGTGAGGGTGACAAGCACCTTTTCCATTCTGGGAAATAATTATTCTATACCCATTGTACTGAGTTGGGCACTTTATTCTGATAAATTGAAATAATTTGAAACCTCTCCCTCCCTTTTTGCTTTTAGTACTTCTGCACTGTCCTTCAGTTTCTCCATCTTTGCAAGTTAAAGGATGGATGTATCGAATAGGACAGGTTCAAGGAAAAGCCCTGAGACATGATCCTAGAGACCCTATCCAGGTGTGTCTAAATCCTTTAAATGACAGCTAATTATCCTATTTCCAGCCCACATTTCTCTATCTCACAGCTACATCAAAATGTCCTTGTGAAGTTCCTGACCAAATCCACTTATCTATTTAACGGAGAGATAAGTTATAGTCGGCCCTTTGGATCTGAGGCTTCCACCTCTGCAGATTCAACTAACATTGGATCAAAGATATTTGGGAATAAAAGTCCCATCTGTTTGAACATATACAGTCTTCTTTCCTTGTCGTTGTTCCCTAAGACATACAATATAACATCTATTAATGTAGCATTCACACCTTGTTAGGTTTTACATGTAATCTAGAGATGATTTAAATTATACAGTAAGATGTGTGTATGTTGTATGTAAATATGACAACATCTTATATACGGACCTTGAGCATCTGTGAGCTTTGATATGTACTTGGTGTCAGGGATTCCAGGAAACCAGTCCCCCTCAGATTCTAAGGGACAACTGTATTCTATGCAGGTGTGGTCTCCTGAACTATCAGTCTAGTAACATTTTTAAATAGAAAGAATGAAATTTTGTTAATTTGCTGTAACTGGTTCAAAGTGAGCATGTGCTGGCTTCTGATTTATAATTGTACGCATGATTTCGTAACTTAGTGTTCAAAATGTAGTCAACACTGGTTCTACAGAAATTCAGGTTGGATTGCATGCCTTTAATGCACATCTTCTCAGCCTTACCTTTGCTTCGGGCGGATTGAGTAAGTTACTTGTGTATGACCAATAATAATTCACGTGGAGCTTGGGATTATACCAGATGATTTTCGAAAGCCACGCACGCTATTGGAGAGGAACAAATGGCAATGGGAAACTTTCTCTGAGGCAGTCGAATTAATTTTTGCCTCTAACACTTGATCCCACTGTGCTTTAAGAGGACCTGATTTGTTATCTGTTTATTTTGGTCTTAAGAATTTAATTGGTATAAATGTGAAAGAGGAACCATTTTCTAGGTATTAGCAAGGAAATTTAAGGAGAAAAAGGAAATGCCAAGGAGAACCTATTTAAATATAAGAATAATCAAATATATTTTGTTAATGTGCAGTTTAGATAATAACATAAAGATGTGACCAAGGAGTTTGAAATGCCTTTAATGTACTAACACCTGCGAATGCTAAATTGTTTAAGGCATGTTAGAAATTCATCAGTCACATCACATTAATGTCAGCAGGTTCATTGTTCATATACTGTCTTCTGCACAACATAGTGTATGCTACGCTTAAGTGAATGTGTAGTTTATTTGAATCAAAAGGTGTTTAAAGCTATGCTATCCATTACTATGTCCTATGGGTTTTCCTTATTTTAAACTGGGTTCAATCCTCAGCACCACATAAATATAAAATATATTGTTTCCACCTATAACCAAAAAAAAAAAAAAAGAATTGTGTAGCATATTAAATGATGTGTATTTTCATTTTAGAAGACAATTTAGATATTTCTGATAAGTAAAAGAAAATAGAATTCTCACTATTTTCTGAAAAAAAAAAAAAAGTGCCCTGGAATTTTAAAATACACTACAAGCAAATAATACTCACACGTCAGTTGTGCTTCAGCCACTAGATGGAGCCCTAGACCCGAATGTTGGGTCTGCTCTAGAAGAGGCTCTGAAAAGCAGAAACTAGAACTCTCTGGTGGTATGTATGACATGGCATTAAAATGAAACGTGACTGTCAGTGTTCTGCAGAATATTGAATTTAATGACTAACAAAAAAGAGCAAAATTTAACTTAAAAGCAAATTTGCTTCCAAAAAGGTAAGAGCAATATTTCCATTTCAAATGAATCTGGAAATATTTTATATTACAAATCTATCTTCCTGCCCCCTAATAAATCTATGAGATTCAATAGTCAATACTAATTTTAATTCATTTGAAAACTGCACACATCTAAATCTTAAACATTAGTGAACTTAAGCAGTCACATCTCTTATGTGTCGGGCTTTAATAAAAATTAATTCATATCAGAATTTTGTACATAAAGGAAGTTTACTCATAGGAATGCTTAAAATATTAACCAATTCTGATTTAACAATTTCTGAAATTTGTTCTTTCCTACCTTTACAAATGAAGGAAACTATCAATTATTTAATAATTTTCCCTTGATTATGAAGCCTTGGTTATTAATATCAGATGCCTTATTAACTTATTTAATACATGTTAATTGCATTTGGTTGTATATTTGAAATGCACTTACACAGATGCACACCCTGTTCCACACACACTGATCGTAAATGCCTACTATTCTGTACTTTTTCTCCCATCAGTTTTTACTGCTTTTCATACATTTTTTGACATCTTTTTTCTGGATGAGATTCTGAAGTGGTTTGAGGAGATTCCTACAAAGAAAATCATGAGTTTTGTGACAGCTATGCATCCTAGTGGCCTTGGTACAGAGGTGCTTGTGGTTGTTAGATCTTACCTGCAGATAAGTGGGCTGCTACTGCTCATGATTTTGCATCTGCATCATTAAATAGCTCATTCCGCATAAAACTGCACTTCTGACCTCTCCATCTAGATTTGTTGTTAGATAAAACACAGGGCTCAGTGATGCACGATAATGCATCGTTTAAGAGCAAATTGATATTTTTCAAGGAAAAATCCTCTCCCAGGAAGCTGTTTGTAAGTCCTGATTAAGCAGTCCACAAGTACAAGCGAGATGGTTATCTTAGTCCATTTTATGTTGCTGATAACAATACCACAGGCTGGGTAAGTTATAAAGAAAAGAGGTTTGTTTAGGCTCATGGTTTTGGTCCAAGTTTGGAGGGCCACATGTAGTGATGATCTGTCTTCCTGATGGCAGAGTCCTGAGATGGCTGGTGCAGAGCATGAGCCAGGAAGTGCGTGGGAGACCCAGCGAAACTGGCTTTTATAGCAGACAATCTTTAGATATAAGACATTAACCCAGGGCTGGGGATGTGGCTCAAGCGGTAGCGCGCTCGCCTGGCATGCGTGCGACCCGGGTTCGATCCTCAGCACCACATACCAACAAAGATGTTGTGTCTGCCGAGAACTAAAAAATAAAATATTAAAAATTCTTTCTCTCTCTCTCTCTCTCTCTCTCTCTCTCTCTCTCTCTCTCTCTCTCTTCTCTCTCTCTCTTTATAAAAAAAAAGACATTAACCCATTAATTCATGAATCGCACAAATTGATTAACCCATTCCTGAGAGCAGAGCCCTAATCACCTCCAAATAATCCCACCTGCACCCACCTCATCTCTTAAAATTTCAACATGACCTTTGGGGGGGGCAAATTATATTCAAGGCTTGGTAATGAATAATTGCTGAGAAATAAGAAGCTAGAATAAAAATATCCAACATTTCAAGTTAGGAAACAAAAGTTTGAATCTGTCTTTAGCCTCTACCCATTTGCTAAACTTTGAGAAACTACCTAACTTGTGAGAATCTCAGATCTTCTCTTTTAACTTTGAACATAAAGCTACCAAGTCATTACATAATTGTTACATGAGACATCAGTTTTAAAAAATCCCACAAGTATAGTAACCCACACATCATAAGGATGCAATAATTATTTGTTGAACTGAAATTATCTGTGTATGGATGTAGCTATAGATATGTTATTACTGTGAACAGTAGGTTTAAAGCAAAAAAAAAGTTCTGGATAATTTAGTATACACTACATGAGCTATGATTGTATAATCTTTTTACTTTGGATGTAACTAAATTTAAAATTTATATAATATAGGTGTTTTGGACTAAAGCTAATTGTCTAATAAGCCAATTTTGTTACCATTATATATTCTTTAAAGAATATATCTTATTTATTTATTTAGGTACCAGGGAGTGAACTCAGGAGTGCTTAGCCACTGAGTCACATCCCTCGCCCCTTTTTTATATTTTTATTTAGAGACAAGGTCTTGCTAAATTGCTTAGGGCCTCACTAAGTTGCTGAGGCTGGCTTTGAACTTGGGATCCTTCTGCCTCAGCTTCCTGAGCCGCTGCGATTACAGGCATGTGCCACCACACTCGGCAAGGAGTATATTTTAACTACTTAGTAAAACATTATAGTCTTTCATTTGATAGAGCCCATTCATAGACAGATTTAACTGAACAGATATCTATTGAGCATTTTCTATGTAACCGTAATTTTTTTTTTTCCCAAAAGGCATATCCCCCATCCCCAGTAAACCTGTCCGTAAGTAAGTGTGCTGGATAAGACACAGGAATAGTCATGACAAAGGGCAAGCGTGCAATGCTACAAGCTCCCGACCCCTCAGCTGTGCCTGTGAATGGATCTCCAGGTGCGCCCCGCTCTGTGGAGCTCATGCGTACATTCTTCCCCCAACCTGCCTAGTGGCCTCCTTTCTTCCTGCTCTCCAGTTGGTGAACTCCTGTCTTGTCTTCCAAGCTGCCTCAGTGTCTTGTCTTCTCAGCTCTCCGACCAGGCTCCTTCCCTAGGCAGGCAGACTTTCCATCCTTTCAGGCTCTGTTGCAGTGCTTTGATGGCAGAAGAGAAAGTATGTGGGAAATGTTGAAGCAGTAGGAACAAGACACGGCAGCTGATTGGACATGGGGTAGGGGAGAAAATGCCTCTGAGAATGTCCAGGGTGTGTGGATAGGAGAAAGGAATGCTGTTAACAGACATGGAGGTCATGCGCAGAGGGGGCTGGAATTTCCTGAGGACTGGCCAGGTCCAATCATTGTTCCCAGCTCTGCAAGTGCTTGACATGTTTTCACTGTATGGAAAGAAGTGGGGGCCGGGAGACTGGAACCTATGTCCACGGTCAAGTAGGAAAAAGCCGTGGGACTGGGACCGAGGCTCCAGTTTCTCTGGGACCTGTTCACTTGTCATTACACCCAGTCCCAGACAAATTTTCTCATAACCCCCAGGCTCCCCTCTTTACCGGGGGTGCATTCCTCTTCATGTTTACCTAGCAGTACATACCCACTTATTTAGCATTGGCCGTTCAGGTACTTTGAAGATAGGCAGAATGAGTTCAGTTGTTCAAGGTTTTTCACTAGTGTGAACTGACCTTTTTCCCGAGTCTACTGAAATTTTGCTTGTTAGAAAGCTAGTGAGAAGACATGGACCAGAAGGATTAATCATTAAATAAAATTAAATAGGCACTGGCTCAGCACATGGCTCTTTGCATACTAATGGATGTGATGTAAAAATGCAGAGAGCAAGGTGTCCTGAATCTGATGGGGCAGACAACCACGTCAGTAACTATCCACCATAGAAAGCATGATGGGAAAGGCAGGAGTGAGCTTTATCTCTGCAAGTTGAACCTGATCACAGCAGCACTGAAGAGGTCTTTGGTCCTGCCTGGAGGGAACCAGTGAGCATCTTCTACATAGGCAGACCTCGTAGTGCTGACCCAAATACCTGTTTTTAGTCTAGGTTGGTAACAACATGCTATAAAAGTTTTGCAAGTGTTGTACTTATGTTCATTATTGGGGAGGGAGTTATTTTAACCTCTCAGAGACTTACTGTTTAGAAACATGTTGGACCTAAGGTGTGTAGTGATCTGAGTGCAGGTGACTTGGCTACATATATCTGACTCAGTTTTGTTATAAAAGTCTTAATCTTGATAAATTGATTTAAAAAGTGGAGTTTTGTTCATATACTTAGGAAAAGACTTCTAAAACAGCCTACTAATATCTGTTAAATAAATGTGGGACTAAATAAGTTTTGTTTTGCAGTTCTGTTTCTGTTAGCACATAGATCATCAGTGACAGTGAAAGGTTAAAACCACCCTGAGATCTTTATGGATCTTTGTGGAGCTTCCTTTGCTTTTGGCTTTATGAATATATAAAATAATCTCCATCAAAACTATGTGAAAAAGAAAGTGTTGGCTAACACTCTCTTCAGCCATGGTACATCCTTGTGTTCTTCCTGAGAATAACTAGGTTTTAATTGTTGGTCATTTTATCCTGAGTGGCAAGATTAATTGCTACTAATATAAAATTGATGGCTTTGATAGAATTATTAAATAGGATAAGGAGCTATATTTTGGTAGAATATATATTTACCATTGAAGAATATATAAAAAGATTCCTAATGCTCATAATTTAATTAAAAACTTCATAACTAAGAATAAAAAGAATTACAACGTACACCTGTTACTTTAAAGATCACAATAATTAATGTTCATTTGAGCAACAGAATACAGGGTGCAATCACATATTCAGTTACTAATTTCATTTATGTATTTTTTTTTTGTGGTGTTGGGGATTGAACCCAGGGCCTTTTGCATGCTCAGCAAATACCTTCCATTGAGTATATCCCCATGTCTCCACCCCGGTTACTTATTTTAAGGGTTTAAAATAAAATATTTGCTTAAAGACTAGACCTATATATGCCAACAGTCTTTCTGTCTATTTTTATTTATTTTTGTGCTGGGAATCAAACCCTGGGCCTTACACATGGGTTTAGGCCAGGGCTCTGCCACTGAGCTATACTTTCAACCATTGCATCAGTTTTGAATGAAACCTCCCTGATCTATCTTACTTTTCAAAAAGTGTGCTAATCCATTACACTAGAAAGAAAATCATAAAATGAATAGAACACAAGTCTAACAAAAGACATTACTTTTATATTGAGTCTTGTATGTTCTGTTTTTAAAGGAAAGGAGTTTTTGTTTTGTTTTTGTGGTGCTGGGGCTTGAACCAGGACCTTATACATGCTAGGCAATTGCTTTACCACTGAACTAAACCCCTTAAGGAAGAATTTGAATTAAAATGGTTTCATTCATTAAATCAGCAAGTATTTCTTAGCACTGGGCACTGCATTAGGCCCTGAGACACAGTGGTGAAGGGGCTCAGAGCCATCCTCTGTACCACACTGCAGCATGGGGCAGGCAGACGGGAAAACTTTCTGTCCATCGCGGTGGGGTGTTTTGAGAATTTTAAAAAAGGCATGGCCAAGAAAGTATGGGGCCAAGGAGTGAAATGATCACATTGTCTTTCAAAAAGTTTTCTTGCAATTCAGGGAAGATAATAAACTGGACAGAGTAGGATATAATATGTAAAACCATCAGACATTGGCCCTGGTGAAAAATGGCAAGAACATAAAAATAGCTACTGTGGGGGTTAACTGGGAAGGACAGTTGGACAAACATTTGGAAGGAAGAACCAGCACATGTGATCATAAGGGCGGGGCAGGTAGGGAATACCTGTCCTACTTCTAGACGAAGAGACCAAGAAATCTTATCAACTAGACAGTTTTATGACTTGGTTCAACCCGTGTAGAGGTGGTTACCTTTTTTTCCTTGTAGCAAAACAGGAGGAAGGACGTGTCTCGTTTAGCTGGTACTGATGAGTGAGATTTTGGTCATGCTGAGGTTGCTTTTGGACCTCCAGTTGGGAATGCCCTATACCCCTTCTGGTCCATAGATACTTCGGGATCTTTCTCTTCTGTCTTGTGGGTGAAAGCCGTGGGAACTAAGGGCAACTCATGCGGGTGATCAGAAAAAGTCAAAATCTTGGGAACATTTATGTGACAGGTAGAAGAGACTTATAAAAAAAAAAAAAACTGAAGAAAAAGCACCAGACACATAGGAAAATAAGAGTTGTTATGCATGGAAATATAAACTCAGAACAGCCTAATGTAATGTCCTTTGACCTTGAACTTTCAGTAAAGTGCATTTTTATTATAGGATATTTTTATGCATTGTTTTTTGATTCCTGGGTCAGAAGGATGAGGTGCAGGGTTCACAAAATTGCATGACTTGTAAGGAATGACTTAGGTTCTCAGTCTGCTTGTCCAGTTTTAACCGGCTATGCCAGTTTATTAAAACAGTAATTTAAAATATTGAGAGACAACATGACTAGGGGTGAAGACACATACTAACTGGATGACTGGCAAAATAGGGTTAGTTATTGCCACTGCTCCATTAGCAAATTGTCAAAGTTAAATGAGTTAATATCCATAAAGCTCTTAGCACAAACTATGGTGCATGGAAAGTGGTATATGTTTTAGCAAATGATATTTCCGTCAAAGATATCCATTATATAGTTGTATGGAGAAGAAAGAAAGGACCCACTTCATCTTATTTACACTTAATTAGAAAGTCAATTAATTCAGCCCAGAAAATTCAGGGAGTGAAAACTGGCATATTGATTATTCATTTGATTGAATGGACAAGACCAAACCAAATGGAGCAAACACATTATAGGATGGATTGGCCCATATAGTTGTTGAATACTTAAGATATTTTTTAAAAATCAGGATCAGAAGTGACATCAATTACTTAAAAACCTATTTTTAAAATAATAAACAAGATCCATTTTCAACTTTGTGTTATTTATATTTCTTAGCAAAAACAAAAATAATTTATTTCATTACTATAAAATAGCCCTTATCAAGCACCTATCATTTGCCAGGCTCATAGCATGTGCATTTTTGAGTTTCCCACAGAACTGTAGAAATAGGTACTATACCTGTTCTACAGATGGGGAACCTGTGGTTCAAGAAACTCTCCAGCCTAGGATCTAAGTGGAAGTCAGCGATGGAGCTTGGTTTTGGCCATTCTCCCTGTTTTAAAGCTTGTGGTGGTTTATGCTACCTTAACCCATGAAGGAGGGCAGGCAGATAGCCTCGTCTACCCCTGGATGACTCATAAGGCCTTGTAATCTCAGCTCACTCTTGGTCTCATTTTTTTTTTATTTCCTCATTGAAAGTACCCAATTTCCTTCCAGATCTGAAATTCTGTGAACTTTCATGAACTAATGTAACAGAAACCAGAAGACAAGATAGGAATCTTGATTGTTTTTTTTTTCTTTCTCATATGCAAATACCATTCCTCAAGTGAAACAGATTGTCACAGCAAATATGTTCAGCCTTGAATGTAATGAAGCTCATTTGTCAGTGTCTGGGCCCTGTAACTTTATAAGAGTTAAACAGGGACATATTTCAGAAATGCACTTCTGAACTTAAGAAAATGCCTATGTTTCCTGTTGCAAAAAGTATTCCTTTTCAGTTGCTTGAGAAAATAGCAGAGAGGCGCTGATGAGAACATGGTGTTTTGTTTAACACGGGCCTTTTGAAACTGCACATTCCTCTGGAGTGTACTGCTCACCGTCCTTTTAATATGAAAGGGCACCTGTCTTTTGTCTGGTGCACACTTTCCTTTCAGCATTTCAGATGGTGAAGTGGGAGATGCGTGAAAAAGTTATTTTTGTTTGGAGAGTTTTGGGAATCCATTCAATACCTGGTGTTTTCTTTAGACTTTATTATGCCTTCTGCTGGGTAAATGTCATGAAAAAGCATTTAGTGACTCTTAATCCTTTTCTTTAACCAAAATTGAAAGAGACAGGCTTCTCATAATAAATCAGTTTGTGTTGACTGTTTCAAGAAAGAAAGAAAAGAAAAAAAAAACTCTGATGTGAGTCTTTATTTCCCAGGACACTTAATTAATAAGTGTCTCAGGACACGTATTCTATTTAAATAATACCTGTGAATACACACACAGATATATTCGCATGTTGGCAACATATGCATTTAAAGTTGTATTTACTGTGAACTCCAAATGTGGAGTTTTTAGAACAAAAAATAGCAAACTTTTTTTTTGTATGTTCTCTTTTTCAGTCTTTAGAGGCCTATTCACTTTGATGAATAGAAGCTCCTGCTACTAGTTTTGGTTAACAAGTTCCTCTTTTGGAAGCTCAGAGTTCGTCTCAGGTTTTTTACAGAACTGGTAAAAGGCAGATTGTGCTGAAAATGGTCGGATTCTTTTATTAAAATGCAAAAGGTGGAAATTGCTTAAGAATTTCTCATGGAATGCAGAGAATCATGTTAGAATTTAAACCTAGATGTTAATAAACTGTACCCCAAGGAGTGCCAAGGTGCCATCCAGCGATCTACCAATCACTCAGCCAGTGTCCTTTGATTTTTCTGAGATAATCAATTTTATGTCTTAAATATCAGTTTCATGTCTTAAACAAAAAAAATCAAGTTCTGAGACTCATGGCTAAAGAAATATATCTTTTTCTATAATTCTACTATTTCATAGGATTAACATAAGAAACCAGAATCCTTGGTGATTTGTTGTTAGAATCCAAACTTTAGGTTATTTTGAAAAATATTGAATATGTTTTCAAAGATTTTGCCAAAGGGGCATTGTATGTGTACTTGTGGGTTGAACAAAAGGAGCAAAGAAGGTAAGCAGGTTATTTTTACTTTGGGCTTGTTTCCAGGGAAAACAGTTGGGAATAACACATTTGCAGAATCCTCATTGAAGTGCATTTCAGAAAAATTGTTCATCCTGATGCAGCGCAGCTGTGTCTAGTAGCTGCCCTGGGAGGTGCCCACCACCCATTATTGTCCAAGTCAACTCTTTCCGTAGGAACGTTTTCAGGGAAAATTCACCAGCCATTCTTTCTGTCTCTGCCACTTGACTTTTTAAAATTAAACTTAGCCTTCTACTTTCTCACAATTTTTTAAGGAAAAAAGACAAAAAATGGAAGCAGGATTCTATTCTTCATTATAGCCTTTCTGGGCTCATGTGCATATCCCTCTGTGTGTTTTACAAACTTATTTATCATTTTAATTAGTCTTTCTCTTACATCATGAAGTTAGTTCCTGTTATCTTAATGTGTTTATAACATTGTACCCTGTAAATTGTGTTTCAAAGCACAAACATAAATGGAAAACAGCGCAGTAGCTATAAATTTTTTTAACCATTTCTAAAACTTGGCTAGTCCAAAGAGCATTTAATGTGTGTGTGTGTGTGTGTGTGTGTGTGTGTGTGTGTACACATTTTTTTTTAACAAAATGCTAGGCACCTGGTAGGTACAATTGATACAGAGGTCTCTTTTGAGTGAGTGGCAGAAGGCAGCTCCCTGCCTGGTCAGTGGAACCATCTCTTCTTCCTAGTACTCATAGCTTAGCCTCAAATTTGAAAAGAAATTGGGAGATCTTTTCTTTTTGCTTCTCTCTTTTCATGGAGAGAGAATGCTTAAGCTCCAGTTTTATTCATGAGACAATGGAGAGAAGGAAATATGCATAAGATTTTTGTTGTTTAGATAGTAAAAAAAAAAGATAGTACATATTTTTGTGAAGAAAAATCTAATGGTGCGGTGGCACATGCCTGTAATCCCAGTGGCACAGGAGGCTGAGGTAGGAGGATCCTGAATTCAAAGCCAGTCTCAGCAACTTAGAGAGGCCCTAAGCAACTTAGTGAGACCCGGTCTCAAATATAAAAAAGGGCTGGGGATGTTCCTCAATGGTTGAGAGCCCCTGGGTTCAATCCCCAGTATCAAAAAAAGAAAAGAAAGAATTCTAAGGGAAAGTCATTTATTAGTCAGATAATTAAATATGCTGTTTTCTAACATACTTGGTCACATCTCATAGATTGCTCTTAAATTTTGCAGTTCTCCTGCTCCACATCTGTGGACTCAAACAAATCTTTGTTTCCAATTGCTGTCTTCTTTGCCCCTAACTCTTTGAAATAATTTCCATTGTCTAATTTCTTACTTTCTGACCCTTCCCACGTTGTGGATTTCAAACTCAGTAGCACAGCAGCTTATCCTTGTCCATAGGGGCCATTTTAATAAAAGTGTATTTAAACAAGTTGGGAAGGGTGGGACTCCATCATTATGTAGAATCCTTACTCTTTTATTTTTTGTTTTATTTTTATTTATTTTGTTAATTTGTTGTAATTAGTTACACGTAATGGTGGAATACATTTTGGCACTTGTATACAAATAGAGCACAACTTTTCCTCTGGCTGTGCATGATGCAGAGTCACACCAGAAATGTGATTTTACATGTGTATGGGATGATAATGTCCAACTCATTCCACCAACCTTCCCACCCCCACATCCTTCTCTCCCCTCACTCCCCTGTGTTCAATCCAAAGTTTCTTCATTCTTTCCTCCTCCCATTATGGATCAAATCCACTTATCATAGAAAACATTCAGCCTTTGGTTTTTTGGGTTTGGGCTTATTTCGCTGAACTTGATATTTTCCAGTTACATCCATTTACCTACAGATGCCATAATTTCAGTCTTCTTTAAGGCTGGGTAATATTCTATTGTGTATAGATGCCATATTTTCTGTATCCATTCGTCTGCACCTAGGTTGGTTCCATAGTTTAGCTATTGTGAATTGTGCTGCTATAAACATTGATGTGGCTGTGTCACTGTAGTATGCTGATTTTAAGTCCTTTGGGTATAGACCGAGGAGAGGGATAGCTGGGTCAAATGGTGTAGAACCCTAATTCTTAATTCCAGGTAAAGTTGAGAGAGGTAAGGTTATGATGCTTTTTTAATGAGCATAAAAGATTCCACAGATATTTTTATAAGTCTGATAGAACTGGATGAGCCTTTTAAGATAGTTACTCACTTCCTGATGCCTGGAACTCTCCTATGTGAACTATTTGTTATGAAACTATTTGTTATGGCCAGGCACACAGCATGTACGACCAGGACCACATGGTCACATGCATATGTGGAATATATAAAGTCACCTCCTAGAATTGAGAATAGAACGGTGGTTACCAGAGGTGGGGGGCAGCAGGTGACCCATGGGATGAGTAACACTGGGTTAGGAGTAGGAAGTTCAGGTATGCACAGTAGGGTGGCTATAAATAACGATAATATACTGTCCATTGCAAAAAGCTAGAAGAAAGGATTTTAAAAGTTTTCACTGTAAGGAAATGATAAATGTTTGAGGAGACAGATATGTTTAATCTAGTTTAAACATTACATAGTGTATGCATATTGAAACTTCACATGATAGCCCATAAATATGGGCAGTTTTTAGGTATTAGATAAAAATTAATTTATATTTTTAAAAAGATAATTACTAATTTCAACTGTAACTTCCCCTCCCCATGGCTTGATGAAGAATGAGAACATATTTACCATTAAATAAACAGTTATTTCAAAAAGTAAAAAAAAAAAGATAACTACCTTATGTGTTTATTACTGAGAAAGCTCTTACAATTTGAATTAAAGATCATAGTTTGCGAATTTGGATGCTATATCCAAAATATTCCCCCCCCCATCTGAAACTAACAATCTATCATATATACTTCGATTCAATAAATTAATGGTTTCAAGAAGACTGTATAAAGCAGAAGTGCCCACCTCTTTTATCTGGGGTCACCAGTTTCTATAGAGGGCTAGTGCTTAGGCACTGAAGACCATACATTTTGTGTTGTAACTACTAAACTCCACTCTCACTGAAAAATATCCAAAACAAAATGTAAACAAATTAATGCTGCTATGTTCCAATAAAAACTCATTTATGGACATTAAAATTTAAATTCATATGATTTTCAAATGTAAAAACAAGTCCCTCATTTGATATTTTTTTTTCAACCTTTAGAAATTGAAAAATGAAGCCAGATGCAGCAGCTCCCACCTGTAATCCAGCTACTAGGAAGACTGAGGCAGAAGGATTACAAGTTTGAGGCCAGCTTGGGAAACTTAGACACTATCTCGAAAATAAAAAGGCTAGGGATATAGCCCAGTGGTAGAGCGCTTGCCTAGCAGGTCTCTGAGTTCAATCCCCAGTGTGGCAAAAAGAAGTAAAAAATAGGACCATATTATAACACCCCCTGCTGTAGATTTTAAAGTGGAAAGGGCATAACTATAGTTATTGTCAAAATAAAAGTAAATATATAATGATTTCATTTTGAGGAATAAGCCTGACAATTTTTCATGCCTAAATGGAAAGCAAGACAGCACCTGAGTTAGTAAATACACTGTCTCTCCTGTGGGCCAGGCCAGCTGCCCACATTCTCCTTGAGATGGGCCTAGAAGCTCTTATCTGCTTCCTCCTGCCCCTGCATACTTTTAGGCCATCCAGTTACACAGCCCCTTCTCCATCTTCAGTGCCAAAGATAGGGGCAGCAGCTTGGTAAAACAAGAGTTCACTCAGAGAGAAGCACATTCTCCTCCACACCACTGAGCCATGCTTTTCCCACTAAGAATATTCTTTATTCTACCAGGTGCTGTGGCACCCACCTTAATCCCAGCAGCTGGGGAGTCTGAGGCAGGAGGATCATTAGTTTGAAGCCAGCCTCAGCAAAAATGAGGCATTAAGCAACTCAGACCCTGTCTCTAAATAAAATATAAAATAGGGCTAGGGATGTGGCTCAGTGGTCAAGTGCCCCTGTGTTTAACTCCCAGTAACCCCCCACCCAAAAAAACAGGAAGAAGAAGAAGAAAAAGATCCTTTATTCTTTCCTTCTTCAACTTTTAACATGATTCCATCCTGACACAGAACAGAGCGAGGAGATGCCCACTGATGACTACCAACCACCTACCCGAGCTCAGTGCACCAAAGATGGATATGATTTTTGTGTGTTTGTGTGTGGTACTGTGGTTGAACTCAGGGGAGCTGTACCACTGCTACATTCCCAACCCCTTTTTATTTTTTAAGACATGTCTCTTAGTTGCCACAGCTGGCCTCAAACTTGAGATCCTCCTGCCTCAGTTTATCTAGTCACTGAGATTGTAGGAGTGTGCCACTGTGCCTGATGATAGTTGTGGGGTTTTTTTTTCATTTTTTAAAATTTGAATTTGTTACATATGACAGCAGAATGTATTACAATTCATAGTACACATATACAGCACAAATTTTCATATCTCTGGTTGTACACAAAGTAGAGTTACAACATTCATGTCTTCAATCATGTAATTAGGGTAATGATGTCTAACTCATTCCACCATCTTTCCTACCCCCATGCCCCCTCCTTTCCCCTCCCTCCCCTTTGCCCTATCTAAAGTTCCTCCATTCGTCCCATGCTCCCCCCATTGCCATTATGAGTCAGCATCCTCATATCAAAGAAAACATTTGGCCTTTGGTTTTTTGGAATTGGCTAAATTCACTTAGCATTATATTCTCCAACTCCATCCATTTGCCTGCAAATGCCATGATTTTATTCTCTTTTAATGCTGAGTAATGTCCATTGTGTATATATACACCAAAGTTTTCCTATCCATTCATCTACTGAAGGGCATCTAGGTTAGTTCCACAGTTTAGCTATTGTGAATTGTGCTGCTATAAACATTGATGTGACTGTGTCCTGTAGTATGCTGTTTTTAAGTCCTTTGGGTATAAACCAAAGAGTGGGCCAAATGGTGCTCCCATTACAAGTTTTCCAATGATTCTCCATACTGCTTTCCAGATTGTCTGCACCAATTTGCAGTCCACCAGTAATGTATGAGTGTGCCTTTTTCCCCATATTCTCACCAACACTTATTGTTGTTTGTATTCTTAATAGCTACCATTCTGGCTAGAGTGAGATGAAATCTTAGAGTAATTTTATTTGCATTTCTCTAATTTCTAGAGATGTTGAATATTTTTTTCATACATTTGTTGATTGATTGTATATCCTCTTCTGAGAAGTGTCTGTTCAGTTCTTTGGCCCATTTACTGATTGGGTTATTTGTTTTTTGGTGTTAAGATTTTTGAGTTCTCAAATTATCACTATTTGCAAACAATATGACTCTATACCTAGAAGACCCAAAACATTCCACCAGAAATCTCCTAGAACTAATGAATGAATTCAGCAAAGTAGCTGGATATAAAATCAATACCCATAAATCAAAGGCATATCTGTACATCAGTGACGAATCCACTGAAAGAGAAACTAGGAAAACCACCTCATTTACAATAGCCTCAAAAATAAAATACTTGGGAATAAACTTAACGAAAGAGGTGAAAGACCTCTACAATGAAAACTACAACACGCTAAAGAAAGAAATTAAAGAAGATCTTAGAAAATGGAAAGATCCATCTTGTTCTTGGACAGGCAGCATTGATATTGTCAAAATGACCATACTACCAAAAGCACTATACACATTTAATGCAATTCCAATCAAAATCCCAATAACATTCCTTATACAAATAGAAAAAGCAGTCATGAAATTCATCTGGAAAAAATAAGAGACCCAGAATAGCTAAAGCAACCCTTAGCAAGATGAGTGAAGCTGGTGGCCTTATTATTCCAGACTTTAAACTATACTACAGAGAAATACAAAAACAGCATGGTATTGGCACCAAAATAGACCTGTAGACCAATGGTACAGAACAGAGGACACAGAGACTAACCCACATAACTACAGTTATCTTATATTAGACAAAGGAGCCAAAAATGTACATTGGAGAAAAGATAGCCTCTTCAACAAATGGTGCTGGTAAAACTGGAAATCCACATGTAATAAAATGAAATTAAACCTCTGTCTCTCACCATGCACAAAACTCAACTCAAAGTTTATCGAGGATCTAGGAATTAAACCAGAGACCTTGCGCCTAATGGAAGAAAAATAGGCCTAAATCGCCATCATGTTGGATTAGACCCCAACTTTCTTTATATATAAACACACACACACACACACACACACACACATAGTTGTAGATGGACACAATACCTTTATTTATTTATTTATTTTTATGTGATGCTGTGGATCAAACCCAGTGCCTCATGTATGCGAGGCCAGCACTATGCCACTGAGCTACAATCCCAGCTCCTCAACTTTCTTTTTTTCAAAATATTTTTTTAGTTGTCAACAGATTTTTATTTTATTTATTTTTATGTGGTGCTGAGAATTGAACCCAGTACCTCACACATGCTAGGCAAGGAATCTACCACTGAGCCACAACACATGCCCCCCCCCAACTTTCTTAATAAGACTCTTATAGCGCAAGAATTAATATCAAGAATCAATAAATGGAATGGATTCAAACTAAAAGGCTTCTTCTTAATAAAAGAAACAATCAGTGAGGTGAATAGAGAGCCTACAGAATGGGAACAAATCTTTACCACAATCACATCAGATAGAGCACTAATCTCTAGGATATATGAAGCACTCAAAAACCTTAACACCAAAAAATAAATAAATAAATAACCCAATCAATAAATGGGCCAAACAACTGAACAGACACTTCTCAGGAGAGGATATACAATCAATCAACAAATATATGAAAAAATGTTCAACATCTCTAGCAATTGGAGAAATGAAAATCAAAACTACTCTAAGATTTCATCTCACTCCAGTCAGAATGGCAGCTATTATGAAGACAAACAATAAGTGTTAGTGAGAATATGGGGAAAAAGGCAAACTCATACATTGCTGGTGGGACTGAAAATTTGTGCAGTCAATCTGGAAAGCAGTATGGAGAATCATTGGAAAACTTGTAATGGAACCAGCTATCCTACTCCTCGGTTTATACCCAAAGGACTTAAAAACAGCATACTACAGGGACACAGTCACATCAATGTTTATAGCAGCACAATTCACAATAGCTAAACTGGGGAACCAACCTGGATGCCCTTCAGTAGATGAATGGATAGGAAAACTTTGGTGTATATATACACAATGGACATTACTCAGCATTAAAAGAGAATAAAATCATGGCATTTGCAGGCAAATGGATGGAGTTGGAGAATATAATGCTAAGTAAATTTTAGCCAATCCCAAAAAACCAAAGGCCAAGTGTTTTCTTTGATATAAGGATGTTGATTCATAATGGCAATGGGGGGAGCATGGGACGAATGGAGGAACTTTAGATAGGGCAAAGGGGAGGGAGGGGAAAGGCCTAAGTACATGTATAAAGACACAAATGGTGTGAAAATGTTTTGTGTACAATCAGTGACTTGAAAAATTGTGCTGTATATGTGTAATATGAAATTATTGCATTCTGCCATCATGTATAGAAAATTAGAATAAATAAATAATTTAATAAAAAGATTTTTTAGTTTTTTATATATTCTAGAGATTAGTGCTCTATCTGACATTCATGTGGTAAAAATTTGTTCCCAAATGGTAGGCTCTCTATTCACCTCACTGATTGTTTCTTTTGCTGAGAAGCTTTTTAGTTTGAATCCATCCCGTTTAATGATTCTTGATATTAATTCTTGCACTATAGGAGTCTTATTAAGGAAGTGGGGCCTAATCTAACATGATAGAGATTAAGGCCTACTTTTTCTTCTAATAGACGCAGTGTCTCTGGTTTAATTCCTAGGTCTTTGATCCACTTTAAGTAGAGTTTTGTGCAAGTGAGAGATGGGGGGTTTAATTTCATTTTATTGCATATGGATTTCCAGTTTTCCCCAGCACCTTTTGTTGAAGAGGCTATCTTTTCTCCAGTGAATATTTTGGCGCCTTTGTCTAATATATGGTAACTGTAGTTTTATGGGTTAGTCTCTGTGTCCTCTATTCTGTACCATTGGTCTACAAGTCCATTTTGGTTCCAATACCATGCTGTTTTTGTTACTGTTGCTCTGTAGTTTAGCTTAAGGTCTGGTATAGTGAGGCCACCTGCTTTCATCTTCTTCTTAAGGATGCTTTAGCTATTCTGGGTCTCTTGTTTTTCCAGATGAATTTCATGATTGCTTTTTCTATTTCTGTGAGAAGTGTCATTGGGATTTTGACTGGGATTGCATTGAATCTGTATAGTGTTTTGGTAGTATAGTCATTTTGACAATATTAATTCTGCCTATCTAAGAACAAGGTAGATCTTTCCATCTTCTAAGGTCTTTTTAAATTTCTTTCTTAGCATGTTGTAGTTTTCATTGTAGAGGTCTTTCACGTCTTTCATTAAGTTGATTCCCAAGTATTTTATTTTATTTTTGAGGTTATTTTAAATGGGTTAGGTTTCCTCGTTTCCCTTTCAGAGAATTTGTCACTGATATGCAGAAATGCCTTTGATTTATGGATGTTGATTTTTTTTATCCTGCTACTTTGCTGAATTCATTTACTAGTTCTAGAAGTTTTCTGGTGGAACTTTTTGGGTCTTCTAGATATAAAATCATTTTCATCGGCAAATAGTGCTAATTTGAGTTCTTCTTTTCCTATCTGTATCCCTTTAATTTCTTTCATCTGTCTAATTGCTCATGTTTCAAGAACTATGTTAAATAAAAGTGGTAAAAGTGGGCATCCCTGTCTTGTTCCAGTTTTTAAAGGGAATGCTTTCAATTTTTCTCCATTTAGAATGATGTTGGCCTGGGACTTAGCATAGATTGCTTTTATGATGTTGAGATATATCCCCGTTATCCCCAGTTTTTCTAGTGTTTTGAACATAAAGCAGTGCTGTATTTTGTCAAATGCTTTTTCTGCATCTATTGAGATGATCATATGGTTCTTATCTTTAAGTGTATTGATGTGATTAGTTACATTTATTGATTTCTGTATGTTTAACCAACCTTGCAACCATGAGATGAACCCCACTTGATCATGGTGTACTATCTTTTTGATATGGTTTTGTATTTGATTTGCCAGAATTTTATTGAGAATTTTTGCATCTATGTTCATTAGAAATATTGGTCTAAAGTTTTCTTTCTTTGAAGTGTCTTTGACTGGTTTTGGAATCATGGTGATATTAGCCTCATAGAATGAGTTTGGAAGTGCTCCCTTTTTTTCTATTTCCTAAAATAAATTGAAGAGTATTGGTATTAGTTCTTTAAAAGTCTTGTAGAACTCGGCTGTGTATCCCTCTAGTCCTGGGCTTTTCTTGGTTGGTAGGCTTCTGATGGCTTCCTCTATTTCATCACTTGAAATTGATCTGTTTAAATTATGTATATCATCCTGATCAATTTGTGCAAATCATATGACTCTAGAAATTTGTTGATGCCTTTGATGTTTTCTATTTTATTGGAATACAAGTTTTCAAAATACTTTCTGATTATCTTCTGGATTTCTGTAGTGTCTGTTGTGATATTTTCTTTTTCATCATGTACGTTAGTAATTTGAGTTTTCTCTCTCCTTTTTTTCGTTAGCATGGCTAAGGGTCTGTGAATATTAGTTATTTTTTCAATGAACCAACTTTTTGTTTTGTCAAATTTTTCAGTTGTTTCTTTTGTTTCAATTTCATTGATTTCAGATATGATTTTAATTCTTTCCTGTCTTATGCTGCTTTTAGTGTTGATTTGTTCTTCTTTTTCTAGGGCTTTGAGATGTAATGTTAGGTCATTTATTTGTTGACTTTTTCTTCTATTAAGGAATAAACTCCATGAAATGAATTTTCCTCTTAGAACTGCCTTAAGAGTGTCCCAGAGATTTTGATATGTTGTGTTTGTGTTCTCAATCACCTCTAAAAATGTTTTAATCTCCTCCTTGATGTCTTTTGTAACCCATTGTTCATTCAGTAGCATATTATTTAGTCTCCAGGTGTTGGAGTAGCTTTTATTTTTTATTTTATCATTGATTTCTAATTTCATTCCATTATGATCTGATAGAATGCAGAGTAGTATCTCTACTTTTTTATATTTGCTAAGACTTGTTTTGTGGCATAATTTTTGGTCTAATTTAGAGAAGGATCCATGTACTGCTGAGAAGAAAATGTGTTCGCTTATTGAAGGATGAAATATCTATATATATCAGTTAAGTCTAAGTTATTGATTGTATTATTGAGTTCTATTGTTTCTTTGTTCAGCTTTTGTTTAGAAGATCTATCCAGTGGTGAAAGAGGTGTGTTAAAATCTACCTAGAATTTTTGTATTGTGGTCTATTTGACTCTTGAACTTGAGAAGAGTTTGTTTGATGAACATAGATGCTCCATTGTTTGGGGCATATATATTTATAACTGTTATGTCTTGTTGGTGTATGGTTCCCTTGAGCAGTATGTAGTGTCCTTTTTTATCCATTTTGATTAATTTAGATTGAAGTCCACTTTATTTGATATGAGGATGGAAACCCCTGCTTGCTTCCACAGTCCATGTGAGTGGTATGATTTTTCCCAACCTCTCACCTTCAGTCTGTGAATGTCTTTTTCTATGAGATGAGTGTCTTGGAGGCAACATATTGTTGGGTCTTTTTTTTTTTTTTAATCCAATCTGCTAGTCTATGACTTTTGATTGGTGAGTTTAGGCCATTAACATTCAGGGTTATTATTAAGACATGATTTGTATTCCCAGCCATTTTTATTTATTTTTGGTATTTAACTTGACTTGGTTTCTCCTCTGATTAGTTTTTCCTTTAGTGTATTACCTCCCTTTGCTGATTTTCGTTGTTGTTTTTCAATTCCTCTTCATGAAATATTTTGCCGAGGATATTCTATAGTGCAGGGCTTTCTAGTTGTAAATTCTTTTAACTTTTGTTTATCATGGAAGGTTTTTATTTCATCATCAAATCTAAAGCTTAATTTTGCTAGATATGATTCTTGGTTGACATCCATTTTCTTTCAGAGCTTGGTATATGTTGTACCAGGATCTCCTGGCTTTGAGGGTCTGGGTTGAAAAATCTTCTGAAATACAAATTGGTCTCCCCTTATATGTGATCTGATTCCTTTCTCTTGTGGCCTTTAAGATTCTACTCTTATTTTGTACACTAGGCATTTTCATTATAATGTGCCTTGGTGTAGATCTGTTGTAATTGTGTACATTTGGTGTTCTGTAAAACCTCTTGTATTTGATTTTCCAATTCATTCTTCGTGCTTGGGAAATTTTCTGATATTATCTCATTGAAGAGATTATGCCTTCCTCTATCCCAATAACTCTTAGATTTAGTCTTTTGATGCTATCCCCTAATTCTTGGATGTTCTGCTCATGGTTCCTTACCATCTTCACTGTGTGGTCACCTTGGTGTTGGGCTGCCATATTTTATACTTTGTTTCCAAATTGTATACTTTGTCTTCATTATCTGATGTTCTGTCTTCCAAGTGATCTAGTCTGTTGGTGATGCCTTCTATTGAGTTTTTTATTTGGTTTATTGTTTCCTTCATTTCAAAGATTTCTGATATTTTTCTTTCCATAATCTCTCTTTCTTAAAGTGATCTTTTGCTATCTGTATTTGCTCCCTTATCTCTTTGTTGGTGTGATCAATGGATGCTTGTATTTGCTCCCTTATCTGTTTATTGGTATCATCAATGGTTGCCTGTATTTGCTCTCTTATCTGTTTGTTGGAGTGATCAATTTTTGCCTGTATTTTCTTATTTGGGTCATTCTTTAATTCACAGATCATTTTAATTATGAACCTTTTGAACTCTTCTCTGACATTTTGTCAACCGTGCTGTCCGTGGGTTCTGTGATTGTAGTATCCTGGGTCTTAGGGGGCACTTTCCTCCCTTGTTTTTTCATGTTGTCTATATGATTTCCTTACTTGCAGTGTGGCTCTGAGGTGTTACAGATTTTACTCTATATCTTGTAAGTATTTGTGCAGATATATCTGTATCTCACCTTGGTGTTAGGCTTCCAGACCCTGATGGTGTCCCAGGATAGATGCTACTGCAACTATAGGTGGTGGTGGCAATAGCAGGAGGTAACTTGAAATAGCAGAGGAGGTGCCCCAAGATGGATGCAGCATCTTTCAGAGATGGGGCTGAAAAGGTGGGCCTTACACTGACTTTAGGATGCCTGTTCCAAGATGCAGCTGCTTCCAAGCCCTGTCTGTTGTCCAAGGTAGAGGCTACTGCATGGGGAAGGCTATGGGGATGGAAGTGGGTTAGACCTGGGCTCCCAAGTTGTGCTGGTGGGGTTCTCTAAACCCAAGGTTTCTTGGACCCTGTCTTTTGCACAGGTCAGCGAGGCAGGTCTAGCCTGAGCCTAAGCTCCATTGGGTAACTACCAGTGGTGAGATGGACTTGGGCCTACATTGGATCTGGGCTCCCACACAGGTCAGCAAGGTGAATTTGGGCTGAGCCTGAGCTCCAGCCGGTGTCTCAATAGATGTGATTTTGAAGAGTTAGTTTATTGCAAGCTCAACATTAGACCCCATTCTCATGATATAATTTCAAACATAGAGAAATGATATTCAGCATGAAAAAGTATATTAATCATTGCCATTAGAAAATTATATAGTAGATCTCCAGTCTTTATAAGTTAGAGTTGTTGCCAAATTTGATTGATTTCTGTCAAACACTGGTCAATAGACACATACAAATGCAAATTTTGTCTACTAGAATGAATGAGAAATTGAGGTTTGGGATCACTGCAGTAAGCAGGCTTTTGCCTGAAAGGAACCCTTTCAGAGTAAACCTGGGGCTTCCTTTGGGCCACAATTAGTGCACCAGCAATTCTGCATTGAACAGGTCTGAACTACTCATTCACTCTCTTCTGAAAGAGCCACTTGATCCTAAAAGAACCGTTATAAACAGCATTGATTTAATAGTTGAATGGAAAATGTTCAGTTTAGTTTTCCCATGTGGGCGTTACCTATACATCTCATTTATAGGGCTTAGTAATTTTGTGTGTGTGTATGTGTGTGTGCGTGCGTGCGCACACACATGCACACACATGAGCACACTTTCACTTTGCAGTTCTATTAGTTAATTCAAGTTATTGCTTGGAACCTATTGTAGGTCCTGGGGAATACCATGCATGACCTCTGACCTCTGAGAATTCAGTGACTGGTGGAGGAGAAAGGCATCCAAACATAAGCTTCATGGTATATTGTGTAGGAAATGTCATAGAAATAGGAAAGGAACAATTAAATGTGGGAGTATCTAAGAAAGTGAACTAACCCTGAGGATGCAGCACAGTTTAGATAGGGTAAGAATTCTCCATTCCTCTGTAGCATAGGCTGCAGCATTGGATTCAGAGCCACAGGCATCTTTTTACTAACTTTGAGTATTTTTTGCTATGTGCAGCCTCACTTTTCTCATCTACAAAGTGAGGTTTGCAGTTTCACTTTGCAGCTTTATTCATAGGGAGCAGCAAATAGCTCCTTCCTATCTTTTCAGCATGGGCCCAGTGTGGCAAAGAAGCATATTTCAGACTATTAGATGGAAGGAGAGAGCGGTTTTTTGTGGGGTTGCATGGGGACAGGGCTTCCTTCTGAATGAGAGCCAGGAAAACAGTGTACCTGGGTCAACTATTGTCCTGCTCCCCTGGGAGCCCGTTTGGACAATGAATAGTATTCCCAGCACAGCCTTTGCATAGTTTACTGTCCTTACAAGTTGACTGTGGAGTCTGGTCAAATTACATACTTCTTCAGACTGCTTTTTACAGGGAGTTTCAGCACTTTGTACTACTAAGATATCTAGGATTCTCTCCCAATGGACAAGCAAAATGTTGATGTTTATGCATAATATATGCCTAATTTCTTAGAGCATGGAGCACTTTACCTATTGATAACATTGTGTGTATACCTGCAGCCACTGATAAGTGGACCTTGTGTCCTAAAATAATCTTAAACCATTGAAGTGGTGCATATGTGGGAGAGGGAGTGTTGAAACTAAGCATAACTAACTACTATGTGTAACTCTTTGGGGCAATTGGTTTTAGAACCAAACCAAACTTGGTATAGAGCTCTCAGACTACCAGTGGTGATTTTAGCCAGTGACTGTCAGTATGTGCTTCTTGATATTTGGAGCACAAGGTCACTCCTCATAATTGTGGATGCAGGTGTTAACTCACTTGCCTGATGTCGCAGCAGGAAAGACAAGACCCCTTGTGGATGGGAAGGTTTCTTGACAGATTTCCCAAATGGAAACCCCACTGAGAACCACAGTCCCCCAACACCCAGCGCTGGCTTGATTGTTATAGAAAAGTGGCGGAGCACCAAAGCTTGTGTGCCTTTGTTTCCTCCAGGAGAGAAACCCTACAAGTGTACCTGGGAAGGCTGCACCTGGAAGTTTGCGCGCTCCGATGAACTGACGCGGCATTACCGCAAACACACGGGAGTGAAGCCCTTCAAGTGCGCGGACTGTGATCGCAGCTTCTCCCGGTCAGACCACTTGGCCCTGCACCGCCGGAGGCACATGCTGGTGTGAGGACCGCTCGCTGTCCAGCTGGGCGGAAGAGCTGGATCTCTTAGCGGCACTCAATTCAGCAGGGCTGAATTCCCTTCACAGTGTTAACTCAAAAGGGCATCACCATCCCACGATGTCTGAAATCAGAGCAGGAACAAGAAGGAACACTTCTTTCAGTCTGAAGGTAACCCCCACCTTGGCTACGCGAGAGACGGCTTCACCCTGACATGGGAGTTCAGCCACAAAAATGCTGAAGAGACAGGCATTGATTGTTTTCCGTGCTGTGTCCTCTGCCATTTACAGGTGTTTGTAGCTTGTACATTTTCTGAGCTGTCAGACAGTTTTGTTATTGAGATCGTAAAGGTCATCTACCACAAATTGATAGCTAGAGCAATTTGGATTTGGATGATTTTTCAATTTGGATGATTCTCTCATCACGCCCCCCCCCACTAACCCCCACCCCACCTTTAACCCCCTTTTACAAAAAAAAAAAAAAAAAAAAAAAAAAAAGATTAGTTCTTAGCTAAGTAAGCTAGAACCCACATCCAGTCTGTTACCAGCAAGCAGCATGAAAGTGGGAAGGAAGAAGTTGTTGGAGAGGTTCCATTACCTGAAAATAAAGGCCCTTGATTCAAGCAGGCCCTTGCAATAACGATGGCAGCAACTAGATGTCCCTCGCAACTTGTCATCATGCCATGCCCTGAAGAAAACCAACATTGAATCTCTCATTTGTTTGTCGTTGATTGTTTCTGTTTCGTTTGATTCTGTTTTGTTCATCTGTTTGAGCAGAGGGGCAGCGACATTTCAGTTGAAGTCTAGTCCTGGTCTCTGCCCTGGCACGGACTGGCACCAAGGTGTTCTGTAGTTGAATAGGAAGAGCCTGTCTAAAAAAACCTACTGCCCCACTTCAAATCGCAGTGTTCTGTCACCTAGGCATCATCTCTTCCTGCCCCCAGTGTTTGATTACAAGGAATCAGGGGAAAAAACTTTCTTAGACACACTGGCACCAACGTAAGAGGTGGGGCTGCCCAGGCAAAGTCAGTGAACATGAAAAATCAGACAAAGCAGAGATGGAAATAATGCACCCCTTGAGGAGAAAAGCAATAATGAATAAAAAGGACTTTCCTACAATAACTTCACTGAGGACTCACGTTACCAGTTTTCATTCTTACTAAAGGGATTGTAAAATACACCCCAGCATTTTAGGTGTCTTGGTTACATTTACGGCACTGAGGTAATCTTTCTGCTGCTGTTTGTCCTGCTCGGTTGAGTATCACAATTAAAGATTATGCTCCCCCTTTCTTGTTTGAAAACAGTTATTTGGTGACTAGAAAGGCAACAGAGGCACAGCCAGGAATTAGCTCTTCAGTTAATGGGTCAGTTCTTGGAATTGAGTCGGTGGAAAGGGAATGGTCCCGCCGAAGGCCTGCCATGGTGCTAAGTTTCCTCTGTTGGAGAGCCACGGATGAGTCTCTCCAATTGGTTCTTCTGTACATTTCATTTTCTAAACTGTACCAGGACCCACTGGTCCTGCATTGGCATCTGCAGGGATATTGAACCTACTCATCCTGTCACGAGGATGAGAGGAAAGTAGAATCCCGCCAACCCCCTAAAATTGTGAACCTTTTGCAACTAGCAAAGCATACAGGAAACAAAGCAATACATCATCAACAAGCAGTCTTTCAGAAAAATTAGCATATTTTTGTCCCCACTAAAAGACATTTTCCTACCCAGCTTTATGTGGCTAAGGGGCTTGTTGAGATTTTTTTGTTGTTGTTGATGTTGTTGTTATTGTCATTAGGATTTTTTATAGCTTAGATATAAAAGGTCTCCAGCACAGACCTTTGCAATATATTTTAATTACAGACACTTGATTTGGGGAATTGCACAAATTAACCTCACAATATTTCTAGCTCATTTTTAAATGTTTGAACATTCTGAAATAGTTGCCGGTGACAAAATTATTCTTTTTAGGATCATCTTCTAATTCAAATAATCTTATTCTGATGAAGCAAGAACTATGAACATTTCAACAAGGACAATTTGTGTTAGATGGTATTAAAAGAATTTTAACAAATGATTGAAGCAACAGTGTAAAGAGTTTCAGGTCAAATTCTGACTTCAAAAATATGTGTTCTCTGTTTTCTGCCAGGCCTGAAAAACACATCGGGCAATTTCCCTCCAACAAGGGCTGCAGTTCTATTGATAAATAGCTTCTTTAGCTACACAATCTGCTACCCACCAACCAGTGGGTTTTCTACCAACTGGAACATTTTTTATCTGTACTGTATGCAACTCACTTCTCATTGCCTGTGACCATTCAGAATAGAAAAAGGTTTCTTGATGCATGCCAGCACTGGTCAGTGGCAAAGAACAGAGAGGGGCTAACACAGCCATGAACCCAGAACCTAGCTGGCAGGTCAGGGGATCACTCAATGGAAGTGTAGATTTGAGTTAGTTCTGCCTACTCTCAAAAGAAGAGCCAGTCCAGTCTGTGTCCTCTCTCCACCAGCACCCTCTCCCCCTGCTCCCAGCAAGCAAAGTCTTGAGAGTACTGTAGGTAGGCATGGTTTTTAGAATTCATTGAACTGACAGTGGAAGCTTCCTAAATGACAGCTTGATTTAAATTTAGCAAAGAGCTCTCTTACAACATAGGAAAGATGTAGGGAAGTGAGCTTTTTCTCCTTACCCTCTGGTAGTGGAAATCAGAATGAAATGGCAAGTTAACTGATAAAAACCTGTCAGCATCACACCATCTCCCCCTCTCGACAGAGCAGTACTTCTAAGAAGGGAGCCAAGGACAAGTAAGTGAATGAGTTCCTGATCTACCCCAGGAACTGAAGCATATTGGGGGCTTGTTTTGGAATATAAAAAATTCACCTTGGTGAGTTTCCTAAAGATGTTTCCCCATGTTAAGGAAAGTGGTTTGGGATAGAAGGAAATGGAATATGTATAGGCATAGAAAAGTCACCATACCATCTCATGTGCATTTCTAGCCTCTTTTGAAAAGCACAGTGCATGATGAACTATAGAAAAGGGACCGAATCCCAAAGGACTTAGCAGCTGTTCCCTAAGTAGAAACATTCTTTGGTTTTAAATTTGAAGCTGTTGGATTTGCAGCTAGGGATATGTGCATGGTTGGGAACTTTGATACACACAGCTGTAATTTTTAAGAAGCTGCAGGAGACCTGACATTCTTTTTTTGCATTTTAGAGATTGATTACAAGGGAGTTAGGGGATTTGAAAAGTTAGGATGTTTTAGTAGAGTCCTTTTTAGTCTGATCTTGTTTGGAGAGAGATTCATGCTTCCCCATCCACCTCCAATCTCCTCTGTCCATTTTATGTGAACTGTGTTGATAACTTGTCTTAAGTTCTATTAAGGCATCTAGATGGAGATTCCTAATGGCTTTACCATAAAGATTATACTCCTGTCTTTACAAAACACATAGGATTTTTTGTTTGTTTGTTTGTTTTCAAAGACAAGTAAATACCAATAATATAAACCACCTTTAAAAAAAAAAGCACTTTTTATTCACTTTAAAGTTTAAGTAGGAAATAGGAAGATGAATTGTCAGGGGGGAAAAAAACTTAAAAAATGCTGCAGTGTTTACAAATGCCAGTTCTAGATGATTAGAAGGGCTGTTTCTATCATGGATGAAATTTGGAATAGCTTATGCAAAGATTGTGTTCATTTTGATATGACTTGTTTTAATTTCAAATCGCCATTTGTGTTTTAAATATAAATATAATTCTGCACTTTGAAATCAGTTCACTAGAATAACATGTATATGGATAAAGATGCAGTATTCCTTATTCTGTACTTTATTTATTATAGTTACCAAAGCTGCAATTGAATAAATCTGGTGAGGTGAGGCCTTCAATTGTATTAATATGCCTTTGTTATGCTGTTGTGACTGCTTAGAAATGTAGCAGTGGTATTGTAATGAAGCCGTCTTAACATGAATAATGAGGATGCACAGAATTCAAGCAGTATCAATGCCAGCATCCATGTTATGGTCTGCATCAAAGGGATTGAATATGAGGTGACTCTGAAGAAGCATAATAGGCCCAGGAAGCCTTAATTTTCATAATTCATTATCCACTCTTCAAATTTGCTCTTTACCAATGCCTGTCAATTTTGGGGAGTAAATGTATTCTGTGAAAACATCATTGACCAAATCTCTTCCTTTAGTTTTTCTGAGGTAGTGCATTCCATGAAATGGTCTTTCCAATTTGAGTCAGTTTCCTTTAGGAAAGTAATTTGGTAAGCCACATCTCCCATACTTCTACTTGTCCCCACACTGCCTTCCACTTACCTGGACAGACTCCCTAACACCTGCACATGTGTATACGTACCTGTATATGCAGCTGCCAGTGAGCTAATAAATATCAACAAAGAACTTTTTTAAAAGAAAAAAAAATTTGTAATAATCCATACTATCTAGAAATGTAAGTTATTTACCTTATTAGGGAATCAGCTTATAATACTATATATGACTTTGCCTGCATTTTATAGTTAAGAAAATGTACATAAAAATTATAAATGCTATATTTTCACAGTTTCATTATAGAGTAATGTCTGTTTAGCAACCCATGTCCATTGGTATTTTAAATATGCTGAATATTGAGCAATTGCAATAGAAATTCAGATTTTCATAAGAAAATGAAATAGAAGGATACTGCATCTTTAAAAATAGAGTGAAGATATTTTACTGTATTCGTAACACATGCGATAGTGGAAAAAAAAGTATTTTCAAACATGCAAATTTTACAGAGGTTGTAAATAGTTTGACGAAGTATGTCGGGGGGAAGAGCTTCTAGTTTTCATCACAATAAAAAAAACAAAAAAGCAAAAAAAAAAAAAAAAAAAAAAACCTTGTCCAGATATGCCTTGTGTATCTTACACACAGTTAGCGATATTGCCATGGGAATCCTGTCTCACTTTGTCAGAGCATGTTCCTTGTGCTCTGTAACAGTGGCGTGGCCACTTGTCATGGTTCAGCCAGGATGGTTTAAAATCCACTGAAGTCATTTGAAGTTCCTACAGACACACTGATTCCAAACTCACAATGTCTTTTCCTGAAAAAGGGAAACAGCTACACAAGATTTTACTTGTGCTAAAGAGGAGCATCTGGTGATTGTTCTGTCTTCTCAGTTATCTTCCTCCTCAACAAACTGGTTCTTGATCAAGAAAACCATACAAGTATTTATTCTTATTGAATTCTAGAGGGATTGCTTTTCAGTGTAGCTCATGTTGACAAGATTAAGTGCTGTGGAAATGGCTACATGCTCAACGAATCTATACTGGCATTAGAAATAAGCTAATGCCCATTTTTAGAAATGAACTAAATGCTGAAAGTGCCTGTCAATAATCATGACCAATGAGATATTCCTATACTTTTACACAGCAATAATTCTTCATCAGACTGGGTTTTTTCCTGCACATTTTGAAAACATACACATAGAGTAAATGTATGCATGTAATATATTGAATCTGTTCACATACCCATGAGGGGGGAACTTTTGTGTCTTTTAAGTATACCTTAATCTTCTTTGCAGTTAACATTTCTCAATCTGAGTTTCCTTACTTGAAGGATGTACAAATGCAATTATGAGCATCAGGTTATCATCAATGTACACTATGGCATATGGCAATTATACTTTTCAGATGAAAAATTATACTTTTCAGATTAAAAACTTGATTGTGATTTTCCCCAAACTTAAGAAACAGTATGTATGGCTCAAAAATTTTTGCTCAGTTAAAAATACCAATGTATTTAAAGCAAAACACTGAGGGATTTTTGTCTGCTTAATTTATCCACTCATATCAAATGCACAAAACTATCTTTATATTTATTCACTCCCTTTTCCTAATATTTCCTGTTTTCATTTAAGAACCATTTGGGGATGAATACTGACAAAATCATTTGTCCCCCCAAAGTCTACTGAAGTACTGTTGATACTTGGTAAGCCTCACCTTTAACCAATTTTGCAGTTAGTCCTGAAAATTGCTTGATCCACATCCAGAAGTTCACTAGTTTTTCCTAAAATTATTTTACTGCTAAAAGTGGAGTCATGGATATCAATGTACAGTGAACCCTGGAAATTCTCCAACCTTGCCATCCCAGAGCACAAATTCACCCAAACAAGCTGTTGAGGCTATCAGCAAAATTATACTCTTTCAGAGCCAAACATTTACTAAGAGTAATTTTAAAAGTATGAGTGATTAAACCCTCAGGCAGTGTAGAAAACCGCGATGGACAGCAATCTCCAGGCCCAGATCACAGGCCTACAAAACCATCGGCTGTTTCTTCCTCCAAGTTTTAGACAGGAGGAAAGGAAGAAGGAAATGCACCAGGATGGAGGATGAAATAACCAATTGAGTGTCAAAGAAAGGCTGCTGAGTTCCTTAGTCTCACTGACATCTAATGATTGGGCTTCATTCCACATGGTGTCTGCAAGTACTAAAATACCTTGAAAGTGCAAAAATTCAGCAAACCATGGCAAGAATAACTATTCTTTCTTAAACACTACATGCCAAGCACTGTGCTAGGCGATTTTTAGACACATTACCTCTACACTGTATGATGAATTCACATATTATGAATGGGAAACTGAGGCACAAGTGGGTTGCTGAGACATCACACACACACACACACACACACAAAATGTAAATGGCAGAGTGGGAATGTGAAGCCACCTCTCTCTGGCTCTGAAACCGTATCCTTTCCACTGTACCTCACTGCACACGTTCCCAGCAACCACCTTTTCATACTCCCAATTAAGTTTTATTATAGATACTCTGCACAAGTATTTATCATTTTGCAAGTAAAATATCAGGATATGATGATTCATGATTTGACGATGGTGCAGAGTGTTTGAAATCAGCCCTCTCCTGGAAATTTATGAAGGATCATTATAAACAAATAGCAGCCACCAGATGTCTCTCTGACTTGTCACTTTATTCCCAAATGTTTGGCCTGGAGCTCCAGAATTATTAAAACCCCTCCTTACTTAGTAACATTTTAGCCCAAGATGGTTTTTCTCAGTTCTACACATTTCTTTGTATCTATAGCAAATGCCTGCTAGAGTCTGCTTACGGTGGGTTGGAGACGCTCACCTACATGGAGCTAGTTAATACCAGAGCCTGCTCTTGCAGGTGTTAATGGAGTGGCAATCACAAACATTGAGATGATGATCAATGGTTGATTCCTTTTCAGTTTTCTCTCTTAATGGCACTGCCTTGGAATGTTTTAAATAGTCTTATAAATAATTTGTTTATAGTATTGTTGTTAGCTTAATTGAGTTTTATGTGAGAAGCTGTCCAACATCAGAGAAATAAAATCCCTACCCTCTGTATAAAGCAAGGTCTCTGACAGTATTGATTCATAGAAATACTAATGGACTTCAAAAACATTAAGAGAATGTCATTTCTCATAGTGTTTCTGTTTCTGAAAATGAATCTCCTGAATTATGATCTTTCTCCCTGTTAGTTGGCTGGGGGGGAGAGATAAAACCTGCATTAACAAATTCTGAAAGCAAGTGTTCTGTGCACACAACCTATTGCAGATGGGGCCTCTTCTCAGTTAATTGGGTTTCACCAGCAATAATTTCCCAATGACAAAACAACCACTTTAAGTGAGTTGAAAGAGATGAAAGGTAGAAACAGTCACATCAATACTTTTTCTTTTTTGGATTTCATCTCTAGAAATTTGCAGCATTTCAGACATCGGAGTCTGCTCTTGGCGTAAAGCAAGGGCCAGTACCTTCTGGTCTGAATTATTCTCTCACTTTCCCCAAAGAAGGTTAACCAAGACTTTCGCAGAGATTCATTTTTGTCAAGCATGAGGTGAATAGAAGGATAGCATTTGGGCCAAAATCTAGTAACAAAAGTGTCCAAACAATCAAAAAGTAAGATATTTTAGAGATCTACTGACATCTTCCCTTTCTGCTTATTTCTTGCTCCGAAGATACAACATAAAACATTATAGAAAATCATTTGACCCTACTTGGGTTTCTAGTTTTCTATGGCAGAATTTTGTGATTACATCCAACCATAGGATATGTTTTGTTCCTCAAACTTTATCACATCGGATGGGTATTGTTGAACTGGGGCACTGGTGCCTATTTGCAAGGCTCTTTCCTATCAACTTGTCTGTCCACAATTTGTTGTGTTTAAGGATTCATTTTTTAAAAAATCACCGTCTCCCCCACGGGACAGTGGCTGTATTGTTTTGTTCATGTCTATGTGGGACACATTGCATCACATGGCAAACCAACTCTGTGGATGTGAGATAACCACTTAACAAAACCAGCTTGAAAACATCGTCTTATGTATTATGTCATCCTGCATCATAATGCAATTATGTGTATCATGATCATTTTTTAAAAAAGAGAAACCAGCAAATTCATGTTTGTCCATAGAAGAATGTACTCAGAACTTTCTGTGTTTGTGAAACGATGAGAACAGACCACCTTTAAGATACCCACCTGCCACTTAAAATGACTTAGTTATAATTAGTAGTAGTCTAGACGTTGCTCTTGGTGTGTGGGGGTCAATTCCAATGTCATATTCTCTTGAATAAATCTCTCAAGTCATATTTGAAAAAAATACACAGGAATAAAGACAACATCATCTTTGGCCAAATCAAGCAGGCATTTCTTTTCTTTTCCTTGACACTTAGCTCATTATACATGGTGATTAAATCACAAGATCTTTCTGTGTAAAAATACAAAAACATCCTTTAGTTTACAAAACAGTTATTCTAGGCTTGAAGCCTCTGAACAGCAAGTTGAATTGATGGGCTGCGTCTGATTCACTTGATGGATGTAATTTTACAAATATTCCTGGGTCTCTGACCCCGGAGAGCTAGAGTGCCCAGAGGAGAACACACAATTAAAGACTAATTCCCCCCCCCCCCAATGATGCTGGCAAACAAGTGTGTTGAGTTCTTAAATCTTTGTTTGGTTTTCTGTTCAGAGTTTTAATTGCAAATGAATTTATTTCTCCAGCTTAAAGATCTAATTTCCTAATAGTTTTCCTCTGCATTTATATACTCTGTAGTGTTTAGGCAACCCCTGTTATAAGTTTATTAATATTATGTAAGTGTTGTTCTTGTATTTATGTATAGTGTATGTATTGTAAATATACTCAGAGCTTTTTTCCTTTTACTGTAAAATTGTGATTTTTTTTTTTGGCCCTATGATAATGTAAAGGGAGACCCTCCTAATGAGATTCTCTCAGAGGACGATTATTCCAGTCTATTCTCAGAGATTTAAATGAACAAGTGTTATCGTTTTTAATGGTGTCTCAGACATATTCTGTTGGTGCATTGCTTTTCTGTATTCAACTTTCCTATGAATTGAGCTGTGAACCGAAATAGAGTTTAAACCTTTAACTGTATGCATTTGTATAATTATCTGAATGAAGGCATGAAGGTTAAATAAAGCATTTTGTATGGAACAAAACTCCCTAATTATTACTAAGGCTGACTCAGACACTTTGGAAATCATAGTTATTAACCGTTCTAATTAAACCTTTGTTATGAAAAGTTTTACTACTTGTGTATAGTAATTTGAAACATGGAACAAGATAGACTCTATACCAAAAAAAAAAAGAAAAATGAAAAAGATTTTTTATAAAAGCCAGCACCTCTGTAGAAGGGATCCCCAACTTAATATTTTACTGAACATAAAACTTAAAAGCAGTTCAGAAATTTCAAGTCATAGGAAAGGAACCTCTTTCAAAGCCCAGAGTCTAGTCCTCATGAATGATGATTTCTTCAGACTTTGTGTATCATGGAAGTACAAAATGATACGTGTAGCACATGCGAAAGCTTGCTGATTTCTGTAGTTTGTTTTTTTTTTTAAGAAAATTGGACCTATAGAAGGCTTTGAAAATACGCCATTAATGAGTAGAATGTCTTTTTCAACTATTTCGTTTGAAAACTCTTCAAGTTTCTTACTATAGTATGTCTTTCAATTGAAGACATAGAAGACCATGCCACTACAGGAATGGTGTCAATGCTACCAGACAGGGTCCTCAGCCTTATATTTGTTCCCTTTATTCATTACAAAACTCTCGAGTCTATCCATTTTCTGACTTTTACAAACAAAAGAGTGAGGCCCTGTGTGTAGGCAATTTTCCCAGTTCATCTGGTTGCAGGATGAATGCTCTTCTCCACTAAAGGGATGTAGGTTAAAAAAAAAAATGGAGAAAGGATGGGAGGTGGCCACGAGGAATGAGGTGAGAGAGGATTCATCATGGTGAGCCTCAGAGAAGCATCCAACAGACACCCTTGACCATGCATGTACAAATACATATAAGCCCTGCCAAATATTACCCTTCATTTCATAGTGAACAATAATCAGAGACTGAAATAGATTCTGGCTCAATTGACAACAGACTTGAATCCATTTCCAAATGAACACTGAGTTCTGTGACATTGTTCTGTTGCATTTAGAGACTGAGAGCCTCTGGGCTGCCCCTCCCTGTTGTCTCCCAGCAGAGCCCACCCCTTCCCATCACTGGGAGACAGGGTGCAAGGTTGCTTTGCTTTTCCCAGGCCAGTCCTGCTCCATTATTACAGAGGGGTCCTTTTTGTCTCCCTTGTTACCAGGGACTGAACTCAGGGGCCCTTGACCACTGAACCACATCCTTTTTTTGTATTTTGTTTAGAGAGAGGGTCTCATTGAGTTGCTTAGTGCCTGGCTAAGTTGCTGAGGCTGGCTTTGAACTCAACGATCCTCCTGCCTCAGCCTCCTGAGCCGCTGTACAGAGGGGTCTTGCAGAGGACATTTCCTCCCAACCAAAGCCTGCTAGATACTCTCCTGGTAATCACAATACCCGCCTCACAGCAGCAATGACTCATTAAAAGATTATTCATTTCTTAAATGTTGAGGCAAATAAACTTTTTAAAGTCTATTTTTACTATCATTTGTACAGCTTTTAATTGTGCCATTTTAGAAATATTCACTTAAGGAAGAGGCCAATAAATTACAAGAGTTTATCTAGTTCTGCACTCTCGTGAGGTGACGCAAGGCTACACCTAATCATTCAGTCACTTCATTTTGGATACGGTTTTGTAGCAAAATGTCAAGTTAGATATTAGATTTATTTGTCTTTGGCCTATTTCCTAAGAGTTCTTTGCAGGCCACACAAGCAGCAAGTCAACTCTCCAGCTTGGTTTTTATGTATATTTCACTTCACCCCAAGAGACTGTCATACAGTAGACCAATGAGACAAACCTTATAGAATGTGTCACCTGATATTGTTGTACTCTCAAGGTCATTTGTTGGTTGATATTTCTTCTACCCAATGATTCTGGGATGCTTCAACAATAGCTGGGATGATGTAAGTCCTTATAATCCGGTAACTTCCTCAGGCCTCCCCTTGGGTGTTTGACCACAACTAACGTTTCTCATCTAAACATCGAAGGCTTCGTTGATTCTCTTTTGTTCCAATTTTATGACTGGGAAACAACAGCATGAGATAGTTAAAACTACAGAACAGCAATGTGCTTAAGATTAGAATACCTTGGGGCTTTATAAAAAAAAAAAAAAACACTTCAGTGCTAAAACAAAATCGTATTGCCTTAAAAAAAAAAGGTTCATTTTAGTCCCAAATGACCACTGAGGGTTTTCATAATATATAGTGCATTGTCTTCCCACCAAAGTTATATGGTTTCCTTCAACACAATGAGCTTCTTGTGCTTTGTTCCTGTGCTGTCTGTATTTAATATATCTCTTTCCCAACAGTGTAATAAGTATAATTTACATCACTTCCTGTTTAGTCTAAATTCACCAATGAACGCCCACACTGCATACACTAGAGTGCTTGTGTATTCCTGAAATAAATTACATTCTCCTTATACAGGAACAACTTTTGCATGATCTCTTGTTTTATAATTTCACTATGTTTGTGTGTGTGTGTGTGTGTGTGTGTGTGTGTATGCGCATGTGAAAGAAAAAGAGATCCAGTTTTACAAAGCCATGATGACATCCGTAACATCAAGCTTAACCAAGCCTCCTAAAACCAGGTTGGCTCAGGAAACCCTCAGAACAATTTAAATGGGCACATGGACATCATGAGAGCCCCTTTGTGTTATTGCAGCTACTTTACATGCACATATAGTCTGTAATCTTGAAGAGGACTACGAGACACTGATAGTCTCTGCCATGAGCCACCAGGATGCCCAGATCCCTTAGAACTTTCAATCTGTCCCAAAGATCCAGATCAGTTCAACATCAGGGGTGGCCATGTCATGGCTTTTGACTCTTCTGCAGTCAAGCTTGACTATAGACCAGGTCATGAGGGGGATGTGACCCCCGAACACTTGGATTGATGTGGCCTGTGCATGTTCCATTGCTCAATTAGAGTCTGTGACCCCAGCATCACCCTCCAGGGTTGACTTGGAGCCATTGTTTTAAAATATGTTCAGGATCAATCCAAGTAGTCATTTGAGCACTGAGGTTGTCTTTTTTATAGTTCATGTGTTAATATTACCTATTTCAAATGAGCACTGAAATTATACTTGATATATCTTTTAAAAATGGAGGAAATGGTTAGGAAATTGCATGGTCTATTCTGTTCAACCACTCAGCAGAAGTCCATCTTATTTTAGTTATTAATGGCAATTTTTATATGCATCCAAGAAGAAAAAGCACATATTTGAGCCATTCTTTTGGGAAAACATTATTACTGATTGATAATAGGGTATAGAACATTATACCTTGGACAAACTTCTTGACGTCAAGGATGTTACAGCCTATTAAAGTAGGTAGATAAATATAGAATACCTATAAATTAAATAGATAGGCACCAACAGAGCTGACTGAAGTAGTATGGAAATTTAAAGAAAGGGAGAGGAGCTCTGTAAAACAGGTCATGCACTGAGGCTCCAGGTCTGAAGATGCACATTGTATGTAGATGCTCAGATCTTAATTCTGTGCTCCATGTAAGATGGAAGCCCTCCAAAGGATTTTGGTGGACTTTGAGTGCAACACTGGGAACCAGGGAGGCAGGGGTGCTTGATTGCCATAGTCACCACACTCGTGGCTTTTTTTTTTTTTTTTGGTGTAATCCCTGGGATTACAGGTGTGCACCACCACGCCTGGCTCATTCCTGGCTTTTATAGGTCACTTCAAGGTGTGAGATGTGTCATCTCTGCTCCCATCCTGTCAGCCTCTGATTCCCTGTTCTGTCCCTCCTCTTCCCCTGGCCAGCTTCTCCCAGGAAATGTCTAGGAGTGCTCATTTCTCACACTAAGCAGTTTCTCCATTGTGATGATTGATTTTATATGTCAAACTGGATGGACCCCGGGTCCATATTTTTTTGTTAAACATAATTCTGAATGTTTCTATGAACATGTTTTTATTCTTGTCATTATCTTAAAAGTTTTTTTTAATTTGTTCTTTTTATATATACATGACAATATAGTGTATTTTGACACATACATACAATGGTTGAGATTAACTTTGAAATAGGTGGATTTTGAAAAAAGTAGATTAGATAACTCTCCATAATGTGGATACATAGGCCTCATCAAATCAGTTGAAGACATGAGTTAGAACAAAGACTGACCTTCCCTGAGCAAGAAGGAATTCTGACAGCAAACTGTCCTTGGACTTGTATTGTAACTACTCCATGAGCGTCCAGCCTGCCAGCCTACCCCATCAGACTTTGGATTCTTCAAGCTTCTACAATCATGTAAGTCAATTCTTTATATGTAATTATAGGTACACATCCTGTTACTTTTGTTTCTCAGAAGAACACTGATTTGTATGTTCATTTGTTTGGATACTCAAGCTGCTGTCCATATTCCCGACCTCAGATCCTTACCTTCTTCCCTATGTGAACAATCAATATGTTTTGCTAAACAAAGATATTTCCTTCCCTATGAAGATCCCAGTGCCTGTTATGGTATGGAATGGAGATATTAAGGTCAGCTTCAGGAGGGATGTGGCGCTTGAATATGAAGGCAGTTCAACTCAGGGCTCAGATTAGCTGATAAGTTTTGCTGCAGACACTTCACCTGGCTTACCCCATAAGGGTGTTCACTGATTCCCATGGCTTAGTGTCTTCAGGACTGACTTATCCAATGGCTCATCTTCTGTTTCCCTATATTCCCTTCTCTTCCAGAAGTTTCTGGAATTATCAGTCCATGCACATTAGATAGAAGGATGAAGACACTTGCTCCTAAAAATCTTCCCCGAAGTGTAACCAAAATGAAAACCCTTAACAGTTTCATGGATCCAGATTTGGAAACAAGCACATTCCTGAGCCAGTCCTCCACAAGGGAACCCTTTGAAGAGGCCAGTTTCCCTGTGCCAGAAGTTGGAGTCAAGTTCCGAAGCTCAGGAGTTGTGTTTTGTTCTTGTTGTTGATTCTTTTGACACAGGGCATTGAGTCCAGGGAGGTGCTACCACTGAGCTACATCCATAGCCCTTTTATTTATTTATTTATTTTTTATTGGTTGTTCACAACATTACAAAGCTCTTGACATATCATACTTCATACATTAGATTGAAGTGGGTCATGAACCCCCAATTTTACCCCAAATGCAGACCGCAGAATCACGTCGGCTACACATCCACAATTTTACACAATGCCCCATTAGCAACTGCCGTACTCTGCCACCCCTCCTATCCCCCACTATCCCCCCTCCACACCCCTCCCAACTTCTCTCTCTACCCCATCTACTGTAATTCATTTCTCTCCTTGTTTATTTTCCCATTCCCCTCACAACCTCTTATATGTAATTTTGTATAGCAATGAGGGTCTCCCTTCATTTCCATGCAATTTCCCTTTTCTCTCCCTTTCCCTCCCATCTCATGTCTCTGTTTAATGTTAATCTTTTCTTCCTACTCTTCCTCCCTGCTCTGTTCATAGTTGCACTCATTATATCAAAGAAGACATTTGGTATTTGTTTTTTAGGGATTGGCTAGCTTCACTAAGCATAATCTGCTCTAGTGCCATCCATTTCCCTGCAAATTCTATGATTTTGTCATTTTTTATTGCCGCATAGTACTCCATTGTGTATAGATGCCACATTTTTTTTATCCATTCATCTATTGAAGGGCATCTGGGTTGGTTCCACAGTCTAGCTATTGTGAATTGTGCTGCTATAAACATCGATGTGGCAGTATCCCTGTAGCATGCTCTTTTAAGGTCTTCAGGGAATAGTCCGAGAAGGGCAATAGCAGGGTCAAATGGTGGTTCCATTGCCAGCTTTCCCAGGAATCTCCAAACTGCTTTCCAAATTGGCCGCACCAATTTGCAGTCCCACCAGCAATGTACAAGTGTACCCTTTTCTCCACATCCTCGCCAGCACTTGTTGTTGTTTGACTTCATAGTGGCTGCCAATCTTACTGGAGTGAGATGGTATCTTAGGGTGGTTTTGATTTGCATTTCTCTGACTGCTAGAGATGGAGAGCATTTTTTCATGTACTTGTTGATTGATTGTATATCCTCCTCTGAGAAGTGTCTGTATAGGTCCTTGGCCCATTTGTTGATTGGGTTATTTGTTATCTTATTGTCTAATTTTTTGAGTTCTTTGTATACTCTGGATATTAGGGCTCTATCTGAAGTGTGAGGAGTAAAAATTTGTTCCCAGGATGTAGGCTCCCTATTTACCTCTCTTATTGTTTCTTTTGCTGAGAAAAAACTTTTAGGTTTAATTAAGTCCCATTTGTTGATTCTAGTTGTTAACTCTTGTGCTATGGGTGTCCTATTAAGGAATTTGGAGCCCGACCTCACAATATGTAGATCGTAGCCAACTTTTTCTTCTATCAGACGCAGAGTTTCTGATTTGATATCAAGCTCCTTGATCCATTTTGAGTTAACTTTTGTGCATGGCGAGAGAAAGGGATTCAGTTTCATTTTGTTGCATATGGATTTCCAGTTTTCCCAACACCATTTGTTGAAGATGGTATCCTTCCTCCATTGCATGCTTTTAGCCCCTTTATCAAATATAAGATAGTTGTAACTTTGTGGATTAGTCTCTGTGTCCTCTATTCTATACTATTGGTCCACCCGCCTGTTTTGGTACCAGTACCATGCTGTTTTTGTCACTATTGCTCTGTAATATAGTTTGAAATCTGGTATCGCTATACCGCCTGATTCACACTTCCTGCTTAGAATTGCTTTTGCTATTCTGGGTCTTTTATTTTTCCATATGAATTTCATGATTGCTTTATCTATTTCTACAAGAAATGCCGTTGGGATTTTGATTGGCATTGCATTAAATCTATAGAGAACTTTTGGTAATATCGCCATTTTGATGATGTTAGTTCTGCCTATCCATGAACAGGGTATATTTTTCCATCTTCTAAGATCTTCTTCTACTTCTCTCTTTAGGGGTCTGTAGTTTTCATTGTATAAATCTTTCACCTCTTTTGTTAGGTTGATTCCCAAGTATTTTATTTTTTTTGAGGATATTGTGAATGGAGTGTTTTTCCTCATTTCCGTTTCAGAAGTTTTGTCGCTGATATACAGAAATGCCTTTGATTTATGCGTGTTGATTTTATATCCTGCCACTTTGCTGAATTCATTTATTAGTTCTAGTAGTTTCTTTGTAGACCCTTTTGGGTCTTCTAGGTATAGAATCATGTCATCTGCAAATAGTGATAATTTAAGTTCTTCTTTTCCAATTTTTATGCCTTTAATTTCTTTTGTCTGTCTAATTGCTCTGGCCAGTGTTTCGAGAACTATATTGAATAGAAGTGGAGATAGAGGGCATCCCTGTCTTGTTCCGGATTTTAGAGGGAATGCCTTCAACTTTTGTCCATTCAGAATGATGCTAGCCTGAGGCTTAGCATAGATAGCTTTTACAATGTCAAGGTAAGTTCCTGTTATCCCTAGTTTTTCTAATGTTTTGAACATAAAGGGATGGTGTACTTTGTCGAATGCTTTCTCTGCATCTATCGAGATGATCATATGGTTCTTATCTTTAAGTCTATTGATGTGGTGAATAACATTTATTGATTTCCGTATGTTGAACCATCCTTGCATCCCAGGGATGAATCCTATTTGATCATGGTGCACAATTTTTTTGATGTGTTTTTGTATTTGATTTGCCAGAATTTTATTGAGGATTTTTGCATCTAGGTTCATTAGAGATATTGGTCTGTAGTTTTCTTTCTTTGAGGTGTCTTTGTCTGGTATTGGAATCAGGGTGATGTTGGCCTCATAGAATGAATTTGGAAGAGCTCCCTCTTTTTCTATTTCCTGAAATAACTTGAAAAGTATTGGTATTAATTCTTCTTTAAAGGTTTTGTAAAGCTCTGCTGTATACCCATCCGGTCCTGGGCTTTTCTTGGTTGGTAGTCTTTTGATGGCTTCTTCAATTTCATCCATTGATATTGGTCTGTTCAAATTGTGTGTATCCTCCTGACTCAGTCTGGGCTAATCATATGACTTAAGAAATTTATCGATGTCTTCACTATCCTCTATTTTATTGGAATATAGGTTTTCAAAATAATTTCTAATTGTCTTCTGTATTTCTGTAGCATCTGTTGTGATATTGCCTTTTTCATCCCGTATGTTAGTAATTTGAGTTCTCTCTCTTCTTCTCTTCGTTAGCATGGCTAAAGGTCTGTCGATCTTATTTATTTTTTCGAAGAACCAATGTTTAGTTTTGTTAATTTTTTCAATAGTTTCTTTTGTTTCAATTTCATTGATTTCTGCTCTGATTTTAATTATTTCTTGCCTTCTGCTACATTTGCTGTTGTTTTGCTCTTCCTTTTCTAGAGCTTTGAGATGAAGTGTGAGCTCATTTATTTGTTGGTTTTTTTCTTTTTTTGAGGAATGACCACCAGGCGATGAATTTTCCTCTTAAAACTGCTTTCATTGTGTCCCATAGATTCCGATATATTGTGTCTGTATTTTCGTTTATCTCTAAGAATTTTTTGATTTCCTCCTTTATGTCTTCTGTAACCCATTGATCATTCAGTAACATATTGTTCATTTTCCATGTGATGTAGGATTTTTCCTTCCTTCTTTTATCATTGATTTCCAGTTTCATTCCATTATGATCAGATAAAATGCATGGTATTATCTCCACCCCTTTATATTTACTGAGGGTTGCCCTATGGCATAATATATGGTCTATTTTTGAGAAGGATCCATGTGCTGCTGAGAAAAAAGTATGGCCATTTAATGATGGTTGATATATTCTATATAAGTCAGTTAAGTCTAGGTTATTGATTGTGGTATTGAGTTCTATAGTTTCTTTATTCAACTTTTGTTTAGAGGATCTGTCCAATGGTGAGAGAGGTGTGTTGAAGTCTCCCATAATTATTGTGTTGTGGTCTATTTGATTCTTGAACTTGAGGAGTATTTGTTTTATGAATGTCGCAGCACCATTATTTGGTGGGTAAATATTGATAATTGTTATGTATTGTTGGTGAATGGTTCCTTTTAACAGTATATAATGACCTTCTTTATCCCTTTTGATTAACTTAGTCTTGAAGTCGATTTTATTCGATATGAGGATGGCCACCCCTGCTTGCTTACGAGGACCGTGTGCATGGTATATTTTTCCCATCCTTTCACCTTCAGCCTGTGTATGTCTTTTCCAATCAGATGTGTCTCCTGGAGGCAGCATATTGTTGGATTTGTTTTTTTAATCCATGATACCAGCCTATGTCGCTTTATTGGAGAGTTTAAGCCATTAACATTCAGAGTTACTATTGATATATGGTTTGTACTTCCATCCATGTTTGATTATTTATCCTTTTTTAAAAAAATTTAGTTTGTTTCTCCATGATTATCTTTCCCCTCACCCTCCGTCTTTACTGAGGCATTTCCCACTGATGGTTTTGGTTATTTGTTTTCATTTCTTCCTCGTGTAGTGTTTTGCTCAAAATGCTTTGCAATGCTGGTTTTCTGGCTGCAAATTCTTTTAACTTTTGTTTATCATGAAAGATTTTTATTTCGTTGTCATACCTGAAGCTTAATTTTGCTGGATACAGAATTCTTGGTTGGCATCCATTGTCTTTCAGTGTTTGAAATACATTGTTCCATGACCTTCTTGCTTTCAGTGTCTGTGATGAAAAATCCGTTGTTCACCTTATTGGTTTACCCCTGAATGTAATCTGTCTCCTTTCTCTTGTAGCTTTTAATATTTTCTCTTTGTTCTGTATATTGGATATCTTCATAACAATGTGTCTTGGCGTTGGTCTACTGTGATTTTTGTGCTCGGTGTCCTGTATGCATCTTCAATTTGTATATCTGTTTCCTTTTTTATTTCTGGAAAGTTTTCTGTAATTATTTCATTCAGCAGGTTACTCATTCCCTTGGTTTGAATCTCTGTACCTTCTTCTATCCCGATGACTCATAAGTTTGGTTTTTTTATGTTATCCCATAACTCTTGGATGTTTTTCTTGTGTTTTTTTTACCAGCCTTTCTGAGTTGGCTAGACTCTTTTCAAGATGGTATATTTTGTCTTCATTCTCTGACGTTCTGGCTTCTACTTGCTCCACTCTGTTAGTGATACTCTCAATTGAGTTTTTAATTTGGTTTATCGTTTCCTTCATTTCTAGAATTATTGTTTGATTAGTTTTTATAATCTCATTCTCCTGATAAAGATGCTTAACTTCTTCTTTTATCTGTTTATGTAATTCATTCTCAATGTGTTCTTTTGCTGCTTGAATTTGCTGTCTTGTATCCTCTTTAAGGTTCCATTCCATCTGTCTAAGGTGTTCCTTGAGTTCTTTTTATGACCATTTTTCTGATGACTCTAGGTCCTCCTGAATATTTAGGCTGTCCTGCATTGTTTGTACTCCTTTTCTTCCTTGCTTTTTGAAGCTGCTCATGTTACTTCTTGTTCTGTTTGACTGCTGAGTTACTGTTTACTCCTATAAATTAATTTGATGCTTGGGAGGAAAGGTATTTGAAGGGAAGGGAAGAAGTCACTAAAGAGAATGAGAGTAGGCAGGTAGAATTCAAGGAAAGGGGGATAAGAAAAATGAAAAGACTAAAGAAGAAAAAAATAGGAACTAAAAAAAGAAAAAAAATTTAAAAAATAATAATAATAATAATTAAAAAAAATTAAAATTAAAATTAGTAGGAAAAAAATTTAAAAAAAATTTGTAAAAAAAAATTAATAAAACAACAAGAAAGAAAAATGAAAATGAAAGAAAAACCCAAATCAAAAAAAAAAGAGAGAAAAGAAAAAAAAAAAACCTAATAAATGCCGTCTTAGAGTTTGATTAATTTCTCTTCCAGTAGGTGGCGCTGTGCCCACCAGGTCAAGTTTCTCCTGTCAATACGCGGGAACCAATCACTGTGCAGCAGCTCCTCCCAGACTGGGCGAGTCTCCAATCCTGAGTGTCTAGGGCCTCCTCTTGTGTCTAGTCACTTCCCACTTTTTCTCTAGCCAGGCCCCTCTCACCACAATACTGGCTACACGCCAGGTCTGCTTCTCCCGGGAGCCCTGTTTTCATGAACGACTGGGCACACTCTTCCAGTTTGCCATTCCCTCAGACCCTAAGTTTGTAGAGCTTGGGGCTGAGAATCCTCAGAGGATTTTACTTGCCCTCCGGTATCCACTTCCCCGTAGCTGGTGCAAGAGACCTCAGCAGTCAGCCCTGGTGGGAGCGGTAGTTCCACACCGCGGGTCCCGCACCACCTCTGATTCCCTCAGGCTGGCTGTAGCTCTCACGGGAGAGCTGGGAGGGGCCCTTACGGGAGAGCTGGGAGGGGCCCTTAAAGTTTCCCCGATGTGTGGAGAGGGAAGGCTAGGGGATCACACACCTGTAGCTGCAGGTTTCAATGAAGTTATCTCCTCCACCGCAGTCTGATGACGTCAGTTCTCTGCCATAGTGGTATCTCTTGCAAATGGCGACAGTTCGTTTCCCTTTGCCGGGTGACCAATGCAACGGGTGGGTCCTTACTGTCTCTCCCAAGCCCCGTTTCAAACCTGTGGCCACTACTTATGAAGGCTCGGTAGGCATTTACCTTCGTAGGATGAGAAGGGCTGACCAGTTGTTTCAGCCGGATGGATTAATGCCGAGTCATAGCTGTTTGTCTGCGGGAAGCAGGTGAACGGGAGTTTGAATTCAGCCGATCAGGGCTCAGTGCGTGTTCTCGGATCACTTGGATTTTAAATTGTCACTCATCTTATCCGCTGTTTCATTTAACTCGGCAGCTCACTCGCGCGGTGAAGAGTCTGCTCTATGGTGCTCCGCGGGAGGCGGCGGCGATGGCGGCCTTCCCCCTTTTATTTTTTTTGAGACAGGTTCTTACTAAGTTGCTAAGTCTGGCCTTGAATTTACAATCCTCCTGCCTCAGCCTCCCTAGTAGCTGGGATTACAGGTGTGTGCCACCATGCCAGCCTTCATGAACTTCATAAGAAGGAATCAGAGTTGGGATTTAATGTGAGTTGCAATTTGTTATTTTTAAAATTTTTTATCTTTTTATTTGCTCTATTTGTTATACATTATAGCAGAATGCATTTCCATTCATTGTACACAAATGGAGCACAACTTTTCATTTCTCTGGTTGTACACAATGTAGAGTCACACCATATGTGCAGTCATACATGTACCTGGGTTAACGATGTTCATCTCATTCCACCATCTTTCCTGCTCCCATGCTTCCTCCCCTCCTTTACCTCCCCTTTTCCCAATCAAAGTCCCTCCATTCTCCCCATGCCCCCCCTGCCCATTATGGGTCAACATCTACTTATGAGAAAGAACATTTGGCCTTTGGTTTTGGGGGATTGGCTTACTTCACTTAGCATGATATTGTCCAACTCCATTCATTTACCTGCAAATGCCATAATTTTATTGTATTTTAATGCTGAGTAATATTTTACTGTGTATGTGTACCACAGTTTCTTTATCCACTCATCGATTGTAGGGCATCTAGGTTGCTTCCAGAGTTTAGCTGTTGTTAATTGTGCTGCTATAAACAGTGATGTATGCTATTTTTAAGTTATTTGGGTATACAGCGAGGAGTGGGATAGCTGGGTCAAATGGTGGTTCCATTCCAAGTTTTCTAACGAATCTCTATACTGCTTTCCATAGTGGTTATATCAATTTGCAGTGCCACCAGCAATGTATGATTTCAACGTTTTATTTTAAAAATTTTTAAACCTTCAGAGAAGTGCAAAAACAGGATACTAAACACCCTCCAACTAGATTCACAGTACACTGCATACACATAATTTTTAACTATTCAAGTTTAAATGTGGACATCTTGAGAGTTCTGAAGACTGCAGCATCTATCACCTGAGAACAAGCATATTTTCCCATCAAAATGTGAAAATATATCAATTTTTCAACTCAAAACCTTATAGAAGCCGGGTGCGGTGGTGCACACCTGTAATCACAGTGGCTTGGGAGGCTGAGGCAGGAGGATCACGAGTTCAAAGCCAGCCTCAGGAACTTCGAGGTGCTAACCAACTCAGTGAGACCCTGTCTCTAAATAAAATACTAAATAGGGCTGGGAATGTGGCTCTGTGGTTGAGTGCCCTGACTTTAATCCCCGGTACAAAACAAACAAACAAACAAAAAACCTTATAGATTTTTAGTGTGGGGATAGCAGAATCACTATCCCTTTTTCCCTATTGCTTTCCCCTATATTTGTTTGTTTTAGGGTTGGGGTTGGTTGGTTGGTTTGATGCTGGTCTTTCATGATAAATGCAGTTTCTAAGAATCCTGGAATCTAAGATTTCTAAAAATCCTAAGAATCCTGGCTCTTGAAGGCATCCCTCCATGTAGATTTGTTTGCTTCCTTATGACTAGGTTCAGATTAAACATGTTTTGTTGGGGACACTTACATAGGCAATGTGACCTCCTTAGCACACTGCATCAGAAAGGACGCAATGCCAATTGGTTCCATCAATAGTGATGTTAATTCTGATCACCATTGTGAAGGTACCTACCTTACTCTTTAATGTGGCTTTTTATGTCCTTGAGGCTTTATTATGTCCTTGCATAAGTTATTTTAAAAATAAAAAGATTTATTAAGGCAAAAAATCCAAAGCTTAGTTCTTCCTTAAACCTTCTCTTCAATTTACAAATGTTATTATTTTATAAATCTAGTAAATAAAATATTCATTTATAAGGAGCTCATAACAAATTTCCCTCAACATCATAAACTCATTTTGTAAGTTTTATATATTTGTTTTTCTCTGTAAGAATTTTTGTGGGGGCTGGGGCTGTAACTCTTTGGCAGAACGCTTGCCTCGCACGCATGAGGCACTGGGTTCAATCCTCAGCACCACATAAATAAATAAAATAAAGGTCCATTGACAACTAAAATAATTTTTTAAAAAAGAATTTTTGTGGATTAACAGCAAGCAGTCCCAAGAGTTAAATGTTTGTAAATCTACTAAACTTTAAGGTGATTCTTAAGTCCTCTGAAGTGTTCCAATTTTGCATATACTCTGTAAAACGTCAATTTAAATTTTTAAAACTCAATTAATTATTTAAATTATGTATTTTAAGTTGGAATTATAAGAATAGCTTCTAACAAGCGAGTTCTCTTAGTTATTACAAGTGTATCAAATCAAATATGCACAAATTCCTTATATAAAAATATTAACCCCATGATTTTGATTCTCAAATAATTATAAACAGTCTTAGGATCAAAAGGAAACAATTATGAAATATCATATGATTTGGAGGTTAACTCCTCAGGTGGCTAAAGTTGGGTAAGAACAGAGTTCTCATTTGAGAGCTGATATAATGTTCTCAATGCACATGAGAAACCTAGGGAGTTGGAAACAAGAAACCAGGTTTATAAAAAAGAATGGCAAATCCACAACAAAGCAAGAGTGGTCATGGACCCCACATCCCTGTGTTGAACTGTTTTTTGTTTACCCAATTGTTCCATATCCTCAGGGGAGTCTAATCATGCACATTTGATTTACATTTATTTGGTTATTAACACACTTAACTTTATCCATATATTCTTAAATACTTTAAACACATAGTGGAATGCTTTTCTCGTAATCCTCCTGTCTAATATTATAGCCCCTGCTGATATTAAAGTATGGTCACACAGATCCAAGACAGTGCTTTTTCACTGGGGCTAACATCCTGCCTCATGGGACATTTGGCAATGACTAGAGTCGTAACTGGGAGTAGGTGGCTACTAGGAGGAGCCTACAGGGTAGAAATGCAGAATGTGATCAGACATCCTACAGTGCTCAGGACAGACCCCACAACACATAAGTCTCCTATCCAAACTGTCAGCAGCTCCAGGGTTGAGAAACCTTGTTCCTGTTTCCCTTCTGAGCCACATCTCCTGGCCAAGGTGCTAGTAAAGACATTAGCTTTCCATAAACAGCCAACACTATCCACTCTAGTCTGCAGAAACAGCAGATTGAACCCTAAACAAAGAAATAAACAGATAAAATTTGGAAGATGCAAATCCCTATAGTCTGTCCTGGCAATGGTCAAACATCTGTCTTTGAACTGACCCACATATCTGTCCCCATTTTTTTTTTTTTTTTTTTTTTTTGCCTGACACCACTGGTTCCCTGCTTAGGACATCCTCTGCTTTGGGCCAACTTGGGGAATTCTCAGTTATTCTTTACTTTCCTTGTGGATTCTTCCCTGAATCATTTACCCATCTGTCCATGAAGTGGTTAGCATTTCCTTTTGGGCCTTAAACATACCTCAAATATTGTATTTATGAGACTTTAAGAAATGGGTAACATATCTTCTTTGCTAGATTGTGAGGCGTTTGAGAGCAGAGACTGTGCCCTACTCATCTGAGTCCACAGAGCCCGGTCCTTTGATAGCCAGGCAAATGATCCAATTTAGAGATTGGATTTTAATAAGGAGAAAAGACATGGTGGAGTGGAAACAATAGTTAGGAACTACATCATAGAGATCTAAAGACTAGATTCTGGAATTTGGACTTTGCTGTTCAGGCAATGGGGAACTAGTAATATTTTTATTCCTAAAAATCAATGTTCTGGCAATTTTTAAAAATAATTAGGTCATATTTTATGTGTACTTACAGGCATACAAAGTTATTGTTTTCCTTTGGCAAGGAGTTCTGGGGATTAAACTCAAGGGGGCTCTACCACTGAGCTACATCCCCAGCCCATTTTATTTTTTATTTTGAGACAGGGTCTCACTAAGTTGCCCGGGCTGTCCTAGAACTTGCAATTCTCCTGCCTTAACTTCCAGAGTTGCTGAGATTACAGGCATTGTGCCACCACACCTGGCCAGATACATTGTTTTCTTAAAGAAGGATCATAACAAAATAATTAATAGCTAAAAATTTAAGCAGAGTTGAGAATGGAGCTCAGTGGTAGGGCGTGTATTCAACATGCCCTGGGTTCTATTCCCAGAACTGCAAGAAAAAAATAAAATTCATGTGTCATAATTACTATCAGTGGAAAGGTTAGTAAAATGTATCCCATAATCTTTTACTGTAATTTCTTTACATATATACTTTATAATAAAGCTTGAAATTCTATTATTCAAAAATTAGAAAATAGGGTGTTGTTTTTTTTAAATTAAGACCTTAAAGTATGTTATAGGAAAAGGGCAAGCACTATTAAAAACACAAGGTGCTATTTTATTCAAGGGTCAGCTCTGTCTCTGCCACTGACCACACTTCAGTGAGCATTCGGTTTACCTTCTCATTCCTATTTCAGTCCTGAAAGCCTTATGCCAATTAAATAATACTTATTTCTTTGGCTTTAATATGTATTCATCTTTCAGAAGAAGGTCTTTAAGATGTTTCACAGTTGGGAAGCCTTGAATTGATGGTATACTTCATGTGTAAGTACTTAGAAATGGCTTTCCTTTGATTATTTGATTAAGGCTGGATTTTATAAACATGAATTGTGAAACTTGGAATGGCAGCTGAAGTAGAGAATTCACTGCAATCAGAAAAATAAATCGTTTTCTTCAAGTGAGAAACAATAGGCTGACTATAGCTCTTGCTGAATGAGTAGAAATATAAATGAGAAACCCAATGTTCTAATCAGAAGTGTTTTCACTCAAGTCGGAGTGTTCACATGGGTGGGGAGTTCGCCCCTGTGACAGCAGGCACCCCAGGAGCAAGAAGACCTGAGTCTATGCAAAGAAAGTTCTCACAGCTAGGGCAAGTGGGAACAGGCCACCCCCTCACACCATGAGTTGTTTTCTTTCTTCTTCCAACATTAATGTATGATATTATTATGTATATTATCATTGTCACTTCCTGTCTTTTGTGAAGGATTCTATAATATTAGAATCTCTCAGTCTAGATGGGCCTAAAAGAATTTTGCATTTCTTTCTTTTTTTTTTTTTTTTTGACTCCCATCATCTTCTACACTGATTTGGCTTTCTCTATTCAAATGAAACCAAAACAATAGTCTCTTTTGATGATAGATAACTGTGGCAAATTTATTCACCAATATCCTGACTGTATCCTTTGAAGTATTTATATTTTCTGTGTGTGCAGTAAACTGCTAATGATGAGCTGGTTGTTTTCCACCACAACCTCAGGAACTACTACTATTCGGCATTTTCTTGTCCCTTATCTGGGGACTGTGATTTGTAAAACGACCATCACACATGCCCCGGGAAGAAGGTGGTATTTTCCATGGGTCTCTAACCCGTGGAAGGTGGAACCTCTACTTCAACTTTTAAGGCATCAAAGATGACAGAGGAAACCTTTTGACTTTTTTTTTTCACTGTTTAATCTCATGGCAGTGTGTGTATGTAAAGACTATCACTGGACAGAAACCAGTAATAAAACCCAGAAGTAGATAAAAGCACAAATAGTGAAACCAAAGTATTTGTAAAGCTCTATAAATCTGTGACTGAGAAGTTGCAGTTTTATCTTTCCCGACAGGTAACTCTCAAGGTTAACTGCTCCATAAAGCTCTATAGAGGCACTGGTATTTGGCATCTCTTCATTTCCTTGTCAACTAAAGTGGGGCTCCCCATTATATTCCCCACTTCTTTTGATTGTCTCCTTGCTGAGAGCTGCCTTTGCCATAGATTTAAGAACATTCCATTGCCCTGTTGGCATCAGTTCACAAATACATTTTTTTGAGGTAAATGCAAAGAAGATTGAAAATGGACTCAGTCCATGATGAATGTTGTAATCATGACATTTGTTTTTATTTGCTAATTACAGGGAGGAAAAAAACTTTCCACCAAAATAAGAATCATTCTTCTCCACCTGTGCTAGATAAACTAGGTAGAATGTTGTAACTGTGAGTGTCCCTAGGATAGAGAGCTTAAAAAAGCTTTTGATAAAAGACACTCATACAACGACAGCCTTGGTCCTCATTACAGAAGGCTGAAGTCTGATATTTCAAGCGTCAGTTGGTCACTCACTTATAACCAGATGGGTATGGTTACTCCATATTCTAGCAGAGCAATGCCTTCAAATCCCTTGTCCCAGGAGACTTATCAAATCCTGGAGGTCACAATGTGGGTTAAGAACTATATATGGAATAGTGTGTTGGAGTACCCATCTCAGAGCCTGGCACAAAGTTGGCCTTCAGGAAGGGCTCCTCAGGTTCATAGAGGGGAAGAACTTTCCTACACAAGAAGGCGAGTTCAGAGGATCCAATTCTGCCCTCCTCCACCCCACTTGTTTCCTCTCTGCCGGAACAGTTTCTTTACCTTGAATGAAGGAGGGAGCGCATGCTCCCTGTCTGTCTGCATCAGAACACTCTTAGGACACTCAGGTTCTCCATCTGATCTAAAGCAAAGACCCTCTGATGATCCTCCTTGTCTTACAAAGAGTTGGGGGCTGTTTCCCCTTCCATCTCCTGGAAAGTGAAGGGGATGTTTTTGCTTGCTTGTGTGGTCTGTAAGATTTTGAGATAAAGGAAATTAGACGTACTTAAATATGAAATGGTATCTGGCTTAAGCCTACGTGGATCAGTAACTACTTTATTTGAGGCTAAGCTGAAAATCCTTCACTGAGCCCCTCTGCAGCCTAGAAACTATATTCCCTATTTTTTCACTTGGTGTTTGTAATTACACATTAGACTTCATTTGTCTAAGGCTTCTTACCACTTAATAAGCTTGGAAAGACAAAAGTCACACCTTAGTCTGACTGTGTCTGTAAATGTATTTTGGGGAGCAGATTTGGATTAAGAGAAGGACTAAAGTTAGTCGAACACCAGCCTCCTGTTATTTTGACTGTTTTGTGGTTGTTGTGGTGGTTGGCAGTATCAGAAGTGACAAGAATCCAGGGAGACGCTTGCAAAGGTACATAAATTAAGATAAGAGGGCTGGAAAATAGTCTATGTAATTTATGGTGTTGCTCCAGGAAATTCTGCCTAAGTAAGGGCATACTACTCAACAAGGAATACACAGTTGAGTAGAAGGAATTTTCCAAACATACACTCAAGCACAAAAGTTCACACAATCTAATACCCAGATGAACTATTCCATCCGATACCCAGATGGAAAATGTTTATAAAAGAAACTTTCCACCAATGATGCTATTGAAGGCATGTGTCTTGTGTAAGGACTCTGAGCTAATCAAACCTATTTAATTTTTACTCCTCAGTCTGCCACAGGTTACCAACTGCTATCACATTGCTAAAGTTTGAAAGTAAAAAAGGAGCAAATGAGAAGAAGACTAAAAATATGCATTGGGGGAATTGGACTTTATTTCTAGAACTTCTGTTCTTTCCTCTAGGAACATTTAGAATCCCTATGGGGTTTAGTTAAGAACTGATCAAGACAAAAGAAAAAGAAATGGTAATGCCTTACCAGGAATATCTACATTAAGTATGCTACGTGACAAAATGGACCTTATATAGTTGAAAACATTCCCTTAAGTGTCCTTTGTATCTTCCTAAAGCATGGTCATTTGAGGAGGCATGTTCCTGTCCCTGAACAAAATGTTAAGTGTAATAATATTAAAGTGCTGAAATCCAATAGGATGAATTTTCGTGATGTAGAAATTCCACAAAAGGTGATGATTACTTTCCAGGTTTCTAAAGCATACGTTGCTTTGTCTCATAAAACCCAGTCCCACCAAATGTCTCTTTCCTGTTTTTATCTATCTATCTATCTATTTATTTATTTTTATACCAGGATTGAACCCAGGGATTCAATCAGTGCTTAACTACTGAGATATCCCCAACCCTTTTTATTTTTTATTTTGACACAATGTCTTGCTAAGTTGCTTAGGGCCTCACTAAGTTGCTGAGGCTAGTCTTGAATTTTCGGTCCTCCTGCCTCGACTCCTGAGTTGCTGGGGATACAGGTGTGCACCACCATGCCTGGCTCTTTCCTGTTTTAAACAAATTCTTCAAGGATACCAGTGATGTCTTTTTCATCTTTGAATCCTGCAAAGCCTTGAGCATATAACGCAATTGTGAACACAAGTCAACAACTCCGGGGAGCATTTATCATATACCCATATCTGTGTCTTGACCTTTATCCTTTTCTTATTTTTATCTGTTCCATAATCATACCACTAATATTATTCCATTTTCATATAAGGAAACTGGTGTACACAAGTTTACTAGTCAATAACCTTAGTTGACTAATAAATAACCTTAGAACACAAGCCCATGTTTAACTGTTATATGGTAATGAGCTTATTAATTACAGGTGTTCAGTTATACAATAAATAAAGAATGCAAACAAAAATATAATCTCCGCCCCCAAAAAAATAATACAGGAAAGCTCAGGATTCAATGAGGATGGTAACAAATCCAGGCTTGACAACCAACCCTACAGCTTACTGGCTATGTTAGTCTCAGATAAGTGGATCAACCTTGCTCATCCTCTGGTCCTTTTACCTATAAAATATGGACAATGCACGGTAGCTACTTTGTTAGGTAATAGATTATTTAGATAGATTATAGTGTCTGAAGTTTGGGATTCTGCTTATTTCTCTCTCCTTCACCCCAAGCATCCAAACTAAGCTACTGCTCTGTGAGTCTAATGAAAGCAGAGAACACTATTTGGAGGTGTTACTGTTGTTGCTGTTTACATAATTAAAAAACCTGATGCTTTATTTGTAATTCGAGAAGCTATTTTTTTACTACAAGACAATAGATGTTTAGAGTAACTATTGAAATACGTTAGTACATGTTTGATCAAACTGGCCATCTTTCTTGTTGTAGACTGGCTCCTTTTATTCAACATAAGAATGAACAAACCCTGGACTTTCCCAGATTTAAAATACACATAAACCTGGAAGCAGCCACCACACAACATCACTGTGTAAACATGATAAAATGTAGAAGTCGATCATTTACATTCAATGAGTAACAAGGTGTTTGCAGGAATTAGCTGTCCTTGACCAGCCCAATTCTGTTCATAAGGCTTATGCTTTCACTTTATTGATGCCTATAAATAAACATTTCTTGTCTTAATGTGTCCTGGTTCACAAAGGACTGTATTTTATGGCTGTGGGCTCCAACTCAACCTCAAGCAAAGTTGAATCTTTTCCTCTTGCATGTAGACTTTCAATGAGATCAATAGTTTGTTGCTTGTGGGTCAGTTACCCACAAATTAGACTTCCTATTCTGTTTTTCTTCTGGTCATCTTTGGGGGCTTTTCATTATATTGTAAATCAGTCATAGCTCTCAAGAAAGAAGTGAAGCAGATATCTAAAAGAGCAGAGGTTTGTGTGCGTGGTAGAAAAGGAAGAAGTATGGAGACAGTTTCTGGTTTTGCTCTTGGACAATCAGTTGTTAAGAATAAAATGAAAAGGGCCTGCCTGAGTGTTCTGAACACTGAACATCTTAAACAGAATTTGATCAGCAAAGATGGCGGCAAACTGTATCCAGAAGTCTAAATGGAATTTGGAAGTGCTCAAAGGGCTCTTAGTGCCCATATATGGAATACTTAACTATGCTCCCCTTTGCTGTGTGCCTGATAAACACCATCTGATTTAATCCTCATATATCCCTGTGAGGTGAACATTACTACACTGATGTTAGATGTAAAGACCCTGAGGCTTAAAAAAGTCAGAGAGACAAACAATGAGTAAGTGGCCAAGTTAAACTGTTTATCCCCAAACCGCGCTCTTAATCACATTGATGCTGTCTACAGTCATCATGGTAATCCAGTCTTAGTCAGAATCCACATCCTGGCCCTAGTGAAGAATGGCTCAATTTACACAATGTGCTGTCTTTATTCAGTAATAAATCAATGGTGTTAACTAAGGTGAGAAGGAAAAAAAAACAAATGAACTGATCTAGAAAAGAGAGAGAAAATCTTGTGGTTTAGTGAAAACAGCAAAAAAAAAAAATCAGAATGTGAGCTCAAATTTGCAAAAAATTAGTATTACCTAGGGTGTTTTGAATCCACCCCCTCCAAGGCCCATGTTGCTTTTTATGTCTGTATGTCTGTCTATCTCTCTATCTGAATTCTCTTTGAATAGGCAAACATCAGTAATTTCTTCTTTTGGCAGGGGTACTGGGAATTGAACCCAAGGATGTTTACCCACTGAGCCACAACCCCAGTCCTTTTTATTTTTCATTCTGAGACAGGGTCTTGCTAAGTGGCTTAGCCCCTCATTAAGTTGCTGAGGCTGGCTATGAACTCATAATTCTTCTGCCTCAGCTTTCCAAATCACTGGAATTACTGGTATGTGCCACTGTGCCTGGCAACTTCAGTAATTTCTAAAATTCTCTGGATGATTTCATTATGCAGCCAAGTTCTCAAAGAGAAGTCTGTAAACAGGGAGTATCCATATCAACTAAAAATGCAAATCCTTGCACAGTATCAGAGGAGAAGTAACAGAGCTATTAAAACACAGACTGCTGGCTCTCACTCTCAGTTTCTAATTTAGAAGATCTGGGATTGGACCTGAACATTTGTATTCCTATAAGTTCACAGGCAATGTTGATGCTACTTATCTGGGGCACAAGAGCAATGCTTCTCAAACTCTAGTGAGGATATGATCACCTAGGGATCTTATAAAAATGAAGATTCTGATTTAGTTGGTCTAGGATGGAGTGTGAGTGTTTAAGTTTCTAACCAATTCTTTAGTGAGGCAAATGTTGCCATTCTGTAAGGACAGTTTGAGTTCAAGGAGACAAGGAGAAATGAAGTTGGAAAGGTAATTAAGGACTATGTCACGAAGAGCTTTACAGGATTTTATGATCGCTATAGGTTGGATTGTTGATGTCTCCTGAAGGTCTATGTGTTAAAAGCTATCTTGCTTCTTTTGTCAAGTGGTAGAAACATTAAGTGGTGGGGACTAATTGAGTGCTTAACCACTGAGCCACATCGCCAGCCCATTTTTGTACTTTTTTTTTTTTTTTAGAGACAGGGTATCACTGAGTTGCTTAGGGCCTTGCTAAGTTTCTGAGGCTGGCTTTGATCTCATGATCCTTCTGCCTCAGCCTCTTGAGCTGCTGGGATTACAGGTGTGTGCCACCACACCCAGCATAGTTGAGATCTTTAAGTCATTAAGGACCTGCCCTCAAAGGGAATAATGGGACCCAGGCCCCTTCCTCTTTCCCTCTTTTGCTTCTCCACCATTTGGGCTGAAGTGTAGCTCACCATGTGCTTTCTCTATGACATACTCCCTCCCACAAGCCCAAAGCAATGAGGCCAACTAGTCCATGGAATCGCCAAAACTGTGAGCCAAAACAAATTATTACTCTTTAGAAGTTGGTTTATCCGAGGTATCCTAGTGACAGAAGGCAGATCAAGAAAATGATGTTTTCAAATCAGCTTTAAGAATTAAAGGAAGTTGCCAGGCATGGTGGTGCACACCTATAATCCCAGCAGCTCAGGAGGCTGAGGCAGGAGAATTGTGAGTTCAAAGCCAGCTTTGGCAACTTAGCGAGGCCCTATAAGCAACTCAGTGAAACCCTGTCTCTAAATAAAATATTAAAAAGGAGCTGAGAGTGTGGCTCAGAGGTTAAGTACCCCTGGATTTAATACCCAGTGCCCCCAAGCTCCCCAAAAATGTTAAGGGAAGTCATGGTCTGCTCAGTGTGGGTTTCTTCTGTCATTTGCTTTGCCTTCTGCAGCATCCATTTTAATCTTTTGAAGTAGCAACTAAGAGCAATGAAGGTTATGTTCTCTTTCTGTTTACTTCAGTATGGAAAGAGAGAGAACTCTTTTTTTATTATTATCATTTTATTGTTGGTTGTTCAAAACATTACATAGTTCTTATTATACCATATTTCACAGATTGATTCGAGTGGGTTATGAACTCCCATTTTTACCCCGTATACAGATTGCTGTGTCACATCAGTTACATTTCCATTGATTTACAAATTGCCTTTCTGGTGACTGATGGATTCTGCTGTCTATCCCATTCTCCACTGTCCCCCCTCCCCTCCCCTACCCTCCCCTCCCCTTCTCTCTCTCCATCCCCTCTACTATAAATCGTTTCTTCCACTTATATAATTTTTCTCCTACCCCTCCTTTCCTCTTATATGTAATTGTGTATAACCCTGAGGCTCACCTTCCAGTTCCATGCAATTTCCCTTAACTCTCACTTTCCCTCCCGCCTTATTCATAGAATAAAACACTCTCACTTCTGTTTTAGATTGGCTCAACTTAGTCACCCCATCCACAGCTTCTCAATAAATATCACCAGGTCAGTGCCAGCATCAACTGTCTCAGCCCTGGGTTTCCACATCAAGCATTAACAAGGGAGAAGGGATCACCATGCTTGGCTCCACCTCTGAAGCCAGGATCAATTCCTAAAACCACTTCACTGCTGTGTTGTAAGGGGAAAGGACTGGGAATAAATGTTGGGGGTAAATCACAAGAAGCAAAATGGACTGTGGATGTCATTTTTCCCCTTGAGGACTTTTGGGAATCATTTAAGGATTTTAATAGAAAGGTGGCAATATCAGATGTACCCTTGAAAAAAACACTTGAGTTCTGGGATCAATGACTTCTAGCGAGGCAATAAAGACACCGAGGGTGGTATTGCATTCATCAGGAGTTAATGCTGGCTCCATCTGAGTCCATGGTATTGTAAGTAAAAGAATGTACGAGACTAGGAGGTAATTTGATATGGTTAGAAAAGGGGAGAACTTGGAGATCATTCACATGTTTCTGGCTTTGATAAGGAACATAGGAAAAAATCCATTGTCTGGGAGTGGTAGAAAACAGTGGGGGTTCAACTGGGGAGTAAGACAGGTGGAAGGTAATGTGTTCAGTTTTAAGCAAATCCAGCTTGAAGTTTCCAGACAACATTGTCCTAAAACAGTTTGAACTACTTGTATAGGTCTGAACCTCAATGAAAATAATAGAGATGGATATTTAGAATTAAAAGTCTCTATTTTATATCTGGTGGTATGGATGATGAAAAGAGATCAAGAAAGAGCTGTGAGGGGCTGAGGCTGTGGCTCAGTGGCAGAGTGCTTGCTTAGCACGCGTGGGGCACTTGTTCAATTCTTAGCACCACATACAAAAAAATAAGTTAATAAAATAAAGGCATGCTGACCATCTACAATTACAAAAAATTTAAAAAGAAAAAGAAAAAGAAAGAGCTGTAAGGAATCCTGGCACTCAAGAGATTTAAAAAAAAAAAAAAAAAAAAAAGGACATTCATAAAAGAGATTGAGATGGACCAGGTAGAGAAGACAAACCTCAGATGCAGATGCTAACAAAAGGGTTTCATGCCGGACACAGAACTTCAGAGTAGAGAAGGCCATGAAACATGGTATACACAGAACACGTTCAGGGAGTTAAACCACTGGGACCTCATTAGGTAATATGTGTTGAAGTGAATAGACTTAGAGCAGAGATGAGGAAATGATTTGAAGTGGGGAGTTAGCAGTCATGGACTATCTTTTCATGATGATCAGCTGTGAAGAGTCGTACCCAACAGGGAATATGCAATTTCTTGTCTTTTTTTTTTTTTTTTATAAAGGAGATATCAAACTTAGGACAATCGTCATATCTTGCCGTGGTATTCAGGAGCTGCTCATGAGAGAGGACTGAGTAGTTTCAACTTTGTGTTAAGAAACATCACACAGGCAGATGGAAATGAGCCATGATGAGAGTATTTTCACCCTAGAAATTGGCAAGTGACAAATCAATGTTTTTCCCCCTGGAGTGCCAGGTGTTCAATGTTAAAGCACACTGCTGCCTATAAATCAAACTTCAGAAGCTACAGTGGATATTTTTCATGTTTTTAGTAGCTGTCCAGTATCAAATATCCTTGCTACTTGGGGGGCTCCTGACTTCAAAAACCCACTGAGGGGCACAGTACATCTTCTGCTTACAAAAGACCAATAGATTCAAGGTTTTAGCAGCCAGGATGGGGACACAAGCCACTTCTTTCTAGACTTTAATTCTGAAGAAAACGGTATGAATGAAAAAACAGACAGCAGAGGATTCCTCTTAGCAGAGGAGGAACTAACTGTGTGTGGTTTTAAGAGTCAGGGGACAGGGGAGATGCCCATTGCAGCAGCAAAGTCCTCAGCATGTGTTTGGGCTTGTCCTGTCTCCTTCCAAGTCTCCTTTCCCGACCCCTGCTCTCCCAATCCTCTGTTTTGAGCTTTCCCTGTCATTTCTAAGCTACCCTAAATCCTTTCAATGTTTTTTATATAAGTATATAATACTTCAATGAATAAAACAGATGAAATTCCCACCTCCATGGAGCTGACATTCTACATGTACAATCCAGAGACAGACTCTGCTGATTATAAACCCAAAGTGATTCTAGTGAGTCATTGCCTGCAAAGCTCGAGGATGCCCACAATTATTATGTCACAGTTGGTGCCCATGGAAGCCGGCTCCGAGAGCGAGTTTAGCCTACAGGGTGTTTTGAATAAGTGTCCTTAGATCCACACCAGTCAGAAGGTGGAGAAGGACGAAAGATTGACCAAGGGCAAAGCTGAATGGTGCAGTAGGCCCATTAGCCTTGGCCGACTTAGGGGAGCTATAGAAGTAGAATCACTCTTTGGAGTTGTCTCAAAGGCAGGCCAAGGTCCATACTCATCTGATGTAGGCCACTCTAGGACAGATGTGCCCTTGGGCCCTTTGCAGCTTAGGTGATCCCTGAAGGAAGTTTCCAGCTGAAGGCTGTTGACTGACAGTGTCCCCAGTGGCCTGAGCAGCAAGTCCATCCTTAGGGGAGATCTGAGCAACACATCAATGCTGCTAGTCAACCTTCCAAAAAGTTAAACAAATAGGAAAATGAAATGAGATATAAGGATTAGGTCAGTAAAACACAGGACTGTCATTTTTAGTCCATCAGATCATATACATAGAAACCCAAGACATTCTAGAAGAAATAAGGCTTTTTGTGATGACTAGGTAAATGTCAACATATAAAAACCAATAGCTTTCTTCAACATCAGTAATAACTGAGTAAAAATCATAATGAAAAAAAATCCACTTTACAATAGCAATAAAAGCTTTAAGTAGAAAGGAATATAGTGTAAAATAATACTGAGCTGCTGAGATCATAGGCATGTACCACCGCCCCTGGTGGTTTGGTTTCTCTTTCATATGCCAATAGAGCTGAGGATATGAATAGTGTTCCCGAAATAAATTCATTTTTGTCCATGAGTGATTGTGAAGTTCACTCATGGAAACAAAACAAGATGATATTAAAACGATGTGAAGAATCGTCATGAAGAAATTTGAAGACATTATTCCAAGACATAAAAGAAGACCTACATAAATGGAGAGATACCCCATTTTTAAGAAAGGGAAGACACAATAGCTTAAAGATGTCACAATTAGTCTACACCTTCAATGCAATTACAAACAAGTTAACATTTTCAATACAGTTCACAAGTTAATACTAGGCTCCACAGGAAAGAGAAAAAAAAAATCCTAGAAGAGCCAATTTTAATTCTAAAAAGATGAGCAATTTATCATGAATAGTGGAGATAGAAAGTGAATTCAGGTAGTTTTGCTGAAGAATTCACAAATTTAAAAGATTAACAATAGACTAGGAGAAGATACTTTCTACACATAGAAAAAGAAGATTATTACACAGAATGCATTTTAAATACTACCAACAAGTCAATAAGAAACATAGATAGTGTTTGTCTATATGAAAAAGACAAATATACCAAGAGAAAAATAGGCAGAAGATGTGAATAGGCCAGAGAGAAGGAAAAAAAAAAGACTGGAAAAATACATGCAAAGATGTTTGCCTTAACAGGAATTGGGGTAGATCAAATGTCAAAAAAAAAAAAAAGTTTGAAAGAAATTTTCATACCTTCAGTAGGAAGAATAAAAAGGCCTGATAAATATCAATCAAGTAAGCAGACAACAAAATCTTCTTACCATACTGATTGGATAAACAATAGGTACAGCCATGTTGGGGAATAACTATAAAATCTAGTAAAGTTTAAAATGTGCATACCCTCTATATCTTCCACATCTCACCCCAGAGCTGTGTCTCACGACTGAAGCTTCTCATTAGAGTCACCTATGAGACTATTCAGAAATAGCCCTGGAGATTTTATTTTAATTGGGCTGGGATAAGACCTTTGGGGACTGGCACTGGGGAGAAATTGTCATGCAAATGTGTAAGACAAGTGCATGTGCTTAAGAGTAAATAGACCAAGTGGTTATCAACCTCAGAATGTCTGAGAAATGGTGACATCTGTGTAGGTATTAGTAATTATATATTTATATGAGTGTTCAAGATATACACAAGTGTAAATGAGAGAAAAGACAGATAGAGCAAGTTTGTTTGTTAAAAGAAAAATGGAACGATCCGGGGGAGAGCTAAGTTCCAGGAGAGGAGGTTTGACGCATGGAGCCAGGTCTGAGACAAAGGAACATTTAAAACCTTGCTTTGGAGAATGGAGTCCAATCACATGGAGGACTTGGTCTCCAGAAGATTTACTTTCTCAAGGGCAGTCCTTGACAAGAGTAGAAGAGTCAGGAATAGAAATGTCCATCTCTCCATCCATCCTTCCTGCCTCCTTCTGCAGCACCTGCAGCAAATTCATGGTGAAAGTTTGGGAAAGAAGTGGGAAATCTGCCGGGGGTGGTCTGTTTACTCAGTGAAGGGACGTAAATTATCTGCTAAGGGGTGGTGAGGAGGAGGAAGGCAGTTAGCAACAGCATTTCTAGAACTCAAAAGTGTTTTAAATTAATTTTATTGTCTTTCAATTTACTTGTTGGTTAATTCAATAAAAGTGTTTTCATTTTTAAAATCAGCATTCTCTTTTTAATGATTTTCTCAAGTTCAGAACAAAGTTTGTTGTTTGTATTTTACTTAGGCAACTGGCATTTTGTAAAATATGGACAGGACGATCATTTGCAAGGAATCCGGTTCTGCATGTGTCTCACATCAGACGCACAGACACACCTGGAATAATGCTTCTTGACTGGACCTCGTAGTTCCTAACACAAAGACTTCACAATCACTCATGGACAAAAATGAATTTATTTCTGGAACATATCCATATCCTCAGCTCCATTGGCATATTAAAGAGAAACCAAACCGCCAGGCGCTGTGGTGCATGCCTGTGATCCCAGGAGCTCAGGAGGCTGAGGCAGGAGGATCATGAGTTCACAGCCAGCCTCAGCAAAAGCGAGGTGATAAGCAACTCAGTGAGACCCTGTCTCTAAATAAAATACAAAATAGGGCTTGGGATGTGGCTCAGTGGTTGAGTGCCCCTGAGTGCAATCCCCTGTAACTGCCTCCCATCCCCCCTAAAAAAGAGGAATCAAAGCTATTGAACTTAAGCAGAGGTAGAGTCAGGAGAAGAAACTGTACTTCCTACTCAAAACCAAGACCAGGCATCTTTTTTCCAGGGGTACATCCGAGAGTGTGAGCTCTCTGAATAGACCAGCCAGCAGCATATGGATAAAATATATTAAACAAAAGACCAAATAACATGGCTGCAGTTTGTGAAGGGCCCAAAAAGAGCAAATGAGCTATTTTTGGCATTAGCAATTTTATAAGAAAAGCAACTATGAGAAAAGGGAGATGTAAAAATGTTCTTTCACTGGAGACCGATTACAATGGCACATACAGTTACTCAAGTTGCTTTTACACTCTACACCTGCAGCATTGTGTGAGATAATTATTTTATTCTTTGCTCATTAGAACAAACAGACCTCCCAGAGAGTAATGTGCATTCTTATTTTTTTTAATGGATTTATGGACTCAAAAGCTTTGAATACCAAATTTTCTGTGGGTTACTGAAAAGGCACAGAGGGATTCTAGAACAGACTGGTTGTCAGAGTCCAGGCGCCTTGTAGCCAAGGAAATGGACTTAATTTAATCCAGGTGACTGGCTATTCAACAGAATCTTTTCTTAATTAGTGCTACCTTGACCTCTTCTTGTGGAGTCTCTTTCATGATCTACATTTCTTGTAACTAACTAGTCTTATTTTCCCACACAACTTCCCACAGCTTAATTGCGATAGAAAACGTATTTAAAAAAACAAGTTCCTTCCATCTGAAGCATTTCCAAGTGGCCAGGAAGAAGTCACTGTTTCACTGCTCCAGTTTTATGAAGATAATTTTCCCCAAAAATCAAGACTGTGAAAGGCAATTCTTAGCTGTCTCCAGAATCTCAGCAGCAACACAGTAGTGACAAATATTAAAATAGGGAAATGTATTCCCTCTCAGGTGTGGAAGGTAAAATTCTAAGATGCCCCCAAGTTTCTCTACCCCTATTGTATTATCCCAGTTATTCAAACAATAATCTAGGTGTGCTTTTGTGAAGGAATTCTCCAGACATAAATTCCCTAATCAGTTGAATTTTGGTTAAAGGGATTACCCAGTTAGGCCTAACTTCAGTAGGTGAACTGTTACAATAACTCAAAGACATTCTCCCATTGGATTTGAAGAAGCAAACTGCCATGCTTCAGAGAGGGCCACATAGCAGGGAAGAGTGGAAGACTCTAGGTGCCGAAGGCTTCAGTACTACAACTGAAGTCAGCCAATCCTGGGAGCTCAGAAAGGACCTTGAACCTCAGAAAAAAAATTACTGTCCTGGTCAACACTCTGAGCTCAACCTGGACAGCCTCATAACAAAAGACCCAGTTGTGCCCTATGCAGACTCTATTCCCCATAAACTGTAAAGCGATTAGTTTGCATTGCTTTGATCCTCAGTAGGATTTTATTATGTAGCAAAAGAAAAGCGATATGTTAAGGAAATGCTGATTGAGCTTCTGACTTAAAGGCAAGATTAACTTTTAATGTGTTCTTGTAGTTCCCAAAGCATGTGGAGCCCACCTCAGTGTGAAACATCCTTTTGAGAGGAACTTCAACAGTCCTCTGCATGTTGTGTCAAATTTCTGAGTGGGGAAGTGATAGAAAAGATAATCCAAGTGGTGGGGCTATAGTTCAGTGGTAGAGTGTTTGCCTAGCTCATGTGAGGCCCTGGGTTCAATCCTTAGCACCAGATAAAAATAAATAAAATAAAGGCATTCTGTCCATCTACAACTACAAAAAAAAATTAAAACAAAAAAGAAAGGAAAGATAATCCAAGAATTCTTTTTCTATCCTGATGCGTGAAGGATGAGGCTCGCCTTCATGATATGCTCCCAAGACAGGATCCAATTCAATTTCTTTTTTATTTTATTTTATTTTATTTTTTTTATTGGATGTTCACAACTTTACAAAGCTCATGACAAATCATATTTCATAAATTAGAATCAATTGGGTTATGAACTCCCATTTTTTCCCAAATACAGATTGCAGAATCACATCGGTTACACATCACATTTTTACATACTGCCATACTAGTGACTGTTGTATTCTGCTACTTTTCCTATCCCCTACTATCCCCCCTCCCCTCTCCTCCCATCTTCTCTCTCTACCCCATCTACTGTAATTCATTTCCCTCCATGTTTGTTATCCCATTCCCCTCGTAAACTCTTAAATGTAATTTTGTATAACAATGAGGGTCTCCCTCCATTTCCATGTGATTTCCCTTTTTTTCCTCCCTTTCCCTCCCGCCTCATGTCTCTGTTTAATGCTAATCTTTTCTTCCTGCTCATCCTCCCTGTTCTGTTCTTAGTTGCTCTCATTATATCAAGGAAGACATTTGGTATTTGTTTTTTAGGGATTGGCTAGCTTCACTAAGCATAATCTGCTCTAGTGCCATCCATTTCCCTGCAAATTCCGTGATTTTGTCATTTTTTAGTGCTGCGTAATACTCCATGGTGTATAAATGCCACATTTTTTTTATCCATTCATCTATTGAAGGGCATCTGGGTTGATTCCACAGTCTAGCAATTGTGTATTGTGCTGCTATGAACATCCATGTGGCAGTATCCCTGTAGTGTGCTCTTTTAAGGTCTTCAGGAAATAGTCCGAGTAGGGCAATAGCTGGGTCAAATGGTGGTTCCATTCCCAGCTTTCCCAGGAATCTCCATACTGCTTTCCAAATTGGCCGCACCCGTTTGCAGTCCCACCAGCAGTGTACAAGAGTACCCTTTTCCCCACATCCTCGCCAGCACTTGTTGTTGTTTGACTTCATCATGGCTGCCAATCTTACTGGGGTGAGGTGGTATCTTAGGGTGGTTTTGATTTGCATTTCCTTGACTGCTAGAGATGGTGAGCATTTTTTCATGTACTTGTTGATTGATTGTATGTCCTCCTCTGAGAAGTGTCTGTTCAGGTCCTTGGCCCATTTGTTAATTGGGTTATTTGTTATCTTATTGTCTAATTTTTTGAGTTCTTTGTATACTCTGGATATTAGGGCTCTATCTGAAGTGTGAGGAGTAAAAATTTGTTCCCAGGATGTAGGCTCCCTATTTACCTCTCTTATTGTTTCTCTTGCTGAGAAAAAACTTTTCAGTTTAAGAAAGTCCCATTTGTTGATTCTTGTTATTAACTCTTGTGCTATGGGTGTCCTATTAAGGAATTTTGAGCCCGTCCCCACAATCTGTAGATCGGAGCCAACTTTTTCTTCTATCAGACGGAGAGTCTCTGATTTGATATCTAGCTCCTTTATCCACTTTGAGTTGACTTTTGTGCATGGCGAGAGGAGGGGATTCAGTTTCATTTTGTTGCATATGGATTTCCAGTTTTCCCAACACCATTTGTTGAAGATGCTATCCTTTCTCCATTGCATGTTTTTAGCTCCTTTATCAAATATAAGATAGTTGTAGCTTTGTGGTTTAGTCTCTGTGTCCTCTATTCTGTACCATTGGTCCACCCGCCTGTTCTGGTACCAGTACCATGCTGTTTTTATTACTATTGCTCTGTAATATAGTTTGAAATCTGGTATCGCTATACCACCTGATTCACACTTCCTGCTTAGAATTGTTTTTGCTATTCTGGGTCTTTTATTTTTCCATATGAATTTCATGATTGCTTTATCTATTTCTACAAGAAATGCCATTGGGATTTTGATTGGCATTGCATTGAACCTATAGAGAACTTTTGGTAATATCACCATTTTGATGATGTTAGTTCTGCCTATCCATGAACAGGGTATATTTTTCCATCTTCTAAGCTCCTCTTCAATTTCTTTCTTTAGGGATCTGTAGTTTTCATTGTATAGGTCTTTCACCTCTTTTGTTAGGTTGATTCCCAAGTATTTTATTTTTTTTGAGGTTATTGTGAATGGAGTGTTTTTCCTCATTTCCGTTTCAGAAGTTTTGTCACTGATATACAGAAATGCCTTTGATTTATGTGTGTTGATTTTATATCCTGCCACTTTGCTGAATTCATTTATTAGTTCTAGTAGTTTTTTTGTAGACCGTTTTGGGTCTTCTAGGTATAGAATCATGTCATCCGCAAATAGTGATAATTTAAGTTCTTCTTTTCCTATTTTTATGCCTTTAATTTCTTTCGTCTGTCTAATTGCTCTGGCCAGTGTTTCGAGAACTATATTGAATAGAAGTGGTGATAGAGGGCATCCCTGTCTTTTTCCAGATTTTAGAGGGAATGCCTTCAATTTTTCTCCATTCAGAATGATGCTAGCCTGAGGCTTAGCATAGATAGCTTTTACAATGTCGAGGTAAGTTCCTGTTATCCCTATTTTTTCTAATGTTTTGAACATAAAGGGATGCTGTACTTTGTCAAATGCTTTTTCTGCGTCTATCGAGATGATCATATGGTTCTTATCTTTAAGCCTATTGATGTGGTGGATAACATTTATTGATTTCCGTATATTGAACCATCCTTGCATCCCAGGGATGAATCCTACTTGATCATGGTGCACAATTTTTTTGATATGTCTTTGTATCCGATTTGCCAGAATTTTATTGAGGATTTTTGCATCTAGGTTCATTAGAGATATTGGTCTGTAGTTTTCTTTCTTTGAGGTGTCTTTGTCTGGTTTCGGAATCAGGGTGATGTTGGCCTCATAGAATGAATTTGGAAGAGCTCCCTCTTTTTCTATTTCCTGAAATAACTTGAAAAGTATTGGTATTAATTCTTCTTTAAAGGTTTTGTAGAACTCCGATGTATACCCATCCGGTCCTGGGCTTTTCTTGGTTGGAAGATTTTTGATTGCTTCTTCTATTTCATCTATCGATATTGGTCTGTTTAAGTTGTGAGTTTCCTCCTGACTCAGTCTGGGCAAATCATATGACTTAAGGAATTTATTGATGTCTTCACTTTCTTCTATCTTATTGGAATATAGGTTTTCAAAATAATTTCTAATTGTTTTCTGTATTTCTGAAGCGTCTGTTGTAATATTGCCTTTTTCATCCCGTATGTTAGTGATTTGTGTTCTCTCTCTTCTTCTCTTCGTTAGTATGGCTAGGGGTCTGTCGATCTTATTTATTTTTTCAAAGAACCAACTTTTTGTTTTGTTAATTTTTTCAATAGTTTCTTTTGTTTCAATTTCATTGATTTCTGCTCTGATTTTAATTAGTTCTTGCCTTCTGCTACATTTGCTATTGTTTTGCTCTTCCTTTTCTAGGGCTTTGAGATGAAGTGTGAGCTCATTTATTTGTTGGTTTTTCCTTTTTTTGAGGAATGACCTCCAGGCAATGAATTTCCCTCTTAAAACTGCTTTCATTGTGTCCCATAGATTCCGATATGTTGTGTCTGTATTTTCATTTATCTCTAAGAATTTTTTGATTTCCTCCTTTATGTCTTCTGTAACCCATTGATCATTCAGTAACGTATTGTTCATTGTCCATGTGATGTAGGATTTTTCCTTCCTTCTTTTATCATTGATTTCCAGTTTCATTCCATTATGATCTGATAAAGTGCATGGTATTATCTCAACCCCTTTATATTTACCGAGGGTTGCCCTATGGCATAATATGTGATCTATTTTTGAGAAGGTTCCATGTGCTACTGAGAAAAAAGTATATCCACTTGATGATGGTTGATATATTCTATATATGTCAGTTAAGTCTAGGTTATTGATAGTGATATTGAGGTCAATAGTTTCTTTATTCAACTTTTGTTTGGAGGATCTGTCCAATGGTGAGAGAGGTGTGTTGAAGTCACCCATGATTATTGTGTTGTGGTCTATTTGATTCTTGAACTTGAGGAGAGTTTGTTTTATGAATGTCGCAGCACCATTATTTGGTGGGTAAATATTGATAATTGTTATGTCTTGTTGGTGAATGGTTCCTTTTAACAGTATATAATGTCCTTCCTTATCCCTTTTGATTAGCTTAGTCTTGAAGTCGATTTTATTCGATATGAGAATGGCCACGCCTGCTTGCTTACGAGGACCGTGTGCTTGGTATATTTTTTCCCAACCTTTTACCTTGAGTCTGTGTATGTCTTTTCCAATCAGATGAGTCTCCTGGATGCAACATATTGTTGGATTTGTTTTTTTAATCCATGTTACCAGCCTATGTTGCTTTATTGGAGAGTTTAAGCCATTAACGTTTAGAGTTACTATTGATATATGGTTTGTACTTCCTGCCATGTTTGATTATTTATCTTTTTTTTTCCCCCCCTAATTTAGTTTGTTTCTCCATGGTTAGCTTTCCCCCCTTCCTCTGTCTTTACCGAGGCACTTCCCGCTGATGGTTTTGGTTATTGTTTTCCATTTCTTCCTCGTGTAGAGTTTTGCTCAAGACGCTTTGCAATGCTGGTTTTCTGGCTACAAATTCTTTTAGCTTTTGTTTATCATGAAAGATTTTTATTTCGTTGTCGTATCTGAAGCTTAATTTTGCTGGATACAGAATTCTTGGTTGGCATCCATTGTCTTTCAGTGTTTGAAATACGTTGTTCCAGGATCTTCTCGCTTTCAGCGTCTGTGATGAAAAATCCGTTGTCAGCCTTATTGGTTTACCCCTAAATGTAATCTGTCTCTTTTCTCTTGTAGCTTTTAATATTTTCTCCTTGTTCTGTATATTGGATAGCTTCATAACAATGTGTCTTGGCGTTGGTCTACTGTGATTTTGTGTGCTCGGTGTCCTGTATGCATCTACAATTTGTATATCTGTTTCCTTTTTTATTTCTGGAAAGTTTTCTGTAATTATCTCATTCAGCAGGTTATTCATTCCCTTGGCATGAATCTCTGTGCCTTCCTCTATCCCGATGACTCGTAAGTTTGGTTTTTTTAAGTTATCCAAAATCTCTTGGATGTTTTTCTCGTGATTTTTTACCAGCCTATCTGAGTTGGCTAGACTCTTTTCAAGTTGATATATTTTGTCTTCATTATCTGACGTTCTGGCTTCTACTTGCTCCACTCTGTTAGTGATACTCTCAATTGAGTTTTTAATTTGGTTTATCGTTTCCTTCATTTCTAGAATTATTGTTTGATTTTTTTTAATAATCTCTATCTCCTGATAAAGATGCTTAACTTCTTCTTTTATCTGTTTTTATAATTCCTTTTCAATGTGATCTTTAAGGTTCCTTTCCATCTGTCTAAGGTGTTCCTTGAGTTCTTTATATGGCCATTTTTCTGATGACTCTAGGTCCTCCTGAATATTTAGGCTGTCCTGCATTGTTTGTACTCCTTTTCTTCCTTGCTTTTTTATGCTCATGATACTTCTTATTCTGTTTGACTGCTGAGTTACTGTTTACTCTTATAAATTTATTTGATGCTTGGGAGGAGAGGTATTAGAGGGGAAGGGAAGAAGTCACTAAAGAGAGTGAGTGTAGGCAGGTGGGGTTCAAGAGAGGGGGAATAAGAAAGTTGAAAAGAAATGAATAGACAAAAGAAAAAAGTGAGAAGAAAGAGAGAAAAAACGAAAAAATAAAAATTTAAAACAAACAAAAAAAAATTATAATGGTATTAAAAAATGGAAATTAAAGTTTAAAAAAAATAGTAATAATAATAGAATAAAAAGAATTTAAAAAAAATGAAACCATTGATAAGAAAGTTAAAGAACAACAACAACGTCAACTACAAAAAGTGAAAATAAAAAAAAAACTAATAATAATCATTAAAAAATAATAATAATAATAAATGCAGTCATAGAGCTCGATTAACTTCTCTTCCAGTAGGTGGAGCTATGCCCACTGGGCCAGGCTTCTCCTCTTGATAGGTGGGAACCAATCACTGTGCCTCAGCTCTTCTTCCCATACTGTGCGAGTCTCCAGTCCTGAGTGCCTAGGTCCTTCTCTTGTGGTTCCTCAATCCAGGCCCCACTCGCCTGTGATGCTTACCACATTACTGGCTACACGCCGGGTCTGCTGCTCCTGGGAGCCCTGTTTTCAAGGATGCCTGGGCACACCCTTTCTGTTTTCCTCCCTCGGACCCTACGTTTGTAGGGCTTGGGGCTGAGGACCCCCAGCGAATTTGTTTGCCCTCAGGTAGCAACTCCCCTGGTAGCTGGTGCAAGAGACCTCTGTTGTCAGCCCTGGTGGGAGCGATAACCGCGCTCTTGGGCGCCACGCTTGTTCACGACCTTAGCAGCGCTGCCGCGGCCTCCGCTGCTCCTCGGCCTGGTGCCTAGCTCCCAGGGCCCAAGCGGCTGCCGCCGCGGCTCTCCAACCCTCTCCTCCAGAGCACGGGTCCCCTCGCAGGGGGATGCCCAACGACCCCAGAGCAGGCTCTGCCCCAAGGTGCAGCAGGGAACAGGCGACCGAGGCGCTTGAGGCCGTGGTCCAGCCTTCAGAGGACAGGGCTCGGCACGCAGCCCAGTTCCAGTCTCTAGATGTGGCTGCTGGACAGTGTAGACAGGGCCATCAAGGCAGCATGCCAAAAGCAAATGGGGGCTCCCGCGGAGTGGATTTTCGGCCCGAAACCCCAGCCCAGCCAACAATTTCAGTCCACTAACTCTCCCTGTATATACAATATTCAAAAAAAAAAAAAGGGTGGGGTGTACTGAGCTTTCTTTGCCTCAGGTACTTAAGATCCACTGCTGATTACCCATTCAGCTTCTCTGCAGGGAGCAAAGTGAAAGAGGAAGCATATGGGCGCAAAGCGCCCGCGGCTCTGAACAGGAAAGCGTCTGGGAGCCAAGCGTCTCTTTTTCAATCTTTTTGTTTTTTTTTCTGCTGCTTGGCCGGGTGGTCCACTACAGACTAATGGTGAAAGGAGCTCTAACAAGCTGTGCAAAGTCTCTATTAAAGCCGCTACTCTGAGCACCAGTTTCAGCAGTTCAGCAACCCCCGTACGCAGCCCAGTTCGCTATTTCATAAAGGCTTGGTTAGATTCCCTTCACGTTGCCTCCTGAGCTGGGTGGGCGGGGGGGCTGTTTGCTGTGCAGGTGGGGACCCTTATCGCCGCACCGGGCCTGGCCGCCGGGGGCCGTTTGCAGAACCGGGCAGGCGGCGCTGGCGGCCGTTTGGCGGCGGCTGGCAGGGAGACTGAACCTCTGCACCGCGTGGCCAAGATTCACTCGTCTGGGACAAACTGTCACCTCTCATAAACTTACTGATTCCCGGCAGGTCTCCTTTCCACGGAATTTTGCTAGAGGTTCCTCCGTAGGTAGATTCTAGGTGTATTAATGGGTCTTTCTGATCGCGTTACTGTGGAGATCCTGAAAATACTGCTTCCTCCCCGGCCGCCATGTTGGGTCTCCTCCAATTCAATTTCTGCATGAAAACTAGACCTACACCCTTTTCTCCCCCTGATTAGTGAAGCAAATAATTGAAAGCAACATTATAACAGGGAGACTCTGAATCCATTCTAATTTGTTTTTAAAAAACAATTTGTTTTCAATTTTTGGACTTTCAGTTATTAGCACATGTGAGATACCTCTCACAGTTGATGTTTCTTCTTCACAGCTGCTGCTTCTCCTTCCCTCCTTCTTCCTCCTCCTCTTCTAGATTCAATGAAGAGTGAGAATTTATTGTGTAAAGAACTATAGTAGGAGCGGCTAGAGAAATAGCTCAGTTGGTAGAGTGTTCTCCTAGAGTGCCAAAGCCCTGGGTTCAATCCCCAGCACCACCACAAAAAAAAAAAAAAAAGCCACTAAGAACTATAGTAGGAACTATAAGAATGGCTCATTATGTCTGCTATCCCCAAACATTCCTACTAATTGGACCAAGAAAATGTGGGATTATCTGTCCAGAAATTTCTAAACAAGGAAGGAAGCTGGCTATAATCTCTTCATATTTTTCTTGTGGACCCAAAGTTACAAATCGAAGAAATTTGGATAGCAGAGCACAGCGCCACAATCAAAGGATTGATTTGAGTGTGTTGTCACTAGACAGCAAAAGAGCAATGGGTGTCTAGGAAGGGTCATTGGAAGGAAATATCAGAAAGTTGTGTGTGCTTTCCCCCCACTTCCTCCTACTATTTAGGGTCACTGGGGAGCAGAAAGGTCCACAGATTAGGTTAGAGGACCTAAAACCTGGATGGACTAAACACCAGTTTGTTGAATATGAAAATTGGCTGAAACATGGTTCCGTAACTCATCCACTGTTGTCCTCCAACCCTCAACCACTGGGTCACTTCTTAAGTCCCTGTGTTTGGATCTGGAAAAAACCTGAAGAAAGTCATTTTTTAGATGAGTTTCATAGATCCACGAGCTTCCTTTCGCTCTACAAATGCCACTGGAGTCAAGCTCTGGGCCCTGAGAGGGTTTAGTCTCCTCTTCAACCCACTCCCAATTGCTGCAGGGGTTAGGTTTGGGGGAGAAGGGGAGTGATCAAGCTGCAGTGAAAGAACTCTGAGAAGGAGCACCCAGCTGGGCTGGGATGAGATGGGTGTGGCCATGGCAGATTGCAGGGAAATGGCTTTGGTAGAGTGCAGGCAGGCGTTGAGGGGGGTTAGCCCAGAGAAAAGTAGCATGAAAGAGACTAAAAGTGGAACATGGCAGGACAGGAGGAGCAAGACCAGTCTTGAGTGAATGGGGTGAAGCTATGGGAAGTGACCACACCAGCACAGGGGCAAGCCATGAAAATGACCTTGGAGGACATGGAATGGTGGGTGCAGGAGAGTATGTGCTAAAGAAAGCACAGATTTGCCACAAGATCACTTCCATTATTAGGCCCAGAGTTTACTGAGGAATTGAGTTTGTTCTTCACATCAGCTCTATGGAGTCTGCTGCATTTGGTGAGAATACTATGGTTGAAGAAAATTATTCATTCTTTCAATAAATATTTATTGAATGACTCTGTGTTAGGCACTGGGTTAAGTGTTAGGAACAAAGAACCAATAAAGACACACTATCTTCCTCAAGAAAGAAGGATGTGACACTTAGTGTGAGCTTTAATAGAGGCGTTTCCATGGTGCCCAGTGGGTGGTTTAAATCAGCTGAGAAGTTCAGGGACAACTGATCTGTCTTGAAGAAGCAGGACCAAGTGGAAAGGTATGATGGGGGAGGGGGCGATGGTGAGAAATGATAAAGAGAATTCAGAATGCAGAGCGGGAAGGCACCCAGATGCTAATTGCTCAGGGACCAAGTATGGCGGGAGAACAGAGAAGACCTCATAGTAGATGGTGGAAAGTGGGACTTCAGACATGCCCAGAAGTCTGCACCCTTAAGTTAATGGGGAGGCTGGTGGGGTGTGAAAATATTATTCAGAAGCTGAATGCAACTTTATTTTAATTATATAAAGATCATATAAAGGTCATTCCTGAAGTTTATCAGATAGGAATTGTTAAGATCAGATTTAGAAAAACTGGTTATAAGGTGAGCCCAACAATTTATATAGGAAATGATGACATCCTGAACTAAAGTAGTAGTGAATTGTGTGAAGAGAAAAGACATTTAGAAAGTTCAAAGTATATTGTTTATTGTCCTCAATATAAAATTCTAGAAGATAGCTTATCTGTCTTGAATTGGAAAGATGATGAATTTTAGAATCAGACAGTTCTCAGTTTCAACTTTAGCTACCTACATATTAGCTGAGAAATATTTTAAGTCTTCACTTTCCTTATCCATAAAGTAAGTATAATAATATATAGTTCACAAAGCTATAAAAATTAGTAATCACATATGCAAAGTGCTTAGCATATGTATGCATTGAATGGTTGGGTCCTCCCAAAATTTATGTATTGAAGTCCTAATCCCCCAGTGTATTGGGTGAAGCATTTGGGAGGCAATTTAGGTGATGATGTTGGAGTCCTCATGAGTGGATTAGTGCTTACAGAGCTTTTTCATCTCTCCACCATATAGGAATACAACCAGAAGTCTGCAGTCTACAACCAGGAAAGCCCTCACCAGAGTTCAGTCTTGCTGACACCCTGCTCTCATACTACTGGCCTCCCCAAGAAATTGTTTTAGCACAATTGTTAAAAATTGTTAACAATGGTTTGGAATTGTTTAAGCACCTATGATGCTTTGTTATAATAGCTCAGACTGATGAAGGCAGAATAGTAGCTTGAACTTTATAGTTGACTTGTATTTTTATAACTGACACATTTTACTTTTGGTGTTTAGATTTCAGAAAGTCAAATGTAATACCATTCAACAAAAATCATATAGGTTTCATGAGCAACATATATGCTCTCTGTGTCTTTTACTGTTTCTATTATTCAACTTTATTGAATATTCAGTTGTTTGCTAGAAACCATTTCCTATTCCTTTAGGGGAAAAAAAGTGAATAAGAAGTGGGTAGATGTATAGATGGATAGAGTGGCATCAAGTCAGTATAACATTGATTATAAACCAACCCCAAGTGAGTTGTTTTAAGACAACCTTTTTTTTAGCTCACATATCAATGGGTCAGCTTTCCATTACTGTAACCAGTACTCGAGATAACCAACTTGTCAAGGGAATGTTTGTTTTGGCTCACAGTTTTAGAGGTGTCAGTCTATTCAGAGTCAGTTGATTCTATTCCTTTAAGCTCCTGGTGGCACATCATAGCAATTTGTGTAATAATCTCACCTCACAGTGAAGAAAAGAAGAGGAAGAGGAATAAACTGGAGTCCCATTATTACTCTCAAGAACACTCACCCAATAACCTAAGCTCTCCCACTAGGCTCACCTCTTAAAGTTTCTACTACTTCCCAGTAGTACCAACCTGGGGTCCAAGCCTTTAACACAGGCCTTTAGGAGAAATTAGGATCCAAGTGATAGCAGTCAGCAATATGTGTGTGCCGAGTTCAGCTAGGACAACTCACCTCTCCTCCATTGAGAATTGGCTGGAGTCAATAAGGTTTTGCAGTTACCTGGCAGCCAATGTCCCCACTTACACTTCTGCTTCTGTTGGTTATTAGAGGGGCAAGGAAGGCATAACTGAACTAGCCTTGGTCTTTCACCTGGTGGCTGTTGCAGGTTCCCAAGAGCAAGAGGAGGGATTACTCCTATTATAAGCTCTTCTCAAGTTCCTTCGTCACATTTGTTAATGTGCCACTGGCCAAAGCGGATAACATGGCTGATTCAAAACTCAAGAAATGAAGCAAATAAATTTCATGTTTGATGGGAGGAGCTGAAAAGTCATATTACAAATGCATGGGCAGAATTTGTGGCTTTTTGTATTTTCAATCCACCACCATCTGGGCTAGCTTAGGATCTTTTGCATGGTGGTGGTTGCAGAGCTTGCTAGATCAAGTTTCCTTGGCTGTTATCCAATAACATTTTACCACTCATACTCCCACTTTATGAGATCTCCAACTTCCTGCAAAGTCCTGAGAGTCCATCTCTGAGAGTCTCCAAAGAGCATCTCACTGTTCTTAGATGCCTCCTACTTAAGGATATTTCCCTTTTGCACCAGCCTCCTCTCCTCTCATTGATTAGCCAGATTAGCCAGACACTGCTCTCTTCACGGCATTTAATATTCTCCTTTACCACCCAAGCAGTGAAGTCATTGAGGCACTAAAGTTACCCAATGTGTCATAGCACTGCTAGGAGAAAGCCACACATCCAGCTTCACATTACTTTTGGATAGTGGAATACTAGAACCACCTGTGCCTCCATATCTTATAGTGTTTTGAAAGCATACTGTCTTGTAGATTTTCTATATAGTTCACCTTCCACTCCAACCAATCACAGGTCCATTGGCTATAAATTGGAAGTTGTAAATGGTGCCCAGTCAGAAGATGAAGCCAAGACTATAATTAATCCATCTTCAGGTCACCTATCCCATGACTAAAGCTTATCCATGTGACTCATTCCTTATTGTGAGTTTTCCCCTTATAGATATCGTAGGAGAACATCATCAGTTCACCAAATACAAATATATAAATCTCAGAACAGAAAAGAAGATTCCAGATAATTTCCTTACTCCATGTTATGGTTGAATACAAAGCATCCCCCAAAAGCTCCTGTTATAATACAGAAGGTAAAGTGATTAGATCATGAGAGCTGTAACCTAATCAGTGGATTGATAATTTGAATGAACCAACTGGATGATAACTATAGGCAGATGGAACGTGGCTGAAGAAAGTGGGTCCCTGGGAGCATGCCATGAGGATTGCATATTTTATCCCTGTCTCCTTGACTTTTTCTCTATCTCTGAGTTGCTGTGACCTAAGAAGCTTTCTTCTGCCATCCCCTTTGGCCATAAGGTTCTGCCTCATCTCTGACCCAGAGCAATGCAATCAACTGACCATGGATTGAACCTCCGAAGCCATGTGCCAAGATAAAATTTTTCTTCTCTATGCTGTTCTCATCAGGTATTTTTATCATAGTGTTGAGAAGCTGACTAACACACTCTATCAACATGCTACCAAGAGCTGGTAGTGAAGCCTCTCCACAACCCAATGAGATAAAGGCTATTATGATACCTAATTTTTAGATGAAGAAACTAAAGCTTGAAAAGAAATAAAGAAAATTGCCCTGGATCTCAAAGAAAGTAGATGGCACAGTTGGGATTTGAACCTAGACATCCTGACTCCAAAGTCTTCACTGTATCCTGTCCCCTAAATGGAAATCATTCCAGTAAGTATATATTTCAGAATTTTTGTTTGGAAATTTAGGTATTTATAAATGCAACAGTGAAAAATTCTTATTTCTTTCTGCTAAAAAAAGGAGAACAAAACAAACCAACTTTGGTTTTAAAACAACAATAAAAAGGAACACTTAAAAAGAGAAAATTATAGTAAAATTGGTAACTGTGTTGCACTAAGACTCTGTCTTTTGGAATAGTATGGCGTTGTACTTTTAAGTGTGCTGTGTGTGGCTGTGGATGTGATGGCCTTAACATGACAGTCAGGCAGTGTGATAAAAAGAACTTCAGACCCATGTCTCAGATTTTCTCAGGTCCATAAGCTGATTTCCTTATTTCCTGTTGTGGTCTTGAGCAGGTCAATGCACTGTCACTTTTCTCCCCTGAAAGATGAGTTCCCTCACCTTCCTTCCAAAGTTGTGGATATTGAATAAGTTAATGCATACAAGATTTTAGGCCAGGACCTGAACCAGAGTATGTTCTACTCGAGAATCTGCGGCCATTATTATAAACCTCCAACCTTTTGAAACAAGGTGGAAAAAAATAAATCATTCTCCCCAAATTGGATAAAACAAGAGTTTGAGCCAGCAAACATTGCTTTCTTTCCATTTCACTCCTTTTCTAATCACTACTAATCCTACTTCCTTTTCCATATTTTTTTCCAGTCCTCATGACACACATGGGTGAATTTTCATTTTCCTTAAGATCAGCTGTTTACTCTTTTCTTTTCCTCCCTTTCTTTAAACACAATCCCACAAGCCATTCTTTTGGTGGGGCCATTTGTACTGGTAAAGAATTTCAATAGGTAGAGGATGTAAAAAAATCAAAATATCAAGGTTGTGATATTTTCGGAGACTGGTGAGCTGCTTGGCGTGTCTGGAACACAGGATATTACTGGGGGATGTTTTGTAAAGGTAATTAGAGGCAAAGTGATAAAGCACTATGAATCCTATTATAAGAAATGCAGATTTTACTGTAGGCAGGGGATGCTTTTGAAGTACTCTGAAGAGGCCAATGACACAACAGGTAAATATAATATAATAAAGTGGTTTTGGCATCAGCATAAAAGTTAGATAAGAATAAACACTGGATTCAAGTAAACAGATAGGAATTTGAGATTGTGGCAAAAATATTCCTGATAAGCTGCGTAGATGACCTGAGCCACCATAGAACCATGGGAATGGTGGAGACGGAATGGATTCCAGAAGCATCTGCCAGGTTGAAGACATATTAGTCAAATATTTATTAAATGTTCATTCATTGCGATAAATGTTTTAGGTATTAGAGATACAGAGTGAGCAGAGTCCTGTGCTCAGGGTAGATAGGCTTCAGGTGGTGGTGAAGGTGCTAGAGAACAATACAACTGAGAAGGGGGAAGGGAGCTGCAGGTGGGAGGTGCTTTCTTAGGGAGGGTGCTGGAAGGGGGCATCCCCAGTGCAGCACCACAAAGAGAACACATGAACCAGCAGTCTTGGGGACACAGCAGGGAGACATTTCCAGGAAGAGGAGCTGCAGGTTCCAAGCCTGGAGGTTTGGTGTATATTCCTGGGAAGCAGAATGAACATATGAGAGCAAGGAGCAGGAGGGTGAGAGCAGTAGGGGACAAGTGAGGAGGGGTGTCCAGGGGCTAGTTTCTTCTTTAAAGGACACTGTTGCTTCTACTCAGAGCGTGATGGAAGCTGTTTTGCATGTCTTGGAGTTCATTGGTCACTAACTAGCTCATACTTAGACATGTCACTTGAATTTTTCTAGGCTTCAAGTTCCTCATCTTTAAAATGGGTACCAAATGATATCCTTACATTAAATGGCTTTTGGAAAAGAAAGTGAGGGTTGACTGGCTATAGAGAATCAACAGTTTGGGAAGGGACTGTTCCTCTGCTCCCAGCCCACAAAAATAGAAAACGGTGATCTTTTCTAAGAGGAAACATGGGAAGAGAACCATGTTGAAGGAGAGAGGAAAACAATGAGATCACTTTGGATTCTCAGGTGCTATGTGGCATCCAGATGAGGTCTCTGGTCACTGCAGGTTCTGTGGGTCAGGAAGGGTTTTGCCAGGAGAGCAAAATCAGAGAAGCCGAGGAGTCTATATTTTTACATAGGTAGCTCTGACGTTCTAAAAAATCTTTTTTGCACTAGTGCCACGCAGTTGTCAATGTTTCCCTAAAGCTGAAAGAGAGGCTCATTAAACCATAAAACAATCTGTGTTCATCACTCCTAATTCTCCTTCCTCTTCTGCAGGCCCACATGCCTGCTGCTAACTGCCTCTCCCTCCAGAGGGTCATAAAGCAGGTGGATGCCTGGAAACAGCAGAGGCTTGTTGGACTTTGCTCTATTGTCTATAGCAACTTCCAAGACCCCTTCCCTCCCTCCACTCCAAGTTTCCATTTGCTTGTGTCTGTTTCCCCAATTTTCTTTGTCTTTCTCCCTTGTATAGTGTGCTCCCAGGAATTATATATCTCCCCCATTCTTCCTCTTACAATATAATTATCCTTTGTTTTGAGGGACATGCCTAGGTTTTCATTGACTCTGGACCTTGCAAGTCTCTGTCATTCAAATACACATCCATTGGTATTTAAACATTATTGCATAATGGCATCACCTGCCAAAGATGTCGGGAGGGGGGCTGTCTAGAAAAAGGTCCCTCTCCTAGCCTTCCCCAGATCCTGCTCTCTGAATGGCTTCGGAGCGGATGGATCCCTGGAGCCCAGAGTCAGGAACCCAGTGGGCAACTCCGCACTCTCCTGCCCTGCCACCTCTGGGAGGGCAGAGGCCACACTCCCGCAAGCATCTAGCACTCCCACATGCCTGTAGCTTTCAACCCTCCACGAAGAAAACCTCATCTGGTTAACCAAACCATTGACTTGCTTGAACCTTAATAAGTATCCACATCCCCTTTCAATTTGGGTCCCACAACTTTCTCTAAATCTTGATCCCTGGAAGTCACATGTTATGTCCAGTCACCTGGACTTACAAGGTGGATTATAATCAATGGCTCTTTCTACCAAGCATCTTCTGTCTTTTTGAACCCTTCATACCTACTCCACCCTTGTGTCAGAGATCTAAGGGCCCTTTTCATTTCTCCCCCAGTTGCCTTTGAAAAGTGGAGCTGGGGGTATGGGAGGCAGGAAGAATCCAGCCAGGGAGTCAGTCCACCTGGAAGACCACTTCTCTACTGAAATTTCTGCTCCCAAATCATTTCCTTTCTCATAGCTCCAGTGCTTTGTCGTTGTGACGTTGTGCGTCGTTGTCTGTGGGCTTGCCTACCTTTCCAAAGAGATCATGAACCCCCTAGGGCCACCTTGATTTCCTCAACCCTGGCCTCACTGCTGAGTCTGAGCAGGTGCTGAATGAATATTTATTAAATGAATATGTAAATTTCTTTATTCTTTAATCACCATGCTAAGATTAAATAAGATATTGTATATTAAAATGTCATCCCTATTCAATACTTTTCTTTCATTTACCTTATTTTGATGTCTTTTTCCCTCCTAAAGTCATTACATAAAGGAATTCTCTATTAGGTGAAATTTCTTGCTCAGGGTCATCCTAATTTGTCTGTTTTTATTTCTTAAAACCAGCACTACTTTACTTATTGTTTTTTCTTGCACATTTTAAATATGTAATTCTTATCCAGTATCCTAATTACATGAAACCAGTGCCCTCAAAGAACATAGCAAGTTGTGTGAAAATCACAGAGCTTTTTTTCTACTACATCTTCACGGAGAACTCTTAGAGTCTCTGTGGGATTCCTACCTCTTCCTCAATGCAATTTTATTTTAGAAATGCCACCATTTCAGATGGAAGTTTATTGAGAGGGGGTATGTTGCAACTAATGAATTGAAAAGTTGAGTACTATTCAGTACTATAATATTTCTCAAATAAACTTTAATTTTGTTTGGGATTATGAAGTTACAACTTTAGATTCACCAGAGAACTAATTGCGTTTTCTTTAATCCTAATACACTTTCCTAGAAATACTGAATTATAATCTATCTGGTGTCCCATCCAATTTGGAGGAGGAGGACTTTGAGCTTTCTAACATTCTTTTATTTATTCTTGCAAGAAATATTTACTGATCACTTCATATGTGACAGGCACTGTTTGAGGCTCTGGTCTATAGAATGAATAAAATGAAGTTTGTGTTTTAGAGAAACATCTATATTTATATAAATACATATATACATGCTGTTAGGTTATAATAAGTGCTATGAAGGGGTGTATGGACAGGAAATCCCAGATGACAGCTATCGTTTCAGATTGTACTACTGTTGTACTGTTGACTGAGAGGGTGGCATTTGAACCATAGGAGTACATGGAATATGTGGGGGGGATATGCAGATAGAAAGGGGAAGGGAGAATCGGACTGAGCCCTCAGGTTTTCTGGATGGAATAGAAGAGGAGTAAAGAAATCTGCAAAGATATCTGGAAGGTAGGAGGAGAATCTGAACAAGTGGAGGAATAGGTGGAGAAATTGGTGGACCGGTCCTGCTGACACTGAGGACTGGGCTCTACTGAAGGCTGTGTTCCCTGAGAAACATGCAGTCCCCTCTGGCCCTCAACCAGACCTCTCCACAGGTCCCTCTCCACAATGTCCTGTTTTCTACTGGTCTTTAGTGCCACAGATGTACTGTACCTCAAGCAAATCAGATTCTTCCAAGCCATGGTGGGGGTTTTGGGGTACCCTGAGGCTAAGAACCTAACTACCAAGAAATGGGAGGAAGCCATTTCTGGAGTTCTAAAGCATCTTCTGGAGTAAACACGAGGAGCTCAGGTCTCTTTTCCAGGTTGTCTAAACAACTTTTTGAAGTCTATCACTTTCCATCTGACTCAAAAATGAAAAGGTAATACTCAGGGTCTCCAATTTCTCTCCCTTTTCTTCTAATTATACTCCTTCCCTAGAACTTACAAAGTCTTTAGTGAAAGAATAACGGGGTAGCATGGAGACCTGTAATATATATTGTTTTGATACCTGGTTTATACCCTGATTTCTACTAGTGGTTCTGAACACAGAGGAGGATTAGTAAATAACAGAAAATACTGAAAATGGGTTTTATTTTTTCCCAGTTTTGGGACCATTCTTTTCTCCATGAGTAGTCTTAAATTGTCTGGCCTACAGTTGGGAACATGCATTTTGGCTCATGTTCATAAAATAAAGTTATGGCTTCCCTTTATTTCCTTACATTCTCCACTGAAAGGAAGCTAGGATTTGGAGCTGTCTGTCCTGTAAGGCAGTGGAGAGAACATATCTTCCATGAGACAGGCATTTCCAGACACATCTACGCACCCTCCCTCCGTCCAGGTAAGGGCACGGCCTGCTCACGGGTGGCAGGAGGGTGCTGGTGCTTGTGATCTCCCTTGAGTTCTGGGTCTCTGCTTTGATGTCTTCCTTCCTCCCATTTGGCAGCCAAGCTGAGAGTAGCTAGCCCAGGCCAACGTGGTCTTAAACCCCAGAGGCAAACATACTCTTTTTTTATTCTGCTTTCTTTTTGTTGTTTATTTTCTTTCTGATTTCATTTTCCCCTGATATTTGTGGAAGGTCACGATCCTGACCTTTCCTTCTATCACCAGAGTAGCGGTGAGTTTTGGCTGAGTTTGGGGGTGGGTGGAAGAGTGAAGAAAACAAAATCACTCTTATAGACTACTTTAAACCAAAGGTTTTTATTTTTAAAAGAATTATTGAGATATAATTCACATAATATAAAATTTGCCATTTTAAAGTGTATGATTCAATGGCTTTTTATATTTCACCAAATTGCACTAATTCTAGAATATTTCAACACTCCAGAAAGAAGCCCCATTCCCACTAGCAGTCACTTCTTAATTCTCCCTCCCCCTAACTCTGGACAATGACAAATCTATGACTCTATAAACTTGCCTATTCTGGACAGTCATTTAAATGGAATGGTACAGGATGTGACCATTTATGTTTGGCATCTTTTGCTTGGCAAAAATGTTTATGCTTTCCTAGTTTAGGCAAGAGTAGCCCTCAGCATTGCTCTGTTCAGATCATCAGAGGCCAGCATTGGAGCCCAGAGCCCAGGACTCAGCCTGCCTGGTGCGGAACTATACCTTTCACTCCTTTGTCTGCCTTTGCTCCATCCATACCAGGAGAGCTGCATCAGAGGACAGCTAGGGCCCACTGGGTATTTGCGTATTGAAGGAAGTCCTAGTCTTAATGCTTAGTAACAGTATCCAAAGGACACCCCCATCTCATGGAAACAAAGCCTCTTGTGAAAAACATACTTTGCTCTTCCTACTTCTAAGAGGAGCAAAGTCTTGAAACATTCTGAACATTTGTATCTATTTTGTGTCATCTTGGCCCAGTAGGATTTTCTTCCTAAATCTTCTCATAAATCTTCCTAAAGCTTGGTCAAATCTCCCAAGGTTAAAAATAAAATAGTACAACTGCATGATTGGACAGTGTGGTCATTAGCACTTTTATTTTATATAACTTTGATTATTTTTCTCGTACTTCAGTTCTCCATGATGTTTGTGTAATGAGAAAACCACCTAATAACGTAGCATGTGGTCCTGTTGTTAAGTGATGTCTAACTGCATATTGTGATGAAGACTAATTGTTTAAATTCTTGGGCTATTTTTCTTGACTACTTCCACCAATAGACCTAATAGAGCTCCCAAAAAGATCGATTAAAAGAGCAGTAACTTAAATAACCTAGGAATTCCAGTCTTGCTCAAGTTCTCATTGAGCCTAAGGAGGTAGCCCTGTTTCCTAAAATTCCCTATATTCCTCTATCCCTCTGACCATTCTCAGAGGCAGCATCTGATAGAGAGAGAGAGAGAGAGAGAGAGAGAGAGAGAGAGAGAGGGAGAGGAGAGAGAGAGAAAGAGAAATTTGAGTAGCTCTATGACTTCCCATTTGTGATCTTGGGCAAGTGAATTAATGTTTTTGAAGTTCCTTGTCCTATGTGTCAAATGAGGGATATAATACCACCTCCTAGGTATTCTGGGAACTTTAGCTGGAGCAGTATCTGTAAAATGAGCAGCAAGAGGCTTTGCATGAGAGGCGCTCAGTCAGTAATGGTTCTCTACTCTTTGCCATAAGGCTGGGCCCCTCAAAGAGACCACCCTGGCTGGTGTTGAAAAGGCAAGTCCCCAGGAGAGCTCTTGGAGAGGGCCCATGGCAGTCAGCCCCAGTTAGCACTGCTTTTCTTTGGAACTCTTTTAGCTGTTGCCTCTGACAGTGATCCATCCATATGCTGCGTTCCCTGCCTCTTTCACATCAGTCATGCCAACCACATGCACCATTTCTCCTCCAACTTCCAGTTTCTGTTACAGAAAGAAAGTTGTCCCCAGGCCTCACTGCTGTTCTGGTGCACCCCTCCTACCTCTGCTTCACTCTCAGCCCAGCTTCCCACTCCTGATTCCTCGTATGTGACACTTCCTACACAGATGACCAAAGACAGGAAAAAACACCAGTCCCCTACTTCCATCCTTCTCCTTTTACACATTCTTATTAATCCTCCTCCCCAACAACCCATCTCCACCTACTCCTTTCTTCCATTTTCTAGTTCTCTTTTGAGGTTGATGTGAGAGAAAATAAATCTCAAGGAACAATGGATACCATTGTCTAAGTATTTCCAGAAATGAGTGATTAGTATTAAGTCTGCCAAGCTGAAAATACTCAGTTTTTGGCACTCACTGAAGTTTATGTAGACAACACTAAACAATTTCATCCTTACATGAGAAAAGTTCCAAAGATAATTCTTACCAAAAAAATCTGACTTCAACATCAAGCACCCTGTGACCAGTCTCCTGGGAAGGTGCTTCACTCTTCCTTTGAATGTGGAGTCTTGTCGGCTTTATTAACTTGTTTATGCATTTCCCTCATTATAAAACTGGAATCCAAACTTAAGGTGGGGGGGTCTACCTTCAGCCCCCCGAGTGTGACATGGAATCTATATTTTGTGATAGTTAAAAGCCCAGCTCTGGTACCAGGCTGATCCGAAGCCCTAGCTTATTGACCAAGGAAAATTTAATAAAATCTTAGATTTGTAATACATGTAACAGAATAATATTTGTTACTTCGACAGTTTCTACTAGACTTACGTGTTTCGGTCTACAGCTCAGTAAAGCACTCAAAAGTGTTAGTTATTACTATTATTGTTGATGCAATTACCATCGTATTCTTAGAAAAAGATAAAAAACTTAATCATGAGCTGAAAAGTAAAGGAATATGTATATGTAATACCTGCACAAGGTATGCTAAGAATATTGAAGTAGGGGTTCTGAGACTTTCATGTACATCTGAATTAGCTATAGAGCTTGCCGACATGCTGATTGCTGGTTTCTAGCCCCAAGAGAGCTTCTGTCAGTAAGTCTTGGGTAAGGAAAGAAAATTTGCATTTCTAACCAGACCCCAGCTGCAGCTGCTGTAGCTGGTCTTGCTCCATACTCGAAGCAGCTCTAATATGTATTATTTCTCTTCTAGAAAAGGAGTTGAGGCCAGGTGCGGTAGCACAGACCTGTATCCTAGTGGTTGGGGAGGCTGAGGCAGGAGGATCATGAGTTCAAAGCCAGCCTCAGCAAAAGCAAGGCATTTAAGCAACTCAGTGAAATCCTGTCTCAAAATACAAAGTAGGGCTGGGGATGTGGCTCAGTGGTTGAGAGTCCCTGAGTTCTGTAGTGCTAGGAGCTCTATTAGGTCAATAAAATATAGCAGTGTGTTAGACAGACATTCTCTCTGCCTCCTAGCGCTAATGACTTATTGGAGTAATTGGCATTAGCCAAAATAATTATGTAAGTGCAAAATCAAAGATTCTATTGAGTAAAGGAACTTTGATGCTCATATCAACTCTGTGAAATAGTACAAATATTATTATCCCTCTTAGAGTTAAGCTTCTAAGGCTGGGAGAATTTTTAGAAATTTCTTCCTAATTCAATACAAATAGAGTTAAAGAAATTCCTCAAGGTCACAGGAATAACTGGCATCCAAGCTGAAAGTAGAGTCTGACTTGAATTTTCTTTTTATACTGTCTGAAAGCTAAAAATATGGCCTTCGTGTTTTATAACATACATGCTATATATAAAATGCCAATTATGTTAGTAAGAAAAAAGTAATAACAAGAGAGCTGGCAGGCAATATAAATAGACTTACTGCCACACTGATTTAGAGCATTGGGTGATATTTATAATATAACTTAATTTCTATTTCTCTTGGTGGCCTGGAAGTCTGCCATTATTCTTTTTTATTATATTACTCGGTGAGTGTTTTTCTCTCTGAATCTTGGGATACATTATCAAAAGGACACATGACCCTGTTTGATTGAGTTTTACTACAATTTTTTTTATAATCAGAAATTTTATTTTGAAGAGTCCATAATTTGTGGAAACAACTTACTTTTAAAATTTTTATGAGAATATAATTTTCATTCTTTTATAAAATATTTCATAATCAGGGACATATTGACCTAGTCAAAAATTTTTCTAGTTCTAATTATAAGGAAACTAAAAAGTTTATAGGAAGTAAATAAGAACTAATACTACTATTTGGAAAATATTAAAAGAGAGTGATGAGAAGCCCGTATAAATTTAAGGTCATGAGTTTTAGTAAACTAAACTTTAAAATTACACTGGACAAATCCATTACTTGATTTTCATTAACTATGAAAATTAGAAATAAGCCTCAATTATCCAGGCATGGTGGTGTACCCCTATAATCCCAGTGGCTCAGGAGGCTGAGACAGGAGGATCGAGAGTTCAAAGCCAGCCTCAGCAAAAGTGAGGTGCTAAGCACTCAGTAAGACCCCGTCTCTAAATAAAATACAAAATAGGGCTGGGATGTGGCTCAATAGCCAAGTGTCCCTGAGTTCAACCTCAGTACCAAAAAAAAAAAAAAAAAAAAAGAAAGAAAGAAAAAGGAATTACCCTCAATTCAATAATTCTGAACCCAGTGACAAGGGACATTATGCTTATGTAATGAAAACAGGTCAGAGTCGGGATGTTAATCATGGTGGCCCACATTACTTACTATTAATATATGATTACAGAGTTTCAAAGGCACCAGACCTAGATGAAAAATTAAAAATCAGATAGAATAGCATTTCCGTAGCCAAAGAGGACATGGAAAGTTGTGCACTCTTACCGCTCATTGTACTGTTGAAGAAACCAAGCCACTGAGAGAAAATGACCTGCCCACCATCACAGGGTCAAACTCCATTCTTCTGATGCTTTTCTCTGAACTATGACAGTGTTCTGGTGTTTTGTAAATTTTATTTACCTTCTGCTTCATAGATGCTCCTTGAAGCCAGGGAAGTTGGGAATTTCTTGTATGTGGTATGAAAGGAGAACAGAAATTACAAAGTCAAAAAAGTTTATTCCTGGCTTGATGCTTCATAAGCCTAGATCCTAGAATGAGAAGAAATATTGGGAACAATGCATAATAATGTTAGAGCAAGAATTCCTGCCCCAGGCTCCATAAAGATGATCTGGGATGAGGAAGGAGTTCAAAATGCAGAGGCAGGTTTTAGACATTGTTGGTTTCTGGGAAGGCGGCCCGTCACCTGCTGCTTCTCACAGGCCTAAGGGATGTGCTTAGAAAGTTCAAAAGCAAAGTGGATCTGGGACCCTATCCTCGGAGTAAGAGCGAGTCTCCAGCATTCCCAGACTTGATGACAGGGAGCAGAAGTAATGCTAGACAGATGGGCCCCAGACAGCATCACTGAGTTCTCTCTCCTATTCCTCCGGAAGGATCCTGTGTACCCAAGGTGAATGCCGTGACATTGAGTGGAGGACCCAGAAAGGGCCTGAGGTTGCACATGGGGAGGAAGCAGCAATGACCTACAAGAGTAGACTAATGTGGAGTCCTCCCTCTCTCCAGCCCTTCCCCAGACCTCAACACTTTGAAGGCCTCCCCAAATTTAGAGCTAATCCTGAGGAATAAAAGGAGTAATTGAAAATGGGGGTAGGAGACCACACTGTGTGAACTAAGATCAAATTTCCAATCATTTGGCCAAATGTTGAATAAAGATAAATGTTAATTTCAGTTATAGCAAAATAGAGAATTTTTTTCCTGTTACACATATTGCTGCTTATTTGGTATGAATGTAGTTTTCCCAAATGGCAAGATAGTTGCTTTTCTGAATTCAACTTAAAAAAAAAAAATCATAATTTCGTCTAATTAGTTGGCATGTAAAGTGGCCTTAAACAGCATTTTAGGAAACATGGTCTCTTCTTTTAAATGAAAAACTGTTGTGAAGAACAATTTATATCTTAAAAAATTTTAATGTAAAACTTGTGTTGGTATTACACTTTGGATTTGAAGACCAACTCAGCCCCCATACATTCCCCTCACATCCTGTGTTAGGAAGTTTCCAGAAACTCCACTTCAGTGAGGGCCTCCAGAGAAGACCTCCCAGCTTCCTTTGGGACACATTTCCTGCTGACAGTCAGCAGAGTAGGTTATAATTTTTTTATTGTAATCCAAATTATCCTTCCCACTTTTCAATCTTATTATTTACACATCTCAGATGTCCCTGTATTTATTTCTGAATGTATGAAATTCACTTTTGGCTAATAAATATTCATGCCTTTGAGAGTTACCATTTGTAAAAAAAAAAAAAAATTTTAAAAAATAGATGATGGGTCTACTTTTCTTTTTGTTTCAGAGATATCAGGAAGTAACTCTCCAATGTGGTTCAGGACTCACTGTGTGGTTACCTCCTCCAGGAAGCATTGATGATCAGATAATTGGTAATCCTTGCAGTTTTTGTTACCTACTGGTTTGGGACTCCCTCATTTACAAAATGAAGATACTTATAGTTCTTACCTCTTATAGTTGGGAAAATTAAAATATAAACCCATGTAAAATTATTATTGCAGTTTCTGGCAAATAGTGGTCAAGAGATGTCAACTATTACTTACTATTTGACCTGGAGGAAGATATTGCCACATCTCCTCTTTCCCATCAATAATTTTCTTCTTTTCCCCATTTGCACCATTATTCTGTAAATGTTTATTAAAAAGTGCTGAATGAAGCATTTACCATTTGCTTTCAGTTTTGGGTTCTATAAACTTTAATTAAATCCATACCATGTGCCAGACACCATGGTAGTGAGTCAACAGAATGATTAGAATGTAGTCTCTGTTCTTCATGGTACAATGTAGGAGAGAATTAATCTATAATATTACATTGTCACCCGTTGAAAGATAGTTATTGAGGCTTCCTGGAGAAGGTAACCACACAGTGAGTCCTGAACCACACGGGAGAGTCCATCAGTGAAGAAGGTGCTGGGCCCTTCCAGACAGAGGAAGAAACTGGAACTCAGGAAAAAAGAACAGAAAGATGTGGTTTGTAGGGGAACACATTTGTGAAGATCAAGGCAAGAATGCACATGGAGGGTTCATACCTTATATCTAAATAGAAGTTATAACCAAGCTAACAAACTGCTATATAAAACTCGTTTTACCTTCTTCTCTTGATAAATATACCTTCATAATATCTTGGCAGCCTGGATTATAATTTGGAATTCTCAAAATTATTGGAATTCCACGCTAGAAAAGTAGTGGGAGGAGAGAGCCAGCCTTTACCTCTTGGCCACTACTCTCAGCTACATGTTTGTGTCCCTCCAAAACCCATACAATGAAACTCTCATCCCTAATGTGAAGGAGAGAGGACCTCTGAGAAATAACTAGGTCATGAAGGTGGAACTCTCATGCTGGAGTTGATCCCCTTATCTTAGTTTTCCCTCCTACCCATGTGAGGAAACCAGGAAAAGAGCCCTCAGGAGACAACGGATCTCTAAAGCCTTAGTTTTGAACTTCTCAGTCTCCAGAACTGTGAGAAAGGAGTTCCTGCTGTTTCAGTCACCCAGTCTGTGGTATTTTGTTATAGCACCTCAACTACCTTTCTTTTTTTAACCGCTGGCTTCACAGCTTACCTCCATTTCTTTGGAACCCATGTTAGAAATTTGCCTCTCAGCCATCCCACCTCAGACCTATGCAGAAGTATGGTATTATCTTTCAGAGAAAAAAAAAAACCTCGGGAAGAGATACATACAAACTCTGTGTATAATTTTTGGGCCATTAGTCCTAGGGAAGTTGGGATGCCACACATTTATAGCATAAACCATAAGAAGGAAACTTGGGTGTGAGTGAGTTCTGTTTATCTACATAGATCCCTCATCTGTGATGAAGACCAACGAGCACAAGAACTGTGTGCCCTTTAAGGAGCAACTCTCTGAACAGACACCCTGCATTTCTGGATCTAAGAATGGTAATGAAGGAAAGCTATACTTCTCCATCATGAAAGCATAAACAATAAGGTATAGAGAATGAAATAAAAGGCTGGAGGGATAGATGGGAGATCTGCCATGAACATTTTTGTATTAAGGAGAGCTGTGCTGTAATATGTTGGATAACTGAAATCTTAAAAGCTTGTATGCAAAAAGATGTCATGATTCCTGTTGGGGGCCATGAATGAATTATGGGTTGGTTTGAGCCATCTCAAGGCAGAGGGGTTGCTTTTCTGAAAACTCTCAGTGAACTTACCACAGATGAAAAAGTTTCTGCATTGTCAAGTCTAACCAACTTGCTCAGTCCACAGATGTCCTTGTCTAAGCTCAATCAACTGTTTGATGGCAGATTCCAGCCTGTTCAGATTATGCCGACACCCTTACCCATTGGCTCAAACAGCCCTAGGTTCAAACGCAGCAGTCCAGAAGTAGAGGAGGTGGGCTTAATCTGCTAACCCCCAACCAAGTTGTCTTTGCCATCTTCTTCCTGTTTTCCTCAGGCAGTCCTTCACTCTGAATCCCATTGGTGTTCCTACCCATTTAAATAAAGCACAGGGGGCTTTATTTTGTTGTTAGACCCTGTCTCCATCAGAGCTGGGTCATTCCACTGTGCCCCCATCCTTTCACATATTTCTGTGTCTTGTCTTTATTTCTTAAATTTCTCATTCCTTTAATATGTCTGATCTGACTCACCACCTTAGTTCAGGGAAACGAGTAAACATCAAGAAGGTCATGATAGATTCCACTTAAAACATAACTTTGGAAGACAGATTGATGGTCAAAAGTCAAGATAAAACAGGGGTAGAGGAAAGAGTTTGGAAATAATTCAGTAAGAGATGAAGTTGAGAGCTGTGGAGATGAGGGGATGGAATCCACACCTGTTCTGCTGGTAAAGCTAGGAATTACTGATCATTTAGAGATGAGGGTAAGAGATTGTGCAGAATGGAAGACAGGAAGGATCAGAAGACAATGCCCATATTTTGGTTCAGTGGCTGTTTATTAGTTTTCTATTGTTGTTGTAAGATATTACCACAAGTTTAGTTGCTTAAAACAACATCAGTTTGTTTCTCACAGCTCATCTCAGTTGGATCCCCTGCTTAGAGCCTCACGAAGTTGAACTCAAGGTGTTGGCAGGGTTCCATCCCCTTCTGGAAAATCTGAGAATGAATTTGCTTCCAAGCTCATTCAGGTTGTGGGTGAAAGTCAGTTCCTTGAGGCTGCAGTTCTAAGATCCCATTTCCTTGCTAATTGTTAGCCAGGGGCAAGTCTTTGTTCTTAGAGGCAGCACACATTTCTGTTCATTCTTTCTATGTGGGTCCCTTCCAACAAGGGATGGGTGAATCCTCTCACACGTTGAATCTCTCTTTTCTGTTGGATCTTTCTGCTTCACTTCTCTTCAGCCTTTCTCTTCTATAATTAAAAGAGAACATATTCTGCTTTTAAGGACTCATGCGTTTTGGTAGGACCTACCCTCTAATCCAGGATAACCTTCCCATCTCAAGGTTCTTAATCTTAATATCACATATGGAAAGTTCCTTATGCCATATAACACAATATATTCACAGGTTTTAAGGGTAAGGGCACAGACATCTTTAGGAGGGTATTCTGCCTGCTATAGACTAAAAAGATTTTTGTAATTGTCTAGTCTAACCAATGTGCTCAGATGTCCTTTGTCTAAACTCAATCGACTGTTTGATTTCAGAAGTTGGGTGAAAATCCAGCCTTCCTGATTTCTGATCTAGACCATTCACGATGATGATCTGATGTTCCCCAAATCTATCTCCCTCAATCTCACCCAATTGCTCTTTATCAGAGCCTTTGTTTTCTTCATTGAATACATGAAATCCTAGAATAATGTTGTTAGTTTATTTACTTATTGGCTGTCTTCCCTCACAAGTATGTAAATTTTCAATGAAGGTGCAAGTCTGAAATAGTGCTTTTGTCTGATTTGTTCACCATTGAATCTCCAGCACTGCAAATAATGTTAGGTACACAGTAAATGTCAGTAAATACTTAGTGGATGAATGATGATGACAAGATTTGGCCTGAATATGTAGGTCTTCAGAAAAAGAAGCAAGGTCACAGTCCAACATACTTTTGATCTTCAGATTCAAAGCATGTTTAGTTCTTCACTGATTCTTCTGGCAAACTCTTCATACTGATTTTTTCCCTTTTTTTTTTTTTTTTTTGGTGGTGCTGGGGATTGAACTCCGGGCTTTATACATGCTAGGCAAGGACTCAACCAATTGAACTCTCTCCCTAACTCTTCTGGCAAACTCTTGATTTCAAATGTGCATTTGCAGCATAGCCACTCAAATGATAATGTTAACATGTATACCAGTTGAGATGGACTGTGGTTAGATTTCCCCTAGAAGAGGTGTTAAATTGTGCCTGTAAAGCAAGCCAGTTTAACCACCTATAGAAATGTATCTCCCATTAGTTTTCCTATTAAAATAAATCAGCAGTATTAAAGCATAATTTTGTTTAATCTTTAATATACTAATGAGAGTTATCAGTGCCATCTGGATATTTGCATATGTTTATGTCTTCTACAGTGTGAGTTATAAATTTTACCTCTATTTAAATCTTACTTGACATACAGGGTTGGAAATAACTCAAGAGGTTATCTTGTTTATTCTCTTTTAGAAATATATAGTTTTTATATATTCATAAAACCATTCATAAAATCAGCTGAATAGATATTTCTTAAATAGTGTCCAAAAGATACGGGTCCTTGACTAAAGGCCCAAAGTTTTACAAGTATTAAAACCAATATGCTCTTTCTGAAGATTATTCGTTCTTTCCATTACTATTTAAATTGCTTTGGCTAATTGTTGTCTCATATCCCAGTGAACAGAGATGAACACTAAAAATAATTTATATTCATCACTCTTCTTCAGGATTCTCTCACAGATGATAGCTGTAAGTTAAGTTTTATTTCCTGGGATATTTTTCCTTGGTGATTATAATTATAGTAACTATTATTATTATTATTGGTACTGGGGATTGAACCCATGAGCTCTCTAGTGCTCATCTCCAATCTTGCTTTAAATTTTTGATTTTGAGATAGTGTCTCACTAAGTTACCCAGGCTAGCCTCTAACTTGTGATTCTCCTGCCTCAGTTTCCTGAGCAGCTGGGATTATAAGCATGTGCCTCAGTGCCTGGCCCCTGGAATTTTTTTTCCCTAATTAATTGTCTATACAGTGTCCTAAGATACACCTCATTTATGCGATCTCAAAGTGGGCACAGTGTTTTGTCAGGGTTCTGAATAATGACATATGTAGCGAGTGGATGCCTTCTCTTCCAGGTGTACTCTATTTCTTAAAGAAATACAAGCATTTCCTTTTTGATCTCTTACTCATTTTAGGGCCCATTGTGACTTATAAACTCGGGTCTCATCTATGGAATTTATATGTTCTCTGTGCATTTTGGTAGGAATTAATTTAAAATAAACTGCAAGGGATAGTAAAACAATCAGCACATCAGTTTTTCAATATTTCCTTGAGTTTTTGATCCCCATGGTTCTGCCTGTGTGTGTGTGTGTGTGTGTGTGTGTGTGTGACAAGTCAATTTTTTAAATCTCAAAATTTAAAAATACAGACCTCCTACTTTTGTATGCAACATGTTTCTCATTCATTTTAGTGGCTGTGTGCTTAGACATGGGAACTAATTTCATTACAGAAATGTGTACAGCTTCATGTAGAGCGGGCTCTCATTAGTGAGGAGCTGCTCAGGTTTAGCAAGTATAGGCATTAACACTGGGGATTGCAGGTGATGTTCTCTGGAAACTTCATGTGTTTTTTAAAATCTATTTATTTATAAATTTTTATTTATTCGTTTTAGTTATACATTAGAGTGTATTTTGATGTATTTATGCAAACATGGAGTCTTTTGTGGGTGGTACTGGGGATTGAACCCAGGGCACTTAGCCACTGAGCCACATCCCCAGCTTTATTTAGTATTTTATTTAGGGACAGGGTCTCACTGAGTTGCTTAGCACCTTGCTTTTGCTCAGGCTGGCTATGAACTTGCAATCCTCCTGCTTCAGCCTCTTTAGCCACTGGAATTACAGGCATGCACCACCATGCCTTGTCTTAATGGACTTAAAAAAAAAATGTCCTGTTGCTTCAAGGTGTGTTTTCCAAGCAGAATTTGTATTCTATTTTTTAAATTAATAATTTTAAAAATAAATTTAGTGTTTCCTAGGACTAGTTCCTGAGCATCCTTTTAATTTTTTTAGCCTTAAATTTCCTTCTTGTAGTTTCTTGTCCTATAGGGTGCCGGTGGGCATATTTCTCTAAAGATAACACTGAGATGCCAGGCTTGCTATTAGTGACCCCCAGTGGGGGAATAGTCACTAATAGTCCTCTAATTTTATTGTAAGCCAATGCATTAATTAGCTTTGTATTACTATATTAAAATACCTGAGGCAACTTACGTTTTTTTTAAGAGAGAGAGAATTTTTAAAAAATATTTATTTTATACTTTTCAGTGGACACAACATCTTTATTTTCTTTTTGTGTGGTGCTGAGGATCGAACCCAGGGCCCCGCGAATGTCAGGCAAGCACCCTACTGCTTGAGTCACATCCCCAGCCCAAGGCAACTAACTTTTAAAGAGAAAAGGTTTATTGAGCTCACAGTTTTGGTGGTTCAAAGTCCAAGATTGGCAGGCCCCTCTGGATTGGCCTTGGGTGGGGGGTGGAAGGTGATGGCACATCATGGTGGGAGTATGTAGGAGCAAATGGTTATATCTGAAACAGGAGCAGAAAGAAAGAAGGACAAGTGGGACCAGGCTTGCTACTGTTAAAAACAATCCTCTTGTAAGAGCTCAAGGGGTTGCACCTGAACTACCAGGGGTTGTGTGTAAACTAATACAAACTCTCTTTTATCCTGTGACTAAGGAGTTCCTACTTGGTTCTCCCTCTGAAATGTCCCACTGTATGCTAGCAGTACCACTCTGAGAACCAAGTCTTTAAACAATAGGACCCTTGGTGGACGTGCCAACCACATCCAAACCATAGTACCTGGCTTGGAAATCATGTGTAATGGAAAACACCTGCATCCTCAAGATTCTTTCACCATCTTGTTCTTGCTCTCAGATATCCCTGAAGTGTGGATTGTGATACAATATAAACAAACAGAAACTGGGATTTATTCTCACTTTTTGTGTGGCACTGATGGTTAGGAGATGATTTTATTAGATCTTGCAATTTTTTAAAAAAATTAAAAATTATTGTGACTTCTTTAATTTTTTGTGTTAATCTTTGGAGTACCAACATGTTGTGGCTATCATTATGTAATAAGGAGGGCATTATTTGATTCCAAATATAAGGAAATCTGTGAATCAAAATTTTTCTGCCTTTGTAAATTTGGATGATATATATACTACTTCAATTAGAAATTTCTCATTTAAAAGAGTATATCATTTTTCCCCCAAATCCTTACATTTGTCTTCTGGGAAGTTAGTGAAACTTTTCCTACATTTTGTATATTGTTGAAAAGTTACTACTTGGAAATTTTACCTTTGTCCAATATTTACAGTTCATCACAACTTATGCCAAGACTGAATTTCTTTTATCCATCTTCAGGGCCGTGGGCCCAATCTGGAGTGGGATTTGTTGTCAAAAATACCCTTTGGGAAATCTAATATATAGGTTTTATAAATAATATGATCCTTTTCATTACTAGGTTGGACAGATAAAATATACATAAAAAGATACCCGTACATTCTTTTTACACCCTTAATGGGTTAATTTCCTTAATGTGTAATAAATCACAGTCCCTAACCTTTCCAGAACCCATGTAAGAAGACAAGACAGATAAACATATCATGGCTACAGAAACATGTCATAAAACCCCCATGAAACACAATTTAACATATTACCAGTTATATATCACTATTTCTCATGGCTATACTTGTTCTATACCTCATAGCTTTCTTACACTCTCATCCCTTATCAGAAATCCTGGGGAAAATTATATTAGATAGAAAAAGCCATTCAAACCTGAAGAACTGGTTAAACAGCAAAATACTTTTACCCTGTTGATAAGAAAATTGGACAACATATCTGTTTCTGAATCAATTCATACTTTGGGAGTGCTTTCAAATATTTTAAAACAGAATATGTTTAAATTATTATCAGAAAGCCATAAGTTATCGGAAGAGGAATAAATGTTTAAGGAGAAAATTATGTGTTAATATGTTTTGTCTAAAAAGAAGAAAATTGGGGCTGGGGCTGTGGCTCAAGCGGTAGCGCGCTCGCCTGGCATGCGTGCGGCCCGGGTTCGATCCTCAGCACCACATACCAACAAAGATGTTGTGTCCGCCGAGAACTAAAAAATAATAAATATTAAAAAATTCTCTCTCTCTCTCTCTCTCCCTCTCCCTCTCCTCTTTCACTCTCTCTTTAAAAAAAAAATAAAAAATAAAAAGAAGAAATATTTATTTTCTTATTTTAACTAATTGTATTAAACAATTGAATGGAGGATCCACATCTTGCGCTTTCTTATGGAATCGTAAAAAAAAAATTAGACTTGAAAGTGAGCTGTTTTACTAGTGGAGAGGCCTGGAGTGAGAAAAGAGTTTGGGTTGGTTCTTGGCAAATAAAAGTTTGCTGTATTTCAAGTGGAAGAAATGATTTACGTAGAGGGGGTAGAAAGAGAAAAGGGGAGGGGAGGGGAGGGGAGGGGAAGGGAGATAGTAGAGAATAGGATAGACAGCAGAATACATCAGTCACTAGAATGGCAATATGTAAATCAATGGAAGTGTAACTGATGTGATACAGCAATAGGTATACGGGGTAAAAATGGGAGTTCATAACTCACTTGAATCAAACTGTGAAATATGATATATTAAGAACTATGCAATGTTTTGAACGACCAACAATAAAAAAAAAAGTTTGCTTTATTGTAGCTTCTGGAAATTGCTGACAGCCATGGATGGTTAGGAGATGGTAATACAGAATGCAGGTAATACAGGCACTAACCCCTGGTCCATTGAGTCCTGTTCGTCATCAGTATCTCTGGTCCATGAGCTTTCTCATCCAAGTCTCAATATATTGCTCTACCTCTTAAGGCAGTTAGCAGGCCTTGTACCCTAAGATTCATGGAGGAAAAAACTCAAACAGGCACAATCTATGTTGGCAACAACACTAAGGATGGATAAAATAACATCAAGACAGTGGAGTATCACTATACCCATGGCTGTTAGTACATATTCCTCCTGTGGAGGTTACTGTGCTATGTTCTGACATGTTTTTTCATTGGGGACACACAAGGACAAAACTTCACCACTCTCCAGGAGTGGATCTCACATAAAAGACAAGACTATTCTTCCTGTTCATCACCAGGAAGAGATGGATCTCCAGATAGGACCCCAGTCCAAGAAAGTGATCAGTTAATGAGAGACTTCAGAATTTAGGAATCTGTGTCTGTGTCTTCACTGCCATGAAATCCACTGTCTTTAATAACTGTGGTTCTTTAGAGTAAAAATAAAAATAAAAAGAGATCCTACCAGGTTGCATACTCTTGGGAAATTTTTTGACTTAATTTTACCTTTGTGTGTTAAGAACAGAATGTTTTCTCTGATATAAGGAGGCTGATTCATAGTGGGATAAGGAGGGGGAGTGTGGAAGATATAGACGAACTCTAGATAGGGCAGAGGGGTTGGAGAGGAAGGGAGAGGGCATGGGGTTAGAAATGATGGTGAAACGTGATGATCATTATTATCCAAAGAACATGTATAAAGACATGATTTGGTGTGAATATACTTTGTATACAACCAGAGACATGAAAAATTGTGCTCTATATGTGTAATAAGAATTATAATGCATTCTGCTGTCATATATATATATATATATATATATATATATATATATATAAATTAATTAATTAAAAAACAAAGAATAAAAATAAACCAAGTATTAAAAAAAACAGGCCATAAAATGTCTCAATAATACTTCCAAAGGGTCTCTCTTCTTTCACTCTTCTACCCCTCACCCTGGCATGCACACGTGGACCTGTGTGTTTTGTAAAAAATAACCTGTCACCAACTTCATCATTTTATGATCTTTATCACTCACCTCCTTGCCATTTTAGCATACATCCTGCAACAAGCACAGAGTGTGTTATTAACTGAGATAGCAAAATGACATTTATCACCAATTTGATCTCAGAGATTTTTCTTATCTCTTTTCTTGTGATTTTTCAGATCTTACTAAGTAGAACACATTACCTTGAACATTGAATATAATTCCAGATACATCTGTACCCAAAAGTCTTTGTACTAAAATTGCATTTCTCTTATGAGCTAACTAGGTAAAATGTGAAAACAAACACTATCAAAAATGGAGAGTGCAGTTTATCCTTGCTCAAAAGATATGCGTCAATATGAAAACTACTTTTAGAGTGAGAGACATATGTGAAGAAAATAAGGAGAGAAATCAGTTCAGATCAACCCATTGATTTGCTTTGTTTTGAATTTAATTTTTTATTAGTTATATATGTATAACTAATAGCAGAATGCATTTCCATTCGTTGTACACAAATGGAGCACAACTTTTCATTTCTCTGGTAGTACACAATGTAGAGTCACACCACATGTGCAGTCATATATGTACCTGAGGTAATGATGTTCATCTCATTCCACCATCTTTCCTGGCCCCATGCCCCTTTCCCTTCCCTCCTTCCCATTTGCCCAGTCAAAGTTCCTCCATTACCACAACCCCCATTATGGGTCAGCATCCACTTATCAGAGAGAACATTCAGCCTTTGGTTTTTAGGGATTGGCTTACTTTCACTTAGCATGATATTCTCCAACTCCATCCATTTACCTGCAAATGTCATAATTTTATTCTCTTTTAATGCTAAGTAATATTCCACTGTGTATATATACCACAGTTTCTTTATCCATTCATCTATCAAAGGGCATCTAAGTTGGTTCCACAGTTTAGCTATTGTGAATTGTGCTGCTGTAAACATTGATGTGGCTACTTACTGTAGTATGTTACTTTTAAGTCTTTAAGATATAGACCGAGGAGTGGGATAGCTGGGTCAAGGTCCCTTTCCAAGTTTTCCAAGGAATCTCCAGACTGCTTTCCAGATTGGTTGCACCAATTTGCAGTACCACCAGCAATATATAAGTGTAGCTTCCCCCCACATCCTCACCAACACTTATTGCTGCTTGTATTCTTTTTTTTAAATTTATTTTTTTGTTGTAGTTGGACACAATACTTTTTATTTTTTATTTATTTTTATATGGTGCCGAGGATCAAACCCAGGGCCTCACAAGTACTAAGTGAGTGCTCTACCAATAAGCCACAACCCCAGCTCCCTTGTTACTTGTATTCTTGATAACTGCTATTTTGACTGGAGTGAGACCAAATCTTAGAGTAGTTTTGATTTACATTTCTCTAATTACTAGAGACGTCGAACATTTTTTCATATATTTATTTATCAATTGTATTTCTTCTGAGAAATGTCTTTTCCCCTTCTTAGCCCATTTATTGATTGGGTTGTTTGTTTTTTTGGTATTATTTTTTTTTTTCCTGGGACCAGCAGATCCACAGCTGAGTTCTACAGGACCTACAAAGAAGAATTAATACCAATACTCCTCAAGTTATTCCATGAAATAGAAAAGGAGGGAACCCTTCCAAACTCATTCTACAAAGCTAGTATCACCCTGATACCCAAACCAGACAGAGACACATCAAATAAAGAAAATTTCAGACCAATACCCCTGATGAACATAGGTGCAAAAATTCTCAATAAAATTTTGGCAAATCTCATAGAAAAGCATATTTTAAAAAAATAGTGCACCATGATCAAGTGGGGTTCATTCCAGGAATACAAGTTTGGTTCAACCTACAAAAATCAATAAGCATAATCTATCACATCAACAGACTTAAAGATAAGAATCATATGATTATATCAATTGATGCATGTGCAAAAGACTAGAAAAACTAGGGATAGTAGGAACATATTTCAACATTGTAAAAGCAACCTATTCTAAACCCAAGGCTAACATCCCAAATGGAGAAAAATTGGAAGCATTCCCTCTAAAAATAGAATGACACAGGGATTCTCTCTTTTACCACTTCTATTCAACATAGTCCTTGAAACTCTAGCCAGAGCAATGAGTCAAATAAAGAAATTAGAGGGATACAAATAGACAAGAAGAACTCACACTATCATTTTTTGCTGTCAACATGGTTCTATACTTGGAGGATCCAAAAAATTCCACCAGAAAACTTCTAGAGTTAATAAATGAATTTTTTATTTGTTTTTTTTTTAAGAAGGCCAGAGCTCCAGTATCCGGAGCTAGGGGACTGTGCTAGAGTAGGGAAGGATGTTGACTCCTGTGTCAAGGGCACTCAAAGCTGGTCACTATTACAAGCTGAAGCTCCTAAAGTCAGCCACCTTCTGGGTTATTTTGCTTTTGTCACTGTTTATCCACTAGCAGCTGATTCTCAACCAAGCCTGAACATTAGCATTGAATGCCAAGCGAGATGCTTCCCCACTAGAAGCCTAATATATCTCATTTCCTGAAGAGTCCGAGATTAAATTCTGTTGTTTGTTGGACTGTGTTCTCTTTCCTAAAAAGAGAAGTGGTGGTGTCCTAACACCTAATATATTGGAAAGTGACCTTATTTCTAAATAATCAAGTTAAAATGAGGCTATGAAGACTGACTCCAATCCAATGTGATGGTTGTCCTTACCCAAAAGTGGAAATCTGGACCCCCAAAAGACACACATGCAAGGAAGCCAGTTTGAAGGGTCATAGGCAGAGGATGACCATCTACAAGCTGAGCAGAGAGGTCTTTAAGAGATCTTTTCCTCACAGCCCTCAGATGGAACTAACCATTTCATTTTGAACATGTGAACTCCACAACTGTGAGAAAACGAATCTGTGTGGTGTTCTGGTACTACTCAGTTTGTGACACTTTGTTAGAACAATCCTAGGAAACAAATACAAATTCCATTTAAGCTTTCTCTCCATGCTCAATTTGGTTCCAAACAGAGGAGAAATTCATAATCATAAACATGATCTTTTCCACAGGAATCAGGAATGACTCATGGGTTCCCATGTCCATGACACCAGAGATGCTTTCTCTCCTTTCTCTTTATGGGTGGGTGAAATTATATACCGGGCACCTGGGGTGGGGTTACTAATTGGACCTCTCATTTATCTTGAATGGGCAGATTCTGAAGACTCCTGGATGTCTTCCTTGTTACTTTCATTTTCTAAGTATATTTAGGAAACTATTTCTTGGGAACTAGTCTTCCTGTCAAGCAGAGTCATCATTCCTTCCTCTAACGCCCTCTTTTGGTGTAAATCAATCAGTGTGTGCAATGTGCCAAGCACAGGACCTAGAGACACCTTGTTATGTTTCCTTTCAGTTCCATTTTCTTCACTGACTGAATTCAACAAGCACACCAAACATTCATGGATGAGGAGTTCTGTGACTCAAACTCCTCATCTATAAATGGCGATCATAATAGAACTCTTTGTATGATGGTTGGAAGGATGTGAAGAGTGGAACATGAAAATCATGTAGCACTGGGCTGGACATGCTGGAGTACCCAGATACTAGAGCCAGCACTGTGCTATTTTAGCCAATTGCTACAGAGTTATTAGCTCCCAAAGGGAACAACCACCATTGCTTAACAACACAACTATCCATCTGAGAATAAAAATGCCAACAGTCAAAGGTAACAAATTAACGATTATTGCTCTTGAGGGGTTTAAGCCATCCCTTTCTTTTCTTGTGTCAGAGACTGAACCCAGAGTATAATGCCAATTCAACATAAACAAGGGAACCAATATCCCACCTGAGCAGCCGACATTTGAACTTTATGCAAAAGTGTCTTGTAGAGAAGGAAAATGTCTCTGGCTTAACAGATTTGAGGAACAAGGATTTTTTTTCCTAATTTTTCTGAAGTAGACTGTGTTTATGAAGGAAGTTCCTCCTTGGTTTGGAACCAAGTTGGCTACAGAAATGAAGATTCAATGAAATTCACTGCATCCTGTGAATCTGTGTGTCAGTACCCAAAGCAAGACCTTCCACGTTATATTTATACCTGGAGTTAGAGTTCAGGTAAGTCTCTTAGAAAAATAAATGTAAACATTTCATTTGCCAAGTATCAAAAGCTGCTGGGTGAAATAGTTCTCTCCTTGATTCAATTCCATTAAATGGTGTGGTTCAGAATGTTCACATGATTATACTAATTTCCATAATAAAATTAAAATGGGAAAGATAAAAGGTAAGCGATTTTGAATAAAGATAAAAGAAGCTTTGCCAACTTCCATCTCAGGTGTAACTTAAGATGCTGTTACATGGCTTTGAATAAATTATTCTTGAAAAAAATTGTTTAAAGCCTACTCACTTTTGTTTTCAAAGTGGAAATATGTACCAGAATTATTAGGTAATGAACTTAATTTTTAATATAGTTTCATGTATGTAAGGACAGCTTATATTTAGGAAAGCATCAGTACAAGAGGAAATTATTTCCTAAGTAAAGCAAAGTCTGCTACCCACACAGTCATGAATGGGCATCTTTGCCAAGGGATGGAAATCCCCTGCGGGCGATGCTCTCTGGGAAACTCTCTGTCATGGGGATGGAATGGAGGGCACTGGGCATCTTGTAAGATCCTTCTTCATGTGAGGAAGGAAACTTACTGACATCCTTGCCAAAAGAGAAGGAAGGAGGAGGAAGAGGAGGAGGAGGAGGAGGAGGAGGAGGAGGGGAGGGGGGAGGAGGAGGAGGAAGAGGAGGAGGGAGAAGAGAGGAGGAGGAGGATAAAAGGAGTAGGAGGAGGAAGAAGTTGTTGAACATATTACTTGCACAGGTCAATCATGGACACAACAGAGTTTTATTCTTTTATGAAAGTCTAAAGGCAGCTTCTGTGTTTGAGTTCTTCCATACATCACTCAGTAACTTCAACATAAAACCTTGCTTCCTCATGGAAACTTCTCCTCAGGTTACAAAGTACATGAAAACAAGAGGGAGGGAGCCGGGGGAAATTCCACTCTATAGTTGGTTCACTTGTATAATTTCAACAACAGCGACATTGATCAGATTTATTCCTATGGGAAAGTTACAGGAGGTGGAATTATCGCCCCATAGTGTAGGAGACTTCCACATCTCTATTTTGGGAATAAATACTCTTTAAGAAATCTTTGAGGTGAATGATTAACACACACAGAAAGCCAAACAAGCCAGAAGGTTTGCGGACCTGAGGCGTGGAGTTGTGTGTGGCGTTTTTCTTCTGGCTCTGGCTAAAGAGGGCAGCAGGCCTCTTTGAGTCCCACAGTGTATAACTCCCCCCATGGAACTCCAGAGCATGGGAACTCAGGGCGTCCTGGGGTTTTTCCTAGTAACTCAGAAATAATGCTTTACTATTAGCCTGGACTTTTTTTTCTGGCAATTTCATTCCAGCTAAGAGCATTTTCCAGCATATTTAATGAAAATGGGGACAAGTTGTTTATTAAAGTCTAGAATGACTATATCTTATATAATTTTACTGTGTGAGCTGCCTTATGAAATATTTTAACAAAATTTTGTCCTACAAAAGAACGTAGGTGGAGAAACAATGTGAGATTAGAAAAAGGTAATTAGATACATGAGGCCAACTTAAATACAATATTTAAAATGAAATTAAACACTCTGAAGGATTTCCTTGAAGACTTCATATATAGCTATAATAATATACATCCTTCATTGGCATGAAAGAGGGAGATGCTTGACACCACAAGTTTGGGAGGCAGACAACTAAGAAACTCAGCTCAGGTACACTCAGTGTGTGATCCCAGGTGGGTATTCATCTCTTGGGATATCAGTTTCCTTCATCCTTAAAATGGGAACAATAAGGCCACCTCCCAGCTGGAGTTATTGAGAGTATTAAATGAGATGATGTCTATAAAGCACTGACCACAGTGCATAGGAGGGGTTAAATAAACAATCCTAGCTACTATGATTATTCAACAGTGTAGGAAAGAAGCCTATCATCACTGTTACTGCCTGCCCTAACAGAAATATGAAATGTAGCTAATCTTGTGAGAATATATGTATAAATAAAATAATACATATTTGTAGATAGAATATAATATATAATCTATATATAAAATAATATATTTATATATAATATATGTATAATAAAACAATGTGTTCAACGTCATAAATTGAATGGACATCTGAGATGAAACTGCTAAATATTTTTTGTTTAAAAATTTTACAGTTAATGGCACTATGAGTATAACATGTCTGAAAATTTTACTCTATTAAAGTAATGTTAATTAAAAATAAAAACTTAATTAAAGATATATCTCAATAGAGATATATCTCCAGTGATGGTGTCTGCCTTTGGATTCATCAAATCTGTACATAACTCTGCAGGATAATACAGGTGTGTCCTTTATGGTTGATGAAGATCAAGATAAACCCTATGAAAAGACTCATTGCTGGTGTCCCCAGAGGCGTCCCTCAGCAGTGCCCACTGATCATAAAAAAGGACTTGAGACCTGGGACTGACGTTGGAGAGGGAGAAGAGGTTGTGAGGACCACACCATGTCTTCCACTCAGATATTTGACCTAGTTTCTAAGAGTCTAAGAGTCTTTGGCTAAAGATCTGGTGTGACAACAAAAATAATAGAAGAAAAAAGAAAGAGAGAGAGGGAGGAAGAAAGGAAGGAAGGAAGGGGAAAGGGGAAAGGAAGGAAAAGGAAGAGAAGAGAAAGAAGGAAGGAGAAAAGGCAGGGGCTCACTGACATTGACCTGTATATGAAGACCACAGAGTGGCATCTGGCAATGATGAATGACTTTGTCTAGATATTTAGAGGATGGACCAGTCTTCCAGAAGAATTAGCTTTGAACACATCCTTTGGGTGGCCACTGCTGCAGTGTGGGCAGGATCAGTGGGCACTGCTGAGGGACGCCTCTGGGGACACCAGCAATAGAGCTGGCATGGGGGATGGAAGCTGCATCAAATGATTTCTCTACAGAAACCCAGAGCAGGGGAGAAGGAAATAATGGCTCTTCTGTGGCAAAAAGAGAGGATCAATTGATTGAATACAGATAAACCCACCCTGGGGATAAAGAATTCTCTGTACTGAGTGCTGCAGTGAGCCTTAGAAGAGGTACTCCATCAGAGATGGGACCAGCCCTGGAAAACCCAGAGCATCCTCCAGTGAAAATCAGATTCAATTTTAGCATGGTTGCAAGATCCTTTTCCTTTCTTCTAATTAGGCCTACAAGAGAGAGCATAGTCCCATTTATAGCAAGCGAGGCATTTTTGGAGGGTGCAAAACCTTTTGAAAGGAGAATGCAGTTCAAGATCTATTTCTACAGTTACCCACCAGTGTAACCTTGGACAGACCTTAGCCTCCTGAGTCTCAGTTTCCTGAGACTGAGTCTCAGTTTCCCCATTTAAGCAGAAGATTGTTTTGAGGAGTTGTATGAAATAGTGATTGCTTTTCGAGGAACAAAATATCGTCTTTGTTTAAAAAGAAAGATAGGTTCTGTCCCATCCTTAATGAACTCACCCCTGTCTCCACCAGATTATTGGAGCCCATCCCCCAACATGTGCTGTACTTTTGAGAACCAACTCCAGGAAAATGCTTCTAATTTTAAAGATTCTCATAATGTTGTAATAGAAACTTTCACAGGAAGCTATACGTTTGTAGACTTTACCTGATTGAGCCCCAGTCTTCCTGTGGAAGAAATATAAGCATGTATTTCTGCCTTGATTTTGAAAATGGAAAAACAACTACAAAAATAAAACAAAACAAACACATTATCCAAAGTCACAAATTGAATTGTCTAACTTCTGAGATGAAAATGTTAAATATCTTTTGTTTAAAAAGTTTTACAGTTATCATCACTGTAGGTATAATGTGTCGGAAAATTTTAATTTTGTTAAAGTAATGCTAACTTGGGGGATCCAACATGGCGGCCGGCGAGGAAGCAGCGATTCCAATGTCTCCACATTAACGGGATCAGAAAGACCCATTGGAATAGCTGCAGTCTACCTACTGAGGAACTTCTAGCAAAATTCCCTTAAGAGGAGACCTGCCGGGAATTGGTAGGTTTATTAGAAGTGACAGTTTGTCCCAGACAAGTGGATCTTGGCCGGCCATGTGGGCGCAGAGGTCCAGTCCCACAGCCATCAGCCGCTTCTGCGGGCGGCTGGCGGCCCGCCCTAACTGGCAGACGCCCCCGCCATCCCGGCTCTCCCGAGAGGCTCCATTCTCGCTCTGCAAATGGCCACCCCGCCCGCCCGGCTCTTAGCCACGCAGCCGCAGCTGCCCGGCTCTACAGGTGGCCCCCCGGCGGGCGCAGAGGTCCAATCCCGCGGCCACCAGCCGCTTCTGCAAGCGGCCAGCGGCCCTGAGCGGAGCAGCCCGCCCGAACCGGCAGACGGCCCCCGCCATCCCGGCTCCCCTAGCGGCCCCGCTCTCGCTCTGCAAGCGGCCACCCCGCCCGCCCAGCTCTTGGCCACTCGGCAGCGGTTCTACAGACGGTCCCCGGTGGCCTGGCTCAGTGAAAGGGGTCCCCTCCCGGCCGGCAGACGGCCCCTGCCATCCAGGCTCTCCTGGCGGCCCCGCCCACTCTGCGAACGGCCACCCCGCCCACCCGGCTCTTGGCCAGGTGGCTGCAGCTGCCCGGCTCTACAGGCGGCCCAGTGGCCCGGCCCAGCGAGAAGCGTCCCCGCCTGGCCCAGCAGACGGCCCGTGCCCTCCTGGCTCTACTAACAGCCCCGCCCACCTGGCTAACGGCTCCCCACCCCTGAGACCACGTGAAGGGAATCTAACCAAGCCTTTACGAAATAGCAAACTGGGAACTAAAACCAGAGATTGTGTCAGACCAGAGACAAGCCAGTTCCACCCCTCCCTTCGGACACTCCGGCAAGGAGCCAGGGGCCTGCCATAGCAGAGAGGGGAAGTCACCAAAGTTCGGCCAGAGAGATTCCTTCCCAGGGGAATCTACTTTACCAGGAGTGTGACTCCCACCCACACCAGATACAAACAACCGGGAAACTTCAAAATCTCTCCGTGGGCGTGACCGTAAGGGCCAAAGGACTCTTGACCCCCAACTCCCCCTACTGCCAGTGACGTGGGCGTGACTGTAGGGGCAGAGGGAAGCAGAGAAGACTCCCCACCCCCAACTCCCCCAACCGCGAACTGAGAGGGTGTGACGGTAGGGGCGGAGGGAAACAGACGACACTCCAGACCCCCAACTCCTCCTACCGCCAGCAGAGTGGTTATGATGGTAGGGGCTGAGGGAAGCAGAGGGGATCCTCGACCCCCAACTCCTATTACCACCAGCAGTGACACCAATGGTTTTAGCCGCCAGATTCCGAAGGTGTGCCCACCAAAGGGGTCCGGAAAAATTAAACAATTGACTCCCAGACCACAGCTCCACAGCACTGGGGCTTAGATGAATGACAGCGAGAGTGCTCAGTAGTTAGGGAAATAGAGCACTCAGTGGGGCTGAAAGTGTAACCAAATCCTTGGGGAACTGCCTCCGGTGAGCAGGACCTGGCTGGCTGGCAGGAGGAAGGGGAGGAGGGGCCGTAGAAGTGAAATGGCTCTAGACCAACAGGATTGAGAGACTCCCAGGAACCACCTTACAGGGATTGCTGTTGACACATTGAGGGCAAAACTCAGCCCAGAGGGCACAGCTTTGACTATGGGAAGAGAAGAAAATGGATCTCTAAGACCTAATTTTATTTCCTATTTCATTTTATTTTTTTTTCTCTCCCTTTTCCCTCTCTCTCTCCCCTTCCAAGTTTTATTGCTCTTTCCATTCTCCTCTATGCTATCTATCTCCCTCTCCTTCTTTCTTTTCAAGAGCACCTACCTTCCCCTTCCCCCCAACTTTCATCCCAAGCATTACGTCCTCCATGTCATGTAACTGTCTAAATGCAAATAGGTGAATGTTTCGAGGGCGTCTATAGTGCTCCTAAATACCTAGCTCCTACTAACACCCTGATCCAATCGACGGTTAGTATCCCCCTTCAGTAGAGCAATCTTCTAAAGTAGCCAAGACATACTAACACTTATACCTGCATAGCACCTAACCTAAAGTCATAAGAATAAAAAACAAATGACTATATGCATACAAAACCCGGAAGCCCTTTATAAATTGAATGAATCAGCTCTAAAGTACAATAAAGCCCAACATCTATAGGCATAATCTCCCACCACAAAGGAGAGACAACAGAGATAAACAAAGCCAAAACAAATGTATAGGAGAAAGCAGTTTCAAAGCAGTCAAACAGAGCTGGAAAGTAACGTGAACAACATGAAAAAACAAGGGAAAAAAGGATTACAGATAATGCAGGACAACTTAAATCTACAGGAGGACCTAGAAGCATCAGAAACATGGACAGGGAAAGAAATCAAGGCATACCTAACTCAGATGGAACGGAATTTTAGAGAAGACATGAGACAGCAAGTCTAAGAATTGAAAGTATATTTTGAAAACGAACTAAACAAACAAATTCAAACTGCAAAGAACGAGCTTTACCAGGAGATAGAGATCTTAAAAAAAAAACAGACAGTAATTTTAGAAATGCAAAAAACCATAAACCAGATTAAAAACGCTAACGAGAGTATTACAAATGGGCTAGATCAAGTAGAAGTCAGAACATCAGATAATGAAGACAAAGTTTATCAACTTGAAAAGACTATAGTCAACACTGAAAAGATGCTTAAATCTCATGAGCAATCTATCCAAGAGTTATGGGATCTCATCAAAAAACCAAATTTGAGAGTCATTGGGATAGAAGAAGGCACAGAGGTTCAAACCAAAGGAATGCACAACCTATTAAATGAAATAATCCTAGAAAACTTCCCAGAGATGAAAGATGGAATGGATTGCCAAATCCTGGAAGCCTACAGGACCCCAAACATCCAAAACTGTACTAGACCAACTCCAAGACATATAATTATGAAGACAGCCAACATACAGAACAAGGAGAGAATATTAAAGGCTACAAGGGAAAGGAGGCAGATTACATTCAGGGGTAAACCAATTAGGTTAACGGCTGATTTTTCATCACAGACTTTGAAAGCGAGAAGATCCTGGAACAATGTATTCCAAACGCTGAAAAATAATGGTCTCCAACCAAGAATACTGTATCCAGCAAAATTAAGTTTCAGATTTTGACAATGAAATTAAAATCTTTCATGATAAACAAAAGCTAAAAGAATTCACAGCCAGAAAACCAGCACTGCAAAGCATTTTGGGCAAAATTCTACAAGAAAGGAATGGAAAAATAGTGCCCAAAACCAACAGCGGGAGGTTTCTCAGTAAAGGGGGAGGAAAAAAATCAAAAAGTAAAAACTAGCCAAACTAAAATAAATAAATAAATAAACATGACTGGAAGTACAAATCATATTTCAATTGTAACCTTAAATGTTAATGGACTAAACTCACCAATCAAGAGACACAGGCTGGTAACCTGGATCAAAAAAACAAACCCAACAATATGCTGCCTTCAGGAGACTCATATGATGCGAAAAGACATACACAGGCTGAAGGTGAAAGGTTGGGAACAATCATACCACTCACATGGCCCTCGGAAGCAAGCAGGAGTGGCCATACTCATATCAAATAAAATCAACTTCAAACCTAAGTTAATCAAAAGGGATAAAGAAGGACACTATATCCTCTTAAAGGGAACTATCCACCAACAAGACATAACAATTATCAATTTATATGCACCAAATAATGGTGCAGCAACGTTCGTAAAACAAACTCTCCTCAAGTTCAAGAGCCAAATTGACCACAAAAATTATGGGTGACTTCAACACACCACTCTCACCATTAGACAGATCCTCCAGACAAAAGCTGAATAAAGAAACTATAGAACTCAATGACACAATCAAGAACCTAGACTTAACTGACATATATAGAATATATCAACCATCATCAAGTGGATACACGTTCTTCTCAGCAGCACATGGATCTTACTCAAAGATAGATCATATATTATGCCATAGGGCAACTCTTAGTAAATATAAAGGTGTGGAGATAATACCATGCACCATATCTGATCATAATGGAATGAAACTGGAAATCAATGATAAAAGAAGGAAGGAAAAATCCAGCATCACATGGAAAATAAACAATATGTTACTGAATGATCAATGGGTTACAGAAGACATAAAGGAGGAAATAAAAAAATTCTTAGAGATAAACGACAATTCAGACACAACATATCGGAATCTATGGGACACAATGAAAGCAGTTCTAAGAGGGAAATTCATTTCCTGGAGTTCATTCCTCAAAAAAAGAAAAAACAAATAAACGAACTCACACTACATCTCAAAACCCTAGAAAAGGAAGAGCAAAACAACAGCAAATATAGCAGAAGACAAGAAATAATTAAAATCAGAGCAGAAATCAACGAAATTGAAACCAAAAAAACCATTGAAAAAATTGATAAAACTAAAAGTTGGTTCTTTGAAAGAATAAATAAGATCGACAGACCCTTAGCCATGCTAACGAAGAGAAGAAGAGAGAAAACTCAAATTACTAACATACAGGATGAAAAAGGCAATATCACAACAGACACTACAGAAATACAGAAGATAATTAGAAAGTATTTTGAAACCCTATATTCTAATAAAATAGAAGACAGTGAAGACATCGATAAATTTCTTAAGTCATATGATCTGCCCAGATTGAGACAGGAAGACACACACAATTTAAACAGACCAATAACAAAGGAAGAAATAGAAGAAGCCATTAAAAGACTACCAACCAAGAAAAGCCCTGGACCGGATGGGTATACAGCGGAGTTTTACAAAACCTTCAAAGAAGAATTAATACCAATACTTTTCAAGCTATTTCAAAAATAGAAAAAGAAGGAGCTCTTCCAAATTCATTCTATGAGGCCAACATCACCTTGATCCCAAAACCAGACAAAGACACTTCAAAGAAATAAAACTACAGACCAATATCTCTAATGAACATAGATGCAAGAATCCTCAATAAAATCCTGGCGAATCGAATACAAAAGCATACCAAAAAAATAGTGCACCATGATCAAGTAGGATTCATCCCTGGGATGCAAGGTTGGTTCAATATACGGAAATCAATAAATATTATTCACCACATCAATAGACTTAAAGATAAGAACCATATGATCGTCTCGATAGATGCAGAAAAAGCATTCGACAAAGTACAGCATGCTTTTATGTTCAAAACACTAGAAAAACTGGGGATAACAGGAACTTACCTCAACATTGTAAAAGCTATATATGCTAAGCCTCAGGCTAGCATCATTCTAAATGGAGAAAAACTGAAGGCATTCCCGCTAAAATCTGGAACAAGACAGGGATGCCCTCTATCACCACTTCTATTTAATTTAGTCCTTGAAATACTAGCCAGAGCAATTAGACAGACAAAAGAAATTAAAGGCATAAAAATAGGAAAAGAAGAAGTTAAAATATCACTATTTGCAGACGATATGATCCTATACCTAGAAGACCCAAAAGGGTCTACAAAGAAACTAGTAGAACTAATAAATGAATTCAGCAAAGTGGCAGGATATAAAATCAACACGCATAAATCAAAGGCATTCCTGTATATCAGCAACAAAACTTCTGAAATGGAAATGAGGAAAACCACCCCATTCACAATATCCTCAAAAAAAAAAATACTTGGGAATCAAACTAACAAAAGAGGTGAAAGATTTATACAATGAAAACTACATAACCCTAAAGAGAGAGATAGAAGAAGATCTTAGAAGATGGAAAAGTGTACCCTGTTCATGGATAGGCAGAACCAACATCATCAAAATGGCAATATTACCCAAAGTTCTCTATAGGTTCAATGCAATGCCAATCAAAATCCCAACGGCATTTCTTGTAGAAATAGACAAAGCTATCATGAAATTCATATGGAAAAACAAAAGACCCAGAATAGCAAAAGCAATTCTATGCAGGAAGTGTGAATCAGGCGGTATAGTGATACCAGATTTCAAACTATATTACAGAGCAATAGTAACAAAAACAGCATGGTACTGGTACCAAAACAGGCAGGTGGACCAATGGTACAGAATAGAGGACACAGAGACCAATCCACAAAGTTACAACTATCTTATATTTGATAAAGGCGCTAAAAGCATGCAATGGAGAAAGGATAGCATCTTCAACAAATGGTGCTGGGAAAACTGGAAATCCATATGCAACAAGATGAAGCCGAACCTCTTTCTCTCACCATGCACAAAAGTTAATTCAAAATGGATCAAGGAGCTAGATATCAAATTAGAGACTCTGCTCCTGATAGAAGAAAAAGTTGGCTCCAATCTACATATTGTGGGGTCGGGCTCCAAATTCCTTAATAGGACGCCCATAGCCCAAGAGTTATATACAAGAATGAACAAATGGGACTTACTTAAACTAAAAAGTTTTTTCTCAGCAAGAGAAACAATAAGAGAGGTAAACAGGGAACCTACATCCTGGGAACAAATTTTTACTCCTCACACTTCAGATAGAGCCCTAATATCCAGAATATACAAAGAATTCAAAAAATTAAACAATAAGATAACAAACAATCCTATCAACAAATGGGCCAAGGACCTGAACAGACACTTCTTAGAGGAGGACATACAATCAATCAATAAGTATATGAAAAAATGCTCACCATCTCTAGCAGTCAGAGAAATGCAAATCAAAACCACCCTAAGATACCATCTCACTCCAGTAAGATTGGTAGCCATTATGAAGTCAAGTAACAATAAGTGCTGGCGAGGATGTGGGGGAAAAGGTACACTTGTACATTGCTGGTGGGACTGCAAATTGGTGCGGCCAATATGGAAAGCAGTATGGAGATTCCTAGGAAAGCTGGGAATGGAACCACCATTTGACCCAGCTATCGCCCTTCTCGGTCTATTCCCTGAGGACCTTAAAAGAGCATACTATAGGGATACTGCCACATCAATGATCATAGCAGCACAATTCATAATAGCTAGACTTTGGAATCAACCTAGATGCCCTTCAATAGATGAATGTATTAAAAAACTGTGGCATTTATACACAATGGAGTATTACGCAGCACTAAAAAATGACAAAATCATGGATTTTTCAGGGAAATGGATGGCATTAGAGTAGATAATGCTAAGTGAAGCTAGCCAATCCTTAAAAAACAAAAGCCAAATGTCTTCTTTGATATAATGAGTGCAACTAAGATCAGAACACGGAAGAAGAGCATGAGGAAAAGACTAACATTAAACAGAGACGAGTGGGGTGGGAGAAAGGGAGAGAGAAGGGAAACTGTATGGAAATGGAAGGAGACCCTCATTGTTACACAAAATTACATATAAGAGTTTGTGAGGGGAAAGGGGAAAAAAAAACAAGGGAGGGAATTAAACAACAGCAGATGGGGTAGAGAGGGAAAATGAGAGGGAAGGGGAGGGGGGATAGTAGGGGTAGGAAAGGTAGCAAAATACAACAGTCATTAATATGGTATTATGTAAAAATGTGGATGTGTAACCGATGTGATTCTGCAACTTGTATTTGGGGTAAAAAAATGGGACTTCATAACCCACTTGGATCAAATGTATGGAACATGATATGTCATGAGCTTTGTAATGTTTTGAACAACCAATAAAAAATAAATAATAAATAAATAAATAAATAAATAAAAACTGACACCAAAAAAAAAAAAAAATGTTAGCTTTGCAAAGCCAACCACAGGCTGACACACAAAAAGAAATGAGAACTAAGCAATTTAGGGTGTTAAAAATAGAAATTAGAACTAGTAACAGTGTTATCCCGCTTCCTGGGTTTTTCAAATTTCTTTCTTTTAGAAATAAAAATATGAAAACTAAAAAAATAAAAATAAAAAAATAAAGTAATGCTAACTTAAAATAAAAACTTAATTTTTAAAAAATAAAAATTTATAAATGAAACTTTTTTTTGTAAGAAAAATGGAAGCTTGGGAGGGGTCTTTTCTTTCTTCCTCAGTTGGTCTCTGTTTAAATGCCTCTTTGTCACACCCATCTGGTGTTCCCCATCCTGAGGGACTTAGCCCCACCCATATTCATCATGCTTGGCTATATTAACAACATCCTATTAGCCAAACTTCCTCCAAGACTTCTCCTTCCCAATTCTTCTTTTATAGTGTAATGTAAAAAAGAACAAGAATATTATACTCTGCTATCCCCAAGTATTAGATTAGAGGCTCTGGCTGCCTTTGTTTCAAACTATCTTTTCAAGGTACTTGTGTAGCAAACAGCCTGGGAAGACAGAGATGTTGCTTTTCTTTCTACTAAAAGTAGGTAGGTTTGTTGCCACTTACAAAAGGTTAGATTCTCCATGTTCAGGGTTCTTTTCTGTAACTCAATCAATTGCATATTCGGGTATCTCTTCACATAACCCTGTGGAAATGGAGCTTAGGGAACCCATGCATATACTACTATTCAAGCCATTTCTACTTCTGTAAGCAACTGTCCTTTATCTCTCACCCAGGAATCTCATGTCTTTTGTTAGCATTCACAAAACTGTAGTGGGCTAATTTGTTAGCATGTAAGTATGCCAACCCTTCATGATCCTTGATAATATTCAATATCATAACAGTTAAGAAAAAACAGGGTTACTACCACAAATCTGTTAGAATGACTAAATTAAAAAAAAAAATCTGACAATAGCAAACACCAGTAAGGATACAGAGCAGGTGGGAATGAGGAATGGAATAGATACCCTGAAAATAGTTTGCAATTTCTTACAAAGCTAAACATATACTTACATAAGATTCTACAAGGTGATACTTATGTATGTAAAGAGAGAAAGTCACAGGGCCACACAAAAATATGTAAAAAAAAACAGTGATAATAGCCTTTATATTGCTTTTGATTGCTTCAAACTCTAAAAAACCTGAATACCCACCAATAGCTGAATAGTTAAACAAAACATGATACATTCATAGAATGGAATATTACTTGACAATATAGAAGAATGAACTATATTGACATGGAAAACCTTCATGAATCTGACAGGCATTATGCTGAGTGAAAGAAGTAAGTCTCGAAAGGTTAAATATAGTATGACTCCATTTATATGATGTTTTCCAAAGGACAAACTAAATAAATAAGAGAACAGCTTAGTGATTGACAAGGGCTAACCGTGTAGGGAAAGTGATTATAGATGGAGAGATGAGGGAGTTTGGAGGGTGATAAACCTGTCCACATGTTATGGACTATATAATTGCTATATATTTTTAAAAATAAATTGTAAAATTTTCAGTAAAATGCTCACCAATATGCTTCTACCAGCTGTCACATAAGTTTCTAAACAATTATGATTTTTTGAGGAATAATCAACAGACAGTACAATGTACAGCTCTTAATTGCATAGGCTAACACATTTTTAAAAATACTTTTTTAAGCTATAGATGGACGCAATACCTTTATTTTATTTATTTATTTTCATGTGGTGCTGAGGATTGAACCCAGTGTTTCACACAAGTTAGACAAGTGCTCTACCACTGGGCTATAAACCCAGCCTCAGGTCAACACTTTTGACAAACCTAATAGATGCATAACTTTTGGCATATGGTTCTAGATCTTTTTCTTTTTCTTTTTTTTATAGACAACCATGTCTATTTTCATGTTCTCATCATGAATTCTATAACAGCCCATCTCATTGGTGCTATAATTGCATATTTTAAAAAATTATTTAATATGTTTATTTATCCCATATACTCTACAGTACACTTGGAAGTAAAAGGCAGTAATTTAGTATAATTCTTCTTACCTGAATGAATACTTCAATTCATTATTTTATTTTATTTTGTTTCATCTATAGTAAGACTCCACATTTAATTTTTAATACCATAAGTATATCTGTGTTGTATTAACTTACAACATCTTTACGAGGTTGCATAAAAACTTTATAAACTCAGTGTTCAGACAAGAGACTATAAAGCCAGTGTAGTTAAGTAAATGAAACATTAAAAAAGTCTCCGAAATAAGTATGTGACAAAAATAAACATCCCAAACATATTTCACCTTCTCTATAGATATCTATGGTGCTCCAAATATATTGATAGAGCATTATGAAAGATTTTAGCCAACACAATCATAGATATATACAAAACTTTTAAAACCAATTACTTGTAGCCTGATGATACTTAAAGCATGACCAAAAAATCTAATCCAGTGGGCAAGAGAATCAGAAATAAAAGTTGGAGCTTATTTTAGTGAATCTCAAATGGATTTATAGTCAGGGGGCAAAAAAAGGTGATTAAGTAGCTTAAGCAGAACATAAATGTCATGTAATACATTTTATTTAGAGACAATGAGAATGAAATAGGAACCCATTCAAATAAGCACAGTTGTGTTCAGTTCTTTCACATTTTCACCCTGATGAAATCTAGAGTCAGGACCAAACCTGTTCTTTAACCAGTCAAGCAAGTAAAAATTATGATCGATACTGTAAAGAGCAAACCTAACCCAGCCGTCTTGCCCTTGAGAATGACTGTGCCTCTTGGACAACAGGAAGGACGTCTCTGTGATCAATGATTTAACACTTCCCCATGCTTTGTTGGGCACTTTCTGAGAGCTAGTGTCAACATGAACCATTAATTTGTTTGCCTATTCACTCCTTTCCAGATTCCTAATGGTCTGAAAAATCATGAGTATCTCAAAGTCACTGCTGGCAGCCACTTCCAGAGGTGTGCCCTCTCCTGAATCTACTGGGAGCATAGTGTGATTTGGGCCTGTTTTGGTTTCCTACTTTTAATTTATTATCAAAATGATATGCTGCACACATGACATGAAGGAGGCTGATCTGATCCGGTTCTCTCAGAAGTGCAGATTTTCTGGTCCATTCACTGCATGAGCCAGAGCCCAGTCGACAGCCATTGGGTGGAGGCACCTTTCCTGCTGAGGCTTCTTCTTTAGTAACAATGGAAGCACTTTATAAATAGAACAGAGTAGTTTAGTCCATCTGGGTGTACCTCTCCCATGATGTCAACATAGGTACACTACGCAGTTAACATAAGCATTAGTACTGTATATTTCAAACAAAGTCCAAGTCACATGCAGGGCTGTTCTTGTTTTAACCCCTGCACTTCTTTACAAAGGAATTAGTGTCAGAGACACTTAACCCAGGCTCAGCTAAGAGAAAAATCTTTGTTCTAATCCTGTCCAGACCCTCTTTATTTTCAGCTATCCTGGTTTTATGATATACATGAATCATCTTCTGGGGACTATATTGTTTAATTTATATTTTGATTCTCCTTCAGGATTTCTTTCCTAAAGGCCGAGCATTGTCAAGTGTCCTCTCTCTCTCTTATGACTTACACAGTATTACATTCTTCTTTTTTTTTTTTTAATTTTTCTTCTAACTAGTTATACCTGACAGCAGAATGCATTTCAGTTCATTATTCACAAATGGAGCAAAGCTTTTCATTTCTCTGGTTATTTACGATGTAGAGTTGCACCATATGTGCAGTCATACATGTACCTAGAGCCATCTTGAAATTCATTTAGAAAAATAAGAGACCCAAAATAGCCAAAGCAATCCTTAGCAAGAAGAGTGAGGCAGGTGGCATCACTATACCAGACCTTAGACTATACTACAGAGCAATAGTAACAAAAACAGCATGGTTATTGGCACCAAAAAGGCAAGTAGACCAATGGTACAACATAGAGGACACAGAGACAAACCCACATAACTACAGTTATCTTATATAAGACAAAGGTACCAAAAATGTTCATTGGAGAAAAGATTGCCTCTTTAACAAATGGTGCTGGGAAAAATGGAAATCCATTTGAAGCAAATTGAAATTAAACCAATATCTCTTACCATGCACAAAACTCAACTCAAAGTGGATCAAGGACCTAGGAATTAGATGAGACCCTGTGCCTAAAAGAAGAGAATGTAGGCCCAAATTTTCATCATGTCAGATTAGGTTCTGACTTCCTATAGACTCCTAAAATGCAAGAAATAAAATCAATAATTAATAAATGGGATGGATTCAAACTAAAAAGCTTCTTGTCAAGCTTTTTGACTGTGAATAACCAAGGCTTGGACTTCAGATTCTCCACACACTAACTGTGTGGCAATCACTCTGTGCCTTAGTTTCCTTCTATATAAATGGAGATAATAATATTTATTGTGAGGATTACATGAGTTGACACGGATAGGAGTTATACCAGAGCCTGGGACACAGCAGGCACTAGGTTAACATTAGATATTATTTATTTACCAAACTGAAGCACATAAAATAAAGCCAGTTAATGGCAAGGGCTGCTTAGCATGATCCCAAAGGGGAAAAATAGAAAGGGAAAGACAGGAAAAGGGTGTGGGATGAATCCCTATGGCTCAAGTTTTAACTCCTGTGGGACTTCTTACTGTGTAGAAATTCTTCTGTGGGTGGAAAGATGTTTTTGAATTCTCCTGCTTGACTCATAAAAGTGATAAGAAGAGGTCTTATTCAACTTTGTTCCATTTGTGCTTAGGACAGGGATGGATATTTACATTTTCCCCCCTTTTCTTGGTGCATAATAATTATGTACAACAGTGGAATTTTTTGTTATATATTCAAACATGTACACTCAATATATATTTCTTGAGAAAAAGTTGCTAACAGTACAGTGGGGTGCCTGGAACAATTATCCTAATCTTTCACCTAGCTCTATTTTTTTTCTATAGTCTGGGGAACAGTAAAACTAATAGAGATCAAACTCAAAGTTTGGAGAACACTTCTTGGACAATCCTAGAGAGGCAGGAGCCTACAGGTAAAGGTATAATTCCAACAAGCTGCCCAAATGAGAATGTCACAAAAAAGCAATCAACACAGGACTCAGTTTGAGAGGCGGTTGACATTCTGCATAATTACTCCAAGTGCACCCTGGGAAGTCCCCATTATTGTGAGCTGCATTTCCAACACTGTGTGGCATTAAATTAAAAAGAAAGAAAGAAAAGCAAGCAGTAAGCAATGAAGTTATAGCTATTAGCAAAGCTGAATTGGAACTCCTAGAAATGTCAAGGAGATCTTAATTGTACTTTATATAATGGTCTCCTAGGCTAATAAGATATGATCTAAAACCATTAGGTATGAGAAGGTAAACATTTTAAGAGCACTTTTTTTGCCAAAAGGCTCTTCATCTTTATTTGACAACTCTCGCTTGGCCTTGAGGTAGAGCATTACAGTGTTCTAAAATAACAGATATTGTTTGTGACGGAGGCACCGAGGCCCTGCGGTATGTGAGTATATTCAAAGATTGTTCATAGAGCAAGGAAGTCAGTAAATCTGATTCTTAGATCTCATATCACCGCTGTCCAGCACCCCCTTCCCCCAGCAGAGGGGGTGGGCAGGTATTAGCATGTCACGTAGCAAGTAATTCCAAATTGCTGGGAAACTCCCATTATTCTGACAAGTTTCAGAACACATAAATCTATTTAACCTTAGAAATGACTGAGATCCATTTTCTCAAGGTCGGACTCTTGCCAACAGAAAGCTATATATTCATGTCTTTTTTTTTCTTTCCCAATGAACTAAGTCGGTAGATCCTTAAATGGCCGTGACTGTTGGAGATTGTAGAGTCTCCTCTCAGTTATTAATGAAAGTCACACAATTCAAGATAGGTCGATGTCCCCTTCTTTAGGAGTTCCAAAGTCTGCCCCTGTGTTTCTATCAAGGAGTATACTTTTCCCCTTAGTTCTTAAATGTATACCCCATTAGGAAAGGCTAGTGACGGCAGTTTGCAATTTGGTTCTGTTTGTAAACACAGCTTGGAAATCATTGTTAGGACTTGTGGGCTTTGGTTCCAGTTTGTCTCAATCTTGTGTGTATTCTGGCAAGCAACCTAATGCTTCTTTGTACCTTTATTTCTTTATTTGTACAAGGGGAGGCAGGACATCACCACTAAATGAAATTTGTATGGTGCTCTGGGACACCTGCACAGATTGTGCTGTTTCAAACAGATATTAAGACTGTATTTGTTTAATCTACTGCAAAGTCAGAATAATACTTTCCTCAATGCTGGTTGAGTTAGTGTTTACCAAAGTATGCTTGTTTTATTAAACATTAGCTCTTCAGGATTAGATGTTACATAAAACGTCCTACTTTTGTCAAATGAATTTATAAAACCCTAAGGCAAACAGAATTGAACAAAGGCCTTTGCTACGGGGACTTCTCAGAGCCTTTAATATGCTAATGAGCATTATGAATCTCCCAGATAGGTATGGTGTCTGGTGTTTCCCAAACTTATTCACATGGCATTTGCGGGTTGGGGTTTCTTCTTTTGGGGTTAGAAGGAAACTTTCTGTGAAGCATTGGCCGAAGAATAAGTGGCATTAACAAGTGCAGTTCACAACCCTTAAAGAGGAAGCAGTGTTGAAAGCCTCTCTGTTCTTTGGAGGCTTTAATGGACACTGCCTTGGTTGACCCTCATTTCACCAACTCACCAGGCCAGCTTTCTTTCATTATGAAAAACACACTAGTTGAACCATGTTAAATTGCTGGTTTTGTGGGTTCAAAAATGGTGGAATTCCAACATCTTCACATATTTCTACTTAATACCAATGTCCCTGGTAGCTTAAACCCTTGGGGCTACCAAGTAAATTCTGGTTTAAATGGCTGCAAACTTCCATTCCCACCACTTGAATTATATTTATTAGGATGAGTTATGTTTGTTTCCAAACATTTTACGACAGTCGTGCTAGTTTTTATAATTATATAATTTCATTTTACATGGTACGAACCCATAGAACATAAAAATGAGTACGAAAAGCAAGTTGTTGATGCCGTGAGGACTGGAGGGAATGGTTGTCAAGATTCATTATGGTGACATTTAAAAAGTGCCATAAAGTAAGGTATGGGTGGAATATTTTAGAAGATTCGGGGCAAATCTTAAGACTGTGGACTTCTGTACTCTATTTTAAGAGATTTCTAATTTTCACAGCACAATAAAGAAACTGAAACTGGATATTAAAGAGGCTATACTATGGGTGTGAATTATATAAGAAAGAGCTGGAATTTGTACCAGATGACCCATACTGAAAGAAATAACCTTGATGAGAGGTCAAAAGCTTGATGAATATAACGGATGTAGCCACAGACTTTAATAACTGGTTTGGTTGGAACACTGACCAAGGAGAGCAAGTGTTCTTGTTGAGCAGGATGTGAAATTTAAACAACTGCACAGCCATGCTAGTGGGTCCTGGCTGAATGTCAATTCTGTCTACCAATGTTTTAGGCCAAAATGCCTCATTTTGATAGTGCATATCATTTGTGAGTGATTTGCCATTTTAGGTACCTGTATTGATTCTCTGACCAAATGCTACTCCAGTCCTCTCAAATGAAGCTCACTGGAAGCCTTCTCTGAGGCCACTCCTAACATTGGTGAGAAGAGGGCCTAGTACCTCAGGGTTCACACAGTCCTCTCCTTCAGTAACCAGGAACTGAAGGAAAGAAGGTTGGTTCCTGTCAGCAAATGTCCTTTTAGAAAAAAAACCTTTGGAAGCTGCCACAAAAGCAAGTGGGGGGTTACATAAATCACTTCCTTGTTAATCATTTGGTGAAAGAAAAAACGAACAGAGGTGGGAAGAAGAAAAAAAAAAAGATTTGATACAAAAATTTGGGCTTGGGCAGAACAAATACTGAGTACCTGAAGCCAGAAGGTAGTTTCAGATCACAGGTGAGTACTTGTTTGGGGGAATTTTAAAGGAAATTGACAGGTAATTGTGATGGGAATGTGATTGCCCCCATATGTTCTGTATTCTAGTCACTGTTAACCTCCAGGAGCATCCTGAGAACTGCCTGGCTATGTCTCTGAACCTCTATCAACCAGCAGTTGATGAATCAGGAACAAATCCAGTCACGATGGAGGAAAATTCCAAAATAAACTGATTCTCAAATAACAAAAACGTAAGTTATGGACTAAATATTAGATATCCCCCCAAAGCTCAGGTATGAGACAATGCAATTAAGTTTAGAGGTGAAATGATTGGGTTATGAGAACCATAATCTCATCAGTGACTTAATCCACTTAAATGGATCAACTGGGAGGTAACTATTGACAGGTGGGGTGTGGCTAGAGAAGATTGGTCCCTGGGGGCATGCCTTTAAATTTATATTTTGTCCCTGGTGAACAGAGTTCTCTCTGCTTCCTGGTACCATGTCCTGAGCTGCTTTTCTCCTCCACATCTTTCCACCATGCTATTCTGCCCTAACTGGGACCCAGAGAATGGATTCAGCCATCTATGGACTGAGACTTCTGAAACCATGAGAACCAAATAAACTTTCCCTCCTCTATACTTGTTCTTGTCATGTCTTTTGGTCACAGTGGTGACAAAGCTCACTAAAATACATAAGGCCAACCCACAACATCAGTTTTTAACTAGCTGGGAATAATAAAGAATAATTAAAGTGTCCTTTGAGGCAGATAAAAGCAAACAATCACAAAATAATGATTTGTTGGATGGAAAATATCATGGTTCTATTGAGGTTTTATTTATTTCTCAAATTTCATGTCTTGAAAGTCAGACAACTCTTTTTGTGAGCTATTAATTACCGTTAACCTGTGCCAGGAGCGAGTCCAGAGTTAGAAGCTCTGGATGCCACCCAGAAGTGGTGCTGAATACCTTGCTGTAGGTTCCAATAACCCAGGGAGCGTTAACAACTTACTGATGCCGGTGCCACCTGGAGATTCTGGATGTACAGGTCTGTGAGGCTCCTGGGGCACCTGGATTTCAACATATCTCCACCTCAAGTATTGTCAGTGAAGCAGCTGTGTCCACTTTGCCCGGGAAGCTGTTTGAAATGCTGAATCTCAAGTCTCCCACTCCCAGACCACAGAGAATCAGATCTGCATTTGAACGAGATGCCATAAGAATTGCTAGAAAAATAATTCTCAAACAATCGCTAGAGAACCTATGTTAGAATCATTTGAAGGTTTTAAAAATCATTATTTATTTAAAATGTGCATACATTTGGGGCCCCAATGCCAACTTAGCTCCTGAGTAAGAATTTCTGGGGGTTGGGATGGGAAATGAGCCTGAGGGATCAACAGTTGAACAAACCACCAGGTACATAGTCTGAGCATCTAAATTGGAAACCACTGTTCCTGAGAATAGGACTCTTTCTGGGATGGCTGAGGTCCTGCTGCTCCGCAGGAACCTTTGCTTCCTCCTTCTAATTAGTACTAACTAAAGACATGCTCAGACCATCAAGACAGGGCCATCTGTGTCTGCTCCTTCTATAAAGGAGTCAGCTCTAAGGGTACAATGTGACTTGCTTGGTTGCTTTTCTTCAAATGCAAATGTTGACTGAGGTTTGAGAGCAGGTTCAGTGTTTCTGTTTCTTATCACAATTGAAAATATCCATTCTCAGGAATAAAGGTCATTCAGTGGGGAATGGAGGGAAAGGAGGAGGGACAGGAAAAGGAAAGACAGTGGAAGGAATCTGACATAATTTTCTGTGGAGAGCAGTGGCTTGGATCATGATCTCTGACTGCTTCATGACTGTATTTGCGCTGGGAACTTCCTGTGCAAAGGTGAAGGTCAAGATGGCCCAGTTGCTATGGTGACACCTGGATTGAGGTGGCTCTGTGCAAGGGCACAGAGCTGTATCATCTGGACCTTGAGCTCAGACACCAGCTCCCAGAGGATGGAGAATTGTAAGCATAACAAGATAACCCTAATGTCTTGCTGTGTCCTTCAGATTGCCTGCTTTGCAGAAGCTTTCCTACAAATAACTTTTTGATAATAAAACCTATATAATAAACATGCAGAGCTTCTCCCCTATCAGAAGTCGGTGTCCCACCTGGTCCTACATTTCTCTCTGTGTGTGTTTGTCTGTCTGATTTTCTCAATCTCCCATTGCCCCTTGCTGGTTTTCGGAATTAATGGCCATATTGGACATGGCAATTTTCCCACATACTATATGAAAACAACACAGTGAATTCTTAGGTACATCCCTAAGAATGGGACTCTAACTAAAATATATTTCATGCTTATATAATAATATCAAAAAGGATTTTGCTGTCATGAATAACTAAAAAGAACCAATAAATTTTAAAAAAGAAAAAAAAAGAAATAAAAGTCATTGATTGATAGGGACCAAGAATTTCTCATCTCATATGGGTGATTTGACACAAAGTTGTCTAAATACTTTCTCTATCCATACCCTGATTAAGTTCTGATTAAGGCTGTGTCTAGATGCAGAAGGAGGTGCTCCCTTCAATGATAGTTGTCCTCGTACAACCACAGAGGTGGCATAGATCAAACTGTAGCCTAGTAAAAACCAAAGCTACACAGAACAGGTCCTAGATGGCATGAGGTTGGCTTCTCAAATAGCTGTCAAGATTGTCCTTTGCTAAATTGGTACCACTCCCACCTTCCCAATTTCATATGCTGAAATCTGATACCAAGTGTGATGGTATTTGGAGATGAGGCCTTTGGAAGGTAGTTAGATCAAAAGGGTGGAACCCTCAAGAATAGGATTAGTGCCCTTGTAAGAAAAGGCCAGAGAGCTAGTTGCCCTCTTTTCAAAATGTGAAATATAAAAAGAATTAGCAGTTTGAGATCTGCAAAAGAGCCGTTGCCAGAATCCAACCATGCTGGCACCTTGATCTCAGATTCCTCCTAGCATCTAGAACTGTGAGAAACAAATGTCTGTGGTTTAAGCCACCTATTCTATCATAATTTGTGATAGCAGACTGAAATGAACAAGACATTCTCCGATTTCGGGATAAAAAAATAACTCCACTGTAGCTTTTATTCCAGTAACTTGGGTTACATCAGTTCATGGCCTTTACTAGGGACCTAAGTAAGACCTGTTTTTTGTATTCATTTTTCTAGGCCTCCCATAATTAAGTACCACACAGTAAATCTCTTAATATCACAGAAATTTATTGTTCTGGAGGCAAGACACCTGAACTCAAGGATGTATTCCTGGGCTCCAGGACTGGAAGCCACCCCTCTGGGTGCTAGCCATCTTGGTCATTTAAAGCTCTTACAGTGGAGCTGTCTGGCCATTTCTCTGTTTCCCCCATGAGTGTAATGGTTTAGATATGAGCAAACCTCTAAAACTCATGTGGGGATTCAGAGAATTCTCAGAGGTGGAACCATGAGATTAGGAAACCTTTAATCAGTGGGTTAATCCACTGATATGGATTAACTGGGCAGGAATTATAGACAGGGAGGGTGTGGCTGGATGAAGTAGGTCAGTAGGGGTGTGACTTTGGGGTTTATATTTTGTTCCTGGTGAACAGAGCTCTCTCTTTCTCTCTGCATCCTCGGTGCCGTGTTCTGAGATGCTTTTCTCCTCCATATTCTTTCGCCATGATGTGCTGCCTCACCTTGGGCCCAGAGCTGTGGCATTGGCTCACCATAGACTGAGACCTCTGAAACTGTGAGACAAGATAAGCGTTTCCTTCTCTGAGCTGTTGTTGTTGGGTATTTTGATCAGAGTGACAAAAAAAGATGACGTAAACGACTAGGTTAAAAGTTATTTGAGGGAATGAACCAAACCGGGTGTTTCCCTTCATTTGATGCTCAAACTATTGCTTGGAATATTGATTAATAAATGATTAATAAATAATTATAAAGATTTAACAAATGATTTTTCAGAATCAGAAAATTTGGCTCATATTTCCTCTCTGAGCAGAATTGCATTGCTACTTTAGAAGAAGCTCATAAACAAACTTTGACACTTCTGTCAACTCACCTTTCCTGTCACAACAAAGACAATACTTTAGGGCTGTTTAACACTACTCATCATCCTAGTCACTGCTCCCTGGTTCCTAGCGTTTTGCCCCTAGATCAATAACCAGTTTCCACTACAACATGAACAGGCTTTCCTTCCTGTGGAGGTTGTTGACATGAAAAGAGCTCTGGATGCTCGGGAAATGGACACTCTGCACTCTCTGTCCAGGAGTCAGTGAGAAAAACGAGGACAGAGGTGAAGACATGAAAAGTCAGTTTCCATTGCTTCCCTCCAGGCACAAAATCTTGAGTGGTCTATTAGTTATCTAAATTTAGTGACATTAAAAAAAAAAACACACAAAACCTAGCTTTTATTTCTGTGGGCTGTGTATCTGGGCATTCCTTTGCTGGGTTCTCTATTCAAGATCTCTGTTATAGTTTGGGTCTGGAATGTCCCCACAAGCTCATGTGTTTGTCTTGGTCCTTGCTGAGTTTTAGATAGAGGTGTCCCCCCAAAGCTCACATACATACTTATCATATGATATATATATATATGTATATATATATATATATATATATATATATATATATATACATATACATGCATATATGACACATATACATATATATCAGAGAGAAAATAAGCAATTGGCATAGATCTAGAATTTCTCCATTGCTAGCAGCCCTGCCAAAGGCCTTCCATGAGGAATCTGTGGGGCTGTGGGAATGACAGACCATCTAGAGGCCATATGGAAAATCTGAGTGAAATTCATAGAGATAGTCCAACCAGTTAGGGCCAAAGTGTGGCCACAAGTGTAAGAGACCAGACCTTGATCAGAAGTGAAAAGACCTCAAATTTCTCCTCTGAAGACTTCAGAAGTTGGTTCCAACAGGTCACCCAGCAATCAGGAAGGCCTGACTCAATGCCAGCTAAGCCAGAGTTTCTAATGGTGGTCCAACACTTACATGGACAGATTCTAGACTTCTGTCCTCTGTTGCCAAGCATGTCTCCCCATGCGGCCAGAACGGCCTGGAGAAGGAGTGGATGAAGTTGAAGGGCATGAGGAAGATCAGGAGGTGGGGTCACTTGGGATATGCCCTGGGGATTATGTCTTGTCCTTCTGATTCTTCCTTCTATCTATCTCTTTGCTTCCTGGCCACCATGAGCAGAGCTGCTTTTCTTGGCCATGCCCTTTGGCCATGATGCTCTGCCTCACCTCACATCCAGAGTGATGTAACTGGGCATTCATGGACTGAACCTCTGAAATCATTAATAAAATAATTAACAACTCCTCTGAGTTGTTCTTGTTGGGTATTTTGGACACAGCCACACACACAAAAAAAACTATCACAATTTCTTAGAATAGGCTAGATAAGCCCACATTAACAAATAAAATCTTAAAAATATCAATAGCTAATGGTAAAGACACAACAAAACACTCAGTATTTCTTCTTCATATGGAGAAGCAGCTCCATCTCCCCAGGAAGGCTCCCTTCAAATACAGTTCTGGGATTCAGGCTGTCTTTATCTCCTAACTCTGCCATCTTGACATGGAGCTTCTATGATGAGCAGAGCAAGAAAAAGAGAGAAAACTCATCTATCCCTCCATCCTGTGGCTGGAAGCCACTCAGTCACTTATGCTCTAGCTCATTGGACAGAACTAGTCACATGTTTCAAGCTAACTTCAAGGGAGATGAGAAACACAATCTTTTTTTGTGTGTGTGTAGTCAGGCAAAGAAAATGGGGGAAAAAAGGTGGGGGGGGGATTTATAAAAATGTAATGTTCCCTCTGATAGAGAAAAGAATAAGTCAGGCTATATTTGAGTTTATGGCCCTGACGGGGAGGTTAATCTTGTTTGGGTCCTGAATGAAAATTATTTGAACTAGCTTGAAAGAAATAGGTTTTAGTAGTAGGGTTGGTAGTAAAGAAGGGTTTTGTTTTGTTTTTTTGTCTTAAATTTTCTGGACTTCTTGCTTCCCTCCTCCTCTAGCTCTGTCCTTTGGCCTTTCATTGCTCATCTTCCTCCTCCCTGTTTGTGCTGAGCCCACACTGCACAATCAACAAGCACATAAACTTATTGAGTTTAGGGATAAACTCAATCTGTCCTGACAGTTGTTAGTTTTATTAAAGATTTAATGAGGAAAGAGATTTTTAAAATGCGTAGAAAGTTCCTCTAATAGCTAACCACTTAATTTAGCCACGTCTTTCATCTTCCCCCAGTAGCCATAATTAAGGGTTGGTGACGTCACCACGTATAATAATCCTTCCATGTGTATCTCCCTTTCATCTCACGAAGTCTACTACTGTCCTCTACCATGTCCTCACAACCACCTCGAGAGCATGGTAAAGCAGGCCTCATCCCTGCTTTGCAGATTAGGAAGTTAGAATGTGAAGAGAGCAGCCTGAATTCTTGGGCCAGTCCTGGGATTGTCACTGGAGACCAGGGCTCCCAACTCCTCGTACCGTTCTTTCCCTTACTAGAACGTGGAGATCCTCCAGAGATCATCCTTAGAAGTCAGAGAGCCAAGTCTACCTTTAACTCTTTAACGTGAAGCAATCCAAGTTGGCCCTAATCCTGTAATAAGAACATAATTTTCAAAAACATTTTCATCCTACCAAGTGCATTTTCTTTTCCAGCTGCTCTGGATGCCGGTGAGCTGTAAGGCTTAGCTGTACAGAGAGGGTCTGTTTTTCTGTGAAGGGCCAGATAATAATGTTTTAGATTTCACAACCCTCCTCCATGTTTGTCTTTTTTGATGTGGCTGTTGTCGTTTCACCATATTTTAAAATGTAAAAATAATTTTCACTCACAGACTATTTAAAAATCCGCGGAGGGCTGGCTTTATCTCACAGGCCCCAGTTTTCCAGACGTGACATCCACAGTGACCCCATTGCTGATGGTGCTGGAGTATAAACTGGTTCCCGCAGCTTTCCTGTAGACACCCAACCTGCCTTGGGACCTGTTTGGCAATTTTCTTACAAAGTCACAAATTGTCCCCTTTCAGGTGAGGTGTGCCACATTCTGTCTCTGAATTTCTGGCTCTGCCGGGGTGACTTGCAATCTCTTGCTCCTGGTATTTCTGGATTTCTGACTTGCTTTGTGCAATGCTTTGAGGTTACCTGGCACTTGGGAGCTGTGGGCATGATGCTCCCTTTCTCTAGAAAGTGGAGCCTCTGCTGCCCTGTTGATCTTGGGCTTCTCACACAGCCCTTTCTACTTCCTTCTGTAAACTTGTCCCCTCCCCTGCTTTTATTTTCTTCACTCTATCCTGTTAAAGCCAAGGGGCTGGAGGCTGGGACACTTAGGATGTCAGTCAAAGACACTGAATATGATGTAGGCGATGATAACAGGCTGGGGAGGCTCCTGAGGGCTCATTCTGCGGTCCCAGCAGAGCTAACGTGAGAAGAGGTCACCAACCTCAGGTGATGTGAGTGCTATGGTTCCGATCTAGAATGTTCCCCAAAGGGACATGTGCTAAGGCCTGGTGGCCAGTCTGTGGTGCTATTAGGAAGTGGTAGAAACTTTCGGATGTTGGGCCTGGTTGGAAAAGGTGGGTAACCCTGGGCATGTCCTTGAAGAATCTATCTTGTCCCTGGGCCCATCCTTTCTTGTTCTGCTTCCTAAGAGCCCTGAGGTAAAGCAGTTTTGCTCTACCACATTCTCTCCACCAAGATGTTCTGCCCTACACAAACCTACAGTTACGGGGCCAGTTAACTACAGACTGAAACCTCTTCAACTATGAGCCAAACTAAATTTTTCCTCCTGCAAGTTGATTTTCTAGGATATTTTATTACAGCAATGAAAAACCAACTAATATGGTAGACAAGATATATGAATTATATCTCCAATACTATGCAACAAAAAAATTAATCAATCATTTTTATAAGCCTCTCTAAGGATTTCTTTGTTTTTTTTTTTTTTTTTGTTGTTGTTGTTTGTTTGTTTTTTACTGATTCCTCCCCAACTCCATGAAAGACACGTTTTATTCATGTTTATTTGCAATGCACTGTAGGTCTGACATATGTAAGCTGTCAAAGTATAAAGATAATTCATACATGGAACCTCATTAAGGAGCTTACATCTTTTAAGGAGATAAATTATATGTGGACAATTAGACTATACAGAATGATGAGTACAGATATAAAGTTTTGCAGACGGTGTCACAGGAGCAAGAAAGGAAATCCCAGTTCTTTAGGGGGAGGAGATAACTAGGTAAGATGTCAGAAAGAAAGTGACATCTGAGCAAAGTAGAATAAAAGTGGTGAAGAGATGGGGTGGGGGAATACTGTGTGCCCAGAGAAATGGTACAGTGTGATGCAAGATCAGAACTCTCCAGAGCATAATGTGACTTGGTAGACAGAATGTGGAATTTAGGAAGGAGGGGTGAGTGTCAAGCTTTACAAGGCGGAAACGTGCCAGAATGCACTCCAAGCCAAGGCTGAGAGTTTGTTTGTTTACCCTGAAGGCAGTAGTGAGCCACAGTGGCAGGCTAATGACATCACAAGGATCGTGCTTTTGAAATATCTCTTGGGCTGTGATGTGGAGGTTGGACTGATGAAATCTTTGCAGCAGATCATTAATAGCAGTCCAGCAAAACATAATAAATATCAGAGCTATGGCTATGAAAGGGGGATGGCAGATGGGAACACGTTCAAGAGATGATTAGGAAATGACAGGACCTGGTGACTTATTATGAGTGTGAAAGAGAGAAAATCCAGAATAATCTTCAGGTTAATGGCCTGGAAGTTGGGAAACAATGTTGTCATCAAACGACACTCTAAACACTGGGAGAAGAGCAAGGAGGAAATTAGGGAGCCAAATGATTCATTCCATTTTAGACATGCCGGATCTGAAAATCCTTGGGGATGTCTAATTGAAGACATTAAATATGCAATTGGAACAACTGGTTTGAAGGTCAGAAGCAGTGACTTGGATGAAGATTTTTTGAAATATTGGTAAATAGTTATTTGTTGAGCCCATGGATTTTGATGTGACTCCAGGGAGAATATGAAGCTTGAGAAGTAAATAGGAGCAAGGATAAAAAACCCAATAAACTGACTTTTTAGCATGCAAGAAAAAGAGCCTGCAAATAGCAATAGGAGATGGAGAGAGCAGATGAGAGGGACAGGAAAAGAATTAGAAATGTGTGGCATCCATAGAAGGCACGCGTTGAAACAGTTTGAGTCCAGTATGATAAGGAGGAAAAAAATTATTAACTTTATTGTGGAAAATAGGAGTTCACTTATTAAAAACAAGTCATTAAAGTGTTAGAAATAGAAGCTAGTCTGGAGTCATCTGACCAGTGAATAATTAAAGAAGATAATGATGTCAACATTGAATGTAAAGTCTGTGAGAGACTTTGCATCATGTAAAGAGCTACACAAACACCCAACATTGTTTTATGCAGGTATAACCTCAGACACAGCCTCTAGACCTAGACCTACCCTTTGAGTAATCCGTCTATACTATATGTAATTTCCATATCTCGATGATAATGGAAGCATGAATAATAGAATCAATAAATTTATAATAGAATGTAGATCAACCCCTGTTCTCAAATCCCCTAATTCTATCCATCAAATACAGGGAACTCCTGTCCATTTACTGCATCACTTTGGTAATTAGGAGCCCCATCAAGACCTTCTGGCTTTATGCTCTTTGGCTTTTTCCCAGTTCTGGATAGTTCTCCCACCTTCCTCTCTTGCTGGCAGACAGATGTCAGATATTACTCTCTGTCACGAGTCACTCCAAACCTTGGCATTTTTCTGTTGCCCCTGCCCTGGAGCTTGAGCAGCAAGAAACCATATCCTTACTATCCTTTTCTGGCTCTTTTCAAATGTTCATGTTTTAAGAATTTGAGGAAGAATATGGAATAATCAAAACCTCCATGTGTTGCAGAGAAGAGACATTGGCTATAATTTGCCAGATTGCTCCAAATGATTCTAACACACCAATCCTCCATTATAGTTGAGAACCAGTGACATTGAGCTTTCTCTTTTAAGCTGTATCATCATTAGAAATAAAATCAGCCTCGACCTGTTATGGGCTGAATTGTATCCTCCCCAAATTCCTATATTGAAGTTCTAACCCCCCATGACCTCAAAATGCACCGCATTTGCTGATAGTCTTTGAAGAGGCAATTCAGTTTGAATGAGCTTCTTGAGGTGGGCTAATGCAATATAACTGGTATCTTTCTAGAAGAGGAAATTTGAACACATGTACAAAGGGAAGACCATACATAGACACAGGTAGAGACAGCCACTTATAAACCCAGGAGAAAGGCCTCAGAAGAAACGAACCCTGCTACCACCTCATTGAAGACTTCTCCAGAATTATGAGAAAAGACATTGCTGTTGTTTAAGCTTGCTATTTTGTGGCATTTTGTTATAGCAGCCATTGCTAACTAGTACAAAATTTAATGGTACCATTGATTCCAGTCTGTGACAAGAGCATTTTTAAGGGGTTCTAAGCGATTTCTTTCTTAATCTTGTCTAGAATTGTGTCTAGAATCAACAGTAAGCTCCTTTTATTGCATGTGGTTGGCAAGATGTCTTTTATCCATCCCTTTAAAGATTAGATACCTACATAGAACCAGCCTCATGGCACTTCTCTCCTTCTCTCGTCCTCCACAGATCACTAACACAAGCTCTTTTGTTATCCCGGATGTAATCTGTGTGGGTAATGGGATTCAAGCTCATTAGAGTAATTACATACTTTCTTTTCATCCCTTAACTAATCTCAGGCTTCAGTCGCCTCTTCTTAAGTGTGTTCCTTCTTTCCAGCCAATCATGGTGACAAAGACGATAAAAGCAAATTAGAATATGACCAAGTCCATCTTCTCCCTGCTCAGTCTTTCACAAACAGTGGGTTTATGAAATGTTTTTACTTATTCCGAATACATTCAAATTTGCAGTTTTTTGAATTTTTTAAAAAGTTTATCTTGATCTGGGTTTTACTTGGTCTACCCCATTGTAAGGAGTCAAAGGCATTTTTTATTTTTCTGAACTGTTTCTTCTGTTGTTGTTTTTTTTTAAACTTGGTATTTTGCAGTTCTAGAACTCAATTTTAGAGCTCATGCAAGTGCCCTACCCCTGAACTACACCTGGCCCTTCTGCTGTCTTTTGAGTGATTGAAACATTAAGCGTGGAGTCAAAGCATTAGTGTGCCATTGATTAACTGTGTGACCTGGGTGAAGTTGATCAATCCAAGTTTCTTTATTTGTGAAACAGGGCTAAAAAAAGACCCATCTCATAAGGGAAACAGTTACAGAATTAACATATGCAAAATGCTTTGTTAATCATGTATTTCCGATAAATAAAGCCTTACTGTTGCTGTTACTGTTATTATTGACACTCTTGTTTTAGTTCTGAGTTCAAGAATGCATAAATCTGTCTTCATTTATTTTTCACTTTTTATTCCTTACAGAGGCTCATACATTACAAAGTTGAAGCATAAAACAAAGAATGTAGTGGAAAGTCTCCTCCCTATTTCTCAGACTCCCAGAACTCTCTTTGGGAGCAGCCAATATTCCTTATGGAGGCTTCCAGAAATATTCTGTGAGTGTCCATATATAACTTTTGTCTTCTCGCCTTCTTTTTATTTTTATTTTTTACCCAAATGATAACAGAAAATCAGTTCCTTTTTATAATATTCTCTCTTCCTCATAGGACCACAGTTTGCTGGGAATTTCTTCTCCCCACTCTCTTTCTTGAACTGCCACAATGTCTCTCCTGGGGATTTCCTGTCCTCATGGAGTCAGCTCCCATTTAAATTCTCTGATTTGGATTCAGGGATTTCATTCCTCTCAGTTTTTAACATCTGTCCTTTTAATAGTCTATATTGTACACATAAATTTATACATTTTGGTGACAAGTTGCTTTTCTTTCCAACCTTCAATGGAAGGAGAAACCACCACCTTTGACAAGAAGAAACATTGGTTCTTACAGACCAAATGTAAGATGTAGTTCCTCATAGAGGTAATGCCTTATTTCATTTGCTGTTGCTATAAGAGAACACTCGAGACTGGATAATTTATAAAGAAAAGAGGGTTATTTTGACTCTAGAGGCCAGGAAGTATACAAGCATGGTGCTAGTATCTTCTTGGCTTCTGGTGAAACCTTTGTGCTGCTCCAACTGATAAAGGCAAGCAGGGGGCAAGAAAGTTGAAGAGAGAAAAGGGGACACATAATAGCTAATTCATTCAGGTAAGAAAGGCATTAATTGGTTAATGAAGGCTCCACCCCCTGATGCAATCTCCTTCTGCTAGGCTCCACCTCCCAACACAGCTGCATTAAAGAATTAAGGTTCCAATATATGATTTCTGTTGACATATCTGACCCACTGAAGGTGATGTTTAAATGTTTTCATGATGGCATCATGACATAATGGAAAGAGGTAGCACTTTGGAGTCACCCAGGTCTATGCCTGACTGCAGCTCTGAAACTGTTTGGCACTGGTTCATTCCTGAGCCTCACCCCCGAGTCTCTATTTTCACAATTGAAAAGTGACACAGATAAAAAAAAAAAAAAACACCATCAAGGTGACATTACACAAGGTATATATGGTGTCTGGTATATCACAACTTTAAAAAACATTGAAATCATCTTTGAAAACATCCTCTTTGTTCTAATACATTGGTATAACATTACCATTTTCTTACTTAAAAATACTTTTCATTGAACAAGTTCCAAATCATAATCATAAACATTTCTTCCTCATCTACTGAGTTTCCAGGACTGAGCTAGGTGATAAAAATGTGAAGAGAGAAAGTTATACTCTCCTTTCTGCAGGAAGATTATAATCTAATTGGAGAGACAAAATATCCAAAAAAGTATCAACAGCAAAACATGGCTGTGCTTAGGAAAAGGAATGAAATAATATAGTGACAAAAAATAGAAAGAAAACACTTTTGTAGGAAAAAATAAGAAATGAAGCCATGCTACATACAGAATGGTGTATTGCAATGTCCAGTGACTTATTCCAAAATTACAAGTAGTTCAGTATGTAGAGAACACAACAAATACCAAATCAATGCAACAAAAAGAACAATTTGTACATATGTCTTATCCTGTTTTTTGTTTTTAAATGAGGAACATGCTCTGAAGGCTTGTCATTGTGGAACAAAATTAACTTTCTTTCAACAGGAGCTCAAGCTATCCATTTTATTCTTCGATGGCGTATATGGTGTACCTGGCAGTTTATGTATCTATAGAAGGCAGAAAGACTCCTAAAGGTGCCGCTTGATTCTGAAGACTTTGTTCCCTTTCATTTGAATTCAATGGAGTAACTATGAGACACAATTGGACTAACAGTCGATGGAAACTCATTTCTTATTGACACAGCTACATTTCTTTCTCCTCTTTGTTGTTATTGGAGTTATTTGTCCAGGATCTTTATAAAAACACACACATACACACAGATCATGACTAAGACAGTTCTTACTAAAACAAGAACCAAATAAACCTGCCCTGATCACATTCATGAGGTAATTCAATTGAACTATTCCGCATGAAACCTTGAACACAATAGCCCAAATCTCTGAATGTAGCGGCATAATCAGGGTGGAGAATTTATCGTGGGGGTGATTAAAAATTGCATCAGAGAAATAATGATCCATCCTTTTAATTACTTTCCTTTGTAGTGAGCTTAGATCAATATCAACTGTTTGTTTTATTCAAACCCTTTTATTTTTCCCTTTTAAAGAAGACATTGCGTGACCGTGCAAGTATAAGAACTAAGAGAAACTCCTAAGCCCTTGGCAGGGAGGGGAAAAGGCACCATACAAGGGACAGACATTGGTCCCTGCAAGAAAAACACCAAACAGGCCATCCAGAATGGCAGTTGGACTATCACCGATTGTCAAATGGTTATGAAAGTATGGCGAACCTGTGAAAAAATATATGAAAAGGGGAAAAGTTTGAGGTTGTGTCCAGACTGTTGTTTTTAAGTGTTCCCTTGAATGTAGCTATCCAGTCGAGTAGCTTAATTGGTTGCCACTTTTAATCTTTCCCTGGGTTCTCATTGTTAGTGCCAAGTGTCATTACTATTGTTTTATTTTTTTTGCCAAGGAAAATGAGGAAATGAATATTAGCTTTTTAAAAACAAAAGACGCTCCAGCAGCAAACTCAAAGTTCCCATCCTACGCCAAGTTGGAAAGAACATATGGAAGGGAAAGAAAACATTCTTTGAGGGTGGCCTGTGTGGAGGACACATATTGTGATCTGCTGGGGACATTGCACCTGGTTCTGCACACTGGTAAAACCACACACTTCTTTGGGGTGTGGCATCCTACGGAGGCAAGGGCTTCTTGAAATTGGATTCCGTTGAGTTGCAAAACTTTTGCAGGACTTGTAGGATAATTCAGAAATTGTCGAAGTGTTAATGTTACTGCTGTAATGAACATCATTCCTCCTTGGGCTGGCAGGGGAAGTACCACAGACCTTCTTTAAGGGATTTTTTTTTCTGCAGGGGGAGCCGCTTTGGTATGCACAATGGTGAGGGAGTGAAGAGTTAGGCCGCAATATTTCTGGGTCATGTCTTCCTGCCTTATCTCTGTCAATGGTAAATTTAAGAGGGGGTTTCTCTTGTGGTTTTGTGGCCTTTCATGTGCAACCCATCAGTGGGCAGTGTGGGGTGAATTAAGAAGCTGGGCTCTGGGGAAGGCTTGGATTTGAGTCCTGACTATCCACTCACTGGCTGTGTGACTCGACCACCCTGGATCTCTGGGTCACCATCACTGTTTTTCTCATCATGTTGTTTTGAAAAATAAGAGGATATACCCGAAGAAGTAGAATTGCTGGCACATTGTGTATGTTCAGTAAAGGTAGGCATTATTAGTATTGGTAGATGATAATAACTAGATAATCACATTTAATTTGAATGTTCAGAGAATGAAGTATTTTATAAATGATTAAGACGTAAGTGAAAATTTCTATTTGTTAAAAAATGCTTTGTAAGCATGACTATAATACTTTTTAAAATAAATATACTCACAACATTTCCTACTACTAGTATAATAAAAATGTAACTTCTGATGATAATCTTGCAAAGCTTTAGGACAGACATCCTTCTGAACACAACCAATAGTTACAAAGCACTATAAAAGGTATGGGGATTAAAAATCAATATGTTTCAACCCAGGTAATCCCCTTGGAGGTCTTTTTAATTGTGATGTGTATCTTAGGTAGGAGATTTTTCTCCATATAATTTAGCATTAAATGCAGAAAACAGCATATAAATCCTATGGGGTGGTTCCAGTTTGTTGGTTATAGCTAATTGAAATTACCATATATCTCAAATTACTCATAATTTCTTGCCTGTTCACATTCTTTGGATATGGGCTTTTATATACATATATCAAAACTTGGCATTTGACTTGTTCTTATTTGTGTATAAATTCATATATAAAAGATAAATGCTTATGGAGCACAGATAAAATATACATATTCAGAAATTTAAACACCTACTTAGTAAATGAGAAAACATAAAATTCAATAAATTTACACTCAAGAAACTAGAAAAGTTGCAACAAAATAAATCTAAAAGAAGTAGGAGGGAGGAATTAATAAATGTAAAAGCAGAAAGTAATAAATTAAAAAGTGGAAATAGGGCTGGGGATATAGCTCAGTTGGTAGAGTGCTTGCCTCACATGCACAAGGCCCTGGAATCAATCCCTAGCACCACAAAGAAAAAAAAAGTGGAAATAAATAGCATGATTGAATAATCTAAAATCAGACTTAGTAAGAATTACAAAGACTGACTGTTTAAATCAAGAAAAGCAGAAAAAATTTAAATACACAAGATTGTAATTAAGAAAGCTGATATAACTACACACCAGCAAAAAAAAAAAAAAAAAAAAGAGAGAGAGAACACCATTCATAATTCTTTGCTAATCTATTTGAAAAACTTGATTAAATATGCAATTTTTCCAGGAAATATATAAGTTTTAAAAACAGAAATAGGAAAAAGCTAAAAGAACTACAACAAAGGAATAAATAACCACAAAAGAAATAACAAAGTTGTCAAAGAATTGCTCCCTTTCCCATACCTACCACAGATCTTAGAGTAAATTTTTAGAAAATCGTTTTAGAATAAACTAAGCTTATGTTAATGAAGCTATTATAAAGCACATAAAATGAGGGATATTAAGTTCCTTCACTACATGTGGCCATCATAATCTGCCACTAAAACTTGACAAAGGTAGCAAGAGCAGAAGTAGGATATAAAACCATAAGGAAAAATTCACAAATTCACCAGAGCATTCAAAAGTATTCAAGGTTCTAAAAGAGAATTTATTTTAGAATTGGAGTAACAACTCAACATTAGGAAATCTATTGATGCAATTAATTGCGTTGATAAGACAAAAGAAACAAAAATAGTTATGATAATAAGTGTTAAAAATGGTTTTGAGGGCTGGGGATGTGGCTCAAGCGGTAGCGCGCTCCTCTGGCATGCGTGCGGCCCGGGTTCGATCCTCAGCACCACATACCAACAAAGATGTTGTGTCCGCCGAGAACTAAGAAATAAATATTAAAAATTCTCTCTCTCTCTCTCTCTCTCTCTCTCCTCTCTCACTCTCTCTTTAAAAAAAAATGGTTTTGATAAAATTAAACACTTTTAATTAAAAATTTTCAATAAACTAGAAATAGAAAGATGCTTACATAATTTAACAAAGAATTATATTTATTACAAATCAAAGCCAACCTTATTGTATGATTAGCAAAAAATAAAGAAGGTTGCGGTATATTTATGTGTACTATTTTCAAATATAAATCTGGAAGACAACTCAGTGGGGAAGGGGGAGGGCAGGCAAATGAAAGAAATAAAAAGTATCTTTCTTAGTTACTTAAAATTATATTTTTTATGGATTAAATTCATGAGAGAATCAACTGAAAACCAGACTAAGAACTGAGCTCAGAAAAGAACTCACCTATAAAGTAAAGACAGTTATCCTATGAAAAGCTATTCTTCATGTTAATAATCATCAGGGCATAGCAAAAATAACATTATGAACACCTAAGATTTCTTAGATGTAGGGAAACTTGAGAGGATTAGCCCAATGTAGTATTGGGAAAATACTAACATAGATTAGTAATCAAAGAACTATAAATTGAGATGACAATATATCTAAATTAGCAAAGATCAGAATATGGTAATTACCTGTACTAGTCAATGCAACAAAGAACGTACTCACATATCATTATTGGAATGCAAATGTTACAACTTTACTAAAGGTATTCTGAAATTTATTTCAAAAATCCATAAAATAGGCATATATTTACATAGAAATATCCTTCTAGAAACCCATCCTAAAGAAATAACTAATGCTGGTCATGGTGGCACATGTCTGTAATACCAATGATTTGGGAGGCTGAGGCCAGAGGATCATGAGTTCAAAGCCAGCCTCAAAACTTAGCAAAGCCCTTAGCAACCCTGTTTCTAAATAAAAAATAAAAAGGGGGCTAGGGATGTGGCTCAGTGGTTTAGCACTGCTGTTCAATCCCTGGTACTCCCCCCCCCCAAAAAAAAAAAGAAGAAGAAGGAAAAGAAATAAATAATAAGATCTGAAGATATATAATTAATAATTAATGGTAATTAGTAAAAATATTTGGTAACATAAATGGCAGTGAATATATTACTATTCAGTCATCTAAATGTGTGCCATAGAAAACTCGTTGGTGACTTGGAAAGATATGTACACATACATATACAAACACATCTTGAACCCAGAAGGGATTGGTGACCAATTCTCTCTCCCTCCTCCTTGTATATTGGTCTTTATTGGTATCTTTGAGAACTTGGAACTGGATGGATAGGAACCAAAACTCCACAGGTACCTGAAGGTGAGAAGTAAAAGGAATTAAAAAATGACATTTGGCCCTTTCCTGAAAGGAAAGGAAAGGAAAGTTGGTTTTGCTGTGTTGTGACTCAGTATAGTTTTATGTATATTACTTTTGAGGTTATAGTGTTATAGTGTTATTAGTATTTTAGACTAATTTTGATTACCCAGTGAAGAAAGGGGTAAAGTTAGATCTTAATGGAGCCTTATTAAAGAGAAACCTATGGGACTGTATAATATTATTTAAAGTCCCTGGTGACAAAATAAAGAACAAATATTGGTCTATTACCATTTCCCTCATTTTTGCATGGAATCTTATACATTAGAAGATTTGGTACTGGAATTAAAGGCCTGAATGGTACTGTCCTTTATGGAACAAAATAATGGAAAAAAGACACATTCCAAATATAAATCATCTATTTTTCATCCTCCTACAAGTATTTTGACAGGTACTTTGCAGTGGGGTAGAATTACTATGATAGCACCTAGGACTTTTGACTTTGGGCAATGTGGGTTTAACTGTTAATAGGGTATTAATTTAATTTGTCTGAAACTATCTTTTTATTTAACTTTTGCAATTTTTAAAGAATATTTTCCTTAGGTGTAGAATTCTAGGCTGGCAGTCAATTGGTTTCAACAAAGATGCTATTCCACTGTTCTCTGGCATCCATCTGGCATCCAATTCTACTGAAAAGTTAGATGTCATCTTATTGTTTTAATGTTGTTTTTTGATGGCTAATGTTTCCTTTTCCTCTGGATGATTTTTCAATATTTGGAGAATTTTGTTGGTTTTACTTTGTTGTGACTCAGTATAGTTTTATGTATATTACTTTTGAGGTTATAGTGTTTCTTGAATCAATGGCTTGAAGGTTTTGTCAACGTTAGAAAATTCAACACCTCTGTTTTTGCCTCAATCTCCTTTTCTTGCATTATTCTCATTTTAGGAGTCCAGTTATATACAGGCTAGTTATTTTGACCATGTACACTATGTGCTTTACATTCTTTCCTCCATTCTCTCTCTCTGTCTCTCTGTCTCTGTTTCTCTTTCTCCCAGGACTTTAGTCTCTCTTTATCTGTATTTGATATAATATTAAATCTATCCTTTAAGTTCTTTATTAAGTTTGTCTGTTACATTTTGAAATCCAGAATTTCTTTTTTTAATGGACTTAATTTCTCTGCTGGAATTTCCTGTCTCTCATCAGTGATCTTGAATATGTTAAAACTGATTTTTAAAAGTCTGCTTCTGAGAAATAATTCTTAATCAACCTGCAGTTCTATTTATATTGTATGTTTTTTCTTGGTCCTCTTTTTTAGTATATCTGACAACTTTTGATTGAATTGTAGACATTGTTTATGAGAAATTATAGAAAGGCTTCATGATATCTGAAAAGTATATTTTCCCTTCTGGCAGGCAATTAGATTAAGAGCAGATCACACTGATTTGGTCTAGTATGAAGATGATTGTATGCTGAGTGAAGCCTTCTTTGTGAAGAATAATATATTTCAGTTTTTCTCTTTCTTTTTCCAGGTCCTTACTGTAAGTCGGGGACATTTACAAAGGTCTTTCACCCTTGACAATCTCTGGATCTCAGATTTTGCCTACCCATACTGAGAGACTATCCAAAACTCTGTTTAAATTCTTTGCTAATTAGTTATTTTAATTTTCCCAGAATATAGGCTTTTTGGAAGACCTCCTCCCAAAGGAAAAGTAGCACCAAATTTTTCTTTTCTTTTCTTTTCTTTTTGTTGTTGTTCCTTTTTTGCACTTTTCTGCTATCTGGAATCTTGTCCCTTCTGCTCTTGGCCACCTTCATAGCCTGGAACTCCATTTTTTTTCTTTTTAACCCCTTAAATTTACTGCAATCTCTGTCCACCTTCTTTGAGAGTTAATCTCATATTTCTGATCAGGTTCTCAGCTGTCAGACACACCTCACTTAGAAAACAGCAAACATCTCAGAGGAAAAGATAGCATGAAATGTTGGACTTACCTTCATGTATTTCCCTTCCTCTGATATCCTGAATTCTCAAGTTAAGTCTGTACTTGGAACTTTCTGATTCCTTCTAACAGTTTTTATTTTTGTATGTTATTCAATTTTCAAATTATTTTTTGGAGCAGGGCTTGTCTGGTAAAAAAGCTAGTCATTTGCAGCAGGCAAGGGATATCCTCTCTGAAGGACAGTCAAGGAGTTATTCTTGATTCTCAAAGATGTCTTCCCAGTGAACTTCAGGCTGACAATCAGTAGAGTATATCAGAAGTAATACTCTCTGAATTCTAAGCCTAGGTCACTTAGGTGCCCCTCATTCCTTCCTTACTCTCATGGGAACCTCATACTTGGGAAATCGGGTATCATTCTGTAAGAAACCTTAAGACACCTATAGAGATCACTGGAGGTCCATAGCCCAGTTTTATCTGAGATACCAGATTACAGATAGTACCAACTGCCAAGCATGTGACTAAGTCATCATTGGAATGGATGCTCCAGCCCCTAATCAAACTGCTCCATTTGAAGCCATGGGGTATGAACATGAGCCATTGCCATAATTCCCTGAATAAACTGCAGATCTGTAAGCAAAATAAATGACTAGATTTGGGGACAGGTTGCTATATAGTAATAAACAATTGCTATGCATGATTTAGAAGATCCTTCATGAGTATAATTCCCAGTTATCTTTTTAACCTCATTCTGCATTTTCTCTTTTCTATGTTACTCTGGACTTTTGTTTGAATGTGCTTAGAAGATTTTCCCTATGCCTTTCCCCCTTACCTTATTCAAATATGAATTTAAATATGACTTTATCAGTGAGAACTTTTCTGACTGCTTTGGTTTTCTTATCATCAACTTATATATTGTATTTATTTTGGTTACTTATTTGTATTTTCCTATAAGAATATAAACCACATGAAGGAACAAGACTTTTTTGAATCCCAAAGGTTTATAAGAGAAAAGTAGTAGACAATCATTTATTTATAAATAAGCAAATTTATTTTAAATTTTGCCTCATCGAATGTTTCTTCTCTTTTCTATTCTCATATACTCATTAAATGGGGAGGTTGCATACAGATGTTGAGGATTCCCAAGAAATCTCAGTCTGCAAGAGGTATTTGCCAGTCTCAGCACAAGACTCTGGATACATTTACTTCTGTGTTCTGTCTTTCAGTTTCCCAAGACCAAACTGTATCCACTGCGTCTTAGGAATGGCCAGGGATCTTTCCACTCCCTTGTCAACTTTCCTCATGGATGCTGTTTTCTTTCCTTTTCATTCTAGTCCTGGGATAGCTTTGTTTCCTGTCTTTTAGGAAGGCATGGATTACACAGTGGCTGTTGTTTATTAGTATACCTTCCATCAGAGACTGAAGTTTTTAAGTTGCCAGGGTGAAGGGAAATGTAAACTCCATCCCAATCATTCTCCACATTTTCTTCATTTTTCCATCTACATTTCCTGTCTGGGATAGAGTGCCTCTGTTTTCAATGGATCCTAAAAGTATCTTTCTATTTAGCTCTAACACCCACTCTCTGTGTCTCACAATCATCTGTATTATGCAGTCATGTTACCACATGTTGTAAAAATAGATGAATAAATATTCTTAATTTTTCCCTTGAACATTTAGGTGCCAAACATCAAAAGATGTCGTTTGGTTGTACTAAGCACACTCCCATTCTACATACAATTCATAAATGGGTATGCAAATAGAAAGGGAACAGGTTTAAAATGACATCTCTAGAAAATATTTGCCCATGGGCTGGGGCTGGGGATCAGGGGTAGCACATTTTCCTGGTATGTGTGAGGCTCTGGGTTTGAGCATCATAAATAAATAAATAAATAAATAAATAAATAAATAAATGTCTATCAACAACTTAAAAAATATTAAAAAAGAAAATATTTGCCTTTAGCAATAAGTTATAAAAATCAGTGTCTAGGGCTGGAGTTATGGCTCAGTGGTACAGCACTTGCATGGAATGTGTGAGACCCTGGGATTGATCCTCAACACCACAGATAAATGAAAGATCCATTGACAACTAAAAAAAAATTAAAAAAAAGATCAGTGTCTATGGGGCTTAAGAGATAATACAATCATAGAGTTCAACCACTCAACGATTTCTAGGTATCAAAACTTAAAAGAGCTTTTATTTCAAGTTTCTTTATTTTTCATAAAAAATGCATAAGAGTTGCTGGGCTGAGGCTGGGGTTGTGGCTGAGTGGTAGAGCACTTGCTTAGCATGTGCAAGGTGCTGGGTTCAATCCTCAACACCACATATAAACAAACAAACAGACAAATACATAAATAAAAGGTATTGTGTCTAACTACAACTAAAAACAAGATATTTAAAAAAAAAGAGTTGCTGGGCTTGGTGGCACATGTCTGTAATTCCAGCTACTCAAGAGGCTGAGGCAGGAGGATTACAAGTTTGAGGCCAGCCTGGGCAACTCAGCAAAATCCCATCTCAGAATAAACAATATCTTTAAAAAGTGGTGGGGGAGTGGCGCGCTGGGGATATAGCTCAGTGATAGAGTCCTTGCTTAGCTTGTGTGAGGTCTGGGTTCAATCCTCCAACACCTCTCCCTCCATACTACATATATGAATTTATTAGGCTAATGAGCTCTGAAATAGAAATAAAGAAATCCTCCATATTTGATTATGGGTTTTTGCTTACTCTGTGATTAAGGCACTTGGAAAAGGGAATTTGCTCTTTTTCTAGGTTTATTCTTAAGTCAAGTTTCATTCTAAAACCAATCTGTTAAGTTGAAAGACAGTTACTACAATAAAAAGAAAAAAAGAGGGAGACTTTCCAAGTGAAGCAAAAATATAACTGTACTTAGCATGAACAGGTCATCTCCTTTTCTACTTATAAGTAAAATTAGCCCTGGAAATAGGTGTACCTGAAAAAATAAATTTGGGGGCATAATTAACAACATTTAGTGTGCAAAGTTTAGGGAAAAAAAGCAAAATGGTTCAATTAGAGAACAGAAATTCAGTATAACTGAAGAGTTCTCACTATACCTAAGAACAAAGATCAGTGACACACAAGTATTTACAATAGATGAGTTTCATACCTACTTAAACCTCAGAAATCAGGTATGACCCAACCAATTAAGGTACATACTATTTTTAAAATATTTTATTTTATTATTTTCACACTGGGGTATCTTAAATGGTTGAGGTGGCTGCTGCTCTTTAGCTTTGTTTCAGGATATATATATATATATATATATATATATATATATATATACATACATACATATATACATATATATATATATATTATTTATTGGTTCTTTTTTAATACATGTTATGCATGACAGTAGAATCCATTTTGATATAATTATACTAGCATGAAATATATCATATTCTAATTAGACCCCATTCTCATGGATGTAGATGATGGTGTAATTTCATTGTGATGTTTTTATATATGTACGTAGGAAAATTATGTCAGATTCCACTGTCTTCCTTTTTCTGTCTTCTCTCCCTTTCCTTTATCTATCCTGCCTTCCTACTCTCCATTCCCCATTGTCTAATCTACTGAACTTCTCTTGTTTCTCTCCCTTACCCTCTTAATGTGGATTAGCTTCCACATATCAAAGAAACCATTCGACCTTTGGCTTTTTTTGGGATTGGCTTATTTCACTTAGCATGATAATCTCCAGATCCATTCATTTACTGGCAAATGTCATAGAGTTATTCTTCTTTAAGGCTAAGTAATACTCCGTTGTGTATTTATACCACATTAAAAAAAATCATTCATCTGTTGAAGGGCACAGGTGCCAGCAATTTGTTCAAAATAGCAGTTCAAAGTAAACTCAACAGTTTTCAGTATGTATCTGAAACGACCAAGAAAGGGACTGCCAAGTGAAGCTCTGTGGGTTTCAGTGAAAAGAACAGCAGCAATCATTTGCTCCCTACCACTCACCACCTTGTTCTTCTGCAGCAACCTATCCCTCAGTCAGCTCTCCAGGCTAAGAGGCTGTGGGCAGCCCCTGTTGACATAAACTCTAATTTGGAGTTTCTGAGCAACCCAGTTTACTAATTGTTAAATAAGAAACTTCATCCCTCCCATACAGACAATAAATAGAAATAGATTAACTTCCTTTTTGATTATGAACAGCCCCTTCTGAAAGAAAGCTGTGGGGAAGAATTCCCCCCTAGGAACCCCTTTCTCTGATGCTCCATAGTCTCTTCCTCTGGCGCCCCCTGGCAGCTCCTGTAGCTGCTGCTCTCTTCTGTGCCATTAAGAGCCACCTCCCTACAGACAAATCTTCTGTATGATCATGCTGTTTATCACTTCCTCTTTCAGCCAAGAACTGCTGGAACCATCTCAGGGTATGACAGCACCACATAAACAAAGCCACCTTCACTCTGTGGAATCCACCAGGACCATATAATTCTTATAAGAAGGTCCATGGGCTTACAGTAAATGGGAGCAGCTGATCGACATGGTGCTGCAAGGTATCACATTTTTAACCGCTATTTGACATTTACTTACTATCTCCAGAAGTAGATCATAGGTTCCCTAACTCTTTTGGTGTGGAGCCAGCTTTTAGGTTCCCCAAGGTGTCCCAGGAAGGGCGAGGCATTGCCCAGTCCTTCACTTCCTCCTGCAAGTGGTGGACCTCACGTGACTTGAGCTTTTGTCAAACAAACCACAGTTCTCTTCAGACATTCCTCTGTAGGGCACAGGAACTACAAGTACTCTGAGCCTAACAAAAGTCATCAGGTGTCCATGGACAGGTATTCAAAATGAATTCTTGTGACAGAACTTTGCACACACATAAATACTGGGCAATGTTTGCCTACGTGTGTAAACACCAAGAAAGTATTTAATGTTCAGGTTTTGTGACTGTGTGTGTATGTGTGTACTGTAGTAAACTTTTGGAAATACCATTTTCTCTTTCTCTCCCTCTCCAACTCATTATGTGTAGCTCTCAAAACTAAGCTTAGTTGACATCTGAGTTCTGAGTCACAAGCAGGATGATAAATGTGGACTATGGGGACAGGAGACAGCAGAGGGTACAGAACAAACTCACTGGCCTGAGCCTGAAAAGAGGTTTAGTGCCTGCTGTGTTGTGGATATAATTCTGACTTTGGTGACTTGGTTTTCTTATCTAGAGAATAAAATGACTATGCATACCTAATGGTGTAGTAAATGCTCTTAAACAATACTCCAATATGTAGAAAAATGTGCTCTCGTTTTTGTCTTTAACCGACCTGATAGTCTTCCTAAGTGGACAATACTAGTAACATGATATTATAGATCAACTTAATGTTTTCTGACCAAATAATTTAAAATCCTCTTTTAAAAATTTCTCATTCTCATCTGGATAAATGCATAAACTCTTTTTTTGATCTTTTCTCCTTTGTTTCTCTCTAGGCCAGTGTTGGGACCCAGGGAAGTATGATTACAAGTGACTTCATGGTGGCAGAGTAAACCCTGGGTCCTTATTTGCTCTAAGCTATGTAAGAGACAGTCATTGCCTGAGAGGTCCTGATCCTGGGTCCCTGCAGAGGTCTGCTGCTTGTGCAATTTATGGTCTGGCTCTCGGTATGACAGGGCCTAACCATACTCTCCAAAGCACTGACTCCTCTTGTCTTTTCTCTTTTTTTATGGATATGGTTATGACTCCAAGTTTGCACCTATTAACTCTCCGACTGTTGACTTTAGTCCATATTTTTTCCTACCAGGGCCACACTAGTCAAATTTCTCCATTCTGATTCTTAACTAACTCTACCAAATGCCATTCCAAGGACATGTGGCAACTTAAGGGCTCTGCATAGTCCACTGGTGACTTGAGGCTCTCTCTTGTGCATAAAGGCTCTCTTCCTGCACACTGTTCTATAGTCTCTGCCCCAAGGCTGCATGCCATTCTGCAAGGGGACTTCCTCTCAGATAGTAATGTAAAGTGTGGCAGGAGCCCTTCTTTCCCAGGTGCTTTCTGGTGTGTGTTTTGAGAGCTTTTCCTCAACTTTCATACTGTAACACACAGAGGGGAGACCAAGATCGTTTACCTCTCTGTGTCTCTTCTTGGTTTCTCCAATTTTCTCATAATATTTGTGCTAGAAGAGGAAGATATACCTCTCCTTCTTCCTGTAATGATAATTAAACATAAACAGGCTCAAAATAATAGAAGCTTGCTTCTGGTGCAGGTATATTTCAGGGTGGTGTTGGGATGGAGGTTAGGTTGATATGTAATAAATTATCCCCAAATTCAGCAGCTTAAAGCATAACTACTTTCATCATGTTTCAGAACTTTGAGGACTCAGAATTTGGAAATGTCCCCACTGGGAAGTTTTCTGTTCTACATGATATCAGCTGAGGCAGCTTGAAAGGGCTGGAGAAGAACCTTCCAGGATAATTCACACATATGCCTGGTAAGTCCATATGGTTTTGTTGGGGCCTTGTACACAATAGGTTTCCTTAGGGTTCCTAATAGAGTAGTGTCGGGGTTACAAGAAGCCTCTCTGGGAGCTTCAGTCTCAGAATGGCCCTTCATTCTGTAGAACAATCGGGTTGGACTCTACCTCTTGATGGGGAATGACATGTGCTAGAGGTGAGAAAGGAATGAATGACAGCCATCTTGGAAAATAAAGTACAATACACTCCATGCCGTCATTCAGAAACACAGTCTGGCAGTTGCTTTGCTAGGTTTAACATGTAACTTCCAAGGTCAACCTGAGGATTTCCTTCATCCCAGACATCTGGAAGGAGGGAACATATGTAGGACATTTTAAAATTTGACCTGTCAGCATTTCAACTTATTTTCCATTGAATAGAATTTAGTCACATGGTTACATCTGAGGGATAGTTGCAGTGGAACCAGGGTAGTGGATCTGTGGACCCAGAAAAGAGAGAGAGAGTAAGAGAGCGAGATAGCGGGAGAGAGAGAGAATGCACTTGTTGATAAGCTGGGGCACCACACATTGTGTAATCAGTCTGACATACCTAGCTCTTGATATAGTATTAAGAATTAAGAAAGTTTAGAAAAGTCTGTCTTTCTTGGGAATGATGGATTTTTTTCTCACTATTTTTATTGGTGCATTATAGTTATACCTACTGATGGGATTTGTTGTTACATATCTGTACATGCTCGAAATGGTGTTGTATTTGTTTATTTGTTTAATGTACTTGTGCCCTCAAAGCCAAGCAGTGACCTTGCTATATTGCAATGACCTGTAACATGAGTGTGGCAATCTATAGCAACTGGCCTACAAGGTACAGAAACGCATCTGAAAAGACTTGACGTTTGCCTATCTTCATCATGCATGTTTTACATAATAAAATCAATTGTGTATTTATTATTAGACAACTGTTTAAAGCAACTTTTCTTTTCTTTTTTTGGTTTAAAAAAATGTAGACTGAATCTGGGCATAGTGGTATATGCCTGTATTCCTGGTGACTTGGGAGGCTGATGCAGGAGGATCAAGTCTAGCCTGGGCAACCTAGTAAGAACCTGTCTCAAAGAACTGGGAATGTAGCATAGTGATAAAGCACCCCTGGTTTCTTTCCTTGGTACAAAGAAAAAAGATATTTATTCTTTCCTCTAACTTCTGACATTCCAGGCCTTAGCCATCACTTCTGCTATCGCTTATTCCTAGAATTCTGGCTTCAAATAATTGCTTCTCTGCTGTGGAACCTGATTCATTCATCATGTGGAGTGTTCACATATGTTTTTGAAATTGAATATTTAAGAGAAAGTCATATCACCTACATTTTTCCCATAAAGTTGTATAACTGGCACATATGTTTTTCAGAATGGTAATTCTCATTTGATTTTAAAGAATTATGTTAGTCTTGTGGGCCACAATGGGCCTCGCCTGTAATCCCAGGAACTTGGGAGGCTGAGGCTGGAGGATTACAAGTTTGAGGCCAGCCTGGGCAATGTAGTAAGACCTTATCTCAAAATAAAAATAAAAAAGGGCTGGAAATTCAGGTCAGGGATAGAGAATTGGCCTAGCAAATGAAGGTCTAGGTTCTGTTTCCAGTGCTGAAAAGAAAAAAGTGGAACAAAATATTTTTTAATATTGTTTTAATATTTTTTGCTCTTGAATATCACTAGTAGATCCATTTCCAAATGCTCTTCAGATACCCTGGACTCTAGAAAAAGCATTGTGTCAAACTTTGTATCCCTCTCTCCCTCCACACAGCCAATATTTATTCAGTACCCACTATATTCTAGGCACTTATTTCAATATCAGGGATTCATCAATAATAACCTAATCCATTTATTGATGGAGGCTACTTTCTATTATGGAATTTATATGTGTTTAGGCTCCAATATCTGAGTGATCAAACTTTATAAGTACTTACAGATTAGGAAAGTATTGGATTATTATAAATTCTAAGATGCAAGGTGATTTTAGGCTCTTTCAGCTTCTAAAAAAAAGGAGTGTGTTTAATCTATAAAATAAAATTTACTTAAAAGGCAAAAGTAAAATTAGAACTAACTATATACTTTTTACTTATGCATAAAATATTAATATGCTCAATAGTTATCAGAAATGTAAAAATGCCCCAGATTGGGCATTTTTCTCCCTTATTCCATCTAGTTGCTACTTAGTAAAAAAAAAATTACACTTGTTATACTTGTTACTAAAAGACAGAGCATAACACTGAAATGAATGTAAACATTTTAGGAAAAGATCTTTTCCATCTTTTTTTAAATTAAAAAAGTTAAAATATGTCCAAATTATTTTGGGAATTTACATAATTTCTGGGAAAGTAGTAACAACATTAGGTACATAATTATACCTAGGGTTGTAACTGCTTTCAGAATCAAGCAATGGTTTCATAAATACGTGGGTAATAGCCAGACCTGGTTTAAAAAAAAAAAAAAACAGTAATAGAATCACCATATAAACTCTCTATAGGACACTTTAACTCTAGTTCCTGCATTCCAATGCATGTTCTTATTTTATCCAGCCACTCGATGGTTTGTAAGAAAAGTAAATCAACTATAAAATTTGGACAATATTATGAGGTTTGCAGACTGAACTATTGGAAATGAACAATCCTCAGTATTATCTCATCATGAAATTGCCCTGTCACCTTGAGTAGGTTGGTTCTTTAACTGTCTGCTCCTTAATCATTTACCGTCTGTTAGATGAGAAAACTTCCTCCATGGTTTTATAAAGATTAGATAATAACTATAAAGTCATTTCTGGAAAAAAAAAGGTCTTGGTAGAGGTGTAGCAGGGATAGATAATAGTTTATTATTAACTTACAAAATGGAACCCAACCATCCCAGTCATGGCAAACGGTAATGGCTAAGATGTCCAGAGCATTAACATGGAGCATAAAGGTGTGGATCAGTGAAAATTAGGATAAGCGAAGGAACTGTCCCAAACAACACTGACCTTGAGATGGCTCCTAATTAAATCTGATTCATGAGTCCAGTGGCAGTCACAAAGTAAAAAAAGAAAAAAAATGGAAAATGTGTCTTTCATGTACAAGCACTTAAACTTCTTTGGGAAACAGATTAATTGAATGTACTTGTGGGAAAGGGAAGGTTTAAGAAGAATTATTCTTCCTACTTCTAGCCAGCATTTCCAAGACCTATCCACAGCCAGGGAGGAGGCGTTGAGAACAATACACAGTGGGGATACTATACTTTAGATCTGGAAAATTCGCCTCTGTACTAGGTTGGTCGACCACATAATTTTCCAGTAGCAGCCCTTTGAAAGAAGGGTAGCTCCCTTGCAGGAGATGAGGTCATTGAATCAGAAACAAACTGGGGACATCTGACCTGCGAGTGAACCTAGATTAGGGAGTGACACTATAGATTAGATCACCTCACTGAGAGCCAACCAGGAAGTCTCCATCGGAAAAATGAAGATATCATATTCTTATAGGGCCAGTATATTAATTGGCTTTTATATTTATTTTAAGAGAATCCCAACAAAAACATGATCATTTCCCAAGCCAGAATCCTGGGAAGGTTGGTAGATACAGGTGTGTGTTGTAGGTGTGTTTTATAAAATTTCCATGTGATTATGTTTTTATTTTAAGATACTGGCTCTCTTCCTCATTAAAGGAACACTGTTTGAATTCTTTTGGCAAGGAGAGAATTACCAATCAATTGACACTTTTAGGTATAGTATTTGCTTAAGGTGTGATATGTGCTACTGGTAGTAAGAAGCTCTCTATATGAACAAAGGTAGTCAATAAATACTTACATGGGCTCCTACTATGTAAGGCATTGTGTTTGTTGGTGAAATATAAAAATACAGATAGAACATCACTCTCATTGAGCTCACGATTTAACATGGAAGACAGTCTTTGTATAATGAATTGTATGACACATGGCATATTGGGCATGGTGGTATGTGCCTCTAATCCCAGTGACTCAGGAGGCTGAGGCAGGAGAATTGCAAGTTTGAGTTGAGCCTCAGAAACTTAGAGAGACCCTTATCAACTTAAGAAAACCCTGTCTCAAAAAGTAAAAATGAGGGGAGATGTGGCTCAGTGGTAAAGTACCCCTGGATTCAACCCTCAGACCCCCCAAATATATATGTGTATATGTATATATGTATATATATATATGTATATATATACATATATATGTATATATATACACATATGTGTATACATATGTAAGTATACTGTTCTAAGTACGGGTGTATATATATATACATATATATATATATTTATATATAATATATTATATACAAATAATCAGGAAAAGAAGTCTAATTGCATAAAATTGAAGAATATTTCACAAAGCAGGTGAAATCTAAGGTGGACCTTAAGGAATGAGTAGGGTTTTTAACCAGTGGGAGAAGAAGTAAGGGTCTTCAAGGCAAAGCAAGAAACTGTACCAGCCAAGTCAGAAGGCCTGCAAGTCCACCATGTGTTCTACACTGGAGGAATGTTGCTGGATTGTAAGGCTGTCTCGTGGAAGTTGGGGGTGTGCCCATCTTGATGAGGTGTTGCTACTTCCCTCTTTTACATAAATAATGGAGTGTCATTATGTTTGTGTTTAAAAAAAATTAAATGGTAGTGTGGTGAATGAATTACAAAGTAGAAAGTTTGTGAACAGAGTAAATGAAGTGTTTATTAGGTTAGTTGGATAATGTACAAGAAAACACCAAGTACATTTATAAACAAACAAGGAATCACAAATTGCTATAATTGTTACAGTCCAGGGGAAAAAATGATGCATTAAGAAGAGCATTAAGAAACAGAAAATATTCAAAAGATATTTTGGAGGTAACAAGGATAGTAATAAAATCAAACATTTGTTAAGTGACTGTTATGTTCTGGGTATTGTTCTAACTACATTGAACATAGTACTTTACTTAATCCTTACAGTCCTTTAAGGAAGATAAACCATTTTAAAGATCTAGAAACCGAGCAGAGACATGATGTAGCTTATTCAGCTTTCACAACTGATGAGTGGTAAAGTGTGTAGATAAATTCAGGCAGCCTGCCGAGACATACTCTCAGGTATAACTGCACAAGGAGACGATGGGTTTTATATAGCAGTTGGGAGATCAGAGGAATAAAATACAATCTATAGGCACAGTTCTAAAAAAATCTCTTTTCTGAACACTTATTTTTCAGAATGTTAACAGATGTTATGCAAGAAATCGTTCTAATACCAAATAAAATACTGGGATAAACAAAATAAACAAGTTTTTGTCTGCAGGAAGCCTAAAAGCCTTTAGAAGTTTAATTTTCAACACAAATCCCCCAAGAAAGTGTTATAGAGTATGTTAAATTGCGCAGACTCAGTTGACCATACGTCTCTTTAATAATTTAGTCTTTTTTGGCAGGGGGTCAGTATTCCTAGAACATAATCTGGAAACTTCTCTTGTAGACATCCCACTTTGGGCCGTGATGTGGTTAAATTGGTAAATTTGGACTGGGCATCTTGTATGTCAAGTGCCTGACAAGAAAATGCATAATACAAAGATATACATTTGAGTCTTGAGAGATGGGTCAGAATTGGAGGTGCAGATGTACACGTTCCTCCTGTTTGAGACAATGAAAACTTGACCTTAGTGTCCATGGTTGAGCTTGCTATGGGGAAGAGGAAAAGAGAGGAAGACCAAGGAGCACATTTTGGATGTTGCTTATATGCAGTGTCAGTTTGTACAGGATTCAGCTGGTGTTTAGTTAGTGTTCAAATTTGATAATATTTTGTTAAATGTTTCTAAAGGAGATTGGCTAAATTTCAGCCTACCCATATGTAAAATTTAAATAATAGATATTCTTCAAATAGCTATATTTCTCCAGTACAGCTGACCAAGTAGAAGTATATATTTCTTCATAAAAATGTTGGCCTGGTTGATTTGGGGAGAAATGGTCTTTCATATGAATGTGGCATAACCTGATCTTAGAGGTAGACCCATGGTTAGTGTTCCAAATGTCACTTGTCCCCATGACTGCCTTACATAAATTTAATGAAATACCATTATTTCTTAAAAGTGAATAAATCTTAAATTTTAAATAAGAGGTCTCCTATTAATTTAATCCATGGCAACAGAGATTTTTTCAAACCAAATAGTTCCAGGAGGATCTATTTTAGCTGCAACATCTGTGAACCATTCTAAAGGCTTGCAATAAAAAAAAAAATCATATAATATCCCACCAGAAACAACAAAAGCCAAATTGGATTCCTCCCTGGAAAATGAACTTCAAATTATGTTTTAAAACCTACAGACTTTTAAGGGGAGAGGTAAAAAAAATATCCTATTTAAATCATTTAAAAACAAGTAGTGTTAGGAAAATATCCTATTGAGTCCTAGATAGTGTTGAGGATATATTTCCAATGTTAAGGTCAATGTTAACCTAAAAAGAGATAGGATGAAGGGGAGTGAAGTAGTTGAGCTAGCTTTTGTTTCTTTCAACATTCTCCCAGTCTCCATGCAGTTCATTTTATATGCCTCACATTCCTTTGCTAGATGAACGTACCTAAAGCATAGCTCTTCATCCTCTGATTGAAAAATCTGAATTTTTCTCCACTACTGGACATCAGTGTCCTGCAGGTCCAGGCCCTGTGAAGCTTTTCCATCCCATCTATTGCTGTACATCTTGCTTAGAAGATTCCAGCCAACTCTACTGCTTGTTTACCACACCAAATCCCTGCTCCTCATTCTGCTCCTTTGCTTATGTTATTCCTTTTTCCTAGATTCCTTTTCATTTCAACCAACTCCACATGGAGTAAATCTCTTCTCTCCTATATTATTTCATGTAGCATTCTTGACACATTTAGCCATTTTCCACCTTGTGTAACTGCTCTAAGGGAAGGCTGCATAGCATGGCAGGAACCACTGTAGTGTTTTGGGGATCAGCCAGACACCAATTTTATATATGACCTCAGTGTCTTATTAGATAAGTGGTCTTTGGCACTTCTTTTTAACCTGGATGAGCCTTGATTTTCTTATCTTTAAAATGGAGAGAAACTTTTATATAAGATTCTTCAACACTCTACTTGGCACACAGACACTAATACATATGAATCCCATTTTCAACAGAATTTAATTCTAGATTTACTTTCCAAGGAGGTACATGCCACCTCCAAATATTGGAGAAAAATGACTTACTTCGTTCAATGTTAAAACAATAGAAGAAATAGGTATACAGGACATGCAGCAGAGTTCCTGGCACAGAATAACCCTACCAAATGGTAGATCTATTATTGTTATTGTTTAAGAGCATAAACTTCACTAAGAAATGGCTTGTTTACCATTCTCCTTTGAATTTCTGCCAGTATTTAGGAATGTCTACCAATGTTCAGTTGATCCTCAACTATTATTTGTGAACTGTAGACTTCCATATTGCTGGGACCAGCTTGTGAAGAAATCATAGGGGCCATGTTGTAGGTTTTATTTCTGAATGAATAAACACTTGTAAATTTGGCACCCACTTCAACAACAACAAAAATAAAAATATGCATAGTAAAGCAAAGGAAAAAACATTTTTTAAAAAATTCTCCTTTTTAAAAAAATGTGATTTAAACACACACACACACACACACACACACACACACACACACACACACTTTGCTTCTTGACCTTTTGGCTAACATCAACTGTAGTATCTGTTCTTAACCACTTAATATCTGATACAGCCTCTATTTGAAGACAATATATTAAATGGACTTTTGGAGCAGGGAGATAGAATAGGAACTAGTCCATTCTCTCTAAGCATAGGATTGGTGTTGCGAGACCTTCAGAAATGATGCACACCCTCAGGGGACTTAAAATATAAATAAATAGGTAAACAAAAAGAGGACACATAAAATTTACCATAATACCCATTTGCAAGTGTAGAGTCCAGTATTGTTCTGTATATTCACATTGTTGTGAATGTAGTTCTACCATTCTCTACGTCTTGCAAATCCGAAACCATATACCCATTAAACCACAATTCCCTTCTTCATTCTCCCCCAGCACTTGGCTACCACCATTCTGTTTTCTGTTCCTAAGAAGAAAACATTTTTTAAAGGAAACAAAAGAGGAGCATTCTATTATGACTACTTCATCCATTAATTATCATAGGAAGTGGTGGGGGGAAGGAGAGATGTCCCTAGCAAAGGCAGCCGGTCACATGCTGAGTTAATGAGACCGAAACTTGGAGAAACTTGACTCTTGGCTGGAAAGCCAGGGATGAATATCAAGCCCATCTAGGAAGCAAGAGGTGGAGTAGTGCGGCAAGGCCAGAGTCAGTGTCTGGATATTAGAGAAAGGCCAAGGACTGAATTAGGGGAGATACCAGAACATCATTCTCAGGGCAAACATAAGACACCAACAAGAAGACAGGAAGAAAAGGAGAAAAGAGATAAAGCGAAGGGCAATAAACTTAAGTCCTTAGGGTGGGTCTCATTGTCAGGGCATCTGTCATGAGCCTCGTGGGCCATGCTGCCAAGAGCCTATGGCTTACACCCCAGGTTGGCTGAAGGAGCAGCAGATGAGGGAGGAACCCTTCCCACTTCTCCCTTGATGGGTTGGTGCTTATAAGAACTGAGGGTCAGAAATCTTTTCACCTGATTTCACCAGTATAAATGTATTTCTTTGGAGGAGTGAAAGAGAAGTATTGAAAAACATGAAACCAAACAGGATTTGTCTAGGTCCCACCCACTTTTAGATGGGCCTGCTGGGAAAAGAAGGTGCTTAAGGAAAAAAAGGAAACCCAAAATCCTCTAAAATGAAAATCATGAGCCCTAGATTGTTTTCCAGTTCCACCCAGTCTTTTTATATATGACCTTTGGCTGGTCCAATCTACTGGCCTTTGTTTCCCCTTAGGATCAATTTCCTTGTAATTTTCAAGGACTTTGTATATCAAGCTGATTCATTGAATGAAACCAGATATTTTCTTATTCTTGTATGGTGACGATGTTAGTGTTTTAATTTTTTGAAATTGTTCCATGATCTTTTTTTTTAATATTTATTTTTAAGTTATAGGTGGACACATATCTTTCTTTTATTTTTATGTGGTGCTGAGGATAGAGCCCAGTGCCTCACGCATGCTAGGCGAGCGCTCTACCTCTGATCCACAACCCCAGCCCCATGTTCCACGATCATTTTTAAAAAATTAACACTCAATGGTGCTTGTATCTGCAAACTAAGGACAATCCAAAAAAAAAAAACCCAACACAAAATGAACCTTATTAAATCAATTAGCTACTGTAAATAAATCAATCTCTGGACTATGAAATACAGAAGTGGCAAATTTCCTCCTTTGGGAAGTCCATGTGGGCTGAGGGGACTGGAGAGACCTAGAGCAGGTGATAGGCTCAGGCAGATAGATGAGAAAGGCACAATTCATTCTGCAGTAAGGGAGCATTTGAAATACAGTGACAAACAGACACTCACAATCCTTTTGTTCTTAGAGCTTATGGTATAATGAGGGATAAATAAAGCTTATATTTTAATCTGAAATTAAGTCTTAAAAATGATCCCCAAATGAAACAAGATGGTGACACCCCATGAAAAGCTATAGGAAGGTAATAAACAGCAGCAGTGAGACCCAAAGAGAGAAAAGAAATGTGTCAGAATGGAGAACCAAGGTCTATGTAATGAGCAAATGAGGACATGATTTATTAGCTGTCTTTGCCAGCTTCTGCTTTTAGGTGTAGTCACCAGTAGGGTGCTCAGTGTCTGCGTGGAGGAGAGGGATCGAATCTAGCCACCTTCCCATGGCTCTGCCTTGACCCCTCTTCTTCCCATCTTACCTGAAGTACCCACTTTAGTTTTCTATTCCTGCTGTAACAAATCACTGCAGATTAATTAGCTTACAACAACATGAATTTATCACTTTACTCTTGCAGAATTCAAATATAGGTCTCACTGGGATAAAATCAAAGTGCCACCTTAGCTATACCCTTTCTGAGGCTCTTGGGAAGAATTCATTTCTTTTCCTGTTCCAGCTTCCAGAGATGCACCTTCTCTGGATCCTGGCTCCCTTTCTCCATCTTCAAGAACAGTGAGGTAGCGCCTCCTTGACTCTACTTACTAATTGCATCTCTTTTTCTGATCACAGCTGAGAAAATTTCTTCATTTTTAAGTTAATGATTAGATTGGATACAGTCGCATAATCTGGGGGTACTCTCCCCATCTCAAAATCACGTCTGCAAAATCACTTTTGCATGTAAGGTGACATAGTTACTGGGGATTAGGACATGACCATCTTTAAGGGCCACTTTTCTGCCTGCACATAGACGTCATGAGAGCTTTGGGGTTCCTCATGGAATAATTAAAGCCTATCATGCCCGACAAACTTTCATTCCCTCAGCTGTTCACTGGAGGAACTTTGGAGAAAGTAGTGAAAGGAATTAATTCTCAGTAAAGTTGTAATGGCTGACACAGTCTAGAATCTCTTCTGGTCTTAGATTATAAAATTTAACCAAAAAGAAAACTTTAATAACTTGGATTTCTGACTGTATTCATTTCTCCTCCTCCTCCTCCTCCTCCTCCTCCTCCTCCTCCTCCTCCTCCTCCTCCTCCTCCTTCTTCTTTCTTTTTTGGTACCAGGGATTGAACTCAGGGGTACTCAACCACTGAACCACATCCCCAGCCCTTTTTTTGTATTTTATTTAGAGGCAGGGTCTTACTGAGTCGCTTAGTGCTTCACATTTGCTGAGGCTGGCTTGGAATTAGCAATCCTCCTGTCTCAGCCTCCTTAGCCACTGGGATTACAGGCATGTACCACCATGCCCGACCTAGTATTTACTTCTTGATTTCAATCAGACTGTTATCTTTTGAGTAATTTCATAATGGCATGGAGGAGAGAGAAGATACAATTTAGAGTCTTTCTTCTGCTACAGGGAAGAGGGGTGGGGCGGGGAGCCTACAGGACATTGCTTTGCCTTCCTTAGCCAGTCCATTTTGTTTGGAGCTGAGATGCAAGCCACTTTTGTGGGGCTCTTGCCTTAGCATCTAAATAAAGTCTTAAAGTCTATTCTCTCTTAAAGAGAAACTATGAATGAAATGAAAATACCCATTTTGACATTGCCTGATGGTAGGTTTCTTAACATTACAAACGCTCTGATTTTTAATAATTCACCATATAGAAGCAAGAACATCTGGCTCTCTTTGTTAAGAAATTCAAAGCAATATCAATTCCTTATTGCCGCAGTCTGGCTGGGCACAAAATAACCGAGCTGCCACGAGGCATTGTAGGTTCAAACAGGAACTCCTTTATTGCCCGAACTCCTCCAGCACTCCACATGCACTCCGGGGAACTCTCCCAGCTCCCCACTGGGCTCCGTGCGAACTCAACGGGGAACTCCACCGGGCTCCCCGAGAACTCAAAAGTAGCGGGCACCAGAGGCAGCAGGAGCTGCCCTATTGCTGGAGCCGCCCTATTGCCGGACAGCAAGGGTCTGAATACACAGCCTGTTCCAATCCAGCATCATCCAGTCACAGCAATTATACACAGCTTAACTTAATTATCATCATCTTAATGGCTCGCTGGTGTCACCTCTCAACCACTCCTTCTGGCAAAATGCCATGTGCCATCCCGACTTGGCTGTGGCTCTCAAAACCTTATCTTTTCCCCAATTCCATTTTCCAGACCACTTCTACCCACCAGCACATCAGAAGCTGTCTATAGCCCGTTTCAGCACCTAACACTGGACTTGGCTTATGGTGTGTGCAGGTACACAAGGACTGTTGAATAAATGAAAGATTTATTGCTTGGGTGGCTGAGCTGTGATTACTTGGTAGCAGCAGCTACCGTTTATTGAGCCCCTACTCACTCTACTCAGTTATCACACATTTTCTAGGTCTCCTGATTTATCTCTTTCAGCTTCCTAACAATTGATAAGGTTGGTATTGTTGACTCTATATTAAGACCAGAAACTTTTAGAAACTTGCCTATCCTTACAAAACTCAAGGAAGAGAGGAAGAATTCAAAGTGAGATGTATCTCACACCTAAGCCCATGGTTCCTTACATTCTACTCTTCATTCTAATCTTCTTGGTCCAGAGAGAAACCAGGATTTGCTCGAGGTAACAAACCCATAGTCTCAAGACTATAATGGTGGAGTGGAGAGGATAAAGCTAAAGGCCAGGAATAGTCCACGGCATAATTATAGACAAGGGTGGTTGTGGAATACACCACGTCATGCTCTCTAAGTTAATACCTTAACCATGAAGCAACAATGAGTAGTATACAAAAAGAGCAAGAGGAAGGCTTTTGTCTGTTTGGATTAGTCTCTTTATGGATATTCATTTTTGCTCATGTGCATGATTGTTGGAATAACCGTGCCTGGGTTGGCCTTTTAGAGATCATGCATTGTCACCTGCCCCAGCCACCTCAACTCTGGTTAAATACAATTCAGATTTTTTAAAGCCTAACTCTAACAGAAAATATAACCCAAATCTGGGGGTTCCTGGGATACCTACTTTGAAATTCCTTCTGAAATTTCTTTTTTTTTTAATATATCAGGGATTGAACTCAGGAGCACTCAACCACTGAGCCACACCCCCAGCCCTTTTTTTGTATTTTTTGTTTACAGACAGGGTCTCGCCAAGTTGCTTAGGGCCTTATTAAATTGCTGGCTTTGAACTCTCGATCCTCCTGCCTCAGCCCCCCAAGCTGCTAGGATTATAGGTATGCCCACTGTGCCTGGCTGAAATACCAGTTTTGAAAAATAATTTCTGCACTCCTGCCTTGCTGGTGCTCCCTGCATGTGTTAACAGCAGCGGTGAGCTTGGCTCTTAAGTTCCTGTGTCTTTAGATACCTAGAAGGAAGCTGGGAGAAAGCTGATCAGTCAAGCCGACCCAGAGACCTCGTGAGCTCGCTTGGAGCTGCTTCCTTCCCTATTTTTCCTATGCATACCAGTTCTTTCTTAGAAAAGCTAGGTTTGTGTTACAGGCCACAATACATCATTTTCCCTTATTCTGTTTAGTATTTGTGTTAAACCCTTGGGAAAACTGCCCCCTTGTGAGGAGCTATGTTTTTGTCCTTGGGTTTTCCATTATATTCAGAAAGATCCTTTTTGCCATAGAGTTCATTTTTTAATTATAGCATTATAACTACACATAATAGTTGGATTCATTTTGACAAAATCATACATGCAAGAAATTTAATTTCACTACCCATCCTCCCTTTATTTTCCTCCTCCTGTCCCCTATTCTTCCTCTACTCTTCTGATCTTCCTTTTGCACCTTTATTTACTTATTTTTTTGATTGGCACTTTCTACATAAAGGTGACTTTCCCTTGGCACATTTATATATGCATATAACATGATTGTGTTAAATTCCTGCCATACATCCTCCCCTTTCCTGTCCTCTCATTCTCTACCTTCTACTCCACTCATTTCCCCTATATCTTTATGATGGCTAATCCCCTATTACCACCTTCTTTCCCTTGATTTACTCTATCTTCCATAGATGAAAGAAAACATTTGACCCTTGATTTACTGAGTCTGGCTTATTTCCCTTAACAGGATTTTTTCCATTTCCATCCATTTATATGGCAAATGCTGTTATTTCATTCTTTATGGCTGAGTAAAACTCCACTGTGCATATATAACATATTTTCTTGCTCTGTTCATCTATTCATAGCATCTGGGCTGATTCCATAATTTGGCTGTTATAAATCATGCTTCTATATACACTTAAGTGGCTGTATCATTATACTGTGATAATGTTAGTTCTTTTGGATAAATAGCAATGAGTGGGATAGCTGGGTCATATGGTGATTCCATTCCTAGTTTTTTCAGGAATCTCCATCTTTCAAGAATACTTGTATTAATTTGCAGTCCTACCAACAATATCCCGTAGAGTTTTTATGACAAATAGACAGTGGTTCATACTAAATGACTTGTCAAAGAAATAATTCAATCATGTTAATTTTCATGTGCGATTTATGATCTTTGTTGTAGGAAAGGCAATACATAGTCATATGAACCCTTTTATTTAAGTATTTAGGGATCTCAAGAAGATACACTGGACGGAAACTAATATTTGTTTCAATAAGCACTTACTGAGATTCTCTTATACACTAGAAACCATGTTAGGCACTAAAGATACAAATGAAAACTGTTTTCCAAAATGATCAGCCAGGACACTATTTGTTTCTCTACAAAATCAACAAATGATGGGCCTTTAATTTCTTGAGGCACACATAATCAATCACAATTTTCATAAGCACACATGACTATCTGCTTGTTTGTGCAGTAGTCTTATTGATACAATAACTTAGATATAGAGCTCTGGTGATGGTTTCTGAATTCATAGCTAAGCCAATATTTAACTATAAAATAATCAAAAACATAGCAGTAAAAACTGAACTGGGTTAATTCATGATAATTAATCTCTGGGGTATTTTTTTTTTGAAATGTTATCTGCCTACACAGAAAAAGAAAATAAAGAATCATTTGCCAAGGGAGGAGCAAGCTTGAAGATAAATGGAGCACAGACCTCTCATCTGGATGATGCTTTGCTCTGTTCATATCCATCTGATGCCCTGGGAGCCTTGCTATTTCCTCAACTTAGAATGATGGCTTACATGTTGCCATGAGGTGATAAGAAGAATAGTTTTAGAACAGTGAACACTAGAAGGGCTAGGGAATGGGGTGAGGGAAGATGGAAATCTAGGAAAATTAGTGGAGGCCTATAAATGAGAAATTGGGGGCAGGAGAGGTAGTAGATGATAGAAAATGAGCCAATGGAGATAAGGAGAGAGAAGGGAAGAAAAATAAAGAGAGTGATAATGACAAAGACCATGTTTTACAGATTAAGAATGAGAGGGAAAAGGAAAGTAGGCAGAGGAAAAAAGAAAAAGTATAAGAGAGGCTTCAACGAGAGAATCAAATGCTTACAATACTCTCTCCAATGCTGGTTTCTGGGATCAATATCTATTGCTGCCATAGCCAACTGACAACAGAGACATGGGCCTGTTAATAAAGGGTCTATTAATAAAATACCAGTTCTGAGCAAGGGCACTGCCTCTCAGTTATGTCTGTGAGCCAAGCCAAACAGCTTCATTTCATTAGCTTTCCAGAAAGCCTATCTCTGCCCTGCCACCATCTTAGCCTTGACTCGTGGCTTCACTTCAGAAATTGAAGCAACAAGAACTGGTTTTCTAGGCTGCTGGGGGTTGAAGCTAAGGTGGACCATGCCTTGCTAGATGCTCCTCTGCACGTTACCAGGTAGAAATCCAGCCCCACATAGAGAAATGAATAACATTCAGCTTCCCTGATGACCCATTACAGAAACAAATCATCCTCTGCCTCTTCCTTTGAGAACAGAGGTAGAGTGGGTACTCAGGAAATCAGAGTAAGAGATTGAACAAAAGCAAAGGGAACTTTATCATCCCATTTAGCCACTGATCTCTTCTCTGACTCAGAAAAATCCCCCAAGAAATATTGCCTAAAAGGTGTTGCATAGCTTCTTCAGACTGTACATTAGACTGTCAGTGTTGGGGAAACAATGTTACCTATAGGGTTGAGTAGGATATGGCAAAAAATTACCCCCAATTTTGTTTCTGCTTAAAAGACTTGATTTTTATTAATATATTTGAAATATAAAATAGAACAAAGTAAGTGTTTGGCACATGGTTGTTTTTAATATAATTAATCAAATCATGGGCTAAGCTTTGCATAATAGTGTTGCTGAATTATAAGAGAATTGACATCATTCTTAATATTAAATTTTCCCACCACTGGGACATTCATACATCTATCTCTCCTTGTGAGAACTTCTGAAAGGTCCTGTATACTTTATAAAGACATATTCCTAAGTACCTTATATTTTTGTTGGTAGTATTTCATTTATAAAACACTTTTCTGGTTTTGGAGAATGTGAAGACAAATTTTTGCTTTTTGAATAATGATGAGTCTCCTATAGCCTCTCTGAATCCCCTTATTTGTTTTGGGTTTCTGCAGATTTCTTGCAATTTGTGTACTTTGAATCATATTATCCATTATAATGACAGATTTTTTTCTTTCTTTCTTTGTCTTTCCTTACTGTGCTGGATAAGATTCCAGTTTAAGTAGTTTATATTTTCTTGCTTTGTATTTCCATGTTTTAATGGAATGCTTTAAATTTTTCCTGTAATATCTGCTGTTTGTTATGGGTTATCTGAAGGACACTGTCGGGATGAGGAAATCACTCTCCAACTTTTCCAATAATATTTATCAAATCAGAAATTCTTAAATTTGATCCATTTTCCCTGAATCCATTAAGATAATCATGATTTTTCTTCTATAATGTGGAAAATATATTTAAATTTGAATTGTGGAAAATATGTTTAAATAAATGCATTGCTAGATTTGGCTTACTCTGTTTAAAACAAAGTTTCTATTTATGAAAATGAAGGAGATTGAAGGATAATTTTTCTTTCATATATTGTACTTTTCTGATTTAGGGGTCAAGTTTTACATGAACCTATAACTGAGAGTTGGGGGGGGGCTTTCTCTCTTAGTGTTTCCTGGAGCAGTTGGATATGAAAGAGATTATCCAACTCATGAACATTTGGTAGAAACAAATGTTCTGGGTAGTGCCATGTGTGTATGTGTGTGTGTGTGTGTGTTTGTGTGTGTGTGTTTGTGTGTGTGCGCGCGCACGCGTGCATGTACACACACACTTGTATGTGAAGAGGTATACTATTCAGGTGTATTATATTTTCCATGAGTCAGTTTTCATAAGTTATTTTCTTCCCGGAAATTGCCACTCACTCAGTTATGCATATTTAGTAGCAACATTATTGATAGTGCTTTCTTATTATTTTCTATCTGGTCTTCATCTGTAGATGTGTCTCTCTTTTAAACTTCTAATATTAATTTTTTCTCCTCTATTTTTTTTAAGGAAAATCACCAAAGATTTATCTATTTTATTAGCCTTTAAAATATGCTATTAACTTGGTGTTTTTTTCTAAGACATTAAATATTTTTTTCAATAATTTCTGCTCCTTTGCTTCTTTCAATTTTTTTGGTTGTCTTTTTATAGCTTCTAGAATTGGCCACATTACTCATTAATTCCCATAATTAGTTCATTTTAATATAATCCTTAAACCTAAAACTTTCATTATGATTTTCGTTGCTTCCCACAAATTTTAATGTGTGATATTTTAAAAATAAATTTATATCCAGAGTATTTTGTAATATATATATTCTACATAGTAATTTCCAAATGTATGGTTTTTTTTTATTCAGGTATGTCTCCATTCCCAATTTATAATTTGTGTTGTAATCAGAAAACCTAGTTATCCAGAACATGTCATGGATTCTAATTTGGATGAAGCTGAAATGCTAGCTAGTTTGATTCTAATGCACACTTTATACATCTGTTATATTTCTGAAAGGAAATAAAAGGATCGTGCATTCTTCTGGGAAGTATAAAAAAATGGAGAACAATGAAGTATACTGATAACACCTCCTGCAGGAAAATCACTCCTTTAAGAAACCTTCCATGAAAACTCCCCGCTTTCCCTTCTCATGCTGGTCCTAACTCCTTCCTCATTAGGGTCAGCAATTACAACAATTACAAATTATAAATTAACATTTATCTTTACACACTAACTTCTTGGATTTTTCTTACTCAAGTGAAAGGTTCTTTCCCTTTCTAAACAAGCAGAATACTTTCTCTTCAGACCTGACATCAGATTGTGAATGTGTGAGAAATGGTATTACAATAGGGTCAGTGGGTGACAAATACAAAGTACCCCCAATTTTTCAGTACCTACTTTAAAATGGACAAAACTTGATTTATACTTAGTGAAGGGATGAAAGCCCCAAAGCCTCTTAGCTTTGAAAAATATACAAGCCTATTTTCATTTCTCCTCCCCAGGAAGGAATACAGCCAGCCAGTTGGATAGTTATTGCTTGTGTTTTTTATTTTAAGACTGGAAGTGATTTCAGAGATCAGCCATGTCTTTTGCTTAACAGATGAGGAAACCGAGTCCCAGAAAGATATAGGAATTTGTCCCTGATCAGTCTCCCTTGTTTCTGGAAAAGTATTCAGTGGGATCCAGTGTTTTCCTCCCTCACCCCACTGCCTTATTTGAATGCTTTTTGTAAAGCTTCTAACTAAAAATGTGAGGATTTCTTTTTTTCTCAGCTCAAAATTTAGCTCGTAAATACACTGATGAGCTTCAAATTTGGCAGAGTTAGGAATCCTGCAAAAGAGTAGGGGGGTGGGAATTTTCCATCCTTTTTACATTATCAAAGGCTTAAATTAATGACATATGCTATTGCTAGCGATCCTCAGATCCTGGCAATATGATGTTCAATGTTTCCATTTTTTGTTGGAACATGAAGCAGATTTCTTTACTCAGGGGAGCAAGTATCAGATATGATGCAAGATCAACACATGGGCCTTCAACAGCTGGTATAAATAAAATAGAACCCTATCCAAAAAACATCCAATAAGATAAAATTCAATGTATCAATATGTAGATATATCAATATAAAAATCATAGTGTATGCCGATGGTGGCAATTTAAATATCAAGCTTAATTACTCTTAGCTATCAGAGAACATCTTTGGAGACATGATAAAAGCCCACAGGATCTTTTACTTGAATTGTTCAGTTCATGACCTCTTTCCTTGGCCCCCACTGAACCATAGACTGAGGCAAGAGGAGGAAGAAAGGTTGAGAGTCAGTCAGGGGATTAGCTACATTGGGCTGCTACAGCATGCTGTGTATATTGAAGAACCCTTAAGCAATGAGAAGCCACTGACAGGTTTTAAGTAGAGATGTAATTCCACTAGATTTGAATTTTAAAACAATTACTCTGGCCAGGCGTGGTGGCAAATGCCTGTAATCCCAGAAGCTCAGGAGACTGAGATAGGAGGATTGTGAGTTCACGGCCAGCCTCAGCAATTTAATAAGGCCCTAAGCAACTCAGCAAGATCCTGTTTCTAAATAAAAAATACAAAAAAGGGCTGAGGATGTGTTTCAATGGTTGAGTGCCCCTGGATTCAATCCTTGGTACCAAAAAAAAAAAAAAAAAAAATTACTCTGGGCAAAGTGTAGATAGATAATCAATTAGTGGTGTACCAGAATACTAGAAGGGTAATCAGTTGGGAAACTATTAAAATTGTCCAAGATAAAAAGATGAGGAGGATTTGAATTAAGGCACAGAAATGAGCATGGAATTGAAAAGAGAGATTTATGGAGGCAAATGTTTGAAAATAATCGGCAAAAGAGAGAAATGAGTCTAAGAAATCCAAGTTTGACTCTGGGTTGCTCAGTGAATAGATATGTTACTCTAAAAAATATGGGAGGAGCCTGCTTGGGAGGAAGAACAAGGGCTTATTCGCAGACATGTTAAGCTTTACTTACTTTGGTCTGCAGAGATGGAGGAGAACCTGATCTGGAGACATGTATTTGAGAGTGCTGAGCTCAGAAGTGGGTTACATGGTGGGAGAGACGAGATTTTCCCTGTGACAGTGTGTGGAGGGAAGAGGGCCAGGACAGGACCCTGACAAACACTGAGGGGAAGGCGAGGGAATGCAGTCCACTGGGAAAGGGAGGATTCAGACAGGTAAGGGAAATGACATGGTAGTCTAGAAACCAAATGATGAGAGAGTTTCAGGAACAGTCATATTACATCTTTAAGGAAGTCAAGCAAATTATGTACTAAAGACTGAGGCCTTTTATGCTTGGCTGAGAAACTAGAGGGTGTGTTCTCTAACCCAGAGAATGGGTGGCTCCAAATCAGAGGGAGTGAGAGAAATAAACTCAATGACGCTGGTGAGAGTACTGAGCTTTTGGGATGAACTAGAAAGAGCAAGGAGAAAGACTGCTAGGGAACACTGAGCAGATGTTGACCAGCCCAAATGTGTAGTGACAAGAGAAAACTGAATACAACTGACCATCAGGATGTGAAGATGAAGACAGCTGATGGTAGATAGGTGATAAATAGATGATAGATCATGATGATGATAGGTAGATAAATGATAGATAGTCTTTGTCCTAGGTACCAATTTCACTTCTGTAATGTTTGGGATAAAAGGTTGTGTCAGTTAGGGTCCTTCTTTTCCCACCAGCTAGGCTGAATAAACACTAACTATGCTTACAAATTTTGAATTGTCCTGTTACTGTTTTCCTCTTAACCAAAGTCATGCTTATCACATGGTGAACATGTCAAAATCCAATGGTTTCTATTATGCTGAGAAACAAATCCCATCAGAGACTCAGTTATACACCACTGCCCACTGAGGGCAGCTCCACATGGAGAAAACCACCCAATTGTTTATCTAGAGTCTCTTTCATGGAGTGATCGTCTTAGAGCTTGGCATTAGCCTTTGGGGTTGTGCCCTATCTAGAGTTTCTGACCATTGGATCCAGGCAGGACCCTCTCTTGAGGGTGAAGGATGAAGTGAAACAGGGAGGGTGTGCCGTGCCATAAACACTGTGGAGTCACACTTGGGTGGAGTGGGTAGGGGAACTGGGGGAGCTGTCTGTCCTTCCATTGGATGTTCATTTTTCTTTCTCCTCTCCCATTTAATCTCATATTCTTCTAACCTGTTCTGATCATCTCCAATATAGTCTGCCCTTCATTCCCCTCTATTCTTCTCTCTCAATGTTCTTTGCCTACCTGAGTGTGACATTTTGTGTCGCCAAATGTGTACTTGTATGCTAAATGATCTCATGGAATCACTACGATTCTCTTCGATGATAGATTTTTCTTCCCAGGATCTCATTGAGGTTGACCTCATAGTGAAAAGTGAACATCTTTTGGTTTCATGTATAATTTGGGAGTGTGAAGCTTCCCTTTTTTACTGCTCTGCTCAGACAGGACTGATATACATAACCCTCTCATGGTCCTCTTACTATATACTCATTCTTCTACAGGATGAGTTTCTACCACTTCAAACACACAAAGATAACAGTCTATATGCACACAGACTGGCCATACAGGGATTTATTTGGAGTTGGAAAGGAGGTCTCTTGATGCTTATTACACAATAAGAAGTTTTTTTTTTATGAAGGAGAAACTATCAAATCATCAAAAAATATTTATTATAACTATTTAAATCTTGGCTTACATATAGTTCTGGCATATATAGGCACTCAAAAGATATTTATGAGATGATTGAATAAATGATTGTTTTGGATCATTATTATTAGAAATATTAAAAACATATTAAAGTTATTTTATAGAGCACATCAGTTCTCCAAAATATTTACTACATCTTTTAATATAATCTTAAAACTGGATGCTCTGTGGGATAATTTGTTGCCTTTAGTTCTCAGTAATTCATTTTAGAAATGTTCAAGATATTAATTCAGTGTTTTAAAACTTTGAGTATAGTTCATGGACTTTTTTCTTCAGTCTTTTGGCCAAATCAGGGAGTAGCTTGGAATTTCAGCTTATTACTCTGAGTGCTCAGCTGTGGTTCCCCTCTTACCTCTAACATGCAACCCCAAAGTCACATAACCTCATCATTTATCCCCAGGACACAGTTTAGCATGTGTTTGTTTGTGAATTGATCTGTAATAAGCCCACAGGAGCTCAGCAGTATAAAATTTGAACTAAATAACACCCATAGCCAAGAGTTGTCCACGGAATGAACTTCACCCTGCTATTTTCATAAACCTCCAACCCCCACCTGCTGACTTCAGATCTCTTTCGGCTGCAGGAGAGCCAGATGTTCTTCACCCGGTGTGCTCCAAACCACCACTTTGAGCCCCAGGGAAGTGAGAAGGGAACATGCTTCAGTGTTCACTGCCAAGGGCACTTCACCAGGATCCAGAAGCCTGGGAATTCCACCCTGGGGAAAGAAAGCAGGAGCTTCCCAGCCAGATTCACCTCCCACCATGGGAGGTTGTTTTTAATTGTTCTTTGAAGAGCCTTTCCAAGTATTTAAAGCCTTCTCCACCCACTCAGGGCAGGCTTTGCTGGACCCTGGGAGTGATCATGGTTTCTTTCCTGCTCCCTGTTAGGGATTGCTGAGGCTTTGGGAAGAGCCTCTTTTTTCTACTCTCTTTTCTAGGGACTGTACCCAACCTACTCCAGATATGGTGGTAACAACAGAGATGTTTTCCATGGCAAACTTTTGGCTATAATTCACATATCATCTTCAAAACATCACTGGGGAATTTGTGAAAATGACATCTTTTCTCTTCTGTGTTAGCAGTGAGCCTGCTAAATTTAAGCAGTATTTGAATAAACATGTCCATTGAAGTATCAATCCAAGTAATCATTTGACCAAAAAAAAAAAAAAAAAGTAACTAGTGCACAAAACTATATTTTCTCACCCTTTTATTTAAAAGGGTTCAAAAACTGCAATCTGTACCTAGCATGGCTCAGTATGCATGATGCCTTCAACCCACAATGATGCTAAGACACCATTAATTATCATCATTTTCTGGCAGGGAAACTGAGGTTCAGATAGGTAGAAAATAAAAGGGCTGAAATTTAAAATCGAACCTATCCAAGGCCTGTAGTATTTACCTCTTCTGAATTCCAAGTTAGAACATTGAAGATCCTGGTTAGAGCTTTGATGGGTCTATTATTTAGATTAATGGAATCTTACCTAAAAATTTTTTAAAGGTTTATTGATTTAAATTAGTAGTTGAATTTTAAAGCTTACATAAATTATCATTAAGCATGATAATGATCTCTTCCACAAAATAAAACATTTATTATTTATTTTAACTTTCATTTTGAAATTATTTGTCTTACCAATTTCTTTTTTTAAATCCACAAGTTCGTCCTCCTAGCTTTCCCAGATGTCAGCGTCGTACATAACTGTAGCACAATAAAAAAAAATCACGAATCAACATTGAGAATCAATCTCCAGATACTACTCAAATTTCACTAGTTGTCCTACTAATGTTCTTTTCCAAAGACAGAATTCAGAATTCCAAACTGCATTTAATCATCAGGATTCCTTAGTCGCCTACCATATGGGATAGTTCTTCAGTCTTCTTGTCCTTTATAGTCTTGACACTTTTGAATTGTGCTAGTCAATTATTTAATAGACAATACTTCAATTAGGGTTTGTCTAATGTTCTCTCATGATTCCATCCTACAGAAGTGATGTGTGTCCTTCTTAGTGCATCCTATCAGGAGGTACATGATGTTGATATGTTTCCTTTTGGTGATGCTCATCTTGATCAACTGGTTAAAGTGATGTCTGTAAGTTTCTCCACCATATTAAAGCTACTACTTATAATTCATAAGTATCTACTCTTTAAATTTAGTCCCTTTTGTAGTCAGTTATAATTATGTCATTTAGTCGCCACAAACCCTAGTGTCCTCATATGTTGTCTCCATGTTGTAAAGCACAAATAACATAGTATGTGTAAAGATGTCTGGTAATTCGTGAAGTTACATACCAAATGTATTTCATATTGAGTCAAATATAAAATGAGAAACCACAAGTTGACTGATTACCCAGCATTTATATATATATATGTATGTATATATATATATATATACATACATATATATATATATGTGTGTGTGTGTGTGTGTGTGTGTGTGTGTGTATGTTTTTTACTTCCATTGAAATCACTTAAAAAGGAGATCTAGGAAATTGTCTATGGTCAACCACGCAAGATAATTTTCTATGCTATGATTCACTCCCAGAAGAGACCAAGTCTGTTTTGAAGATTCCACGATTTCTGCAAATCTTAAGTTCCCTGGAACTCTCTCTCATTCAAATTAATAAAGATAAGGGAGAAATCACAATGTGTATTGTGATTTGGGATTACTCTGAGCAATGTAATATTGTGATTTCTCTTTAATTTTATAAATGTAATAAGCATGTCCTGATTTATTAACACAGTGGTACAAAGAGGTCATATTCTTTCAGATTTCTACTGAGTATACTTATAACTTGTTAGTGGGAAGTCTAGCATCTCACTCTTGAGACCTCCTCAGGAAAGTGCTCCCCTCCCACACACATACAGTTTAAGTCCAAGAAGCTCAAAGCATATTCGGTTTCTTAGGGGAAGGAATTTGATCTTACAAAGCTGTTCTGCTCTTTTTACCAATGAATGTTGTTGTTAAAGCTAACAGTGCACTGTACCATAAAAACTTGTCCATCCTTCAATGACTGACTCATACCTAAATCAAAGACTGCTCCATGTTCAAATGCTCAGCCTTTGCTCCCCAACCACCATGTGCAAGGAGAGCCAGAACCAAATAGAATTCCAATCTCAGCCATTTTCCCACTGAAAACAGCCTTCTGTGCTATAGACCAAGGATCATCACCTCACACACCCCATTCTTGTTGGTATATCTCTCTTAGGAGCTCTTGATATCTTTTCTACAGAATTTGGTATTTTCATCTTGGTTTACCCAAAGAGGTGAGCAGGAACTAGAGTCCTTTTTTCAAAAGCTTTTAGGTTCCTTTTGCAAATTCATCAGACTCCTCTATAATGATCAATCATGCTGAGTAAGAGATAAGGTGAGAAGGTAGTATTGGTCGGGCCACAGAAGATTCCCATTATACTCTTTCCCCAGACAGATGCCACCCAGTTTATACTATATATGTATTTATCTAAGTAAATCATTCTTGAGGTTCTGGGAAATGGTCTGTTGCATGATGGTCTACTATTTTGTGGGGAAAAAAAGGAGCAATCTCTGGTACTTGTTGCATAAATATGTAGAATTAAATGCTCAAGTCTCCAATACATGTGGATATAAAATAAAGTCACATTGTCTTTAAAGTTCTGAAGATGAGAACATGAGTCCTACCTACTTGTTTTCCATAAACTAGTCAAATTCAAAGTGTCTTTGGCTATTTCTGAGAGGAGATCATGGTTCTTTCACATATTTGCTTAGGTCCCACCTTTTCCTTCTTAATGCTTTGACCCATATTGCTAGCATGTTGCTGCCTTTGTGCTAGTGACCTTCAGATGCTCTCTGGAGTAGACACATCTATTCTCCACTGATGACCTCTAACACCAACAGCCTTGAAACCTCTGAGAGGATACAATGTTCTTTCCCTCAAGCAGAGACCAGTGATAGCTTCTCATCTAGCTTTATTGACTGCTTATGGAAAATAAGGGACTTTCTACATACAGAATAAATTACAAGCTATCCTAGGGAACCCTCAGCCCTAAGGCCAGGACAGCATTCTTTAGGGAGTCCCCAAATAATATTTCCCTGTCTTCTTCCCAGTATGGCAGCATATGGAAAAGGACAGACAATTACATTCAACAGGTGTGTCCTCTAGCATGTCTGCTTTACTTAGACCCTTTTACTTTACCCTATGAAGTTTCAGAGAGAGAAAAAAAGATCCCCCTCCCCTTCTCCCAGATCTAATATTCTAAAGACTACAATCCTAAATTCTCCTTTGCAATCCCAAGGTTCAGCTCTTCGCAGGAGGATGGACGGTGGGTTATCCACCACTTTTAGGAGGAACCACAGCTGCCACGTTTAGAGATATGGTCTGGTCCAATGGCCTCAACCTGATCAGCTTTAATAGATGTCTCTAAATCGAATTCAGCCTTATATAGACAGCAATCTCTGAATCCAGTGTGAACACCAACAAATTTTTTGTGTCCTCCAGGATATGGTGAGGTGGCTCCACCTCTCATGAAGGAAGGTGAGAAAGAACCTCAGACAAAATATCATTCTTCAAGCCACTCAGTGATAAACCTTCTAGAAGAGCCTAATTCAGCAGAAAGAAAAAAATATTGTCCCCAAGGTAGCAAACTGCTAAAGTACTAAATTTATATTAACAAAGAATATCGCTTTTTTAGCTTGAAACATCTGATTCTAATTTCTTTCCTATTTTTAAGTTTCCCCTTAAGAACTAAGATGAACTTCTATGTTGTTTTTTACATAGCAAACATGCCTATTATGGAGTTTTATTCAGTTTTCTATGTAAACTTGAGCTTCAATCACTACACAGAGAATGTGGCTTAAAACTTTTACATAATACTTTCCCCATATCTGTATTGTGAAGAGTTTTTTAAAATCTGAATTTTAATCAATCTGTATTATATGCGTGATTTTTAGTAGCTCAGATGGAGCAACTGGTATATGTAATTTCCTAGACTGTCTTGTTACTTCAGTAGTGTCTTATAGTACATCTTCAATCATAAAGACATGCCATATGAGGAAGGCACCTAACTTATCACCAGTGCAAAAGAATAATTCTGGCCAATGGAAGGTAGCTGTGGCTTTGCCACACCTACGCGATGGGTTAACACACAGTCAGGTGGATACATGATGGACCCTGCAAGGGTAACTAGGCTTGAACTATGTCATAACTGTCTTCCTGCATTTTTAGATTCCTGGGAAACTTATAGTACTTTTAAAGTGGTTTATTTTGGATAATTAATAAGAAGCATAGTTTCCCTTTTCACCATGGTATTAAAAATTTGTGCAATATGTTTTTATATATTATTTATTATACACACACACAAACACACACACACATACATATATGTTGTTGTTTCTGGAAGAGTTCTCGTACTGCTACTTAAGCTAGCCAAGACCTGCACAAAAACCTTAGGTTCATTTTGGAGGATAGTTTTAATTGAAGATCCCCAGATCACTCTTGAAATGTATTTTTTTTTAGGCAGATTCAAAATTACTGAGCTTCTTTTCTAGCTCAAAGCAACTTCAAAGATGGGGGCAGGGCACATAAATGTTCTGAGTTTCTGAAATAATACATGAAGCTAATGGGATTTGCTGGGGTTACTGTGCACTTTTTGACTTAATTGGGTCCTAGAGCTTTACAGGGTAATTGTAGAGTCCAGTGACCAAGGTGTGACCTGGCCAGTAAATGTATATGCAAAAAGGATCTAATAGAATAGATGCCTTCTTCAGATGGCATCTCCATGTGAACAGGGATGTACTTTAAGGCACTGCTGAAGAAGCAAGACAGTTTAGGAAATTATATATACTGGTAGCTCCATATGAGCTACTAAAAGTCATGCAGATAATGCAGGTTGTCTATCTCTATGATGAGTTTTTCAGTATTCTCCATTATATGGAAAATATCACAATAGGGGATGTTATGAAAAAAAATGTTGCTATAATTGGATTGCAAACCCATTCCTAGAATTATCACCATGCGCCTGTTTCAATTTACTACCACATTCTCTGGACTCTTAGAGGTGAAACCTGAAAATTATTTCAGCCATCCACTTCATACAGCGCTGCTTTCAATAAGATCATTTTTGTGTTTCCAAAGTAAATGACTCAAACCAAAAAGATCTTTCTTTCAGATTTCCATATAGTACTGGTAGTTTGTTCCTGCTTCATGTTTTAAACATGAGGCTTCTGCATAAAAAATTTTCTGTCAACTGAACAAGTTCAATAGGAAATTAAAGACTTATTTTCTTTAGAGAGAAAAATGTATGACAGTTGTTATAAATAAATATGCAAATGCACTTCCCATTGCCAAGAGTTTCCAAAGAAAGCCTTAGTTTGCTCGAACAATAGGCTAGCTCCTAGATCTTCCAGCTACAGGAACTTGTGGTCTTTTGTAAATATTAACAGAATAGACCAATTCTCAAAAGCTGCACACCTGACCATATGATCTCGAATATACAATGTACCCTTACCACTTCTGGGAAAGACCAGCCTGATTTTTTTTAACTGTTTGGACATAATGAAAATGAACAGAGGTTTCATTTGTATTTGTCTACATTTTCACCATCAAATTGTTTAGTAAACTCTATTCATTACCAAAGCATGGTAAGCACCAGTTAATGAAAAAAAAATCCAAAGCTGTTTTCCTATGCATTATTAATGTAAGCTGATAATTATTATTATAATAATGATTTCATTTATTTTGCCAGTAGTACCTCCACCACAAAAGGCTAATTTTTTTTGATCATGTAGAGATCAATCAGGGCTAATTATATTTTCCTTATTATTGAAAGCCATATTTTATTTCTTGTTGTGTAAACAAGTTTTATATTTTTATTGTTTCTTACATACATATGTGCCATGTGTTCAATATGAAACTTTTATATTTATATACTGAAACTTTGACATTTACCATCAAAAAAACAGCAAGAATGTACCAAATGCCTTCCTAAGGATGAATTCCAGTGATGGCAAAGATTGGACTAGACTTTTTCTGCTTTATGTTTTGCAACACAACCAATAGTTATTACAAATCCTATTATCCCAGCTATAGAGAAGGTGAAAAATAGCATTTCTTATCCACTTGCCTGGTGAAACAAGGGTAGACCACTTGATAAAATGTTGTGTGTGTATGTGTGTGTGTGTGTGTGTGTGTGTGTGTGTGTGTGTATTTGTCTGTGCTTTCCAATATATTTCATAAGAATATATTTTGTTATTTTTCTTAGCTACATATATGACTTATACCCTCCACATTTATCATTTATGGGCAACCTTCTAAATTTGTAACATGAAGATATCATCCAGGAATAGCTGTTTGGCAAAGAAATAAACCCAGCGAATGTTTGCCTGGCAGGACCATTCAGTTATACACTTGGTAGGTTAAGCTTCAAATGATAGATTCGGCATACATCCAACATTTAAGAAAGCCATGTACCCAGACTTGCTCCTGGTTTTTCTTAGGCTCTAAATGAGAAAACAAGTCTGTACCTTCCAGACAGTAGAACTGAAAACAGTGTGAAGAAGTGGGATTTGGGTCAATGAGGTGATTGAGGAAACGCCATGACAACCAACGTTAAAAGGAGCAGCTTCACATTTGTGTGTGCGGCTCCTCCTCAGGAAACCTTTCTGGTTGCTTTTTGTTCGTATTAGACTGGATAATGTGGCTGCAAATTATGTCCCACTGAAAGAGAATTGACTCACCCACACAGCAGGAATTGTGGGCGCAAAGTCTGGAAGAAGAGCCTTCAGAGGAATGGCCGAGAACAGGCAAAACACATACAGACGTGCAAACATGTACACATTGATTTTTCTTTCCCATTTCTGGTATGATGATGCATGGAACTCATTTTAAAATATTGAAACAAAGAAGTTTCTTTCATTTACTAGTAAATTATATAATTTCAGTCTTCCTTATAGCTGAGTAGAGCTCCATTATGTATATATACACCACATTTTCTTTGTCTATCCATCTGTTGACAGACACCTAGGCTGGTTCTATAACTTGGTTGTTGTGAATTTCACTGCTATAAATATCATGTGCCTGTATCAGTATAATATGGTGGCTTCATTTCCTAGTATAGAAATGGAAAACATCATGCTAAGTGAAATAAGCCAGAGGTCAAATGTTTTCTCTCATACATGAAAGCTAGAGAGAAATAAGGGACTTATAAAGGGGGGGGGATCTCATGAAAATAGAAAAGAGAGCAATAGAGTAGAGGAAGGAGATCCCCGGAGGAAGAGAATGAGGAGGAACTGTGGAACGAAATTGAATAAATTATGCTATGTGCTTGTATGAATATATCACAGTGAGTTTTACTTTTATGTATAATTATAATGCACCAATTAGAAATAAATAAATAAACAGATGGAGTAGAGGAAAGGGTTTGGGGAGGGAGTAATGGAAGAAAAGGGGAAGTACTCTGGAATGAAATGAAGCAAATTATGTTATGGGCATATATGAATATCTCACAATGAATCCTGCTATTATGCATAATTAGAATGTACCAATAAAAACATAAGAAAAAGTTAAAAGTTCCTTCATATTAATTTTATATTACTATAAGTTGCTTGATGATTTATTTATATATACTGTGATGCAAAATGACTCTGAAGGCTTTGGAATCGTCTTCTTGTGACTTATGTTCCCCAGGATAGTAATGCAGTTAAAGAGGACTTTCCCTCCAATTGGTCATGGGCTTCACAGTAGTGCAAAGTGGCTGTATAAAACCCTTGTGAGTTCTTTGAATAAAACATCCAAGTGCCTTTTGCTGAGTATTTTTTATTTTTATTTTTTGGTATCAGGGATTGAACCCAGGGGCACTTAATCACTGAGTCACATCCCCAGCCCTTTTTAAGTTTTATTTTGAAACAGGGTCTTGCTAAGTTGCTTAGGGCCTTGCTGAATTGCTGAGGCTGGCTTTGAACTTGAGATTCTCCTGCCTGAGCCTCCCAAGCACTGGGATTACATCATTGTGCCTAGCTTTGCTGAGTCTTCTATAGAAATGATATACAAAATAGGTATTCTGTCCTTAATCTGCCCACTTGTCCTATGTGCCTCACAGATCTGGAGACCCACTGCAATTAGCTGTATTACATGTCCCAAAGAACTGGGAAATAAAACAATATCTGAAAGATGTTTATACAAACGACTTTCTAGGTGAATGTTCAGGATGTGTGTTAATGTGAGAATTAGGTTCTCTTCTCAGCTGTTGACATCTCACATGGCCACTCATCAGCTCAATATAAAAAAAGTTACCACATAGTTGATGCAGATTCCGCTTTGACACATGGTGACCCAAGCAGGGTAGATTGGCATATTCCATGACTCAATGGGGCAAAGCTCTGCAAAAACAAAACGTTTCACCAGTGCAAAAATATTCCAGAAGATATTCACTCTGTTAATGCACTTGTAAATTCATTCTAAAATATAAAAAAATATGTAAAAACACTCCAATGAAATATAATCTCCCAACATATAATTTGTTTTACGTAAGACCGTTTTTGCAATTCATAAATGGCAAAATCTCCTGAAAGTCTTAGGGAAAATTATACTTAAGAACCTCTATCTTGTTATGTTACTATAGTAATAAAATCTCAACTTACCTAGATTACTTTCTAAACAGGTCAGAGCTTGAAATTCTATGTTGTAATAAATACAAAGAAAATCATAAGTTTATTTATTGGAATTCAAACCATAGAAATCTGACAGCTTGGAAGACTTCAGAAGATAATGAATCAAATGTTGTAAAAGTAAAAGAGTTTCGACAATTTAAATTCACACAGTAGAGACTATTTGTAATTTATGAAGGGCATGTTTGTGAACTGGGTTTGGGAATTTTGCATGAAAGGTGAATTTGTGCTCAAAATGCTCACATCTTCAAAGACCCCTGAGTTTGGCTGTAGGTACATGCAGCATTTGGTTTGGAAATGTATGAAAGAAACACTGCTCTACCATAAAGAACATGATTTAACTGTCAAGTTTTTGATACATAGATTTAATGTTTTAAGTTATTTTGTATGTTCGTGTATATATATACACTGGAGCCATCTGTCTTACAATACCAAGGCACCTAAGCTTTTAACCCTTTAAAATTCTGAGCTGCTTAATTCAGTGGTGTTTTCTCAACTCTATTCCATCTCAAGCGTGTTATAAACTGAATAAAGAAAACACTGAATGAAGTCAAATGTAGTATATATGATGTTTTTTGTAATGGTTACCTAATTCATCCTCTTCAATGAAGAGAGAGAGAGAGAGAGAGAGAGAGAGAGAGAGAGAGAGAGATGATTTCTGAAATCAAAAAGTGCAGTCTAGTTGGAGAAGACACATAGGCACAAGTGATTCATCCAGAGACTCATTACAAAGCAGTATGTGAGCAAGTAGAAGACTGTTTAGTATACACTGACTGTGCAGTTGCTAAAGATAAAATGAGCAGATAACCACCAGCCTTGGGCAAATGGTGGTCCCTCTTGCCTTCTCTAGGTTCCTCCCTTCATTCCCACACTCCTCTTGCCTGGGAACTTGTGCTCCTGGAGGGCTATCTCTTATTAAATCAATACAAGACAGATCTGTGGATCCAAGCCTTTTCCCTGAATCTCCTTTGAAACTTGAACACATTTTATTTCCTCTTTGTCAAAGAATCCACTCTACCTAAAGCATAACCCAAAGCTGAGGAAGAAGAAGTATTTGATAGATCAGGTGGCCTTTCTTGGTGCCCCTCAGATCATTATATACCATCAAATTTCTTTCCTTCCTGCTGGATCCATCTGTGACCAACAAGACTTCTGAGAACAGAGAGGAATAAGAGGCACCTTTCAAAGAACTGTTGGTGTGTGAGTTATAGGAGAAAATTTTATGCTCTAATCTGAAGATTTGGTTTAGAGAATGACAACTTGCCTCCAACACAAAATTGTATCCAAATCCACAAGAATCAAGGTAAATAATGTTTTAAAGCAATGCTTTTGAAATCAAAATTGCATGCAAAATATCCTTATGAAAAAATATTCAAAAAACTTTTTTTTTCCAGTGATGGGGATAAAACCCAGTGTCATATACATTCTTGACAAACATTCTATTACTTAACTATACTTCCAGCCCTCAAAATTTTAAATAAAGACAAGATCAGTATTATTGATTGTCCCTTTTTGCCTTAATATCCAATATTACTTGGCGTAGCAAGGTAACGATAGAATTTTTTTAAAAAATTGTTTTGTTAATCACAGATTTTCTAGCACTAACTTTAACTTAAAAATCTAATTAATGTATTATTTATCTTGATTATTGAGACATTGTTGTCCCCCTTAAACCCTGCCCGTGAGGTAAGTGGTTTATCCAGCTTATCTTGGGCCCAGTGCTGCTACAACATCATTGAGAATAAAGAAGGAAAACTTGTGTTTGAGGGATAACTTGACAATATAGCTTCCAAAAATGTTAGATTATTGAGTTTTCCTGGAAAGATCTAAGTGATAAAAATCTGGGAGAAAAATAACAGGTCAAGTATATACTTAAACATTTGGGAATTCTTATAGCCACAAGAGGGCATCGATTAAAAATTTAAGATAATATGCATTTTGAGAGGAAGTTTTGGAAAAGTATATATACAGAAAATACAGAAGACTAAAATTAGAAGACTAATCTGAGTAGTTATGGATTCTAAATGCAGATCTTTCTCTAGTGGATTATCACACTGAAAGCATGATAAAATCTAGAACAGTGGTCCTCTAACACCTCTGGAAGATTTTTTTTTGAAATGCAGGTTGTGAAGTTTTTTACCAGAGCTCTATTTTAGTAGGTTTGGGGTGGGCATGCAAATTTGCATGTTTAACTAGTTCCAAAAACATACTGATATTTCTGGTCCAAGCACCATATGTAGAGTCACTGGGCTTCAATAAAGAGACTCTTCACAAGAGTAGTTTAAGGACAACTACTCCATTCACAATATCCCCCCAAAAAAATAAAATACTTGGGAATCAACCTAACAAAAGAGATAAAAGACTTATACAATGAAAACTACAGAACCCTAAAGAGAGATATAGAAGAAGACCTTAGAAGATGGAAAAATATACCCTGTTCATGGATAGGCAGAACTAACATCATCAAAATGGCGATATTACCAAAAGTTCTCTATAAGTTCAATGCAATGCTAATCAAAATCCCAACAGCATTTCTTGTAGAAATAGATAAAACAATCATGAAATTCATATGGAATAATAAAAGACCCAGAATAGCAAAAACAATGCTAAGCAGGAAGTGTGAATCAGGCGGTATAGCGATACCAGACTTCAAACTATACTACAGAGCAATAGTAACAAAAACAGCATGGTACTGGTACCAAAACAGGCGGGTGGACCAATGGTACAGAATAGAGGACACAGTAACCAATCCACAAAACTACAACTATCTTATATTTGATAAAGGGGCTAAAAGCATGCAATGGAGGAAGGATAGCATCTTCAACAAATAGTGCTGGGAAAATTGGAAATCCATTTGCATCAAAATGAGACTGAATCCCTTTCTCTTGCCATGCACAAAAGTTAACTCAAAATGGATCAAGGAGCTTGATATTAAATCAGAGACACGGTGTCTGATAGAAGAAAAAGTTGGCTATGATCTACATACTGTGGGGTCGGGCTCCAAATTCCTCAATAGGACACCCATAGTGCAAGAGTTAACAACTAGAATCAACAATTGGGACTTACTCAAACTAAAAAGTTTTTTCTCAGCAAAAGAAACAATAAGAGAGGTAAACAGGGAACCTACATCCTGGGAACAAATCTTTACTCCACACACTTCAGATAGAGCCCTAATATCCAGAGTATACAAAGAACTCAAAAAATTAGACAATAAGATAACAAATAACCCAATCAACAAATGGGCCAAGGACCTGAACAGACACTTCTCAGAGGAGGACATACAATCAATCAACAAGTACATGAAAAAATGCTCACCATCTCTAGCAGTCAGAGAAATGCAAATCAAAACCACCCTAAGATACCATCTCACTCCAGTAAGATTGGCAGCCATTATGAAGTCCAACAACAACAAGTGCTGGAGAGGATGCGGGGAAAAGGGTACACTTGTGCATTGTTGGTGGGACTGCAAATTGGTGCAGCCAATTTGGAAAGCAGTATGGAGATTTCTTGGAAAGCTGGGAATGGAACCACCATTTGATCCAGCTATTCCCCTTCTCGGTCTATTCCCTAAAGACCTAATAAGAGCATGCTACAGGGACACTGCTACATCGATGTTCATAGCAGCACAATTCACGATAGCAAGATTGTGGAACCAACCTAGATGCCCTCCAATAGATGAATGGATAAAAAAAATGTGGCATTTATACACAATGGAGTATTACTCTGCATTAAAAAATGACAAAATCATAGAATTTGGAGGGAAATGGATGGCATTAGAGCAGATTATGCTAAGTGAAGCTAGCCAATCCTTAAAAAACAAATGCCAAATGACTTCTTTGATATAAGGGAAGTAACCAAGGACAGGGTAGGGACGAAGAGCTTGAGAAGATCAACATTAAAAGGGATGAGAGGTGGGAGGAAAAGGGAGAGAGAAGGGAAATTGCATGGAAATGGAAGGTGATCCTCAGGGTTATACAAAATTACATATAAGAGGAAATGAGGGGTAAGAGAAGAATAATACAAGTGGAAGAAATGATTTACAGTAGAGGGGGTAGAGAGAGAAGAGGGGAGGTGAGGGGAGGGGAGGGGAGGGGGGATAGTAGAGAATAGGATAGACAGCAGAATACATCAGACACTAGAATGGCAATATGTAAATCAATGGAAGTGTAACTGATGTGATACAGCAATCTGTATACGGGGTAAAAATGGGAGTTCATAACCCACTTGAATCAAACTGTGAAATATGATATATTAAGAACTATGCAATGTTTTGAACGACCAACAATAAAAAAAAGAAATCAGATAATTTCTAAGCAAATATTAAAAAATAGCTTAACACCTACACAAAAAAAGAGTAGTTTAAAATTTCATGTGGTAATATAAAATATGGCCAAATCAAATTCTCTCAGTTTCTAATAGTAAAAACACTTCAGGAAGAAACAAAAATAATTATTTCACCTCTCCTCCAAGACCAGATAGCAATGGATATGAATAAAGCTGGTTGGAAAAAGATACTAGAGAGTGATAGGGATTATATGCTAGAGATTACCTGCCGAGTCCAAAGGTATTGAACTTCAATTAAAATACAATAAATCAGTGTACGAGACAAATGATGTGTACCTTTGACATTCCAGGTCCAAGAAAAATATTAATTAACCTGGGTCACCTTGCAAAGAAAGGGTTTGGAGTCCTGATAATTTAAAATTTGATAAGGAGAATAACCAGGTTCTTGAGAAATTGGTTTGATTCTTAGAACTGAGAAGAAAAAGAAGATTCATTGGTACAAATGATATAGATCCATAACCTATTCCTGCTGGTAGGACTAAGATTTATGTCCTGTGACTAGGAAGCTTTGGAGAAAATTCCCAAGCCATTTGTAGTTGGAAAAATTGGAACTTCCTGAGAGCTGCTCATATTTAAAGAAGGCATCAAAACATGACTATAGCAGTCACAAAGAAGCAAAGACTGAGAAACGGTGCTATCCTTTGTCAGCCTGTACCCCACACATCTTGGGATCTTTATAAGCCCTAAGATTGAGCAGGGGAACCCTACAAATTACTTAGTTTGGAATTATCAGTCCTGGAAAATAAAAAGCTATACTATGTTAATTTAACTTATCAAAATGAGGAAATCTGACATTTCTTGCATTCCACGTGTTGTGAAATAACCCATACTTTTTTTTTTTCAGCTAGAGAATACAATTTAATAGCAAATCCGCCTAACCCGTAGCACCAGCTAGAACACCTGTTGGTTTGCAGAATGCTGTACAGAAACCAATCTCTCTCTCCCAACACCCCCCCGCCCAAGGATTCACTGAACAGCCTCAGTTCTATTCCTGCCGCCTTCAGCACCATGCAGTACAACCTGTTTTCCACGTTGCAAAGGGTGAATCAGCTGAGAATTATATAACAGCTTGGAGTTTGCCAAGCAAGTTACCAACAAGAGACACGGCTCATGGTTAGACATGTGTGTCTGATTGGATCTCAGCTTAAATAAGCTTCCAAGCCTGCTGCCTTACTCCATTTCTAGCCTTACAAATTATGGAACAAGGAGACATTCATGGGATGATAAAATGACTAATAAGCTGAAATACTTGAGCAGAAGCAGGTTCAAAATCAGAGGAGTGCCAGTGCGCTGGTCTGAATGTTTGAACCCCCTCATTCCTCAACCAACAAGCTCTCCTCCTCATGTTGAGTGAAGTTTGGAAACCTTTGCACTATGTATACTCTGTGCAAATGTCCATTGCTCTGCTCACTCATTTTGGAACTATCAGTCCTGGGAAATAAAAAAAAAAGTTGATATTTTGATGAGCAGTGATAGTAGGTTGGCCAGGTTCCAGGATCTCACTTTGCTTAGTCTGATTGGTGGTTAATGGTCCCCTGAGTTTTCAGTGAGCTGGTGAATTTCTCACATCCCTCTCTGATGGGGACTGGTCTTTGTGTAATGTTTCAGCATACAAGGTATGTTTACATTTATTTTCACATTAACTGCACAGAGCAGGGCTTTGAGGTAATTATTAGTATGTTTCAGGAAAGTTACTCATTTTTCTTTAATTGTGAAATGAAGATTTAAATAAGGCCTTTATCCAAAGTTTGTGAGAATTCATTGATTATGCACTTAAAGTATATAACATGCAGGAAGTAAATAATAAACATCAACAATTATTAATTTTAAATGAGAAAATTAAAACCCATATGCTTTATTCAATAGATAAGTTATAAACCTTGAAACATGATGAGAGTAGGGTTTAGGCCCCAGTATTTTCTGTAGTGAGTCTTTGTTCTACTCAGGAATTGGTTTATCATGGAGCACATGAAGCTTAAACTTCAGAGTTCCTTATTTGCATGAACCTTTTCCAAATCTCTTAGGTGGACCCAGCAATTATGCCCACATAGTAAGAATTTTTATTATATTTGCAGAAAGTTAAGACAATTTAATTGCAAGTGGTTTAGAAAACTATCTTTCCAGTCCTACTCTGTGAGGTGTTCTCTTTTTTTTTATTGATATTGGAGTAGCCATAGCATTTTAGGGTACTAACCCAGGTGAAATTGAGTTAGAGATACTTTTGGCTTGGATTTAATATGATATTTTAAGTATGGCTTGCAATCAGTACTGGGTATAGTTATATTATGACTAGCAATCTTAAAGTAGGATTGGCTCCAGGAATAACCCTCCAGACCATTTTCCTATGTCACATGGCATCATGACATAAAGGTATGCAGACTAGAGTTCGTTTCATGTGATGGTGTGCCAGAGTGCACAGCACTGGAGCTGTAGAGACAACGAAGTGAACTAGTTGTAAATTACATGAAACCAGAAGCTACTCTCGGGAAAATTCTTACCAGCAACAAACAAGTAAAAGCATAAACAGAAATTTTATGAGTGCAAAATAAGAGTTATTTCTTGTCAGAAACATAGTCCTATAGTGTCTACAGGTGTGTACAGTTAAAAATGTTCCATGTTTTCTTTTCTTTTTTTTTGATGAGAATTGCACAAAATAGAATTTATGAAGATTTCTCAATTTATAAGTCACAAAAAATATGAGAGTACTGAAACAAGTGAGTAAGGATTATGTGTGAGTCACATGCTTTGTATCCTACCTAGAATGGAATATCTAAATAGGCTTTGTTAAACTTTGAATGCTTAATGTCTCACAAAAGCCCATATGTTAAAGGATTGATTCCCAGCATGGTGCCATTTGGAGGTAGTAGAACCTTTGAGAGGTGGGGCCTAGTGCTTAGGTCATTGGAAGTATCCTCCCAAAAGAGGATTGTAAGACCCCAGCCCAGCCCATTCCTCCTTTTTTCTTTTCTTTTCTTTTCCTTCCTTCTTTCCTTCCTTCCTTCCTTCCTTCCTTCCTTCCTTCCTTCCTTCCTTCCTTCCTTCCTTCCTTCCTTCCTTTTCTTGGATTCCTGACCATGAGGTGAGCAGTTTTTCTCTGCTTTGCCTTCTTGCCAATGTGCTCCTCCCATGATGTATGACTTTGCTACAGGTTCAAAGCAATGGGGTAACCAACCATGGACTGGAACCTTCAAAACTGTGAGCCAAATAAATCTTTTATCTTTATAAGGTAATTATATCCAGTATTTCATTATAGTGATGTAAAACTGACTAATGCACATTTATTTTAAAAATTCAAAACTGAATTAGTAATTAAATGGCTTTCCTCAAAGAAAAGTCCAAGTCTAAATGGTTTCACTGGTGAATTTTCTCAAATATTTGATGGAGAAATAATATCACTCCTACTCAAAGTCATTCAGAAAATAGAGGCAGATGAAAAATTTCCTGAGAGGTCATAATTACCCAAAGACATCATAAAATAAAAATTATAGGACAATATTCCTCATGAATATAGATGCAAAAAATCTTTAACAAAATAATAAAACACCAAATATAGTATCTCTCTCTCTCTCTTTCTCTCTCTCTCTCTCTCTCTCTCTCTCACACACACACACACACACACACACACACACACACACAGGAATATATACTTTTCCCAAGGAATGCAAGGTTGGTTTAATGTCTGAAATTCGATTAATGTGAAAAATCATATGAATTGAATAATGAACAAACCTACATGATCATATCAGCAGATGCAACAAAAGCATTTGACAAGATCCAATGTTTCTTTATGATAAAAGCTCTCAATTATCTAAGAAGAGAAGGGAACTTCTTACTTAATTAATGGATATTAAAACAAACAACAGCAACAACAAAAAGCTGCAGCACTGCCAGATAAGGTAGCACACACCTGTAATCCCAGGGGCTCAGAAAGCTGAGGCAAGAGGATCACAACTTCAAAGCCAGCCTCAACAATGGTGAGGCACTAAGCAACTCAGTGAGACCCTGTCTCTAAACAAAATACAATATAGGGCTGGGGATGTGGCTCAGTGCTTAGGTGCCCCTGAGTTCAATCCTGGGTACCAAAAAAAAAAAAAAAAAAAAAAAAGCCACAGCACTAACATCATAGACACTGATGAAATACTGACTGCTTCCCCCCTAAGATAAAGAACATATTGAATTTCCATTCTCACTGTTCTATTCATCATTATATAGGAGCTTCTAGCCAGTGCAATAAAGCACACATGAAAAATTAAAAGTGTGCAAATTGCAAAGGAGAAAGTAAAATTGTCTTTGTTGGCTGACAACCTGATCCTAAATATAGAAAATTGTAAGAAATACATAAACACACACACACACACACACACACACACACACACACACACACACCTTTATCTGTATCAATAAATAGTTTTTACAAACATTAAATAAGAGCACAGACTACATCTAGATTGCCTGGATTTGAAACCTATCACAGGAAAGTTATTATACCTTTCAGTGGCCTCAGTGTTCTTATCTGTGAAATGGAGTAAAAACAGTACCTACCTCATAGGTTCTCTGTAAGAATTAACTGATTTATGAAATGGAAAAATACTTAGAGCACTTTTTTGTTCTTAGGAAAGCAATACTACCTATTATGTGTTACTAACTCACATTATATTATTATTATTTAATTAGATTATCTCAGGAAAACTATATAATAAACTAGTAAAAATGGTTCACTCTGGGAAAAGGGACTAGGAAACAGTGGTTGGAACAGAAGTGGATTTTGTGAGATACAAATTTACACAATTTTAGGAACTCTTTTAAGAAAAATAATACAAGTAAAAAATAAAGCAAGCATTTATTTATAAGTAAAACATTTTAGTATTCACAAATACTACAAACAGCTCAGAAAATATAAAATATTATCTTTTTATTAATTGACCAATAGACTCTGAAACACTTTTCCAAACATTTTTGTTGCATAATCTTGGATTGCCTCATGGTGGGACAATAATTTTATGACAATGTATTCTACTGTGAGAATAGAGAGATAATCCATTTTATAAAGAGATTATTAATATGCCACAAAATTTATCATTTAGAAGTAGTCAGTTTCATGATCTTCAGTAAGTTTATGTTCTAAAGTCTTTCCATCAACTCAGAAAGTTCTGTTATGATTGTGCTTATTTTGTAAAATTTATTTTACAAGTATTTTATTCTTTTTAATGCTATTGTGAGTTATTCATTTGAATTTGAATTTTTTTTGAGAGAGAGAGAGATAATTTTTAATATTTATTTTTTAGTTTTTGGCGGACACAACATCTTTGTTTGTATGTGGTGCTGAGGATCGAACCTGGGCCGCACGCATGCCAGGCGAGCCCACTACTGCTTGAGCCACATCCCCAGCCCTATTCATTTGAATTGTATTTGCTGTTTGCTTATTGATAATATTTTCCTATATGGTTGATTTTTTTTCCTTGACCTTGTATCCTGCAACCTTGCTGAACTTGTTTATAAATTCTAGTAGTTGCTTTGTTTTGGGGTGTGTGTGTGTGTGTGTGTGTGTGTGCGCGCGCGCGCGCGCGCGCATGCGTGCTAGGAGCCACAACCAAATAATATGATGCAGGGCACTTTTGGTTGTAAGGTGACGCCAGCTAGCCATTGAGATGATATGATTATGTTAAGATTTACATTCATATGGAAATTGGACTCCTGCTGTTCACCTTGGCCTGCTACAGGACTCATGTTACGGGACTCCTGGAGAGTTCCCATTGGTTGGGGGAGGTCCTGGGCCCCGGTCCCAGTAGACACGACCCCGTGGGTGGACCGGCTTGCTTGCCAGTCGCGTAAGGGGTATTGGCGGCATTTTCAAAAATAAAGTTTTGTTCCTGCTTGAATGGCTCGTGATTCTGTGCCCAGCCAGACTGCGGCATGTGTGTGTGTTGGAGTACAGAAGGGGGTAGTTAAAGTATAGAGCTCTGTTTTTAAATACATACTATATTCAGTTTTCTGCATTGCTTTTTCATGATCAATAATACATCTTGGGGGCTGGGGTCATGGCTCAGTGATGCAGGGCCTGCCTAGCACATGTGAGGCCCTGGGTTCGATTCTCAGCACCACATGAAAATAAATAAATAAAATAAAGGTACTGTGTCCATCTACAGCAAAAAATAAAATTAAAAAAATAATAAAATAATAATAATATATCTTAGATTCAAGACTGGCTACATAATTTTTCTGTGCAGAACAAAAACGTGAGTTTGTTTGCCCCAAAACTTAAGAATTTCAAGAGGACAAGCTCAGAGTATTAAGCCAAGCACAGGGCTTTAAATGTAGGGCCCTGTCCAAAGAAAACCCATCTGAGAGTACCCAGGGTCACAGGCTTAGGAAGTCGGCCTTCCTGAAGATCAGGAACCAGAACTTTTGCCTCTAACTCCTATTAACTGCTGCTTCCCCCTGACTGATTCCCAGCCAACTATAGAATCAGATGCCACCTTCCTGCCACCAGTCTAGGGACGTGCTAGCTTTTTTGTTAGGGCTGTCAACTTAAGAGGTGGAGGAAGGCAACAAGCACACCCACACAGCTCCTGTTGTTGACTAAGAGAGAAAACCAGAGTCTGGCTGCATAAATACTTGGGCAGAGATCGGGAGATTAGAAATCTTTCGTTGGTAGCAACCTTGCCTCTTATCTTTCACTTTATTTTTAGCAAGGTAATTTAGGTCACCAATATTGATGAGATCCACAAAGCTAGCACTAAACTCTTCCCCTGTGTCAATCCCTCCCCTCAACAAAACCAAATTATTCCAGCCACAGCTGTGCATCACACTTTTAAGTAAAAATTTTTAAGGTCTTTTAATCAAACAGCATGGTGAAAAACTGAATGATTGACTCTTGCCTTTGGAGGGAAAGCAGAAACTGTCTTATGAGCTTCTGCTCTGCTGACTACCACTGCTAAGGTCTAAAGCAATCTCCTGAGTGAAGGGTCTCCACACACTTTTCTGACCTGCTCATGCAAATTTGCTTTGTTCTTATCTCTTCTGCATTTCCCAGCTGATGACCTATATATATAGTGACTTGAGAAATTCATTTGACACCCTGCCTACAAGCTGATTGAACAAATAGGGTTAACTCTGTAACTAGAGTGTCTACAGAGCATGAGGCACTGGCCAGGCAAAGAAAATCCAATTCCGAGTCATCCAAAACATTACAGGCAAGAAAATAAGGAGCCAAGAGAAAAATTTCCAGAACATTTCCATTTAGAAACACGATGAAACTTGTTGACTAAGGTGGCAACGTTATCTAGGGCATGCATTTGACAATCTGGCCCAGGTGACGAAACTGACAAACACACGAAAGAAACTAGCACAACATTATCTGTAAATTGGTTGTGATTGAACACTTCATGTCATCAAGGGAATAGAGGCAATGAAAGAAAAGCCTCATTTCTCTGCAAAGAAAAGAACTGCTGTCAGAAAGGGACTAGGAAATAAAGGAAAGAAATGTCTTAGGAGAGATCACTCTGCATCCCGTAAAGTACATATTGTAAAAGGAAAAGGAAAAAGCAGCTTGATTCTGAAACTCTATTCAGTGTAATTTTGTGTAAGCTGTTCTCTAAGGAAAGACTGAACCCTAATCAGCCAGCGTCTTCTTCCAGATGGCTCTAAGTGAGCCTCAATCTGTTTTTGAGAGAGGGTGGGGATGGTTCCTTACCAGGAGGAAAGACACATATTGAGATTTGATCAAAGGATTTTTCCAATACATATTTATAACTTAAAGCGTGCTCTGGGAATGATTTATAAGGGTTTTCCCTTTATCCGTTTTCTGCCTGGCATTTTTGGGGGCATGATTATTGAGTTGATGACCTTCTTCAATAGAATTCTGACTTTGGACTGGCTAAATGGCAAGTCCACAGCTTTTTTTTTTTTTTAAGATTATTATTGTAAGAGACTCTTAATCAATACTTGTTGGATGCATGAAAATACTGAGGCTACATCTCCATAGTCAAGGCATGCCAACCAACAGTGGAGGAGGTGAACACTGCAGAAGGAGGGCCAGGTGGGTTTCAGCCAAAGGCAGGAGTCCGAGTTCCACCTTTGTCTACACAGAACAGGATGCTGAAAGTACAGCTGCAAGATTTGATCCTGGGCACTTCCAGATTTGTGAGCAAGTTCAGCAGTTTTTCTTATAAACACAGTGACAGGGATTTACCTAAAACAATGCATCTGTGCCAAGAAAGAAGTTGTAATTGCTGAGGAAATGCAGACAGAAAGGGTTTTTGAGAAAGGACTCCTGGTAATGGCGCTTATTCATTCATGCTTCTGTTAATTCATCCAAGTATGTAGTGAGCATCTACCAACTCTCAGATCCTGAGGATACACAAGTGAATAAAGCAACATACCCTGCCTGCCACGTCAAGTTTTCAATTTGGTGGGGATAGTTCAATGACGATAGTACTTGATGAGAGCTGTGATGCCATTTTTATGGGAACACATTTTGAAGAATACTTAATGCAAGCTTGGAGAGTTAAAAAGTAGTCCCAGAAAATAGGCAAAAAAGCATAGACTTGAAAAATGAGCATGTCCTAGTGAGGCAAAAGGTGGGGGAAAACATTGTAGGCAAAGGGAATAACTTTTGCAAAAGGCCTCAGGTAAATCCAGGGGGAGGGGAAATGGGGGGATTAAGGAGAGAGAGTTCATAGAGACAGGGGTAGAGTTGGCCATGGGAGGATGTGGGAGTGGGGGCAGGGCAGAGGGTGGAAAGGACAGCAAAAAGTCATTCCTCTTTTATTCTTGGAGAAGGACCTACTCAGACTATGCTTTCTGTCAGAAATTAAGGATTGGCAGAAAGTTGTCTCTGCCTTCAAGGAGCTCAAATCACTAGCAATTCTCAGCATCCAGGATCACATCTCCAAGCAGATAACCCATGATCTGGGAGACGTCCCATAGCGATACTGGCACTGATTCAGAAATGCTGGCTTGCGAAGGAGGTATAATCTCATTCTTTCACCTACACGATTTTACCTGTGATATGTTGAGCACGTGTGTATGCCTACAATACAGAGAGTTGAACTCTCTGCATTCTACCAACATTAAGAAATGAAGGAGAGCTAAAGAAATTATTAATAAAAATTCTAGTGCTGAGGTTGTAGCTCAGCGGTACAGCATTTGCCTCACAAGTATGAGGCATTGGGTTCAATCCTCAGCACTAAATAAAAATAAAATAAATGAAATAAAGGTATTGCGTTTACCTAAAACTAAAAATTAAAAATATATATATCTGGATATTGAAATGACTATGCCAAGGCTAATATCAAACACTAATCTCCTTATCATCATGCAGAAAAACTGGTGATGTTTAATAAATATTTTCTCTTCAGTATAATTTTGGTGGAAATATAACAAAATTTATGATTAAGTTTTCTCCTAATCTCTGGAAGGTTGACTTCAGTAACAAAATTCATCAGAGCTCTGCTTTGCTGATCTTGAGATCATGTGTTCTTCGAACAAAGAGCTACAACCAGTTACGGCTAAGCAAACAAACTAATTACAAATAATAACTTTGAAATCCCACTAACCTAGGCTGGAGGTTCCCAATGTTCTGTCAGCAACTGAAAAACATTTCAAACATGTGTGTACAAAGCACTACTTCTGTACCAAACAAGTGAGTTTATGAAGATCTTAGTGCCTTCTCTTAAAAATGTATTAATCTATTTTTTTTGTTTTAACAAATATAAAATATAACCCTTCTTGAAGTCTCAGTAGCTCTTTTGGTCATGTGTTCTTCAGCAACTTTTTCTAAAAGTACAAGTATGAGATGGTATGAAACATGTTGACTCAAAAGAGTCCTCATTTCAGGGGAAAAGTCTTCTTTAGTTCTTTCTTTGAGAGAGTTATATTTTGGCTTTTGTTCTAACTCACAGATCACTTTAAAGCATACTACAGATAGTGTTGCAAACGAATAGTCTGAATGAATTTGAGCAGGTCTATGTGCTGTCATCCACCTACACAAAGTCCCACAAAACCCCAAGGGCTGTTCAAAAAAATAAAAATCATATCACCTCGTCTGCTAAGAAGTGCAAAATTGTATCTTAATCTCAGTTGTAGCAACTTTCCTTGGTTCAACTTATCAGATAACGTTATCACCTTTCTCCAAAGCACGATGCTCCTTTTAAAGATGTAATTATTCATGTGACTCATTGCAAACTATCTCAGATTCTTTTGGGAAGTAGGTGTGGCACGAATAATAAACTAATTATTCTTGCAATACTGTACAAAAAAATAGAGTTCTTTGTAAACCAAGGATTCTTAAAAACTTACAGATTTTTTTTCTGAATCATGTATACTACTAAATTCTTGTTAGAATGAGGAACAAGGTGTTCAATGTCAAGTGAACAAAATTAATTAAAGTTTATTGGCCATTTTGAAGGTGCTGCTTGATGCTAGGAGACAAGGGTAAATTCAAATCACCTTCCATGTCCCTGTTCTATGAGCTCAGAAAATGGGGAGGGGGGTGATGAGATGTTTCCATGTTCATTATTGATTGATTGATTGATTGATATGCTGAGGATGGAACTCAGGGCCTCATGCAAGCTAGGCAATGGCTCCACCACTGAGCTACACTCCCAACCACCAAATTACATTTTTCTGCTTACGTTTGAAGTACTGTAGAAACAGAGGATAGAAAGGAATACAATTTTAGTTAATTTTTATTGGTGTGTTACAATTATATATAATAGTGGGCTTCATTATGACATATTTGTACATGCATGTAATTCAGTCAATTTCTTCTCCAGTACTTTCCATATCCCTTCTCTCTCCCCTCCACCTTCCTCTACTCTACCAGTCTCTCTTTTCTTTTCACAAGTCCCCCCACTCCTATACCCCCCCCTTTTTTTCTCCAGTTTCCACACATGAGAGAAAATGTACAACCCTTGACTTTCTGAGCCTGGCTTATTTTGCTTAACATAATGGAGAGCAATGAAATTTTTATGGCACTTAGGGAAATAGAGAATGAGTCAAGGAAGTTTGCTTCTCCAAAGAGACATTTGAGATGTCTTGAAGGATTAGTTGTATTTTACTGTGTGAAGAAGAGAGGGAGGTTACTCCAGGAAAGGGATCATTCTGAACAAAGGCACTGTCCCAATTTTCCTTCGCCTTCTGTGGCTATTTTATTAGCTTTTCCTCTTCCACCCAACCCTGAAAAAAATCGGGTTACTCAGGACTCTAGCTGGGGCCTACTTATCTCATACTACAAACAAGTCTTAAGCAATCCCATCCACACCCATGAATGGCTGGATTCCCATCTTTATGTTGATGACAACTGAATATGTATCTGCTACCCCAATCTCTTTGCATAACTTCAGATGACTATAACTAAACACCTCATGAGATCTCTCTTTGGTATCTCTCAAACTCAACATGTTCAGGACTGAATCTCTCTCCTTCTCATACTATTCCTCTGTTTTTTTTTTTGTTGTTGTTGTTGTTGTTGTTGTTGTTGTTGTTTTTTGGCTACTGGCACTATGATCCCCCAGGTGATCACATCAAAAATCTGGGAGTCATTCTTTACTCCTCCCTTTTTTCACCCACAGTTTCTCTCTGAAGCAGTTCATGAATTCATCCTCTCCCTGTGTCCCTGGGCTTCTACCTTACTCTCAGCCTCACTCTCTATATCTCAAGTTACTGAGTAGTGCCTGGTCAGCAGAAGAGGTGAGGTGATAAGAAAGAATGAGGTACATGGAAATGGTGCATGTTGGAGGTCAAGTCCCGAGGTTAAAGTATGGTACCAGGCATGAGCAGTTGTATTGAGTCTAGCAGAGGCTAAAAGCTACTAAGCAAGCATAGCACATGATATTTCAAGGCAGTGAGGAGGTATCACCAGTGCTCCTAGCAAATCTACTTATTTAGGTCAAAGTGATGCTCTCAATGATCACAAAACTAGGAATAATGATGGAAGCTTCTAATGTGCAGGAGGTGGGGGTCCTCTCCTGCTGGTTTCCAAAATTGGCTAATCTCACTTAGATACTTTGTGACAAATATGTGATGCTCTTGTCTCAATTACTCAGTCAAAATTGTATTACATGAAGAATCTTATTTCCCCATTCAAGGATTGTTTATTTATCTTTGTATTGAATGCATTTGCAAAAACTTGTTTTATAATTTAAAAAAGTAATTCTACATATGTCACATTTGCTACAAAATGATTTTTCCTAGTTTTTTAATGGATGTGCATTTGTGCTAGGGAATTTGCCTACATGTTCCCTGGTTATCTTTTCTCCTCCAGACATAGTGATCATCCTGCTTTGGCATATGCTCCGAGTCCTTGGAAATTACCAACTAGACAGGACAGAGAGTCAGGACCAGAAGGGCACTCTAGATCACAGGAAGACCAGGACTGAAAACTAAGTGCTGTCAGTCAGGCAGAATTTTTCACTTCAACATCCACCAGTTCCACACTTAAAAAGCAAAAAACGGTTTTCAAACACAGCATATACTCAGTTAACTGAACATTGGAATAAGTTTTTAGTATAACTCATTTCACTTGAGTATGTCTATTTTCAGAATGACCATTGTGCCAAGGACAAGTTGATCAAGTGACTTCCCCTAAGTGTTCTGGCAATCCACCCTGATGACACACTGCCAGTTATCAGAAGCACAATCAAGTTCTGTAAGACTGAAGCCCAAGTCTGCAGGGCTGAGACGGCTCGGCCTTGAAAATAGGCCCCCAGTTCATGAACCCTGTCTAGCTATCAGTCTGGATTGCCTTTAATTCAGTTAAAGCTTCTATTATTATTATTGAAGCTAATTATGATAAAAATGTTAATGCTAAAAAAGGAGGGAATGAATATTAACTTTCTTCTGTAGTCCCTCTACTTATCCCATTCCCATATATAATTTTTAATCCAAATAATGTAAAACAGTCTTACATTTTGCTTTTTTCACTTAATAACATGTTTTATTTCTATGATATACAATAATAATCTGTGTATATAATTTTCATGTTGACAAACACCATAGTATATAAAATTTACAGCAAATAAAATTATAAGGAGAGTTAACACAAAATCAAAGAAATAGATCACTGAAGTAAGTAGTAACTAGAGATAGAAAGAAAATATAAAGAATTGCAATATAGGGCAACCTACCTTATAAAAATAAAGTTGAGGGGCTGTGGCTCAGTGGTAGAGTGCTTGCCTAGCATGCATGAGGCACTAGGTTTGATCCTCAGCACCACATAAAAACAAACAAATAAGAAAAAACTTTTTTTTAAATGTTAAAAAAAGTTGAATGCTAAAATAAGTGGATGATTTTCCAAGAAACTTTCAAATAATTTATAAGGTTGCCAGAGAATTGGGGATGCAGAAGTCTTTTAAATTCAGGGTACACTGAGTCCAGCTGATCCACTTACCAGTCACCAGGCTTGCCTAACGAGATATTGCACCTCCAATAATCCCTGTGCTGGGTCAAATAAGTGCCTGGCACCCAATAAATATTTGTGGAATGAAGGAATCCACTATGCAGAGGGAACCAGTAATTAACTTTGCAAGCTCACTTTCTGACGTGCGCTCCTTTATGGGTATAACCACCACCGTGCCCACTACACTACAGCTTCCATCTGAAAGTTAGATGTTAAAAACGTCTTCCTTCTTCATCCCCCTGTCACTAGCCAGGTTCTGAGTTAGTAGGAGTTTATTTTACTAACTATTCTTATGCCTTTCTACGCAAATTAACTGGAGGAAATCCAGCCCATTTTGGTTCCATTGGACCTCCATGGGGTATTGATGTTCTCCCTGATGATGAATATTAATATCTTTGGGGAGGGTAATATAAAGGCAGTGAAGCCCTATGACTTTGGCTTGGCATTAGTTGATTAAAAGAATCTTCTTTATGGAGTTTGCATAAAATTTCCATTTTTAGGCACTTCCTAAGGTATTTCCTCTTTAAGGATTTCAGGAGAGACATCGTTCTGCTCTGTTATGAAGCTTAACATTACCATTTTCCCAGTCTGAGGCTTTGTTCACCAGGAAGGAGAGTGGGGACCATTCCCACAGTATCTAACAAAAGGACTTTCAGTTTATTTGGGGGTGTAAACAGACAAGAATGAAAGTAGAAATTAGATTTTATTAGGTGAGAAGGATTTTATCAGAGGAAGCCAAAGAATTAATGTCATTACAACTGGTCAGAGATCTTTATCAGTAAAACAAAGAAGAAAAACATATATTTCACCATTTCCAGGAGCGGAGTAGCCTTCTCTGTTTTATTGGTGTTTTAATTAATAGAAAGGACTGGAAATCAAGATAGCCTAGTTCTCTTCCCATCATTTGAATGCTTTCACACTGCTCTTTCTGACTTGGGCTTTTTAAGACAATTGACTGCAACTTGATCAAAATATCCTCCTTGTGCAGTGGTTTAAGAGCACAGCTTTGTAACCACCATTAGAGAACAAGCGATCTAAGTAAGTCATTACATTCTAAGTACTTCTTAATTCAGAAATCAGGGAACTAAATGTAGGCAGAAGATTTAAAAGTCCATAATGATACCAGCTTAAATGAGGCTTCTGGAGTTATGTTGTAAAAAAAATCTGCACTATTCTGTTATTCAACAGCTACTTAGAATACTGGAACCCATGGGTAGGTGGGCAAGAAAGGGTGCTTTATCAACCCTGGAGCTAATTTATTCTTTTTGGAAGAGGCCATCACCTCAATCCATTCTCTCTGCTCTTGTCTCAGTGACTGACACATCTGAGAGAGGGAGGGTTCTTCAGGATCAATTCATCAGATACCTCAAACTACAACCTGGACTTTTAACATCTCCAGGTGACATATCTGCAACATCTAGAACAGTGGCTCAGCTCTGGCTCCTCATTGAGATCAACTGAAGTGTTTAAAAGATCAGTGTTGACCAGTCTCTAACCTGCACCACTTAAATCAGAATCTCTAGGGTGAGAGCCTCGCTATCAGTATTTTTTCAAAGTTCGATATGAGCTGGGTGTGTTGGTACACACCTATAACCTCAGTTATTTGGGAGGCTAAGGCAGGAGGATCACAAGTTCAAGGCCAGCCTGGGCAACGTAGTAAGACCTGTCTCAAAATAAAATTTCTTTTAAAAAGGGCCAGGATGTAGCTCAGTATTGGAGCACTTAGCCCAGTATGTATATATGAGGCCCTGGTTTTAATCTCTAGCACTGCTGGATTTGTGGGGGTTGGGGAGGAATGTGTCCTTATGAAATCCTAACATAAAGTAGGAGTACAGATTGGGTTCTAATAAGGAAACAGAGGCATCCCAAGACTAGTCTTGACCCAGGCTTTGCTTCTGAAATAGTAGGTGTCAGAATGGTAGAATGTGCCCTGTAGGGATTCCTGGCTCCCCAGGGGAGCCTAGCTTGATACTACAACTTTGAGATGAGTCTAAATTTACAGAACAGTCCTACTTTTTCTCTCTTCTACCTCCAAGAGTAGAAAGATATTTTTATGTCTGACATCTTATGGCAAGGTAGAGGCCTAAGAAATGTCTTAGAGAAATTAAAACCTAGCACCATCCATTTAGTTTCATACTACTACTTACAGATGCAATTCTATGTGCTCAAACACTTTTATATCTATTTGGCACATCAGCATCTTCGAGTAGGTTTAATAGTCCATTTTACAGATGAAGAAGCAGAGACAATTCAGAGAACTTCAGTAATCAAGACAAAATCACCCATCTGGGAAGTGGCCAAAAGTCAGGATTCAAATGTATGTTTTTCAGATTCTGTTAGATGATAACATCTATTCTCACATTGACATTTCTAGACCTCTCTATCAATGAGAAGAAAGCATCAGCTATAAAAGGGAACTAAGACTGTCTTCCTGATATTAAAATCATTGTATCTATCCTTGAACATAGAGCTAAAGTTTCAGGTATTTGGTGTTTTTAGCTTAAAAATTAAACTTCCCAAGACAATAAAGTATAAAAGAGCCACTTTTTATCAAACTTAAATTTAATTTTCATAATGAAGCTACCTTTGACAATACACACCACTCTCTCATACTGGTGACTCTTTTCTTCCCAAACTTGGGAAGAGAGAAAAGAATTCCATAGAGGAAGGGGGAAGATAGCTCATAGGATTCTCTGGTACAGAAAATTTGCTTCCCTATATCTACTCTCAGAAAAATGAGATAAATAAAAACAGACAGTTTGTACGAAAATTAAGAATGCTTGCTGCTTCACTGTACCTCCAATAATTAAAGATTGATTTATAGTCACAAACTGTTTTAAATGGATAGAGTTAAACGTTATTCTCCTCTTAACCTGAATTACTTTAATTATCTGAAAATGGAAGTTTTAACTGGGGACAATAAAGGGACAATTTCAGAATGGTGGCATTCCTGAGTAAGATATATGGACAGCCAGAACACAATAAAGTAACTGGAGGTAAAGATGACGACGAATCCATTTTTTTCTTTGATGTACATTTAAAATAACAATGAAGTCAGATATGCAACTGCCAGATTCATACTTCATGTCTTCAACAGCTCTGATCACTACATGTAGGGCATTTTAAAGCCCAGTAACTGTGCGTTTTAGAGTTAAATACTGAAATCGTTTAATGAAATTGATCAAGATATAGAGAAAAGAGGAAACTTACCTGCCTTGAGCCTCCCAGAGCTAGGGCTGCTACACTAGGTTTTATATTCTAGCTGGTATGCTGTGAGATAAGGATGTTCTGGGTCTTAGCAGATGGGGTCAGAGATGACACAAGCCCTTGATGTAGTCACTTGCAGCCCGAAGAATCCTCAACTCTATTCCAAATACCTTTTTCTCTCCCTCCATGTTGAGGATTGAACCCAGGGCCTCTACCACTGTGTGACACTCCAAATACTTTTAAGTTTACCCCACATCAGTGATATATTTTTATTTTCTGAGTAACATCACATGGAATATGTTGGGAACCCTATAGACACAAAGCAACAAGTAATATAAATCAAATATGTCTAGTTCTGATAGCCTAACCCAGAGTTAAAGTATCTATTTTGGTTAGCAGAACTCAAGTCTCTGGTTCCCCTTGGTCAGTTCATGCTCCCTGCCCCAAAGTGGAGAAATTCTCCCACTCTTTCAACTAAACATTCCCCACTTGGTAAAATATGAACATATATGTCATTGCCTTGCCTTTTCCCAATACATTTATGTATAGGTAGGCAGGAAAGGGCTGCTAAGCAAAATCCATGGAATTCCTATGTTTGGCACCCTACTCATGGAATATTCAATATTCATAGAATTGTACTCACTATGTGAATAACCATGATATGCTATCATGTTTATATTTGAGCTTGATCCAAAAGAAAACATGAGAAAAATCTGCATTTTTTGAAAGCAGAATGTGTTTCAGAGAGACATGTATGTGGCAACTAAATATATATGTTTGGCCATAAAATATACACATATAAAAGTATATGCATATTTGACAATTAAATAAGTACTTGGCAATTAAGTAAATACAAATATTAGGGATTTTTAAACATCAACTTTTTGAAGATACAAGGCCATAGAATGTTCACCCTATTACATACCCTGGCAAATAAACATAAAGGCAACTATTTAAGAATGAGCATTAGGACCTAGGCTGAGTAGAAAGCATGGCATTCTAGGATTACAATTATAATTCCACTTTTACAAAATTGAACCGTATAGCATTGTTAGCTCTAAGTGCCTTTCCCTTGGAGGTTATATAAAAGAATGACGGTATATTGAATGACCTTTAATTATTCAGTTTCCTTCTAAGGATAGTGATCTGTATCTAGCTCCAACTGTGGGTCAGCGACTAAATAAGAGAAATTCAAAGAATAGCAGCCAAGGAACAAATAAATTGAACTACACAAGCTCCTGATCTGCTTCCTTTCCACAATTTCTTTTACTCTTCAGAAATACACACACACACACACACACACACACACTGCCCTCCTCCTCCATGCCCCACTTTTGAAATAAACAAGTCTTTATCAGATGTGAAAGGCAAATTTGAATTTCAAATTTTGAAGGAGCTCTGTACACTGAAGGTAAGAAGCAGGCAGCAACTGGAGAGCAGAGTATCACCTTCTGAAAACAGAACCCCCTCTTGCACTGCAAACTTTGGGTCTTGCCAACAGAGGCAGCGATGTGGCCTCCCTGGAGCTGCCTGTACTGCAGCTTTCTAGACAGGGCGGAAATGGACGTGAGTGTAGCTCAGCATTCCTGGATGCCCGGCCCAGTGAACCCTGCACTGAGTCCTCCTCACCCAAATGCCCAGAAGATTCTCTGTGTTCTCCAGATCCCAGAAGGCGTGAACTGTAGGATCAATCAAGTAAAACAATACCTTGATATAAAAAGTGGCTGCCACGGTGGCCTTCGGTTTCTCTAACCCAGTGTTAAATGGAATCGCTTGGTCTAAAGCTACCTCCCTGCATAGTTTAATTTTGGCCTAAAAGTTTCTCAGTACATTGTGAACTGCAACCCACCCTGACGTGTAAACAGACTGGAACCCGCTCTTGGAATGAGTAGCTGGCCAATCACAAGTGGCAACTGTTCCTACTTGGGGAGCGGCAACCAATCAGGCTGATTGCCTCACTTCCGTTTCCTAAACGTCACTTCCTTTTCCCTGGCTTATATAATGGGGCACACCTGCCCCTGTAGTGGGGCAGAGCATTCAGAATCCTGTTTTGGTAGGATTACGAATAAAGTCAGTTAAGACCTGAAAAACTAGCTTTGTCATGATTTTTCATTTGACACCATCAGCACACGCCTAGTCAGCCATCGGGAATCCTCTGCATCCACAGAGCCTGCTTTACTTGCATATGCCCCACTTCATACCCTGGCGTTTATGCCCCAGAAGTTTCTATCTCACCTCCCCCCCCCCCCGTCCCCCAATAAAACAAAAATGTATTTTTTTAAAAAGTGGGAGGTACTATAGAAGGTGGTATTTCTGTAAGACCATGGACAGATGGTAAAGAAAGGCAAGTTTGGAATTTATAAAGAGCCTGTACTAGAACAATGTTTTCAAGTTCAATCTAAGGTCAATAGAGTTTGCTAGATATGAGAAACATGGAAATAAATGTTCTTTCTCTTTTCCAAGTGATTTGAGGAAAATATTCTCTCTGAGAAAGCACTTCCTTATGCTTCTCAAGATGAAAAGAAGGTTTCTATTTATGTAGCATCCAAATGTCCTGGTGAGAAGCAAAACTTATTTGTCAAACGCACTGAACCTACCCACCCATATTGACTCATCCACTGTCTCAGATGCTCTGCAATCCAGAATCTTTAAAAAGGAAAATCACATATTTTGTTGGTGTTCCTTCCCAAATAGTTACTTATTCTGACTTTTGTAGCTTTGCATTCTTTTTCCTACTTCAATATGCTACTTTTAAAAGCTTTTAGTTTATTGCTAATTTCCCCCCTTTCAGTCTCAGTTGTACAATATGGTATGTGTGTTTGGCTTGTAATTTTGGAGCTGAATTTATGGGCCTGCTATAGTTCAAATGATATTCTATTTTTGCTTGTTTTATTTTTGCCTGGGATTGATATGTTTTATGAGGTTCTTTCCTATAGTACTGGCATTCATTTCTGGCATAACCAAAATTCAGTCCCTTATTTAATATTCTTTCAGTTTCAAATCTAAGTATTTCTTTTCTGTTGTGTGATGTTAAAGCTTGTTGTGTTTTTTGTTTGTTTATTTTTTTAATATCTGGAAGTATTTCCTTCCACATTGGAGACTCAAGTTTGCAAGAAATCCCTTTGGGAGTCTTTAAATGTGTATTTGGAGGGCACAGAGGAGAGACAGTCAACATTGGGCCTCCTGTCCACTGAATCCCTCTGTGCGGCTGTGGGGGAAGGGCAAGATTGGAGTGAAAAGACAGGGTTTGATTCTTTATGCCTACTCTCCAAAACTGCTACCTGCCTCATTTCCTCATTTTGCTGTAGTGAGGCACTACCTCATTGCTCCCATTAGTAAACACACTGCTCTTTTCTAGATTCTGCATTTTCACAGTTAAAAGAGCCAGCTGCTCCTGTTAGGATATCTTCATACAGGCTGACTTGACCTTCTCAGGAAAACTAGAAAACAAAGAATAAACTTGTAAAGAGGTTTGTGCAAACAAAGCAGATCAGAAAGATGGGTGCCTGCATTAATTAGGCCATAGAATAAACGTTTTCAAACACCATTGCGCCCAAGGAGCTATTAAAAAAAATACCTTTATAATTTTTCAGGAGACCCTCCATGTAGCCTGGCCCTGCCTCTAACTAGCTATGTGACTTTGCACAAGTAACTTTTCAGGACAGATTTTCAGATAAGTCAGAGCTGAAAGGGACAATGGAATCTTCAAGTCCAACTCCTGCTTTTTCTATTATGAAAATGGGAAGCTGCAACAGTCTAATGACCTACCAAGGTCATGGTGGTTAGTTGGAGGCAGAGTGACTGACTCGCAATAAAATCTGTTTTTTTTTTTTTTTTTTTTTTAACCACATCATATATTTTCTCTCACCTGTAAAACTTGGTTAAGGATGAGGAAAGAAGTTAGGAGGATTATTGCTGAAGTCTCTTGAACTTTTAATGCTCTGAGAATCCATAGCTGTGGAAATCTGGGTTGAAGCATGTCCAGGGCAGTAATTTCCAATACTTCAGTTTCTTCTTTATTTGTCTCTTCTCCCTTCTCCCATTTCTCCATCCCCTATCACTATTTTCTTTAAAATCGCTTATTTTCCTTCTATTCTTCATGATTCTGATCTTGGAAATATCTCATCAGGGGTTATAGCTTATTTTGCATAGTTTATTTCCTTTGGAAGAAAAGCACTAGAGATAATCAATTGGTAAATAAAAAATCATGTCCCTTTGAAGAGGAGTGTTTTCAAAAACAATTTTTTTTTCAGAGAGGTAGAATTGGGGGGGAATAGATTTTGTGTTATATTTTGGGTTTCAGAGTTTTATTTCTATAAAAGGGTGCTAGCAAGAAAAGTTAGGAGGCTTTCTTCTGGAAAATGCAGCCTTCTAATTCAAGTGTTGTCGGAGAAGATAAAGCAGAGAGTACTCATTGTACTAATGTGAAAAAGATGAATGACACCCAAATGGGTTTTCTTTGCATCACAGACCATGGTTAAGTGTTTTACATGCATTTGTCACTGCTATTAATGTAATCACATAAAACTTTCTCTGTTCTCAAGTGCTTTTAAAGTGAGCTATTTGAGCTTTCAATTCTGCAGGTTTTCCTTCTCTTTCAAAATTAGCAAAGGTAATATGTGAGCCCTGAACCTTTTTTTTTTTTTATGTAAGAGCAGAAGACAAGACAAGTATATGGTAGTTGCTCAAGTAAATTGAGCACCTCAGGCATATCTTTCAAGGACTGTTGCTCATAATTGCAGTAAAAATATCTTGGGAGGATCATAACGAATGCTGCAAGCGTTGCAAGTGTTTTCTGTATTATATAATATTAATGCCAGATCTTCTACACAGGCTTTCCACACAAGTATTTTTCCCTGACTGTGTTTTCTCTCTGACTCAGGAACTCAGAAGAAGAGACCCCAAATCCCAGCTGCACTCTGGCCAGAAATGAATCTTGGGTTGGACACAGGAGAATCAGTGGCCTTGCCATGGCACCAGATTTTGGAGCCCATAGAGTTATAACTAGAGTGAGATCTTTGAAGGATAATGAAAAGCTCCTCTTTATTCCTTTGTTGCACCCTAGCCCTTGCCATCAGGAATGGACAGGGAAACTGCATTCTTTCTTCCTTTCACCAGAAAGACCTGATTTGAAATTTGGCTGTTCTGTTTCCCGGCACTGTGGCTCTGGGAAAATTGCTTAATCTTTCTAAGCTTCATTGCCTCCTATAATACCTATCTTATAGGGCTCCACTGAGCTAATGCATGGAAAGCACCTAGCAAAGATACTGGCACCAGATGCACCCACTGACGCATGCTCATTCTGCCCCATCCTACCAAGGGTCAGGAAATTACCCAAAGTGCCCTTGAAAGCCCTTTAGACTTTCTTATTATAGTTGAGAAGAAAAAAAGCTCATTTTTGTCTTGTTTTGCTTTGTTTTAAATCAAATTACTTTTTTTTAAAAGAGTGATCTCAGGTTTACTCACAAATGAGCTGAAGGCACAGAAGGATCCCACATATCCCCTGCCCTTCCTCAACCTTCCCCCCAAGTCTCACCTACTGCTAATATTTGTAATATTTGGCATTAGTGAGGTACATTTGTGACAATTGATGAGTCAATATTGATACACTATTCTTAACTAATATTAAAAGTTTACACTAGGGTTCACTCTCTTAGTTGTACTTTCTATTGATTTGGACTAATGAAGGACATGTATCCTATACTGCAGTATCATACAGAATAGTTTCACTGCAGTAAAAATCCCCCGTACTTCTCCTTTTCATTTCCCTTCCCTCCCCACCTCAACCCTTTAATCCTTGGCAGCCACCACTCTTTTTTAACTTTTCATTTATTTATTCTAATTTGTTATATATAACAGCAGAATGTGATTCTATTCATATTCCACAAATAAAGCACAATTTTTCATGTCTCTGGTTGTACCCAAAGTAGAGTCACACCATTCATGTTTTCATACATGAACTTAGGGTAATGATGTCCATCTCGTTCCACTGCTTTTCCTATCCCCATGCCCCTGACCTTCCCCTCCCTCCCTTTTGCCCTATCTAAAGTTTATCTATTCCTCCCATGTTTCCCCTTCATCCCCATTATGAATCAGCCTCCTTATATCAGAGAAAACATTCGGCATTTGGTTTTTGGGGATTGACTAACCTAACTTAGCATTATATTCTCCAACTCCATCATCCATTTACCTGCAAATGCCATGATTTTATTCTCTTTTAATGCTGAGTAATATTCCATTGTGTATATATGCCACAGTTTCTTAATCCATTCATCTACTGAAGGGCATCTAAGTGGTTCCACAATTTAGCTATTGTGAATTGTGCTGCTATAAGCATTGATGTTGCAGCCACTAGTATTTATAATCTCCATCATTTTGCCTTTTCCAGAATGTAATATGGAGGGAATCATACAGTATGTAGCCTTTTCACATTGACTTCTTTCACTTAACAATATGCATTTACTTTCTTCATGTACTTTGGGGGGCTTGAAAAATCACTTCTTCTTATTAAATAATATTTCATTGTAGATATACCACAGATTGTTTATTTACTCATCTATTGAAGAACATCTTACTTGCTTCTGAATTTTGACAATAATTAATAAATCAGCTATCAAGATTGGTGTCCAGGTTTTTGAGTGTACATAATTTTCAATTCACTTGGGTCAATGTTTAAGAGTAAAATTGTTGGGTGGTATGATAGAAGTATGTTTAGTTTTCTAAGAAACTGCCAATATGTCTTCCAAAGCAACTGTACCATTTTGCTTTCTCATCAGCATTTTTCAAACTCTGAAAAATTTCTTGGATGAAAGGTTACATTTCTATTACTAGGCACAAACATTTGAAAGTCTCTGTATTTTGTTTGCATTCAAAAGTTGGGATTATTTGAATTTCTAAAAGATTCAAACTTACATTCCAAGAGCTCCCTACATCTGAAAGTTATTTCTGTTATAAAAGGTATAATGGCCCATGTGGGAGAAAAATTATTACAGGCATGATAAGGTCAAAAATGTATTAGGAGAAATTTTTTTGATAATTTTTCTTTCTTAAAAAAATTTGGATTCCAACATACACCAAAATAAATGGCAAATCATTCACAAAATGTGGGAACTATAAAAGCAATGAGGAAAAAAATATTTCAACAGAAATGGTACTGTATATATGGACAATTCTAAGGAAGAATCAAAAAAGAAAAGGGAAAATATTGTTTATGTATATTTTGCACAAATAAAGCACAATTTTTTTTATGTCTCTGGTTGTACACAAAGTAGAGTCACACCATTCATGTTTTCATACATGAACTTAGGGTAATGATGTCCATCTCGTTCCACTGCTTTTCCTACCCCCAAGCCCCCTCCATTCCCCTCCCTTCCCCTCATTATATTTTGCTCGTTTAGGTTATTTTAAGGTATGATGTTTATGTGTGCATTGTTATATCTTACTGTGACCCTAAGTCAAGAGTATATTTTAAGAAATGTCACATTTGCCAGTAAATGGATGAATCTGGAGACTTTCATGCTAAGTGAAATAAGCCAATCCTAAAAACCAAAAGTCGAATGTTTTCACTTATATATGGAAGCTAAACCACAATAAAGTGGGGGAGGGGAAGAATAGAAGTTCAGTAGATTAGACAAAGGGGAATGAAGGGAAGGGAAGGGGACTAGAAATTAGAATGACAGTGAAATGACTGTAACATAATTTTCCTATGTACATATATGAAAATACCTAAGTGAATCATGTACACCCTCAAGAATGGGGTCCTAATTAGAATAAGATATATTCCATGCTTGTATAATTATATCATAATGTATTCTACTGTCATATATAACTAAAAAGAACCAATAAAAAATGTCTAATTTTCACAAGACAATTTCATGAGATGGGTTAAAATAGGAAAGAAGAGAAAAAGGAGTTGAGCTGTGATTTTTAGAGATTTATTCCTGACAGGAGGGATTATCTTTGAGATTCTTCCACAAGTTGACTAATAAATAGGCTACAGTAGAATAGTTTTGCATTAAGTTCAATGGTTGCTTATACAAAACTCTGGAGAAATCCCAATTTATGGTTGATCCAGCAATAACCAGGCAAGCCTTTTGATGCGTGTCCAGTTAGCCAAGAGGTCTGTAATTTGGCAAGAGTAATGAATTTCTATTTTAAAAAAAAAATGGCCACGTACCATCTGAGTCAGACAGCAAGTATGTATTCTGTCTATGGCCATGAAACCAAATGTATTGAGTTAAGGCTGGAAGAGGATCCAGTGAAACATGAGTGGACAAAGGCTCAAGGCAGAATCCAGGAAAGAGAAGAAATGCCTGGAGGGCCTCAGGGCAGCAACAATGAAGGACAAGGTGTGGCTGTGACCTCCACAGAGAAACAACCCAGAGTATGGCTTGTCTGTTGCCCTTCCATTCTCCTTTCTTGGGTGATATCTCCTTCTGCTCCTTACTGGCTTTTCTCATCTGATCAGCTTTCTGAAGTTCCTTCAGCCATATGACCTGGAAAATGTCCAGAGATGTCATCCCATCTGCATCAAAGATGGGGATAGACCAGTGACCTGGAAGTTTGAGCAGAAGCAGAGTTGCCAAAGCAAAATATATTGGGACAAAGAGAAACCGAGGATAAAAATCCAAGGAGTAACTGATTTGAGAAGGCAGAGATGAGAAAACAGGAAGAAAAAGTGAGAACATGAGTTTAGTTGAATCTGTTCACACTTAACCAATGATAAGAAGAAAGTAACTTGTCATTCCTAGTATATATCATTCTCAAAAGTCTCACAAGTATTGATAGATTGGTAAAAATGGAATTCTCCATTTTTAACCCCTGTCTACTTGAGATAATGTTTCCAGGTGGTTAGAGGGAGAGAAAAAAGTCATGCTAGCTGGGTCTGTTCCCAGCTTGGGAACTTGGCAGCTTTTTCAGTTTCACTCAAATCCTCAGGTCAAAGAAATCAAGTAGAAGAGGTATTCATGTAAACACGCAGCGTTCTTTTGTGAGTAACGAATCTCCTCCAGTTATTTATTTTAGATTTGCAAAAATGTTCTTTTCCCAGTTGCTTCAGGGTATGTCACATATACAAACTGAGACTCATTAGAGAAAATTTCAATTTATTTTGGTTTTGTACCACAGTGTCCTCCTAGACTTTCGAAAATGTTAAGAATTCCGGTAAATATGTTTTGCCTTGTTTCTCAATTGTCAATGAATTTTAAAATGTCTTAGGACACATATGCCATTAAAATCTCGTTAGAAGGGGACGCTTTTTTTTTTTTAATGGCCTATTGTAGATTTTAAAGTAGAATTTAAAAATTTACCCCCTGTACTTTTTACAAATAGTTCTTCAAAGTTTATGGTAAGTCATTCTCTTAATACCTTTGGTGTTTTCTCTGCCAGTGTGTGCTCTTTCAACAAAGTTTAGCATCCTCTGTATCTATTGATGAGTGAGGCCAGGGAAATCTAATCCAAAGCACTGGACTTTTAGGAAAGCTGCACTTTGCTTTGCTTCATTTAGAAGAAAGGACCTCTGTGGTTAGCCATCCAGATACATTATGCATAAAAGAATTTGCTTAGAACTCTGACACCACTTCTCTTTCAGAAATGGAAATCTATGAGTGAAGTAATGCATCATAGGTAAACTTAAGATGGTTAACATTTTGGCCTGTCCAGATGTCATCACTGTCTTATTTTAAGTCACCACTTTTCAAATATTTGCTTCTAGCATTATAAAATTGGGATTTTCATGACTTGCACAGGATACGCAAGAGATATTTAACATGTATTTATGGGGTCTTATGCAATACATAGTACTGGGGCCACTTAAAGTAAAGTATGGAGTAAAATATTACATCCCTTGTGTCAAATAATTCATTGTCTCTTTGGAGAAGAAAAATAAGCAAATAAAACAATTTAAAAATGATTATTAAGCTACACCTAAACACATGCAAAATAATATAATATGGTTTCAGGACTGTGAAAAAATGCTAAAACAGAATTAAGAAGAAACCAGAATGGGTTGGGTTAAGTTTTAATGGTTTCCTGGAATATCTGAGTTTTGGCCTGGATTTTGATGGTTAGGTAGAAAAACTGAAGTAATTACAGGCAGAAGGAAGCCCACACTAATGCATGGAACGAGCTTTAGAGAATAGGCTCCATAGACTTGAACACTGTAGTCCTGGTAACTACAAGAATACATGACACATTGTAGGTACTCAATTAATATTTGCTGAATGATAAATGATTGATTGAATGAGAGAGTGAATGAAACATGAATCTGTACAATTCAGTGCACAAAATAGAGGTCCCTTTTAGGTTGACTTCAGTATGTACTGCATAAAATGGCTTTTAAAAGTCTCTGACTAAAAAACTAAAAATTAAATAAAAATGAATAAATAAATAAAGGTCTAGCTACACACAGTGGAAATATGTTTCAAAAAGGGGTAAATGCATGAAGGAGAAGCTATACTGTGCAAAAGAACTCTCTCTTCAGATTTCATCATAATAATTATCTCCATTATTATTGTAATAACTGAGCTCCCATTAAATGCAGAATCTGTCTCCAACATTTTTTTCTCTGCTGCTTAAATGTATTGTTTTCTTTATCAAGAAGAAAAAATTCAGAAATACAAAGTAAAATGTATAATGTTATCAGAATAACAAGTATGTCTTCCCCATTAAACATACTTCTTGGAGCATTCTATTTTCCACTTACTATTTTTAAGACTTGAAAATGCCCCCTTGGCAAGATTAACCTCCTTCCTGTTGAATCTCTCAACCTTATCTGATCCAAGCCTATTAATTCAGTCTTATTTCCTTCCATGTATGTACCACCCCAATTAGCCTGACCTGTATTTTGTCTCCACCATGCACCATTTTATTTCCTAGATTTGGTTACACTTATCTCCATATCTGGTATAGCAGTCCCCTTTCTTATTGGTGTTTTTATTTTTCACATTCTAGTTAAAGTTGCAAGGTTTTCTAAATCTTTTGTTTGTCTAACCATTCTTCACAGTTTCCACTAAGTTATCATTTTTAAACCAAAGCCAGTGTTTCAAGGTGTTGTACATAGCTTCTTTCAGGGTTGGCATTTGATAAATGTGGATTGATTGGGCTTTTACTTTCCAGTTGTGGTTTTATAAGTCTGTATTTATTTCCTAGTTGTATTTTAAGGCAACTACAGTCTCAACCACTACATACAATGCCAAGAGTGGGTAATGTCACACATTTTACATAAGCACATTATTCGACATAATTTTCTCCAAACTTGTAAAGTAGGAGCATATGAGCATGATCCGTAGCCAATGAGTTTTGTTGATTCCAATGAAGAAAATTATTTCTAAATTCCTCAAGTCTTGTGTTTTTCTTTGATTTCTCTTTCTGCGGAAGCATTAGTCGGATAGTCAGACCAGGTCAGGACTGAAAGTCTTTGCTCTGAGTTTATGAACTTTGCAATGTCTTTTTCAGAAGCAACATCTGGCTATAAGAAGGACTTCAGAGACAGCTGCAGTGGCCGCTGTGTGAGTGACAGTGGGTTATCATGAGTTCAAACTGCTGTAGGGCTCTGTACTGTGATTTTTTTTCCCTATAATTTTCTCCTCTTCTGCTACTGTCCTTTTGGTAAACTCTAAGAACTTCCTCTAATGATGATGATTTGTAATTAAAAAGCACTTTCTATGCCAGATGTGGTCCCACGCCAACAATTTAACATGCACAGCACCTCATTGATAAAAAGATGATTAATATTGAGAGCATAATTTATTGAATATGTGCATTTCTGGCTTTGGGTTATAGCAGAGTAGCAGATACCAGAATAATCCTCCTACCATTAGCAATTATGAACTCTGGGCAAAATTGAAAATACAACTGTCTGAGTTACTGAAGACAAACCAAAGGCAGGACAAAAAAAAATGGGGGTGACATGATCCTTGAAATGAGGGGAACAATTGGTGAGAGAAACATTTTTCCTGTCTTCCTTTTCAGGGTAATCCCCAGTCTAGGCATCCTATGAGGTCTAGAGAACAGTCAGAGAAGGAATTCTTGTGCTGAGAAAGTCAGAGTGAAGGGCTACAGAGTACCTGAAAACTGACGGAAGAAATCCTGCAAAGGAAGCAGTCTTAGATGTGAGGAGATCTTCACATGTGAACATAAACTGTCTTCAGACTCAGCCATGTTCTGAGCTACACAATTGGGATGAAAGGCTGCAATATTGTCATTGGAAATCAAATATATAAAGGCCGAAAGACCATGCGGAGATTTCAACATCTGCCCAGACCTGGGGAGGCAGAATTTGGCATTTAAGTACTACTTCTTGAACAGGATTGAGTGAACATCTTGGACTTTCCATGAAAACCCCAGAGGGCCACACCTTAGAAGTAAGAATCACATCCCAGAATGAAGATCAAAACTGAAATAAACTCATCCCAACAAAGCCTAAAACCAAAGCCAAATATGGATGGGCTCAAGGTAATCCGCCAGTAATTTAACTGCTCGCTTAAAAATGAATAAATAAATGATCTCTTTAAAACTCTTCAGAGGAAATTGCAAAATACAGAATCTTGATAATGCATCATCATATACAACCCCGTTGTATATTTTGTTTATAATTTTTTTTTCTGCATGATGTTGAGGATCAAACCCCGGGGCCTCACACATGCGAGGCAAGTGCTCTAGCCCTGAGATATGCCCCTACCCCTACAAAAATTATTAAACATGAAAAAAAAGGAAAATAGAAACAGAGTCACAGATCTCTCAGATGTTGAAATTGGTAGCCAAGGACTTTAAAATAACTATGACCAATGCATTGAAAAATCCCCACAAAAATGGAGGAAGAGATGGGTAATTTCAGGAGAGACATGGAAATGCTAAAAAGGAAAAATAAAAAAGGTACATCTAGAATAATAAAATAAATACAGTATCTGAAGTTAAAAAGGCATCTTGGATTCCTAACACTACAAAAAAATAAATATATAAAGATAAAAGCATTTTGAGATCAGATCAAACAATGCAAACTGAGGGTCAGTATGCTTGAAGATAGGCCAATAGAAATTATTAAAACTGAAAAGAGCAAAATGATTCCAAAAAATCCAAGCAAAACTTTATTATATGACAGTATCAAATATTCAAAAATATATGCACTTTTCAAAAGTCCCATTAGAAGAAAAGAGAGAGATGAGGAAAGAAAAAAATATCTGAAGGAATTTTTCCAAATTTGATGAAAAATAGCAACACAGAGATCAAAGGGCACACCAAACCCTAAATAGAACAGATTATATACAAAGGTGCATTCACTAGAAAACAAGGATAAAGTCTTAAAAGCAACCAAAGTTGGGGAAAGGCATATACACAGAGAAGAACAATGAAAAGAAACATTAGACTCATTTTCAGAATCAAAGGAGACTGGAAAGGAATAGAATGACATTTTCCAAGTGCCGAAAACTTTAAAAAAAAATCTTGTAAGCTTAGAATTCTACATCGAGTAAAACTGTCTTTCAAAAATGAAGACAAAATGAAGAAAATTCAGGTTAGCAAAAGTAAAGCTAATTTGCTGCCAGCAAATTGATCCCATAAGAAAAGTTAAAGGAGTTCTTCAGGCCGAAGGGAAATTCTACCAACGGAAATTTAGGACTACAGAATTATGGATTAATTATTTGTGGTGTCATTATACAATAGAGTCCTATACAGGAATGAAATGAGTAAACTATGCCTATACAGAATAGCATAGATGAATCTTATAAGGGTAATTTTGAGCAAAGGAAAACACATATACACATATACACACACATAATCATACTGTATTTTTTTATGTAAATCCAAAATGTAGCAGAATTAAGCTGAAATATTTAGAATGCTTAGGTGGTAAATTTATTTTTTTCAGAAAGGGTGTAAAAATAGAATGAAGGATTAATGGAATATAAATAACATGGATAAATAAAAAAATATATTATTTTCCTTCTTTTTGAATTGTCTAACAATTGAGTGTTTATAGCAAAAATAAAAACTAATTTAAGGTCACAGTTTATTAAAAATTGACTTTCCACTTACCAGCTGAATGTTCTTGGTAAATTTATTAATGCTTTAAACATGAGTTTCCTTGTCTAAAAATGATGCGTAACATATCCTAAATTGTGAAAGTCAAAAGAAATAATTCATGTAAAGAAAATTATCTTGAGCTGTACACCTAATAAAATCTCCACACACCTTTGCCGTTGTTACTGCATGATCTAGGATTGGAACTCAGTCCTCTCTGGTCTCACACAAACCAACATACCCTCTGTGCTCCGTACCCTCTGTGTCTCCTGGAGGGAAACTCTAAATCCCAAAAAGTACAAGAGAAAAAGCAAAAACAAAATCAAACTCCTCCTGAAAGCATAGAGAATACAAATGTCTCTGCCAAGTTGAAGAAGAAAACAAAAATTGTGACTTTATTTGATAGAACACATCTGTCTTGAAAATTGCTAAACTCGAGGGTGGAAATATGTATTTTAAATACCTTTAGATACTCCAGATTCCATCTCACACAGCCTTTGATGGTTTTGTTACAGCAGCACATTTTCCCTCTCAACAAAAACAAACAAGCCGTCACCAAAGACATGCATCTCAGAACCTGAACAGTGATAGCAAACATTTAAAATTGTGAGTGGAAGAAGTACTTTTCTTGTTCCAGCTAGTTATATTGTGTTTGAAAAATTTTTTTAAACCCAAATCAATCCATCTGATAACTCAATAAAATCCCTGTTACGATTTTTTTGCTAGTATTTTTCTTTCCTTTGGCTTTTTGAAAGGGTCAGGAGCAGCAAAGGAGCTTGCTGTCTATGAAATGCATTTCTCTAGTAGAAAATGTGTATCTACTCTTACTAAATTAAAATATGTGCTATTGAATTTTAGTAGAGGCTACAAAAATTTTGTGTCTGCTGTGCTATTTTGGGGAATTTGAAAATTCACTTAAGTTTGAGGCCTTTAAATAATAAAGGCAGTAATTAGTTCACTGAAAAATTTAAGCCTCTTTCATATGCCAGGCCATATGCAAGGCATTATGGGGCACATGCAAGAGAATAGGCAACCTGAGACGGTAACCAGGAGATGTCAGAAGTTTCCAAGAAACCATATGTACTCAGTGTGACATCTGATGTGGTGTAAAGATCTGGGCAAAAGGAAATAGAAGGATAGAGAATTCTGGAATGGCTTGACAATGAAATGAGTGTTAAAGGGTGAGAGGGGTTAATTAGATCTTTGTTAAAAAAAAAATGGTTAGGAAACACACAATCTAAACACACTAAGATCCTTAAGGAGAACAAACGGGTACTGTTTTGAAAGTAAAAGAACATTACATTAGGTATTAATCATGCCAGAGTTAAAATTTAGTTTTTCTGGGTCCATATTAATCTGCTACAACATTCTATAAATAAATAAGCCAAAAATAAAAATAACATTGATATGTTTAAAATATAGTTTCTGTCTGAATTTCTTCCAATATTGAAAAAAAAAAAAAGTGGAGTACACCATGAGGTAGATTTTGGCATCATCTCAGGAACGTACACTTTATTCGAGTAAATCAAACAACTTTAGATAAATAGAGATAACAAGAATTAACGACATAGGGCCATTAGTAGACAAACCTGTCACATATTTCTGTTTTTGTTTGGCTTAACTTAGGAGGTAATTTCTGGTTTTACCTCAGGCACAAATTATAAAATGGTCTCGTGTCCTTTTTATTTACTTTAAATTTGTTTCTCACAGAGGACATGCTGCTTAAGAAAACATGTTTAGCACAGTCCCTGGGAGAGGTAGTTTAGGTTTAATGTGATTTGCTTAAAGAATCAAGGAAGGTATGAACGCCTTGTTTTGACACAGTTTTGCAGATGATATTTACTTGGATTTAAATAAATGATGATCTGTCATAAAAAAGACCCATAACTCTTATACCAATCTGTTTAAACTTGCCAACACTTTGAAACCACTAATGATGTCAAGCTTTTTGCTTTGGAATTGGAGGACTTTACTAATGTAGAATAAAATCTAAAGAAAATTGTTTTACCTCTTCAGCATGTTGTTGGATCTCTCCTTAGTGAGTACAATCTATTTTTCACATAATAACAGTAATAATCATTATCATAAATGCCATGGACATTCTGAATTTGTGTGTGTGTGTGTGTGTGTGTGTGTGTGTGTGTGTGTGTGTTGTGCTGGGGATCAAACCCAGGGGCCTTGTGCATAGCTAGCCAAGTGCTGTATCACTGAACTATAATCCCAGCCCTGAATGCATTTTTTTTAAAGGAAGAATGAGAAGAGAAAGCAATGTCTTGGTAGTATATTTGTCCCTTCCAAAAGTGCCAAAAAGCATTGATAGTATGCACAAGGCTGAATGTTCTATTTAGTTCATCTTGCTGTGGAGAGAACTAGGAAATAAGACATTGTCATTTATACCTCTGGATCATCAAGTAAGGAGTCTACTTTAGGGTCACACCCAGGAAGATTGGATCCTCCTTGTTTATTTATTTATTTTTTTCCTCTTTCAACTAATAAAGAAATATCAAGCAACTTCCTAGGATTAGAGTTAAATGCTAGGTAACAATTTAACTGGTTTAAAAATCATTGGACAGATCATGGCAAGTTCAGGCCGCCTATGGCTCACACCTGTGGTGGAGGACTGACCATGTTTCTTGATTGTTTCTGGATAGTAGAAGTAGTAAGTTTAACTGTAAATTCTTATGGCTTGAAAGATTATGTTTCTCCATACATCTTCTCAACCATTGTGACTCATGGACCCTGTTCATTCTTGTGACCCCTGATAAACCCACCCCTGCCAGCTCTGAAATACACCCATTCTGAGAGTACATCTCATCAGTCATCACATTTATTATCAAGCTTTACTCTCTCCTTTAGTTGCATTTTCACTAAAGCTAAGATCTTTAAAACTGTATGTTCGAGCGCCTATACATATGTGGAGCAAATGGGTACAGCCTTACAAATACAATGGAGAACAGTAATAATGATTTGTCTGCAAGGGAAAATATGAAATAGTTTTTATTTGCTCTTAGTATAACTGTCTGATGTTAGGATTTGGCGTTTCCTTGTGGGAAACCTATTAAGGGGATGTTCTGCCAAGATAAAGGAAGGAGGAAGTTAAGCACCGCACCCCAGTAAGACTATATGGAGGTTTTAAAAACCACTTTTAAAAATAGCTTGTTTGATGATAGAATCAATTGACCTTAAGGAATATTTCCTAATCTTACTGCCATGAGGTGTGAGTTTCCAAATTTATATGGCCATCATTCTGACATCCCATTTCTCTCTTCAAGGATTTCCCAGATCCTGCTCTCAGCTCTGCTGTGGGAGAGAGGAGAGTTTTCCAAGCTTTCCATACAAGGCACTTTGAATCAGCATCAGTTATGTAAAGGGTGCCAGTTCTTGCCTTTTCTACACCCTGAAACAGTCTAGAAAAGTCTCTCTTATTTGGGTTTCATGATTTCCCTTCAGTACTACCACAAGGAGAGATTGTTCTTTCTGAAGAAGCCTCATTTATAATTTTTGAGACGATGCTCCAGTTAAAGGCACAGTTTACTGTTCTCTAAATTGGCAGAGAGGTGATATCCTAAATCTCAACTAGAAATAACCCATCTTCTAACCTACGTACAGCACAGACATAGGACAGGAGAAAATGGATTTCTGAACTTTCCTTTAGCAGTTTCCCTTGGTTGATAGATTCAAACTATATTCTGAAATTCTAGTCTGTTTGGGCTGCTCTTCCCAAATACCGCAGACTGAGTCGTTCTTAACAGAAACATATTTCTCAGAGTTCTAGAGGCTGAGAAGTCCAAGGTCAAGGCATCAGTAGACAAATTTAAGCTCTGGTAAGGGCACATTTCCTGGTTCACAGATGGCACCTTCCCTCTGTTTCTTCACCTGGAGGAAACACAAGAAACTCTGATCTCTTAAACTCCTTGTAAGTAATCCCACTGGAGAGGTCACCGTCTGCATGACCTCATCACCTCCTCCTAATCACCCATACTGTCACATTGATGATTAGGTTTCCACACACAAATTCTGGAGGGGACACAAATGTTCAGATCATAGCAGTCTCCAGGGATTGCTTTGCAGTTTCCTATTCTCAGATGTATGCCTTTATAATTGTTGCAGACTTGAAAGCAGTAATTTCAATGAATGTTCTTTAATCAGGACAGCATGCATCTCTCTTTATTTTTAATCTGTTCTTTTTAGATATACATGACAATGGAGTGTATTTTGACATATTATACATATATGGAGTACTATTTATTCTAATGAGGATCCCATTCTCTTGATTGTACATGATTTGGAGTTTCACAGGTCCGTGTATTCATATATGAATATAAGAAAGTTAGAAACAACATGCATTTCTTTTTGAAAAATATTTATTATAATTCTCTGTGGATAGAGTGAGAAAAATATAGTAAGGAAAAAAAAGTGGAAGAAAAGGGTTAAGTATTTCTCTCTTATATAAGTAGAGATGAAGGCCTGTCTTATCCACTGGGCCTTGGTAGTAAGTCATTATCACACAGGGGCCTCTTTTACTTCACTAGGCTCAACATCTAGGTCAGCACAGAGCCTTTCCTGTGGTGGAGCTGTGTATATTCATTTAACAGACACTTTGAACACTGTGTATAACTGTGTGACTTCTCTAGAATAAGGAACACAAAGATCCCTATTCCAGTAATAACTGCAAGATTTTGTATCAAAGTTATACAATAAATAATGATTAACGATTTCCATCCTAACACAGGACGAAGTCTGTATTCCTGCTTCAACTTCAAAAGCTAATCCTTTCTAGAAATAAACACATTAATCAGGCAATATTTTTTAGAGATAGAGTATTATTATTATATTAATCACGCAGAAAAGGAAATTAATTTTGCATGAAATAAACACAAGCTAATTCAGCATCTCATGTATAAGTGTAAGAGCTAAAAATAGTTTAAAAGCAAAGGAAATTAGAGAGTTCTGAATGCATTAAAGTAGCATAATGATGGATTCATGAAATTACTTTTTTTGTAGTGAAGTAAATATTAGTTGAAATGTATCATTTTATTTCTAGTGACTCTGATGTAGATGTCTGTGATTTTATTATACATTTGTTGATGATGATTATTCGTCAGACAAGCGTTATGTCAAATTGATATTAGTTTTCCTGCTTGTATAATGTGCCAGCACTCTGGTAGGTACTTCAGGGGCTAGAAAGACAAGTAAAACACGGTCTTCTACCACTAGGACTGAGACAACCACAGGAAAAGACTGCACTGAAAGAAATTATATGTTAGAGGAAGAGAGTTTAAAGTAAAAACTGAACCTTGGACAAGATTTCTGCCGTGATGGTAAAGGCACGGAATACTGAGCTTTAGCAGTCTTGGAGGAAGTGGGGAAGTGTCCAGTTAGAATTAAGAGTTTTTTGGGGGGTGGAGGGAGTACCAGGGATTGAACTCAAAGGCACTCAACCACTGAGTCACATCCCCAGCCCCCTATTTTGTATTTTATTTGGAGACAGAATCTCACTGAATTGCTTGGCATCTCGCTTTTGCTGAGGCTGGCTTTGAACTCTCGATTCTCCTGCTTCAGCCTCCTGAGCCACTGGGATTAAAGGTGTGTGCCACCTCACTCAGATAAACAAAATCTTTATACCCTGCCCAACATTATAATGATTAGACTTACTAGTCTTTCAAAAAAATAATACATGAGGACCACTTTACTCTCACTTTGGAATTTATGACAACATCTATGAGAATTTGAACACTATTAACAAAGCATATTATTTAGTTAGTCTACTGTTGAGATTACCTGGATTCTTGGAAGTATTGGGGTCATAATTTGTTTCCCCAGGGCAGAGGTCTTTGAGGTATGACAGTAATTGGGAAGCAAGGCTGTTAGGATACTACCATTATAAGAACACATTCAGGATTATAAATATTTTTTCTTAATTTAGAAGAAGGCATTAAAAGTATTTGAGCACATAATGGTGTGATCTAAAATATGGCTTAGAAAAATAAAATCAGTTTGCTCTTAGCTCCACAAGGGCAGAGAGCTTCTCTATCTTGTATACCATTGGGTGCATAAACCTGCTAGAGTGCCCAGACCATACCAGGCACTCAACAAATATTTGTTCAATAAACAAAGACAGATATATGAAGTCAATTAGGAGGAGTTTCTAAAAGTACAGAGGTTAAAAAGAAAAGTGTCTACTGCTGTAGAGAAATCATGATGGATGAAGATAGGGATTAAGAACATTTGATTATAAAACGTCTGATGTGATCTTCACAGGGACCTTTCCTGTAGACGGGCAGGAATAGAGGTGCTAATTGGGATTAAAGCAAAATTTGATGATGAAGAAAATGGAGGTCCCAGGATGATTTCAGAAAGCCTATCACTTTGGAGAATACTTCAGCATTTTCTAGTAAATTTGAGAGGCTCGGAGATTCCAGTGATACAACTATGGATTTGGTGGTGAGTTTTTGACTGTGGGGAAAACAGGATGAGACATTATTGAGGACTCTGGTTCCAATAACAAACATTTAGGGGTGACAGGGGATCATATTGGCAATTTACTCTCCATTAGTTCCAGGGAAAAAGTATACTTTTGCACATTTGCTGAAAGGCTGGGATGGTTTCAAAATGAATAATTAAATAATTAAGAGTGCTTTTAAATTAAAAAGGGAAGCTTTTGTTTATAACTATGAAAGCATCAATAAAAAACTGAAGATAGGTAAAAAATTTGGTTGAATTTTTTTTAAAGAAACGTTTTTGGTTTTTGTATTTCAAAGTAATTTTAATCCCATATGTAGACAAATATCTTTTTTTAATATTTATTTTTTAGTTGTAGTTGGAAACAATACCTTTATTTCTCTTATTTATTCTTATGTGGTGCTGAGGATCGAACCCAGGGTCTCGCATGTGCCAGGCGAGCGCTCTACCTCTGAGCCCCAGTCCCAGCCCCAACAAATATCTTTAATACATTCTTGAACAAAGTTCATGAAATTACTACAATTTTGAAGAACTTGTCTAATGAAGTTTTCTGGTAGCTCCTACTAATGGAGCTAGCTGAAGCATAAATCCTAAGAGAAATCACCAGCTTCACTGTTCTGCCTGCTGCTTGAGTCTACAAAAGCAGTCAGCCTGTTGCACAGCTCAGCTTTGACTTAGTAGTTCTCTGTCTGAATGCCTATATTTCACTTCCTTTTATTCTTATTTTAACATTTCTTCAGAGATTGTTTTTGTTTCTGTGCTAAGTTGTGTTCACAACTCTGAAGACACAAGAATTTTCAGCAGCTGGGAAATCCTCTTTGCTTTCAACATGAATGGTCCAGTTTCACTTGGTCTGTGTAATTTTTTTAAAAATATTTTTTAGTTGTCGATGGACTTTATTTTATTCATTTATATGTGGTGCTGTGAATTGAACCCAGTGCCTCACACATGCTAGGCAAGCGCTCTGCCACTGAGCTACAATCCCAGCCCATGGTCTGTGTTATCTTTTTATTGGTTCATTTTGGTTATACATGACAATAGGATTCATTTTGACATAATTATAAAATCGTGAAATATAATTTGTTCTAATTCTGTAATAAATATACAGTCTAAATTCAGTTCTAAATACAGTCCCCTCTATTTCTCCTTCTCTTACCTTTCTCCCTCATCCTGTTTCTTTCATTCTATTCTACTGGTTTTTGTGCTATTTACTTATAGTTTTGTTTGTTTTTTGTTTTTTATTGTGTCTTGTGGATATACCTGTCTTGCTCTGTTGCTAGGCTGGCCCCAAACTCCTAGGCCAAAGTGATCTTCCTGCCTCAGCCTCCTAAGTAGATGGTACTACAAGTACCACATCCAGCCAGGGCAAGAATTTGAATAAGAAGCATTGTTAAAGAAATAGAGATTTTTTTCCCCCTTGGGTTGCATGCTTTTTTCCTTTACAAATCAGGAGAATATTGATATGTTTGATATGATACTCAGGGGAAAATACCAAATTAGAGAAACACAACTAGAATTTGTTCTAATAAATGCTTCGATCCAGCATGCAAAATGTTGTGGGATGGTGGAAAGAAAGTGATTAGCAAATAGACCAACAGACTACACTTTTGCCTTCAGGAATATGGATCGCAAATACCTAAGAGCACAAGTGCCTCCAACACATGATAGCAGGTGACTGTGGGTCAGTGCTGATGAGAATGGACATACCAGTTGCTCCAATTTTCAGTATCATGGTTCTCGATGTTCCTGGCCCTCCACTGCTACTATCACTGTCATGTATAATCAAAGGCCTTGTGTGTATGCTCATCAGTGTGTCCTTTCCACTCGACAGAGCTCTGTTCATGTGCATGGTTTTCATAGCAATCAGGGGCCTACTTATCCACATAAGACTCAGGGAGATGAGCCATTGCAGCTGTGGTATAAGATAAATGGGATCATGTACTAAATCTGTGAAACTGGGTATGGAGGCAGACAGTCCTCTTGGGAGATGAAACAAACAGGGCTGCAGTCTTTTTTTTTTTTTTTAAGTCCATTATAACATCCAAAACTTTGTAATTAAGTAAATATCATCATTCCTGTCTCTGACATAGAAAGCTCTCATAATTCTGTGTGGTTAAACATGTTGGTAAAACAAGAATGACAGGTAGGTGAGGAAGCCCACTCTACAGACAACATGAATAACAGATTTGTTTTTGCTAAAAAAAAAAGATACATAATATTATATTTTACTTATAAGTCTTTAATCATCCTAGAGAAAATATGAGATGATGGTGGTGATTAGACAAGAATACAAGCCCCAAGACTTTCTTAAAAGAGAGATAGTATGTGCCATGAGCATCAAGGCTTGGGCTTCAGATCATGGCCCTGCTTCCTCCTTGGTCTGTGACCCGTCATCAGGACAGTGAGCCTCACCTTCTTCATATGTAAAACGAGGCTAATGGTCCATGGCAAGGTTTTTACAAGGATGAAAGGCAATACATATGGAATGACTATTATTATTCTTGCTTACTCATATACATTGGTATAGCTGCTCATTAGTTATTACTACTCCATATATTTACTGTATAAAAACTACATTCTCATCCACTAAATCTCCAGTGAGAGCCTTACAAACATTTCCCAATTATCAAAACCAAGAAAATGTGTAGATTAAGAAAAGCATAAACTCAGGCTTTGTTTTTATTTTATTTTTTTATTGGTTGTTCACAACATTACAAAGCTCTTGACATATCATATTTCATACATTAGATTGAAGTGGGTTATGAACCCCCAATTTTACCCCAAATGCAGATTGCAGAATCACGTCGGTTACACATCCACAATTTTACATAATGCCCTATTAGTAATTGTTCTATTCTGCTACCTTTCCTATCCCCTACTATCCCCCCTCCCTTCCCCTCCCAACTTCTCTCTCTACCCCATCTACTGTAATTCATTTCTCTCTTTGTTTATTTTCCCATTCCCCTCACAACCTCTTATATGTAATTTTGTTTACCAATGAGGGTCTCCCTTCATTTCCATGCAATTTCCCTTTTCTTTCCCTTTCCCTCCCATCTCATGTCTCTGTATAATGTTAATCTTTTCTTCCTACTCTTCCTCCCTGCTCTGTTCATAGTTGCTCTCATTATATCAAAGAAGACATTTGGTATTTGTTCTTTAGGGATTGGCTAGCTTCACTAAGCATAATCTGCTCTAGTGCCATCCATTTCCCTGAAAATTCTATGATTTTGTCATTTTTTATTGCTGCATAGTACTCCATTGTGTATAGATGCCACATTTTTTTTATCCATTCATCTATTGAAGGGCATCTGGGTTGGTTCCACAGTCTAGCTATTGTGAATTGGGCTGCTATGAACATTGATGTGGCAGTATCCCTGTAGCATGCTGTTTTAAGGTCTTCAGGGAATAGTCCGAGAAGGGCAATAGCAGGGTCAAATGGTGGTTCCATTCCCAGCTTTCCCAGGAATCTCCAAACTGCTTTCCAAATTGGCCGCACCAATTTGCAGTCCCACCCATGTACAAGTGTACCCTTTTCTCCACATCCTCGCCAGCACTTGTTGTTGTTTGACTTCATAGTGGCTGCCAATCTTACTGGAGTGAGATGGTATCTTAGGGTGGTTTTGATTTGCATTTCTCTGACTGCTAGAGATGGAGAGCATTTTTTCATGTACTTGTTGATTGATTGTATATCCTCCTCTGAGAAGTGTCTGTTCAGGTCCTTGGCCCATTTGTCGATTGGGTTATTTGTTATCTTATTGTCTAATTTTTTGAGTTCTTTGTATACTCTGGATATTAGGGCTCTATCTGAAGTGTGAGGCGTAAAAATTTGTTCCCAGGATGTAGGCTCCCTATTTACCTCTCTTATTGTTTCTTTTGCTGAGAAAAAACTTTTAAGTTTAATTAAGTCCCATTTGTTGATTCTAGTTGTTAACTCTTGTGCTATGGGTGTCCTATTAAGGAATTTGGAGCCCGACCCCATTTCATTTCCGTTTCAGAAGTTTTGTCGCTGATATACAGAAATGCCTTTGATTTGTGCGTGTTGATTTTATATCCTGCCACTTTGCTGAATTCACTTATTAGTTCTAGTAGTTTCTTTGTAGACCCTTTTGGGTCTTCTAGGTATAGAATCATGTCATCTGGAAATAGTGATAATTTAAGTTCTTCTTTTCCTATTTTTATGCCTTTAATTTCTTTCGTCTGTCTAATTGCTCTGGCCAGTGTTTTGAGAACTATATTGAATAGAAGTGGTGATAGAGGGCATCCCTGTCTTGTTCCAGATTTTAGAGGGAATGCCTTTAACTTTTGTCCATTCAGAATGATGCTGGCCTGAGGCTTAGCATAGATAGCTTTTACAATGTCAAGGTAGGTTCCTGTTATCCCTAGTTTTTCTAATGTTTTGAACATAAAGGGATGCTGTACTTTGTTGAATGCTTTCTCTGCATCTATCGAGATGATCATATGGTTCTTATCTTTAAGTCTATTGATGTGGTGAATAACATTTATTGATTTCCGTATATTGAACCATCCTTGCATCCCAGGGATGAATCCTACTTGATCATGGTGCACAATTTTTTTGATGTGTTTTTGTATTCGATTCGCCAGAATTTTATTGAGGATTTTTGCATCTAGGTTCATTAGAGATATTGGTCTGTAGTTTTCTTTCTTTGAGGTGTCTTTGTCTGGTTTCGGGATCAGGGTGATGTTGGCCTCATAGAATGAATTTGGAAGGGCTCCCTCTTTTTCTATTTCCTGAAATAACTTGAAAAGTATTGGTATTAATTCTTCTTTAAAGGTTTTGTAAAACTCCGCTGTATACCCATCCGGTCCTGGGCGTTTCTTGGTTGGTAGTCTTTTGATGGCTTCTTCAATTTCATCCATTGATATTGGTCTGTTCAGATTGTGTGTATCCTCCTGACTCAGTCTGGGCAAATCATATGATTTAAGAAATTTATCGATGTGTTCACTATCCTGTATTTTATTGGAATATAGGTTTTCAAAATAATTTCTAATTGTCTTCTGTATTTCTGTAGCATCTGTTGTGATATTGCCTTTTTCATCCCGTATATTAGTAATTTGAGTTCTCTCTCTTCTTCTCTTCGTTAGCATGGCTAAAGGTCTGTCGATCTTATTTATTTTTTCGAAGAACCAACTTTTAGTTTTGTTAATTTTTTCAATAGTTTCTTTTGTTTCAATTTCATTGATTTCCGCTCTGATTTTAATTATTTCTTGCCTTCTGCTACATTTGCTGTTGTTTTGCTCTTCCTTTTCTAGGGCTTTGAGATGAAGTGTGAGCTCATTTATTTGTTGGTTTTTTCTTTTTTTGAAGAATGACCACCAGGCGATGAATTTTCCTCTTAAAACTGCTTTCATTGTGTCCCATAGATTCCGATATGTTGTGTCTGTATTTTCGTTTATCTCTAAGAATTTTTTTATTTCCTCCTTTATGTCTTCTGTAACCCATTGATCATTCAGTAATATATTGTTCATTTTCCATGTGCTGTAGGATTTTTCCTTCCTTCTTTTATCATTGATTTCCAGTTTCATTCCATTATGATCAGATAAAATGCATGGTATTATCTCCACCCCTTTATATTTACTGAGGGTTGCCCTATGGCATAATATATGGTCTATTTTTGAGAAGGATCCATGTGCTGCTGAGAAAAAAGTATATCCATTTGATGATGGTTGATATATTCTATATAAGTCAGTTAAGTCTAGGTTATTGATTGTGGTATTGAGTTCTATAGTTTCTTTATTCAACTTTTGTTTGGAGGATCTGTCCAATGGTGAGAGAGGTGTGTTGAAGTCTCCCATAATTATTGTATTGTGGTCTATTTGATTCTTGAATTTGAGGAGAATTTGTTTTATGAATGTCGCAGCACCATTATTTGGTACGTAAATATTGATAATTGTTATGTCTTGTTGGTGAATGGTTCCTTTTAACAGTATATAATGACCTTCTTTATCCCTTTTGATTAACTTAGTCTTGAAGTCGATTTTATTCGATATGAGGATGGCCACCCCTGCTTGCTTGCGAGGACTGTGTGCGTGGTATATTTTTTCCCATCCTTTCACCTTCAGCCTGTGTATGTCTTTTCCAATCAGATGTGTCTCCTGGAGGCAGCATATTGTTGGATTTGTTTTTTTAATCCATGATACCAGCCTATGTCGCTTTATTGGAGAGTTTAAGCCATTAACATTCAGAGTTACTATTGATATGTGGTTTGAACTTCCATCCATGTTTGATTGTTTATCCTTTTTTTAAAAAAATTTTTTAGTTTGTTTCTCCATGATTGTCTTTCCCCTCGCCCTCTGTCTTTACTGAGGCACTTCCCACTGATGGTTTTGGTTATTGTTTTTCATTTCTTCCTCGTGTAGTGTTTTGCTCAAAATGCTTTGCAATGCTGGTTTTCTGGCTGCAAATTCTTTTAACTTTTGTTTATCATGAAAGATTTTTATTTCGTTGTCATACCTGAAGCTTAATTTTGCTGGATACAGAATTCTTGGTTGGCATCCATTGTCTTTCAGTGTTTGAAATACATTGTTCCATGACCTTCTTGCTTTCAGTGTCTGTGATGAAAAATCCGTTGTTAACCGTATTGGTTTACCCCTGAATGTAATCTGTCTCCTTTCTCTTGTAGCTTTTAATATTTTCTCTTTGTTCTGTATATTGGATAGCTTCATAACAATGTGTCTTGGCGTTGGTCTACTGTGATTTTGTGTGCTCGGTGTCCTGTATGCATCTTCAATTTGTATATCTGTTTCCTTTTTTATTTCTGGAAAGTTTTCTGTAATTATTTCATTCAGCAAGTTCCTCATTCCCTTGGTTTGAATCTCTGTACCTTCTTGTATCCCGATGACTCGTAAGTTTGGTTTCTTCATGTTATCCCATAACTCTTGGATGTTTTTCTCGTGATTTTTTACCAGCCTTTCTGAGTTGGCTAGACTCTTTTCAAGATGGTATATTTTGTCTTCATTATCTGACGTTCTGGTTTCTACTTGCTCCACTCTGTTAGTGATACTCTCAATTGAGTTTTTAATTTGGTTTATCGTTTCCTTCATTTCTAGAATTATTGTTTGATTATTTTTTATCATCTCTATCTCCTGATAAAGATGCTTAACTTCTTCTTTTATCTGTTTATGAAATTCATTCTCAATGTGTTCTTTCACTGCTTGGATTTGCTGTCTTGTATCCTCTTTAAGGTTCCATTCCATCTGTCTAAGGTGTTCCTTGAGTTCTTTATATGACCATTTTTCTGATGACTCTAGGTCCTCCTGAATATTTAGGCTGTCCTGCATTGTTTGTACTCCTTTTCTTCCTTGCTTTTTCATGCTGCTCATGTTACTTCTTGTTCTGTTTGACTGATGAGTTACTGTTTACTCCTGTAAATTAATTTGATGTTTGGGAGGAAAGGTATTTGAAGGGAAGGGAAGAAGTCTCTAAAGAGAATGAGAGTAGGCAGGTAGAATTCAAGGAAAGGGGGGATAAGAAAAATGAAAAGACTAAAGAAGAAAAAAATAGGAACTAAAAAAGAAAAAGATTAACAACAAAAAAAAAAACAAAAAAAACAAACAAAAAAAATAAAATAATAATAATTAAAAATAATTAAATTAAAATTAGTAGAAAAAAATTAAAAAAATATTTTGTAAAAAAAAATTAGTAAAACAACAAGAAAGAAAAAAATGAAAATGAATGAAAAACCCAAATCAAAAAAAAAAAAAGAAAAAAGAAAAAAAAAAACCTAATAAATGCCTTCTTAGTGTTTGATTAACTTCTCTTCCAGTAGATGGCGCTGTGCCCACCGGGTCAAGTTTCTCCTGTCAATACGCGGGAACCAATCACTTTGCAGCAGCTCCTCCCAGACTGGGCGAGTCTCCAATCCTGAGTGCCTAGGGCCTCCTCTTGTGTCTAGTCACTTCCCACTTTTTCTTTAGCCAGGCCCCTCTCACCACAATACTGGCTACACGCCAGGTCTGCTGCTCCCGGGAGCCCTGTTTTCATGAACGACTGGGCACACTCTTCCAGTTTGCCATTCCCTCAGACCTTAAGTTTGTAGAGCTTGGGGCTGAGAATCCTCAGCGGATTTTACTTGCCCTCTGGTATCCACTTCCCCGTTCCTGGTGCAAGAGACCTCAGCAGTCAGCCCTGGTGGGAGCGGTAGGCGGGTCCGCACCACCTCTGATTCCCTCGGGCTGGCTCTAGCACTCACGGGAGAGCTGGGAGGGGCCCTTACGGGAGAGCTGGGAGGGGCCCTTAAGGTTTTCCTGATGTGTGGAGAGGGAAGGCTATGGGATCACACACCTTTAGCTGCCGGTTTCAACGAAGTTATCTCCTCCGCAGCAGTCTGATGACATCGTTTCCCTTTGCCGGGCGACCAATTCAACGGGTGGGTCCTTCTCTCCCAAGCCCCGTTTCAAACCTGTGGCCACTACTTATGAAGCCTTGGTAGGCATTTACCTTCGTATGATGAGAAGGGCTGACCAGTTGTTTCAGCCAGATGAATTAATGCCGAGTCATGGCTGTTTGTCTGCGGGAAGCAGGTGACCGGGAGTTTGAATTCAGCAGATCAGGGCTCAGTGCGTGTTCTCGGATCACTTGGATTTTAAATTGTCACTCATCTTATCAGCTGTTTCATTTAATTCGGCAGGTCATCCGCGCGGTGAAGAGTCTGCTCTATGGTGCTCCGCGGGAGGCCGCGGCAGCAGCCGCGGCCTTCGGAACCCCCGGGGAGGGGGTGTGGGTTGGGGGAGGGGAGACGGCGCCTCGGGGCCACGCCGGCCGGGTACCGGACACACGGGAGAGCGGGCGGGGTGGGGGAAAGAAATTGAGATCTAGATTTAGAGACTGAGCTTGGGAGGAGAGACAGCTGGGGAGAAGCAAGGCGGAGAGGCGGAGAGGAGAAGGAGATGGGGCCGATAGAGCCGTGCAGCTGGGGCTGCAGCCTTGCTGCTCGTGCTGAGGTCGTGATGGACTCCCTCCACCTTGGCTGGATTAGTGGCGGATTCACTCCACCTAGGCCCCTTTCTTGACACGGTGCTGGGTTTTTGTCGACAGATCTCCTTTAATGATCTTTACCTCATCTTTTCTGACGCGGCGGCGCGGAGCACAGAGCAGCTTACTCACTTCCCACCGCCATCGGGATGATGGCGGGGTGCTTGCGCCGCTCCTTCCGGTGAGTCTCAGCCTCGGGCTCCCACGCCTCGCTCCGCCGCGGCCTCCGCAGCCAGCGCCGCCCCGGCCGCTCTCTCCGCCCCCGGCGTTCCCGGCTTCTGGCCGCACCACAGCCCGCTCCGTGTCTCTCCGGCTCGCGGCTCCAGCGGCGCCCGGGCCGGGGAGGCGACAGCCCCTCCCCGGCAAATACCACAGTCCCCGGGCCCCAAGTCCCGGCGGCGGGGCCGTGCGGCCCGGCCCAGCGCTGAGGGCGGCGGCGACGGGGCCGGGCGCCGAGTGGCGGCTGCTCCTGGCGGCTTCTTCCGGAGGAGGATTTTGTAAATCTCACAAAATGGCGCGTGCTCCAAACCTGCGCAGCGAGAAGCGCCGGGGCCGAGCGGCGGCGGCGGCGGCGGCCTAAACTCAGACTTTGAATTTCCAAATGGAAGTATATTTCTATTAATCTTCCATGGTTTTCCTTAGCTGCTCATTCCTCAACCTATGGAAAACAGGAAAGAAACTACATCTTAGGAAATTGAAAGAAAGCTGGTTCAAAGAGTTAGGTGTGCTACCAATGATGTCCTACTTCGTTGAACTATCAGAACACTTAAAAAGGATCTATCTAAATAAATAATCTCAAGAAGAGTTTATACTCAATTATTATATATTTCTACCTAAGATCTTAAAATATTTATTTAAATAGGGTGATCCTATTCTTGGTTTTTCTGGTTACTGTTTATTCTTGTTGCTCTAGTATAACTAATAATAGTCTTTACCATCCTTCACCTTCAAAGGCATCTTAGTTTGGTCAAAAAATACAGCCATACTACCTAAGTATTTTATACTTACATTTTCCTGAGAATCCAGGTTAGATGCAATGCACAAGAAAGTATTGAATATTTTACCTGCAACCTGAATATATTATACAAATTGGCACCTAGGCTGTGAAATTTTTTCATAGGAAAATTTCAAATTAACATTTTATTAATGGGTCATAGATGGAAAAAGACATAAAACAAGAAAGAAAATTTGTAGGACCAAGAGATGACATAAGCAAATGGAAACCTATGCCAGGTCACAGATGAGCAGTCTCTGGTACACAGGGTCACGGTGGACGTCTTTAGTGGCCAAGGCAGTATGGGTAACTTTGATGATACCAAACAGCTTATGCTATGCCTTAAGAATGGGAAATGTTTGTAGGCCTCTAGTTAGAGATTTACTGGATTAGAAACCCAGTAAATTTTGGAAGTGTCTTCCAAAATAGATTTTTAAATTAAAAAAAAAATGATGGGAGGAACTTACGTTAGTCAACTAGGAAGTGATTTTTAAAAAATATAAATAATATGTTTTATCTCCCCCAGAATTGCTATCAGAGTTCCACAGTTATTTTAAATATTTTGAATTCTAATGTCCTGTATTTGGGAGATGAGTTCATTGCACAGAATTAAAGAATGATGTGACATGGAAAACTTTCAGGGTCTAGACTGCTCTTTCTTTTCCTTCCCATCAGATACCTCCTCTCCTGCTCTTCTGTCCAGAGAACCTACACAATTTATAATATTTCTAAGAGAGAGAGAAACTGAGGTTATGGCTTCTGGTAGTTAAAATCTGAGATTTTTTCTGAATTAATTCTTGTTTGTGAAGAAATTCAAAATATTACTTTCTGTATTAAAAAGTAGTAACTACATAAGTTATGGAAACTATAATTAATTTAATTTAAACATTAGTTTATTCTATTAGATTTATTATTTTGTTAAGTATAAGTATAGTTATGGTGCCAGTATATCACCCTAATTAAAGCTATAAGCATTGTGTTTTTTAATATTATTTATTGACTCAGATTTACCTCTATTGAATTTAGTACAACCAAGAAAAAATTGGATATCTTGGCATGGATCAGACAAGAATAGGTGGTTCTCAGTGCCAGATGCTAGATTGAAGATAATTTTAAGTCTAATGAGTCCTAGAAAACTGTCATCACAAATAATTGTGAGTCATAGATATTTTTGTCTTACATAGACTTTTATAAATAAATTCCCATAAGTAAAAACTTCTGTTTAAAGTCTTTGGTCTGAAGTCCTCTAATAATCCAGAGACCCATTTTTCACTAATCTATACATTTTCCATTACTGGGCGTCAAAGGAGACTTATGCTCATTTGTATTTATTTTAAAAAATTAGAAGGTCTTCTGAGCATATTGCCCAAGGCAGAAATGGTGATAGAAAAGATTTATAGATCTTACTTCATAAGAATGAAATCTTCTGAAGGGTGAACCCACTGTGAGCAAAATCTGGAAAGATAATATATAAAATACATTACAAAGAATTGCTATGTTTAATACTTTAGATAAATTCTAACAAGTCAGTTAAAAAATTGTCTCCCATAGAAAAATGGGCAGATTTAAGATGAGAATTTACATCATTAGATATACAAAAAGCAAATAAGAAAAGATATTCAATGTCATGAATAATCAAAGAAATTTTAAACAAAATGCAAAAATGGGAGGGAGCTTTCAGCCAGCAGGATGAGGTAGTGTTTTTAGAGTGATTATACCCATGCCAGGAGGATGAAAGGAACGAGTCCCTTTCATGTGTTGTTGGTGAGTGTAAGTCAGTAGGGTTACTGGACAGGAATACTTCAATGTATACAAAAGGCCTTAGCACTGGATTGCTCTTTGGGAATGAACTGGAGATGGGCATGGGGTGCGTTAAAGATATTTATCACAGGAACTATCTGCTTTATGAAAAATGGAAAGAGCACATCTGTATCAATATCAAATTAATTAAATAAATACAGTACATTAATACATGGAATGCTATTCATTCATTAAAAATGCAAATTTATGGGGGGCTGGGGATGTGGCTCAAGCGGTAGCGCGCTCGCCTCGCATGCGTGCGGCCTGGGTTCGATCCTCAGCACCACATACCAACAAAGATGTTGTGTCCGCCGAGAACTAAAAAATAAATATTAAAAATTCTCTCTCTCTCTCTCTCTCTCTCTCTCTCTCTCTCTCTCTCTCTCTCTTAAAAAAAATGCAAATTTATAAAACTTGAAATGGAACTACCATTTGACTCAGTTATCCCACTCCTTGGCTTATACTCAAAGGACTTAAAATCAGCATACCACTGTGATGCAACCACATCAATGTTTATAGCAGCTCAATTATTCACAATAGCTAAACTATGCAACCAACTGAGGTGCCTTTCAACAGATGAATGGATAAAGAAATTGTATGTGTGTGTATACACACACACACACACATATACATATATATATATATATGTACATACACACACACAATGGAATATTACTCAGCCTTAAATAAGAATGAAATTATGGCATTTGCTGGTAAATGGATGGAGCTGGAGGATAACATGCTAAGCGAAATAAGCCAATCCCAAAGAACGAAAGGCCAAATGATATGCAGATGCTAATTCACAATAAGGGTTGGGGGGCTAGAGAAGAATAGCGGTATTTTGAATTAGACAGAGGGGAGTGAAGGGAGGGGAGGGTCTGGGGATAGGAATGACAGTAGAATAAATCTGACATTATTGACGTAACTCTACATTGTGTCACAATCAGAAGAATGAGAAGTTATATTCCATCTATGTATGACATGTCAAAATGCATTCTACTCTCATGTATATCTAATTTGAACAAATCTAAAAATTAAGAAAAAAATGCAAATTGTATGTAGTGACATATAATAAGGCCAGTATATATTTAATTGGGAAAAGCCTAATTACCAAAAAAAGCTTATATTAGTGTTCCTGTTTTTAAAAGGACATACACCAAAATTATAGTCACAATTATACACCAAAAGTATATTCAGTCATCTTTCAGTGATGGGATTATTGGCAGTTTTTAATTTCTCCTTTATGTGGGGAGATACCATGGTAGACAATTTTGAAATTTTCAGTTAGGTGGATATGAAATTTAATTCTCTGTGCAGAAAATAGCCATATTTACATATTCTAATGAAAACCTACATGGAGAGTGTGCATTGTCCCTGAAGCTTTTGGACAAGGACAATGGGTGATTACCTGTGGAGGTTCTGTGGGTCTCTGTGAAGTGAAGGGTTACTCAGAATGAGGGGATCGCACATGTCATGGTGTGAAACAGCTTCGTGGGCTGGTAATCCACTTGGAGGACAGATCTGTTAACCTCACGTTGCTGCTGTCCTGAGGGTTGGTATATCTTGAGCTCTTTCTCAGCCTGTTTCTTCTTACTCAAAAGCACATAGTGAGCCAGTTCTAGAAAGACAAGAGAAAGAGTAATTGGAGGGAACTGGGAGAGAAGGGAATGGTTGACAACCACAGAAAACCTTCCAGGCCACAGCTTGGAGAACAATACCACCAGGCCTATAAATTTGGTGCTAATTTTATCTGTGGAAAATCATAAAGAGGAGCCCAAATGCTTCCTCCTGGTCCACGCACAAATATTTAAGTCAAAATTTAACCCAGAGGGGAGGGAAAAAATGAGCCAAATAAATACATGCAGCTAGCTAGATCCCTCACAAAGGGGCCTTCAGTGTTTCTACCCAGCCTAAGAACATAACTCCTGGCTCTTCTACTGAAATGATTCATGAAAAAAAAGCTAAATGTGTTTTCTTAAGAAGCAAGTCAATGTGTCAGAAAAATATGATTGTCCTAATCCAGTTTAACTTTTAACCTCAATAAATAAGCAAGAGAAGTTTGCAACCTGAACCTTTCTTAGCAATGAATGTTTCTCTTCCTTCTTGCTCCTGAAGGGTTTTTCTTTTTTTATCCTGGGGATAAAGGGATATTATAATTCATCAAAATTTCATCCCTACAGGAATCTGGACACCCCCAAAACATGAGCTAGTGAAAGAAATTATGAAACCTACTTTCACAAATATTTTCTGAAAAGAGGCAGGCACCCATCTGGCTTCAGCCTGGGAACAGAGCACAGGAATAATGTGAGGCCCCCTGTGAGCCCTTCCATTTCAGGATGAGCAAAGTGGATGGGGTCAGGACATGGTGTTCCCCCTGTGCCACCCAGTTATGCAATCCTGGTGCTCAAGACACTAGAAGGAAAGTGTCAAACAAATGATCTCACATGTGCCTTAGAGTCCTAAGATTTGGGGTTTTCTTTTGGGGGGAGGTGATTACCAGGGATTGAATTCAGGGGCATTTGACCACTGAGCCCATATCCAGCCCCATTTTGCATTTTATTTAGAGACAGGGTCTCACAGAGTTGCTTAGGGCCTGGCTAAGTTGCTGAGGCTGGCTTTGAACTCACGATCCTCCTCCCTCGGCCCCCTGAGCCTCTGTGATTACAGGCATGAGCCATTGTGCCCGGATTGATTATTTTAAATATTTAACTAAACAGAGATGGAGAGGGAAAGGGTACAAATCAACATGTATAGTATGTTCCCATCTTTTAAAAAACAAAGTAGCTTAAAAACTAAACACTGTAAAAAAACAGAAACAAATGCCCAAGGCAAAGATTGGAACCAAACTCGGACAAAAAATCATACAGGTTGCTGTTGTTTAGGTTCTTCACACTGGTCCTCTGTTGGTACAGTATTGCTAGTGGTATCTTCTTCCAGTCTGTGGCTTGAGATTTTTACTAAATGTCTTTTGATGAAGTTATTAAATTTAATACAAGTCAATGATTTTTTCCCCTTTAAATCAGCACTTTTTCTGACCTGCTTAAGAAATTTTGCCTACTAGCAATGGTTCATTTTTACATTTTCTTTTTTTGATCCAAAGGAACTATTGTCCTAGAGAGAAAATGTCAGAAATGCCATGCTTTGCTTGAAATTGGAACTTTCTGGGAGGAAGCCATAGAGAAGTCTTAAAGATCTCTGTTCCACTTTTTCTCTGCAGATGGTAACTGTATGTGCCCTGGGAAACTGATTCCTTGTATCTTTCTAGGAGGCTCTTTGAATCTCACCATGCATCATTAGCAAATTCCCCTACTTTTCTCTGAATGCTCACTTGACTCTCTTAAAGTAACTGAAACCCTCTCCACTCCCACCCTTCCCAGCCCCCCCCCAAAAAAAACGATGGAGGTGGGTATTTATTTTTTTATTGGGGAGGGGGGTCCTGAGACATATACAGTTTAAAGAGCTCTTTTAAAGAAAATAAATAACAAAATTCAATATGCCTAGGGCAATGCCCCCAGCCACCCCAGGAGGGGCCAGTGAAAACGAAGGGTTCTGTCCTCAGGTCACAGTGTACTGGCATCCTTCTCAGGAGAAGGCTACTTTATCCTCACATCTCCCAACCCACAGCCTACTTGTACTAACCCTCCCTTGCCCAACTACCTTCTTTCATTGAGATCTCTGGCTCACTTAACGAATGCTCTTCACCTCCTTCTGTCCATCAACATCAACGAGGATGATCCACCCAACGCCATAATCCTCCATCTTCGAAAACTGCTCCTTTGATCCATGCCTCCCTGTGGCCAGCACTTTGGTTCTGATCTCCTCCAGAGCAGATCTTCTCACCAGAGCTTCTATAGTTACTGTTCTCGTTTCCTTACTCCCAGTCCTATCCACAATCTTCTCCCAATAGAACATGTGTTGTTCTCAAGTCAATCATGAGTCTCATCATTCCAAAAGTAGTCATTTCTTTCTGTCTTCATCATGCTTATCAACTGGGCAGCTGTCTACTCCTGCTTTAAAAAAAAAAATCTTTATTTATTTATTTCTTTTGGATCTGCATGACACTATACTCTCCTGGCTTCTTTCTGCCCCTGAGCACATATTCTCTCACTCCCCTTGGGTGCCTCCTTCCTTCTAAATATGGAAGCAACAGGTCTCCATTCTGATTCTGGAACCTTATCCCCTGATCCCCTTCTCCAACTCGCTCACCAGGAGACAAATGTCTCCAGTCACATGGCTCTAAATGCCACTTAAACGCACATGATTCCAAAATGTGTTTTCACCTTTTCCTGTTCCCAAATCTCTGGGCATATTAGTTTCCTGAGGCTGCAGCATCGGAGTTCCATGAATCAGGTGGCTTGAATAACTTAAATTTGTTATCTCATTGTTCTGGAAGCCATGCGACTGAAATTAAGGAGCTAGCAAGGGAGAGTCCTTCTGAGGGTTGTGCAGGAGAATCTGTTCCATTCCTTCACCTAACTTTATCCCCCGCATTCCTTGGCTTGTAGATGACTCTCCTTTGTCTCCCCATCCTCTTCCTTCTATGGGTGTCTGTCTCTGTGTCCAAAATCACCTTTTTCTATGGATAAAAATCACATTAAATTAGGGCTTATTGCAATAGCCTCATCTGAACTTGATTATCTGCAAAGACCCTATTTCCAAATTAGATCACATTTGCAATAACAAGGAGTTAGGACTTCAACATCTTTTGGAGTAGGGTAAGAAGGAGGCACAATTCAGTTCATTATACCATCAAACTGCTTCCCTGACACCCCTCTTGAATGGCAGTAGCAAATTTAACATGTACAGAACAGAAATCTTAATGAATGCTTTCTGCATCTGCATGTTTCTTTATGCTGTTTTTTTTTCTTTTACCATGAAGTGCTATCACCTAATATCTTTGGTATCATCCTTGATGATTCCCTTTCCCTCCAACCCAGTAAACTTCCCCATCTCCTTTACACACTCTGAATTGGTTCACTTTCTTTCTCCCCACACTACCTCCCACTTTGATCCAAGCTACTATCATCTCTTACCTGGACCATTAAAAAATAGCAGCCTGTTTCTTTTCTAGCCTGTCTACAACCTACTCTCCATTCTTTCACCAGAAACTTTTGCCTTAAATTTTGTTTATTTTTGGTCAAAACGATATCTATGCATCATTTTTATATATAGGATAGTGTTGAAAAACTTAAAAATTCCCTTCCTCCCACTCCTCCTTACCCTTTCTTTCCTCACTTCTTGATATTCTTCATTGCTAAGTTATGTGATTAAGCCACTATTTCTTAATTAATGAATTTTAGATATTATCTATTGGCCTTTTTTATAATTGGTGAAGACTTAGTTCTATGTCATGATTCACTACTTCTTCTCACCCATTTATCTCAAAATAATATTACTTTTTATTTAACTTAATAGGTGATCAGTGTTTCATTATTTTATTCATTTGTTTATTTTTCACTCTAGAGCCAAATAATTTTCTTCTTGTACATATTTTTGTGTGTTTTGTTTATGGATGTGAATAATATCGACGTATATTGCACAACTCAAATGTCTGAAAATAATTTCACTTCACCATAAACTTGACGATAATTTGGCTGAGCTTAAAATTAATGTGGAAAATAACTTTCTGTGGCATTGCCTTTCTTCAATGGCATCATTACTGTTGAACATTTCAATGATATTTTTAAATCTTGTTATTATGTAGCCTTTTAGAAAGCTTATAGAAGCCTCTATCATGATGCTTTTTTAATTTCATGTTGTTATGTCTTTTTCAATATAAAAACTGGAGGAAAAGTTTTTGTACTTTTTAAAATTTGGTTCCAGGGATTGAACCCAGGGACACTTAATCACTGAGGTACACACCCATTCCTTTTATAATTTTTTTATTTTGAGTCAGGTTCTTGCTAAGCTGCTTGGGTCTCGATAAATTGCTGAGGACTGGAATTTGAGATTCTCCTGCCTCAGTCTCCTGCATTGTGCCATAGCGCCCAGCTTCTTGTAGTTTGTTTGTTGTTTTTGTTTTGTTTTTTTGGTAATTTCTTCTCTTCTCTTGTTTCAGCTGTCTGGAATCTTCTGAGTTAGATATTTAATACCTTGATTCCTCAAGTCTTGCCTTTTTTCCTTCTATTATTTTCTTTTTGTTCTACTTTCTGGAAATTTTCAAATTTATTTTTCATTACTTTTCTTATGCTTTTCATTTTACCAATATTTTCTTTCTTAATTTGTTCCTTTCATATAGTTTCCTTATCTTGTATTAGATATTGTCGATATTGTCTTACCTTTCTAATGACATTAAAGATTTTTTTAATTATTATGGTATTCTTTAATTTATCTCTGCTTCTTCCAGGATATATTTTCTGTTGGCTCTGAGCTATCTTTTTTTTTTTTTTTTTGTACTGGAGGTTTTCCTAAAATGTCTGATTGTTCTTGTCTACCTGTTCATATTCAACAATGCCAGGAAACTAGATCTAATTCACTCTAAGGACTGGTCATGTGGTAGGCTTCATGGTATGCGAGACAGCTAGGGAATTATGTGAAAACACCTTCTTTGGGGCTGGCTTATCAATTTCTTCTGAGGAGAATTTCCCCTCAGTGTGAGTATAAACCAAAATACATGCAACAGGCATGTAGACTGAGAAGTCTCCGACTCAGTGTGCAAGGTTTTCATTACAACCTTTGTTTTCATCCTCAACTGCATATACTCATTCTCTTTTTTTAAAAAAAAAATTATTCTTTTTAGGTACATATTACAGTAGAGAGAGAGAGAGGAGAGAGAGAGAGAGAGAGAGAGAGAGAGAGAGAGAGAGAGAGAGAGGATATGTCTACACACACACACACACACACACACAAGATATAACTTATTCTAATTAGGAGCCTATTCTTGGGGTTGAACATGACATGGAGTTACGCTGGTCATGTATTCATATATGAACATAGGAAAGTTATGTCTGATATATTCTACTATATTTCCTATTCCCATCTCCCCTCCCTTCCCTTCGTTCCCTTTTGTCTAATTGCACATGTCCATTCTTGACTGTGCACTATTTCATTAGCCACTCAATGCCAAAGTCTGTATAGAACAAATGCTCCTTTTCTTACCTTAAAGGACATCATCTTCATGCATAACTGAGCAGGATATCTGAAAACTAACAGTTTCTTATACAAACTTTAATTGTTCAACCTCTCTGTTTTCAGACCCTTGTCCCAACCTACTCTGCATGGCTCCTCATGCCTTCAAGCTGGGTACCAGCTACTCTTTGAATCGGTATCATTTCTCTATCCACCAGTTTTAATTTTACAAAACTATGTGGTAATTCAGCTTCTGCTGTTTCTTCATCTTTTCTTGTTGCTCTTAAATGTTGATGAATTTTTCATTTATGGACAATTATTTAAACATCATCCCTGATAAGAAGATAAAAATGCATGTGCAAACCAGCCGTTCTTAATATCGTTAACAAGAATGATTACTTTAAAAAGGAAACTAGACCACATCACTTACTATTTAAATTTCCCTAATGAATTTCCATCACATTAAGTTTAACACCCAAATGTATTTCCGTAGCCTCCAAACTCCATGTGACCCAGTCCTATCTCTTGAGGTAACATCTTTCTGTCCACTTCACTTATTACCCTTCAACATCCTTGTTGCTGAAAGATTTTGTCTTCAAGTCTTCACATTGATTATTTCTTTTTTAAAATTCATATCTAAGTTTAAATATCACCTCCTCAGAGAAACTTTCTGACTTCCCCAACACAAAAAGCACCCTTTTCAGGTACTGTCTGCTACCCCAATTTATTTTAATGGTTTTAGGACATAGTTGTCTTATTTATTTCCTGGTTGACCAGCTTATTGCCTACATCTTTTACACTAGAATTTCAGCATCATTAAGTTCAAAGGCATTGTCAACTTGCTTACTGAAATGTCCCCCAATTTGTGGCACAACCCAGATACTCAGTAAGTATGTATTTTATAATAAATATTGGTGGTACTGTCTTCTCTGAACAACCTATGACAAACAAATTTTGGAGAACCTTAGAAAAATTTATTCTTAAAGCTTTACTCTAAAAGACAAGATATTCAGGTTTAAGAGTTCACTGCATAGAAACCTGGGGGAACCCGAAGCCCTTCTCAACTACCACACTTGGCCACCACTCCCTCAACTGTCAATTTATTCATTTAATCCACAAGTAACTATGACCTCCTTCCATGTGTCAGGCACTGGGCTAGATGTGAATAAGTGCATTTGACACAGATGCCACTCCTGAAGCTTCCCTTTTGGTGGGATAGGCAGAAAAAAAAAAAAAAAAAGAAAAAAGAAGCAATCAAAGAAAAAAAATCATCAAAAATTTTGTCAAGTCTCAGGAAAGACGAAAACAAGTAGCAGAAATAGGTAGTTACAGGTAGGGATCTACTTTGGATAGATTAGTCAATCTATCTTACAAAAGATGTTAAAGTTTATTCCTGTTTTGGTTTGGAAATGAAGTGTCCCTCCAAAGCTCCTGTTAACGTGGGAATATTCCAAGGTGAAATTATTGGTTTGTGAGAGCTGTAATCTAATCAGTCCATCCTAGTTTGAATGCACTGAGTGATAACTGTAGGCGACTGGGGTGTGGTTGGAGAAAGTGGGTCACTGGGGGCAAGTTCTGGAAGGGTGCATCTTCCCTTGGCCCTTTCCGGCCCTCTTTCTCTATGCTTTCTTACTGCTAAGAAGGGAGCAGCTTTCCTTGCTGGGCCCTTCCCCTATATGTGCTGCTTCCCTTGGGCCCAGAATAATGGAGTCTGCGGTCCATGGACTGAGTCCTCTGAAACTATGGTTCCCAAATAAATTTTTCCTCCTCTTTGTTATTCTTGTTAAATATTTTGGTCACAGTGATGCAAAAGATGACTAAGACAATGCCCATAAAGAGGAGGAAAAGAATATCACCTGTCATTAACTCCATTTCTGGGAGATATTCTTTTGTTTTTTCTAGTCTAGTCACATGTGCCTCCGACTTCTTGTAACTGAAAGAAAAGTTGCAAGTTCCACCACCAGCACCTCTTCTAAAATATAGTAGGTTTGGGGTGGTGGGAGGAATGAGCAAATCCAGGCAGATGTGCACTTGATAAAGCGCAGAAGAGCCCAGGCAGGGCACCTCCAGACCTCGTTTCTGCAACTTGTTGCAAAGTCATGCAGTTGCCTCTTTGGCAATTTATTTCAGGTTCCCTTTGACCTCAGCACCTTGGCTCTGCTTGGTTGATGAGGGCTTTACTTAGCAGGATGATCTATACCTTCTTTCCCCAAAGGACTGAACGATTAGTGCTCCAGCTTATACTGGACTGCTTCTCCTCCGATTAACTTTGATCCTCATAGTGCTAAGAAATGCCTCTGAGAATACCCTGGGTTCCAAATACACTCATTTTTGTACCTATTGCATAGACATGGCCTTATTTGTCCCTTGGTAATTAAAATCAGTCACTCCATTCCACTTACTATAGTCAAGTTCTTTGCCTATTGCAAACAAAAAGAAAGCTGGAAATGCAGTTCAGGAATCCCCTATTTGGAAAAATAACCAGGTCAATATGTGTCATGAAAACCAAGGGAGGATGGAACAGAACAATTAAAGACACCTCATATGTCAAAGATACAGGACTGGGAACAAATCAATAGATTTGGTGATTTAGGGAAATCATTCCAATGGAGCCATGAAGGGAGGATAGAGACTTTAGTGAGTTAAGGAATGTAAACTAGTTAGAGGTGAATGCAGAGGGAGAAGGCAAGCTGGAGTAGAATGATTGACAGTGAAGGGAAGGAAAGAGGGCAGGGGCAGGGTGAGAGAATGATGACCATAAATTTAGGGTAATACAGTCTGCCTTATTCCGTAATATCTCTAGTGTCTCTCAGCTGCCCTGGCTAGATGTTCTCTAGTGAGAAGAAAAATTTCCCTTTTTGTTGTAGCTTCCTTAACTCCTTGTTGTTCCTCTCCGTCTCCCTCCATCCCTTCCTCTCTTCTCTCCCTTTACCCTCCTTTTCTCCTCCAAATAATTCTCAGTATACATTTTCATGAATTTTTAAAATCATTTATATCATTTCAAACTTAGCTAGAGCCCCTTAACCTTGATTGATTGTATCTCTTGCTTTCAGCTGTTGTATCTGCAGATGATCCCACGAACCAGTTGTTCTCAAAGGCGGGATCCAGATAAGAAGCATCAGCATCACTTGAAAACCTCTTAGAAAGGCGGTCAATGGGCTTCAGTTCAAATCTACACAGCAATCTATGTTAATAAGCTCTCAAGTGATTTTGATAGGCACCTTAAAGCTTGAAATCCATTGCAATAAACCATCTGATCCTACTTTCTGAGCCATCTTCTAAGCTCCAAGTCTGGCATTCCAATGAACAGATGTGGGCACCTTGTTTAGCATTGTCTTCTGCTGCTTTCCAAAGCCCCTGACTCCCCTTCCTCCAGTAACCTCACTGCTCACCATTGCTCATTTTAAATTACTTGAAATCTCTTCTTTAGTCTAACTGGTCTTTGAGGTAAAATTAATTTTTCTATATCCCTTTAATAGTTAACTTAGTTCAAATAAAATATATGTCACATTCTGTATGTGGCTTAACTGATATGAGTGTATTATTTGTATTTCCTCTTATGTGAATCTCCTTTGCTAATTTAGCTGTTCAGGATCTTGGTATTTTTTTATAAATATTAAAGCTATATATTGGAGGTATGAATTCTGCTGTTCAGACTTATTACAAATATTTTCTTGTGCTACTGGTTTTTAAAGTTTTTAAAAAATGGTTCTTAATGGTGTTCAACTATAAAAGTCAGCAGTGTAACAATGTCAATCCATTGGAGGCAAATATGTGACTTTCTATAATATTTCCTATTGCTCAGCAACTAGAAAATTATCATTCCTACAGAGCTGAAATGAACTCTGTGTTGTGGTTTCTAGTGTTTTTCCATTGCTTAAAAATATGTAACACTTTTCCTGGTTCCGTTTGGTTTGTGGTATAAAATAACATAAGGTTAATTATATCCCAAATACATATTAGTTAATAATTACTTTCCCAACTGCTTTATGAAACCTCCTTTTTCAGAGGGAAGAGGGTAAAGGTTAAGATGTGGCTCTGGAGCCCAGTGGCCTGGCTTTGATGTCAGGCTGATGAAGCAGGCATGGGAAAAGCATTTCAACCCATGTCTAATGACGTCTCATCCAGTCACAGAGGAAAAGGGAGTGGATTCAAGGTCTGACAAAACAGAAAGTGATTGGTAAGTGCCAGCTATATTTCATTTCAAGATTCATTAGATTCCCTTTCTGGTCTGTTTTACCATCAATACAGACACCTATTTGGGGACCATGATCATATTTTTTTCATTGTTCTTTTCCAGGTATAGTCTGTTTGGAAGTGGTCTTATCCCACCACCTTCTTCTCCAAAAAACATATATAAAATGCATACGTATTCTTCCTTGACTTGACCAAGTAGCCAAGGAGCTTAGAAAGCAGAACATAAGGCTACTTGCTGGAGGAAATAGGAGAATTTGGGATTCCGTCTAGTCAGGAGCCTCAGCAGGTGGTCAAAATGAACCATTTCATAATGGTGGGAACAGAGGTAGGACTTTGGCTGGGAGGAAGAGGGAAAAGGGTGAAATACCTCTTAAGAGGTGAGTATCCACATGAGAAGAGAGCAGAAAAGCAAGATGCAAAGGAGAGAACAATAAGTCATAGGAAAGAGCCCAGCATAGTTCAACCCACGCAGCTCCTGCTCTCTCTGTGACTGGAAATAGATCCAGCTAAATCCCTCAGCACTCAAATAAGTAGGCTTTGCTCTCACACGGCCACTGATGGGAGAGCGAGAAAGCAAAACATGCATCTCTGCATTTACTATTCTATTACAATTACTATTCTATTTTGCTAACTTTTTAAATGCAATGTTACTGATTTTATCGGCTAGATAGACAAGAGATCACGTTTTGCTCTCAAACTTTGCAACTGCTTTTTATTGGTGCCTCCAAATAATTCTCAGTATACATTTTCATGAATTTTTAAAATCATTTGTATCATTTCAAACTTAGCTAGAGCCCCTTAACCATTATTTTAGCATGCTCAACCATTTTGGCCTTATTCCACATTTAAAACTATGATTCGTTGTTTCCCAATAGATTTCTGCTCAAATTACATCTCAACTCCTAACCTTTGTTTTACATTACCTAAGAGCACATAGAGCTACCTTCAGAGAGGGCAGATGCATATTGCATTGGAAAGCTATGCTGGGGTTGATCTGAGAGTCTGCCTTAAGGCCGATTTATGCCACTTAAAGTAATCCAGTGTGCGCTTTGGTAATTGAAATCCTTCCATTACCCTTACTCCAGCCTATTTAAATATTTCTCTTTCAGATGCAATTACGTCAGGAGGTGAGCCAAATGGTTTGGGAAAGATGTGGGCATTTCCAACAAGAAGGTTACTGGCTGCCCACCAAGAGCTGGTTGGTGTTCACAGTTCTGAGTCCAACTCTTTTCTCTGCTAGGTTCCCATTTACAGAGCATGACCAACCTTTCTCTCCATTCCAAAGAACGTTCAAGAATTGGGTTGACCAATACACTTAGTGGAAACCACTCAGAAAAGTTATCTTGCATTTTTTCTCTGCTTGATTTCTTTCTAAAAAAATAATTCAGGCTTGTTTCTTGTCAGCCCTAAACCAAATCTTTTCACATCACTGAGCAGCATCATATATTTTGAAATATCTTTAACCTCACAGATGCAATTTTACCTTAAGCAGAACTCCCCCCATAATCAAAAGTTGGAAAAGCAAGGTTTTGGATATTAGCAAAACTTGCAAATTTCTATGTTAAAGCATCAATAATGCCCTCTTAATGTACTTAGATGGACATTTATTCTGTATTTATGTATGAGAATGCTGCTGAACCACAGCATGCAAACTAAATAATTCAATGGAATGCATAGATAAAACTAATGATTCTATATTCTAACCACTGTTTAATGAAAAGCTTTTCGTTTAACTCTCAAAACTAACTCATAAATCCACACTTGGATAATGCAATGAAGTTATATTTAAGTCTAGAACTCTCCTTGCATGCCAGGTTTCAAATCTGCTTCTAAGTAAATGTCCTTTTGGGGACTCATTATGACTATTCCTGTCTTCCCTCAAAACAAACCTATTATGGATGCTCATTTCCTTTCTTCTCTTGACTTCTGGCTGTCAGATTTACACCTCTTCCAATCCATGCTGCCTTGGCCTATAGTAGCAATATCACAGCCAAGGACAGGGAGCTCAAGCCTGACAGAAGTTGCCAGAGTACCTAACAAATATTTTCTGATGGAATCCACTCTAGAAATAGCCCCAAATCATGTCACAGGTGAGGTTTATAATGGGCCACTGAAGGAACTATCAGTAAAGTCACTGATTGTGATCTATGGTCATAATAGGCCAACTTGATTGAAATAGGGAAGAGGGTTCATATGGCCAAGTCACACAGAAAAACATACCCCAGTGCCTGCCAGGGATCTGAGATGAGAGAGGTGAGGTGAGGTTGCTCTTCGGCAAAGTATAAAGGTTATGCAACAATCAGCCTCGTCATACACGAAAATATCCTTGCATCAGTCGTTATGGCTTCTGTGCTTCAGGAAAACCTGGCTAGAAATTCTACCGAAAATGAATTAATTTCTTAATGCAAATCTCCTCAGTAGGTAGCACCTTTTTGAAACACAAATCATCCCCAGAGAGTACCAAAACCTGTCAGTTGCCCTCAAATTTATCAGAAAGATGTGCTATGAGAAACTAAACGGCTGTTCTGTGCATAAATAAAAGAAATGGGGCATTGCATTTGTTTATCTGATGATTTTCAAGCTTGCTGACACCTATATTAAAACTATTCTTTAGTCTTTAGAAAAACAGACACTTAAATGTTCGTGGGATTCACATTCCTGTAACTATGACATTTAAAAACAGAAAGAACATTTTTTTTTGGGGGGGGGGCTAAGTTTATAATAGGTAACAAAATACATCCCTATTGCATATAGCTGTCCCCCATTATCCATGGTTGAGGATCCCATAGTCTGAAAATATGATGTGGAAGACTAGAGAAATAAACAATTTAGAAGTTTTAAATCGTTTGTTGTTCTGAGCAGCAGGATGAATCTTGGGCTGGCCCTGCCTGGAATGTGACTCATCCCTTTGTCCAGTGTCATCACACTATGTATGCTGCCTGCCTACTAGTCACTTCATAGCCATCCACTTATCTCACCAACTGTCACTATTTCAGTTTTGTGTTCAAGTAACCTTTATTTTGCTGAATAATGACACCAAGCACAGATGTAATGATGCTGGTGATTTTGGTTAGGACAAAGAAAAGACACAAAGTGTTTGTTTTAAGTATTATCTCATGTCATCACAAGAATACAACACAAGAAGATGTTTTGAGAAAGAGAAACCATGTTTACCCAAATTTTATTAAAGAATATTGTAATAATTATACTACTTGATTGTTAGTTGTTATTTTAATCTCCTGTATTTAATTTATAAATGAAACTTTGGCATAGGTTTGCTTATATAGGAAAAAATATGCTAAATATAGGATTTATTAGTATTCACTTTCAGGCATCCATTGAGAATCTTGGAACATATTCCCCATGAATAAGGGGTGGGGGACTACTGTGCAATAGAAAGTTTTTTGGGGGAAGAGGGAGAGGGAGAGAGAGAAGGAAAGAGGGAGAGGGAGAGGAAGAGGGAGGGAGGGAGGGAGAAGAGAAGAGGAGGGGAGGGGAGGTGGGAGAGAGAGAGGAAGAGAGGGAAGGAGGGAGGGAGGGGGATAATTTGAGTTTGTATGCAACATTAAGGAGTACAGAAATCTCAGTACAAAACTATAACACCTGGTGACCTTGGGCAAGTTATTTAATTTGGGGTGCCTCCACCACAAGTTGGAAATCCTAATCCTTAACACATCTTTCAGAGTGCATAACTTTCAATTCTGTTTTAAAGTTTCTAAAAAGCATCCTAATCAAATTCTGTTACTTCTCTACAAAGCAATAGTAAGCAAAGTATGAAACCTTACCTAAAACTCTGAAGCCAAGCAGTTGGATACAAGAGGATAATTTTATCAATGATGTTATGAACAGAGCTCCCTTTTAATATCAGATTCTTATTATGAACTTGTCATATGAATGGGCCCAGGGTCCAAATAAGTAGAATAACATTAAAAGAGAAAACTTTTCCCCTAAAATCAGATTGTAGGAAAAGGAAGCCAGTGTCCCAGGGTTTAGTCCTTGGGGCTTTTTCCAGCAGGAGGTCAGAGCAGCAACCACTTGGCAGGGCCCTAGGGCAGCCCCGGGGCTATGGGCTGCAGCTGCCTGGGAAGCAGATGAGTGGGATGGGTTCTGCTCAATTCCAGGTTAACCTGCTGCTCCCAGGTGCATCCAGGTTATGTAGAAGCTGGCTGAAAAAGTTAGTTACCAATCTTTTCTCATTCATTAATTTATTATTAAAGTGTTGAAACCTGGGAACTAACTCTGATCTCTTTTACTTTAGCTTTTGCTAATCAAAATTAATTTTTGGCCTTACTTAAAGAGATCATGTCTTCCCAGGGATGTTTATTTCAATATGATTAAAGTACATTTTTTTAAATAAAAAAAAAATTCCCCAGGATCACAAAGAGAGGAAAAAAATAACTTTTAAAATTGCTCTTTTTAGATGGTTCGGGTTGGGGGTGTAGCTCAATGTTCTGTGAACTATGGAATGATTTAAATCTCAATTCCCAGAATGATGAACTACCCTCCTCTTCTCTTTGGCAGCTTTAGCTAGAGGATGAAGTACTGTGTTTGATCATTACACATGAGCATTATTTATGAAGAAAACCCACAATATTTTTTTCCTTCTTCTGTCTTCTCATTCCAGGACTGATCTCTGAGACCAAGGTGGGAGTTTTATAATTCCTCTCAACAGAAATTGCTCCAGGGAATATTTGGAAGGAGCATTGGGGAAATTGACTCTTTCTCAGAAAGCTTAAGTAAAATAAAAATATAAAGCTGAACTATGGAGGTCAAGGCAGAAGACACTTGGAACCAATTTTAAAGGATGATTCTGATTTAGATAGGAGGAATCGGCAACATCCTGGATTAGGTGTAGATGCACTTGAGGCAAGACTGTGCAAGTCAGGTAGTCAGACAAGTGCAAAGCAACACCCCCCTCTCATGTGCTTGATCTGCAACCACAACAGAGTCCTGCAGGGGAGATGAATGCATTGCAGATATCTTTATTCTTCACTTACTCGCTCACTCACTCATCCATTTATTCTATATTTTTGAAAAATTTTTTGGTACTGGGGATTTAACTCAGGGACACTTTACCAATGAGCTACATCCCCAATCTATTTTATTTTTTTTACTTTAAGAAAGGAGCTCACTACATTTCTGAGGGCCTTGCTAAGCGGCTGGGACTGGCCTCCAATTTGCAGTCCTCTTGCCTCAGCCTCCCAAGTTGCTGGGATTACAAATGTGTGCCACCAGACCCAGCTCCATCCATTTATTCTTTTATTCATTTTCCATATATAGATTTATTTAACCAGTCTTGTGCCAGGCCCTTTGCTGTATACTTGAGATTCAGAGATGAATATGAGAGAGTTTGCATCTTTAATAAGCCCACAGCCTAGATCAGGAATAAACTGATAATTAGAGTAAAGTGAAGTACAGTAATATAGAAAGATGCAGAATGATTACGAAGGAATGAAGAGGATCACTTGATTCAATTTAGGAGAAAAATTCTTTGAAACAAGTCTTGAAGACTCAGTTGAGGTGAACAGGCAGACCAACTTGGGCAGGATGGAGATTCCAAATCACAGAAACATGTGGACATGAGAGACTGTGGTATGTGACATGGATGATCATGACATTTAACATAGGCATAGTATGGGGCATAAGGTGTGAAGAGATGTGACTGCAGAAGTGGAAAAAGTCCATATCCTTAAGGGATTTCTGTCACTGTATATGGTCTTTGCTTAGTACCAAAGGTAACGGTGGACACAAGAAATAGTTTGAACAAAGAAATGGCATGATTAGGTATGTAAAACTTTTTTAGTTTTTCACTCTTTAACTTTTTATTTTTATTTATTACATACTATAATATGTAATAATTATATAGTAGTATACAATGATTGTTTAAAATGTTCAATGCTTTTAATTTTGACTTTTAAACTTATACAATCACATTTTTAAAAAAAGCAAAGTAATCAAAGGGAATACAATAAATTATCTCAAATCCATCTTTACCCCAAAACACTCATTGTAAACACCTCTATTTAAACAGATAGCCTCTTTAGTTTCCTAAAAATATAAATAACTTATTTTTCCTTTTTTTCTTATATAAAATATAACTATTCCCAGTTATGCACCTTACCTTTTTTTCTTAATAATGTATCTTAAAAGATTTTTTCTGTATCAATACACAGGGACCTTCCTAGCATTTATTTAGACAGAGACCTGTCTAGCATTTATAAATAAAATCTCTTAGAGTTGCTGCCGCAGTCCGGCTGGGCAAAATAACCCGGAGGTGACAAGCAACTTGAAGGCTGAAGTGGGAACTACTTTATTGCAAGTGAACTCAGCGGGAACTGAGCGAGAACTCAAAGTAGCGGGCTCCTAAGGTAGCGGAACTGCCTTATTGCATGACAGCAGAGGTATATATACCTAACTAATTACACACAGCTTGACTCAATTAACATCATCTAGATACAGCAGTCAGCCAATAAGGAATCCTCGACATCTTAATGGCTCACTGGTGTTGCTTCACAAACCACTCCTCCTGGCAAATTGCCAGGCACCATCTTGACTTGATTTGCATCCCCAACAAGTTGGGGGTGTAGCTCAGTAGTAGAGTGCAAGTTGGGTTCAATCTTCACACCTAAATAGATAAATACATAGTCTCCTTGCAATGAAAAAAAAAAAAAAAAGATTGGGAAAAAAGGATGCAGAAATCTAGGCAAGAAATAAGAGCCTTAAAAAGTAAAAAATCCAAGACAGAGGAGGTATACCAAGGAGACAGAAGAGAGAGAGAGAGAGAGAGAGAGAGAGAGAGAGAGAGAGAGAGAGAGAGATATTGAAAAAGAGATGAGGTCAAGAAAAGAATCAAAGATAACTCCAGGGTTATGGGCAGTTGGTGAGACAGGATTAGATGATGAAGCATTTACTGAGAGAAGGAACTCATTAAAGGAGCAGATCAGGACATAGCAAAGTCTGGAGCAAGATGATGGGTTGATTTTTGAATATGCAAAATTTCCTGGGCCATATGTCTACCCAGGTGGAGAAGCCTATTAGTGAATATGGAGCTCAGGAGAGAGGTGAGAGATGTAGATTTTGAAATCATTGGAATAGAGATAACATTAAAGCCTTAGATATGGACAAATTCATCTAACAAGAATATAGAACAAAAAACAAAAGCAGGTGAAGGCAGAATTCCCTGCATTGAACAGAGAGCTGGAGGAGGAGGAATAAACGCTACTTGGTTAGAGATTAGAACATCTTTTGCTAAATCCTGACCTGTGGAGCTGTTCAACACCCATACACACATGTGTGAACACACACACACACACATCCATGGTCAGAAGTCTAAGAGACTCCCAACCTACCTTACCATATACTTAAGACTAGTAACTTCTTTGGAGCTCATTTTTTAAAAAAATGATACTTAATCATTTAGATGAGGACCAAAAAACACTGCCTTTAGATCTGCAGAAGAGGCCCCAGCATTGGGTATCTCTTTGAGAACTCTCCTCGAATTATTCCCTTTCCCACAGAATGAAAAGTTTGAGTATCAAGGAGGTCATATGCATAAGGAGCCTGGTCCACACCACCCTCGTATCTAGATCATGCTCTAGGTATCCGGGGTTCTAGAACTGGCTACTGTGATGTCCCCAAATCTTCAGAGTCTGTGTATCACTTTGCCTGGTCTGTTCTCCTGAGGACAAAGTGTACCTACACTCTGGTGTCACCATTGGTAAGCCTAAGTGGTAGTCAAGATGTGACAATTTAAAAGAAGTATGGAAGAAACTAGGAAGGCTGAACTAGGATCTCCCCACAGATATGCTTGAGAATCTTCATGGTGGGGTGAGAGGTGGGGGTGGGAGAAAAAATGGATACACCAAGGGCCAGAGGCTGGGACCAGCACCCCTTCCCCAGCATATTGCACAAAGAATGTGAGAATTCTGAATCCAAACTGTCCTTCCAGGCCATTGTGAATGTATACTTGCAAAATTGGAAGACAGCATGTATTTAATTTACTCATGTGTCAGTTTGATTTATAACTTGTAAATACCTAGACATATGGTGTATGGGCCTCCATTTTTGTTCCTGTGCTGGACCCAAAGGTTTATGGGTTGGCTCAGATGGAATAATTGACAGCCAATGAGGAAGGGTGGAGTAACACTTACAGGAAGGATTTATAAACAAATTTGAGGAAATGTTGATTATTCAGTTAACAGCACGTATTTCTTGCTCTTAGAACCTCGTGATCTGCATGAGCTCCTTTAATCTTTGTACTATTTGAGTTTACAGAAGAATAAAGATCCAAAGAGATCACTAATATTCCTGTATTCACACAGCGAGAAAAGATTTTTCCTTTATTTAACTTAATGCATTCTACATGTGTACCCATAAGACAGTTGTTCAACATAGTTTCAACTGGCTTCCACCTGTTGGGCACTATACAAAGCACTGTGTAAGTCAGACACAATCCCTACCCTTGTTTACCTTATAATCAAGATCCCCTTCAAATTTAGTTTTCACTCAGAATGGTTCATTGAAATCCCCAGTGTGAAGTACATTAACCTTCTATTTATTTTACATATGTAAGAGGAGCTATTTCTAAATTTTACTACAGCAAAACATACCATACCAGAACAAATGATAAGAACAGAATCAGTTTCTTGAGTATATGACCTGTACAGTCACCAATGGCCCACGCTTAGAAGGACCTCATGCTTGGTATTGGCACCAAAACAGACATGAGGACCAATGGAGCAGAATAGAAGACTCAGAGACAAACCCACATAAATACAGTTATTTCATACTAGACAAAGGTACCATAAACATATACTGGAGAAAATACAGCCTCTTCAATGGTGCTGGGAGAACTGAAAATCCTTATGTAGCAGAATAAAATTTAAACCCTATATCTCACTCTGCACAAAGCTCAACTCAAAGTGGATCAAAGCCTTAGACATTAGACCAGAAACTCTGTGCCTACTAGAAGAAAATGTAGGTCCAACTTTCTATCACCTCAACTTATGAACCAACTTCCTCAATACGACTCCAAAAGCATAAGAAGTAAAATCAAGAATCAATAGATGGATGGTATCAAACTAAAAAGCTTCTCTACAGAAAAGGAAACAATCAAGAACATGAAGAGGGACACTACAGAATGGGAGAAAAATCTTTTGTCTCTGCACCTCAGATAAAGCATTAATCTTCAGGATATATAAAGAACTCAAAAACTTTAACACAAAAAAACCCCCCACAAATAACCCAATCAATAAATGGGAAAAGGAACTGAACAGACACTTCACAGAAGAAGAAATATGAATGGTCAATAAATATATGAAAAAATGTTCAACATCTAGTGCTAAGTGAAGTTAGCCAATCCCCAAAAAACAAATACCGAATGTTTTCTCTGATATAAGGAGGCTGACTCATAGTTGGGTAGGGAATAGGAGCATGGGAGGAATAGATGAATTCTAGATAGGGAAGAGGGGTGGGAGGGAAAGGGAGGGGCAGGGGATTAGCAAGGATGGTGGAATGTGATAGACATCATTATTCAAAGTACATGTATGAAGACATGAATTGGGTGTCAACATACTTTATATACAACCAGAGAAGTGAAAAACTGTGCTGTATATGTGTAATAAGAATTGTAATGCATTCCACTGTCATTTATTTTTTAAAAAAAAATCAATTAAAAAAGTAAATAGAAAAAAGAGAGAGAAATGCAAATTAAAGCTATACTGAAATTTCATCTTACTGCAGTCAGAATGGCAACAATCATGAATACAAGTAACACTAAATGTTGGTGAGGATGTGGGGAAGAGCACACTCATACGTTGCTGGTGGGACTGCAAATTAATGCAACCACTCTGGAAAGCAGTTTGGTGAGTCCTAAAAAAGACTAGAAATGGAACCACCAATAGACCCAGTTATCCCACTCCTCAGTATATACCCAAAAGATTTAAAATCAGCATACTATAGTGACACAGTCACATCAATGTTTATAGCAGCTCAGTTCATAATAGCTAAGCTATGAAACCAACTGAGTTGCTCTTCAACAGATGAATGGATACATAAAATGTGGTACATCAATGTTTGTAGCAGTACAATTCACAATAGCTAAATTGTGCCCCACCTAGATACTCTTCAGTAGATGAATGGATAAAGAAACTGTGGTATATATACACAATGGAATATTACTCAGCATTAAAAGAGAATAAAATCATGGCATTTGCAGGTAAATGGATGGAGTTGGAGAATATCATGCTAAGCAAAGTAAGCCGATCCAGAAAAAACAAATGCTGAATGTTTTCTCTGATAAGTGGATAATGATTCATAATGGGGGTGGGGGGAGCATGGGAGGAATGGAGGAACTTGGTTTGGGCAAAGAGTAGAGAGGGGAAGGGAGGCGAGAAGGAGGTAGGAAGGATGGTGGAATGAGATGGACATCATTATCCTAAATACATGTATGAAGACATGAATGGTGTGACTCTACTTTGTATACAACCAGAGAAATGAAAAATTGTGCTCCATTTGTGTACTATGAACTGAAATGCATTCTTCTGTCATGTATAACAAATTAGAACAAATAAATTAATAAATAAATGTTTTAGAAAATAAAATGTGGTATATCTACACAATATAATATTACTCAGCCATAAAAAGAATGACTTTTTGACATTTGCCGATAAATGGATGACTCTAGAGACTATCATGCCAAGTGAAATAAGCCAATCCCCACAAAAAACCAAAGGTTGAATATTCTCTCTGGTGCATGGATGCTAACACAAAACAAGGGTCGGGGAGGGAAGAATAGAAGTTCAAGGAATTAGGCAAAGGGGAATGAAGGGAAGCAATGGGCGACAGGAAAAGGGAAGATCGTGGAAGGAATCTGACTTAACTTTCCTGTGTACAGATATGAATGCACCACAGTGAATCTCTGTATCATGTCCAACCACAGTACTGGGATCCCAATTAGAACAAGATGTACTCCATGTTTGTATAAATATGTAAAAATAAACTCTACTGTCATGTGCAACTAAAAAGAACAAATTTAAAAGTTCCTTTAATTGAAAAAAGAAGGACCTCTTGCTTGATTTAATGCTTTGCTGCCATCATCTTAAAAATCTGTTTTAATTTTTGAACAAGGTGACCCACATTTTCATTTTTGCACTGGTCTCTGCAAATTATGTAGCAAGTTTGGAGTCTGAAACATTTTTATCGCTCTAAGGGTGTGTTGCTTATGTAAGTAGGTGAAACGTTCATGGGTGGGGTTGCCAGATTTTAGCATACAAATGTGCAGTTCCAAATATTACATGGGAAGGCTTTTAAGTATATCCCCAATACTGTGTGGGATATACTTATATTAAAATATTACCTGTATTTTAAATTTTGAATTCAACTATAATCAGGTGTCCTGTATTTAGGAAGCTTTCTCTTGGTTTAAAGGTGGAAAAAGCCGTCAGTCTCGGCCTAATTACTAAGACATGCTCTTTCAGTCTCCAAAGCACCTTAGTGTATGAACTAAACCTCAGGGTCTTCAGGTGAAGGACCTAAAAACACCTGGAGACCTTGTGGAAGGTGAAGGTTCTGCGCTCTGCTTTTTAGAGAGAAGCCATGATGAAAGGCTGAGGAGGGGGTGGGTGGGGAGCCCCTGAGCAGTTTCACATGGGCAGTGCCAACAGGCCTTGTGAGAGTTAAGTGGACCTCTTTATTTTTCAATAATTATGAAAAATCTTTCCAATGTGGGACTAGAACTCCCTTCCTTACTTCATATTTTGCACGTAATTGCTCAGAGATAAGCCTTAGGCTTTCTTTGAATGGACAAATTCAAGAAATGGAGGTGGATGAATGCAAAGTGATTGACGCATCACAAACCATCTGAGTTGTGGAGAGTTTGCCAAAATCTTTGTGGTGGAATTTTTATCTCGGTCTTTTTGGACTAATTCGTATGCTTATATTAATTCCCTCTTCAGTGTTTCCTTTAGATGGTGGAATTGTTGGACTTCGACCCAATGATGGATGCTGATGAACTCATAGATGCCTGACTCAGTTCTTCCTCCCCCATGTTTTAACTTTGACCCTACCATGTTCCAAAGGCTATTCTCCTAAAATCCTCGAATCTCTTTTAATGTCCCTATTGAGCCGCATTTCTTCAGTTCTGGCATACTCCCTTCTTTGGCTTCTGTTCATCTTGAGCTCCTGTTTCTCTACCTTCTAGCTCCTCCCCTGTCACCATGCGGCCCTCACTATTCTTCAGGGCAGATAATACACGGGTTCTGTCTGGGCCTGTGTGTTAGCCTTGGGTTTTTCTGTTCTTTCTCTTTGCAATTTCATCCCTTTCCAACCTTTCAATGGACCCCCCTCCACTGGTGTTCTGGAGCTGACTTGTACCAGCTCCTGAGAGCTGACTGATAGCATCTCTGCCCAATTCCACATTCAATGGCCTAACTGTGGGAGCAGAAGATCAGTTAACAGTACAAATCCAGCTCCCCTCCCCCCCATATCTGATCACTCACCATTTAGCAGGATGCCACTGCCCATATCCAGCTTTCAGGTCTTTCCACAGCCTGGATCCAACTTATCCTGCAGCCTGTTTTCCAACTTCTCTCTTTATGTGGCTTCCTCTCTATTCAGTGGCTGTCAGCCATCCTACCACTCTGCCTTCATTCATGTCCCGTCTCTCACTTCTTTCCATAAGATATCCCCTCCAGCCTCAGCCTTGCCTGGTAATCTTCCAGTTCAATTTGGGGAGGTCTCTTGTGTGACATTTTTCACGTTCCTGCTTGTGTCACAGTTACTTGTGTACCTGTCTTTTCTCATCCATAAAGTCACACATCGAATCATGACCCCCAACTTTTCTGCTTGGTTTGGTATTTTCTGTGGTGCTGGGGATAGAACCCAGGGCCATAGGCATGCTAGGCAAGCATTCAACCACTGCACTGAATCCCAGACCCTCTCTTATTCTTTTAATACAACTTTTTCTTTTAATACAACTTTTTTCTTTTAATACTACTTTTTCTGTCCCCTAACTTAAATAGTTCATGTATCAAATACACATTTTTTTCAAATAGCTGGGTTTATTCAAATGGAAAAATTTCAGATCTTATATAGAGTGTTTAAGACATCAAAATGCTTTGAATTAAAACAACTGACTTTGAATCTTTTTGATTGCACAAGTCTTTGAGAGAGGCGCCAAAATATTCTTTAAAAAAAGAAAAGAAGTGAAATGAAACTATGCTTTGGGTTTTTTGTTTGTTTTGAGAACCAAGGTTTTGGGTTTTTTGTTTGTTTTGTTTTTTAATTTATTATTATTATTATTATTATTATTATTATTATTATTATTATGTAGTTGTAGATGGACTGAATACCTTTGTTTCTTTTTATGTGGTGCTAAAGATCGAACTCAGTGCCTCACACATGCTAGGCAAGTGCTCTGCCACTGAGCTATAGCCCAAGCCCCTGTTTTGTTTTTTAATATGAATGGCAATAGAAGAATTCTTTCAAGCTGGAAATAGAAGTCATTACCTACTCCTGGTCGATCCTAGCTAACATCACACTGAAATTGCTTCACTCAAAACTGAGCCCCTCCTCTATGGAAGATACAATATTGTGTGCTATCTCTCATAAAATACTTGGAATTACCAGAAAAATATAATCCCTTCCTCAATTTTTGTGTGCTAATGGCATTGAAAACAAAGAGGGTGATTCATGTAGAGTAATCCATATTAAAATTTAAAATGCATTAAAATTAAATAAAGGGCATACTTCAAGAGCACATATAATTTACATTTGGGTGATGAGTGAATAGATACTTCCTTTGCAGAATTTTCCCTTGGTATGCTACGAGCAATGTCAACTATTGATGCCTTCAGCTTATAAATGGAGTGTAGTCATAGAAGCAGAATTTTAAAATCCATTTGCCAGGCCTCTTTCTCTCAAAAAAAAAAAAAAAAAAAAAAAAAAAAAAAAAAAAAAAAAAAAAAAAACAACTCTATTGTGCACCTCTTTATCTACTTCCAGATAGTTTCTCCCTTTTAATTTTACTGCTACTGACAGTAGCCATGTGATGCGTGTGCGCATGTGTGTTTGAGCTAGGAAACACATAGTAGAGCAATGTGGTCATTCTCGTGTTTTTACATTCTCATATCGCAATCAAACAAAAGAGGATTCAACTTCATTTCATGGAAGCAGTATTGGATATTTCACACTGAAAACCTAGGATTTCTTACAAGCCACTGTGTTCACATTGTGCAGACAGCAGCTGTAGGTCTGGGCTCTTGGACTGGGCTTTTCCATTACAGCCCTGACCCAGGTGGCAAGATGCAGGAGACATGACCTGGAGGGGAAAGTTACTCAGTAATTATTCTAGCTCTGGGGATGTCCTGGATCTTGACGGTTCTCCAGGAAAGGGAGGTGGGCGGAGCAACAATGCTCTGCCGCCCCCAGAACTGCCTAGAAACTTGCAATCACTGGAGAGCGCCCAGTTTACCTGGGGAAACAAGGTCCAACCCAACTGGCGTCCTCTCCGACAGACAGCCTTCCCAGATCTTAGTGGATCGGGCCAATCCCTATTTCCACTGGCCTGAAAGCAGTTCCAAAAACCTGTCTTGGGAAGATGAGGGTGCTGTTGTCAGAACCGCCCTTTACAGAATATGAAATGCACCCTTCTGGGCAGATGCAGCCTCCCCTTAGGGCGCATGGCTGCTGGATGAGCAGGGTATAACTGGGTTTCGCTTTCACCAAACTTCCTACCCACAGGTGCAGGCACAGCCTACACTTAGGCTACCTCTGACTTACATTGTTCATTTGCTGTCCTCCAAATATGAAAGAGCAACCATAGAGTATTCTGAGCTTAATATTTGCAGTTTTTAGCAGTCCCTTGATAACATTCCATTAAGTGAGATCTGCTTATAATAAGCCCCCTGATTATATGGCTTCCCAGTTTGCCATATCCTGTCTGCTTCTGACACATCATTGCCAAGGTTATAAGCAGATGTGTTCAAGATAAAGCCTGACTTTAAGATGACTCTTGTAGTGGTTTATCTGTAAGACATGTCAGATAATTTCTCCATTGTACCAAATTATTTTAAGCCTGTCTTGGGTGACTGCATGTTATAATCCCTACCTATTATAGACATCAGGTCCTTAAATAACCTTGTGAAAGAATTGTTAACCCACTGTAACATGATCATAGGGAATTTCTCCTGAGTTCTATGGGAATTATATGAAAATATGTATATATATTTAATTTAGCACTGTACTGGAATTATGTTCCTCTTCAGCTAATCCGACAACATAGCCTACTTCTCACTCATTTCTCTGTGATAGAAGTGTCCTTTGCAAGGGCATCCTTGAAGCCATAAGATCCAGAAAAGATTCTCTCCCTCAAAAGAGGGGATCTTCTCACAGGAGGAAAGAAGGAGAAGGAGAAGTAGCAGCATCCAGGGTGTCTTGTCACTAAGTAGAAAGGGTTAAACAATCAGCAGAGAAGGGGAAGTAGATTAGTAACAGTCTTTTCTATGCTGCAGCCTAGCACTGTGCCTGGAACACAATCAATGTTTGCTGAGTGATTGTTTATGTGTGTGGGGGGGCGGGGGGGGGGGTGGGAAGGTCCAGTATACAATGACCTTATGACATACACCATCAACCAGGGACTTAGGTCTTTAAGTTATGGAAAATCACTCCAGGTTTCTGGCTGTTTTGGTTTATACCTTTAGAGACTGAGGTGCTGGCACCGTTTTACAAATCCCCAAATGGGTAATGCTTTTCTATATTTTAGACACAATGAAAATGCCAAGGATCACATGTTCTCACTGCATAAACATATCCTGACAGGTTTTTTTTTTTTTTAAAAAAATAGCTATTTAATTTACAAAGAATGTTGCTATTATTAAGGACATGTTGGTTCCAATGGATTAAGGCACATCATCACATTTTATAAACTGCCAACATGTAGTGACACTTTCCTCTTTAGGATGAGTTTCATCCAATTGAAGTGCTGGTTTCTGGTTTATAATTCAATCCATTTCACTGACTCACAGAGGGTGGAGTGAAATGGCAAAGCCTCTGGCCCTTGAGTCGGAGGATTTCACAGTCCTGGGTGATTACTGGTGTATGTTCTGACCACAGGAGGTGCTGTGGAGAACCGTGGTCAATAATTACCACCCTGCAACTGACTTTCATGTATTTCGAGACCTGCTCTCACATAAACATGTTGGATCAGAGGAAACAAATAAAACTTAATTCTGTCATTAAACTAGGGAACTTTGGAGGGATCGGGAGGTAGAATATGCAATGGTGGTGCCAGCTAGAATACGATCCAAAGAGAGACTCCGACAATCAGCAATTCCTCACTCCCAGGGACATGACGTACCAGCTGCAATTACTGCCTGTTGTAAAGGGATGCAAACACTGGCCAGACACAGCATAACAAAGCGTCCATTGTACCCACAAGTGCATAGGAATAAATATGGAAAACTAAACATTATTGCTGTGGAAAGAAAATTGTGGATCCTTCTGTCCTGGCAACTTTCTGAATTGGGCAACTGGAAACCTCAAAGAGTACCAAACCCTATGTGCTATGCATTTTCCCACACATACATACCATACTTTTAGCCATAAATTAGGCACCATAAGAGACTAATAACAAAAATAATGAAAAAGGCAATTATAACAATATACTATAATAAAATTGCCAATGTTACTACTCTTGCTCTTCGGGGCCATTGTTAAGTAAAATAGAGTTACTTGAGCACCCTTCTGCCCCCCCCCGCTCCCCCCCACACACACACACACTGTGATACCACCATGGGCACCAGCAAGCATGGAGTGGCATGATGTGAGATCTCATCACACTACTCAGCATAGCACAGAATTTAAAACATGTAAGTTGTTTATTTCTGGAATTTTTCATTTAATATTTTAGCTGAAGTCTTTAAAAACAGAACTGTAGAAAAGAGTAGGCCAGTGTACTTTTGACCAAATGTGTTCATCTAGCTAGCTGTTGAAATGTGATAAGGAATTAATGTCCTTCCAGCTGAAGGAATACAGATAGTTCTGGGCTTGTGTGACAACAGAGAATCTAGAATCAGGTACAAAAATTCAACTAAATTATAAAGTCTCTCTAGTGCTTTAATATTTAATATGTTTCTTTCTAGGTAAGCCCATTCAGAGTTAGGAACAGTTTAATTTTGGAAAGATTGATGTTAACAAATTGTTGATTTAAGGTTTGGACATATGCACAAATCAAATACTACCAATTCTTGTGTATATGTATCAACATCAGAGAATGAAAACACAGGATTCAAAATGAAGGTAATGAAAAAACCTTGCATAATTCTCTTTGTAGAGTGTTTTCTGGATTCATATCTAACTATTGATATGCCTGAATTCTGGTGATTTTAAATATTTCAAGCAAAATAGCAAAGCCCAATTCTTTAAATTTTTTTAAATTTGTTCTTTTTAGATGTACATGACAATAGAATATATTTTGACATACATACATGGAGTATAACTTCCCATTCTTGTGGTTGTTCATGATGTGGAGTTACACTGGTCATGTATTCATATATGAACATAGGAAAGTTATGTCCAATTCATTCTGCTGCCTTTCTCATTCCCATCTTCTCTCCCTTCTCTCCATTCCTTTTTGTCTAATCCAAAGGATTCTATTCTTCTCCTCCCTACCTTCCCTTGTTGTGGGTTAGCATCCACATATCAGAGAGGACATTTGGCCTTTAGTTTTTTTAGGATTAGCATATTTCACTTAGCATGATAGTCTCCAGTTCCACCTATTTACTAGCAAATGGTATAATTTCATTCTTCTTTATAGCTGAGTAATATTCCCTTGTGTATATGTACTACATTTTCAGCAAAACCCAATTCTGAAGATGATGGAGGAGGACCAGCCATCCTCCATGCCCCTCACTCTGTCCAAGAAACTGACAATGTTGCCAGTTGACACTGCATGTGCCTTAGCCTGAGAAAAAACCAAATGAGAACATGGATATGGGCAGTCACTAACAAAACTACTTATACAAACACATATACACACCACACAAGAGCATTCTCTTTTGGAAATGAAAGCTCCCTCTTGTCCGTTCTTTTTCACTCTGGGTGTAAGATAACAGGAAAAATGTAGTTTCTACTATGACACCCTCCCACCTCAGTTATTCTAACCTGAGCTCTTTTGTCAAGCTCCAGAATTTTAGACTCAATAGCTTTGCAAAGATGTCTCGGACAGATCCAGTCATTTTGCCCATTAGTGCAAAGCTGCATTTCTTAAGCTCTTTTGCCGAGAAGTAGTTCTACAAGGTGTGAATGGATTCACTGTAAAATTAAAATTTTCAAACCAAATAAGTTCGGGTGTATTTCCTTTGGGATAACTTTGGAATTTCTTGATGAACATCATCATGTCAAAAACTCACAAAGATGTCCTTGTACAGAAATTTCTTTGTTGAACCCATGGTTTTCCTAATTTCTTTAATAATAAAATCTTTTAGAGGAATATCTATAAGCACCTGTAGAACTAATTTCAACAACATTTATTTTTGTTGGAATATACTGCCATCTTAAAAAAATTCAAAGAAGTGGGAAAATTAGTATCTGTATGTAAAAGAAAAATGTAAATGAAAGCACAAATATTTACTAATACTTCAACATTTCATATTGAAAACAAAAACTTTACAAGCCACAATAGCAGTGAATCCCTGAAATTAAGCAAGGCTATAGTTTTAAGTAAAAATGGTTATATAAATATATGTTCACATACTTTATTTCTGTCAGGTACCCATTTACTGGAATAATAATATGATAGTACTAGCTTCCCTTTAAAAAATGGCATTAACATATTGAACATAAATTGTACATACAATTAAGAAATTACAATGTTGAATATAATTTATGAAGCTGTGAATTGTATATAAGCCCCATGTTTTCTATTGATTTTCATGCTGTGATCTGTTAAAAAAAAAAAAAAAAAAAGATGAGGTTTGTTTTAAAGTTGCTTTTCTTCTGAATTCCCATGAAGGAAATAAAAATGTCTCATGAGCAAATTTTTCCTCAAGTCTTTTGGAGTGTGAAATTTTCACAGGATCATCACTATAGCAAACATTGGACCCATGTTCACCTTTATCCCTAGGAAGGACATTTTTGCTTTCCCAAGATGAGCTCTTCTAACCTGCGCGCATCATTCCTGGTCTTAAGGCACAGGCAGGAGGGACAGCTGGTTTCCTCCCTGCTCTGCTGGTCTAGTCCCTTGTCCTGGCCTGGGGCTCCTCTTCCATCCCATTCCCTCTTACAGATGCACCCCTGGCTCCGGCCTCCTCTCAGCACAGCTCACAGGAACCCTGGTTGCCTCCGGCCCCCACAGGCCAGAGCTGGCCTCTTGATCCAATTCCTGCCCCTACAATGTGGACAGTGAAAGCATTCACTAAATTGGGTCATCCAGAATCCCAAGTTCATCAGCAAATTAGTAATATGAACAGGAGTAGATTTTCAAAGGGAGTCGATTTTGAACAGGTAATAAAAAAAAATCTCAAAAGGAAAAAAAAAATAAAGAGCTGGAGCTCAGGGAGGAAGTATATTATTCTAATCTGCGAACTTGATCAGTCTTTCTGAAAATCATCGCCATGTATTTTAATTTTTCTTCCCTTAGCAACTGCTTCTCATTTGTCAGCTGCCTACCATGACACATTTTACCTGAAGAGTTTGGTAAAAAATATTCAATGAAAGAGGACTCAGCTCAATTTCTCCTTTCTTTTTGATTTTTCTACTTACATTAGGGTTTGTCCCTGGCCAACAGGTTGGAATACTTAATCCAGTGGTTTTCAAAGAGTGATCTGAGGAACTCTGGGGTGGGGAAGTTGAGATTCTTTCGGGGAGTCCACAAGGTCAAAACTGTCTTCATACTAGTATTAGGATGTTCATTATTATTTGCTTTTTTTACTCCCATTCTCGCAGGAGGATGTATGTTTGGAAGCTCACCACAGGTCTCTATGAATATAAATCTCTAAGATAGTATGAAACACTTGTCCAGATTTAATTAACGCCAGTTGCCAGACAATGTGCTCTGTAATCACACAAACAATTAGCCTTCAGTACCCACAGTTTCTGCATCTGTACAGTCAGCCAACCAGGAATCTAAAATATTCAGAAAAAAGTTTTGTGTGTGTACTAAACATGTACAGGCTTTTCTCTCGTCATTAGTCCCTAACCATACAGTATGACAGCCATTTATAGAGCGCTGCCATTCTATTAAGGGTTATAAGTAATCTAGAGATGATCAAAAATATACAGAAGGATGAGTGTGGGTTACATGCAAATTCTCCACCATTGAATATAAGGTACTTGAGCATCAGATTTTGGTATCAGCTGGTGGGGGTGGGAGTCCTGAAATCAATTCCCCCTGAATATGGAGGGACAACTATATACAAGTACTTGTCATTGCTAAAACCCTGTGAGGCAGATACTATATCAGTTTCGTTATGAGTAAACTGAAGTTTAAAGAAGTGAATTTATTCATCTTTGGCCTTAATAATCCCACATGCCCCATAGTCAGAATTGGAATCTGGGTTTATTCACTAATGGTTTGCCTCTACAACTTCATAGCAACATCTGCCTGAATGATCACATTATTGTCCTTTTGAGAAAATGCAAGTGTGTGTGTGTGTATATAATTGTTATATAAAAATTTTTCTTTTTACCCATTCTTTCAATCTAAATTGTATGATAACAAGTTTTGATCTACAGGTGGAGACTTGGATTGATGCTTTGTTTGAGCGTCAGTAGATGCCTACTAATTTGTGTATGATCCTTCAATGACAATACTATGTATTTTTTTAAACCAAGTCATGGTCTCCAAGAGTGAAGGCTCTCAAATTATGAGGTTCAGTTTGCTGTGCTGGTTACCTGGCATGATGTGCAAAAGAAGGGTGTGTTTCTGAATGAGGTTTGTTTAATGTGGTCTTTGACATCTTAAGAAAGAATGACAGGACTCTCCTTTTCTATTACACTTGTAAATGCAACCAGAGAACACTGAACAATGGGGCACCCGAAAAATAAATAGAACTTTCAAAAGCACATCTGAGCATCTCATGAAGATCAAAGAGCTCCATGGTATTTTTGCAGGGTTTGTGTTTTGCATATCATAGTGTTTCTGCTGTATTGATCATTCATCTGGACCTGCCAATAGGACTCTTCTGGTCAGATGTCTGTAAGATTCCCCTGCCTCCACCTCCTGCTCTCTTCTTTAGAAAAGGGGAAAAAGAAAAAACTGGCTTTAAAAAGGCATTTACTAACTGTGGGATCAACCTATTGGCAAAAGCCTCATATGCCTGGCTATCATGGACTTCATTGCATATATCAGTTTGTTAATTAGCCTTTTCATTAACTTTGTCTGCATGGATAAGTCTTCTCTCATGATGATGGTGATGGGTGGCACTTGTTCTCTGACCACTGCTTCTGTTTGTGATAAAATCTGCCACATAGAGAATTCTAGTCAGGTAGCATAGCCATCTTCAAGTTCAATGTCATGGTTCCTTCTATATAATAGGCACATTTAAAAGGCTTTGGGTGGTATTAGAAATGACTATACTTTGAAAACTGCTTTTCCTAAAGCTGTAAGACTGTTTGAGTCCACTTGAGTAACTCGCCATATGGCCTTCTTAAGAAAGTTCACTGGGGCCCATTGTTTGTGATATTATTGACTTAACATTCATTAAGAGACTCATAAAAACCTACTTCCTGCATGCTCAGGGCATAGTGTTTAAGCTGTAAATACAGCAATATGGGTGTAAATATTGGCTTCGAACTCTTCTTTGAGTCATTTATTTCCTTTATCTTATTGACTCTAAATTGCCATTCTCTTTTGTTTAGCCTGGCCCTCTCCCAGTCTCCAAATGTGCTTTCCGAATTCCCAGTGGCAGTTTTGTTGGGATTCTTCCCGAAAGAGTCAGGGGGCACCGAACTGGGATAATTTTTGTTCTCACTCTGTTCCAGACACTCCGTAGTGGCTGAACACGAAGACGGCGCTCCACTGGGATGACCTTTGATTCTTGGCTAAGGACAGCGGTTTCACTAAGGGAATTCACTCCGGTGGACAGGGCTCTAGTGTTTGTCGAGATCTCTGTGGAAACAAACACTCCGAGGGTCTTTGTAGAAAAGTCCAGAAATAATGAAGTCAGGAGATTCCCTACCATGAAAAAAAATGTCAGGTTCCACTGAAGGACTCTGTAATGGATGCACTTGTCATAATTACTGCTTTTCCCCCAGCACTTTCCCTTGTCCCTTGAACTGAGAAAAATACAAGAGAAAAGTCAACGGAATCAAGACATAAAATCATTTTTACAGCTGAATAAGCTTTGTCTTTGGTTGTTTTAAAAAATAAAATAAATGGAAAAATATTTGTTGGAGAATAATAAACACACCCAGGTATTTGCTGCTATTCTAAGGCCAGGCTAAGGCTGAAGTGACTCTGTAAGACCACCTGTGTTTCTTGGTTCGAGCCCAGCAGAGCTTCAGAATTTGTATAGTTGGTTTCGGTCCAGCGACCTGGCTACATTCTTAAATCTCTTACTCAACATGAGGCATCGAGATCACTGGAAACTTGAACAAAAACATCAACAACTGGAAGAGCCAGTGAGCCTATGGTTTGACCCCCAGCCTGCACACCCTTACATCAATCTCTTTCTAATCTTCTGGGAAATTAGTTCACCCTTCAAGGCAGGAGAAGGGGCAACCTGGGGGTACAGCTGCTCAGTTCCCCTGAGGAGATGAAGAATCTGCAATCACCCCAAAGCACACATTTAGATGCTTGCTTTTTAACTACTCTTTACTTGGCCAAGCGGACGCCTCCATAATAATTCTAAAAGCCTCAAACGAAAAGCTATACAACTCTTCCAGCATCCCACTATGGAGTCTAATAAAGGAAATATAACTCCAAATTGTTTCAGAAGCGATTAATATATGGCTACTCAAGCAATTCCTCAAGGAAGCTTGGTCTTTAGCCCAATACTCTAAAACACATCTCTAAAAACGGGAGCTGAGGAGGAAGGAAAAAGATAACAGATCCTATTTTCCACTTGAATTTTGGTGCACTTCAAAATAATTTGGAGATTTTCCAAAGGAGCTATTTTGAGTGGTTTATTCAAGTTTCCAAAGGTCTACTAAATTTAACTACCTTTATCTATAGAATAGCATAAAGTGGCCATATCAGCTTCAATGGGAAAGACAGCAAGTTGTAGGTATAGTAAGGACCAAAACTGAGCTGGGCACCCTGGCTCTTGGAGCCTACCTAGCCTTCCAGTGTCCATCGGTATGGGCTTGGACAGGTCATTTAAGCCCTTGGAGTTCTTAGATGAAGTGAAAAGACAGAATAAGATTCTGGTTTCCCACAGTGCATTTTACAAACATACTAGGTCAATAGGTATTATGTGAAGAAAACTTTTAATGCTTTTTTTATGTTTCAGAAATGCTGTCCCAAACAAAGCTAAATGGAGAGTTAAAACAGGATTTCTCAAATATTTTAATATACTAATGATCATTGTATGTGGGGAGTTACAATATGAAGCTATATCTGAATTTCTTTGACCATGGGACTCTTTTTATAGAACACTAAGTTACAAATAATCTAAGGAGCTTCTAGCTCTGAAATTATCTCTCAATCTGAAGTAATGCCAGGCATGATGGCACATGCCTGTATCCTCAGGACTCAGAAAGCTGAGGTAGGATGATCTCTTGAGTTCAGGAATTCAATACCAGCCTGGGCAACAAAGTGAGAAACTGCCTCAAAATCATCATCATCATCATCATCATCATCATCATCATCATCATTATCATCATCATCATCTTAGACAGTTAATTACAAATTTCTGCATATACAAATGTCATCATCATAGCAATCATTAATCATCATTGAATAATGTACTTCACAAATGGATTGTAGGAACATGGGACAGAGCTGGCATATTAAAATCCCACCTCAATGGGAAGGGTTTCCTGTTCTCCATCTTCCACCTATTCTCCTGTTTCTCGGGCATGGGGTGGGGGTGGGGGGGCAGATCTCCTATGCATATATGCCTTGGTTGGAAGGATAAGTTTCCAGGCTTATCATTACATAAACTGGCATTACCCATTACACCCTGTTGGCCTCCTGCCTTCCCTCTGAAGTTCTAAATGATTGACAAGGTGTTTTCTGCTCAGCATTTATTCACCACAAATAAATGTATCATCTATTTTACAGAAAATAAAAATATATTTTATTTTTTACAGATTTTCAAGGAGCAGCTGGGTATGGTGGTGCACACTTGTAATCCCAGCAACTTGGAAGCCAAGGCAGGAGAATTAGAAGTTCTAGACCAGCCTCAGCAACTTAGCAGAATCCTCAGCACCCAAGGGAAATCTGTCTGAAAATAACAAATAAAAAGGGCTGGGGAAGTGGCTCAGTGGTAAAGCACCCCTGGGTTCAATCCCCAGCAACCCCAAAAAGTAGCTCCATTTAGAACTTTCTATTTTAATTAGAACAGTTTCCACATTCATGGGTGACCAATCTATGGTCAAACTGGATTTCATATGTTTCTTTCTAAGTTTTTTTTATTATAATGTAAGTATTACAGTATAGAAAAGCAAAAATAATGGTGAATATGAAGTAACTGAACTGTCTTTCTAATAGTAATTTGTTTTCTTATCTCAATCTTCGTCTTTTCTCAAATTGCAAAAGATTGATCTGTGGTAACTTTATATATATAATAAAGAGAACAAAGTTAGATTTTTAAAAATAGATTGATCTTTTAATTATAAGAAAATGTAAATATAACCATGTTTCCTTGTCAACAATTATTCATCTGCTTCCCTTTAGTGGTACAATCTCTGTTCAAGGTTGTGCTGTAACTCACTTATTATGTGGGTCTATGAAAATGTGCCTCTCAGTCCCCTACTACACGGAGCACATATGACTGATGGCTTCAACTGCTACTCTCTGGGTCCAGCCCCGAGTTGGAGCGAAGGCTACACTTCCCAGGGGCATTCCTGAGAGACAGAGGATTCCTTTGAGAGACAACTTTGGCTAGAGGACTCTATCAATCTTGCCAAAATTGCACTCCTGTCTAAGACTTCCCCCCCCCAACTCCCTTCCTTCCCTCCCTCATTTATCAAGGTGAGACCTGCATTGTGGTCTGATGGTTCTCCCTTCCCATTTTCTCTCACTTATATTTATTCCAATATATTTCTTTCATTACTAATCTTGGTTTTTGTTTTTCTGGATAATCTGGCAAACACAAACCAATTCCCTATTTTGGACATTTAGGTTTGTTTCAGGTTTTTTGGTTTGTAAGTAAATTGCATCGCAATGAAATTTCTTATAAAATCTGATACATGGTCATTATTAATTAATCCCTTAGTATATAATCTTGGAGTATAATTGCTGGCTGCATGAAAAGTATGTTTGAATATTTTATTGTTTCTTGATATACATTGGAAAACTACCTTCTAAAAGTTATTCCAATTTACATAACCACAGCAAATTACTTCTTTTCTTTTGAGGTGTTTATACTTTATCTTAGTGACTTTTAAGAGAGTTTTACATAGTAAACACAAGAAACTTAGGGAAATAATTTCAAATGTTAACAATTAATGATATAAATAGTCAATCCCAGGTTGAAAGACCTTAAGAAATTAATTCCAAGCTGGGTGTAGTAGCAAAGGTCTGTTATCCCAGCTGTTCTAGGGGAGGTTGAGGCAGGAAGATTATAAGTTCAAGGCCAATCTGGACAATTTAGCAAGACCCCATCTCAAAACAACAACAAAAAAAATCAAAAGGCCTGGGGATTTATTTTACAAATTAAAATCATAGAGTTCTTGCCTTGCATGCATGACACCCTGAGTTCAATCCCTAGCACTGCAAAAAAAAAAAAAAAAAAAAAAAAAAAAGCGAATTCCACCTACTGCCTTAACACTTAAACCTCCCCCACAGCTACAGATACACACAAACTCACAGTATCTAGAAAATATTGTACACGGCATTATTAAATGGAACAAAGCAAAATAGAAAAATGTGTCTTTTGGAAGAATTCCTATGGAGCCAATAATGTTGCTGGTAAATGCTCTTGGTGAGCAGCTAACAATCTGGCTAGAGATAGCAGAGGAATTTTGTGTGGGCATGTGCATTAGTTTACTTTCCAAAATAATCCCATCTGGATGCATGAGAAATGTTCTATCTGTTTCAGCTCATTAGGAGATGAGATTCAAGAAAACATGCTCATTGATTTAACATGCTGGATCCTCCAGAAATGAGTCATTGTTTCAATTTGCTCTACCAGGTTTAGAGATGGAAGATGACCCACAAGTGTTTTCTGAGTTGCCCATTAATTTACAGCTTAGAAAATCATAATATTTTATTGGCTATCTCTAAATCAGGCATCCCAAACAATTGGAAACTTGGAGAGTGGTTGGTGGGGAAGGACTAGTTTCAAGCTCAACTCTAATTTGTTTTAATTGATTCTTCAAGCTTTGGAGTCAAGGAGACATTTTTATTCATTTTCAATAAAGTGGCTGTGTAAAATGATATCCGACAGGACTCCCACTTTTCTTCACTAAGTTTCAAGTCAAAACTAGGCCTCAAAGTGCACTTTACTGAACTCTGAATATTTTAGAATTTGCACCATTTTCCCATGTAAACAATGTTTATTTTCCATTCATTTCTATAGACAACTGCTGTCCAACTACTGGATTCCCTAGTTAACAACAAAAATCCTACTAAGCCCATAATGGACTATATAGAAGTTGTACAGGGTTACAAAAAAGGCATGGCTCCCCACCCTTAGGGTCTCCCTTGCTAGTGGAAAACAGAAATGAAAATGCCTGAAAACCATTTAGGTCCATTTAAAAGCTCCAAAGTATCAACTTACTTTTAAACGGCTCTAATAGAGGGAGCTTAACATTTGCATTACTGACTTGAACAAAACAAAGGAAATGAAACCATGAGCCTATTAGAAGGGCCAAGGAAAGAGGCTGACTTTCAGAAGATTACATATTAATTTTCTCCCAAAATGCATCTTATTTTAACTTTTGATGTATCTCTTTGAAGCAATTTTCTATGAAGATTAGTGTGTTAGTACCTTTACAACCAAATCTTCCATTTTGACTCTGACATCTAGATCATTGACAATAGAGGGGTGTGTGTGTGTGTGTGTGTGTGTGTGTGTGTGTGTGTGTGTGTGGTCATTTTAATTGGCTAGAGTATTACTGCTAAGATTCTCTTCAGTACTGAGAAAAATGACACTGACTGCATGAAATAAAGCAAGACTGTGTGCAGTCACACAAGGTTGCATAAACATATATTTGTCTGTAATCAACCGAAACATTTATATTGAGATTTTTAGGACCAAATGATTTGAAAGGATGCTTTCTGCATTTAACTTAAGATGACAGAAACATATCTGTTTTTATCAAAGCTCGAAGGAGTTGGTAAACTGCTACCAGGAAACCTGCTACCTGTTTGCCTCTTGAGTTTGCATTGGATGAGTTACTGTTCAGGTTCTGGCCTAAACTGTCCAATTGATACTTTCACAGTGTGCAAAATTAAAGATCATCATAGTTAGTCCAAAACTGAGTACATTTTAGAGGGAGGAAAAGCTCCTGTTTGTGGTGGTAGAATAATGGCCACTGAAATACGTTTGTGACCGAATCCCCAGAACCTGTGAAGATGTCCTATGACATGGCTAGTTGGAGGGGGAGTTAAAGTTACCAGTTGACTGACCTTAAAATGAGGAGATTACCCTGGATTATCTGAGTGGGCCCCAAGGAATCACAAGTGTCCTTCACTAACAGAAGGGAGTCAGATTTCAGAAGAAGGTACTATGAGACTGAGCCATCAATTGCTGGTTTGAAAGATGGAGGTGGACCATGAGCCAAGCTAGAAGGGCTGGAAATTGGAGTCTCCCTTCAGGCCTTAAGAAGGAAATCCAGCCCAGACTACACTTTTATTTTAGCCCAGTGAAAGCTACTTCAAACTTCCGACCTCCAGAACTGCAAGATAAATTTGTGTTGGTTGAGGTCACCAAATTTATGATAATCTATTACATCTGCAATAAAAAGACACTGTGTAATTATTTCATTCTTTTGTAATTTTCCAGGGTGGAAAGTATGAATGTGTGTGCACATGTATGTATCTGTGTATTAAATGCGTACATACAATATGTAAATATACACGTGTACATTTATTTGGGGGATATACAACTATATGTGCCTTTGCAGTGCTTTTACATCTGAGTTTTTCATTACAATGGCATGCTTAACTCTAAATTCAGTTTTTATGGACAAGTCTTTTTAGGTGAGTATAACCCAGAAGTAGAATTACAAAATTACTTGGAGAAATCTCAAATCTTAAGAAGTAACTCGCTCGTGTAATTTTTGAGGGGTGTTGTATGACTAGAGACTCATCTCTGGGAAAACAAAGGCTACCAGATCTTTCAGAACTACTCTTCTGCAGCCAACTGCCTGGGTTCCTGATTCAGCCACTTAGCAGGCATGTGAAGGTGGTGCCTTACTTAAACCCTCTTGGCCTTATTCTGCTCATCTGTCAAGCACTAACAGCCCTGATACTTAATTTACAGGATGATTATGAGGATTAAATGAGCTAATTCACTCACCATATAGAATAATGCCTAGCACAGTGAGCATGTAATAATATTGTTTGTTTGGCCTCTTTATCCGGATAACTCTTTTGAAACACTAACTTCAATATATTTTATAAATAGCCTAGGTTTTTAATAGATAAATTGGTTTAACGTGTTGATAAGAAGACAGTGTCTTTTAATATGCATTTTCTCTTTCTTATAGAGCTCGTCACTATGCCTTGCAAAAATTGTCACTCCATAAACAGCATCTAACTTGTTCCATCTAAACACTCTAAAATTCTTAGTAAAAATGTGACTTGTGACACTAATAGGGATAGGAATGTGTCCAGGTTTTCCAAAGTTATTAAAAGAAAAAGAAAACAGAGTTAGAAGCCCTACCCCAAATCCCAATGAACTCAACAATTTAGAGAAGACATTCATTCCGTCCATTTTCCTAATTCTTACTTAAGAATTTCCTAATCAAACTATAGAGGTATTTTTTTCATATTTTATTTCTTCCACCATGATATTAATGCCTTAAGCTCTGCTAAAATATATTCCACAGTGCAGGAGTCTCACTAAAGGGATAAACTCACCTTTTGTGCCCACAGAGTGGCCTTTGAAAAATTAAGAAAAAAGTCAGATAAATATGAAAATACCACTTCTTTGAAAGACAGGGTTGAAGAACACCGCATGAGGCTTCAGCCACAATGAAGCTTTCTCCTAATTTAGGTCTTAGGATGTCCCTAAGGAAAAATTTTATAAATCAGACTTTGCTCAGCCAAGCAGCACAGCAAATCCTGATGGGCCTTTTGCATGTCCAGTCTCAAGAAAGAAAATGGAGGGCCACACATCTCCAGAATGAAACAGATAAAACCCAGGAAGGATAGCAAAGATCAAAAAGAGCTAAAAGAACTCTGAGTTCTCTCCTGGGATACACTGGGCAAAATGAATGTACCCCAGTGCATTTGCAATGGATGAGTGCCTGCCAGTTCCAGGCACCAGACATTCTCACATCCTCACAAGAACCCTACTAGGCACGTCAATATTTATAGCAGCTCAATTCACAATAGCTAAACTATGGGCCAAACTAGATGCCCTTCAACAGATGAATGGATAGAGAAAATGGGGTACATATACACAATGGAATATTATTCAGCCTTAAAGTAGAATACAGTTATGGCATTTGCAGGTAAATGGATGGAGCTGGAGAATATCATGCTAAGCAAAATAAGCCAAGCCCAAAAAACCAAAGGCGGAATGTTTTCTCTGATAGGCAGATGCTGACCCATGGTGTGTGTGTGGTGGGGTTGTGGTGGGGTAGTAGGGTAGAATGAAGGAACTTTGGATTGTGCAGAGGGGAATGAGGGGGAGGGGAGGGAGTGTGGGAATGGGAAGGATGGTGGAATCAGATGGAAATTATTACCCTGTATAAATGTATGATTACACTACCAGTGTGACTCTGCACCATGTTCAGCCAGAGGAAGGAGAAGTTGGCTTCATTTGTATCCAATGTATCAAAATGCATTCTACTGTGATGCATATCTAATTAGAACAAAATTTTAAAAAAATAAAGAAAGATTGGAAAGCAGTATGGAGATTTCTTGGAAAGCTGGGAATGGAACCACCATTTGACCCAGCTATTCCCCTTCTCAGTCTATTCCCTAAAGACCTAAAAAGAGCATGCTACATTGATGTTCATAGCAGCACAATTCACAATAGCAAGACTGTGGAACCAACCTAGATGCCCTTCAATAGAAGAATGGATAAAAAAAATGTGGCATTTATACACAATGGAGTATTACTCTGCATTAAAAAATGACAAAATCATAGAATTTGGAGGGAAATGGATGGCATTAGAGCAGATTATGCTAAGTGAAGCTAGCCAATCCCTAAAAAACAAATGCCAAATGTCTTCTTTGATATAAGGAGAGTAACTAAGAACAGAGTAGGGACGAAGAGCATGAGAAGAAGATTAACATTAAACAGGGATGAGAGGTGGGAGGGAAAGGGAGAGAGAAGGGAAATTGCATGGAAATGGAAGGAGACCCTCAGGGTTATACAAAATTACATACAAGAGGAAGTGAGGGGAAAGGGAAAAATAATACAAGGGGGAGAAATGAATTACAGTAGAGGAGGTAGAGAGAGAGGAGGGGAGGGGAGGGGAGGGGGGATAGTAGAGGTTAGGAAAGGCAGCAGAATACAACAGACACTAGTATGGCAATATGTAAATCAATGGAAGTGTAACTGATGTGATTCTGCAATCTGTATACAGGGTAAAAATGGGAGTTCATAACCCACTTGAATCAAAGTGTGAAATATGATATATCAAGAACTATGTAATGTTTTGAACAACCAACAATAAAAAAAAGAGAAAAAAAGAAAGAAAGAACCCTGCTAGAGGAATACTTTCATCCTTCCATCCATTTTTACAAATGAGGGCTAAGGCTTAGGCTTGTTAACTTGTCTAAGGTCTCTAGCTGTTACATTCAGAACCAGTATCTGAACCTCAACCCATTATATTCCAAAGCCATTTTCCTCTGCACCTTTGGAAACTACTTGCTAGTATGTTACATTTTTAAAAAGTGATAACATGGTAAATTGCAAAAAAATGTTTGTCAAGTAATGGATAACTATGAGAAGGTATAGGAAAAAAAAGATGCTCAAATCTAAGATGCCACTATTAGAAAGAAGAATTAATGTAATAAGTCAGGAGAGAATTTTGCATTTTTTGAAGATGTGTACTGCCAGGAAGATTAATTTGATGGATAGAGAAATATATAATTCTGTATGATATACTACAGAATTCATGTGACTCCCAATTAACAAGGAATTAACTCCCAATTATTCAAGGTTATAAAATATAAGACTCACACGTTCACTGAGCTTCATTCAGGCAAGCAATAGAACATGTATTTCAGCATCTTAAATGAAATTAACAAATGATAATGATACTTATCTCTCGGGGTATTAGAAACTAATAACATTGCTTATTCATATAAATGCTAAATGCTACATTTCTACTTACTACTATCCATTAATCCTACCTTATGACACTGTATTCTACAGGTTAATTATATAGCATGGTTATTTCCTTATTACCAGTTTTACTTGTCTTTAATTGGGTCTTCTTTTGTTTGAAAGAGGCCTAATCGAACATGGCGGCGGGCATGGAGAGATCAAGTCTCTGACCTCTTCAGCTGTGCACACATAGGGAGTCGTAAACAACCTAAATCTGTTTGCTCAGGATCACTAGGCAATGCTGAGCTGACGTGGATCTGGGACGAACAGTCTGGGCCTCTCAGAACACACACTGAGCCCAGATCGGCTGAATTCAAGCTCCTGTTCGCCTGCTTCCCGCAGACAAACAGCTGTGACTCAGCACTAATCCATCCGGCTGAAACAACTGGTCAGCCCTTCTGATCCTACGGAAGTAAATGCCTACCTAGCCTTCATAGGTAGTGGCCACAGGTTTGAAATGGGGCTTGGGAGAGACAGTAAGGACCCACCCGTTGCATTGGTCACCCAGCAAAGGGAAACGAACTGTCACCATTTGCAAGAGATACCACCATGGCAGAGAACTGACGTCATCAGACTGCGGTGGAGGAGATAACGTCATTGAAACCTGCGGCTACAGGTGTGTAATTCCCTAGCCTTCCCTCTCCACACATCGGGGAAACCTTAAGGGCCCCTCCCAGTCTCCCGTGAGCGCGATAGCCAGATCAAGGGAATCAGAGGTGGCGCGGGACCCACGGCTCGGAACTACCGCTCCCACCAGTGCTGACAGCTGAGGTCTCTTGCACCAGCTACCGGGGGCGTGACTACCGGAGGGCAAGTAAAATTCGCTGAGGATTCTCAGCCCCAAGCTCTACAAACTTAGGGTCTGAGGGAATGGCAAACTGGGAGAGTGTGCCCAGTCGTTCATGAAAACAGGGCTCCCGGGAGCAGCAGACCTGGCGTGAAGCCAGTATTCTGGTGAGCAGCACCCGTGAGAGGGGCCTGGCTAGAGGAAAAGTGGGAAGTGACTAGACACAAGAGGAGGCCCTAGGCACTCAGGATTGGAGACCTGCCCAGTCTGGGAGGAGCTGCTGCACAGTGATTGGCTCCCGCGTATTGACAGGAGAAACTTGGCATGGTGGGCACAGCGCCACCTACTGGAAGAGAAGTTAATCAAACTCTAAGACTGCATTTATTAGTTTTTTTTTTCTTTTTTCTTTTCTCTTTTTATTGATTTTGTTTTTCTTTCATTTTCATTTTTCTTTCTTGTTGTTTTTTAATTTTTTTTTAATTTTTTTCTTCTAATTTTAATTTTAATTTTTTTATTTTTTAAAAATTTTTTTTCTTCTTTTATTTCCTATTTTTTTCTTCTTTTGTCTTTTCATTTCTCTTATCCCCCCTTTCCTTGAATTCGACCTGCTTACTCTCATTCTCTTTAGTGACTTCTTCCCTTCCCTTCTAATACCTTTCCTCCCAAGCATCAAACAAATTTATAGGAGTAAACAGTAACTCAGCAGTCAAACAGAACAAGAAGTAACATGAGCAGCTTCAAAAAGCAAGGAAGAAAAGGAGTACAAACAATGCAGGACAGCCTAAATATTCAGGAGGACCTAGAGTCATCAGAAAAATGGTCATATAAAGAACTCAAGGAACACCTTAGACAGATGGAATGGAACCTTAAAGAGAATACAAGACAGCAAATTCAAGTAGCGAAAGAACACATTGAGAATGAATTACATAAACAGATAAAAGAAGAAGTTAAGCATCTTTATCAGGAGATAGAGATGATAAAAAATAATCAAACAATAATTCTAGAAATGAAGGAAACGATAAACCAAATTAAAAACTCAATTGAGAGTATCACTAACAGAGTGGAGCAAGTAGAAGCCAGAACGTCAGAGAATGAAAACAAAATATATCATCTTGAAAACAGTCTAGCCAACTCAGAAAGGCTGGTAAAAAAATCACGAGAAAAACATCCAAGAGTTATGGGATAACATAAAAAAACCAAACTTACGAGTCATCGGGATAGAAGAAGGTACAGAGATTCAAACCAAGGGAATGAGTAACCTGCTGAATGAAATAATTACAGAAAACTTTCCAGAAATAAAAAAGGAAACAGATATACAAATTGAAGATGCATACAGGACACCGAGCACACAAAATCACAGTAGACCAACGCCAAGACACATTGTTATGAAGATATCCAATATACAGAACAAAGAGAAAATATTAAAAGCTACAAGAGAAAGGAGACAGATTACATTCAGGGGTAAACCAATAAGGTTAACAACGGATTTTTCATCATAGACACTGAAAGCAAGAAGGTCATGGAACAATGTATTTCAAACACTGAAAGACAATGGATGCCAACCAAGAATTCTGTATCCAGCAAAATTAAGCTTCAGGTATGACAACGAAATAAAAATCTTTCATGATAAACAAAAGTTAAAAGAAATTGCAGCCAGAAAACCAGCATTGCAAAGCATTTTGAGCAAAACACTACACGAGGAAGAAATGAAAAACAATAACCAAAACCATCAGTAGGAAGTGCCTCGGTAAAGACAGAGGGTGAGGGGAAAGATAATCATGGAGAAACAAACTAAATTTTTTTAAAAAAAGTATAAATAATCAAACATGGATGGAAGTACAAACCATATATCAATAGTAACTCTGAATGTTAATGGCTTAAACTCTCCAATAAAGCGACATAGGCTGGTATCATGGATTTAAAAAACAAATCCAACAATATGCTGCCTCCAGGAGACACATCTGATTGGAAAAGACATACACAGGCAGAAGGTGAAAGGATGGGAAAAAATATACCACGCACACGGTCCTCGTAAGCAAGCAGGGTTGGCCATCCTCATATCGAATAAAATTGACTTCAAGACTAAGTTAATCAAAAGGGATAAAGAAGGACATTATATACTGTTAAAAGGAACCATTCACCAACAAGACATAACAATTATCAATATTTATGCACCAAATAATGGTGCTGCGACATTCATTAAACAAATTCTCCTCAAGTTCAAGAATCAAATAGACCACAACACAATAATTATGGGTGACTTTAACACACCTCTCTCACCATTGGACAGATCCTCCAAACAAAAGTTGAATAAAGAAACTATAGAACTCAATACCACAATCAAAAACCTAGACTTAACTGACATATATAGAATATATCAACCATCATCAAATGGATATACTTTTTTCTCAGCAGCACATGGATCCTTCTCAAAAATAGACCATATATTATGCCATAGGGCAACCCTCAGTAAATATAAAGGGGTGGAGATAATACCATGCATTTTATCTGATCATAATGGAATGAAACTGGAAATCAATGATAAAAGAAGGAAGGAAAAATCCTACAGCACATGGAAAATGAACAATATGTTACTGAATGATCAATGGGTTACAGAAGACGTAAAGGAGGAAATCAAAAAATTCTTAGAGATAAATGAAAATACAGACACAATATATCGGAATCTATGGGACACAATGAAAGCAGTTTTAAGAGGAAAATTCATCACCTTGTGGTCATTCCTCAAAAAAAGAAAAAACCAACAAATAAATGAGCTCACACTTCATCTCAAAGCCCTAGAAAAGGAAGAGCAAAACAACAGCAAATGTAGCAGAAGGCAAGAAATAATTAAAATCAGAGCGGAAATCAATGAAATTGAAACAAAAGAAACTATTGAAAAAATTAACAAAACTAAAAGTTGGTTCTTCGAAAAAATAAATAAGATTGACAGACCTTTAGCCATGCTAACGAAGAGAAGAAGAGAGAGAACTCAAATTACTAACATACGGGATGAAAAAGGCAATATCACAACAGATGCTACAGAAATACAGAAGACAATTAGAAATTATTTTGAAAACCTATATTCCAATAAAATAGAAGATAGTGAAGACATCAATAAATTCCTTAAGTCATATGATTTGCCCAGACTGAGTCAGGAGGATACACACAATTTGAACAGACCAATATCAATGGATGAAATTGAAGAAGCCATCAAAAGACTACCAACCAAGAAAAGCCCAGGACCGGATGGGTATACAGCGGAGTTTTACAAAACCTTTAAAGAAGAATTAATACCAATACTTTTCAAGTTATTTCAGGAAATAGAAAAAGAGGGAGCTCTTCCAAATTCATTCTATGAGGCCAGCATCACCCTGATTCAGAAAACAGACAAAGACACCTCAAAGAAAGAAAACTACAGACCAATATCTCTAATGAACCTAGATGCAAAAATCCTCAATAAAATTCTGGCGAATCGAATACAAAAACACATCAAAAAAATTGTGCACCATGATCAAGTAGGATTCATCCCTGGGATGCAAGCATGGTTCAATATACGGAAATCAATAAATGTTATTCACCACATCAATAGACTTAAAGATAAGAACCATATGATCATCTCGATAGACGCAGAGAAAGCATTCAACAAAGTACAGCATCCCTTTATGTTCAAAACATTAGAAAAACTAGGGATAACAGGAACTTACCTTGACATTGTAAAAGCTATCTATGCTAAGCCTCAGGCTAGCATCATTCTGAATGGACAAAAGTTAAAGGCATTCCCTCTAAAATCTGGAACAAGACAGGGATGCCCTCTATCACCACTTCTATTCAACATAGTTCTCGAAACACTGGCCAGAGCAATTAGACAGACGAAAGAAATTAAAGGCATAAAAATAGGAAAAGAAGAACTTAAATTATCACTATTTCCAGATGACATGATTCTATACCTAGAAGACCCAAAAGGGTCTACAAAGAAACTACTAGAACTAATAAATGAATTCAGCAAAGTGGCAGGATATAAAATCAACATGCATAAATCAAAGGCATTTCTGTATATCAGTGACAAAACTTCTGAAACGGAAATGAGGAAAAACACTCCATTCACAATATCCTCAAAAAAAAAAAATACTTGGGAATCAACCTAACAAAAGAGGTGAAAGATTTATACAATAAAAACTACAGAACCCTAAAGAGAGAAGTAGAAGAAGATCTTAGAAGATGGAAAAATATACCCTGTTCATGGATAGGCAGAACTAACATCATCAAAATGGCGATATTACCAAAAGTTCTCTATAGGTTTAATGCAATGCCAATCAAAATCCCAATGGCATTTCTTGTAGAAATAGATAAAGCTATCATGAAATTCATATGGAAAAATAAAAGACCCAGAATAGCAAAAGCAATTCTAAGCAGGAAGTGTGAATCAGGCGGTATAGCGATACCAGATTTCAAACTATATTACAGAGCAATAGTGACAAAAACAGCATGGTACTGGTACCAAAACAGGTGGGTGGACCAATGGTATAGAATAGAGGACACAGAGACTAATCCACAAAGTTACAACTATCTTATAGTTGATAAAGGGGCTAAAAGCATGCAATGGAGGAAGGATAGCATCTTCAACAAATGGTGTTGGGAAAACTGGAAATCCACATGCAACAAAATGAAACTGAATCCCTTTCTCTCGCCATGCACAAAAGTTAATTCAAAATGGATCAAGGAGCTTGATATCAAATCAGAGACTCTGTGTCTGATAGAAGAAAAAGTTGGCTCCAATCTACATATTGTGGGGTCGGGCTCCAAATTCCTTAATAGGACTCCCATAGCACAAGAGTTAATAACAAGAATCAACAAATGGGACTTACTTAAACTAAAAAGTTTTTTCTCAGCAAGAGAAACAATAAGAGAGGTAAATAGGGAGCCTACATCCTGTGAACAAATTTTTACTCCTTACACTTCAGATAGAGCCCTAATATCCAGAGTATACAAAGAACTAAAAAAATTAGACACTAAGATAACAAATAACCCAATCAACAAATGGGCCAAGGACATGAACAGACACTTCTCAGAGGAGGATATACAATCAATCAACAAGTACATGAAAAAATGCTCACCATCTCTAGGAGTCAGAGAAATGCAAATCAAAACCACCCTAAGATACCATCTCACTCCAGTAAGATTGTCAGCCACTATGAAGTCAAACAACAACAAGTGCTGGAGAGGATGCGGGGAAAAGGATACTCTTGTACATTGCTGGTGGGACTGCAAATTGGTGCCGCCAATTTGGAAAGCAGTTTGGAGATTCCTGGGAAAGCTGGGAATGGAACCACCATTTGACCCTGCTATTGCCCTTCTCGGACTATTCCCTGAAGACCTTAAAAGAGCATGCTACAGGGATACTGCCACATTGATGTTCATAGCAGCACAATTCACAATAGCTAGACTGTGGAACCAACCCAGATGACCTTCAATAGGTGAATGGATAAAAAAAATGTGGCATCTATACACAATGGAGTACTATGCAGCAATAAAAAATGACAAAATCATAGAATTTGCAGGGAAATGGATGGCACTAGAGCAGATTATGCTTAGTGAAGCTAGCCAATCCCTAAAAAACAAATACCAAATGTCTTCTTTGATATAATGAGAGCAACTATGAACAGAGCAGGGAGGAAGAGCAGGAAGAAAAGATTAACATTAAACAGAGACATGAGATGGGAGGGAAAGGGAGAGAAAAGGGAAATTGCATGGAAATGGAGGGAGACCCTCATTGCTATACAAAATTACATATAAGAGGTTGTGAGGGGAATGGGAAAATAAACAAGGAGAGAAATGAATTATAGTAGATGGGGTAGAGAGAGAAGATGTGAGGGCAGCAGAGGGGGGATAGTAGGGGATAGGAAAGGTAGCAGAATCCAACAATTACTAATAGGGCATTATGTAAAATTGTGGATGTGTAACCGACGTGATTCTGCAATCTGCATTTGGGGTAAAATTGGGGGTTCATAACCCACTTCAATCTAATGTATGAAATATGATATGTCAAGAGCTTTGTAATGTTGTGAACAACCAATAAAAAAAATAAAATAAAATAAATAAAAAAATAACCCATAAAAAAAATAACGACTGCTTGAAATTAAAAAAAAAAAAAAGAAAGAGGCCTAATCACCCTCATTAAATTCATTGGCTCCTTTAATTAGTTTAGTTAACCATTAAATCTAGCGAATTATCAATTCCATGATCTCCCCTGTGCTTTATTCCATCTTGGATGCTGCATGACTCCAGTAGAGTCAGGATAGATTTTCACCAATTATGTGACACAAGAAAAACGTGGGTTTTCAGTTCCCTTCCCAGTAATCTGCCTTTCCTGCTGAGAGGCCTCTTTCTCCTCTGTCACCACCTCTGTCACAATGACCATCACTACCATCACCATCACCATCATCACTGCCAGCACTACACCACCAAGTCTTCCATGCATATTTTTCTGGCATTTTGATCTGCTCTGTGGGTTGTGAGGTGTGACCATCATCCCAGGCGCAGACTGAGTGCTCACAAAGCAGACCTTGGTCTCTGTTCTGGAAGGAGCTTAGCCCTTTCTAGCCTGATTCCCCACCTTTTTCTTCCAATTTCCTCCATTTGCAATGTCCAAATTGCCTTTCTTTTCTTGTCACCTGCTCCCCTCGCTTGACATTTTGAATGGACTCTTCTACTTAGGCAGCTGTCCTTTCCAAAACCCAAGAGCCATTGCAGACACCAAACCCTTCAGGAAACGATCAGGGTCTCTTCTCCTGAAGAGAGAAATTGTAATTTCTATGTCTTGTAAGCCCCCTTACTTGCATGTCCTTTAAATTAATTATCCATCTGTCTTCATTCTAATATTTTATGAGCTTCCTCGTTGTAGAGCTTAATAAATGTTTGTTGACGAAGTGAAAGAAAAAAAAAACAATGTATAGCATTGATCAGAGTTTAACTTGCAAGAGTTACGTGTTCTTCTCCTCCACTAGAAAGGGAATAGAGGTGTCAATATGCCCATTTATAGTCTCCTAGCATTTATTTCTTACACAATAGGCACTCAGAAAATGTCTCCTAAAATTCAAAATAAAGGAAGCAGTATTCTAATTGAAATAAAGAAATTATTACTAAGAAAAGGAAGAGGTATGAGAATATATTACAGCAGCAATGTTAAAGGATAGGTAGATGGTTATAGACTGTAACAGACCCATTGTCCTGAACTGTTCACCTCAACCTAAGATTCTGAACTATATTAAGAAAAAATGAAGTGCCCCTGTGGCTGTGGAGGGGAGAGTAATAAGCCTGGATTCTGAGAAGTATGAGAAGGTCATCTCTTCACTCCCCATTTGATGACACTGTAAATTGGTGAGAGACACAGCAAGAGAACTTCTTTCACCACCATTTTCTCACTTGTTCTCTATGAAAGTCCTGACAGGGCAACAGGGTGGAAACTGCTTGCCCTCTTATTGGCACAGTTAGTGGCCATGCAGAAGTCAGTTTTGGTTTTTGTTTGTTTGCTTTTTGGTGCTGGGAATTTAACCCAGGGGCACTGTACCACTGAGCCACATCCCCAGCCTTTTTATGTTTTTTGAGACAGGTTTCGCTAAGTTGCTCAGGGCCTCACTAAGTTGCTGAGGCTGGCTTTGCACTCACAATCCTCCTGCTTCAGCCTGAGCTGCTGGGATTACAAGCGTGCACCACCATGCCTAGCTCAGAAGTCAGTTCCTGATGGTCCTGGTGTCTTTTTTCTTTTGGTTGACTTAGATTTCTTTTCTTTTTATTCTTTTATTTGTGTAAGCATTAAAAGAGATCTAATTTATTCCTGTTCTTATAAAGTGATGAAACCAAAATGAAAATAATTTTAAAATTTTAAACAAAATGAAAACCCCCAATAAAAAATCCTCATGAAGACTTTGAAAGCATTTTGTGCTCCCTGTTTGCCTTTTACAATCTACCTACCCCTTAGAATTTGAACAAAATGCTACCTCTTCCAAGAATCTTTCTTCATCATTCTAAATATAACTAGTGATCCCTCCCCCTATACCCCTATGATTAGCACAGATTTTTCTCTGTTGATACTTATCATATACTATTTAGTGGATCTAACATGATCCTAGTCAGTTAAATGTTCCTTGAGAGCAAGAACCATGTCTTATTTATCTCTGTATAACATAATGCCTTGCAATTTTTCATTTAGTTATTTTCTTGACCATAATAAAATAGACGTTCATTGTTGAAAACTGAGAAAGTAGAATGTTTAAAAGGAAAACTTAATCACCCCATAACTTCAGAGACAGTCACTGCTAATATACTAGAGTGTGTCTTTCAAGTTCTTTATTCTTTTTGTTCATCAATCTGACCTCATTTCCTGTGTGGTACTGGAGAGCTTACTCTCCTGGTGTCTTTCACGGCCTCTATTTACTATGTGGGAGAAGAGGGGGATATATCACAAGATGCAAATAACTTTAGTCTTAAAGTCTTAAAATCTCAATTATAATTATGGCTCTGGTACTTTCTAAAAGTTACTCCATTTCTTGAAATAAATCAGTTTCATCATCTGGAAAGAAAAATCATCTACCCCATAAAACTATCAGAAATATTTGAGGATAAGAAGATAAATAGATTGACAGATGGATGGCCATTGTCTAGAACAATATTTAGTATTCCAGAAAAAAAGAAAAAAACAATGTTTTCAACTTTGTCAGTAACCTTAATTGGAATGGATCCATATTTACCAAATTTAGAACATAAAGTAGTTTGAGAGCTTAGACAAAGAGTAATACTAGTATGTATACCAAAGGTCTAAGGCAATAGTGTTAATATTAAATAAATAAAAGATCAGGGCAGTAAATATTTATAGCAAATACAAGCCATGGAACACTCTTTGTGTCTTTGGAGTGAACAATGACTCATGCGTTGCTACATGTTCAGACAAAGTGGAGCTGAGGAAGAAATCACCATTTTTCCAGTTACTCAGTAAAGCTTTGGGGAAGAGGTGAATATGGGGGTGGTGGAAGGGGCCTAGTCCAGCTAAGAAGAGGTTGCGCTTCCAGGAATAGGGCTTAAGGACTGAAAGAGGAAGAGGACTTGATTAACTCATCTGAAAAGAGGGACTAGAATATACAAAGAAAAGGAAGAAACACCTGGGATTCTTTTTCCTGGTGTGGGCTTGCACAATCTCTCTGAGACTCATTCTATCATTTCCTCATCCATTCATCCATTCATCTATTCAGTCACTTAGCAAATATTTAATTAGGAGCTATGAGCTGGGCAACAAGTTCTGAGAAGACTGTGGAACCCACGCCATGGTGGGGTAGACAATCTCTTTAGTGTGTAACTATGAAAGAATACATTTGTTTTGTAAGAAAACGCTCGGCTCACTCCTTTGTTTAATGAGGGATTTGACTAGACAGTTACATATCTCTTCCATCTCCAAAACTCTGCTTCTGAGTGACAAAACTCACTTGCAATTTAGCAAAGGTCATCAAACGTGGATCATCACCCATTTCCAGCTTTCAGAATGACTGACCTCCCTGAAGAGCTGACCTGTGCATGTACTTGTGCATACACTTGTCCCGACAGGCCTGCAGACCTCGTCACACACACATAAGACTGGGAGTGGTGCTAAGCACTCAGGGAAAGGTGGACATTAGAAAATGACCTGGGGAAATTATCATGGATTAAAATCACACGTTAAGGTCAACATACAGACAATTACATCAAATATTTGCCCTTAATTAATGTGAAAAAATACTAAGATATTACGCCTTTAGGGACTAAATATTTGATCTATTTCTGTCCCATGGTCGATTTTCTTTTAAATCTATGAAGTAAAGAAATTTCCCCACATTTCAAATGTGAACACAATGCTACTATGTTTTATTTTAAATTATTATTATTAGAAAACAACTCAGAACTGCTCAGTGCTAAAGCTGCAAGTGTCTTTCCCCCTTCTAGTGTTTTGAGTCAGTCATTTCAGATGTATTAGTCACATTCCTTAAGGCTGAACCTCATTTTATTAACTTCTGAAAATGTCTCCTCATATAAGGATATCTGGAGCCCTGTGAGAGCGTTAGAACAAGATCAGTCTGTTCTCAACGTGACAAATTATACGGTTTCTATGTGAACATTGCCCTCTTCATTCAGAGTCAGAAAGCATGAGCGCAGAGATGACTCACAGATTCCCGACAGTGGTGGAACAAGTTCACTTCTTTCTACAGCCCCTGAAGCCCCATCAGAGACAAACTTGACTCTTCCCAAGTACAAGGGACTTCTAGAAGACTGCATCCTAGATATGGGAGATATCCTTAACCTCAGTATAACTAACAATGGAACTGGATGAGTCGAAACCAGAAATGAAGCAGAGAAAGCCTTTTCGTGAACCACTGTGTTGCCTCAGACAAGTCAATATTTGAACTTTCTCATGTTTATACATGGACGTGGGTTGGTAATGTTAATTTCAGTAAGGAACACCAACCTCTTGATATGCCTCCATAACTATGGAGAGACATACCAAATCACAGAGGAAGTTCAGAAAGAGACACATCGATAGAATACCAGTGTCTGAAGCCTTCTGGGAAGCCCATATATTGACCTGTATTTCTCTTATGGGTTGAAATATTGTCATTTTCCTCAGTAGCCTCAAATTCTAAAGCTATACTATGTACACTTCTTATTTCTAAAGATCATGGGTGTCAGAACCATGGTCCACATAGCGAAATATATGCAGATGTAGAAGTGAGGACTTAGAGTCATAGAAAGAAAATGACTTTAAAGTCCAATAGAATTATGTGACAGGCTATAAAGTCCAACAGAATTATCAGTGGCAGAGCACCTGCCTAGCATGTGTAAGGCACTGGTTCAATCCAATTAAGCACAATTAATTATAAATTAATAGATATTGTGTGTCCATCTACAACTAAAAAAAAGGGAAAAAAGAATTATGTATGAACCCTAGCATATAAATAATTTATTTTCCTCTACCTAAATTTCTGTATCTACTAAGGAAAAAAAAAAAGATAATGAGATCCATCTTCAGAGGTTTGTGAAGATTTTTTTAAATACAGTTAAAGTGCCACTCTACATGTTAGTTACCCTCCTCATCCCTTCTTAAAATTAATAAATTTTCACCCACAAAGTAGACTGAATAAGGGCGTACTTAACATTTTTTTAAAAAAAAAATTTTAATTGGCAAAAAAAATAAAAAAATAAAAACACCAAAGGACTAACAAAAGTTTTGAAGATTGGTATAGAAAGTTACCAAACTATACTCATCAGCCTAAGCCAGGGATTATCCTATAGTGAATATCTCCAACTCTGCCCTGAGCTGGGCCATGCTCAATTCTGTTGCAAACTCACCCTCTTGGTAGTTGACACTGAGAGGAGGAGTTGCAACAGGATGAGCTTCTCCTATTCTCCCATAGTCTACTCCAGCCCACACCATCCTCCCCCACCTCTAGGCTTCAGGAGGATGGAGGCAGAAGACTGCTTAGTAACAACAACAGTGTCATCTCCTCCAAATCCTTTCTGAAAAGAGGGAGTGTCTAAATGTAGAGGTAAACAAACAAGTTGCAGAACTGGAAGAAAACTGTAGAGCCATGAGAAGTACCAAGAGTGTGGGCTTTGGAGTCAGGTCGGCTCTCAGCCACTTACTTACTAGCTGAAGCACTTTCTATCGAGTTTCGAAGACACTCAGCCTCAGTTTCTTCATTGTCATATTGATTAATAATTCCTGCAGAGAGCGTTATTCTGAGGATGAAAACTTATGGTATATGTAAGATGACTTGGCCAGGTTCCCAGGACCTAGGCTGCCCTCGAGATGTTTGTTTTCTTCTAATGTGAAAATAAAATGTCCTCAGAATAAGATTTGCTGAATTGGAAGAAACAGAGAGGAAGATAGAAATGTGAAGCTCACACACAGTAAAATAATTGAAGCAGTAGTAGCAGCTGTGGTGGTGCTAGTGGTGGTACCAGCAGTAGAAGTAGAAGACAAAAGGCTGGGAGAGTAGCTAACCCACCAGCCTCATACTGATGCAGATTTAGAAACTGGGGAAAACCCCACATTTTCAATAATATTATGAGAAGAAAAATGAGAATTAGGAAAAAGCAAAGAACTTTGTTCTTTATCAGGTTGATTTGTAACTTCATTGGTGCTATCCAAACCGAAATACCAAAATTGGACCAATTCAGTTGACCCTTTAATACCAGGAACTTATCCAATGAATAAGCCAAGCACTGTTCTAAGTCATGGAGATCCAACAGTGAACAAAAAAGAAAAGTTCCCAGTTCTCGGGAAGCTTGCATTCTACTAGGGAGAGAGTGTGAATAAGAACAATATAAATAAGTCTCCTGGGCATAAGTGCTATTTAAAAAGACATGGCCGTGCAAGGGAAATGGAATCGGGATAAGACTGGGGTGTGTCTTCATGGGGGTATGCCATGGGGAGATGGCACTCACAAAGCCCTTCAGATGTGAAAGTACCAGCCCAGGGATCATTCCAGGTGGAGGGAGGAGTTGGTTCAGAGGAAAGGGAGGGTGCTGGCTGGGAATTAGGAACACAGGGGCTAGGTAGGCTGAACCCAAAAGCTTGAGTAGAGTTCAGAGAGAGCAGAAATGCCCATTAGGGAGAACTTTGCCAATCTTTGCAACCTATACACAGATCTCTATTTGATTCTGGAGGCTTTTGATTAGAGGAGTGTTGTGGCCTGACAGATTTCAAAGGCTCCCTCTGACGCTGGTCATTGTACTGAGAAGATTGTGGGGCAGGTGGGATTGCTGAAGCAAGGACCCCAGTTAAGAGATCACTGCCGTCAAGAATGATGGAGGCTGAGCCAGAAGCAGCAGTTAGAGATGGTGGGAAGTGGTCAGGTGCTAGATGGTGCAACAGGAGAACGGAATGGATTCACCATTGGATTGATTGTGGATATAGAAAAAAGAGAGAAGCCAAGAAAGACCCCCAGATATTTATTTGACCTGAACAAATGGAAGAATAGCATTTCCCTTTATTAAGACAAGGAAGACTACAGGAGGAAGAGTTAGAGATTGGCGGCTGGGAATAAAAACATTCAGATTCAGACAGGTCAAAATGGAGGTGACTGTTGGCCATCTACCTGGAGATGACTAGAAAACATCACTGATAGGTGTATATCATACATATAAATCATGTGTGTGCATGCATGGTAACAAAGTGGGATGATATACTCAGTTTTTTAATATCATAGAATGATTTTCCCCTAATTTTAAATGTACTTTGAGAACACTATTTAAAAACTTTATAATATTCCCTTGGTATATTTTAATATTCATCTACTTTCATGCATTAGTTTCACATTTATTATTATTATATAATGCCTCAATAAAAATCTTTGACAGCTTCTGATTATTTCCTTAAGGGAAACATCCTATTTTAGGGTCAAATAGTGTGAAATCTTTTAAAACTCTTGAAACATATTGAGTTGCACTCCCAAAAGATTCATTCACTTTTAGATTCTGAGAGTACCCATCTGTTTGACTGTATTTTTTCCAACATAGAAGATTATAATTTTCAATAGCTTTTTCTAATTATATAGGTTAAAATGATCTATCAGTGTTTAATTTGCAGCACTCTATTTTTTGGGAATTTAAACTTCTCTTTATAAGTTCACATGTCCTTTGGGTTTTTTTTTTTCATAAATGAGACACTCATATCCTTGGAATTAAACACTTTTTCAAAGCTAACACTGAATTAATGATGGCTATAATAATAGTCGCTAATATGAGTTTTATATGCAAAGAACTCCACTAAGCAATTGACATATATTAATCTTCACAGTCTTATTATTAACACTCAGTATACAGATGAGAAAATTTGGGATTAAAAATTGAGATGATCTGCTTCAATTTATACATCTAGGCAGTATTGTGCCAAGATCTGAACACAACCTGACTCCAAAGCCCACTCAAAATAATCATAGCCAGCTGAGAAGACCAGTTCAGAGACCTTAGAAAAGTTTGAAACTTAAGATCTGAGTTTACTCAGGTAAAGAATTTACTAGGACAAATACACCCTGTTCAGCAATGGGATTTAAGCCATTCCACTACTCTACCTGATTGAATATCTATGGGAAGTGAAGGTTCACAAAAGATGCTGGGGAGATTTGACAGGGGGCCACTTGACAACCTCATTTCTAGAATGGAAATTGAGTCGCTACTCCAAATAATGAAAGTCCTACTAGCTTTGTATTGACCTGAATTATATGTAAACTTTAATTCCTATACTTTAAGAAGTGATGGAAGAAAAAGAAAAAAAAAAGAGTGCCTAAAATGATGGCTTTGAAGGATAATTTCCTGATAGTAGATGCTTCCCAGAAATAAATCATGCTTAGAATTAGACTTTAATTTTTTCCCCTTAATGTCCCAAAGTATTTTTAGAAAGAACAGCAAGGTACCCTACCTCCTTTCCTACAACCAGCCCCTGAACCTCCCTGGTTGCACCTTCCTTGGCATGTTTTTATTTTCCAGAATCTGCAGTGAGCTGTAAGCCTGCCCAGGGCGGCTGTAGCTTCATTAAGATGAGGCTGGCACTGTAGGATCAAAGTTTTGCTCCAGTAAGTAGGTGGTTGTGCCTATGGCAGTGAATCAGGAGCAGCTCCTCAGAGAAGAACAGACTGAGGAATTAAGTGAGGAACCCTGCTGGGTAGACAAGGGCTTTGTCACACAGCCTTGGGAAGATCACATTTTCTCCAGGCCCTGGGCAGTGAGGGGCAGCCAAGACAGCTAGATCTACAGATCACCCAGAGGGAAAATGAGCCAGGAAACTTTATTGCTTAAGCAATGCATGCATGTACTATTGCCACACTCCTGTGTTGGCCATCAAAGCCTTTTGAAGACACACACAGCACCCTTGAAAAATGGAATTTGGTGAAAGCAAAGGAGCCTGAGGTCTCGCAGGACCCCGGAGATGGCCCTGAAAGCAGATCAACAAGTCCTGAGGGATCCTGCTCTGAGGCTTAGGAAGAAAATAGACATAAATGATGTCAGATGCTTCAAGGCCTGCTGGACTCGGGCCTCTTCTATAGGTCAAAGGGACATGTGTCTTTAAAAGGCAACTGAGGCTCAATAAAACTGTCTTTAAAATCCTATTGGATCATAAATTTAGTAGAATACCATTAAAAAAAGAAAAGTAAATTTTTGAGAATTAATATAACAATAATTCTCATAATAGGGCTGGGATGTGGTAGAACATGTGCTCAGCATGTGCAAAGCCCTGGGTTCAATCCCCAGCACCACAAAATTGTCTAATAATACAAATTCACATAATAAAAATAGTTGCTACTTGATAAACCTTTACTATGTCCTAGACTTCATGTTAATCATTTCATGTGGGCTACCTCCTTTAATACCAATAACTTTTGGGGGGTGGATTCTTATCTCCATTTTACAGTACACACACACACACACACACACACACACACGCACAAATTAATGTTCCCAAGAAGACATAAATAGTAAATGATAGACCTGACAGGCAAATCCAGTTCTATCTGATGGCAATCAGCAGAGTTTAATTATTATGCTTTCTCCTGTGAGTTAGGCAAAAGAGTTTTGCTATGATTGTGATTTGCAGGTTACCTACAACATGCTACAAATACTTCAACATCTACAGCTTTCTCACTCCTATCCTGCCTTACTCTCTTCGTGATATTTTCTTCTTGCCAAAGTTTTCCTATTTAGTAATTTATTATATCTATTTGGTAGTCCTTTTTAAAGCCTGTAGGGTGAAGATGAATAAATAAAATCAGCAAGTTGTCTTATATACATATGACTTTAAAGATTTAACAAAGAAAAAAAACAAAACAAAACACTGGGAGATGATATTGATCAAGTTATGTTTTGTACATGTATATATATGGCATAATGAATCCTACTATTACCCATAATTATAATGTGCCCATATACATTTTTAAGACAAATGCAAACTTAGCTCTGAAGTAAAATGCATCGGGCACTTAGTAACATATCCCACATTGCAGTATTGAGTAAAGATAGGAAGTAGAGCATATAGAATACCTAAAATGGTATTACTAATAGCCTAGAATTGATTCCTCTATTTTGAAATTCTGAAGGCATTAGATAGCACAATTTCTGGTGAAAGCTCTTCAGTCAGCAAACGTCATTAAGACCTTTACAATCCATCTTATTCACAAGCACCCCTGAGAACAGAGTGCCCACTCACAATGATTAGTTAGTGGGTCAGCCTGAATCATAAGGAAAAATGCACCTGACTGAATCACCAATTCCACTTCCTGCAGCACCTGGTTTTTCTTGGCTGACTGCCATTCACAAACTGCCCCAGCCAAAGCCCGTTTAGCTTGTGGTATCTGATAAGGTCAAAACTAGAGGTAGCAAGGTAGTAAGATTCACCAAGGTCCTTGTTCAAGGGTCGGGAAATCCATTCCTATCTAGAAGGGATGCACATATATGCATACAGTTTTATGATATAACTCCCAAAGCCCCTGTCACGGGGCACTGGAGAGCAATACAGGAAACTACTAGTCTATATCTAAGTGAGTACTGGGTTTATTACATTTCAAGAGTATTGACGTACAAAGTGTCTGATAAATGTGGTTATTGAACTTGTGAGTCATCAATCCCACCACTGATCTCGTATGAGAATTATCCTGCTTGCTAGACAGCCAAAAATCCTCTTGGCACCTCTTCCCCCAAAGTTTAACCAAGTCTCCTTGCCTTTTGACTAGAGAAATGGCTCTCATCTGTGTGAGCTGAGGAAGAAAATTTACTTAAATGAATATATTTTAAAATTGTATTTTTGTAGCTGGAGGAAGATAAGAGAGAAGCCAACATAGATAAGCCCCTACTTGTTTGCATTCACATTCATAATGACTGTACCAGGATATGAAACCTATAGGTTCAGGTCCCTAATGGCAATGCTCCATTGGATGAGCCATCTCTCGTGAATTGTCTTACACTAAGTCATCTTATAGAGACTGATCTATCAGACATTTACAATAAGAAAGCCAGCCATCGGGAAGGTTGGCAGATCAACAATCTTTCTTCCATCATTGAATCCTGTGGAGAGGAAGTCATCTATAGTTTGCTTTGCGAGGAGCGTGGATGAAACCAGAACTCAGGTCTAAGCTGATCTTCAATAGCAGGAGACACTCAGCCAATAGAGGAGAGTCTTGTCAACTCTCCTCTCATCGCTGTGGCTTTTATGACTCGGCCTTTTCTGAGTCCGGGGTTGATGAACCTTGTCATCAAAGCAGCTTCCTCCAAAAGAAGAAAGGAAACACTATTTGAGATTCCATATACTGAGTTGCAAAGACACAATCACACGTCAGAGTACATTCACTGGAGTGTTGGTTGTTCCCAAATTCTCCAGTCATCGTAGATGGTTCATCATATCCATTGTGTAAGAATTTTCCAATTGAACATTAAGGAAAATTAATTTTTTAAAATCAAACATTTTATTTTCAAAATAAAACCGACATTAGCTTTCAATTTCAACCTTTTAAGATCCACATTCGCAAACTACAAAAAAGCAATTGACTAGATTGTATTCATTTCATACAAGGCCATCTAATATATTTACTATACGATGCGTTATTATTTTAGACACACAGACACACACACACACACACAATAGCCATAAATTTACCCACAAATGGAAAGTGGTGATTTTTATGTCCTTTGCTATTTAAGTTGACCCTAACAGTAAGGCTTTAAAAAAATTAAAATGCCTAATCTTGGACTTTCCAAGGTGTTTACGAGTCTCTGGCTATGACACTCTAACTCTGCTTCAAAGGACAGATTTACAAAATCTGCCTCAGGTATAACAACTGCATTGCTAAATGGGCCCTACCTGATTGTGTTGTCTGCTCCTTTTCCTGCTTTGTGGACAAATTCTTATTTATGTAATCATGACATTTAAGTACTAGATGAGACCCAAAGAAATTCCAGTTAAGCCTTCTGCTTCAACCCACACCACATCAGCTTACCTAGGCTTTACCTCCTCAATTCTTAAAGATTTCCTGGAGCAAAGACCCACAATTTCCCTCTCTCGTAAGTTCTAGAGTTTAATCAAGAAGTTCTTTCTGGTATGTGAATATAAGCTTTCTTGTGGCAATTTAAGCCCATTTCTATTTCCAATCTCTATGGAAATAGAGAACAAATACTTAGTTCTTTAATAAATAACATTCCATAGACTTGAAAACACTTAAGTTATCGCTAATTGCTTTTTTTCCAAATTAAATTCCCCAAAGTCCTTTAACTTTTTTTTCCCATCTATTCTATTTCCCAAAGTTTGAATTATCTTAATTTCTTTCTGGGTGCTTAATAAATTTTGTAACTCCCATGTAAATTATAGATAGGTCCAACCATACTTAAAATATCTTAATTCTCCAGTCATGTCTCCAAATATTTTATCCTATCCTATTCTATATTTTATCCTATATTATTAAATTGTGACTACATCTAATATATTCACATTAGGAGGGTAAAGAAACAGTATGTCCTGGACCACCCTAATGGCTCTGTCTCCTGTTTAATTTTAGTTTGGGATTGCTGACACTCAAAACCTACATCTAATATTTCCCTTTACATTTAGGCTCTTAGCTTTTCTGAAGTAGAAATCATCAGGCCAACTAAAGCAGGGTGTTCCACCTTCAATCCAAATTCAAAATTCTTCCAAAGAGTCTAAAGTCATTGCTTCAGCCCTTGGGACCAATTCAATACTATGCCAAACACCAAGTCTTTTTTTCTATGGTCTCTCTGGAGGTTGAACACTCCCGTGAGCAGCTTAAACTTACAGAAGAGGTTCTCCTTACTCCTGTGTGGCTTCATACCAGGAGTGAAGTAAGTTATTTTAACAATTCAGTTGAGACAGAACCTCTACGTGAAAACTTATAAGTGTAAAGAGCAAAAAGATGCTGAGGAAGGGCCCCTCCCCCCAAATAACAAGGAAAATAAAAGGAGACATGTTTTATGATATCCATCACCTGGGGTCATTATTGTTATTTTTCACGAAATTCCTGTAGGGATAATAGAATGAAGCTAAGGATTGGAGAAGCAGTGACTAGGAATTTGAGATAAGAACTACAATGAGGAAAAGGCTAAACTTCATTCATTTAAACCGTAAGAATTCAACCACGTGTCCTTCATTCCTGTAGCTTGTATTTCATTCTTTTTTTTTTTTAATTATTTTATTGTTGGTTGTTCATAACATTACATAGTTCTTAACATACCATATTTCACAGATTGATTCAAGTGGGTTATGAACTCCCATTTTTACCCCGTATACAGATTGCTGTGTCACATCAGTTACATTTCCATTGCTTTACAAATTGCCTTTCTAGTGATTGATGTATTCTGCTGTCTATCCCATTCTCCACTGTCCCCTCACCCCTCCCCTCCCCTCCCCTCCCCTACTCTCTCTCCATCCCCTCTACTATAAATCGTTTCTTCCACTTATATAATTTTCCTCCTACTCCTCCTTTCCTCTTATATGTAATTGTGTATAACCCTGAGGCTCACCTTCCAGTTCCATGCAATTTCCCTTAACTCTCACTTTCCCTCCCGCCTATCATCCCTGTTTATTTCATTCTTTAGTCACGTACTTAGATCTGCACAGCTTGGGGCAGAGGAGGACAGGCACTGGGGTCAGGTTCTGTTCAACTCCTGACTTTGCCACTTTGAGTTCTGTGATAAACTTTTCTAATATCTGGGTCCTTTCTTTTTTTCTTTTAAGATCTCTATCATATGGGGCTGGGGATGTGGCTCAAGCGGTAATGCACTCGCCTGGCATGTGCGGGTCACTGGGTTCCATCCTCAGCACCACATAAAAATAAAATAAAGATGTTGTGTCCACCAAAAACTGAAAAATAAATATTAAAAAATTCTCTCTCTTCCTTTAAAAAAAATCTCTACCATATATACTTAATATATATATGGAGCATTTATGTAAATTCTTCACAAATATTGCTTCATCAACTCCTCATAACAACCTAGTGAGGCAGAAGTTATTAAAAGTCTCTGGTTAATGAAGATTCAGGGATAGTAAGTACATTGGTCAAGGTCACACACCTGGAAAAAGGAAGATTCAGGCTCTGGGCACAGGTGGCCTGGATTCAGGCTCTGCTTTCAACTGCCATTGCTGGGGTTGTCATTGGGAAGAGCAGAAATAACTTAAGTTGCCTGGAAAACACTAAATACTCGACACACAGCGGAGCTTGTGTGTGTGTGTGTGTTCGTAAGTATGACCCTAATGTCATTTTCCAAGGTGAAGTATGTGTGGATTTCCAAGGGGGTATAGGAAGTGACATTGCTCATCAGTAGGTGGAGCTCTTTCCTCTAATTATGTATTTACCCCCCACCACCAACCACCACCGCCCCCACCACTGCATTGTGAGGTAGAGGGATAATGCTCCATATGTCAAATATTAAACTAAAACTCCATCCGCCTCCATCATAAAACTGCATAAAAGGTCTATAACAACATTGGAAGTAATTGTGTTTTATCACACAGCATCTAGACAGAATCAATAGTCTAATAATGCTTACTTTGTGCTTCTTTTCAGTTGAATAAAGTTAAATATGTGTGTTATGTGAATATATGTTGAAAATAAAAGATCTATGCTGTGCCACACATGTAAGGGCTATTAAAACGTTTAGCTTATATGGTCATAACAATTCATACTCAATTCCTTGCCTGAGGAAAGCAGGTCTAGAAAAATCAGACACACCTATCAGATTAGAAGAGTGAGGCTGGAGAATCAGATGAAGTTAAATGAATGATCATTGTTGGGATATAGGAATTTTAGATCTTTCTCTAGTGCTTTCTTCCCTATCATATGCTGGCAATCACTGATCCTCCACCAGTAACCATTGCTTTCTTTTTTTCTTCTGTGCTGTACTGAAAATCTGTGTGGCTGTGTCAAGAGGCAGTGTCATTCGGAGATAAGAACACTGGATTCAAACTCTGTCTTTGTTTTTTATCAGCTATGTGAGCTGATAAATAACAGACAGTCTCATTTACTCTGACTGTGCTTTGGTTTTGTTTATTGGGAATACTGATTGGACCTGCTTAATAGTATAACCGAGGGACATAAATGACTTGATCCAGATAGAGTATTTGGACCTATTCCCAGCCCTTACACAGAATACAACAATTGTGAAAAGTTATTAGCTACTTTTCTCTCCCTGTTCTTCCTTTCTGGCTCCCTTCATCCCACAAACATTTTTGCAGCACTCATGTGGAACAAGGAAGTCACTGAGGGAGACATTAGAAACACAAAGCCAAGACTTAAAGTTTGGCTTTCATTTCCAGTTATGCTACTAGAAACAGAAAAGATCCAGCCACAGCTTCAGGGAACTCAACAGAAAGAAGGAAGGAGAACAGGTGAGCAGAGTCCACTGTCACCCATGCATTTTTTTTTCTCTTTTCCCCAGGGGAAGAAACCATTCATTCATTCAGCAAGTGATTATCAAGCACGTATTCTGTTCAGCACATAGTGTTAAATGCTAGGGAATTAAAAATAAAAGTGAGTCAGATATGGATTGCACTCTCTGACAACCAAAATCTAATTCAGAAAATAAGAAATGTAATAAGTAAATGACAGACACAGAAAATATGCATCATAAGGAAGGGGCGAAATTCTTTTATAGTACATTCACACTGTTAATATGGCAATCTCAACATTTATTGAATACAGAGTTATGGATGTAATAGGCTCGCATTTTGAAAACGTTGTGTCAGTATAGAAAATTATCAAGAAAAAACTATTCAGGTGTAGTGGTGCATGCCTGTAATCCCAATGACTCAGAAGGCTGAGACAGGAGGATCACAAGTTTGAGGCCAGCCTCAGCAACTTAGCAAGACCCTCTCTCAAAATAAAAAGTGAAAAGGGCAGTGATAGAGCACCCCTGGGTCCAATTCCAGTATTGGAAAAAGCAAAAGAAAGAGAGAAAGAGAAAGAAACTGTGAGTGGAATAATATGTATTCACATATCTTTATTTTCATCTTTCCTTAGCAATTTTATTATAATATTTTAATCAGAGAAATCTTACTGAAGAAAAAAGATTATTAAATACCTTCCAATTTCCTGCTAGAAAGCTCAAATAGCCTATCTTTAGGTGGGGCAATTTAGTGGGGGAAAAAATGGTGCAGATAGGAGACAGAGGTCTCATCCTTACACTTGTTTGAACTTGAACAATTCATTTAACCTCAGTTTGTTGTCTATAAGATGGGGATCATAATAACTATTGCTAAAATCTCATGAATGCTAAAAAGATATACTGAAATAATAAATAGGACTGCTGAATTATAAATTCTTCTGAAAGCAGGAGGCTGTATAACTAAAGCAATAGAGTAGATAATGCAGAAAATTGACCTTCAATATTGGTTAAAAAAAAAAGAAATCATTGCCCTGTGTAAGCACATATTCCATGTTAGCTAAACTTTGCCCAGGTAAGCACTTTGCATTCTTATTCCTGGATCCCTTCAGCACCTGGGACCATGTTTTGCATATGATAAAGATTCAGTTAGTTTCATTGTTAGAATGATTCCTAGAGTTTTAATAATCTTAAGGAGTTTTGGCAAATAAATTTTTAAATTTATTTATTATATTGAAGTCAATTTGAATCCCATTCCATTTATAATAGTTATCAATTATCCATTCCATTCCCATATCTGAGCATTTATTAAGCACCCCATTGCCATCCATACTTTTCTTCTAAAAACAGAACGTGACATATAGAAAACTACGTTATTCTAAATAGTTGTCACTTTAAGCAATGAAGTCAGTGACCTGAAAATTAAACTTGATTTAATCCCTGTTCTCTTTTCTCACTGACATTATGATTTTTTGGCAACTTTATGTTCCTTATGTGGTAGAAATTGCTTCCTGTTGTTTGGTTTTGTTGGTGGTGGTGGGTCTTTTTTTTGGGGGGGGGTACCTGGGATTGGACTCAGGGGCACTTGGCCACCAAGCCACATCCCTAGCCCTGTTTTTATTTTAGTTAGAGACAGGGTCTCACTGAGTTGCTTAGTGCCTCACTTTTGCTGAGACTGGCTTTGAACTCAAGATCCTCCTGCCTAGGCCTCCCGAGCTGCTGGGATTACAGGTGTGCCTCATTGCACCTGGCTTCTTTGCGTTGAATGGACTCGAATTCAAACTCTTAGGGAAAGAATTTGGACGTAGGCTTTCAATTGCTCTTTAAGGCTACTAGTATTTGGGGGTTCTTGTAATTCACATTGACTTCTGCATTTTTTTTCCCTAACAAATGAGGCTGATAATTCAGGTCATCTATTTAATTTGAAAAGATGTTATGAGGATTCTATTCCAATGCTGTTAAGCATTTTGGTATCCCGGATGATAGAAGATGTAAGGGCATGTGTAACAACCACAGATTAAAATGCTGCCTCTGGGTTTACCCATCAATCAGCTGTAGGAAAGAATAAAAAGAAATTGCACAATCTCAACTTTTTCTTCTCAGCTCTCTTTTTTAACATTTTTTTATTTTTTTTCAACTTTCTCTTTTTAAGTCTCATTTACATACAAACCTAAAATACCTTTCTATAGATCTTTTGCCTATTTTATATTGAAGTTAAGAACCTAGATAAGGAGAGGAAGGTAAAAGTCTGCCAGAGGAAAAGTCCACAGAAATAAGCATCTGTACCTAGAAAATACAGGGACAGCGTATTAATGTATCTCTTGAAGGAGTTCTAAATGTTTTTTTTTTTTTGTCTTGTGTTAAATGCCATTGCTAATCCTAACTCCACCTCAAAAAAAAAAAAGTATAGAAAGGAGTAACAAACTAAAATTTCATGGTTCTAGTAAAACAAAGCAGGTAACTAATGTAAAGGATGCTAACTTCTTGAATGTTTTACTTAAAAAATTTAAGCTGTGATCTAAAAAAATCTAAACTAATGTGATTCCTTCAGTTATCATAAGGTATTAACAGGAAACTGTGTGCAGGGCTGGCACACCTGATTTTTCCTCCTCATGGTGCCAATTTGGGGCTTTAAAGGAACAGAGAAACTTGTTTCTTCTCCTTATCTTATTAATATTCAACTCACAGTACAAATTCCACAGTACAAACTTTCGAAGACCCTAGTATACGCACAGAGAGAGAAACAGGGTAATGGGACCCTCCATGGTTAATTTCCTTACAAATGGTAGCAGGAGTCATTTTCAGATGGTGAGCTTATGTGTGTTAAGGATGCAGGATGTAAAGTTACCAGGGCAAATATTAGCAACAGCAAGTCTAGAGGTAAGTACATTTTAGAATCGGAGCCCAATACAAACTCCCCAGATCTAGTTTGCCATTAAAGTTGAGGATATAACAGAAATGTTTGACAACCTGATAACTATGACTCATGGAAAGTCTTTAACCAGTCCCCTCCCCACTCCCAACCCCACCACCAACCTTCACCTTCTCCATTTCTATAATAGCAGGAGTCTGTTTTACTGGCTCATAGTGATATCCAAAGAACCACCCATTTTTCATTACCAGCTTCAGTTAAAAACTGTACAAATGGCAAGCCCTATTATACGGCAAGATTAATTTGATATGGATGCTTTTATTTTATAATTTTTAAAAAGTTGGCTAGATGATCAAAAGTGTACATTTGTGTGTGCTAACTTCTTCAGGAAGGAAAGATATGAGGGAAAACTATCTTGAAAACTGATTCAAGCATTCTGCTTAATTTGGGGATTGGAGAATAGATGATGCAAATTCAAAATAGACAAAAATTCTAGCAATCCCAGGTTATCAGTGACAGTTAAAAAAATCAGTTTGTTATTTTAGTTAGATGTTATTGTTCAATGAGGGTCACTATATATTTTACTTGTGATTGCCAATTTCCTTCCTCTTTTTTTCTCCTTTTCTTTTCTTTTTTCCTTGAGGCATGAGCCCTCTAGTTTGCCTAGAATGCCCTTAACCTCCCAGATTCAAGCAATCCCCCTGCCTCAGCATCCTGAGCAACTGGAACTACAGGAGCATGCTACTGCACCCAGCTGCCAATTTTCATTATAAATAAAAACTCACAGCCGTAAAACCTTGATGGAGTTTGTTCAGTCTCTGAAAATTCAATAAACACTTAGGAATCTTATAATACCTCAGTTCATTATAATAAATCAGAGTCATCATTGTCTGGAGTATCAGGTTTAGAAGATCAAATAATTACTACAGCCCTGATTACCTGCCCTGGAATCTTTCTAAAAATCATTTTTTCCCTTAATATTCCTTGCTTATTTTCCCTTTGTCTTTAGTAAAAGCAAATTTCAGAAAAGCCAGGATAAAATTGTACTGGTGGTTTTGGTTTCTGAGATTCTGATTCATAGATGAAAGTTCCAGATTCTTGGAAAGGAAAGAGAATGAGTGTTCAAGGTCTGTGCATGCCAGTAACCAGCCAAGTGGCCTTGAGGACCCCCCTTTAACTTCCTGAATATTAGATTCTTCATCAATTAAAGAAAAGGATAACAGAAGTGACCTCCTTACAACTCTCACATACTTTTTTATTTTTTAATGATACTTAGAGTGGTAAAGATACTTGTGAAAATTTTTAGAAATGTAATTTAGTGTAAATATGAACCAATTAGGGTCAGGAGGCTGGACTATAGTTACCCATATCACTAACCAACTGAGTGGCCAAGTCAAATTAAACCCTTTCTGAAATAGGGGAGAATACAAAGAAATTAAATAAATGTTTTAAAAGCTGAGTGATTTCATGCAAGCCACTTATTAACCTTTCCAGATCTCAATTTTCTCATCTAAAATACAAAAGTGCTTGACTAAATAATCTCTGGAATCTTTTAGCTCTAAGTGTCAATGTTTCTACATCATGTTACAAAAAATAATGACCATTTCTGTTTTCAAGATTTACCTTATCACTATGATGATCAAATAGTGATTTTCTACACTAATCACTGTAAAAATGGACTCATGAGGGCTGGGGAGGTGGCTCAAGCGGTAGCACGCTCACCTGGCATGTGTGTGGCCCGGGTTCGATCCTCAGCACCACATACAAACAAAGATGTTGTGTCCGCCAATAACTAAAAAATAAATATTAAAAAAATGGACTCATGAGCAAGAGACAATTTCTGATAGGGTCACCTGTAGTTCTTCAAAATAATTAATATTATGCAGGTATTCTTTGCCAGGAAAACCAAATCTTGCTGATGAGACATTTCATTCATATTCATTCTGTACATGCTCATTGAGCTTTTTCTGCTTTCAGAAATGATGACTAAAACGTTTGACGAAAATATATTCCACTTTAAAAAACAAAACACTTAACTTTCTTTGTGCTTCTGTAACTATAAAAATTGTGACCATAGATACTTACCTCCATTATAGGAGAGCTTTGATGACTCAGAGCATTTGTTAGGTGCATTGAGGTCCTTGATGGAAGGCGCGCCATCTGCTGCAGAGTGTAATTAACATTATGAGTTTACCAAAAGAAACACAAGAGTCATTGTTAAAGAGCATCATGGGGGCTGTCTCAACCTTTAGTCATGAGACACCTCTGATGTAGAGAAAGGTAATGGTTTATAATAACTCCTAAAAGTAACTTGGATCTGGAAAGAGTGAGTTGTTTTTAAACTCAGCACCATCTTTTCATTAATTAGAGGAGTAGCCATGGTAATGTATTCAACAGGCTTTATTTTTGAACTAATATGAAAAACAATTGAGTACCATGCTCCAGAGGAAGTATTGGATTCTGTGAAGGCTAGGGAGGGTAATATATGAATTAGGCAAGCTATTCTTTAGGGAGTACAGTTGCTGTAGAGCTAGGAGATTTTTTGTCCCTTTGGTTAAGCGTGACACACTAAGGCAACATCAGTGGGAAGGGCATCCACTCCAAAGATCTCCCTGCTTGCTTGACAATGCCAAGTAGAAGTTGATCTTAATCCCAGCACCCTGTCTGGGAGGCAAGGAAAGCTCTGGGCAGGTCTCAGGGATCGAGAGAATGACTGTCAAGCAGTTCCCATGGGTCATACCTAACAGTGCTGTGCATGTTTAGGTACTTGGTAAGAATTCTTAATGTGCCGGATGGTGTGCCTGACAGAGATATGCGATTATACTGATGACTTGGAAACCAGGGGCGAATGCACTCACAAATGAGCTGCAGTTGACAGTTGCATGTCCCTTACCTCCGATAATAAAGAAGAAAAATTGGAAACAAAATTTCCATTCTTATTCCAGACATATCTTTTTTTTGGGGGGGAGGGGACTCCCAATACTAGAGATAAAAATAGATGATGAAAAGAATTAATTGATAAGCTTTCCAAGTAATTACACAAATTCATGTTTATAAAGTATACTGTTCAAAAGTAGAGCTTGAAGTAATAAGAAGATGAAAATAATAATAGAATGAGAATTAAATATTATACATGGCCCATTAGTTTTTAATTGTGTTTCTGGCATTATTCAATTCACTATTGGAATAATAAGATTCAACTTTCTGTAAAATTATTTGACTGCGGGTTTTGTGAGGAAAAAAGGATGAATAAATGGAGCACAAGAAATGTTTATGGCAGTGAAACTGTTCTTTATGTCACTGTAATGATGGATACTTGACATTGTGCATTTATCAAAACCCACAGAACTGGAGAGTACAAAGAGTGAAATCTGATGTCTACTGTGAACTTTAGTTAATAATAATATAACCATATTGGTTCACCGATTGTAAAAATGTGCCACAATAAAGCAAGATGTTAATAGGAGAAACTGTGCGGCTTGGGGAGAGAGGAGGTAATAGAAACTCTTTCTGCTTGGTTTTTCTGATAAAACTGCTCTTGAAGTCTATTTTAAAAATTTGAAATATTATCCATTCTCAAAAAGTTGGGGAAAATTTCATGTTTCTACATACATACACAATTTGAACAAAGGAAGCTAAGGAGGTTGTAATTTTAAAAATAATAATAGTGGGCTGGGGATGTGGCTCAAGCAGTAGCACCCTCACCTGGCATGCGTGGGGCACTGGGTTTGATCCTCAGCACCACATAAGATAAAGATGTTGTGTCCACCGAAAACTAAAAAATAAATATTAAAAAAATTCTCTCTCTCTCTCTCTCTCTCTCTCTCTGTCTCTCTCTGTCTCTCTCTCAAAATAATAATAATAATAATAATAATAATAATAATAGTACCTCCTTATTATAGAAACAATGTGCCACCTTCTCGACACACTGGTCAAACTATACCTTTGACCCATTCATACTTGCAACATCTTCAAAAGAAGCAATAGTATCACCAAGCTCTTAGTATATTCTAAACCAAAAAAATGACTTGAAGTGCCAGTTTTTAACATAAATATCAGTGATGATCGCCATGAAATTTATACCTCTATATTAACCTCAGAACAAAAGGTAAAATATTTAAAATCATATAAAATTTCTATGTTTGGGGCAATGTAGATATAGTTATAAGGTAAACAGGGAAGAGAGTTAGATCAAACAGATGACTGAATTCTGTGTTCTGGATTTTTATACTTCCTATTCTGGGAATCTCATAACCCAAGCTTTAAATATTATGGGAAAGTGGTAGCAAGACTCTGTTCCTTAAGGTAAATCATCTAGAATCAAATGGTTATGGTATAGTAATACCATTTCATATTTACCCAATGCCTTTATTCCTCAGTCATTGCAAGAATAGGTAGTTCAATTATGTTATAAAAGATAATGCCAGTGATGGTAAACCCTTGTGTGAAAATTTTAAGGATTAACAGCATCCAAAACTTATAAACTCTACATTGAGTGCACTTAAATTTAAAGCAATATCTTCATGGTCCTTCTCTAGATACTATTGTCGTTTGAGGTGGTGGGGTGACATGCAGTAGTGTCACTCAGATCATTCTCATGTGGCTAACCCAGGAAAAATTAAGAAATATAACAAATTTGACTTTGTACAACATCCAGGGATAACATTTCCTTTATTCTCAGAAAATTTCTTGGTTCCCTTCCTGACCCTAAAACCTTTGCCACTCCTATCCCGGTCTCATGTTGATGAGCTGAAGAACAGAGCCCTACCTATGATGTCCCCTCATGGATCTACCCTCCTCATTGTCCTTCCTGGGCCTCCACATACACCACCCATTGATTTACTCATTCTTCATTCACTCATTTTGTTCTTATTCATTCAATCACATATATTCAACGAGTACATGCTGAGCGCCTACTATAAACTCGGCACCAGGCTAGGCTCCAGGATATTGCAAACCATAAAGGAGATGTAGTTCCTAGATTCTTGGAGTCTATAGTCTATCTAGAAGAATAAACAACAAAGGGGTTGGGGATTTAGCTCCCTGGCAGAGTGCTTGCCTAGCACACGCAAGGCCCTGAGTTTGGTCCTCGGCCCTGAAAAAAAATAAAAATAAAAAATCACACAAATTTGTAATTAATTAAAATATTTATAAGCATTACAAAGGACAACTTAAGGTCCTAAGAACATGCAAAATAGAGGGAGCTAGCCTGGTGGGGTCTGAATGAGAGGTGACCAAGAGAAGTTCAAGTCTCTGATTTTTCTTTCTTTTTTTTCTTTTCTTTCTTTCTTTTTATTTTTTTAAGTTTAGTCTAGCATGTCATCAACATACTGAAGTCTGCCAATCTTATATCTCATTTTTTAAGACAAAGCTCCCTATTCCTTTAAAAGATGCAATTAGCTAATGCAGTAAATTCACTGTAGTATTGATATGCTGTGGAAGCAAAGCTCCCAATGATACTTTCAGAAGACCCTCTTCTTTGAACAGTCCCCCTGGATTCATGTCTGAAGAGGTGTCAAGCCCCTCTGGCGTCTGTGTCTCTAACTGGGGTGGGGGGAGTGTGAGGTCATTTGTGATGGGAAAGCTGTGGATGAGCTGATTTAGACAGTGGTTCGTGCTGCAGTCAGCTGCCTACTTTATCTTTACCAGTGTCATATCCTCAGACTTATGTAAACGAAGCAAAGATGGACGCTAGTGGTGCATACCAGGTCTCACAACTTGCCCATAACCAGAAAAGTCCCTGAGAAAAGTCACAATGACTGACCTTAGTGGTGATGACCAAAAGTCACCTTTTGTATATCTTCATAGAAGGTCCTCACAGTTATCTCTTAGCCTTGGGTCACCTAACTAGATAGACTTTATTGGAGGAGCCATAAAAGCTGGGGGAATCCGGAGTGTTATTGATCAGCCAGCAAGCCGGACCCAGCAGGCACTATGGTGGGGTAGCAGCAGTTTGACTCCAATGTCCTCCATGAATGCCTCCATTCTGAATACCCCATGTCACAAGCAACAGCACATTTGGTGTTATCTTTTGGATGCCCCAAAGTCTGCATTAGTCACAATATCCTTACCTCCTAATCAAAATTCACCTATCCCCTGTAACATTCTCAAAAACCTGTCTCTACAGTACAGTTGTTATGTCACCTAAGTAGTCAGCTAATAGAAATATAGAGAACGACTTGATTATGCTTGTCCTAATATCCACATACAAAATCCCTCTCTCCTTCACATTTCAATTTTTCTGGGATTTTTTTATTTATTTATTTTTTAATTTTATTTTTTTATTGGTTGTTCACAACATTACAAAGCTCTTGACATATCATATTTCATACATTAGATTGAAGTGGGTTATGAACCCCCAATTTTACCCCAAATGCAGATTGCAGAATCACGTCGGTTACACATCCACAATTTTACATAATGCCCTATTAGTAATTGTTGGATTCTGCTACCTTTCCTATCCCCTACTATCCCCCCTCCCCTCCCCTCACATCTTCTCTCTCTACCCCATCTACTGTAATTCATTTCTCTCCTTGTTTATTTTCCCATTCCCCTCACAACCTCTTATATGTAATTTTGTATAGCAATGAGGGTCTCCCTTCATTTCCATGCAGTTTCCCTTTTCTCTCCCTTTCCCTCCCATCTCATGTCTCTGTTTAATGTTAATCTTTTCTTCCTACTCTTCCTCCCTGCTCTGTTCATAGTTGCTCTCATTATATCAAAGAAGACATTTGGTATTTGTTTTTTAGGGATTGGCTAGCTTCACTAAGCATAATCTGCTCTAGTGCCATCCATTTCCCTGCAAATTCTATGATTTTGTCATTTTTTATTGCTGCATAGTACTCCATTGTGTATAGATGCCACATTTTTTTTTATCCATTCATCTATTGAAGGGCATCTGGGTTGGTTCCACAGTCTAGCTATTGTGAATTGTGCTGCTATGAACATCGATGTGGCAGTATCCCTGTAGCATGCTCTTTTAAGGTCTTCAGGGAATAGTCTGAGAAGGGCAATAGATGGGTCAAATGGTGGTTCCATTCCCAGCTTTCCCAGGAATCTCCAAACTGCTTTCCAAATTGGCAGCACCAATTTGCAGTCCCACCAGCAGTGTACAAGAGTACCCTTTTCCCCACATCCTCGCCAGCACTTGTTGTTGTTTGACTTCATAGTGGCTGCCAATCTTACTGGAGTGAGATGGTATCTTAGGGTGGTTTTGATTTGCATTTCTCTGACTGCTAGAGATGGTGAGCATTTTTTCATGTACTTGTTGATTGATTGTATATCCTCCTCTGAGAAGTGTCTTCTGGGATTTTTTTAAATGATTAATTTTTAAAAAATTTTTATTGTTGGTTGTTCAAAACATTACATAGTTCTTGACATATCATATTTCACACTTTGATTCAAGTGGGTTATGAACTCCCATTTTTACCCCATATACAGATTGCAGAATCACATCAGTTACACTTCCATTGATTTACATATTGCCATACTAGTGTCTGTTGTATTCTTCTGCCTTTCCTATCCTCTACTATCCCCCCTCCCCTCCCCTCCCCTCACCTCCTCTCTCTCTACCCCCTCTACTGTAATTCATTTCTCCCCCTTGTATTATTTTTCCCTTTCCCCTCACTTCCTCTTGTATGTAATTTTGTATAACCCTGAGGGTCTCCTTCCATTTCCATGCAATTTCCCTTCTCTCTCCCTTTCCCTCCCACCTCTCATCCCTGTTTAATGTTAATCTTCTTCTCATGCTCTTCCTCCCTGCTCTGTTCTTAGCTGTTCTCCTTATATCAAAGAAGACATTTGGCATTTGTTTTTTAGGGATTGGCTAGCTTCACTTAGCATAATCTGCTCTAATGCCATCCATTTCCCTGCAAATTCCATGATTTTGTCAAAAAAAATGATTAATATGAAATGAACTTTGAGTTATTTCTTAGGCTATAATCTATTGCTGTATATGAATTAGAAAATTTTAAAAGTATTGGTCCTATTGATGTATTTCTCCTTCTAGGAATTTTAATTTTATAGGCTTCTAACTCCTCCCAACCCTGATCAGCTAGCAAGGTATCTCATGATCAGCCTTTTTTTTTTTTTTTACTTTCTTTTCCTTTTCTCTCTCTTTTTTTTTTTTACCCCCCACTAGAAACTTTTCCTGACAGACATTGGAACCCTCTCCTCCATCTGTAAGTTAGTTCTTTAAGTGCATCCTGTTTTCCCAGACTTCAAATATGCACACATTCTGTCATTGCTTTTTTTTTTTTTTTTTTAGGAAGTATTTCAAGCCCTCACAAAGAATAGAAAATAGTGTGATGGTCATATACTTACCCAAAGCTCATATTTACCACATGTTAATATTTTTCTGTTTCCCACAAATCTCTTTTAAAGAAGACACATCACAGGCCCGGTCAACTGCCCTATCTTAATCCTGCCTTCTGCCAGATGAAAGCAGTGTTCTGCAGTGTGTGTCCTTTGCTTTTATCCTACATGTATTTGCTTATGAACATTATTTAGAATGTTTCTTGGGATTTTCAAACTTGGGCCTATGAAATACTGTGTGTATTAATATTTTCTACCACCATCTCTGTTGCTAACATGTAAATCCAGTTCATCCATTTAAACCCCTTATTTCCATTATATGAACATATCATAATTTAATGATGTATTCAGGGTAGGTGAAACACACAGGGAGGTAAATGTACACGTAGGTATTTTCAATTTTGTGCTTTTACAAAAAGTAAACATCTCTCAAATACTTCCTTGGGCATGTGTGAGAGTTTCTCTCAATGCTATCTGCCTAAGCATAGAGTCAGTGGGCCACAGGTGAGAGGTATCTTCAGATTTACTGGATGGTTACAATTCCTGTAAATGACTAAGAATTAGTAGACAGAGTATAGAAGGAGTTCCCAAAAACATGTAAGAAAAAAACAAATGATCCAATCAGAAATGAGCAAAGGCTGTATACAGGCAATTGAGTCAAAAGAAACCTCAGTTGGCTGTTAAGTGTTAGAAATATATTCGACTCAGTAGTGATCCATGGGAAATCAAATGAAAGCAAACAAACAATTCACATATTTTGTCTATACCAAAATGGCAAAATTTTAAAGGCCTGGAAAAAAAAAGATCCTAAGACAGGAATTACAGGAGTCCTCTATAAAAGGATAGGGAAGTAAGGGAGACTCCCTGGGCTTTTGTAATTTTATCTGTAAATTGAAGATGATCTTTAGAGGTCCTGCAAATCCTAACAGTTTCTTGACCTCCTCTTTCTGTTGGATTAAATATGATTCTACCAGCACTGGACTCTGAAATAAAGAATAAAGGAGACACAGAATTCATTTCACCCAGCAAGAGGGGCCCTGCTCATATTGATGGGCCCTGCTTTGAGGTATTCATTGGTTCTTTATTGGTTTTTCTCCCAAATATTTATTAGCAATGTACTAGATGGTAGATGTCTGGCAAATCACTTTCCCCAAAGGACTTATGGGGGAATGAAAAATAAAAACTCGTAAAGAGACCATCCTATCCGCAGAGATAAATGGAGGGTGTACAGCTGAGGGGCAATAGAAGGCACCCTAACTCAGAGGGGGAAACAACAGAGGGATTCTGCTTAGGGTTCCTAAAAACAGAGCCAGGAACTAAGGGAGACTTAAAAGCTGAGTGGCCTCATCCAGGTGTTAGGAGGAGCAAATGTCACCAAGCCAAAAACAACCAACAACTCAAGAGGGAGCGTCCTGAAGGAAAAGAGTTTGAAAGAACCGAAAGACAGTCACTGAAGGAGGCCATCAAGAAATTCAGGGTAAAGAGGTAAAAGGTATGGGTAAACTGAGTCCAAGAACACGCAGGACAAGGAGCCCAGCTAATGATCCAGGCAGGAGATGGCACAAAGCTTTGTGCCACATGTGCCAAAGAGGATGGAGCAAAATGGGGAGATCTAAGAGATTTTGGAAGGATTAGAATCAGTAGGACCTGGTTTGCTTAGACATAGGGAGTAAGGAAAGGGGAAGAATCGAGGCTTCCTTGCCTTGAACCACGTGGCAAGGAAACAATCTTCTCTGAGAGGCAGGTCATAGGTCACAGATCACAGAGCAGAATGAGGCGTTCATCTGAGGACAGTGTTGGACAGCTGAGTTTGAGGTATCTAGGAGACATCTGAGTGCAGATATGTAATGGTTCGTTGGATAAACAACATTGAAGTCTTAAGAACAGTGTTGACTCAAGGTTTAGACTTGATGAGGAACAAAACTGACCACATTTTATTGTTCTATTGTGTGCATGTAGGAATATGTTAATAACGAATTCCACTATTATGTATATTTATAATGCACCAATAAGAATTTTTAAAAAAATTATGCCAAAACTTTGCAGCTTAAAAAAAAAAAAACTTAAAAAAAAAAGACTTAGTCCTGGGAATCCTTATCATAGAGCTGGCAATTGAAACTCCACCAGTAAGCAATGTTTTCTAGCTAGAGAGAGACTTAAGAGCAAAACAAATTAAGAAGTTGTCAGAGGTAGGAGAAGAAAAACAAGACAGTGCAGTTTTCCACCTACACACATGTACAGGTAAACATAGATACAGAAAGGGTCAATACCTGCTGAGATCTATAAGAATTTTCTTCTCCCTTATTATATTACCTATTCTTCTTAAAGGTTGATTGTAACACTTGGCTTTTCAGGTAAGTCCTGTGACAGCTTGAGGGCTTTGTTCTCACAGAATTGGCTTTAAGAGATCAGTTTATGGCTACCCCAGGGCATTGGGGTGGCCCTTGGAGAATCTGGCTTACAAGTTTTGCAGTCTAGTAGGGGAGCATCTACTGTATTAGAAAGTGTCATTTCTAGATTCACCATGCTTGTCACTCACTCTTAGTGTAAGAGGCAACCCCCAGTGAACTGATTCTTCAGTGCTTAATGATAACAACTGGCTGCTGCCCTACAGAGAGGTACGGAAAGTTTCCTTGTCGACATCTGCGGAAACTTCCAAGATGGAGAATGAAACGGCCATTTAGGAATTTATCCAGTTTGGGAAGAAAAATTAAGTCTACTGGAAAGTGCGCAGGACCTAGTTCAGGATGTACCAAGAACTCTTGCCTCGAAAAGGGCACCTTCCCAGAGTCTATGTCGACCTTGAACTGAACTGCTCACAAAGAAGAGCAGCACTGAGAAAGCGTCCCTTGCTGTGCTAACCTCCTCCGTCTCCACCACATGTTCTCAAGCCGTTTATACTCTTGCTAGTCTGATAGACACTCACCGACAGAGCAGACACATTGCTGTTCAAAGACATCACAGCTTGAATTTTTAAAAAACAAAACAGAAAAAGAAATCTCTGATTTTCATTTGTTCCCTTCTATTACAGATGGCATAGTTACAAAGGTGGCCATGGTTGGCATCTTCAAATAATTCTCCCTCCAGGAACCCAATAGAAAGGCCACATCAACAAAGCGAGAAATAGATGAGGGGGTGAAGAAGAATGTGGGTTCCCAGAGAAAAGGAAATCAAGCCCTTGATCCCCCATAAATATTTCCATGGTAATGAGAGAGAACCCAACGACGACGTGTGTCAAAGCATTGTCATCCAAAAGGTATGTTTTAAAAGGTTAAGAGGAAGAAGAGAGCAGGCACCTATAGAGAAATGTTCAGTCATGTTTTCAAATCACTCATGGGTTTGAGGTGCTGAAAGGTCTGTAGGCCGGGGATTTATGCATAATCGGATCATTCAAAAACATACAAATGGCTGCCAGAGCATAGTACAATGTTCACTTTTGAAATCACAAAAAAAGCTTTGTTTTAAGGAGGCTGAATTGACTGAAGTTTAGTTTCAGTGAAGCATGTTTTTGCTTTGGGTGTCATTATTTAGCTTGGCACCCATGCCAAGGAAACCTTTTTCTTACTTTGACTGTTGTTTTTCTTCGGCTGCTACAACTGTGAAAGTCAAGGCAAGATCCCGATGCTACATATTTAAATGAGAACTGGCTCCCTGTTTACCTCGGATTCTGATAAAACCGAGTGGGGAGTATAGGGTCTTGATGGCTTGCCAGGACTTGTAAAGCTGATAGTTTTGTGCCTTGTCTCTCAAATAATCTGGAAAATCAAGTTTAGCTGGTTTGATCAAAGACTTTGCAAGTCAGATGAGAGTACTTGCATGCAATAACTATAGATACTGTATACATCGACCAGCCAAAGGCCAAGAAGCTAATAGGTCTGCCAGAGATAAAGGATTATGTATGTTATGCTTGTGAATACCAAAGGAAGGAATTCTCCATCTTAATATCGGTGGCTACGGTTTGTACTGGTTAGACATTCAGAAAAACAAAATACACTAAATCTGAGGGACTTAAGTCATGACGAAAAAGTTTTTTTAAATCCTGCTGCAATCTGCCCATTTAAATCCAGCGTGAAGTGAGGGAATGAACTACACATTTCGTACAAAGGGTTTTTCGAGAGAAAGGACAGCAGTTTTAAATAGTTGTGAGGTGAGATTGCCTCATTTTTTTTTGGAGTCCTTTTTCATCTGAGGCTTCTCACCACAGCACCTGTAGAGACAAGATGATTTTGATGGAGATTGATCTGGGTCTGGCACGCATGCTTTTTCGGACATCCTCCTTTTGGGCAAGTCGGTCATGTGGAATAAAAAAATTTTTTTTGGTTTCTCTGCCAAAAAACTGATTCCCTGGATCAGAAAACTGTATGTCTCGACGTGAGAGATCAGAAAAATTAAAACTGAAAAGGGATGTGTCAGATCATCTGCATCTGGTCTTTCTCACCAATTAGCCATCTGATTGGGTCTCACAGGCCTCTTCCAAGGCCCATGTTTTCGTTTTGATTTAACTTACTCAGAAGACACTATCTTTCTTGGCAAAACTATACACAGCTAATTTTCCTTTTTAAAAGATAATATTAAGTAATGCCTTCAAAACGGGATCTCTTAGGGAGCCACTGGATGCCCAAGTGTGAGAAAAGAATATTGTGGATACCTGCAAGGAACAGTCACTTTGACTGATTCAGAGTCCCTGAAATGAACACCAGTTCAGTTACCACTGAGAAGTCCCATGAAACAACTGTGGGAAATATTCACACACACACACACACACACACACACACACACACACACACACACAGACACCCACAGCACATTGACTTAGTATTAAACTAAATTACAGGTACAGCGGTGACATATGTAAACGAATCTGCCAGTACAAGTCACTGAATGCTACGTGCTAGGCACAATAATGGCAATGCATTATTCAAGTTTTGTACTAATTAAAGAACTACTTTGTTGCTAAGAATCAGTGTATTAAAAACATACGTTCTTATTAAGTGCATTCCCCAGAGTCAGAAAGACGAGAGGTGGATCTCAGGTTTCAGGGACTATTATTAGGTTCGCAAAGTATTTTCTTAATCGCATGCATTTTTGAAGAGGAAAGTTCGGAGTCCATATCACATAAACAAGGTCTGATTGTGTTTTAAATGGCTATCCGGGGCCTTTCTTCTTTCCACGTTGTTTTGCCTTCTCAGTCCACCAGATTTCCCTTCTCAGAATCAGAACCTGAACCAAAGTTAAACATCATAAAGAAATTTACTCAGTAAAAATGGACTTTTATGGACTGAAAAGCATTTTTACAGTGTAATCTGCATTTTTGTAAGTGCTTGTGGAAAATCCCCTATGATTGAGCGGGTACTTAAAGACTTAAAAATACACATTGCCCATGAAGCTTTCAAAAGTTGAAGGGGACAAAAGGGAAGAAAGATGCATATATCTAAACCATCGTGTGGGTATGTTGCCTCCCGGAGAACAAAAGATTGCTTTTGTGGCCTGCTGCGGGGCTCCTCACCCTGTCACCTGTCCTGGCCTCCTATTCACGTGAAACAACAACAGAACAGGCTCCTAGAGCCTTCCCAGCTTCCCCCTGTCCCTGCTCCTATCCCCTGCAACTTCTCAGTCCCCCAGTTTCTATCCCCCACCCCAGTTTTTTTTTTAAGCACTATTTTTTTTTTTTAATTTCTAAAGACTCATTTATGTGAACAACTTCTCATCAGACATGCGGATGAGCCCGAGGTTTCACGGGCGCTTCTTCTCTGAACTTGAAATGGCTGAGACACAAAAGCCCCTCTGTCTGCTCCCCTGAGAGCACATTAAACTTGTATTAATCCATAGCTCCAGAGCTTCTCTTGCTCTTGTTTTCCGGCTCACGTGTGAGACTGATGTGTGTAAAGGAGAGGGGATTCAGTGTCAGTCTTTCTGATTTGCACCTCCACAGGCTTTATTTTTGAATGAGGGAGAAATTACAGATAATTTGCCAGAAATTATGTGCTCCCATGATAACACAGAACATTTGAAGGTCTTTTTTTTTTTTTTTTCCTTCATCTGTGGACAGTGGAAAAATTTGGAGAGCTCTGGCCGAGGCAGGCTCAACGGACCTATTACTAAAGCTGCTCTCCATTCCCACTTCCTCGGGCTTTGACAAGCATGGTTCCCACATCTCTTTCTTCACTCTGCCATCCTCCCTTCCCAAGTTGTGGGATCCCAAGCACTTTCTTCCTCTCTCCTAACGTGGAAAAAGCCAATCAACTACACATCTGTCAGCGCTTGGGACAGCAGGTGCTGAAAGTGGAGACCTACCTTCTTTTTCCCCTTAGAACAAAAATCCTCTCTAAACAGCCTTTCTCAATATAGTCAGCCATAAAAGAATCTTCTATTTTTTCTTAGAATGATCACTTTGAGTAAGTTCTGAGACCTCACAATTTTTTTTTTCTTGGACTCATCCATATGCCTGTCTCCAGGGCATCATTTTACAGATCTGCCAACCACGGTGTTCAGCTCACATCTGGGTTTGTTCTTACAACAGGGTTTATTCGGTCATGAATTCACTGACATTTGGGAGCTAATCGTTGACCCTCGCACAAGCAGCCCTCTTGTGCTCATGGCTGTATGCGGTAGTTCCTCGAACACTTCATTCCCCAGGTAAGCATTCAATTTTCTCATTAAGATACTGACTCTTAGAATTGCTCAGACAGGGTTTTTCTACACTTTATTTTGATAGGAGTTTTTATTACTTTATTATAAATTTCTTCAATTAAAAAAGATGTTGAGCTGAGCACCAAATGCTATCCTTTACTTTTGGCCATGCACTTCTAGATTACAAGTTTAGCAAAGACATCAATAGCTAGTTCTGCATTTAAACAATAAAATATGATTTTCTTAGAAACTTTTGAAACTCAATCTGTACTGAACTGAGTCATTACTTTTTTCCTTAAGTTTTATGTAATCCTATAGCCACATCTATGCAGATTTTTCACAAGTCTTTACCTTAAAACCAATGTTCTTCCTGAGTCACAGATGGGATGAGAGTTGCCTGCTGCCCACCTCCATCTATATTACCCACCCTGCAAACAGAGAATCAAAATGATTCTCTTCTACACCTGCTGTTCACAGGGACTGCAGCCTGGAGAGTTCTAAGCATGGTGGCTCCAAATGCTATACAGACACCAAGAGTGGAGGGGCAGATGCCACCTGAGGGTGGGGGGAGGCTTCACCTGCAGATGTTTATTGGAGCTGAATTTTTTTTTTTTTGTACTAACGATTGAACCCAGGGGCTTTTTACCACTGAGCTACATCCCCACTCCTTTTTATTTTTTATTTTAAGATAGGTTAAAATAAATGGCACTTTCTTTTATACCATTGAACCTGATACCTGTCTCAGCTGAGCATACGCTAGACTTGGTTGTGTTCTCGTCTCCCTCCCGGACCAGACTATAAGACAGATGGCATCCTGCTTAGCTGTGCTTTTCTAGTACTGTCTAACCCTGCCCTTTGTTTGTAGTAGGTTCTTCATTAGTACCTATTGAATGACCTGAATAAATGGTAACTGAGTGAAAAAAAATTACACATAATTTTATCTACATAATTATAGCTAAGCTGATACAGGTGGATACTCTGCAATTCTTTTTGTTTCCAAGTCTCAACTTGCTGTTGAATCATTTGTAGATTTCCTGACAGATTATTTTCCATATTACTGGGATTTAGTGGTGTAAAAATATGATCTAGTGATTTGGCTTACTGTAAAAGTAGTTCCTTATTTTTGTAATCTGTGTACAGGAAAGGCTATAGCTACGCATTATTCTTCTATTAGTGAGTAAGGTAATTGCATTATTAGGCTGATATTTTTCCTTTTTCCTCTTGATATCTTTAAACTCAAAAATGAATTATTTTATTCCCACATAAGGCAGAAAAAAAATTACACTCTAGCTGAAAAAATTTTGTTCTGCATTATATGTCTCATACTAAACTCAATTTTCCATAATATCTGTGTATCAGCTGAATGATTTGATACAGATGGTTTTACCTTATACTAAATTGTTAATAACTTTAAACTTTTCTGCAATTAATAATAGTATCATAACAATGTTATTTCTCTGAGGCAGCAGCTGGTCAAAAATAAATGATATTTTAGGGAATTTGTATTTACTTTGGCCCATTTCCACAACGAAGATGATAGAGACTGGGTCTTTCCAACCCTCTAATTAGGGGGCTTTTCAATAAGTTGAGACCACTTAGGTCTTTGGAGCATTTTCAGTCACTAACTCTCTGACATCAGCTTTATGGTTAATTCTGTGTTGTTTCTATGCCACTTAGATCACAATTTCACTTAGATCAGCCCTGTGCCTCTGTGATGTTGACATTCATCTTCACATTTGATTGTACAAGCCAAAGTATATATTTTAGATTTAAGAACAAAACCATATGCAACTAATTCCAAACAGAAACCTAAATAATTAATATGCAAGTCTTCAATAACTATCCATTGATTAAAATATGTGCTTTAGTACGGAAGTACTTTCTCTGTCTCAGAGATTTAAGAGGGTTCTCTTGCTTGTTGAATTATGCCCAAAACTAATGGTCAAAATCGCTAACAAATTAACATGAAAATGGAATAGACTCAATTGAAGAACTGTGTTATAGGCTTTTAAAACAAAATTAGTATGATTCAATCACAAATCTCATTGATTTTAATCAAATATATGGGTCTCTAGTAACCGAGTCTTATATAGCTGACATAATTCTTAATCCAATCTGGTTAAAATGTCAAATTTTTCATTTCCAATAAAAGTTAAGTTTCTCACTTAAGATGAATGTTTTCAATTGTAGACTGTAGAAAAATTTGTTTTCTCAAACAATCTATAAATTCAAAAAGCTTCTCTTTTTGGTTCAAGTCAATGTTCCCAGCATCTTATAGAACACTGCTTTCATCACACACAGTACCTTCTAATAGGTCCAGAGCTACTGCTACCAGAAGTTCTTAAATAGTGTTCATCACAACTACTTCACAGCCTTGTTAAGAATACACAGATAGGTGAGGGATTCCATAGCTCCAAATGAAAACAAGCTTTGCCTTTGGAACACATTGCTTCATTTCCCTGAAGTGTATGTTATTCTGTATTCTGTGCCTAACAAGATTGACCAAAAGGAATACAAAACAAGCAGGATCCTTGGCCTCCAAGAAATAATTATAACCATATAAAATGAAGACAGCAGCCAACAATAACTGTAAGAGTTCAGGATGAGGAGTAATGGAGAAGCTGGACAACAGGAAGCAGGTCATCTGACCCTTTGGGTGGGGGACAGAAGGCAAAAAAAATTGCAAAATGGTTGGGGCTAATCCCGATGTGTTCAAAAATCAAAGAAAAGACCTTCTGAACAACAGCCTTGGAATGTCTCTGCTGAGGTGCAGCAGAGATCGGAGTAGGATTTGGATAAGTGGTAAGAATAGCAGACCAGGGTGCTGGGAAATAGTCACCGACCGTGCGAATGGTAAAACTGGGTTTTGAGGCCATTCTCTGCACTAACCACTGAGCTCAACGCCTGAGTCTGTGCTAAGACTCAGGCAAATGATTCGAACAACGCAAGCCTCCACTTAGGAGATTAGTACTCATAAACCATAAAGTACTTTGAAAATATAAGATGATAAAATTGTTATTAGCAACATTATTAACGATCCTATTAAAACACTCTCCTGTTTAAATCCCTCCAGGCACTTCCTTTGAACTTCCAATAAAATCTAAACTTATCGTGATCTACAAACAATGACCACCTCTGGGACCTGGGACCTGCTTCGCCTTCAGCTTCTCTTGTCTTGCTCACTTCTCTTCAGCAGCGTTGGCTTCCTGACACACACCTCAAAAGTCCCAAGGTAACCTAACCTCCTCCCCACGGCTGCGGCCCTCCCCAGTCTCCCGTCTTCTTTCCCCTGACTTGTAGAAAAACTCTTCCGATCTCCATTCAAATATCTCAGAGAGGGCTTCTCTAACCACTTTATCTAAAGTAAGAGCTCAAGATTTCTCTAGATTTCACATAATATTTGGTTTCTTCACAGCATTTACTGTGTACCATCTGAAATCACTTTGCTTAGTTATCCGTTTCTCTGCATCATCACTTTTCTTTTTACTGCAATATTCTCCCTCCTATGGAGCAACAAAACAGAAACTTCTTGAGACTGCCTAAATTTCTCTTCAGATGTAGTTTCTGTTTACTGCCAAAGTCATTGAAAGGGTGTTTGTGTTTGCGAGCTCTGTTTTCTGCTCTCCATTCTCTCTTGAATTCCAGTCAGGCCCTGTGTTAGTCAGCTTTCTGTTTTGGTGACAAAGTACCTGAGACAAATAACTTTAAACAAGAAAGACTTATTTTGATTTACTGTTTGAGAGGTTTCCATTCAAGATCAGTTGACTCCACTGCTTTTGAATCTGTGGAGAGGAAGCACGTGGTGAGGACCATGTGGTGGACCAAAGCTGCTTACCTCATGAAAGCCAGTAAGCAAAACAGAGAGAGAAAGGGTCTGGGGTCTTAATATCACCGTCAATGACCTAACTTCTTTCCACTAGGTCCACTATCTCCCAACAGTGTCCTCAGTTGGGAACCAAGCCTTCAACACATGAGCCTTTGGGGGATATTTGAGATCCAAACCATAACAGGTCCCTTGGTCTCCACTCCATGAAACTGCTCTTACTCAATGTCACTAATAAACCCATAGTACAACATTCAGTGGATGATTCTTAGCCCTCACCTGCTTTTGAGCTATAGTATTTGAAAACATTGAGTGAGTCTCCATAGCATGTTTACTTTCCTTGGCCACCTGGACTCTATTTTCTCTTGGTTCTCCTATGACCTCTTGGCTGTTCTTGATTTCCATCGTTGGCTCTCACCATCTTATAGTCAAGAAGTTAGTCTTTGGTCTTCTCCTTAACCTAAACTCACTCCCTTAGTAAGTCAGTTATTCAGTCCTGTGGCTTTAGAATCATCTATACACTGATGATTCTCAAATATTTATTTTCAAGTCAGAGATGGAACTCCTGGATGTCTCCATTTGGCTGTCACAAGGACAACTCAACCTTAAGATTTCTAAACTTTTTACCTACTGCTGTGTAACAAGCTACCAAAAACATAATGACTTATAAAAACAACTGTACTATTATATGTCACCGATTTGGCTGAGCTGGGTGATCCTTTTGCTCCTCATGGCCAAGTAGGACACTTATGGGTCTTTACTTGTGGATAGGCAGATCTAGAGGACCAAGATGGCTTCCCTCACATAGTTGTGGGCCTACTTACATTATCTGCAGGCTCCAGTGCAAAATAAAAAATTCAACACGCCTTTTTCAAAAACCATTAAGAATTTTAAGAAGATAACATCAGAATCCTCCTTATGTAATTGTGTCATCTGGACCATGTGCTCTGGAATCATGTAGTAAATAAGCTAAAATACAAACTGCTAGCTGCGTTACAGAATGACCAAATCGGGATCCCTGACATTTGAGCTTGAAATTGATATTGTTGACACTCTCCAGATAAGTTTAAAATTGACATCTTATGCCCAAGCAGGCCACATAAGACCTGCTGCTGCCAGACATGTTACCCTCTCCTTTTCCCATTTCAAGAGCTTGATTTGGCCTATCCTCATCCTTGAACTTCAAACTTAAGTCCTAATTAGCTATTAATGATTGCTAATACATTACTCCTTTAATAGACCTCCTAAAAATAAGTGTATTTAACCAGAATGAGTGTCTTAAAGTAGAATTCTGGGTACCCCAAATTATCCGTGATGATCACTTGTAAGCTGTCCAGGGGGTGTTACTTTCAGGAGGAAGCTAAGCCATTCTAACACTCCCACTTCCTATGACTCAGACAAGTACTGACTAGTATTCTAGTATTTCATTCATCTACCAATTTATTTCATCAAAATATATGGAGTGAGATAGACTGAAATTGTTCTCTTTCATGATAATTAAGTAGAGGAGCTTAAATACAAAACTCCAAGGATCTAGAGTTTAGCAAGCATAAAAATAGCCAAACCTAGCTGAAAGCTTCTTTGAATGTTAGTTACATTAGCCTCAGAGTTTATGTGAATTTGTATCATGTAGTATATGTATATTTCTTTCAGTAGAATGATATCTGTATGATATTTTAGTTATCAGTTATCGTTAGGAAGCTACATTGCTTCTCTCCAAACTTATTTTCTTCTATTTGTGTACAGAGTCCCTTTCCCAATCTTCATTTCAGTTATATGTGACAATTTGATTGAGTGATAGTCAATGGCATATGAGCCTTTTCTAGATATTTTTTATGCCCAGTCTTCTAGATTTTTTCACCTTTGGCTGGCGTTATTCAAAAAAGCCCATAGACCTTGGAAAGCACGTTTTGAAGATGACAGAGCCGCAACATGGACCTTGGATGCCACATTTTGAAGATGACAGAGCCATGACATGGAAGGGGCCTGGGTACCTGAATGGAACCATCAAGGAAAGCTATATGCCAATCCTTCCATTATATTAGTAGCGGGGAGGGCATGACTGAGTCATTAAATATAGTGGGGTTTGTTATAGCAGCTACCTTTACCTTAATAATATAACTATTTCATTCATTCTTAAAATCATTGAGGAGGGGCTAGGGTTGTGGCTCAGTGGTAGAGTGCTTGCCTGGCACATGCGAGGTCCTGGGTTTGATCCTCAGCATGACATAAAAATAAATAAGTAAAATAAAGGTATTGTGTCTAACTACAACTAAAAAATAAATATTTAAAAAATAATCTTTGAGGAATCATTGATACACCAGGAAGATGTGATATGCTTGTTCCATAGCTTCACAAGCAACCCTAGCATATCACAACTAAGGCCTAGATGGTATATGGTGTCCTTTCTGAGAAGTGTGCCATGTTACCATGATGTCTCCCTGGTTTGCTTAATAACCCTGACCAGCTGTAGGTAGTTCTCTTATAGGTGGCCACAATGTTAGTCCCAGAGCTCATGGAGTCTCCTCAGACTCTCAGCAACAAGATCCCCTGTGACCTAATTCAAGAAACCCTGAGGAAACAGTCTGGCAGACAGCCCAACAAAGCCAACAACGGGCCCTCCTCGGGAGTGGCAAGGTCCTCTCATTGCCACCACCAGCTGCCATGCTTCAGCACTAGATGTTTGGTCCCCTCCCTTTGTATTATTATTCTAGCAGGTAATACAGGCTCTGTCATCCAGAGCACAGTTGTTTCTGTAGCTAATGTTATTTGGCCAAAAACCAACCTGATTATTTAGGCAGTCAATAGTGCAATGCCCCACCCTTGTAGAAACATAGATTTTTAAACATAATGAAAGATCTTAGGGAGTACTTAGCCTCTCTTTGTTATTGTACATAAGGAACATGAGATACTGAGAAGTCAAATGACTTGTCATAAGCCACTGAGTTATTGACAGAGTTGACACTAGAACCCAAGGGTTCTAGTGGATTTTAAAGCAATGTTTTTTTTTTTTCTGATATCCTTTGGTGTCTGCATTCCTGCATAAAAACATCTGCCTGAACATCATATATCCCCAAGACTTCAAACTAGACATAACTGTAAGCATCATTAGTTCAGCCCAATCCTTTGGTAAAAGAGGAAAGTGTCTAGATTGCCCTGACACTCAAAGCAGAGGAAATATAACCAACTGCTAGTTACAGATTTAGATGTTCTTGCAGAGAAGACTGATGGTATGACAGGTTTCTTGAAACACAGTTCATGCTCTTAAACCACTATTGATCTAAGTTCTGCCTTCTCTTTTATTTTTCTTTCTTCAATGTCCCAAGGTATTTCGCTCCTCATTCATTATTACTGAGGGTTTCTTCCTCTGCTATTCTTTTGAAGCCTCATCATTCTGAAATGTCACCTGGACCAGTATTTACTTTGGCATGCAAGCAATTTCCCTTCACAACAGCCTATCCTGCTCTGTAACATTTTGTTCAGTTGGATAGTTCATCAACTGAGGATGTTTGGTGATGAAATACTGATATATCACCTATTTATATGTTGCCATGTCACTTTCTAAGTAGGTGACTTGAAAATAAGAGTTTATTATTCTCTGGATCACTTATATTGTCTGTGTCAAGTTCTTTCTGGGCAATCCCACTGGTTGTTGACTGATGTCAAAACACTCCAAGCTGAGGTATCCTACTGTTTTTTGTTTCTTTCTTTCTTTCTTTCTTTCTTCCAAATTTCTCATAGTTCCACCTGATCAGGAAATACCCAGTTTATCTGTCTTCATAACGTGGGATTGTTCATTACTGAAAACAGCCCTTTTCTTTAGCACCACTTTACCTTGAATTTGTCATTACCCTTTTTAATTGATTTTAAAATTTAATTGACCATGATTTGGCCCATCGCACTACACCGGACATGAGGCTTCACTGTGCTGGACATGAGGCTTGTTCTTTTGCAAAAAAATAGCCAAAATACCACGATTCTTTCTAGAACCCCCCTCATTTTCCTTTTATTGGTTCTTGACTGCTCAGTTCTTGATTTGGAGATAATTTCAAATTTTACTTTTCCAAGGTCAATGCAAGTTCCCGTTAAAAATAACCTATTTTTACATCCATTGTTTCTTCTTCCTTCTTATCAAAAAAAAAAAAAAAAAAAAAAAAACTTGCCTGCCCTGGACACCTCTGTGCCAGTTCCTTGTCTTCTTTCCATTCTGTCCTCTTCCTGCTCTTGTTAGTCACTGCCTCTGCTGCAAGTCCAGGTTTCCCCACAGAATGTCCTGTCCCTTCTGATGGCCAAAAGGCTCTGGCATCTCACCTTGAAAGCCCACCTATTTTTCTCCTGCCTGCAATTTGCTCTTCTTCCAATTGTCAAACTCTCCCTGCTGCTTTCTATCCCCTACCTCACCATGTTTCTAAAACAGGGAAATAGCCTTTCAAAGGTTAGCTGTGACTCCCTATAGACAAAGCAGTGACTTGGGCACATTCCTGCAGCTCCTGGGCACTGCACCCCATGCTGGAAGCTGTAGTATATTGGACCCAGGGCTTCTCTTCTACTCTTGCCTATTTTTTACCTGCCTTCTTTGTGGGGTGGGCTCTGCTCTGTGCCTTCTCATGCCAACTATGAGATTCCCCTGGTACAACTTCTGCCTCAGAACCTCTGTAAATATACCTGGGCTATTTCATTTACATTCTCACTGCACAACAGTATATATAATGCTTAAAAAAAAAAAACCTGCCTGCCCTGGACACCTCTATTAATGGGGGTCACCACTTCCTAAATAGAGAATCTCAAAATCTCAGAATCTTACCTTTACTCCCTTCCTTGGGTTCAGTCATGGAGCTCTATTTTTCTGCTGTACAAAGTCTCTTAGCTCTAGCCCCTGATGTTTTTTTTCTCTCTATTATCACAATTATAATTTGGGCCTTTAGCTGCTCCTGTGAGATTTAATGTGACATCTTTCGAAATACTGTTCTTTCCTATAACTCTATCTTCTCCCAATACATTTTACACATTATTTTACTTTCATTCTTTTTTATATTATTTTCATTATATCACTATTCACATCAAAAACTATCCCTGAGCAGGAACAGTGATGCATGCTTATAATCCCAGTGGCTCGGGAGGCTGAGGCAGGAGGATCGCAAGTTTAAAGTCAGCTTCTCAATTTAGTGAGACCCTCAGCAACTTAACAAGACCCTGTCTCAAAATAAAAAATAAAAAAAGGGCTGGAGATGTGGCTCAGTGGTTAAGTGCCCCTGAGTTCAACATGTGGTACCAAAAAAAGAAAAAAAAAAGAAGAAGAAAAAGAAAGAAAATAAAAGAAAACCATTCCTTATAACCTACAGATACATGGATACATGTCATTCACTGAAAGTCCCTAATTTGCCATTTACTAAACAACACTGAACAATATTCACATATTTGACCAGTTAATCTTCACAAACTCACAACTTCAAGGAATAATTGTAATTAGCCACATTTTATAGAGGAAGAAATTGAGGATTAGAAAGATATGCTTATTTTTCAGTACTGGAGATTGAACCTGGGCCTTGCACATGGTTGGTAAGAGCTCTACCACTGAACTGCACTATATGCCTAGCACCCCTCCCCCATTCTTTTTTTTTTTTTTTTTTTGAGACAAGGTCTTAACTGAGTGACCCTACCTAGCCTTGTACTTGTAATTTTCCTGCCTCAAACTCCAGAGTAGCTGGGAACAGGCATGTACCAAAATTCCCAGACAGAGAGTCACTTTCTTACCCAAGTATCCATTTGATATTCATCTACTTTTCATATGATGACTCTTTATTGTTCCCTTTCCACAAAAAGATACCTGACATGTCCCTATCTTTGTATTTGCCACTTCTTTATTTTCACCTATACAAAATCTCTGGGGATCCATTCTAAACCAACAGAGCCCATATGCCTTATCCCCCCTCTTGGGCCTTTATTATCTGTACCTCTCATTTGGTTCTCAAGCAAACGTTTCTTGTGAATGTGTCTTGTAATGTTGTCCTGTATTGCCATTCCACCCAAGGAAATAAAACAGTGCACTTTTGTGTCCATCACCTCATTAACTAAATTGCAAAAAAAAAGAAACTTTCTTTTATATGTCTTTGGACCCGTGTCTCATCTTCTACCACCCCAACTCAGTACATGCTTATTAATAAGCACATACTTATTCCATGATGGTAGCATGAGTGTGTTTACTGCCTACCATATGAACAGCAATGTGTGTTCTCATAGATAATATGAATCCTGCAATCGTGATCTAGCTGCCTCAAGAGGATGGAAATCAAGAGCTGTAAATACTTCCTAAAAAGGTTGCAGGATTAAAAAAAAAATCTAGATAATGACTAATTACATGCTAAGGATACATTTGTTTTAAAATTCTATAATTTCAAAATGAATGACTACTATTATATTTCTCAGTTTAAATCCCCTCCTTTATTTCCTAACATGAAAGTAACCAATGAGATGACTATTTTACTGGCATTAAAAACTTACTGAACAGAAACCACAGCAGACATCCAAAGAATCCAGAAGTAGAGGTAAAATAAATATAGACTATTTGACCTCTCTTTTAATTTTCCTTTGGTTGGTTTTAGTAAAATTTGGTATTTCAGTAGGAGAATCTCTGATTGATGATAAAGCAGTGTTTGGAAGGTGAGGGAAATGTTGCTTCGTCCAAGGTGTACATAAGCTAAACACCCCTAAGAAATATTACACGAAAATATTCTTTCAACACATTATAATATATTGATGTGTTAGAAAATTGGCCCAAAGAGTGAATTTATCATGTCATCTAATTGCCACTATTTCCTTGCCACTATTCCTTCATTCATTCACCCAAATTTGTCCCAGTCTTTCTTCTTTATTGCTGTGGCCTTACCTCGAGACCTCTTTCTTCCCTTAGATCTCTCTACAAACATCTACCTAGTCTCCCTGACTTTAGGCTTTAGCTTTCAAATCAAACCTCCTCAGAGCCCCAAGAAAAGACCTTCTAAATTGCAAGTTTAAAATTCTCACTCCTATCAAACCAACCTGCTATAGTTTTCACTTATCCTCCTGAAATTTCTTTAGGATGAAGTTCCAACCCTTGAGCTGGCACAAAAAAACCTTTGCCACCTGACTTTTGCCTTTCTCTCCAGCCCCCTCTTTGCACTTCTCCTCGTACCTGGGCCTCTCACGTTTAGAATACCAACTCCTTTTTATGCTATCACCCTGTAAGATGCCCTAGTTGGAATTGAAATGCAAAAATATATGCAAACCTTAAATATCAATCGAATGCAAAAGCATGCAAGAGTTTCCATACGCCAGTGGATGAACTTCCAATGCGTGGGGCTGCTTGCTGAAGCCTTGGTTATCTAAGCCTGATATTTCCCATGAACCTTTCCCCCACTCTATAAATCTTTTCCTTAGAAAGGAAAGGCGCCTGGCTCGCAGCAAAGTGGTTAACATGAAATCAACAAGCTCTTTAGGGATTTTCCCATCTCTATGGTACAGAGAACAAATTCCTACTGTTTGTCAGGTTTCTGTGAACTTATATAAACAAGTTTCCCAGACATTAAGGTACAAAACTCCGATGTAGTGATAGAAAAACATCATAGTACAAAAAGGCATTCAATTCTCTTGGAAACACTGTGCTTATTAAAGTCCTAAACACTAGGTACAGAAAGTTCAGTAATCCTTTTCCTAAGGGCAATAATAGCTTTTACATTACAAAATCAAATGGTTGCTCTTTATTTGAGAGCTGAAAATAAAGTACCATTCTGGAGAGGAAACAAAATGTAACCCAGTCAAACACTGAATGGAGGGTCAGTCCTTCCCACTTCTCAGCAGCCTCTATCCCAAGGTATTTACTGGCAACACAGCCAGCTTTGACTGTTCATTTCCTCAGGCCAGATATCTTTACCATTGGTTGAGATTCTGACTTAATCATGGAAACCCACCAACTCACTTCATCCTTGGCTACTTTAGCTAGCCCTACAAGACCTATAGGGGAACCAGGACTCCGACCCAGTTTAGCACCACGATGAGGCTTTGCTTCAGAATTCATCCCCCCCCCCCCGCCCGCCCCGCCATGTTCTTGCCACATGGCCATATTGATGAGCAATAGAAGTATACCTGAGAGCTGCGTACTTCCTTAGGAAAGAAACAGGGAAGGAAACAAAGAGATCACGCTTTGAGTTACTTTATATGAAGCATCTCATATATAAATACCACTTAAAAGTAGTTATTGTTGAAAGCAGTACCTTACTACTACCATATTGCAGCTGAGAACACTGAGCCCTGCCGTGAGCATTCTACTCAAGCTCATAGAGTATGTGGCGGAACCAGGATATAAACTGACATTCAAAGAACAGGTTCTTTCCCTTCCATGCCAGCTGCTTCCCAGAAAAAAAGCATGGGCCTGTTGTGATGTAATTAATTTCTAGGGAATACCACATATAAATAGGGAAACTGGTTCTCTTTGGGTCTTATGGTATCCTTACACCTTGAGGAATGAAGTGGGTTGTGCAAAGAACAGGGTCCACATCTCATGTTTTCCATTTCTGTTCCCCTATGAGTGTTATTGCAATGATACTCTAGAAAATAGACCTTAACAGGGCAAGGACAGGCATTAATATGAAGGATCAAAGAAGCAAAGTCAAAGCTCCCCTGGTCCCTCATTGTACAATATCTCTAACTTCAAATGAAACCCTTTCTTCCAGCATTGCATTGTGATGAGCAGAAAATTCAAAGGAATTACCCTTGGGTTATCTCTACCCATACCACAAGTTCAGATGACAATCCACGTGGCCTCCTCCAACTACTCATTTACCAACTACCAGTAAATTAAAAAGCTAATATCTCTTGGCACCAAAGGCCAATAGGTCATGGGTCTTTTGTTGTTGTTTGAAGATCTCACTCCAAATGGCCCTCAGAAAACATTCATTAATGTCACAAGGAGTCCATTGCATATGCCACACTATAGTAGGAAACAAAAAAGATGGACACACTGGGCTTTACCTTCAGATTTCATCACGTGTACATCTCTACCGTTCTCAACATAATATAAACACACCTGATGTCCCATCTAGAACACGTAATCATCTCTGATGTCTTTTGAAACCGGTAATAAAACTACAACATGCCTCTACTTCAGACCTTCCAATGACTGCCCATTGCAATTACAACAAAAATCAACAGCATGACCTTGCTCTATAATACCTGCGTGGTCCAACCCCTGCTCCCCTGCCCTCTGCTCCAGAGATATTGGGACTTCATCCTAGATGTTCCCTCTGCCTGTAGAACGCTTGTCCTGAATCTTCACATCTCAGTTTTCCCTCATCATTCAGTTTAATGATTCCATGTTGAACTCTACAATAGTTTTCCTCTTTAATGTTCTTTTAGAGAATGCAAAGAGAATTTCTAGAGAAAAATTATTTCATTTGTTTTGCTCATTACAATGTCACTGCTTCGAAGACAGGGAATTTATTGGTTTTGTTTATCACTGATGCCACAGCCAAGGCAGGGTCTGGTTGCTCCATAAATATCTGCTGAATGAATCAAAGCAGTATAGAACTAAACACATGAAAGCATCAACATATGAAAGGGTAATAAAACCATAAAGCATCAATAGAATTTATACCACAAAATATTTTTATTATGATTCAAGTAAGAGACAAAGGATAAGCTAGGTGCAGCAGTGCACACCTGTAATCCCAGCAACTCAGGAGACTAAGCCAGGAGCAGATGGAGTTCAAAGCCAGCCTCAGCAACTTAGCAAGGCCCTAAGCAACTTAGTGAGACCCTGTATCACAATAAAAATAAAAACGGATGTGGGTCAGTGGTAAAGCACCCCTGTGTTCAATCCCTGGCACCAAAAGAAAAAGAGAGAGAGAGAGAGAGACCAAAGATAATAAATTTTGAAGACTGAAGAGGATGTCATAATGTTATTATAGGAAAGAAAGAAGAAACTAAGCCATCAATTTAAATGCTTTTATCAAAACCTTTATGTAAATATTATTTATTCCAACAATTCCACTTTTAGGTCTCCATACCAAAGATATGCTTCTACATGTTCACAAAGGAGGAACCACAGGGTTCTTTGTGGTAGCATTGTTTGTTATAGCAACAAGCTGCAAAACCTCAATGCCCTTTAGAGGGGAATGGTGGAAAGAAATAACAGGGGACTGGAGGTGTAACTCAGAGGTAGAGCACTTGCCTTGCTTGCACAAAGCCCTGGATTCAATTCCCAGCACTGCAAAGAAAGAAAAAAAAGAAAAGAAAAATACAAGAAATGATGATATTTTCCATACCATGAAATGTAATGCAGAAGTTAAAGATTATCTCCCACACAATTTCAAGATATCTTTTCCATCAAATAACTAAACAACAAAACTAAACAAAAAGGCAGTGACCCAATTTTTCACGTAGGATGATCAAAGCAAAATAACATACACCTGTATATTCACTCATTTGGATATAGTAAAAGATCCAGGAGATGATTCACTGAATTGCTAACGGTGGTTACTTCCGAGAAGAAATGAGAGGACAGCAGTGGAGAGGGTGGGAAGCAGAACTGTTATTTTAATGTGTTGTTTTAAGCACTGTTATTTTGATGTGTAATTTTAAATACTGTTGTATTGATTGAATCTGGCCTTTTATCATCTTAACTCAGGAACAAATTTGCTTCAGATGATGAAGGGATAATTATCTTACGTACAAAAATTAGAACTTTAAAAAAGTTTTGCTGAACACAATGGCGCACACCTGTAATCCCAGTGATTCAGGAGACTGAGGAAGAAGGATCAAAAATTGAAGGCCAGCCTCAGCAACTTAGCACGACTCTGTCTCAAAATAAAAAACTTAAAAAAAAAAAAAGGCTGGGGGTGTGGCTCAGTGGTAAAGCACACATGGATTCAATCCCCAGTACCAAAAATGCATAAATAAATAAACATTAAATTTAAAAATGTTTAAGTCACATGATATTCTAATTATCTGCTAGCTTCTATGCTGAAGCTCTGCCTATAAAAGCTATAATTTTTTTTTTTATAATTTGGGAAGAAATGGACTGGAAAAATACATCAAATGGGAGATGATTCTAGGAGATGGTTAAACTTAGGCTAGGCATTAAAAAGATGCTGTATTTGAAAAGTTGCAGATGAAGTAACCTGAGCAAGGCAATTACTTCATCAGATTCATGGGAATATGAATATGCACAACAGAATCAGTTACTTTTTAACAGAGGTAGGATATGTGGGGCTGGGGATGTGGCTCAAGCGGTAATGCGCTTGCCTGGCATGCGCAGGGCGCTGGGTTCGATTCTCAGCACCATATAAAAATAAAAATAAAGATGTTGTATCCACCGAAAACTGAAAAATAAATATTAAAAACCTCTCTCTATCTCTCCTCTCTCTCTATCTTTAAAAATAAAAAAAGAAGTAGTATATGTGTACAAAGAAAAAAATGCCCAAGATTTTCAATATTATATTTATAAAATCAATTTTTCAGATTTTGATGAAAGAAGTTATTAAATCAATGGGTGAAATCAAATCTAAATAAGGCAAAATTGTTGCCAAATGCTAAGGTAAACCATAGCTTTCTGCCTGGTGGGTAATATTCCTCAAGTCATTGACTTCAACTAGTCACCGGCCGGCCTCACCCAAGACAAAACAGAACATGCCCAGCTTGGAAGGGGTTGGAACCAACCTGATCTCACGAGGAACTTCTTCTGAACATAGCAGAGAGGAGAAGCTGAGGTGGGTATACAAAAAGAGGCACTGTCTTCCAGAAAATGTCTGAAGTTGAAAGATCTGAACAATCATAAAATTTCTAAAAATTGTAATGCTATTGAGATATAATGCACATACCATACAATCCACATATTTAAAGTAAAAAAAAAATCTGTGCTTTTTTTGTGTGTGTATGTGTGTGTTTTATATATAGTAGACTTCTTACCCATGGGTGGTATATTCTAAAACCCCTGATAGATACCTGGAACTGAGGATAGTACCAAAGACTGCATTTACTATGTTTTCTCCAATTCATACTCATTAAAGTTTAATTTATTCATTAAGTATAGTAACAGTCAAAACACAAAGACTTTCTATAGATCTTAGCAACCTCAGCATACTATTTTTTTTTCTTATTAAGTCTACAACTTTCACTTAAAGGAAACAATCTACAGCTTCTCTTTGGCATACCCAAATTGCCATCATCATGCACTTTGGGACCATTATTAAATAAAATAAGGGTGATATGAACACAAGCACGGTGATACCGGTCAGTCAATCTGATCACTGTGACGGCCACTGAGAGATGACCAGGTGGGCAACATGTACAGCGCCCAGGCAGGAATAAGTGGGATGGCACCAGTTTTGATTTGATCCTGCTACAGAATAGTATACAATTTAAAATTTATAAATTGTTTATTTCTGGAATTTTCCATTTAATATTTTTGGGCCAGGTTTTACTGCAGGTATGTGAAACCACAGAAAGCAAAACTATGGATAAAGGAGATCTAACGTCTTCACAGAATTGTGCAGAATAACCATAATCAACTGAAAAATATTTTCATCATGCCCCAAAGAAACTTTGTGCCCATTAACCTTCACTTCCCATTCTCTCTCTAAACCTAATGATAAACTTTAAAGAGAAACACAAAGGTGTGTGGGAACAATGAAAAAGAACAGGGGAGAAAGAAAAAGAGAGAAGCTAATGGAAGACCCAACAACCAATAGGTAAAGATAGGAAAACACCAGCAAATCCACAGGGATGGAGAGAAATAAATAGCAAGGTTGTTCACTCCAAATCCATGTTTCAGCAAGTGTCTTGGTGAGCCAATATGGGCTCATGTCCCAAACTGATAGTCCTATTCTTAAAAGGAGGGGAAAATGCAGAGACAATATTTAAATAATATAAGTCCCCTGAGCTATTTAACGTCACTTGCCAGAAAATGATAAAAATTAAGTTAAATCACCAGACTGTTGGCCACAATTCTGTTTATTAAAGCCTAGAATATTTCATTAGTTAAGAAGTTATTGAGCCCGGTGCGATGGCATACATTTATAATCCGGCTACACAGGAGGCTGAGGCAGGAGGATTGCAAGTTTAAGGCCAACCTTAATAATTTGGAAAGACTTTGTCTCAAAATAAAAAATAAAAATGACTGAGGATGTAGCTCAGAGGCAAAGCATGCTTGGGTTCAATTTTCACCCCCACCCCCCACCCCCCCCACACACACACAAAGAGTATTACTGAGATGTCCAAACTTAAGTTGAGAATTTTTTTTTCTACAACCCAAACGAGTCTCCAGTCCTGATTTTCTGAAATATTCAAAAGAATTATACAGTACTTTCCCACGATACTGTCAGGAGTAATATTTGGTACAATTAAAACATTTTCACCTGGGAAGACTTCTTATTTTTACACTATTATTTTCCCCTCATCAGATTTGATAATTCAAGAAAGGTCACTTTGGGACAAAGGGTCACAGAAAACTGTTCCGGCAGCTTGGCCTTCCAACCTCACAGGTTGAGGAAACCCGCTGAAGTTAATGTGAGCCCGCCCAAGTTGAAGCTCTGACTCAAATGTTGCCAGCTGCAATGAAAGTCTCCTTCATCTAAACTTTTGCACCTTCCAGGATAACAGAAGTCTCTTTTGGAGATAAGACAAGGAAAAACACCTAGCAGTAACTTTTCCATGAGCCTGATTTTCCCTGGGGAGAAAGACAAGGTGACCCTCTTTCTCAAATTTGGAGATAAGTTGCCATTGGCTTAAAAGGAAGAGAGTTTTCGTGTAGCTGGAAAAATCGACGCAATATGGTAGAAATGCACGCAGGGTACCAATTGTTAAGAAGGGCTCTCTCTCACTCTCTCACAGACTGTGTTGCTAGGTGGTTGATAAATAAAAACAAACAAGATTCGCTGCAGAGGAACCGAGTCTGAACATGACCTTCTTGGACAGGGAAATCAATAAAATGCCAGTTAGTGAGGTAAGAAGAATGAGATTAAACATGCAAAGTTTACTTGTTTTTTTTTTTAAGAAGTAATTACACAATGACGGGCCCAGTGAGAAGTCGCTGGTGTAGAAAATGGGAGACCAGGAAGATGAGAGGAAGTTTGCTTTAAAGGTGGAGTTGGAAGAGTTGAAACTGTGACACAACCATCCACGTATTTGTTCCTCTGCAGTTTGTTCTGCGGAATGGCCCTAAGACCTTGGTACATAAATCAGTTATTTGTAGAAAAACCAAACTCTGCAGATGGAACCAGACTTCTCACAGCTTTCCTACGAGAGGCCAGGAAAACAAGTTGTGACTATGATCACTCGGTAATTCTCACATGGGTGTGCAAAGATGTTGTCTCAGACAGCTCCCCATTGGCTGCAAAGGAGAAGCCAATTCCCTAGGCAGCCTGGTATTCAAGACTTCTATCCATCACACCCCAATCACCTCTCCCAAGATAACTCCCGCTACTCCCTGATGCAAACTAATTGCTTCATCCATCCAAGCTAGTGGGTTCAATCTCCAACACCTACGGCACCTGCCCATCTGAAACATTATCCTTGCATGTCTCCATCTTTCCCAATCGGCTTGATCCTTGAGAAATTTCTCAAGCCCCGCCTCCTTCCTGAGACTTCCTAGCTCACTCTAGCCTAGAGGAAACTTTTCATCCCAGTGTGTATTCTCTGTGCTCTGAGTGATAGCCAGCCCTGTGGGGATCATTTTATGGTAATGTGTTTTATCTGTCCAATCGGACTATATATTCCTTAAGGAAAGGGAATAAGAAATATTCATTCATGTTTGTTTTTTTCTCCCTCGGGCTTAACATGTAATCAGTGCTCAATAAACGTTTGCTGATGGCTTTATATATAGATTGAACAAGAAAAGACACTGTATTAGGGAGATGGCAGCTGCTAAAACAAATGCAAAGCAATGGCTGACCACCTCAGTTTCAACAGAAGGCCCTTTCACACATGTGTGCAGGGAGCCAGGCTGACATGGCTCTGCCACCCTCAACAAGTGGCTTCCATGGTCATTTTAAAGACTTCCCTCCCAGCCAATCAGAAGAGGGAAGAATGAGTTCCTGCGCCAGAGACTTTTCTTTGGGATAAGTGGGAAGGTACACACATCCGTCTTGAGCACATTTTCTTATCTGAGGCCTAGCTGCAAGGGAGCCTGGGAACCAAAGTTCAGAGTTAGGCAAACACATCCCAGCTGTGACTCTGTTACTGAGAAAAAAGGGAAAAAGTGGTTTCAAGCAATCTGGAAGCCTCTTATAATCTAGGGATGAATCTCAGCTCTCCCTGCCCAGATCTCACTTCAGAGTGGCCATGAACCACATTTTAAGGAGATGAAAACAATAAAATTAGTAGTCCCTCTCTCCATCCCTTGGAAGAGAAAGAAACCCCTATCCCTAACCTTTCCTCATTAGCCCAAGTGACAGATGATTCCTGCCACCAATTCACATTCCGTGATTTGGAACAAGTGAGGACCACAGCTGCTGCTGTGTATCAGAGATAATGGAAAGTCCTGTGCCTTTTGCTTTCCTGAATTATTATGTCACCAGAGCCACACTGGTGCACTAACATCTGTACTAGACATCTCCAGACCAATGGTCCCAGATCAGTCACCCGTATTCAAAGGCAACCGATCTATTACTGGTATTCAAGACTTCTATCCATCACACTTACAGATTGTGCACTATAAAGGTACTATGTGGATACTGAGATTTTTAAAATGCCACAATTCTTGCCCTAAACTTTAGAAGGCCACGAAGTAGACAAATATGAGCAACTAACTCTACTGCAAAACACACCTGGGCAAGTCTAACTGAAGGCAGAGTGCTGTGAGCCTGTGGCCAAAAGAGGAATCAATTCTAAATAGCAGGTCAGGGAAGACTTCCAAACATATTTAGATAAAAATGCTTCCTGGTAAAGGTGGCATTTGAACAGGATTTCAGAGGATGAGCAGAATTTTAACATGGCAAAGAAAGAAATCCAAGGTGCAGAAGTGCAGGCATGGATCAGACAGCACAGGATGTGTGGTGGGATGGATGCAGACACAGACTTGAGCATGAAGCAGATGCAGCAGGAAGGACTTTGAAGTGAGGAAAGTTCTCAACTGTTATAAATAGTGAGGGCTGGGGATGTGGCTCAAGCGGTAGCGCGCTCGCCTGGCATGCGTGCAGCCCGGAGTTCGATCCTCAGCACCACATACAAACAAAGATGTTGTGTCTGCCGAAAACTAAAAAATAAATATTAAAAAAAAATTCTCTCACTCTCTCTTAAAAAATGTAGTGAGGACTGGGGTTACCTGAAGACTGCAGGGGCTCAATCAATTCCTATAGAAAGAAAACAATTCTTCTAATGGTAGGAAGTTAAAAGGGGAGGCAGAGCCCGGCACGGTGGCCCATGCCTGTAATCCCAGCAGCTTGGGAGGCTGAGACAGAAGGATGGAGATTTCAAAGTCAGCCTCAGCAATGGTGAAGTGCTGAGCAGCTCAGTGAGACCCTGCTCTCAATAAAATACAAAAATAGGACTGGGCAATCCTAAAAAATCAAAGGCCAAATGTTTTCTCTGATAAGTGGATGCTAATCTATAAGAAGGGGAAGGCAAGGGATGAGTGGAGGAACTTTGGATGGAGCAAAGGGGAAGAGGGAAGGTGGCATGGGGGTAGGAAAGATGGTAGAATGAGAAGGTCATCATTACCATAGGTGCATGTATGATTGCACGAATGGTGTGACTCTACTTTGGGTACAACTAGAGAAGTAAAAAATTATGCTCTATTTGTGTACAACAAATCAAAAAGCATTCTGCTGTCATGTATAACAAATTAGAACAAATAAATAATTTTTAAAAATATAGGGCTAGGGATATGGTTCAGTGGTTAAGTTCAATCCCCAGTACCAAAAAAAAAAAAAAAAAAAAAGGTGGAGGAGGCAGGATGATCAGTTACCAGGTACTAACAACAGTTACCAGGTACTAACTAGTCAAGCACCATAAGTCCTTTACTTGCATGTTCTTATTTAGGAAGAAAGTCTTATTACCACCCCCACATTACAGATGGGTAATGACAGACGTCATATACTAAGGCCAAAGGTAGGAGTTGACCCTGATTTGTTCTAACAGAGCACAAGTGCTTTGTCAGGGTACCACTGCTGTGTAATCCTTTGACATAGCAGTAGTTCATTAGAGAGAGACAGAGGCACTGAATAGATGTACCAGTTGGGGATCAAAACAAGACTTGAAGGACAATGACTTGAAGGAGTTTGAAATTAGAGGAGGGAAAAAGAATAATAAACTATGCTTAGATCCACTGAGTTTGGAGTGACTGGAAAAGAAAACAACAGGAACTGCAAACCATCCCTGGGAGACCTGCAGTCTAGGGCTTAAGAAGAAATACACACAGTGGCAAGTACGGTGATCCCGTTTGCTGGTGCCATACCTTTCAGTTAAGCACAAGGAAACAGCAGCATGTAAACTACCAAGGCAGGAAAGCAAGAAGCTGCCTGTACTAGCTCCAATCAACCGATTTAGAAGAAAAATTCAACTTGATTGACTGGCCTGACAGCAATAAATCCTTTTGGCCAAATAGCATTTGGTTCTACTTTAAAGGTATGCTCTGTATTATCACTTTGCCTACCCAAATATCCATATATCTTGGGAAAGTATCAGAAATTATGTTTTTCCTTTCGTAGAATGGAATGTAAAATACCCACCAAATCCTCCTGGATGGCGCCTGGGTGAATGTTCTCCTTGTTATTTCATGTAAGCTGCTAAATATCTAGTACAGTAAAATTATGGGCTCTTTGCACATAGAGTTTCCACTTGGAGCTTCCTGAGCACCAAAGCAATAAATGCGATGCAGAAGCTTCTGTTTTACGAGGCAGGTCCACTCCAGGCTAACATTTTCCCAGCCAGTGGTCACTGGTCCCTAAAAGAAACTTCTTTCGATGCACCAAACCAGGAGGACTCAATAGAAACAGAAAGGCAGCCCCAATTTTGGATAGACAAAATGACAAACCAAAGTCATCTGCAAATGGTAGACTTTTCTTTATAAAACCTCCAAGACTCTGGCAATTAAAACTATTTAAGGCTGTCACTCCATGACCTTCGCTGTGACCCAGGGACTGCTTTCTCCTGCAATGACCCACCCACTTTACAAAGTCAGAATGACTCCTTTCTCTTCAAACCCTTTCCACTTACCTCCAGTGTGTATTTCAAGTTTTTCAGGTAAGCCACCTGGATCCTCTGCTAAGCGATGAATGGAAGTGGAGGGTGGGGGCAGACCTCAAATGCTTTAAAAATAAAAGACACACACACACCAAAAAACAACTGTTCCTTTATTCATCTATACTAACATTCTCACCACGTATAACGAACAAATACAAGTAAGACGTTAAGGTCAACAGCTTTATCAAAGCGCAGAGCTGTCAGGTTATAGGGGGAGGATATTTGCCAAATCAGAATGCATGAACTCTTAGTATAGAAACTAGAACATGAATTAAGCTCATATCACTCAAAAAGAGCTGAATGCATCTGAAACCAAAGTACACTGTCAGCCACCTCCTCTCGCTCCAGGCGCTGATGCCTTGATTAGCTATGCAAGAAGCTACCTGCTATTTTAGAATTATATGAAGTCACCTCAGGGTATCTACAAGCTTCTCACGCACAAGATACTGAATTTTTTTTTTCCTCCTTCTTCTTGGCTTAGAGAGCAGTTGTTGCTACATCCAGGTAAGTCCTATATCATGAATTGTTATTGCATAAGATGCCATTAAAGCAGCTAACCAGCTCGCTGAAGAATCATTCTGCAAACAATATTGGTTTGTTGTTAAACCCCCCAAAGACTATAAGATACCATGCCTTTTTTTTTTTCCTGAGTAGTATTTCCCTAAAAGATTAGGGAGCTGAAAGCTTAAATTTATAAAAAGGAATTTTTTAATAGAAGTTTTTCTCGACCCCATTTTTGTAAAAATAAATTACCTTCTTTCCTAAAAATAGTAACTAAATTTATAAGAACAAAAGAATAGCTCATATGATAGGTATCTACGAATGACGCTGCCAGTGTACACAGTATTTTAGGCGCTGTGCAGTTCAACATGTTTCTACCTGAAGTATATAGATTCTGTTTTGATACTAAACTGCTTAAAAACATTTTTAGATGAAAATGTGATCATGAACGTGAGGGACTGACAGCTCAGCCTTCCAAAGCCAAGGTTAACAAGGGCTCTTGTATACTTTCCCAAATAAATACATTAACATGGCTAACCTTTGACCTCTGCCGTCCTTGATCTTCCAGCCCCATGCTTCTCCTGAAAAGGGCAGAACAATTCTTGGCATATTGAGCTGTGCCAAAAGGAGGGCTGAACACTCACTGTGGTTTAGACCGAAACCGCCTTAAATCACCCACCTTTCATCTTCCAGATTTCCAGAATGTAACTATTCAAACTGTTCTTAGACTTCTCAGGCTTAGCCTTCCCCTCACAAATCTTGATTATAAAAGAGAAAAGTACCAGATTTTTGCTTCTGCTCATTTAGCTCAGAGGCATTCCCCAGCCCTCATACCTGGTCCCAACCATTAAAAAGGACTTTTCAGAAGCTGAATCTCCACCTGACCTCAACAAAGAGTGTCATCTCTCCCAGCTGGCCCCCAGCTAGCCCCTTTCCGATGCTAGCAGTATAGAGGCTTCTAAATCCAATCTTCCCAGAGGACTTCACAATTTCTTTTACTTCATTTGCAATTATTAAGCATGCAATTTATATTTCCAGGTGCAAAAATTTCTCATGCAAATCTCTGACCTGAAGCAACCAAATGCACCTTAGAAACAAGTCTACTGTTTACTCAAAAGATCCACGATAAAAACCACCACTACTCAAATCACCAAGGCTGACTGGACATAGCAGAATCCCAGGCAGATCTCTCAGGGCCTATCATGGATGGATTGAACCATGGCCATACAGCAGGATTCACTTCTGTCTTTGGGGCTTATACACATAAAGAAGGTGGCTAAAATCCTGAGTTTCTAAGTAACCTGGTTAGTTACTGGTTCTGACTTTAGGCCATTCTGATCACATAAATTGTAAAAAAAAAAAAAAAAAAGGATATGAAATACTTTTGCTACATATATTTTAGCACATATATTTCATATATTTAGCCAGATATTCTGAAGCCCTAATTGGAAATCAAATTTTTGCCTGTGTTCATTAGTGAAAGTTTGGAGGAGGAATATTTTGGAACTGGAAACTCTTCTTCTGTGAAGTTACTAAGTTCTTGGGTGAGGCCAATGGTCCAGGACAGGAAGCTGAGTAGCCCAGTAAGATTACCCAGTTATAGCCCTTAGACTTTCCTTCCCAGCTAGACAGCTTAGTTCCCGATAGTGCACAGAAAAATATAAGGGCACTTTTCTAGTGCAAGTGTTGAGGCAGAGAAGCCTCCAGGAGTCAGTTTGTATTTCCTTGGCTTTTATGACCTCAACTTCAGGGAACAATAAGTAAGTGTGCTTAAAAGGCTCCCTTGCCCTTGGAATCAAAGAAAACACTTTGCCATTGGCTAGTGCTTATTTATTCATTCAACAAATATTTATTTGCAATATACTACGTTCTTGGGTATATCCATCATTATACCAGAAACACACTAAAACAGGAAACCCTAGCTATATAAGTGATTGTTTCCTCTTTCTTCTCTCTGAGTAAATACATTCTAAGCACAAAAAACTACCTGAAAAACAATCATTTGAAGATAGTCTAATGCCAAATTATAACACAAATGGTTCTGGGAGGATCCAAAACATTAATTCCTTTTTGGAGCTACCTTCCAATGGACACTGAATTCAGGTTAGGATACCCTCCTGCACCTGAGAAGGGAAACTCATTACACTGCTGAACATTTTCCTTATAGCACTCTGGACACAGCGTATTATAAAAAAATATAATATAATAAATGTTTTTTTCTATTCAGTCTTCAAGAGTAATTGGAGCCTAGAAATTTTTCTTTTTGCAGTGTACATAGGGACACAAAAGATTTGATCAGTTTATTACTGGCATTTTATTACAAAATCAACAGGTAATAATTACCTAGGTGATTCATGATGAGGTGTAGGGCCATTTGGGGGCTATCTAAAAAGGAAGAAAAGTTCATTAAAGTTCAGTTGTACAGAACACAGATCTGAAAGCTTAGGTTTTTAGAAATCGCTCAGTTTCATGAAGAATACGTTGCCCTAAAATGATTGTCCCCGAGACTGTGAAATGAGACTGTTAGTCATGGGCAGAGAGCAGATGAGTTATAAGATGGGAATCCCGCCATTCTTTGTTTACTACAGACCAGCAGGGGTTGAGTTTCAGGGTTTATTATTTCTGAAGAGGTGCTCTCCTATCCACGTGAACGGGAACTTCTCAAATTGGAGACTGCCTCAGAATGAGGACCCCAGAAGGTCACTGAGCAGTAAGCCTCAGGCATCTGGGTGGAGCCTTGGCCTCCCCCCGCAGCAGCCTCTCCTGTGAGCTGTCACTTAGCTCAAACCCAGGGGGCGGGGCCTGAGGCTGAAAGGAGAGAGAGCAGGTCGGTTGTCAGGTAAACACATGCTACAAGTCCTTTGGAAAATGGATCGAGTATCTTTAATCCTGTATTCTGGCCTCCAGATGATTTATGGCTCTTATTTTCTTTTCTCTCTTTCCTTGTAAGGCTTGCCAAAGTAGACTTCAACTCTGCCTCGAAGCATGCAAACACAGAGTTCTATCTTCCCTGATGAGTCGGATTTGTGCCAAGTGAAAGCTTTAATGACAAAATTATGCTCCAAGGAAGGGAGAAGGTGACGGTCCAGAAGGCCAGCAGAAACACCACTGTATCCTCTCAAGTGTTAGAGTTTACAAAATTAACACCTAGATCATGATCCTCCCTCCACACCTCACTTCTGATCCCCACCCTCCCCCCACTCTGCCCAGCTATGATCAAAACTGGCACAGAGGCTGCGACTGGCTTGGTTACTTGATTTGTTTGGGAGATGCCATCAGAAGTTACACCCCACCGCTCTTTGGTTCTGCTTTGTTTTATTTCCTGTTTATTGTTAGATTTTGCTTTTATTTTCATTTTGTTGTAAATAGATAATTAATAATTATATCTATTTACAGGATACAAAATGATGTTCTGATTTATGAATCCAACATGGGATAATTAGATCAATCCAATTTACATATCCATCACTACCAATACTAACAAGTTGTTTTTTTTTTTTTTTTGTGATGAGAGCATTTGAAATCCACTCTTGGTAACTTTGAAATATATAATATACTATTTGAAACTATATTGATCATGCTGTGTAGTAGATCTAAAATAATAATAATAATAACAACAACAACAACAATGTATTTCTCCTGCCTGAGATTTTTGTACCCTGTGAGCAACATCTTCTTCCCTTTTTGCCCAAACCAGCCTCTGTAATCTCCACTCTTTCTGCTTCTGTTTGGTTATTTAGCTTCCACATATAAGTGAGAGCATGCAGTGTTTGTTTTTCTGTCCCTGACTTATTTTACTTAACATATGTCCCCTAAGTTCATCCATATTGTCCCAAATGACAGGATTTTCGATTCTGCTTTATTTTAACTGACAAGGAATTGTCCGGTCTGCATTCTCTAGGCCTTCCCCTCCCTCAAACATAAATGGGTCAACCTTCTACCATGAAGTAGATCACGTGTGTCTCTGGCTCCCAGTCACCTTCATTTCTGAGTTGCTCTCCATCCCCACCCACCACCAGCCTTCCAGCATGTCATACCACCCAGGCTTTCTCCTGTTACAGACATGGATGTCTCAGTCACAGGAGACCTTCCTTTTGCCCTTCTTCTTGGGCTGCAATTACAAGACAAGACTTCCAGATTTCTCCTTCCATCCCAGATCTTTACCCCGAGTTGCAGAGCTGTGTGCTTGCTGGACAGTTTGCTAGAAATCCTCACAGGAATGTCCACCGCACAGCTTCCCTATAGCAAGTCCCTTCTGTATTGAGGAGAGATGAGTCTCCCTCCCAAGGCACAACGCCATCACCTCAGAGCTGAGCTACACGTTTCTCTTTCACTGCCAAGATAATTTTCAATTCCGGTCTATTCTACCTCTCTTATTCAACCCATTCACAAGCATTTATGGAGTACCAACTCTGTGCCAGGAATGTTTTGGGGCTCTTGGAGTGTATCAGCAAGGAATGAGAAAAGACCCCTGCCACTGGAGTTTTAGAAGACCATTCATAATGAGAGTGAGGATGGTAATGATGATGAACAAGTATTGTAAACAATGTCCTAGAAAATGAGGAGTGCAATGGAAATAAAATTCAAATAGAACAGAAGTAAGAGGATTGGGAATGCCAGTGAGAATGAGCAGTGGTTGGTGAGATTTTAAACAAAGAGGTAAGAAGGACACCTCATGGAGACGTGATATTCAAGGGCAAGGGTTACCAGCACAATGGCGTCTGGAGAAGACTGTTCCTGGTGGAGGGAAGGCCTGAGCACAGGATCTGCAGTGGAGATGTTACCGATTTATTCAGGGAGGAACAGGGAAGCCAGTGTGGCAGGGCAGTGAATAATTAATTAAGAGAGAGGCACAAAAGGAAACCAGAGAGGAACCAAGCCTGGAAGGTGCCAAGTCCTGTGCAAAATGTGAAGAACCTGGCCCTTACCCTAAGTCTTGTTGTAGGTTTTTTTGTTTTCTGTTTTTGTTCATTTGTTTTGTTTTGTTTTGTTTTAATTTGTATTGTTGTTGTTTGGTTTTACTTTTTGGTACCGTGGGGTGCTCAACCACTGAGCCATATCCCCAGCTCTTTTTTATTTTTTATTTTGAAAGAGGGTCTTGCTAAATTGCTTAGGGCCTCAGTAAGTTGCTGAGGCTGGTCTCACACCTGTAATCCTCCTGCCTTAACCTCCGAAACCTCTGGGATTACAGGCATGTGCCACTGTACCTGGCCACCCTAAGACTAATTGTAAGGGAGATGGGTGTTATAGGATTTAATATTTGTCTCATAAAAAATCATCCTGGATATGATATTGAAAACTTACTTTAAAGGAGCAAGGATAAAAACAAAAAGACCAATTAGGATGTTTTATAATAATGCAGTTAAAAGATAAGGACACCATACATCCAAGTGTAGCCAAATGCCACATGAACTTTGAAGAAATTCCAAGATTTCTTTTTCCTTTTTTTTCCCCCCTCTTGGCACTGGGAATTGATCCCAGGGATGCTTTACCACTGAGCTACATTCCCAGTCCTTTCTGTGTTTTATTTTGAGACAGGATCTCCCTAAGTTACTGAGGCTCATCTCAAACTTATAATCCTCCTGCCTCAGCCTCTCCAGTTGCTGGATCACAAACATGTACCACTACACCTGGCTCTTTTTCCTTCTTGTGTTTTCTTTTTGTATTGAAATAGTTTTAGGCTTATAGAAAAATTGTGCATTGACTTTAGTAGTTTCATCTCCTTAGTTTCCTCCAATCTATATAATATTAGCTTAAATCTTAAGACTTGGACACTTTTTAAGACTAATGGTCATTTGTTTTGACCAGATAAGGCCACAGTTTGGACTTGTCTGATGTTTTCTCATGATTGGATTATGTTTGGGGCAAGAATATATGTATTCTTATAATCATAACTATAAATTATGTGTATAATTATATATGTCTATATCTATCTACCTATCTATATAATTTGTGTCTTAGATACATCTTATCAGAATATGTTCAATGTGTTTTATTGACTGATAGTGTTAAATTCCAATGATCTTTCTTGACCAATTAAAATATGAGGAATAAGAGGAATTCAGAATGATTCCAAGGTCTTCGTTGAGAAATCAGAATGACAGAGTTATCACCGGGGATAGGTAGAAAAGTTTTAGGGGAAGAGCAGTGTTCAGTTTTGAACACATTAAAATGGAGATTGAGGTGTCTGTAAGATATCCAAAGGGAGGTTTCAAGTAGGCAATGGGATATACAAGTTTGGGGTTCAGCAGAGAGGTCTAGCAAGAGAAATAAATTTAGGAATTATTAGCATAATTGGTTTTTATATAATTGTAAAGTTAAACGAGTTTACCAAAGGAGAAAATAAAAATAGAGAAGTGACTGACCAGTAACAACTGACCACTGAGATGTTCCAACATTAGAAAGTTGCACAGGGTGTGGCAAACAATATTTAAAAATAGCATCCAATAAGGTAGCAGGAAACCCTCTTAACTGATGTTTTAATCTTATCCTCTCCATCTTTACTCAGTCATGGCCAAATGTATATCAATTTCCTGAAAATACTGTTCCATCCCTTTGGGATTAAGTTTCTAGATTGAAAATAGGATTTAAATTTGCTTCTAATTTATAAGTTAGTTATTAATAATTAGGGGAGACAATACCTGTAAATTGCTTTGCATAGGGTACAGCATGCAGTAAATGTCAGCTATTATTGTCGCTGTTAGTTTTCTGTCTCTAGTAGACTGTGAAAATCTTTTTTAAATTTATTTATTTATTTTAATTAGGTATATATGAGAGGAGAATACATTTTGACTCATTCTACACAATTGCAGCACAACTTTTCATTTCTCTGGTTGTACACCATGCAGTGTCACACAGTATGTGCAGTCATACATGTACCTAGGGTAATAATGTCCATCTCATGCCACCATCTTTCCTGCCCCTATACCTCCTTCCCACCCTGCCCTCCCCTTTGCCCCATCAAAGTTCCTCCATTTTTCCCATGCCTCCCCATTATGGATCAGCATCCACTTATCAGAGAGAATATTTGCTTTTTGGGTTTTTGAAATTGGCTAACTTCACTTAGCATGATATTCTCTAACTCCATCCATTTACCTGCAAAGGCCATAATTTTATTCTCTTTTAATGATGAGTAATATTTCATTGTGTATATATACCACAGTTTCTTTATCCATTCATCCGTTGAAGGGCATCTAGGTTGGTTCCACAGTTTAGCTATTGTGAATTAAACTCCTATAAACATTAATGTGGCTGTGTTACTATAATATACTAATTTTAAGTGCTTTGGGTATAAACCCAGGAGTGGGATAGCTAGGTCAAATGGTGGTCCCATTCCAAGTTTTCTTAGGAATCTCCATACTGCTTTCCAGATTGTTTGCACCAATTTGCAGTCCCACCAGCAATGTATGGGTGTGCCTTTTCCCCCACATCCTCGCCAATATTTATTGTTGTCTGTATTCTTGATAACTGCCATTCTGACTGAAGTGACATGGAATCTTGTGAACATCTTAATAGCTGAGACAGTTTGGGTTTTGTTTTCTGCTGCTACATTTGTGCATCATTAATGTTCAATAAATAATTTTGAATGAAATGAAAGAAGAAAAAATAATAAAGGCATTGCTTAACCCAAAAGATTGACTTCCAAACACATTGGCACTTAAGACAAAAGACAGATTTTGACAAAGGGTGATCCTTCAATGCCTCTCAAAGCATGCTACCTGGATGACCATCATGGTGTCAATATTCACACTATGTCTTAATGGAGAGGAGCTGCCAGAGTTGGCCTGCCTTTGCCTGAAACTTCCTCTCACTGCATTTCTTTAAGAATTTGTGGCCAAATCCATCTCTCCCATTAATAAGAGTTCTCAGGATTAGCATTCAACTGCTGACCCCGTAGGAGAAAAGGACGTGGTTGACCTTCCACAGTTTTATCTTTTTTCCCTATGTAGTTGTATTTATAGACATAGAGTTGAGACCTCTTCTAGTATGGTGCAATGGTGGAACAAGATCATCTCTTGAGGCCCTTTCTTAACAGACAACAAATTGATGAGAAATATAAATCGGTATTATGTTTACGGTCCTAAATTAGATGGCTAAGTACCAGGTAGAGAAGGAGCACATGCCTACAAACCCTAAACCTGCACTCTATCTGTGCAGGACCTATTCAATGTGTATGGTATTAAACCTCACTGCTATTATATGAAGTATTAATATCAGTGTATGTTTAAGAATTCATAGAACAAACATAGATACCCAAGGCCTTCTGACCCAGATGAGTATTTTTTCCATTGTATCATGCTGAGAAATAAGATAGAGAATCTACTATAAATAGAAGAGAGAAAAGCACTCTGGTGAACTTTGGATGGGAAAAAAAATCGCAAGGCTCCATGCTTTGGCCACATAAAGGGACTTCTGGATGGTTCCAGTATTATACTCTTCTGAATATCCATTTTGTCACTTGAATTTAATGATCTTCAACTAGATATTTATGTAGATACTTGCGATTTTTATCCTTAGGCCCATGTGACAATACTTGCTTATTTCAATGTTTTCTCCTTGACCAATGTTGCAACTTTAACTTCCTTATGTGAGGAGATGGAAAGAAAAACTAAAAAAATAAAAAACAGTATTTTTTTAGTATTTCCTATATTGGAAGCAATAGAACTGGAATCCAACTACTAAAAACCTTTCCTTAATTAGTTTTATTTTCTCTTATTTTGGGTTCCTATTCACCATTTTACAGAGAATACAGTGAAAAGCAAATGTATATCATAGATTTAATCTCTGTGCCAAAAATGCTCTTTCTAGAGTAGCCCCAATCTATATGCATTCAGGGTTTGATTAGCTACGCCTTCTATACCTATATTTACTTGGCTACACAATGAGAATTCTTATCTTTAATTATGTCCTGGGGGCACTGCAAGATAATCATTAAATATATTCACTAAACTGTACTTACTAGGGCAGAAAATTGGAATAACATACTGCAGAAAGTTTGTAAAGCAAGGATTGAAATTTTTAAAAGGCTTTCTATTTAATCTTCAGTTAATTAAAAATTTTATACTATAACACACCACTGCAGTTTGTGATGGGAGATACATAAAATGATAAGTGTATTGTTGGTTGTCATTGGAAAATAAATATGAAATAGCCCCACCATAAGGAACAGGGTGATCAGATGACAGAACATAGGGCAAGTCAGTGTTTGCATGACTAAGAATAGTTTTCCATGTTTTTAAAATGGTTGGATGAAAACCAAAAGAAGAAAACTATTTCGGGACACAAAAAAAGTATGTGAAATTATGTTTTCTATGCTCGTGAATGCAGTTTTGGGGGAACACACCACACTAACCAATAAGGCATCTGTGAATGCCTTTACCCAGTGAAGGCTGGTTGAGAAGGTGACAGAGAGGCCATTTAGCCTGCAAAATCCTTTACAGAAAAAGGTTGACAACCCTTGCTTTAGAAGCTGATAATCCGTAGTGGGATAAAGGTATACACATATACTTAGATTTCATAATCATATACAGTTAGTGCTGAAATAGAGATACAGTAACAGCAGGAAAAGCTAGGCCTTCTACCTGGAGAAGTCTGAATTTAATAAGGGTTTTGAATGACAATGAAGGTGATGAAAATGATTTTAAGCCAGAACATGGCAAGTGGGAGCATGGCACAGGGACAGAGAAGGACAGGTACCTAAGTGTGTCCAGGGGAAATTCCATAAGGAGGGTAGAAAGAAGTGGAAAATGAGATTAGAAAAACGCATGAAATCAGATTAGGAGTTCAAATCCATTCAAAGATCATGTATCTCCTTAATCAATGATCATTACAGGTTTGAAAGGAAAAGCACTTGATCGGATTTGTGCCTTAAAAAGATGAGTCTAGGAGGAGGGTGGGAGCAAGAGAAGGACACTGTCACGAGGAGAGAAGTAAAGGCAGAGAAACCAGGTACAGTGCATTGTAACAGCTCGAGGCAGAGACAGTGATCTGAGGTAGGACAGTCGTCTCCGGAGGAGTCGGGAGGGGTTCAGCAGGTACAAATGGAATTGTGACTAACTGAATTGGTAACAGACTGGATTTTTAAAAAGAGAGAAGCACGAAAAACCAAAGGACGTAGTTTGGATAGAAATGATTGGTTCTTTCCCATAGGGCTCTGCAGTGGGGATAGGAAAACAAGCTCTATTTTGGATGTCAGGTTTGGGGTGCCTACAGATACAAGGTAGAATAAAAACAGTTTAAAACATGGGCCCAACACTTAGCTGAGGGACCCTAATGACATTAAAGATCAACAGCATAGAGGCACAAGAGAAATAAGTGGGACTGAAGAGAATATTATAGTTGATTTATATTAATACTGCATCTGGATGCCTTTTCTCTTGTTTAACTGCAAAATGATCTTGTTTAATTGAACAGATATTACATATCTTCCCAGTGTAAGTTCATCGTTCTGCTTGAAAGATTTAGCAATCACCCTGCTGCCACAGCCTTTTTCTTTTTAAATGAATGAATATTTATTGAGCACACATTACAGGCCAAGTACTTCTCCTTTTAAACATTTTTTAGCTGCAAATGGGCAGAATACCTTTTATTTAATTTTTTTAATGTGGTGCTGAGGATCGAACCTAGTGTCTCACTTATGCTAGGCAAGTGCTCTACCATTGAGCTACAACCCCAGCCCCTGCTTCAGTCTTTTAAATATATATATATATATATATATATATATATATATATATATATATATATATATCTCTTTTCATAGGTAAGAGGGAAAGAAAGGAGGATATAAACTATTTCCAAAGCATCACTAAATGATTTGGGGTCTTCTTACAGAATACTACAGTAAAGCAAAAGTATAGTTATCTTAGCATCCAACAATAGCAACCTCAACTTCTCAACTGAGTTTAGAAACTTAAAAAAAGTACAACACCTAAGGCATTGCACCTAGAATTTGCTTTAAATATGAGATTAAGAATTCAGCAAACAAAAACACTTGATTGTATTGCAACCCTATGCACAGACTTGTTGCTTCTTAGTACTTTGGAAAGTGAACTAGAACTTCAGTTGCCCAGGGCCAAGTTAGTTGGGTGTGGGTAATCCATAAATTGAAACTGTGTGAAAGAAGACTAGTAGGATTTGGTTTTCCTCTCCCCCAATGTGACAACAACTGTCAGTGTTTGAGAAATAACGTTGTGAAAAATGAAATACATTTTGTTACTGCTGGCCATCCAGATCATTATTTTAACAGGAGGGCGTATTTGATGCATTTCCTAAACTACTTGACCACAAAGTAATTTCATTCAAAGCATCTCATAGAACTAGTCCACCATGGAATCCAATTTAGGAAACAATGTATTCATTATCTCTAAGAATTACACACCTCTTTGGAGGCATTCTCACCTGGAAATTGTTATTTCCAGTTATTTGCTGATGAAAACCAAATTTGTATCACTAGTCAAGTTCTTTCTCTCTTGAATTCCCAACATGTATCTTTGGGACATTGTAACTGGAAAGTCTTACACATGAAAAAAAAATCTGCTTGTCAAAAATTGAACTAAATATTTCCCTTCTCTCTGCATACAGCCACATGGACACTTTCACATGGCTTTCTCCTTACGTGTTCTCTGACTCAGGAAATAGTACTACCAAATGGCGAATTGCTTAGGTAAGAAATCTGCATAAAATCTTTTGAGTTATTTTTTTTCCTCGTCAAGCATACCCATTCACCTGATGGATTTTACCTGTGCAATTTACCTGTGAAACACTCAGTTTAATATCCCTCTCACGAACCGTACCACCCTGGATCAATCAATGGCCTCTAAAAGGTCTCCCGTCTTGCTTCCTTCCAGTCCCTTCTCCATGACATTTTCTCCATGGATTTCTGCAATTCATAATAATCCACTGGAAACCCTTCCATGGCCTCCTTTAATTCTGTAAGGATTTCAAAATTCCTAACCTGGCTCAGAGGCTGTTGCTACCTTTACCATTTTCCTCCTTGACCACTTTCAGTCATTACTGAGCTTCTGTTGGTTTCTCACAGGTACCTCACGGGCACCATGCTGTCACATCCCTACCATAGCTTACTCTGAACCAGTCCACTCTTTCTGCTCTGTCTTTACCTCTTATCTCTGTCTGACTTACTCCTGCTTATCCTTGCTGTTCCCTGAACATCAGTTCTTTAAGGGTACCTTCTGTGATCCTCTGACCAAGCCAGACTAACATAGCTCCCACGACCTCCATACCACTCAGCACATCTCATTCTCATTACGGTCTGTGTTCTATCGCTCTTGCTCTAATACAGATTCCCTACTGGCAGAGAGCTCATCTGCCTGGTTCCCCACTCTATCTTCAAGGTCTATCTGGCATTATGGTTGGTTGCGGGAAGCAGCTCAGTGACTATTTGTTGGTTAGTTAGGTGACTCCGAAAAGCCCTACCAGGTCTAAGTTTATGAGTTCATGAGTTAACTGGCCCAACTACACATTGCAGTCACTCAAAGTAAACAGAGAAGACCAACATGTGTCCTGATTTGGGGGTGGTAAGTGTGACCTAATGGGATTTATCAGTGAAAACTCTGCCTTTATCTTCATATTCCAGACTTTATCTATATACCACCACTAAGTAAGGCAAACACCACGCTGAAAGCAGAGTGCTTACGGTTTATTTCTGAAAGAGTTTTAATGACATAAAATATAAAAAAAGGAAAAATATTTCTAAAATAGAGAATATTGAAATACCAATGGCTAGACACACACACACACACACACACACACACACACACACACACACACACAAAAATAATGGATGATCCCATTGATATAAAGTTCAAGAATGGGCCATGAAGATATGGTCAGAAATCAGAAAGTAGTTGCTTTGGAAGGGGGAAAGAGGTTGCTATCAAGGGGCATAAGTGCTGTCCTGGGTGACCATTACATAGATTTACACAACTGTCAGAACTCATGGCACTGAAACACCTAAGATATAGGCCTTCTACTTTATAAAAATCATATTTCAATAAATATCTCATTTCAGAAGCTTGATACCAAAGTAATCCAGGTATCTTTAAATTAAAAAAAAAGATAAGTTATTTGCTGATTCTCCAATTTAAATCTTGGCTGAACAAATCATTTTGATTAATGAATCCAATGAATCACCTAAAATTCTGCTGTCGTGATTAGTAATCTTCTCATGGTTGAAAGTGCCAATAAAACTCAAGTCAGATCAGCACATGCCTAATAAAAAGTAAACACACATGTAAATCTCAACACTGTTAGGTAAGATTATCCAGAACAAATATTTCATCTCCAAAGCAAAGCCTACCTTGGTTCAAGGACCACAACATGATGTTTCTCAGCTGCCTTTTCACAAGAAAAAGAAGGAAGAATCCAGGAATCACAGACAGAATTCCATGTGTACACCCCTGTATCCCATTCTATTATATTTTTGGCAAAATATCCTTATTCTTTCTAGTTAGTCTTTTAGCCAGCATCATAATTATATTGGGTCTTTTTGATTTTTGAATATGTTGGTGTTGTTTGGAAGAATTCAAATGGAGGGGGAAAACCAAGTGTTCTTGGAAATACTATAGATTTTTTTTTCCTGGATGTGTGACAATAGTTGAAGTTGAAGACATGGATTAAAAAGAAGAAGATTTAAGCGGGGGAAGGGGGGAGATACTTTTTTCTCTCCATTATTCAGAACAGTCTATAAGTGGCCCTGAAGGCACAAGTAGGTTACATGAAGTGGTCAGAATGCCCCCTGTCCCCACTCCATCTATACTGCCTTCTCTCAACAAGACTGTGCCTGTGGCCTCAAGAAGAGCTCCCTGTGGTCAGTTTACAGAGGAAGGGAAGATCCATGCCTGATTTACAGACAGTTCTGCCCAATACCCAGGCACCTCCCCTGAGTGCCCAGTGGGGGGACTGGAGCTCCTCTCCAGGACATTCCTGACATACAGCAGTGAAGTCCTCTCATGGGCACCCCTTCAGGCAGTGGACCTGGTTGTTCACTGTGCTTCGAATAAGAAATGGCCATGTACATGGTATGCCAATTTACGGGCTCTAGACAGTGGTTTGGCTGGATGGTCAGGGTCTTGAAAGAAACATGATTGGAAAATGGGTGACCAAGAAAAAATGGGGAAAAGGTTTGTGATGAATCTCTCTGAGTGGGGAAAAAAAATTAGGGAAATGTGTGTGTTCCATGTGAATGCTCACCAAAGATGGCCTTGTAGAGGAAGATTTTAATAATCAAATGGACAGGATGCCATTTCCAATGGAGTCCAATCAGTCTCTTTCCTCCAGACAATCTTGTCAGCACCCAATGGGCTCGTTGAGAAGGTGGCCCCGGTGTCAGGGATGGAGGCTGTAGATACAGGTAGCAACATGCACTTCCACTGACCCTGGCTGTCTGGCTAAGGCCACTTCTAAGTGTCCAATCTGCTAGCAGTAGGGAAGGACAATGACTCCCAAAGACTGCACCCTATCCCAGGTTGCCAGCCCAGGAACTGGCTACCTCGAGACAGGTCAGCTACACGGGTCTGTTTTCATCATAGATGGACAGTGTTTTGTTCTTAATAGAAAAGTCACTCTGGCTACTAACTTATCTTCCTTGCCCATAATGGTTCTATACTAAAATTATCCTTGGATGTTCCCCTCTTGATACTCTATGGGCAACCATTTCCAATTTAGAAACACTTCACAGCAAAACGAGTGTGGCCATAAAGCCATGCTCATGGAATCCACTAGATTAACCAGGTTCCCAACCATTCTGAAGCAGATGGTTTGCTACAATGGCGAAATGGCCTTTGGAAGACTCAATTACCGTGCTAGGTAGGTGGCAATATCTTACAGGGCTGGGGCCAAGTTCTCCAGAAGGCTGTATATGCTGAATTAATGAATGTCTAACCTATGGGCTCTTTCTCTCAGATTTCACAGGTCCAGGAATCAAGGTTTGGAAATAGGAATGCTACCACTTACAATTACTCCTTGCTGTGATGTGGATGTAGTTTGTTCCTGCCCAAACTCATGCTACATTTAATTGTTATTGTGGTGGTGTTGGAAGGTGGGACCTTTAAGAAGCCATTAGGTCATTAAGAGGGATTATACCTTTCTCACGGGAGTAGATTAGTTACCATGGGAGAGCTTTTTTATGAAGCAAGACTTCCCCTTCTGTTTTGTCTCTACTGCATGTGCCCACTTGCCTTTCCACGTTCCATAATGAGTTGAAGTAGCATCAGATCCTCCTTGGTGTGATACTCTGCTTCTAGCCTCCAGAATCATGACCTAAAATAAATCTCTATGCTCTATAAATTACCCAGTCTTAGGTAATTTGTTATAGCAACAGAAAATGGACTAAGACACTCCTAATTACCCACTAGCAAAAATTCTCACACACTCATGCTATGTCAGCCTGGGAATCCTGATTCCAAAGGGAGGAATGCTTCCACCAGGAGAAACAACAATGATTCCATTGAACTAAAGATTGCCACCCAACCACTTTGGGATCCTCATGCCACCAAATCAGCAGGTCAAGAAGAGAGTTACTCTATGGACTGTGGTGATTTATCCTGACTCTCAAAGGGAAATTGAGCTACTTATCCACAATGTAGGTAAGGAAAAGTATGCTTGGAACAGGAGGACCTTAGGACATCTTGCAGTATTACCATGCCTTGTAATTAAATTCAGTTGAAAACTACGACTTGACCCAGGCAGCACTACTAATGACCTCGATCCTCCATGGTTTAAGCAGGTTGGAGTCAGACATGATCACCTCTGAACCTTTCAGATGGTTCTTTCCTCCAGAGAGAGACGGTTTACTGGCCAATACACAGCTGGATCCTCAAGGGAGTTCCTTTGAAGATCTCTAAAATTCTCCCAGTGTGTAGCTTCCTGGTTTCTGATCCTGAGAACTTCAGCCACCTTGGAGACCCTCATTCTCAGCTGTGGATCCCCCATTCATGGAATTCCCTGGGCTACACCTTTGTTCTTCCTTTTTCATCAACAGCTTGGAGATACTCTTTAGGCAGTAAGGTGGGACGATCATAGGACTTATGCAATTTATTGAATGTGTCTCAGGAATCATTGTTTGTTGCCCCATGCCCAGTTTCCTGAAAATTGTTGTTTTGTGTCTTTTGTCCATTTTTTGGTTGTGTTGTGTAGGCAACTAAATCTGATATGGATGACAGTAGATCAAAATAGAGGTTATTTCACCTAGACTACATGCATAAATTCCTATTACAGTTATCTCTCAGTACTCATGGGGGGATTGGTTCCAAGACCCCTAGTGATCACCAAAGGACTAGGAATGCTCAAGGCCCTTATATTAAATGATGAGTATTTGCATACAATCTATGCAATCCTCCCACATTCTTTGAATCATCTCTTAATTACTTACAATATATAATGCAATAAAGTTATTATATTGTTTAGGGAATAATGACAAGAAAATAGTCCATTTATGTTCAGGACAGAAGTACTTTTGATCCACAATTGGTCAAACCCATAAATGTGAAATCCACAGACATGGAAGACTGACTGTATATGGATTTGAATAAACTGTTATAATCACAGAGATGGGGAAAACTTACAACCTGGAAAACTGGGTAATACTTGGAAAATGAAATAAAACTGGATGGTTTATGAATCAGCAGGACTTTCCAAAGTGGAATCATGGAAGAATATGGTTGTTCCCAGGAAAGTTGAGTAGCTTAGAAGGCTGAGTAGAGGTGTGGATTAGAATGTGGATAATTACTTGGAAAAGAAGACTGAGTCTACAATGTCAAAATTGTGTGCCTAATTAAGGCATTTGGAGTTTTGTCTTATAATCATATATGGGATAGTAATTTATTTAGGTGATTGAAATGGTGACTGGCACCTATTAGTTTTAAATGAATAGAGACTATGCCATGTCATACAATCCCTGGCAATGTTTTTTTGTTGTTGTTGTTGTTGTTTGTTTGTTTGCTTTGACTTGTTTTGTTTGTTTGTGTGTTTTTGTTTTGTTTTGTTTTTACTGCTCTTCCATTTTTTAGTGCACTAAAATCACAAGAATAGCAACTTTTTTCTTTCTTATTCAACAATGTATGTTCAGCAACTACCAGTGGGTCTAACATATTAGTATGCAATGGTGCTAAATCATATTGAATAAAAGAATAAACACCAGTAAATCAATGAATATCTTTACATACTAAACTGACACAACAACCTTTGTGTTCTAAAGAAAATAGAGATAGGCCTGGGGCTGGGATTGTGGCTCAGCCATAGAGGGCTCAATTACTAGGTGCAAGGCCCAGGGTTCGATCCTTAGCACCAAATAAAAATAAATAAAATAAATAAATAAATAAAGATAATCCTCTCATATTTTGAAGATAAAATATTCTCAATGTACTTATAATGGGATAAAATGAGGATAAGCCAATATTTAAAGAAATAGTGGCTAAGATTTTCTAGAATTGACAAAAGATGCAAACCCTCAGGTAAAAGAAGTCCAGTTCTGGGGTAAAAGAATCCCATAGGTGGTAAAAAGAAATCCATACCTTGACTCAGCAAAACTAAACTACAAAATACCAAGGACAATGAGCAAATTTTAAAATGAACAAAAAAGGAAACATAAAAACCATAAAAAACTAGAAGACATATTATCTACAAAAGAATAGCAATTATATTAACTGCTGACTTATCAAAGCAATAATGGAAGCAAGAAAACCGGGTAATAACTGTTACACTGTAATTCCCAGTGAGATATTTAAGACAGTTTAAGACATAGGAAAAAAAGAAAAACATTACTTATGATAAACCTACTGTAGTAGAAATCTTAAAGATTTTTTTAAGAATAGAAATAATGATCCCAAAAGGAAGTGTGAGATACAAGAGGAGATAGTAGTAAACAAAGATAATATCAAATATGCCTGAAATTTTGAACAACTTTTGCGGATATACATAGCAGTAACAATGCCTGTTTTATGAAGAGGATAAGAATATTGATCCCTGAAGAGGGGTGAGTAGGGTCCATCTTTCCAAAATCTTCATGTTCTTTTGAGGATGGTACAGTTATTGACTGACTGCAGATATTGTTGAGTATCTTGTTAGCAAGTAAAATAAAAGGGATCAGTTCATAAATGGTAAAAAAAAGAAAAGAAAAGAAAAAGAAAAAGAGAGAGTGATATTTTAAGAAAGAAAAAAAGAAACTTTAGACAACGTAAAGGAAATCGAGAAGTCAGCAGAAAGTAAAAAAAAAAAATAGAAAATAATGGAAAAATTGATATGAGTTAAGAGAGGAATTTAAAACACATCAGTTATCACAGGGAACACAGTAAACTGAAATCCAAAACAAATATGAGCAGACTCAGTTCTTCAAAAAGTCCTGTTCTATGCCATTTACAAGAGAAATATCTAAAACACATGACTACAACACTGATAAAGTGATGTCAAATATTAACTGAAAGAAACGCATATGTCAAGAAAGATGACTCTATGGCAAAAAAGAAAAAGAAACATTACTAAAGATAAACATGATGGAAGGTTCAGTTCACCAAAATAAAGCATTTTAAACTGATAAACATTCTCTTCAAAATACATGAAGAGCCAGGTGTGGTGACCACAGGCCTATAATCCGCAACTTGGGAGAGTGAGCCAGGAGGATCTCAAGTTGGAGACCTGCCTCAGCCTCTTAGTAAGACACTCAGCAACTTAGTGAGACCCTGTCTCAAAATTAAAAATAAAAAAGGCGGACGTTTGTGGCTCAGTGGCAGAGTGCCCCTGGGTTCAATCCCTAGCACCAAAGTCGGGGGAAGGAAAGAAAGAAAGAAAGAAAGAGAAAAAGGGGGAAAAAAGACAAAAGGCAAATATGCATTGCCTTAGGAGAATTAACATAATTTTCAGTAATCAACACATCGAAAACACAAAATAACTCCTAGACATATAGATTTGAACATAATTAAGTTTGATCGAATGAACTTAAACAGAAAACAGTGTCCATCAACTGGAATATGCATTACCTTCAAATACAAAAAAAAAAAATGACAATGTAACCTGAATTTCATAAAGCAAATCTCATTGGATCTCAAGGAATTAAAAGAATTAAATAAATAAACAAATAAATTAAAAAATTTTGAAATAGTTTTTAGAAACATAAGCCCAAGGGGAGAAGACAATGAAAATTAGAAACTGCTTAAAGTTGACTGGTTAGAAAAGTAACTGTATATGAAATGCATCAGATACAATAAGGGGATCTATAATATTAAGTATATTAGAAAAGAGAGAACTAAAACTTAAAAGGTGAAAAAGCAATCTTCAGCAAAAAGAACAAAACTGCAGGCATTGTACTGCCTGACTTCAAAATAGCCTGCAAAGCTGTAGTAACCTAAACAGTATGGAGTTAGCATGAAAATAGACACGTAGACCAATGGGGCCAAATAGGGAACACAGAAAGAAAGCCACACGGGCAGCCAGCTGATTTTCAACAAGATGCCAAGAATACACACCAGGGAAAGGACGGTCTCTTTCAAAAACAGTGCTGGAAAAATGAGGTCTAAATGCACAGGAACAAAAACTCCACCTCTATCCTTCACTACTCACAAGAATCAACTCAAAATGGGTTAAAAACTTTGGAGTACTATGGGACATAGTTAAGAAAACACAGGATAAACTACTAAGAAAAACACAAGATATAGACGTTGGTATAGACCATAATTTGGGGGAGGGGGGAGAACTCAACTCCACAGGCAACAAAAGCAAAAATTAGGCCAAGAGAGGGTTCCAGGGCTGTGGCTCAGTGGTAGAGCACTAGCTTAGCATGTAGGAGGCCCCAGGTTTGATCCCCAGCACCGCCCCTCAACCCTCTCCCCCAAATAAAAAGATAAATAGAATTACATCAAACTAAACTGCTTCTAAAGAGCAAGGGAAATAACTGATGATGTGAAGAGAAAAAAAACACATAATGGGAAAAAGTATTTGCACACTAAGCATCTTATGATGGATTAATACCCAGAAGACACAAGAAATTCAAACAACTTGATAATTAAATTTAAAAAAAACAATAATAATGTTACTTTGAAATATAAAAAAGATATAAATAGACTTTTTTTTCAAAAGAAAACATACTGATGGCAAGCAGGTATATGAAAAATTGCTCAACATCATTAATCATTTAAAAAATGCCAATGAAAACCACAGTGAAATATCACCTCACAACAATTAGAAGGATCAAAAAGACAAAAATATCAAAAGCTGGCAAGGATGTGGAGAAATGGAAGCTCTTATATTGGTGGAGACCTGATTTTAGTATGTCCACGATGGAAACAGTATGGAGGTTCCTCAAAAAATTAAAAATAGTGCTGCCCTATAATCCAGCAATTCTCCTACTGGACATTTATCTAAAAGAAATGAAAACAGTTGTCACAGAGACATCCGCATTCCCAGGTTCATTTCTGCACCTTTCACAATAGCCAAGAAATGGACTTGAGAGTCTATGAGTTGAAGAACTGGCAAAGAAAACGCAGTACATGTGTACAATGGAATACTATTCAGCCATAAAAAATGATGAGAGTCTGTAATTTGTGGCAACATGGATAAGCCTAGAAGGCATTAAGTGAAATACACCAGATACAGAAAGACAAACACCATTGGGATCTAAAAAAGCTTATCTCATACAAGGGCAGAGTAGAAATAGCAGTTACCTGAAGCTTGGAAGAGAAGGGTGTGAGGGAAAGATTGATCAATGGGTACAAAGTTAGATTGCATGAATAAATCCTGGTGTTCTGCTACTCAGTAGGGTGACTGTAGTTCAGAACATTATGTTGACTATTTCAAAACAACAGAGAATTTTCAGTGCCCTCAACACAAAGAAATGATAAATATTTGAGGTAATGAATATGTCAAATACCTTGATTTGATCATTATACAACAAATACATTTATCAAAAATCACACTGCACCCCACAATTGTATATAATCATCATGTGTCAATTAAAAAGAAAATAGAAATGAAACGATTGAAGAGCTAAAAATCCAACATAAGAAATGTTTGAAACATCAATAAGATACACCAAAAGTAATAAAATTTAGGAGTTAATCAAAATGTAATGGTAATAATACATTTAAAATAACTAAAAATCAATAAACCCAAACTTAATTCCTTAAACAAAATGTTAAGAATTGCCAATGTCAGAGTTTGACCTTGGATAAAAGAGAGAGGGGCATAAAGACCCTGGAAGAGGACTATTACTAAAGATGAATAGAAATTTCTTGAATAGATTAGGAAAAAAAATCTATTACCAGTTTAATTCTAAAGGATCCAAAATCCTACTGCGGAGCAGAGGGGTTTGAGATATATTTCTCCCTTCCAATGCCTATGAGAAGGTGGCACATATGTGCTCATCTAACCTGAGAACCAACAATCAGATATCCAGTCTTTTCCTACAGAGCAAGTCCAGTGGAATTCCTTCTGAGCACGATATGGTGGAAGTGTGGCTTCCCATGATTAGTAACTGTTCTTAAGGGCATCTCCACCCTTCCTGATCTTATCAATGTCATAACTCAAAAATGAATCAATAAAAGCCATCATTCCCTTCTCCTGAGAGTGTTCAGATGGAGTGGCGCGGTAGTAACATCACAGTGGTGGTCACCACCCTGCTGATAGACACAGACATAGAGAAGAAATGGAGATTGACAATTTCTGAGATTTCTTTGTGTTCTTTCTGCCAGTTTTTGTTTTTTCTCCATTTTCCCCCCTAATCAAATGTATTCTTAAATCAAAATAAATGTATAATTAGAAATATATAATGGAAATTGTTAAAATTACAGATCAGTTTTAGCATCTACTCTTTGCTGAAAAAAAAAAAATAGGTCACAGTTGAAACTATTATTTATTTCCTTCCAAACAATGTATTGTGAAGTTGCTTGATTAACTTTTTATTAGGTGAAAAGCACATTATCCTGTTTAAAAAAAAATACATAGCTAAGTTCTTTTGTAAAAATTCTAATAACTTTAAATATTGAAAATTGAAGGGAAAAAGTCAATGTATTTTCAGGGCTTGCGATACAGCTCCGTTGATAGTAGTGCTTTCCTCAAATGCACAAGGCCCTGGGTTCAATCCCCAGAACTATTAAAAAAAACAGAAAAAAAGAAAAAAAAAGTCAGTGGATTTTCATAGAGCCTTTTCCATGACACACTTCTTTTACTTTATATTCATTCATCCTGATGTGGCAAACATTGGACTTTCTTTCCTTCAGATGAAAGTCTGCCATTGCAACCATGGGGTTTCCGTGGGCCTGGGCTGGTGACAACCTTGGACGTCTCAGGCCACTGTGACTGACCACAACATGTCCACCCTCCTCAAACTCAGTTGCTTTAGCCACTGGGCCACAGAATTGAAAAACCTTGCAATAGAGACCCTGCTACTCCAGGGGGTACCTGAGCCCTGCCTGGCCCTTCCTTGAGAGCAGTAGTCTAGATACCATGAGAGAAGGTGCAGGTAGGAGAGAGAAGCCAGGTGGGGGAGCAATAGGTCAGACCAGAAGAGGAGATTGGAGGATTGGGGTAGGCCTGGAGACATTGACCAAGACAAGAAAGTCTATTGAGGCCCAACCTTGACCCTGCATAATGCTCCTATTAACCTCCCCCTTCTCTCCAATTTTAAGGAATCAGCCCAATTCCAGAACCTTCCTTAAATATTGTCCTCTGACACTACAGTGTGAAAAACATCATTTTTCCTCCCTACACTTCTAGATCTAAATGAAGAAGTTTCTTTCTCCCATATGCACTAATACCACCTGCCATGCTCCATGTTATACAGAAGGAGGAGAAAATCCTATTAAAGGTTTACTTGATGTATATCCATAGACACTGACCAGTGTATGATGGTTCTGACTGCAAAATTTTAGAATGGTACAAAAGTGACACTTATTGAGTAGAAATCGTTCTTTGGATTTTAAATTTTGATTTTTTAATTTTTCCCCCAGATTAATGATATCAATATGATACTTTCTCCAGATGCTGGGCAGCCTCCGCAAGATGCAGCTCCCTGTCAACCATGGGATCCTGAAGGTCAACAACCCGTATTGTACAGTGTCTGTATTCAATAAATTACTTGAGATAGTCAATGCATCATCATAAAATAATTTTTGTTTTAGAGGATTTTGCTCATCTATAGGCTAACCTTTTATAAGTAGACGTTTTTATATTAAGAACACAAGCATGGCTAGGTACAGAGGTGCATGCTTGTATTCCCAGCTACTTGGGAGGCTAAGACAGGAGGATCACAAGTTCCAGTTCATCCCAGGCAACTCAGTGATACACTGTCTCAAAATAAAAAATAAAAAGATCTGGGGATGGAGCTCAGTGGAAGATTGCTTACCTAGCATGTGTGAGTCCCTGTACCACAATAGTAGTAGTAATAGTAGTAGTAGTAATAATAATATAGTAGTAGTAATATGAGGATGTTTAAGGTAGGGTGGGCTAAGCTCTGATATTCAGTAGGTTAGGTGCATTACAAGCATTTTCAACTTACAGTACTTTAAACTTATGATGGTTTTTTTCAAGCTATAACTTCACTGTAAGTCAAAAGCATCGATACTTTAATTATTGGAGCTAATACACCTTACCATTTAAAGTTTTGTCTTTATTGCAGATCACTTGCTAAGACAGGAGAAATTTTATTTCAGAAATATCAAAAACCTAAATCACAAAAAATATTAAATATTCTCTAATATAACCAACCTCAGCCCAATATCTTAACATGTGACCATCCACTTAAGCAATTGAGCAAACTCCAAGTTTCTGTTTTAATATCTTCTTGCAGGTAAGTCAGACAATAATTTATTTTCACTCCAACCTCTTAATACTTTGAAGGAAGTGTTTTTCAATGCAATTAGCTTAAAAAAAAAAGGTAAAGGACCATAAATATTTTTCATCTAAATACTCCATTTTCTCAGAACATACAATATGGTGAAAATACCATTGATGTGGTTAGGTGCCAGAACATTTTTCTTAACACAATCTCTTAAAGCCCAGGTATAATGAGAAAAAAATCTTTATTAAGTTTGATATAATTTGGACATTTTTACTGAAAACGTAGATTTATTTTCCCCATTAGCAAATTCCAGCAGCTGGAAGGGACGGAGGAGGAGCCGAGTACCAACGTTCTATTGACATCTCTTGCATGCCTGCCATCTAACGCCTGCCCCTTCTAGCAGGGTGAGGATGTGTGACATTCTTCCTTAAGTCTGTGTATGAATGATGATGGCTGTTGCTAATTGTTTTTAGGATCTTCCATATCTGGTTTGTATTTTAAGCAGAAAGAAAAGAAGGTGTGATTCACCTGGAAAAAATAAAATCGGCAGACTGTGTCTGATTCACCCTGGAATTTTACCCTGCAAGTGCCATTGCTATTTTTGGTTCCCAGATTGCATTCTAACAGTGTGCATACTCCACACCTAATACCCGAGCCAGACAAAGATTAGATTGTCATATACTATATAAATTAACTTCAGGGGCTGAGGATTGTATCTGAAGGTAAGGAGTACTATTGGATAGATTCAGTGTTTCAAAACTCAGAAAATTCCAGCAATGATATGCCCTTACAACTATCCTCAGAAACAAAAGATTCAAATGAAAGATTGCATTATTTAAAATAAATGGGCCTAGAAATATCTGGGTACATTTGAATCCTAATTCATAGAAAGTATTTTATGAAAAATGTATAGACATACCCATTAAGATGACTATTATTTATAGGGAAAAAGAAACAGAAAGTAAGTTTTGGCAAGGACATGGAGAAATTGGAACCTTTATTCATAATTGATGGGAATGTAAAATGATGCAGTTGCTGTAGAAAATAATTTAGTGGTTCCTCTGAAAATTACATAGAAGTACCATATAAGTATCTCCACTTCTAGATATATATACCAAAGAATTGAAAGTGCGGATTCAACTAGGTATTTTTACACCAATATTTATTGCAGCATTATTAATGATAGCCAAAAGATGGAAACAGCTCAAATGCCTAGCAACAGATGGATAAATGAGCAAAATGTGTGATCTACATAAGACAGGAATATTATTCAACCTTAGAAAGAAATGGAATTCTAACACATGTGACAACACAGATGAGTCTTGAAAACACTGTGCTAAGTGAAATAACCAAACACAGTAAGGACAAATATTATATGATCCCAATTATATAATGTACCTAGAATAGTCATGGATAGAGACAAAAAATAGAGTAGAGGTGATCAGATGCTGGAGGTAAAGAAGAATGAGGAGCTACTGTATAGTGAGTATAAAATTTCTGCTTTTGACAATGAAAAATTTATAGGATAGTGGTGATAGTTGTACAACATTGTGAATATGTCATAACACTGAATTACACATTTAAAATGGTAAATTTAATATTATATATATTTTGCCACAAATGAAAAATAAAATTTAAATGCCCTTCAAAAATCAAAAGACATCCAATGCAACTTTTTTCAAAATAAAATGCTAGAGCCAGGCGTGGTGACACACACTTGTAATCCCAGTGGCTCGGGAGGCTGAGGCAGGAGGATTGCAATTGAATGAGAAGGAAGTGGTATCACCTCACTGCTACAGAGAGGCTAGCCAAGGCCTGTGGACTTGGAAAGGTCAAAACAATCCCTCGAAAGATTAGACAAAACCACGATATTGTCCCATGAAAAAAATTTTTTTTGATTGACTAAATATTTCACTTTTTTATTGTCTTAAATACATAGTCTAAGAATGGAAACATTTATGCTCTTAACTCTGAAACACAGCCAATTCCTTCATCCTTATGGTTTTCCCTCATGGGGATTCAGTTAACACTACCATCAATCCATTAAACTAATTTATGTTCAACAAACACAGCCACCTAAATCAAAAAATAAATATATTTTGCAGAAAATTATCGAACCATAGAGTCATATTTACTAGCTATGTAATTTTGGATCAATCCTTCTCCCTAGAAACTCAGTTTCCTAATTTGTAAAGTGGGAATAAATATGAGACCACAGAAGTACCATTTAATAAAATAATGTGCAAGTATCACCCTGAGGATCCAAATATTTTTGAAGACATGAACAAATAAATAAAGATAAAGAAGCAACTGGGAGAAAAGAGGGAAAGAAGAATGTTAGAATTTTCTTCAGACACCCATATTTAACACATGATTTTATCTAATTTGTGTAAACTTTTATGCAAAATGAAGGTGGAGATTTACAGAATCGGATCTGAAATTCACTGATACACTTAGATCTACTTTATGTTGTACTAATTCTAAAATAGTCAGAGCAAAAATAAACAAAAGGACACCCGCAAAACAGACAGACAAGAAGATACAGGGGAAACCACATATACTTGGATAATCACCACAATAACTGCAAATAGCTTGCAATTGTGAATCACAAAACATTTGTGCTATGGTTTCTTCCCACCACCACCCCTTTCCTGAAAACAAAGAAGTTGTGTTTTTTTATTCCGAATAAAAACACTGGTTTGTGGGTTTGAATTGATGTTTGCTTTTACTCTTTGTGTCAAAAGGTCCTAATGACTATCAACCCAAGTATGAAATAGTAATAGTTTCCGGCACAGGAAATTTGATTGTTTAACAAAGGAGAATAAAGAGACCACCTTGTATCACTGAGGACAGAACCTAAAACAAAAAACATTACAAGTTTCCAACTTTGATGTCATAAGGGAGTTTGATCACTTTGGCATTAGCCTTGGAGAAAACATCATGTGAATATTTACTTTCCTGACATGTTGAAAGTTATTTCTTATATCCAGATAAGAAAAGAACATACCTTCCCTGACATCCATTTAATAGAAGGTAGATGATTCATGAGATTGCGTTACAGTGACTTGACTAAACTCTGTTGGTTCTTTAATTCAAACTCTCTGAAAATTATGATTGCATAATGGCAATGATAACACAAGCTGTGCCAAAGAAACAATATTTTGCTGGGATCCATGGCAATGTCACAGTCGTCACACGTATAGAACAAGTCTCTAGAACATTAGGTCATGTTTACCTCATCAGGTAAAATTCGGGAAGTATAACTGCAGAGCCTCATAGTCAGGTAGTTAATGAATTTATTTTAAACTCATTTCTCACTCTTCGACATAATAAAGTGAGCCCTGACCTCTAAAGTACATTTTCTCAAGAACCTGTGTGTGGTTTTTCATTTTAATGTAGTGGCAGTGATAGATGACATCCGTTATTCTGAAATGATGAAAACACGTTCATTTTCTCTGTATAATCATTATCCACCTTAGATTGGACTCTATGCTGGTGAAGTTTCTTGCCTGATTTTGACAAGATACTTGAAGTCCATTCACCCATATCTGCTGAAGATAGATATTAAAAGCTAACATCTACTTATCTAGATGGCTAAAATTATCATTGTTAACCTATCTAAAATAGATCATTTTTTTAGATATCAGCTTTTAAGAGAAAGTTTTTAACTTAAATTTAGTTTCTCTTCTAATCCACTTCTTTGTATGTGTTAAAAGCACATGGAAGATAGGACTAGAGTTGTGGCTCAGCGGTAGAGCGCTTGCCTAGCATGAGCAAGGTGCTGGGTATGATCCTCAGCACCACATAAAAATAAATAAACAAAATAAAGGTATTGTATCCATCTACAACTAAAAAAGATATTTTTTAAAAAAGCACATGAAAGAGACATTCAGGAATATATATATATATATATATATATATATATATATATATATATATATATGGTTTTGTAATGAAATGAAGATAAAATGTGAAAAAAGTAATTGCAATATAATTATATTGCTAGGGCAATACTCAAAGGAACAAAGCAGCAGAAGAATTTAGGAAGGGAAGCACTCAACTCTCCAAAAGAGATGCTCCTCTGAGTGGGATCTGCAGACAAATCTTTCTCACTCCTTTTTTTTTTTTTTTTTTTTTTTTTTTTGGTACTGGGGACTTAACCTAGGGGCACTTAACCACAACCAAATCCTTTTTTATATTTTATTTAGAGACAGGGTCTCACCGAATTGCTAGGGCCTCGCTAAGTTGCTGAGGCTGGCTTTGAACCAGTGGTCCTCCTGCCTCAGCCCTCTGAGCCACTGGGATTACACAGGTCTGTAGGCTTCTTCGCTAACTTTCTTAGGGGAGATAGTTCTACATACTTGCCTCAAGTTAAATCAGAGGAGGAACCACAATAGTGAGAACAGCTTGCATTTTCACAACTGCTACTTTTGCTATAGTAGATAATCCAAATTGTTTTATTTATCTGGGCTTGCAATGGCACTTAATAAGGAGAGAAAGGAAGACTTCTTAACGGGTGCAAAGTTTCTGAAAGTATGTTTATTCAAGCAGCGGAGATCACCACTGTTCTGCCTTTTTTAAAAGCTGAAAGAGAAATGAATCAACATCATTGCAGAAAATATTTTCTTCTTTGAAATGCTGGGAGGAGCCACTGGGTGACAGGGGTCCAGGAAGAGTGTCCAACCCCAATGGCAATAGCACTGCAGTTGAAAAATTTTGAATTAGAATGATGTTGGGCAGAGGTAGACAAATTTTTCTGTAAAAGATCAGATAATACATAGTTTAGAATTTGGTCTGTCACAACTGCTCAACTCTGCCTTTGTATCATGAAAAGCAATACCAGATAGGTGAAGCCCATTTCCAATAAAGTCTTATTTAAAAAGTCAGATGGCAGGACTTGATTGGCCCTCCTGCCTTGGTTTGCTATGTCCTAATATATGTCATTTCTCTTCTCAGATAATCCTCTAATTTTTGTTTTTGGAATTGAGAAGGATTCCATAATCATCATAACTCTTCAGGAATAGGAATCTAGCTTTAAGAATCATAACCAAGATAGAACAAAATCTCTAAGTTCTAGCAGGAAAAAAAAAACCTTAGAAATATATTCAAAAATTAAAGAATGCTCTCTATTTTAAAAGTAAATAGTTTTCCACTAATATTTCATAAAATAAATTTAAAGATTTGACAACATGCCCCCACAAAAAATAGATAAATGAACAAACCAGGGTACATACATTGGTCCTCTAAACCAGAGATTATTGTTCTATAGGTCTTGATGCATGGAGATTCAACAAATTACTTCAGGGGCATTATAAACTTGCTGCAATTGTATGAAAAATGTCACATATATATGCAGTCTCATGATTTCCTTGATCTAAACATTTAAGAATTTAAGATCAGCTGTAAAACCACACAAAGTCATACAGAGAGTGTGTTTCTAGAACAACTATTTCTCTCTGAGGCTGTCAGCATAATTGAAAAGCATGGCATGATTAGTAGATTTGGTTCTGTGTCTTTGACAGTTTGAACTAGCTGCCACAGACGACCACATCATTTCTGAGCAACTGCATGAAACCTGGCCTCCAAGACCTGTTACCTTCCAGTTTGGTCAATTGCAAAGACACATTTTCAAATCTGAAGTTTCAGTGTCTGCTTAGTATTCAATATTTTTACTGCCTTGTTCCAAAATCCTTGCTAAGGTAAGTGTATATAGTAATATGATGTAAATTTTTAAAAGGTAAACAAGATGGAGGCCAAAGGTGTCACGTAAGGACATAAAATAAAGCCACTAATGGGAATGTTTCCAGTACCAGATCCTTCCCTCACTGTATCAGATGTGTCATTTAACTTCTTGGTGCTTCTATTTCCTAATCTTTAGAACTTGAATAGATGATTTCTACATGATATTTTCCTTATACTCAGGATTTATCAGTGGTGTAGTAATCAGTCCACAAACATTTACTAAATCTCCATTGTGAACAGAGCATTTTATTAGGTGGTATGGTGAGTCAGAAGTAAGAGTTTCGCCTTCTGAATCATTAGCCTCATTTCCTGTATTAAGTGTGCCTTTTTGAGAGGTTCTTCTGTCATCTGGCCCCACGGTAATCAGCTTATGAAATCACACTTAAATTATAGCCTAACTAAAGAAGGGCCACATGTACCTCCTCAGATTGAGAAAGCAAAAAATGGAAGAAAGAATTGTACCCAGACAGAGAACAGGAGAAATGGTAAACACTTTGATGAGAAAAGAAATAATGACTACTTCTTTTAGTCATTACAAAACACAAGATTCGGAAAATAGTAAGAGAAATGGAGCTAAAGTGGGAATAAAATTATGCAAAGCTTCAACAAGGTCATTGGAGTCACCAATGCTGGGAAAAATAAGTGACATCTCTTTCCAAGTGAAAAGAGTATAAAGGCTATTAGGCACGAAGAAAGAGAGAAGGATTTCTCTTTGAAGAGTTAGTACTGTCAAGATAAAACAATACTGATCATGCGGAAACACACTCTTCAAATATTGTATAACTTATATGTAACTCTTTCTAAAGGTGCTCCATTGAGTGTAAGTTTTAATTTACCTGGTTAAGGAGGTTAAATAGTCACCCTCCCCTGATAGACAGACACACACACACACACCTTACTAAGATAGACACACACACACACACACACACACACACACACACACACACACACCCTACTAAGACAGAATCTAAATATTCTACTTTTCTTCTTTTTGCTTTCATTGCATAAGGCTAAATTGCTGAGTCATCGTGATGCTCATGGATGATATAGGCATTCTCTAAATTATGGAACACAGCTACATTTGCTGCTATATGACAGGAAAATAGAACTGCTCCAAGCAATGAACACTTAGTCTCTATTTTTATGGTTGTTACCATGTAGTCACAAACAAAATTGATGATGAAAGAATTAAGTTAATCTATCTCGTGCAATATCATTAGTCACTTCCTAGGTTCTGGAGCTCCCTACAGCAAAGAGAGAATAGAATTTCAAAATATTACAGTGCTAGCCGGTTTTATAGATATCAAGTTTGTACAGGCACATAAATCAGAATCTATTCAAAGTAAGGAGCAGATGTTTAAATTATTCCAACAAAGTAAAATCATCTTCTCTCTTATATTCTACAAATCCTCAGCCCTTTCAAAAGCATGAAAGCTGCAAAATAGATTGAGATTCAACATCTAGGTAATTTATATTTGCTTTGAATTCTTAGCACCAAAGTGGTGGGACCTGAGGGCATCATGCTATTTCCAGAGTCATAAAAATCTGTGGCAAGCAGTCCCCTGCATATGGAGGCAGAAACCAACTCTACTGAGTTTTTAAGTAACGATGATAATCTTATTTTAAACATTTATTCTAAGCCAAAATTAAGACCATAGTAGGAGAAAAAATCAGAATGTACAATAATTCAAAGACGCCACAGAAGAGGTCCTTATATTTTTTTAAGAAATCATATTCTGTTTGTTCTTCATTTTTATTTATTTTTGCAGTCCTGGGGAATTGAACCCAGGGGTGCTCTACCACTGAGCTACATCCCCAGCCCTTTTAATTTTTTATTTTAAGACCGGGTCTCACCAAGTTGCTGAGGCTGGCCTCAAACTTGGGATCCTCCTGTCTCAAATTGCAGGATTACAGGTGTACGCCACCACACCTGGCTCATATACTTTTTAGCTTTATACTCATCCTCCTTACAAAGGGTGATTTATCCACTTTCACACCGTTTGAGTATATTAAGATATGTGATTGTATTAAACTGAGTCTGTCTGAAAGACACAGAATGAATAGAAGCAGTGCTGTTCCTGGAGTTGTTTCCCAATGTTGCTTCTAGCTTAACACTTATCTGTTCTGTGCACACCCTATGATGAGATATCACAGACAGCAGATCCTGTATCTATGTTTTTTTAAAAACATGGAGTACAATTCCTAATACACTTTGTATGAAGCAGAGCTTTAGTTAATAATAATGAACTGGGGCTTTCTTACCATGGAATCTGCAACTATATTTCACCAGAGCAGCACATCAATAAAGCTCTAATATTCTGAGTTACTTTTGGACTTAAAGAAATTACCACTCTTATACAGAATATAAAATGAATCTATCTTACACTGAATGGCCATAAAAAATTCTTAATCAAAAATCTCCACCATCACAAAACCAACAGTAACGTAAACTTCTTAATAACCGTGTAGTAATAAAAAGTTAAAATTACACCCCAATTAAATTTCAAATGTGGGCTGAGGTTGTAGCTCAGTGGTAAAGTTCTTGCCTAGTATGTGTGAGGCACTGGGTTCGATCCTCAGCACCACATAAAAAATAAATAATTAAATAAAGTTATTGTGTCCACCTACAACTAAAAGTATTTTTTAAATTTCAAATGTAAACTAATAAGTAATAAAGCAGAAATAAAAACAAGGATATTTTGTTTTGAGAAATGTCTATTTGGGTCCTTTATCCATTTGTTTTGTTTTGTTTTGTTTTGTTTTTTTGCTATTGAGTTGAGTTCCGTATCTATTCTGGATATTAACCACATGTAAGTTGTGTAATTTATAAATATTTTCTCCCATTTCTGTTGGGAGATTCTGTAGCTGATTGCTTCCTTTGCTGGGCAGAAGCTTTTTAGTTTGATGTAATCCCAATTATTTACTTTTGCTATTGTTGCCTGTGCTTTTTGAGTCTTATCCAAAAGATCTTTGCTTATGACAATTGTCTCAGAGCATTTCCCCTATGTTTTCTTCCGGTAGTTTTACTGTTTCCGATTTTACATTTAAGTCTCTAATCCATTTAGGGTTGACTTTTGTTGATGGTGAAAGAGGAAGGTCTAGCCTAGTTCTTTTGCAAGTGGATGTCTAGTTTTCCCAGTACAGTTTATTAAAGGACCTACCCTTTGACCATTGTGTGTTCTTGGTATTTCTGTTGAAGATCAGTTGACTGCAAGCATGTGGATTTGTTTCTATTTCTCTACTCCATTAATAAGGATATTTTTGAAACCAACTTGAATCATCATCTTAGGATATTATCAAAATAATAAATACGTAAAATTTGAGCAGTGGGAAAGATTCTCTGCTATTTCATAATTATTATGTCAGTGAAACTTAAACTTATAAAGGGAAAAAATCACCTTTGTTTATAACACCAAGAATGTGACTCTCAAAATATTGTTTAAAACATAAGGGTGGAAGAAGTCATGGAAATTTTTTAAAGATTTTAGTGTGGCAAAAGCTTTCTAAGTTTGATAAAAATCCACACTAAAAAAGTTAAAATTTTACTATAAATTTATGAACACTGCTAAATTCTGTCTTTATGAAATTAAAAAAAAAATGCATGCCAAAAATATATAAGGGAATTACAAATCATCAAGGTATTTATCAACTGGAATAGTTTCAGAGAATGAACATGCTTTGTCCCAATAACTGGGCATATCGGGAAAGCTGGAATTATCTTCTTTAGAATCTTTAAATCTCTAGTATCACCTAAATATCAGACACCTACTACCCCTTCAAATACCATTGAATGAAAAAAAGTAATAAATGGATGAATGATTGGGGCATCAACTAAAGTCTTATCCTTTGTTGGTGATAATGCTGCAGGTAGTCATACAATACATTCCTTTGACGTTCAACCTCAGTTATAAAAGCCAATTTATTCACTCCCATCTGGACTCTTGGGTCAAGGTCACACATATCAAATTAACCAGGTGGGAGAGGGATGCAATTTGTGGCCAAAACTAACCAGACCAGTGTCCTACAATCTTTGTCTCTCCTGAAGGTCTGGGGGTATTGCTTTAGGCTTTGTTAGGGTAAATCTAGAGTTGGTCTTACTCTCAGTGCTGTCTTTTCTGATTTCCCAGGATGTCGACAAAGTGTTGTGATCTTTCTTCTCTGGCAGGGCTGGAACTTCAGCGCTGTTCTGCATGCCCTTTTCTTAGGATGCTTAGCCTTCGCTATTCTGCTCTCCATACTATGGTTACTACTCTCTAATAAGTTTCAGGAGATCTCAACCTGCACACAAATAGTTCAGTCCTCATGAACAAACCCAACATGGACTCCTGATCTTCTTGCTGGAAAGCTTTCTCATTTCTGTGCCCTGACTCACAGATTCCATCCATTCAACCATCTCAAAATCTGATGTCTGCTTCCTCAGTTCAGTGGAATCACCATGCTCAGCTCAGGCTCCAACTCTCTGCACCACAGTAAGGAAATTATCCCTAAGCACAAAGTTGGGTAATTGTAGGATGCATCTCATTAGCTTTCTTCTCTAAGACCTAGCTGCCTGAAAACAATCGCCTCATACATTTCAGTCAATTCTATGGTCACTCGTAATGAGAAGTCAAGGTCAGTACCAAATACTCTGTCATAGCTATAAATAGCATTGAAATTTTTTAGCTTTTCTTTTTTTTTATTAATGCATTACAGATATATGTAATATTTGGGTTCATTTTGACATAGTTATACAAGCATGACATATAATTTGCTCCAATTCAGTCCCTAGTACTTCCCCTTTCCCTCTCCTCCCTCCCATTGTTCCCTTTCACCTGCACTACTCGTCTTCCTTCTATTTATTTATAGTTTATTTTTTAATAGTGAAACTAGCATTGAATATAATGGGATGGGATAAAAGAAAATAAGAGAGGACAGATTGGAATATATGGCAGCAGGTCTCCAGCAAAAGTGAATATTGTTTTGTGAAACATTTACCTTAATTAAATATACTCATAGGTGTGGTAGGTATTGAAGTAAGATGCATTTCTTTCTTTGGTTCGTAGTCAAAAGTCGTTTGAAAGTCATTGAACCAGATCATAATGCTTGCCTCAATTTCTTTTAATATTGGGCTGAATTCATCTCAGATGGAATTTCAACTCAGATGATGGTTTTTGAAGATTAATATCTCTTAAAATTCTAATATTTTTCTATCCTCTTCGCAAAAATTACACAGAATACTTGGATAATGTGACTTACAGTTTTCTTCCAGAATAAGCCCACCACTCTTCTCCTTATCTTTTGATGAATCTCTATCATCTAGACTAGTACCTCTTATATTTTAATATGTAGGTGAATCACCTGGTGATCTTGTTGAAATGCAGTTTCTAATTCAGTCTGTCGAGGTTAGAGTTTCAAGTTTTGCATATATAATAAGCTCCCAAATGATGTCAATGCTGCTGGTCCATGGAAAATGGTTTGAGTAGCAAGAATCTAGAGCAGAGGTCAGCAGAGTCTTTTGTAAGAGCAAGGCACTGAAATGTAAATTATAGTCTACTGACACCTGATCTTGAACAGTCCTGGCCACCAGAACTATAATGCAAGATATATGTATAATGTTTTCATTCTAATCTTTCAATTTTTATTTGTTTAATCGTTCTAGGGACTGAATCCAGGACCTCACACATTCAAGGCAAGCACCCTATGACTGGAGCCACATCCCCAGACTTTTAAAATTTTTTATTTGTTTTGAGACTGGGTCTTACAAAGTTACTCAGGCTGGCCTCAAACTTTTAATCCTCTTGCCTCAGCCTCCTGAGTATTTTGATTACAAGCATGCAGCACCACACCAAGCTATTTGTATAATTTTACATTTTCAGGTAGCTACATTAAAAGATGTTAAAGAAATAGGTAAAAATATTTTAATGATATGTTTTATTTAATCAAATATTTCTATACTATTGCTTTTGACATATATTCAATATGAAAATTACTGTTTTTTTCATATATTTCTTGAAAATCAACATCCGTCTTACCTTTACAGCATATTTTAATTTTGATTTACCATATTTCCAGTTCTCAATAGCCACATGCTACAAGTAGCTGCTGTTTTGGACATTGCAGATCTAGAAGGGAAAGTTTCTTTGACATGTGATACCCTTCGTGATCGGCACCTGCTGACTTCTCTAACTTCATGTCCTCCCTCTCATCCACCACCTTTGATATTTTATTCACACTGTACCAGTTCCATTCCTGGACTATATTTTTCCATCTATTTGAAATGCTCTTATCTCACATATTCTCGACCTGAAAACTTTACTCACTCTTTTCCTAAACTGAAGATATGCATCAAGACATTAGAAACTTTTCTAGAAAATTGCATAATGTTACAAAAATGAAAGCTATTGCTGCCAGGTGTGTTAGCACACACCTATAATCCCAGCTATATACTCAGGAGACTAAAGCAGGAATATGGCAAGTTCAAGGCCAGCATAGGCAATTGAGTGAAACTCTGTCTCAAAATAAAAAAATAAATAAATAAAAAGGGTTGGGGATAGAGCTCAGTGATAGAGAATACCTGGGTTTAATTCCCAGTACCTAAAGAAAAGAAAAGGAACAACTCTAGTGCTATTATATTACTTGTTTGTTTGGGTTACTGGGAATTGAACCCAGGGATGCTCTGCCACCAAGTTACATTCTCAGCCCTTTTTATTTTTTTATTTTGAGACAAGGTCTGGCAATGTTACCCAGGCTGGCCTCAAACTTGCGATCCTTCTGCCTCAGCCTCCTGAGTAGCTGGGATTACAGGTGTGCACCACTGTGCCAGGCTAATGTTATTATTTAATATTCCTAATTTTAAAATAAGCTGAAAATTTGGTAAGCTAATTACCTAATAACTTCTGAGGTAAGAGGAGTGGGATATTCCAAGAATTTAATATACTTTAAAGTCTCTCCCATCCTGAGTTTAATTCCAACTTTTATCACTGAGACCATAACAATAACATTGACTTCTTAGGTTAGACCTCTCAGATCTTAGGAATCACCAAATAATGTAAGTTTTATTATTGGAAACTTCCTTTTAAGATTTTGTTTCTCTGAACTGAGCATATTTTTAACAAAATCAAATAAAGCTCCAGACAATAATCTTGATTCAGAAGTTCTGCTAAACCATAAGTCGTTTCCAGAAAAAGTCCAAGGTAGTGTATTGTGATTGACCAGAAGTACAATGAGATTGGGAATCATTTCAATTCTATAAACTTTGACCACGATCTTGGTGCTCACCCTCAAGCACTTTAGTATCTCCAGGGCATTTTTAGAGGTTTAAATGTCCAACCAATAGTATTGCAATCTCTGGAGATGTGGACCAGGCATAGGTAATTTTTCAGTCTCCCTACCACCTTCCAAGTGAGTCTAATGTATGGTCAGGCTGAGAACTACTGGGTCTATCAGCCTCAGTTTCTTTGCAAAAGACTAATTCTTTGCTCGCAGATTGCTGTAAGAATTAAAAGAGAAATGTGTTATATGAATATCATCACATTTTAGAAATTAATAGGAGCTCTTTCCCATCTTTTTGCTCCTCCAATTAATTTCTTTGTTTTCTACTAATTGGTTGGACGCTAGAGCTGTTTTCCTATCAAATAATGATTTATTCAATAGGTTCATTTGTTGCTTTTAGTTGCAACTGGCCAATAATGGTGATTCAACTTCAACCAACATGTGCAATACTATAGACTTCTTGCCTGTGACATCAATCTCAGACCCTCTCTGAGCAGGGATAGACTTAAAACACTCTCCTACCTCCAATCTATCTAGATGTTCCCCTAATGCCCCCCAGAAAGATTTCCCCAATACCTTGAGAATGTTGTAACTTTCAGTGATTCATAAAGTGTCATTCCTTCACCAGAATCTCCTAGAATGTCTTTAAATGCAGGTTCCTGGGTCCAGCCCTCAACCTATGAAACCAGAATCTCTCAATCTGTGACCCCTGCCATGGTGATCTTAGCAAGTTTCTCAGGGGATTCTTATGCATCCTAATACTGGCCTGTGGGCTGTAGATACAGCCATGGAATTGCTTAGTTAACATCTTAACTGCTACAATGAGAAAGAGACCCAAGAGTTAGGTAAGCTGACTGTTAGTTTGGTATGAGGAGTGATGGTGGTGTTTTAAACAATGAAATAGCACTTGGAATTCTAAAATATTTTCCCAACTTTGAAAACTTTGTTTTTGCTCTAACAATTTCTTAGTGTAGAAAGGGCTTTTAAATAGCATATAACTCAATCCCTTGTTTTATGAGAAAGAAAGGCTTTAACTTTCCTAAAGTTACCTACCTGGTAGCACTGTATAGTTTAAGGTAAATAGCTACCAACTCCTCTTCTCTGAAAAGGGAAGAATGTGTGGTGGGTTTGATGAAGACGCAGCGCTACGCTAGCATGTGTGTGTACAGGGATTGGCCCCCCCCCCCCGCCCCAATCTCCAGCTAAAGTCAATTTCTCTTCCTCTTCTCAGAAGCACAAGCACCTACCTCGTTTCACAAATTAGGGGAATGGTCACTAGCCAAGGAAAGCTTCTATGTGGACTGCAGATTTCAAATACATAACCAAATAAAAAAGAATGTCTGCACTGGCTGTAACTGACTTGGAAATGATTTACTTTGAAACACAGGAGACGGTAGGGCAAAAGTGACTTGTGTGAAGGTAAATGATTGTCAGAGCCATGGGGATGCGGTGGCACAGGTGAGCCTTGCTAACCAGCTCCCACTTGGGGGCAGAAAGTCTGCAGTGGAACATGGTCATTCCCAAATCCAGAAGAACCAATTCAATGAGCAGTAAAAATGGATAAAACGGGTATCGTTGGAGTAGCAATCCCTTCTCCAGTCACAGCTTTGGAATTTGTAAATGCACATCTAGGGATACAGAACCATTATACTTGTTTACTTAACTTGACTCCCTACTATTATTGCTTTCGTTTTTTACTGTGAAGTGTTTCTGCGTTTCCGAAGCGTGATTCATTAAGTAATTGCCATCCTCCTATCTGGGTCATTGGTCATATTTATTGCAAAAGAAAAAATGCAAATCATTATTCAAGAGCAAATTCCACATATTTTCCACGTCCTAAACTTTTCAACCTCTCTTATTTTGTTCAGGGTTGATTCGTTCCAAGGAACAGCACATTCCCCAGAGGTAATCGGACTGCAGCAGGAGAGGACAGGGCTGGTCCTCAAACGATAAGTCTGCAGTGTTCTTGCCATTTGCTGTCCTAGCATTAGGCTCTGTCTCCTAAACATCATTAAGAGATTTAAAAAATAAGCCTGTGGTTGAACTGGGTAAAATCACACTAATTCCTAAATCGTGGGGAGAATTTACACACACACACACATACACACACACACACACACACACACAAACACACACTTCCCTTTCCTGTTCTTCTCTACAGAGTAAACAGGTCATATTTTTGACTATTCATTTTACTGTAGGAGGAAAACATAAGAGGTCAGGGGGAATGGGTCACACAACTGCCCCCTACTTGAGAAGAACACGCAGTTCACAAAATAAGAGCTGTCTGGAGTTTGTGTTTAGAAAGTGTTCCTGTTTATAAAATGCATGTGGCATGCTCCTGGTATCCTTCTCTTTAGTAGTTTTGTTTCTTTACATTTTTATTCCATTCCTTTTATCCACTACAGCCAAGGTAGATTATCTTTTTAATTGTGTTTCCTGAATGGCTAATTAAGCTGCTTTCAGAAACTCATGCAAAATAAACAATTCAGACTCTTCTTTGAAGCCTAGGGTTACTTGATGCCCCTAAATTAATGGGAAGAAGGGATCCTTTCCACTTACAAAATAACCTTTTCTTAGAAATAGTCGGTGAACTCAATGAGGGAGGGTGGAGGCAAGGAAGATCAGCCTTGACCGAGGGCTTCCTGCCAGGCCTTATGTTAGGGGCTTTGCATACAGATCTTGTTTTCTCCACAATATATTAGAAGGTCGAAATTGTTATCCCACTTAACAGATAAAGAGCAAAGATTCAGAGAGATAAAATGACTTTCGGAAATAATAAAACAACAAATGTAGAGGAGAAATGACAATATAGGATTGGCCTCCCTAACTCAAAAGGTACTCTTGCTCTTTCCATGCTGTTTAAAGACAAACACTTCTTTCTTTGCAAAGATACCATAGATTATTCCCATCATCTATGGGATTTCTTCTGTTGTTGGTGCTTACTTTTGTTTGCTTGATTAAATTCTGTCATTTTCTTTGCCAGATGGAGAAAGAGAATTGGAACCTTGAAACCATGGTTCTCTGACGCCTGGTAAGAACTATTCTGACGCCACCTAAACATCAGGGTGTGGATTAGTTACTACTATCTACGGACTTTCGTCCATTTTTGCAAAAACAAAGCAACTTCATCTAAGACACGTTCAGAGCCAATGAGATATTTAGAAATAATTGACAAGGAGGGCGGATTGAGCTCATGAGGAAAGGTGAAGAATGGCACTGCCTGAATTCCTCTCTTCCAAGGCTCCAGGGTGTCTTGCATCTCCAGGGACCTGCACACCTGAAGACACTTGGTTGTACATTGGATATTTCCTGACCCTTGTTGCTGCTTAGAAGGCTGACGACTCTAGAAACTAGGATATCTCACATCGTGATATTCAGGAGCCTCACATAAGCCATGAGAGGACATAGGGGAGCAGTCTCTGGTGAAAGAAAGGAAATCTTAGACATACGCCATTTTTGCTATTTGCTTTTAAGACAAATGCTTTAACACAATATAATTTCACAGAATCCTTCCAGTGCCCGATGTAAGCATAGTGAAGAGAATAACTCTGGAATCAGACTGACCTAGTTTTGTATCCCCAATAAACAATTCACTAGTTAAGTAAACCTACATGAGTCTCTGTGACCTCATTTGTAGAATGGGGATAATAATACCAACCTTACCACATTGTTTTGAGGATTAGAGATAATGGATGTGAAACATCAGGAAGATACTGAGGCAAGATTCCTGCTATCCTTGATTAGTTATTTTAGTAGATAAATAGTACCCAGGCCTAAAAGCGTAGGGTTTGAAGAGATCCTGGAGGTTGATTCCAACAGCTTTCCCATTGTAGAAATATATTCTCAAAGGGTAGAGTTCAAACACTTTCTGCTTTGAGAGACAATCTGGACCCACTATTGGATTGTAAAGCAAAAGGGATGAATTAGTTAACTTTCAGTGATATGAAGAAGTATAAAACAATCAAGTGAGGCTATTCAAATGGAGTCAGATGGCAAGAAAAATACAAATAAGTTTGAGCAAGGTAGAATAAATGACTCAGTCAAGTGTTAAGAAGTGACCTCCTAGGGCATGAAGTACATTAAATTTCTGGGAATAAAAATGTTTTTATGCTCGCAAAGTCGCATATTAATGCTACAATTAAATTCATATGTGTTTAACTGTCCTGGCAATTTTGTTGTTCACAGTTTGAGATAATAAACTTGGAGATATTCTTTTTTTATAGTTACTGAATAAATCAGTTCTAAATATGGAAATATTTGATTACATATTCAAAGTCATCTTTCACATTTGATTTTTTAAAAATTATTGTATATTATTCCTTTCCTCCTGCTCCACCCAACATATCCACTCAGAATTTTAAAAATTTACCTTTCAGCAGCATTAGGTTCATTGTTAAAAAACAACAACAACAACAACAACAAAAACGACCTCAACAGGCATTCTGGGCTGGTTGAGCAACTCAATTGGGCCCCTGTGTTCAAAGGAAAACATCATACCAAAGGGCTGAGTCAAAGGTACAGATACTTATACACATCCCTCCCATCCCAACACGCTTGTCAATTTCCAAGACTTGCTAACTGTGTGATCTTTGAAACCCAGCTCAGCCATGGGAAAAATGCTGCAGAGATTACTCTAATGCCACCAAATGATAACTGGGACCTCACAGCATAGAAATAGGTGAAAGAACCTGAGCCATCTATAAATTGTGGATCTGCTTCATTTTTTCAGGAAATGAATTTAGGTTTTGGAGTACACACATTTGAAAGAGACTAAAGTAGCTATCTCTAAAGAAAAAAATCATCACACCATTCAAGTTAGACAAAGAGCCTTAATTTGTGTTTTTAGACTTTGTTCACATATATGGCTCAAGGATAGTATTAAGGGAATTGTAGAAGTGTATCTAAAATAACTATCTAGGATGTTGATGAGATGAAATTTTTAAATTCTCAATGTATACTTTGTTCTTTTATGCAGGAAATACTTCGAAAGTTGAAAAAGTGAGCGTAGCTTTGAATATTTACTGTTACTATCAAAATATCAAAATATTTCTATTCTAGCTGGGTGTGGTGACGAACTGTCACCTGTAATCCTAGCAGTTCAGGAGGCTGAGTCAGGAGGATCCTCAAGTTCAAAGCCAGTCTTACTAACTTAGTAAGAACCTGTCTCAAAATAATAAATAAATAAATAAATAAAAGTGCTGGGGGTGTAGTTGAGCGCGCCTGGGTTCAACCCTGTTATCAAAAATTTATAAATAAATAAATAGATAGATAAAATCCTATTCTGAAAAAAAGACATGATAGGAGCTAATATATAACCCTTTAGGAGCTGTTGTAAACAGCAAGAAAATAATGTATGTGAAATGGTTTTGAAAACCCTAAAGCAGAGTTGGCAAACTCAAAAGTCTATAGGGGCTCGCAGACAACACAAATGAATGAATCAGACTCTTTGTCACCCATTGGGGCTGAGGAGACCATGGTTGGTATCATTCCAACATGAAAGAAAAGATGAAAGCATCCTCATTCAAAAATGTCTGTCTTCTCACTGTGTCCTCACACGGCAGAAGCAGCAAGAGAGCTCTCTGGGACCTTTTATCAGGGCACTCATTTCACTCATGAGAGCCCCACCCTCCTGACCTAATTACCTGCCAAAGGCTTCATATCCTCACACTGTCACATTAGGGTTGAGATTCCACCATATGGACTTCGGGGTAAGGGCAGGGGTGGACAGGGACACTGACTTCAATCTATAGCACCTGTCCTATCCTTTGCTTCTCCAAAGGTGTTCTGTTTTCTTCCTTACCTTACCTATAACCTTTGCATTCTCACCCACTGTTCTTGTTCTGTTTCGTGTTTTATTGTTGGTGGTTCTTTGTTTTGTTTTATTGTTGGTGGTTTGTTTTGTTGTGCCTTTAATCCTTGGTGGTGGTGTTTGGTTTTGTCTTGTTTCACCTCAGTCATTTCTTCTTTGAGTTCTTTGTATTTGTGGGGAAGAAAAATAGTTGGGCTTATTAGTGAAAAACATGGGAGCTGTAACCTACCCATCAAGAATGGGCTATTTCTGTGATATCTGCAGGGCTTGGTCCCAGCCAGCACATGGCAGAAAAGCCAAAGGTTAAATGCTGACTAGACGCTGCAGGACTTGTGTTCAACAATAACACAGGGCAGCAGCCAAAGTATGGTGAAGAGTCAGAAGAGTCGCAGTTCCTGTTCACTCTCCTACCTCCCATGCAAGGCAACTCTCAGGAGTTTAAGACAGCTCAGGAAGAAGGCGAGGACCCAAGTGCAAAATAGAGCCAGGAGCAGTGGTCCATGCCTGTAATCCCAGTGGCTTGGGAGTCTGAGGCAGGAGGATCACGAGTTCAAAGCCAGCCTCAGCAACTTAGTGAGGCCCTGAGCAACTTAGCAAAACCCTGTCTCTAAATAAAAAATAAAAGGGGCTGGGGATGTGGCTCAGTGATTAAGCCTTCCTGGATTCAATCCCTAGTACAAGGGAAAAAATAAAAAGCAAAATATTGGGCTTTCTGCCAACATACCTATGGGGACTCTCTGATCCTATTGGTTTTTCAAATTGATAAATAGATAATATAACTTAGAGTTAGGGGAAAGTTTTCTATATTATCAATCTAAATCCTTTCTGCTGCCAAATGAGTAAATTTAATACTAGCTTCTTTTTCCATTATTTTAGGAAAAGGACTTAGTACATATTTCTAAAAGAGACCTTTACAAATGTAATAATTTCTTGAACAATCAAGGTGTCCTCTTTGGCACATTTACAAAATAAATGTGGCTTAAGTCATGGTCCTACTCTCCAGCCAACCATAGGCTCCTCCACCTTCACTGAAACACAGAGTCTCATTCATTCATTTGTGTTGTCTGTGGGCCCCTGTAGACTTTTGAGCCTGCCAACTCTGCTTTAGGGTTTTTCAAAACCATTTCACATACATTATCTCCCTTGCTCTTCACAATGGCCCACCCAGAAGAGTTGTACCAGCCACTGTTATTCTCTTTTTTCAGACTACAGGGGATGTGGACTCAAAGGGGTTAATTAGCTTGCTCAAGGTTATCATACAGTAGTAAATGATGGGTTTAGAGTTCTTTTTTTTTTCTCTATAAAACACTGCCTTTCTAAATAGATGCAGAGTAAATGTATTCCAATTACCTTGTTCTCCATTGCTTTAAGTTTTCATACATAGTTTTTAGAATATTAAAAGGCATAATAAATGATCAAGTAATTCTGAGAGAAAAAGAACACTATTATGATTGCTTAATGTTTTCAGTGAAGTCAAATCACATACTGTGAATAATTTGTGGTGATGTTCTAGGCAAACACATTATGAGAACTATAAAAGTGATGTATTGATATCTTAATTACTCAGGCATGTGTTCTTTATGGACAGATACCCAATTCTAGCCAGCCACCTTCGTTTATTGTTAATTGCCAAGTACAGTTGCCTCCATTTACAGTAAAGCAGATAGAGAAAAGAATATCAGTGCAGGGATCAGGGAAGACAAAGACAAGCCCCTGGAAACTTTGAGGGCTGAGTAACCCCTAGAAAGGCCACCCCCAAAGACCCAGTCCACAGTGAATTCTTCATCACCAAATGAAGACAAAATTGATCCCTTTGATGAGATGCTTTAACTCTTTGAAACCAAAGTTCATACCAGAGTTTGCAAAATTCTCTTTTCCAAAATGTCCGTGCTTTGAAATACTCTATGAATATAATAAGCAATCTCATTTGAAAATTTATGGCCCAAAGCATTGGTGTACAAAGGCTGGGTGAGAGGAAGCAGTGTACTCCCTGAGAAGTTATTTATTACTGTTGTTGCTTAGAAATGCTGGTATGTGCTCATAGGCTTTTAGTTGGTTTTAAGTTCTCTCCAGACATCACAACCTCTTGCTGAGTGTACCCAGGGTGACCCACTCCATCTGCCCACCCTTCCCATGCTATTGCAAAAAGAAAGTTATACCTTGATTCAATTATAGACACTATGAGCAGCATTTTATGTTCTCTCTGATATAGTGACAAATATCAATGAAAATATGGAACTAATGGTGTAAAAATTTCATTTTAAAACTAGTGAATTATGTGTCACCCAACCAAACTTCATAAGAAAAAAAAGTGAAATATTATAGCCTATCAAAAAATTTTAAATTTATGAAAATGTTTAAATTTTTTATTAGATATTATAAAATTGAAGAGTTGAAAAACATGTAGTGCTGGCCCTGAGGGGGTTTTCTAATATCATTTTAATGATGAAAGAGATGATGCTTATTATAAAAGAGGCTTACAAAATATAAAGCCTTTAAAATTTTGAGAAAATCTGGAAGCTTCCTGAAAAGATACCAGTGTGAAAATCTCTTAGTGGTACATACATAATTTACCACTAATAGAATTAGGTTTACATCATTTCCATTTCCATTACTTGGGTCAGGTGTATATATACGGGTGGTGGAAAATACAGAAGAAATCAAGATGGGGATACATGCATCAGACTTGATCTGCTTCACTAGTATTTGGATGCCATATAATGAAACAGAGGAAATTCTTGGAGAAAGAAGCAGTCTGATCTACTGAATCAAAACTGCAAATAAACAAAAATGGGTACTTTGCTCCTGAATCAGATTTCTAGTCAGGAAAGAAATCCAACACAAGTACCCCCAAAATAAAAATACTTTAAAAAAAATAAAAATGCCCATAATCAAAATGGTACATAAAGTTAGAATTTGGAGGTTAAACATGAGATATCTCAATACAAATTTGTCTTGTCTTTTTCATTACATCACTCTTACAAAGAGTGCGTATAAAAATGCCCTGAGTTAACAAATATGTAGAAGAAACACACTATTATCTCAGAGTTTTTACTTTCTGGATTAGAAATTCTTGTACTTAGGGATGTGTCTGCCTTCAAGATCTTGAACTTGTTTCTCATAAGGAAATAAAGCACTAAACAGCAAGCAAATTCAGTAGAGGAAATTCAGCTGTCAGGAGACAAACACATGCAAACCTGAATAAGGAGAGAATCTTCATTTAGACATTTAGATTGAAAGAAAATTTGACCAGCCCTGGAAAATTTTATGGCCTGTCTCAGAATTGTTCATCATGGGTTTTGTTGCAGTTGAATGTGTTCTTAGTTCTTTATGAGTCCCATACTTGCCTACTGCAATGACTTTTAGGGTGGGGTGGGCATAGAGAAATTTTACAGCAAAGAAAGATTATCTTGTAGAAATCAGCTTGTTCTTTACTTACTTTTTACTGCTCCCCAACATTGACTCAAATTTACAAGCCTTCACTTGGGCCTCTCTTAAACCTATTCTGGAAAAGATTAACTTCAAACACAGACATTGACACATATGTGTAATGCGTTGATCTGCCAGCAGCCATTTTTGCGTATTTCCAACAGAGTTCTCGACAGCACATTTCTACCAAGGGGAAGGAAACACATTCAAATGTGTAAAAATTTCTCAGGTATTTATAATATAAACTTGGAAAAGGACTGTGGTATATGACTTGTAAATAGCACTAGGATATGTGTCAGAAATATTGTCTTACACTTTAGTATTTGCCTTTTGAGAAGGAAAAAAATAAAAATAAAATATTTCCCAGATCATAATTCTATATGATTATTATATAGAAAAGCAAAAAAAAATCCTTACAACTTCAAAAATACCACATTTAAATTATTCAAGATAGAATGAATTCTCTTCTAGGAATATTAATTGAACATCTAATATACACATCACAATACGCTAGATGCAATAAAGCAGTGCTTCTCAAACTCACCTGTACTTCTAACAACAGAATAGAGAAAACTAACTCCATGGAATTGAAGCGGAAAAATTCAGGCAGGATAGTTTATGCTGAAGTCACATATGTCCCTAAGAATCTGTTTAGATATGCCACATATTACCCTAATTATTTTACCTTAAAATCATTCCGTTTTTCATTCTTCTTTATATTAATCCATTCTTATAAAGTTTAGATTATCAATAAGAAAATTTGACAGCCAAAATAAAATTTTATTCTATGGCTCTGGCTGCATACAATTGTCAGATCACAAAGGATCTTTTTAGAATGCAGAGTTTTACACTTGATCCTGAGATCAGTGAAAAGCTTTTGAAATAATTTAAACTGGACTGGGAACTGATCACAATTTTACTTTGAAAAGATCACTCTGTTTGCTAGTGAGGGATTTGTTTAGATTGCACAGTGCCCCTTTAAACCAAAGGCAGAGAGATCAGCTCTGAAGCCTTCGAGACTCCAGAGAAGACGATAAAACTGAACAAGGATTATTAAAATCCACTTGAAACGACTTGGTGATTGTTGATGGATGTTCATGAAAGGGGAGGGTCTAGAATGTTTCCAAGTGTTCTGAGGTGGCCAACTGGGTAGATACACAGCGTAGCCAGCCATTCACTGAGAAAAGATGAAACATGGAGGAGATGATTTAAGAAGGAAAGACTTAAGAGTTCAGTATGGGGCATGTTGAGGTACATGGTAGACATGGGCATGTTTAGATACCAAACAACTTTTGGAAAGCTCCTCTGTCCATTTTAAGTCTGTATAATTCAAGTGGAACTGACCAGACCCTTCAGGCTGGCCAGAGTAACCCACATGCCTGACCCGGGAGTGGACATGTGACACAAGCTGGGCCAGTCAGAGCTTTCTTTGGCATTTATCCCCCCCAAGATCTTTAAGAAAGGTGTTTGGGCTTTTCACTAGGATCTTGTTTGAAAGGATGGTAAAAGCCGGTAGCTTCTAGTAGCAAACATCATCACAGCAGGAGAAGATGCCTGAGATTGAACCCACTCAGAGAAAAAAAGGAGACGCTTAATGACAGTGTGTGAATTCCTGGATTCCGCCATGTCTACCCACTTATATAAAGTAACAGATTCCTATTTCTGTTTAAGCTGTGTGAAATCAGCATCCTGATACTTGCAACCGAGAAAAACTTACTAATCTTTGATGGGGGTGGGACATCCAAAAAGAGTAACCTGGAAGTCATTTGAAGTATTCGAATCCTTTGGAACTGCTAGAGTGACTGTCAGGGATTGGATAAAGGGACTCTCTATTGAGAAAATATTCAACTCAATCTTTAAGCTTCCTACTGAATCTAAGATTCTATGAAAATGGACTTTGCATTCCTCTAGAAAAATCCTTCCCTCCTCCCTTCTCGTACCTGGTAAAAATGCTTGAACATCATTATTTCACTTTTTTGACCCTTGATTAATGGTTACTTTTAAAGAGCTACTTAAAAGCTTTATGACTATGTCATATATATCTAAACAGAACAAATAATTTTTTTAAAAAAAGAGATTAAAGCTTTATGACTCGAGTATGTGCAAAGAGGAAAGAGAAATAGGGAGACATTGTTCAGAATAGAAAGCACCCTAATTTACCACTATTCTTAGAGAATAGTGAGAAATTTCAAGTTGTTTGGATATGATTTGCCTCTATTATCTATAATATTTTTTATTAGTTCTAGTGAACTTGGATGATATCAATCTGGCTTGGGCTGATTAATGAAGTGTGATGTTTGGGTGGATGTACAAAATCAAAACATCTGAAAAGATACCGTTAAGACCAAATGTAGCAGCACTCAGCTCTCTGACCATAGGACCCCTGATGGGAAACAGGAGGGGACTTAGCATGCTCCCCACCTTCCACGTGTCTGGGGGACACTTCCTCCTCCAGGTAACAGGCCCCCCTGAGGCCTGAGCCTCTGTGTTAGTAATTTTGATGTCTCCTCTTTTCTTCCCATAACCTCTCTCCCCAGTGTCTACTAGAGTTTTGTACTCGATAAACACCAAATAAATATCTCCCAAGAGCCCTGAAATGTAAAAACTCAGAATTTTCTGGAATGCTCATAATCAAATGTGCTTATCAGAAAAAGAAATCACACAGATGTTTTTGTAACAAGCAGATTCCAAATTAGTCATTCATGATTTCTGCTGATCATATTAGAATCATCGTTTCTGCTGATCATTAAAATCACCTCTACTAGGGGGAAAAGATAAAGCGAAAACCCAAAACTCAAAATAACCCTTGGCTTTTTTCCCTCACAAGCAATATTTAAATATGAAACAAGCTTAAAAGGGAAGAGAATGCTTTAACTGCAGATGATTCCTTATCTGAAGCCATTTCCTCTGAGTCCCCCCACCACCACCCATTCCCTGGGAACTAACGTTTGCTTGGACTTGTTACCTGAATAAGAAGCATGCATGACACAGCCTCATGTACCCACTGAGAGCCAGAAACGTGAGCATGCAGCACCCTCTGATTCAGCAAGGAGCTATGCTAGGTCACCTGTCTCTACCAAGGGACATGCCAGCTGATTCAGACAACTCAGACTCGTGACAGGAAAAGAAGCAAGTCAACACCTAGTAAGTGAGGCCTCCTCCAAATTAATCACTCTCCCTTTAATAAAGTCCAGTATGTATGACAGCCCCCAGAGATCTTAGAAGAAAGACAGCACGTGTAAACATGAACGCTAATAAGGTCAAGCATGGGAACTTGGCGGAGGGTCTCTGATATACCAAGTTCTCCTTTCCCTGTGCAAATGGCAATACTCTGTCTTCATGCTCCTCCGGTTGTTTTTTTGTTTTGTTTTGTTTTGTTAAGGGTTGTTTTGTTTTGTTTTGTTTGCATGTTGAAGTTGTTTAAAAAAGGAGAAAGAGGAGGAGGAGGAGGATAGTAGTAGTACTAGTAATTGGAAGAGAAAGGAGAGGGAAGAAAAAAATAAAAACAAAGAGGAAAAATTAATATCCCTTACATTCACCAAAATAAAGGTGTGAAGCTCTTTGTAGTGTGTGTGTGTGTGTGTGTGTGTGTGTGTGTGTGTGTGTGTGTTTTCAGTACTGGGGATTGAATCTAGGGGTGCTCTACCAATGAGCTACATCCCTAGACCTTTTTATTTTTATTTTGAGACAAGATCTTATTTAAATTACCAAAACTGCCCTCAAATTTGCAATCCTCCTGCCTCAGCCTCCCTGGGATTACAGACATGTTCCAGGTCTTTGTATTGTTAATATATATTTATAGTTCATATATAGACATATACTTTTGCTCTTTTTTTAACATTTTCTTTGCACAATGTATGATTCAAACGGTAGTCAATCTGAGAATGATCTACAGAAGCTGTCTCATTGGAGAAAGAATACTAAGGACTGGGAGCTGTTAGGTGTGGTGTTTAAGAACTCTGGTTAGAATTAGACACCCCCCGAGTGGTTTCCAATAGAAGCTTAGTAGACACGTGAATTTAGACATCTGTTTACACTTTAAAATGCTCTGTTTCCTCATTTGTTCATCGGAAATAATATCTATCTTACTGGATTTCATTAAAGGTCACATGAGATAATGTCTGTAGAAAAAGATTAGCAAGAACCTGGCATTTGGTAAGTAATCAATAAATGATAGCCATTATTGTCACTATGAAAACCGTAGAAATGTTGACTCTGACTTCAGATAAGCAAGATTAGTAAAATGCTGTGCATTTAGAAATAGATTATTCTGTCTTTCTTTCCTTTTGCCTTCCTAATTCATCAGTGCCAAGTTCTGGAAAACTGAATGGCCTGCAAGTGCCATTTAGCAGGTGTAATTGCTTGTCTTATTATAATTAGTTACAATACTGGTGGCTTTACATTTGTATTCAGAATCTTATAAGTTTCCCTAGTGAGCCCCAAGTACTTGAAAACCATTAACTACTTTTAAAAATAATTTTTAAAATTTCATAGAGAAGTATACATCGGTATCCTCTAAAAAAGATCATTCTATGTCACAACACTAACATTAATTCAGAAATGTACCCTTGGGCCAGGAAGCAACTTAATGTGATTTAAAGCCAGTGGATAACTGAATTTAGAGAGCATCCGTGTGAGATATGGCCAAGAACCCCCTCCTCACCCCTGCACAGAACCTAGAGTGATACCTAATTGAGCTCTTACCATTTACACCTGCTGGTATTCTAAGTGCTTGTCAAATGTCAAATGTACTCATTTGATCATCACAACTACCCCATGAGATAAGAACTATTTTATTCCCATTTTGTGGGTGAGAAAACTGAGGCACAGAGATTAATTTGCTAGCTCAGGATTGCTAAGCTGCAATTGGATCAGTCAGTGTTGAAATAAGGTGGAATTAAACACCAGTGGGTGGAATGTCATCTGTCACCACTGGTGAAAGCTGTAAATGTTCAGTACAACTTGGAATTATTGCCCTGTTTACTTAAACTGTAAGTAAACAATAAACAAACTGTGACTGACAAAATAACACCACTGAGCAGTTTATGTGTAACAACTTGAGGAAAGGGTATTTTTAAGACCTCCATTAGAGAGTGGAAGGTACTGTTGAGCTTTTTGTTGCTATTGTTAATGAGCAATCTGTCTCTACAGCAGATAAATTTGCAGGAACCTTGGAGAGGAGTTGGTGACAGCTGTATTTTCAGAAGACTGCTTAGGCAGCTGGGGGAAGTTCAGGTGAGATTTCTGTCTTCATCTTCTGCAACCCAAACACTATCACTTTAAAATAATCTTTATACCAACTCTGGGGGTCTGAGGGGATCCCAACACTAATATTGTCATCCTTTAGGGGAACATCTAAGCCCAATAAGTTGCTTTCAAAATTAATTCAGATTAGATTTAAATAATCTGCATCCCAGTTACTATATCTAAAAGTCATATTTACATCCAACTGTCTCTGTATCTATAAGCAATATCATAGTAATTTAATGCTCATTATAGGTAGTACTTGGCCCATAAGAGGGGTCAAACATTCAGACATCATTACCCTAGGTACATGTTTGATTGCACAAGTGGTGTGACTCTAACATTGTGTAGAACAAGAGAATTGAAGTTGTGCTCCATTTGTGCACAATGAATTGAAATGCATTCTGCTGTCATGTGTAACTAAGTAGAATAAATTTTTTAAAAATTCTGATTACATCTAACAAGGGGAATGAATTTTACATAAAATGTATGCTATTTTTTACAACAACTAAAAATTAAATTTGTAAAAAATATTATAAATACAATATCATTTCAGATATGCATGTTGGTTGATCAGCAAAAGAAAATCAACAATAAAAACATACAACATAAGAATAAAATTCTGTGAGAGACAGACTAGAAAGATGAGTTTAAGAAGGCTGGAGAATGAAATAAACTCTGTGATATGAAAGCAAAAAAAAAATAGGGATCAAATATTTGCTGAATGAATAAATGAATCACTGTAAATGGCTGTAAGTTGTCTCACATTGACATAAACATGGCATGGGCTTCCAGATTCTTGAAATCACTTACTTGAAATATTAATTTGTTTTATTTATAAATGAATGTAACACTTTTTGTGAGAGTCAAAAAATGAAGTTTATTAAGTAACTCTGGGGACAGTCCATGTTCTCATAGATCACTAGCAAATCAGTATCAGACAACCATTTGCAAACACCCTTGGATTAAATGCCATGGGTGTGGTGATATATCCAAGATATACATATGTAGAGATTTAGAGATTTATGATAAGGTATTGGTTCAAGCAATTATGCAAGCTGTGAAGTTCAATGATCTGTCCTTTGCAGGCTGCAAATCCAGGAAGACCAGTGGTGCAGTTTGAAGGCCTAAGGACCCAACACTGGTGGTGGAGATTCCAGTCCAAGTCTGAAGACCTAGGAACCAGTGGCAGGAAACTTCCAGTGACCCAGGTCAAGCCGTCAGGGAGACAGAGAGCAATCCAACCTACTGCCTTTTCGTCCTAATCAGGCCCTTAATAAATTGTCAAGCCAACAGTCAGCTGCCTGAAAACACTTCAAAGTAAAATCAAAAGAAACATCAGGGACTGGGGTTGTGGCTTACTGATAGAGTGCTTGCCTAGCATGTGGGAGGCACTGGGTTCTATCCTCAGCACCACATAAAAACAAAATGAAGATTTAAAAAATCATAATGTCCAGAAATCACTGAAAACCATGAATCCACAGAGCCCCTGCAGGAGAGTATAAACCTGGAGTTTGGGAGCTAACCCTCCCACTCCATCCCATCACCGTCTGGCTTTGTGACCATCTGGCTTTGTGACCATCTGGGAAAACTGGCTGACTTTCTCATAATTGATAACTTTTTAGTACACAGGTCTCAACAGCACATTCGACTGATAATTGGTTAATGTGCTCTCTAGAATATAAACCCCACGTGGGCAAGATTTTGTATGTTTGTTTGTTCGTTTTGTTCAGTTTGGTGCCCTGGACTGGTTTCTGTGCCAGAGTATGTGCTTAACAAATATTTGTCGAGTTGGTAGAAGAATGAAATAAAATACTCCTGGAAGTGCTTCCTTCTTCTAGTTTAAATGTCTTTGAAATCTGCTAAGGTAGATATATGCTGCTGCGGGGAGGTACAGTTTCAATTCCTGCTGTTCACAGAATAAGTGAAGGATGTCAGGGTAAGCAGAAGAACAAAATGTGAGGAGACCTTGAGGATTGATAGGCTCATGTCATAAGCGAAAAGAGAAGTGTTTCTGATATCATTGGTGAATACTTCTATGAAATTGTATCTGTCATGCACCCATCAGAACAGCAGATTTCTCAGGTAGAAGAACAGAAACCCCTGGGAGTCTGCAGTGGTTATTATTGTTAGCTCAGTAGTTTTCAAAGCTCAGTGTACAGATCATAAACAGGTGGAGCTGGAGGGTTCATCATGCAGAGGCCTGGTCTCCACTCACAGATATTCTGATTCAGTGGATCAGTCTGTTGTCGGACATCTGCTTTCTTCCCAGCCAATGGCAAGGGCTCTTGGCAGGTGGTCATCGAAGCACCTTTGAGGAATCTTGACAGCTGCATCAAAAGGAAAAGGGTGATGGTAGAGGTGCCAAAGTCAACCTCTGCCAACCTCTTGGCAGTGCCAAGGGCTGGCCCTGGTGGGGAGGCATAGTGAGTAAAGTGATTTCATATCTTTGGGTGGAAAATCAGCTGACCGTGCCAAAGATCAATATTGTGTTTCATCTGAGCTCCTCTCCTCACTCTCTCCTGCCACACCTCTCAAACTGCGGTGATAGGAACAATAACACGTCTGTGTTCTTTGGTTTCATCAGAGCTCTTTTTAATATATCTCCTTCAAACTGTGTGTTCGTCCTTAGACAAATTTAAACTCAAAAGCATGATGTGATGGAGAGAAAAGATAAAGTCGATGCTGCGTTCTTTGATCTCTTTTTTTATAATTGTCCTTTTTAACATTAAAAAAATGTGCTTTATGTGTCAAGTTTCTGCAAAATAGCCTAATGTGCCTCACGTGTTTATCTAACACTCAACATTAAATTCCATAAGAGTTATAGGTGGAAATGGGAAATGTTGTTGTCACCATTGTATCTTCATTTTATAAGGAAGCAATGTGGATCAGAATAAAAAGGGAAAAGTTAATTATAGTTTAAAAAATTAATCTGGTCTCTGAACCCCTTTATTTATCAAAGGGAAGCGACGAAACAAAGCTGAAAGGAAATTCCATGACGAATCTCCTTCTGATGATGCCCCTGGACAGCTGTTTAGGCTTGTAAACAACATGAACTCTTTGAGCCCCCTTCTTGTGGAAAATGGGGGACTTCCATTAGATGGATACTGACCGTCACAAGTTAACCTTGATCAGTACGTGTGATCACATCCTTATTCTGAAGAATTACAATAGAATAGAATGGAGCCAATTCTTGCTTATTTCTTCCTCTAGAAGAAAATATTACTGCAAATTATCCAAAAGCCATGTCTATCTGCCTCACAGTTCAATGGGGGTGTAATAAAGCTACCATTGACAGGTCTAATCCAAGAAGATCTGACAACCTCTTTAATCTTTTTATCATTCAAGACATTAGTCTGATCTGAGCTCTGCCATCTTGGTTTCCTTTTGACGTGGCTCATATAAGCTGATGTTTTGCTTCACTATTTCTTTGCTCTGAGCAGAGTTGAATATAAAGAGAGAAACTCATCCACTTTTTAATTTTCTAATGGATGACTAATTGAGCTAAGAGATAATGAACCGATGAACAGACAATTGTAGTATTTGTGGGGCAGCTACAATGGGGGCAGAACTGAACTAAACAACCTAGGAAATTTCAAAAAGTAGCCTCCTAGCTTCATGGAATTTATTATTTCTTTATGGAAGGAAAACATTAACACACCTGAGATATATACAGAAAATTTCTTAACAAATATGCCTCAGTGCAAATATCTCTAGATAGAGAAAAGGCAATAATCTTCATAAAAAAAATAACATACATGGTGAACAGCAATACAAGATGTAAATAAAACTCCCAAATTGAATGCACTGCCTGACTAGCTTATACCTCCCTCGTCACACTGCTCAAAAACTAGATCAAATTGCCTTTCCTAGGAAGTCAGTATTATGGTGTTCAAGATTAGATTTCAGAGACAGCTCAGAAGCACTTTTTAAAAAATCTGCTTTTCAAGTTCCCAAGAGGAGTCAACTTTTTAAGAAGAGTCCTTTAGCATGTTTTTAAAATCTTTTGAAACCTCTAAAGAAATATTTTCCAAGGGGACTGAACAAGGAACAGAGATTCTTAATGACAGTTTTGCATCGTGCTTGAAAATTAGCAAGGAAAAAGGACAAATCCTATGGGCTTTGTCTTCATAGAGATTTTTTTTTCATAAACAAAAGAGAAGGTCCTTATAATGGGAAACTAGTTCCAAGATATACAACTTAAGAGAAATATGGGAAAGGAATTATTTTTCTCCAAAATACTTTCCTTCCTTCTCCTCGTCCTAAATGGTTATTGCGGTGGGTTCCCCCCGCTCCCCCTGATGGAACCATAGACTCTCATTTCCACAAAATAAACTATGCAAGCAATCAAAAAATACTTTTCTAATGGAAGACAGATAAAAAGAGAGAGAGAGAGAGAGAGAAAACCCACTCCCTAACAAAAACAAAAGCTATTGCAGCACTAGCACTGTAGTTCATATTCAAATGGAAGAAAATAGAATGAGCTTTTAACATAATGATTTTACTGTTTAAAAAGAACCATCCCCATTTTCACATTTCAAAACATGCCAAACAACCCAGAGGTATTGGAGGAGTGTAAGGAAGATCAGAGAACAAACACTTCTTGGCACCCTAGTCTCACTGTGCCACAGGCACTAAATGATTTTAAAATAAAAAGTTGCTTCTCCAGTGGGAAGGTGTGCCTGCTTGTTCCTTGAATTCCAGAACTTCTAGTTGGGCTTTGTTTTCAAACAGATGATGGGAATATTTAATAGCAAATCTTGCTGTGGGCAAAAATCATAAAGCAATAGATAATAGATAATAATAGCTCTGTTTAGTGATCACCTACAGTCCACTGGATGCTTACACCATATTGAAGTCTGTATTTACAACAGCCCTACAAAGGTGCACACTGAGATCCAACAAAGAAACTGAGGACCCAAAGCTTCAATAGTTAATCCCCAGTCACACATTAATAAATGAATCCAAGATTTGAATAGTTATCTCTGGCTCAAAAGCACTGGCTCGACCTTCCTTTCCTCCCCACCTCTTCAAGCCCCATCTATCCAGAGTTCTCACACTTCTTCAGGGTCTTCCTGTCATGGAGGAAATAAAAACAATTCACATAACTTGTTAATGATTTAATGTGTTATCTGTCCAAGAATCGTACCGGAGAGAATAATATTTAAACTTGAATCTCTAGTGGCAACATTTCAAAGCATCTGGAAAGGAAAAAAAAATTTTTTTTTTTGAGGCTGAGGTGAAACTTGGACACATCTCTTAAACCACCTCTTAGGGGTCACTGTGTTGCACAACTCCAGGGTCAGGTACAATGTCATTCTAAGACAGTGGTGGCCCCTGGATTCGTGTAGGTCACCACCAACATGGCCGCATAGCTGTGCAGGACCAGATCCCACAACATCATCAATTGTTAGCAATTAAAGAGACCTCATGGATCATCTCAGTCTGATGTCTCATTATTTTGCAAAAGAGAAAATTGATCTTAAGAAGTTGGATAACTATCCTATTAATAGCAGATATAGAATTGCATTTAACATCTCTTGTGGAGAACAGAATAGAACTGGAGAGAAAGTGAGGAAACCAAGATACAAAAGAGATATTTGTGGACTTCCAAGTTGAGTCTTACAGTTGATGCTTTTAAAAAATTAATCCGATTTCAACTAATTTGACAACTCAGAAGCTAAGGATTGACCTGAGAGATCGAAAGATGTTTATTTCAAAGATGGAGAACAGAATCACAGTCCAGGTACAAGCTTGTCTTCTCGGAATAACAACGGATTTTCAACACCAAACGTTCCAGCTCTGAAGTCAGTGTCGCCAAGCTTTGTGGGTCCAATGATTCCTCTAGATCAAAGAGTATCTGTAACTTTCGGAAGTAAAGAGCACCATTTGGGCAATTCTGTTCTGTCTCCTAATGGCTCGGTGCTCCCTAGCAAACTTGAGCTTCACCGTGTTGCCTTTCGAAGTGTGGCTGCTGAGGTTTCTGGGGAAGAGCTTTGGGAGTTCTTAGTTTACTGAATCCCAGGTTTCTACCCCAGGAGAAGCTACAGCACCAGGGGAACAAACATTTTCAAAGAGGAGTTGGGCTGGTTGCCCTACCTGCTCATCATCAACTTCTTAGGCTTCACCCAAACCATGACCTAGCCCTAGGCCCAGTCTTGAAAATAGGGCTCCACTGTTTCAGAAAAACCTAGACTATCAGTTACACACAAAGTTCATCCACTCCTGGAAACGACAGAAAGCACCCGAGGAGAAGCTTCCACATTGGATATTCATGCCTAACAGGCTGCTCAAGAGAGTAACCACAATCACAATTCCTCACACTCTCAATCTAAAACTGTTGCACAGAACATGGACAAGTGAGGCCCAGGTCTCCATCAAAACTGGGTTATTTGGCTAAAAGAATAAAAACGATGCTAAAACGAGCCCTAATGCAAAGCTTAAGGACTGAAGCTGAGGAATCTGGCTTGATAAATATTTGGATTCTGTTGTTGAAGTCATTTTCTGGAATGCCATTGGCTAAGATTCTTCTCTCTGTAGCACAGAACTGGGGAGGGTGCATATTACTAATCGGACTTTCGGTATACTATTAATTCTCTTGGCTATGCTTCCTCTATAAGGGATGTCAGCATCAACCTCCTATTGAAAGAGAAAAGGCAAGAATGGAGAATATTTTTAAAAGATAGATGCTTTATCTTCAAATCTTAAAAGGTGTGTTCTACTCAGGCCTTTCTTAATAATAGGTCACCATTTTCTGGGGATTGATAAAAAGTTTCAAGCATGTTTTCTTAGTAAGGTAGTGTTCAGAAAGTGAGTGCCAGGTGCTCACACTGCTAGAACAACAGTAAGAAGAGTGGGGGAAGGGCGCCCACAGAACCTGTGGGTGCTCAATCAGGAGGGGGATCTACAGATACCAGAAATGCCTGCCTCAACACTCAATAAAGGGAGGGGGAGAGAAGAACAGAAATTCAGTGGATTAGATAAAGGGGAATGAAGGGAAGGGATGGGGATAGGAGTAGACTGTAGAAAGAATCAGACAAGAACTTTCCTATGTTCATACATGAATACATGACCAGTGAAACTCCACATCATGTACCACCACAGGGATGGGAAGTCATACTCCATGTATATATGATATGTCAAAATACATTCTACTGTCATTTATAACTAAGAAGAACAAGTGAAAAAAACAAATAAAATTTTTTTAAAAAAAAAGAACAAATAAAAAAGAAAAGAGAAGAAATACCCTGCCTCCCACTCAGCCCACACTCCACGCACAAGCTACGGCAATGAGAAAACATAGAAGAATTTCTCTGAAGCCACGCTCTGCCTGGCCTTCTGGGGTGGACAAACATCTACAAAGTCAGAAATGTTTGCTTGAACTGGAAAGAAAATTGAAGTCAACCTCATGAAGTCTCACTGCAAACTCTCAAGCACCAAAGACAAAAGGTACACTTGCTCTCACAGCCCCCTGCCCTAAACACCCCCACAAAATGCAACTTCATCTCAGAACATAGAAAGCACTGGTGTCATCTGTGACATTTCTCTTCTCTGGAAAAAGAAACTTCCAGAGGCCACACAGTCTGTTGCTGAGTTACAGGATTTCAGATTCTTCACAGAAGGCACATTGAGGAGACCTGACACCCAACTTGAACATAGGACGCGACTATATTAGACCATCTCTCCTTAGAATTTTGAACTTGAACTTATCCTACTTTCAATCTTTTTATAGAAAAGCTTCCTCTAGTTAATTTGTTTCCATTCAATAGTCATTTACCAAACCCCCATTGTATATCAAGTACACAGAGAGAAGAGGTTCTTACTAAAGTGAGAAACTAAAGCCATAAACAAATACATTTAAAATGTGTGACAAGTATTGTGAGAAAAGTAAACACAGTAGAGATGAGGTGGGGACAGAACAGCTAAGTGGATTTTTTAAGCCCGTATCCTAAGTAAAATTCCTTTCCTGGAAGAATTCTCTTAGTTATTTGATATGGGTTGCTAATCATATCCCTGACTAAGATACCAATTTCCTATATAAGTACTTCCTTCAAATTTCCAGATTATAAATTAACACATCATTCAGTCATTCAGCAATTATTTGGGTACCTACTATGCACATGGGTGATTCACCTCTTGATTCTTACATCATGAATCAATGGTTTCCTGAGCCACAAGCTATCTAGAAGACTTCAATGCTTGAGCAGAAATATCTGAGTCCTTTGCTTGTTATTCTTTGCTCAGCTCTCTGGAAAGAATTCTGCCAGAGTCCGGGTGAGACATCTAAAATAAAAATAAAAACCACCTTACTGATCCAGGGAAATTTTACATCAGCATATCAAATTATATCCAAATAGCCAATATGAAAATCACTATCTAGATTTCATAGCATAATCAAACAATAACAAGAAAAAAAAAAGGTTCCTTCAAAATATGATCTAGGTAAGATAACCAACCATGTTTATCTTCCCCTGAGCTATTGTGATGATTAATAAGATAATGTTCACAAAGGACTTTGAAGGAGTAATGTAATGTACTTTGAAGCATTATCATTTTTTTATTAATGAGTTTTGATTCTGACAGCTGCCAATTGCACTGCAGCCATGGTAAACCCTTGGTCATCCCACAAAGGAAGGGAAATGCGATACATGAGAGCAGATAGTGCAGAGTGGCAGATAGCACTTGCTCCAAGAGAAAGCCATTTCCTGCTAGAGACAGAAGCTAGAGGTAAATATCTAGAAAGCAATCAGGAGAGGGAAGTGGTGTCAGGATGCGACCAAGGCTGGTATAGGATGCAGTATGCATATCCTCCTAGGAACAATTTAAACAGCCCAGAACTGCCTACACCAACCCAAAGAAGTTAATTGTATTGCATTTGTTCATTCAGTCATATACTCTTACATCAAGCAGTAAGCATTTCTATGTGCCAGGCAAAGTGTTCAGTGCCAGGTATCTAAAAACAAACAAAATTGCTTCTATTTTTAAGAGGTTTGCTCTTCAGTAGGGGAGCAGGAAAGAGAAAGGTGTAAAGAAGCATGTAAATGAAGACTTTGTAGTAGAGTTTTATGAAGGAGGTACAGGCAAAATAGAGGGTCAACTCAGACAAAGGGTTCCATTTTCAAGGAAGAGAAGTAACTGGAAACATTCAAGAAAGACTGGATCTTAAAAGAAGATCAGGAGAGGGCTGGGGTTGTGGCTCAGTGGTAGAGCACTTGCCTAGCATGCATGAGGCACTGGGTTCAATCCCTGCACCACATAAAAATAAACAAAATCAAAGTATTGTGTCCATCTACAACTAAAAAAGAAGGAGAAGAAGATCAGGAGAGAGAAAAGCATTTCAGGCAGAGGGAACATCTGTCAGACAGACTACCTGAAAACAGCACCCGCTTGGGTCCTACCAGTGACCAATGACCACTGGAAATGAGTAAAGGTTCACATGGTTCACTATGAAAAGTAAGTTTGGTCAGATGTGAAAGGCCAGCTCTAGGAATTAAGGTTTATTCTAAAGCCAGTGAGAACCCCACTGATGTCTTTTTTTTTTTTTAAGCAAGTAAGTAACATGATCATATTTATGGTTTACAGAGTTCCATAGCAATACCATGAAAGCTGGTCAGAGAAGGTGGGGCTCCTTATGAAGGACTCCAAGGAATGAAGCAGAAGAGACAAAGATAACACAATTGAAAGAAGTCACATTGGAATTGAGTGCTGATAAAAATAGGAACCGGGCCACAGAGAGATGCTTTGTAAAAGTCCTTCTCAGGCCCAGGATTTGGGAAGCAGGTAAGTGCAGAGCCCGTAAGACAGGAAATTTATGTTTTTCTTCTGATATGTTTCTTAGCGTGGTGGCTGGCCTCACCATTCAGCTTGTCCCCAAAGGACCTGTGCACCTTAAGCTACAGTTTTGTGGCAGGAATAAAAGAAATGCAAGGCTTCAGAAATAATTCTCTCTCCTTTTTCCCTCCGACTTACTGCTTGTGAATGCTGCCCTGGAATGCAGTCAAAGGGTTAAAGTCGTTTTACAGACAAATTTCAAACAAAGCCTCTGTCACTCCCCTTTCAGATTCTTTAATGGAGCCTAAATGAAAATAAAGGTTCAAATTCAGTTCAGAAAACTTTAAAGCACTTTTTAATGGTGGAACTTCAGCTATAAGAATCCCCTTATTTCTTACTTTGTTTCATGTGTTAAATATTAACTTTAACTTTATAACAATCAGGACTTTTCACAGGTAGCACTTCTACTTGCCCATTAAAAACATGTCAACAATAATAAATATCTCAAACATCTTCAAAATGACAAATGTATTTCCTCAGCACAGACATCAGAATGTGAAGAAATAGGCCAATGTAATTATAGGGATATTCTTCTGTTCAATAAATTAAGTGTCCAATTTTTTAAAAGTTTTAAAACCAAAAAAATTGGTTTTAAAATTTGGTTTTACCATAATCATCATATTTCCATCAAAATATTAGCCTTTGTGGGAGAACTCCAAATGAGATTTGCTAAAATGTGATTTGGTATTTACTAAAGTAAAAAAGAAGTGAGGAAATCATATCAAACTGCTAAAATTGCCAACTTCTGTTGTGTTAACATATGATTTAAAATGTTTAGGAAAATTTTTAAAGTTGTGTAAGAAGTGGGAGGCACGTTACAAAATACAGAAGGAGGTTAGCCAGGAAACTCCAAATAAAATCATGCATGTAGCACGGGTACACTGTGAACACTCAAAATGGAGATGAGTGTTAGCTTCCTGTTTATTTCCCCCTCCGTGTCCAGATATTCAAATATATTTACCAGTTGGATGCGATAGGAGAAGGGCTGACAGCCAAGCTTAGTTGCCATGGTAACCAAGAGTCTTAGAGGAAGACCACCAGAATGGTTTGAGCTTCCCCTCAAATTTTCCTCAAGTAGAGCTTTGCAATAATACAGAGATTTTGCACCCATGAAAATGAAATTTTCCTTTTCTTGGAAGAAGAGAAACAGAAGAGGAGGAGTTAAAGATACCCTCCCTCAAATAATATTGGGAGAGTTAAGGAAGCAATGGATGCCTTCTCTCTAGTAAGTTCTGTGCTCCTAATTAAAAATGTTTAATCAAAAGCAACAATCAAAGCAAAAACACAGTCCATTCTCTGAGCAAGAACAGCCTGATGAGTTGCCACTTTAGGGAGAAAGTCAAGGAGATTATGACAAAATTGCCAGTCCATATCAAAGTTGTTGGTCTGTGTCTTGTTGGCTTTGGGAAGAGTTTCCCACCCTTAGGGATCCGTATTCGAAACAATTTTTGTCTCATTTTATCAGCGCTGTGTTAGGTTCCTAGAGTGCTATAACAAAGTGACACAAAATTGGTGGCTTAAAACAATAGAAATTCTGCCATAACAGCTCTAAAGGTAAAAGTCCAAAATCAAAGTGTCCACAAGGTTTTGCTCCTTCTAAGACTGTGGTCAGGAAACTTCTTCCTGGTTGTTGGTGGTGGCCATCAGTCCTTGGCCTTCCTTGGCCTGCAGCTGAACCTCTGAGAGCACACAGCCATCTTGCTGTATCTCTAGGTCCAGTTTTCCCTCCTTTTATGAAGGCCCCAGTCAGATTGGATTCGGGCCTACCTTGATTCAGATGACCTCATTTGAACTTGATGGCATCTGCCAAGACCTCACTGCCAAGTCACATCACATTCACGGGTACTGAGGGGTTGGGACTTCAACACCCAGAGAAGCAGTTCCCTAAGTGATCTCACAGTCTGAGTCGACAGTTTTTCAGGCTCATATATTTATGGGTACAGTTTCATTTAGGTGTGTAAAATTCGTCCCCTTGATGTAATCATAAGGAATCCAACGCTCGCTTCTCCCTCCCTGCCACAGTCTGTCCTGCAGCCCCACAGTCTGGGGGTGAGGTGCACACTCTGCTTATGCTCACTTCCTTCCCTTTTGCCCAGACATTTCCCTTCTGTTGTCTGGTTAAAAGGCGGGGGTGGGGGTGGGGGGTGGGGGGGTGGGGGGGGGATGAGCATCACTTCCCTCATGTGAACGCACAAGACCAGACTTCGGTGGTTTCCGTGAGGGGTCAAGTCTGCAGCTGGGCCTTTTCACAGGAGGGGCTTGGGCTCAATGTGCACAACAGACAGCATTCCCTTGGACAGTGATGTCTCTTTCGAGAGTCAGTTACATCTCCTGGGTGACCCTTGGCTTCAGTCCCTTAAGGGCATGTCATCTTTCTCAATGTCATCATGGTCCCCAGAAACCAGAAGTCCTGTTGTCCTTTGGCACCACTCTGAGGCAGCAAGCCTCCAAGGTTTCTAAAGCGGTTTCTATATCCCTAGGAAACAAGGAATTTGAGGTGGATAATAAACCTTGTCCTCTACGGCAGACAAGGTGAAATGTCTGCATGATACATATTCCTTGCTTCTTTCACAACGGAACCCCAATATTTGAAAGAGGTAACAGTGGGACCAGCCAAGTACTTTCCCCTAGCCTCTCTTACAGCACAGACCAGTGAGAAATAAGCAGACACAAGGGGATCTGAGAGAGCTTTTTATTTCCTGATAAATAGAAACACTTTGGGCTGGGACTGCCTTTCCCATTTTCCTACCTCAGACACAGTGGTGGTGTCTGAAGTGCAGTGGCCCTCTGGGACTACACAGCTCAGACAAGAGAGGAAGACCCGAAGCACTACTGGAGTATCAGCCAGCCATCATATCCAAGCCAGTAGCAGCTCAATTTTCATTTGTCATATGAGAAAACGGAACTCCTATTTATTTAATCCAACATTATTTGGGTTCTCTGTTACAAGAAGTCAAAAAAAAAAAAAAAAACCCTAAACTGAGCCAGGCCTGGTGTTGCACACCTGTAATCCCAGCAACTCAGGAAGCTGAAAGGAGGATCTCAAGTTGGAAGCCAGCCTCAGAAACTTAGTGAAGCCCTGTCTCCAAATCAAAAGGACTGGGGATGTAGCTCAGTGTTAGAGCTCCCCTGGGTTCAATTCCTAGTACCTCAAAATAAATAAACAAAAAAAACCCACTCTTATCTTGATTCTACCATGCCACACGGGTGGATATTCATTCTTTCCCACACTGGGATGGTTCTGCCGGATCAGGAAGATGTGTGGGTGAGGACACATACAATAAGGGACTAATGATCACTCTTCCTTCTCCCAAGTTGAATAGTTGGCATACATTATAAACCAAATGTCCTTCTGGACCCTAAATTTAATTTTCATATCCATAAATCCAGTCAGTGCAACTCTTGAAACCAATCTTCAAGGATCTGTAAACATATTTTCCTGAGAACTTTTATGATGCTTTTGGCTGGCTGTAGCTGTCTAATGATAATAATAATCCAGGTCCCCTTGCATCTTTATTATAGTGCAGAATCCTGATGAGTACTCCTTTGCCTGTCTGAACAGGAAATGAAATTGTATAGATGGTATGGTCATATCCATATAAAAGCCAAAATTTAAAAACAAACGAAAAACCCTGAAAGAGTAATCTACCAGAACAGTAAGGATATGTGGGAAGTGGAGATTTTTCTATATTTTACTTATCCATATTGTTTGTGATTTTATTATGTAAAATATTTTAAACTAAAAATAAAATAATAACTTAAATTTGGGGGAATTTCCTCCCATCTAAACTACAAAAATGAACACCCTTTACATATTGGTGCTAGAAGGCTAGAAGTCTGGGGAGAAACTAGAACACCTTGTGTTAGCAATTTGCTGCCTGACAAAACGGAGCTTCTAGTGATTCTGTGGGAGTGGTTTATAAAAGCTCCCACAAAATTCCCTCCTCTACCCACCAGAGCAAAGTCTTTGGTGACTGTCCTCATGAACCTTCACCACGTAATTCTCAGCTATCTTGGTTCTTCTGGAATGAAATCCATCTCCCTTCATCTTTCTTCATAGTGTTAGAAGAAGTCTTTGGAAGTCCACCAAAGATTCAAAACTTTCTGATTTGAAAAGCAAGGAACCTGAATATTTCCTAGTTCCCATAACTTCATAAGCAGAAAGTGTTCACATACCCTGAATTCTCACCACTTTCTTCTAAGAATGAATTCTTTGAAAACTGTTTTTCACTGTGTGGGGTGGCACGTGCCTGTAATCCCAGCAGCTCTGGAGGCTGAGGCCGGAGGATTGTGCATTCAAAGCCAGCCTCAGCAATTTAGCAAGTCCCTAAGTAACTCAGTGACACATTGTCTCAAAATAAAATTTAAAAAAGGGGGCAGGGGGGGCTGTAGATGTGGCTCAGTGGCTAAATGCCCCTGTGTTTAATTCCCTGTACCAAAAAGGTGGGGGAGGGACTATATTTTTCAAATTTTACTTCATAAAAATGCTATAATTCACTATTAAATTTTTATTTTGAAATACATATTTATGAATATAAAGAAAACTCATACAAGTAAAAAAATTTTGAAAGTCTTGCTTCCACTTCAGATTCCCCAACCCACTATAAGAAGGAAATCATACCAATGTTTTGTATGAAATTTTTCATACAGATGAACACACACAGACATGATTTTCTACTTCTCATATATAAAGAATTTATATAAATATAAATTTATTATATTCCCACTAATTATAAAAGTACTATATATATATATATATAGTACTTTTATAATAAGTACAAAGGTATTCATTCTTCAAATCAGTTATGTATTAATCTAAAGTGTGGGCATACTGTGAGTTATTTAATTAATTTCATAGTTTCTAATTCTTGTTAATACATACAGTGTTATAATGAAAATAATTTCACACACTTTTCATGCATATATGGGGAAAATCCTACCAGTGTAGTAGATTGCTCAAAGGATATATGTATTTTAATTTTTTACTAAAATTGTCAATATCTCTATGAAATTTCTATAAGTATATATTCCCATTAAAAAATAGCATGCTAGTTCTATTTCTCCACATCTTTGACAATGCTAAGTTATCAACTTTTTTCATTTTTTTTATATTTGCCAATATGAGAAGTGAGAAATGAGATTTTATTTTTAAATTGCATTTCTTTTAAATATTTTAACTATAATAAAAAAATAAATTCATAGAAAAAATGCTAAATACATACTACATATCTCCATCCTGTTAATATGTCCTATACAAACCTACAAATAAAGCTTCCTTCCTGACATTTTCCTATATGTATTTTCCTGTATGTACATTTATCATTGATTTCACTATCCTTTTTATTTTTCCACAATTCACACTTTCAAAAGCTAATTTATGATCAATTGTGCTGTGCATATTGTATGTTGTATCCTGTCCATTCTAGGCTCATCTGTGTCACGGGGAGAAGGGTGACATAGACATTTTAATATAAAAGGTTTAGCTCCTGCATTTGAATGGTTTTAATTTACCTGACCCAGATTTACAATAGGCTTAAATATTATTTCCATAATCTATGCATTGGAATTGTACATGGAATCTCGTTTAAAATATAAATATATATATATATATATTTTTTTTTTCTTAGAGTTCATGTTAGCAAAAAATATGAAAACAACCTTACTATCTATCAAGAGAGATGTAATTAAATTAATTTTGTCTACTAAATGTGTTATTATGTGATATTAAAAATGAGATAGCTCTGAACACTTACTAGAAGTCAAATTGTATGTAATTATGGGTGCCAATAAATTACCTTCATTACTTAACCTAAAAAGGAGTTAGATCCAAATATGAGATAGTAAATATATCTCTAACAGATGTTATTTAGTGAAGAAACCAAAGTACAGAAGAATTTTATAGTCTTGTGTCATTTGTGTGTGTTTTTAAGTTCTGTATCTTTGTGAGCATATTTAAGATTTTCAAAACAATCTTGGCTTTTGTTGGCCAAGATGACTGGCTTTGATGAGGAACACTTGAGGACTGGAGAATAAAGATAAAATGGAAATTTACTTTTTATTGTGTACAATTTTATGTAGTTCTTTACTCCTATCTAAATATTTTTTTAAACTCACTATGTATAATAAAAGTATATTCTCCCTCTAAAATAATATTTAAAGACCTCTTCTCTGTAAAACAAGTCAAAATAACAACCCCCACCCCCACCCCCACCCCACCCCACCCCCAAAACAACTACACAGTTAAAACTCAAGTTCAATCAGCTTTTTAACTGAAGTTGTAGGCTTACAGGATGAACCTCTGCCAAGGAGAAAGTGACACCACCAACCATCCAAACATGGTAGACACCACAACATCCACTTAAAGTCTATATCTCCAATGGTTTCAGCTTGGAAACGAAAGGTTGAGGTGTCTGCACAGTGACAAGACCATTTTGAATTGGGGATATCCTATTTGTTTAGGCCAAACATCAATGTCTTTTCAAACAGGACAATGTGAACTCCTATGACACAAGGTCATGGTTAGTTCTTAACTACCTTGTGACTTGGCTATTCTTCACTTCCTTAGAAAACTTACAGAAGTCTCAGTAAGATCCAACTCAATATGTCAAGGCCAAACTTCTGACAATCCCAACCCTCAGGAACATATTTTATGAGGAATAAGTAGGGAAATGGACTTCTTAAAAGCAACCAACCCATGAATTTGTAAGAGGATAGGGTCATATTGAGTTATCCACCCCAAAACATCATTAGTTAATCAAGTAGAGAATTAGAGACTAAAGGGTATAGTCAGAGGAACTGGGTTCAATCCCCAATGCCAAAGGAAAAAAAAAAGGATTGGAAGATGAATATACCCACAACATCCCAAAGTAAGAAGTAATAACTGATACTATCAAGAAGAAACAGAAATTAGACTTATAGCTAGAAAAATTATAAAGTTATTGCTGCTGATTTTTTTTATCGTGGCCAAAATCATATTACATAAATTTTACCTCATAAACATGTTTAGGTGCACAGTAAGATATTGTTGACTATTAGCACACTCTTGTCCAAAAGATCTCTAGAACTTTATCAGCTGGCACAATTGAAACCCCATCCCCATTGAAAAATTCCCCACTTCCTGCTTACCTTGTCTCCTGAATATCACCATTCTACTTCCTGTTACTATGAGTTTGAATATTTTAGGAAGAGTTTAGCTTTTTGTGATTGATTTATTTCATTTTTCGGGTCTTCAAGGATCACCCACATTGTAGCACACACCAAGATTTCCTTCTTTTTAAAGGCTGAATAATATTCCATTGTAAGTTGATACCATGTTTGCTTTATCCATTTACCTGAGGTGACGGAAAATTAGATTGCTTCCATGTCTTTGCTATGGTGAATAATGCTGCAGTGAACATGGATTTGCAAGATCCTGACTTCAGTTCTTTTAGATATATACCCAGAAATAAAAATTAGTGGATTATATGGCAGTTCTTTCCCCCCCCCCTCTTTTAGGGAGGCTCCGTGCTGTTTTCTATAGTGTTTGCCCAGTTTTACAGTCACACCATCTGTGTACAAGGATTCCAATTTATCTACACCCTCACCAACATTTGTTACTTTCTTTCTTTGATAGTGACCAGCCTGAGGGGAATGAGGTGATACATCACTGTAGTTTTGATTTGCATTTCTCTTTTAGTTAGTCAAGGTGAGCATCATTTCTTGTGCTACTTGTCCATTTCCAAGCATTTTTGAAGAAACATCTATTCAACTCCTTTACCATTTTTTAATTGGGTTACATAGTAATTTTGATGCCATTTTTGAGTCACAGTAGCACTTCATGTATTCTAAATAGCAACCCTTTATCCAATAAATGATTTGTAAATATTTTCTCCGAGATCATAGATTGCCTTTTCACTCTGCTGATTGTTTCCTTTGCCGCACAAAAGTTTGTAGTTTGATACAGTTTTATTTGTCTATTTTTCCTTTTGTTGCCTGTATCTTATTTTAAAAATTAGCAATGCCTTATCCAAAACACTTATTGTCCAGTCCAATGTTTTGAACATTTTCTCCTATGTTTTCTTCTTTGTCATTTCAGGTCTTACATTTAATTCTTTAATCTATTTTGAATTATTTTTTGTGCATGGTTTAAGACAAGTGTACATCTTCATTCTTTTGCATGAGGGTTTTGGTTTAACCACCATAATTTGTTGAAGAGTCTATCCTTTCCTACTGTATAATTGGCATCCTCATCGAAGATCATTTGAACATAAATACAAAGGTTTACTTTTGGACTCTCTATCCTGCTATTAGTTTATATGTCGATCTTTATGCCAGCATCTTTTTTTTTAAAGAGAGAGAGAGAGAGAGAGAGAGAGAGAGAGAGAATTTTAATATTTATTTTTTAGTTCTCGGCAGACACAACATCTTTGTTTGTATGTGGTGCTGAGGATCGAACCCGGGCCGCACACATGCCAGGCGAGCGTGCTACTGCTTGAGCCACATCCCCAGCCTTATGCCAGCATCTTACTGTTTTGATTATTGTGATTCTGTTACATGTTTTGAAATAAGGAACTTTGCTTTTCTTTCTCAAGATTTTGTGTGTGTGTGTGTGTGTGTGAGGAAGGGAGGTGCTATTTGGGGTCTGCATGATTTCAAATGTATATAAGGATTTTCTTTTCTATTTCTGCACAAATGCTATGGAGATTTTGACAGAAACTAAATTGAACCTACATGTTGTTTTGGATTACATGGACATTTTAAGAATATTAAGTCTTTCAGTCCATAAACACAGGATTTCTTTCAATTTCTTTGTATCTCTCTGCTTTAATTTCTTTCAGCAATATGTCATAGTTCTCAGTGTTTACATCCTTTGCCTTCTTGGTTAAGTTTATTCTAAAATATTTTATTCTTTTTGATGCTATTTTAAACAGGATTGTTTTTCTAATTTTGTTTTGAATTGTCCATTGTTAGTGTATAAAGACACAACTGACATTTGAGTGGTGATTTTTTATCCTGTGCTTATTAGTCATAATATTTGTTGTGGAATCTTTTGACTTGTCTATATATTAGACCTATAAACAGAGATAATTATATTTATTCATTTTGAATTTAAATGTCTTTTATTTTGTTTTCTTATCCAATTGCTCTGGCTAGGACTTCCAATGATCTGTAGACTAGAAGTGGCAAGAGTGGACATCCTTGTCTTTTTCCTGATCTTAGAGGAAAAGTTGTTTTTCACCATTGAGTATGATGTTAGTTATGAACTTTTCATATATCACCTCTCTTATGCCGAGTTAATTTCCTTCTATTCTTTGTTTGTTGAGTGCTTTTATTTTTTTCATAAAAAGTGTTGAATATTATCAGATGCTTTTCTGTACCAACTGAGATGATCTCATGATGTGTGTCCTTCATTCTATTAACACTACATTGGTAATTTTGATACATTGAATTATCCTGCATCCCAGAGATAAATCTCACTTGGTCACGGTATATAATCCTTTTAATGTGCTATTGAATTCAGTATGTAAGTATTTTCAAGGTTTTGCATTGGTATTCATCGGTAATATTGGTTTGTAGTTTTCCTATAGTATCTTTGTCTGGAGCAATTGAATGGTGTTCAAATGTAAGAAAAAACACACTTCGCCCTTGAGAGTATCATGTTATTATAACAGGAATAAGTTAAATTTACCAGAATGACCCTGAATCATTAAAGAGGTTAAATTATATTCAGCCTCCTCTTTAAGAAGGCAAGAAAGTACATTATCGCTTCTAACAATAATGGTTAATTTTCTTAAGGTTCCATATTAAAAGGTGTTGTCAGCTACCTGGAAAGGTTCTCTTAATGTTAGATGAATAAAATATAACCATTTAGGTTTCTGGTAGGACGGTGGTTCACCCCTGCAACACAGCTCTTCTAGAAACTGAAGAATGCCACAGAAACCAGGCTCATGGTGTGTGGTTTTAAACCTAATTCACGTAAGACAAAGACAGCTGCAGATCATAATGCATCCTCTCTCCTGGCAGAAACACTCAAAGCTCCTGACACCGTGGGGAGAAGTGGCAAAGCTATCCAAGGAAATCTACTTGTTTTGATCTCTGCCCCCTTTGGAGCTGAAAGTGATTTTCTGCACTTGTTTAGAAAGCATTAATAGAAATTACCCATTAGTACTTCCGTCTAAAACTGCAGAATCAATTTTGGAATACAAAGAAAAGGAATTTTTTTTTCTGGCTTCTGAAATGAATTCTTTTTTTTTTTCTCTTCATTTAACATTTGTTTTGCTAATTTTTCTGTGTCTCTGTTGATGGTGTCTAATGTTCAGTTGCTAATGTAGTTTTCGGTCTTTAAAGCTTTTAACCTTTCAACTGCAGTAATTCAAGTGGGTTTAAGAAATCTCTTTTGCTTTCCTTATGTCCAAAAATCGATCTTCAAATTTTCTTTTAAACGGCCCAAGCACTTTGTTACCTGTGGTGCCTCAGAATCCACAGTCCCTTTCTGAATCTTCAGTTGAGAGACCTTTCTACAAGTACTGCTTCAAGGAGGTTTTTTTGTTGTGTTTTGTTGTTGATGTTGATGTTGTTTGGTTTTTTTTTTTTGTTTTTTCTTTCTTTCTTCTTCTCCAGTGCCTGACCCTTCCTCTCCCTCTCCCTCCCTCTCTCTTTCACTTTCTTTCTTCCTTTCTTTTTTTCCTTCCTTCCCTCTCTCCCTTCTTTCTTTTCCTCTCTCTCTCTCTCTCTCTCTCTCTCTCTCTCTCTCTCTCTCTCTCTCTCTCCTTGTTTTCCTTTTTTCTCAAAACATGTCAAGACATTAGAGGGACAGAGTCTGTATATATTGGATGTGTTAGAATCAACAGAAAAAGGCAGATATCAAAAAAACATGTTCATTGGGGTTTCTTTTTTCTTTGGTTTTTCTTTTCCTTTTTTTTTTTTTTTTTAACAAATTCAGTAGTTTGCCTGTAATGTTGAAAGCCTGACTTGTTGACTAGTTTTTCACCTGGTTATTCAGATTTCTGATTCACCAAGGTAATCTGTGCTGCAAATTGTGGTAGAAATTTTAGATATGCGGTTATTTCCCTTCATGGCAAACAGCTTAATTGAAAGGCTTGATTATCCCCTTGGCCTTCAAAAAATCCCAGTGTACCAAGATTGAATCCAATTTAAATTCCTTTGTATGATAAATTCTTCAGTAATAGAATAATATAATCCTATTTCCAATGAGATAGAAGTTGTGGAGACACTTTTTTATCATGTCTCTTCTTTTAAGAAAAATCATTTTCCAAAATTTTTTCAGCCTATTTGCTGAGATATAGCATCCTCGGGTGTTTCTTTGGGGTTTTAATTACATCAATCTTTTTATAAAGGGATTTTGAGGTAGAGCCTGGCACATTCCATTCACGCACTGCAGTGATTAATTCCTATTGCTGCTCAGTCACTTGTTACTTTATTTTTAGGGGCAAATTTATAGCAAGTCCTGGATCACATGTACAATGGTATTTGAAGTATCTGCAGCTGCTTACATAGCAGAAGTTCCAAGCTACATTCCTGTTGTGAATCATACGTTTGTGAGGATGGTACCACGAGTAGAAAGAAAAAGAGTTGGACTTACGGAAGAGCGCACACACTTACACGTCCATACACAATCTCCAAAGGATTCCCAGCAGGAGAAATTGGGAGCATCCTTGAGGGGTCCTTATCAGGAAGAAGTTGCCTTCAAAGAATGCTATTTGCATCTTGTCAACTATGATCCTGAACTAAGAATCTTTGTTATTCCTGAATGCACACACACAGATGCACACAGACACACACACACACACACACACACACACACATTAATGCGTATAAGTACACATGCAATGCAGATGACCTAAGTGACTCTTCCTTGTTTATAAACTCTATCACATTCCATCATGGAACTGCCATTGATAATTTGGGATGAAGACATTCCAATATGCTGATAATGTGGCAATAAAGAATTAACAAAGGTCTTTCTAGTACAATCACCCTAACTTTCTTTGCATCCGTCTGGACTCAACTCGCACACAAATCATATAAGTAACCGTTTGGATTATAAAAGTTACTCATTCCGATCCTGGAGTTAGATTGCTGAACTTGAGCCTTGAATCTACTGTTTCTTAACTGGTTGGCCTGGGGAAAGTGCCTTTATCTCTCCAACTCTCAATTTTCTCTTCTGGCTACTTTATAGAGACGCTGTATGGATGAAACAAGATAATACACATAAAAATGCTCAGGACGGTCAGGGGCTCTTGAAAAGCTGTCAGTACATACAAGCTATTTTTGCTATTCTGAAGAAGGAAGAGAGAGGGATTGTGTTTAGGTAGTGCCCTAGACTGAGTGGAGTGGCGAGGTGGGCCAGCCTAGGAACAGGTGCACTCTGGAAGGGAGAATGTGCCTGCCCAAGTAGAATCCAGCAGAACACTTAACATTCCTTAGTGATGCTCTGATCTTTGAGGACAAAGGCCTCTTCAGCAAAGATGGGCTCCATCTCAAGAAGAAAAAGATAATTATTTCAGATGGAGGCTAGCTAAAACAAAGAAGAAAGTACTCACCTAGGCTTACTAGGACTGATTCAGTGAATCCTGTGTTCAGAAGTTATGTAGACCAAAGTTCATGGCCCCAAACAACAACAACAACAGCAAATTACATTATGTGCTCTAAATGCAAAACACTTACAATCATAATAAACTAAAATATAGGATCTACCAGTTATAGTATGAGCCCAGGAGGGTAGGGAAGTTGGTTGGTTGGTTCACAGGTATGTTCCCTGGTCTAGTACATAGCACATTCTCAATACATTGTGCTGAATTAACTTATTTTGTATGAGCTCAGGGAAGTAGTTAGGCACTACTAGGTTCAATCATGAGAGAGACACCTGATCCAGCATACCTGATTTTTGAACCTGGTTATGAGAAATATAAATGCAGATGTGGTGGGGGATATTTTTCAGATGGCATTAAATGAAAATGTATAATCTCCTTCGTAAGAGGAAAGCATTCTCAGTTGGATTTGCCCTGTCCTACGTCTGTGCTATGAGCCATTACCAGTGACAGCATTTTTCTTCTCACAAGAAGAGCAAGAAAGAAGCCTATCCCTGTGAGTCAATGGGCAGACTTTTATTTTTCTGTTTAGGCTCAGAATTCAATACAAGTTTGACCACCACTGTTCATAAAGAAAGGAACCAAAGGGAAGAGACATTTGGGGGGATCCATCCAAAGCACTTGTTCTCCATGAGGGAGACTTATGTCAATGTCTGGATATCTTTTTAGTTGGTAACTGCACAAAATTACTTCTCAGAACTCCTGTATTTGCAGGCGTCTTGGTCAGTTGGGTCTGCTATAATAGAATACCATAGATGGGGAGGCTTAATCAACAGAAATTTTCTTATAACATTTCTGGAAGCTGAGAAGACCCAGATCAAGATGCTGGCAGATTTGGTGTCAAATGAAAAATGATGACTCCGGTAATGTCATTCCCGGTTCACAGCAGCCGGCTTCTCTCTGTGTCCTCATGATGTGGAAGGGGCAAGAGAGCTCCCTGGGGCTTCCTGTACAAGAGCTTCACCCCATGATCCAATCTTGTCCCAGAATCCTCACCTCCTAAAGTCATCTCACTGGGCATTGAGACTTAGTATGTGAATTTTTTTCCCCTAGTAGTGGATTGAACCTAGGGGTGTCCTACCACTGAGTACATCCTCAGTCCTATTTATTTATTTATTTTGTTACTGGGATTTGAACCCAGGGGTGCTAGCCACTGAGCCACATCCCCAGCCCTTTTTTGTATTTCATTTTGCGGCACTGTCTCACTAAGCTGCTGAGGCTGGCCTTGAACTTTCAATCCTCCTGCCTCAGCCTGCTGAGACCCTGAGATTACAGGTATGTGCTGCTGCCCCTGGCTAGCTTACACATTTTGTAGGGACATGAACATTCAGTCAGGTACAGCTCAGTCAGGCTACGGGTTTTCTGCATCCCATGAATAACAACAAAAAGAAATACTTTTGTTGTTGTTGTTGTATTTAAGAATTTTTTTCTTAACCTTTATTTTTAATTTTTTTTATGTGGTCCCAAGGATTGAACCCAGGGCCTCGCACATGCTAGGCAAGCACTCTACCTCTGAGCCACAACCCCAGCCCCAAGAAATACTTTTTGATCACTGTGTTAGGGGAAAGACTGGATTACTTCCAGGCTTTCTATAGAAAATGACATTATAAAAGTGTGTGAAGAGGGGCTAGGGTGGTGGCTCAGTGGTAGAGTAATCACCTAGCACCGGTGAGGTCCTGGGTCCAATCCTCAGCACCACATAAAAATAAATTAATTAATTAAAGATATTGTGTCCAACTACAACTAAAAAAGAAATTTTTTTTTAAAAAAAAAGCATGTGAAGAGATGGTTAAAAATTATGAAGTGAAAAAAAAAAAGTTGAGAGTCTATAAACCATGTGACTCAGGAGGAAGATCACAAGTCCAAGGTCAGCCTGGGAAACTTAGTGAAGCTCTGTCTCAAAACAAAAAATAAAAAGGGCTGGGGATATAGCTCAAGTGTAGAGCACCTGTGGGTTCAATTCCCAGTACCACCAAAGAAAAAAAAATAGTAAAAAACAATTATAGAAGTATCAAGCAGCTAATAAAAATATTGTTATATCTTTAAATTATGTGGTGTTTGTCAGGTCAAATTTTTTTTCTCATCCACATTTTCTTTTTGTTTTGTTTTGTTTGTTTTTCAGTTGAACCCAGGGGCACTTTACCACTGAGATACATCCCCAGTCCTTTTTGTTATTTTTAATTGAAAAAAGGTCTCAAAAGTTGCTAAGGACCTCACTAAATTGCTGAGGCTGGCCTTGAACTTGTGACCCTCCTGCCTCAGCCTCCCAAATTGCTGAGATTACAGGTATGTGCCATCACGCCTGGCTCCCTAATTTGTTTTCTTAAAGAAAGACCCAAAAAGCTTTAGGCTCTACAACATCACTCTGGGTTGTATGCTTCAAAGGAATCTGTAAGATCACATGAGTATGTGTAAAATGTATACAGTCGTCCCTCAGTATCCACTGGAAACCAGTTCCAGAATCCCCCCTCCCCTGCAGATAAGAAAACCCACAGATGCTCAACTCCCTTGTAAAATGGTGTAGTCTTTGTGTATAGCCCGGACACATCTTCTTTCATGCTTTAAATCATCTCTAGATTACTTACAATACCCAGTACAATATAAATGCTATGTAAATTGTTGTTGCCCTATGTCATTTAGGGAGTAAAGGCAAGGAAAGGTGTGCGTGTTCAGTACAGGTATGATTTAAAAAAAAAAAAAAAATTTGGCCCGCAGTTGGTTGGATCTCTGGATATGAAACTTGTGAATACAGAGGGCTGACTATATCAAACCTTTTCTTTCTCCCACATTCAACTCACCCAAGCCAGGTCCTCATCAATCATGAGACAGAATTCTCCAGATTGGCCTTTGTGACACCATATTCTGCTTCCTCAAGTCTCATCCCTCCTTCAATCCAGCCACTGAAGCTTTGTGAAGTGCTACTGTATAAACCACACACCTGTGACCCCTAAACCAGGTGAGGATGCTCCTTAGCAGGCTTCACAAGCTGGCAAAGGACTGGATAGGAGGCCTCATGATTGCCTTCCTCTGTAGATCAGAGTCCTAGGTCAACGTGGGATTGATCTTAGTCTTCAGCACCTACCCTGTATGTGTCCCAGAGTTCTGTCAAGTTCACCGTACAATATCTGCTTCATTTTTTATATGTTAAACTAAATGCATACATATTTTTAAGCAATCAAATCTCACTAGACATTATCCTGCAACTTCATAACCGGATTGAAGAGACAGCTGCATTTTGCCCTTCTACTTTCCAGATGCAGTTGGCTGGTAACAAATATTTGGTCAAAGAGAAAGGAAACACAGAGCCTCCTGTTGGCTGGCCATCTGGGGCAATTGGTCCTCAGCTCCCAAAGGGACATCCCTAAGGCATTTCTGTCTTCCCAACTAATGAAGACCCCACCACTGCTCATCTGGCAACAGCTGTTACCTCGATTCTGCCCACGTGGGGATCTGCAGGGCTATACTAAGAGGAAAAATGGCCCCATGTGCACAGACAGGCAAGGTGGGGCGGAGCCTGTGTATTTTAGGCATTGGGAGAAAGAAGGGAAATGACTAAGAAGGAATAAGGAAAAGGGCTGCTCAAATAAGGGTGGGAAAGGACTGTTGTCTATGCAAATATTTCCTTAAAAGTAAAACTGTTAACACATGACTCTTTTTCAGAACTACTTCAAAGGTTGAATTGCATATAGAGATAATATGTACATACGTGCATTTGTGCACACCTGCATGCAGCTACAGCTAGTCTCTCTCTCTCTCTCTCTCTCTCTCTCTCTCTCTCTCTCTCTCACACACACACACACACACACACACACACACACACACACACACACAACAGTCTTTATTGCTGGGGACCAAATTTGAACTATCAGCTATAACAGGAAAGACCAATTAGTATATTCATGATTTCTTATATTTACCCTTTCACTCCAAAGTTTGCATGTTTTTTGGCTGATAGATACAGGCCTTGATTACAGATTACTGATGGGCATTAACAGATGTCTAGATGCTACAAGCATGTTTGAATTTCACAAGTGTTGAGTGTGAGGAGATTCAAGGCAGGCAAAACTGTCAAAGTCTAACACTTCCAGAGAGCCAGAGGCGTCACTCAGTTTAACCAACAACAATTAGCACTTACAACTCCAAGGTAAATAGTGAGCTCATTCATTCATTAATTGTGCTATTCAACTACAAACATTAACTTTTCTGCACATACCTCTAACAGATATGTTATTTGAAATGTTTGGAAATCATCAAAGATATAAGTGAATACCAAAAACATAAACCCAGTATTTATTTTTATTTTTTTTTCTACACAAGCCAGCTCTTGACCTAAGTCTACAAAAAGTCTTTGCAGTAATATATTTATTCTTTGCATTGATCCTCGGAAAATCTTCTTGAGTTTTTGAAACATCCAGCAATGTCCATTTATTATCCAGGATCAATGAGTTTGATTTAAAAAAAAATCATAATAGCAGGAGAGAATATAGTTTACTCTTTTGAACTTTATTGTAGCTTTGCTCAACACTCTTTCAATTTGACGTTTTAATGACCTGAAAAATATAGATTATGGAGGCTTGACCGAAACAGCAAATGTTTTCTTAACTAATCCCCTGAGAATTAAGCCATTTAATTTTAGTGTATAGAAAAAAAAAGTGATAAATTACTTGGGGTCCTATTTCAAAAGGGAAACGCTTTGCAGATGGGTCAAAAAAATAATTGTAGGAGAGAAAATCTGATCTGCAAATAGGAAAGAATCCTTGGGCATTGTCCTTCTTCATAGGTCAGGAAAAGCTACAAACCTTCACTTCAAGGTGGCGAATCAATTTGGGTCGAAGCAGGATGATATCTGATTTTTAAAAAAATCAAATTATTCCAGCGATTTGGTCAAAGGTTAGGTACATTGAATAGCCATGTTAAATATTATTCATCTCATGACAAAGAGCAACGTTAATCTCAGTTTATTATGTACGAACTATTGTAGCCAGGGACCAAAGGTAAAAATTCCCAAGGCCAAGAGCGATTTTAGTGAATAGGCATGGTAAGCTTTTTTTCTTTAATAGACTTGGTAAGTAAATATAATAAAATTTAAACATCCACTTGCACTCAGCCCATGTCAAGCAGCTCTCAGGACCAGCAGAGATATTCTACGGATGGAACAAATGACTAGTGTTTTGAAATCCTCAACGTAAAATGTACAATCTGCATTATTGCTTTTAGTAAATCCCCTCCAAAGCCCAGGGTTATATCATTTTATTACTGCAATACACAAATTAAAAAAAAAAATTCCACCCAATCTCAGCAGTGCCGGGGACCGAGTATGGACATAGGCTGCCTTTGCAGGAAGTCCCAGTCATGTGGATAGAGGCACAGCCCTAACATTTGTTGTTTTTCTCTCTTTGGGGTTTTGTTTGGTTTGGTTTGGTTTGGTTTTTTTTTTTTTTTTTTTTTTTTGGTACTAGGGATTGAACCCAGAGGCACTTAACCACTGAGCCTCATACCCAGCCCGTTTTTATATTTTATTTTGAGACAGGGTCCCGCTGAGTTGCTTAGGGCCTCGCTAAATTGCTGATGCTGGCCTCAAATTTGCCATCCTCCTGCCTCAGCCTCCGGAGTCCCTGGGATTACAGGCATGGGCCACCTCACTGGGCCTCCATTTATTGTCTCTTTAACAGATTATTCCTAAGGAATGTAGAATGTAATCCATAGACCTAATGGTCTGCCCAATCAAAACCCATTTGTCACTCTAATGACACTGAGTCTCTTATTTTAAAAATGCTGAGAAGTCTGATGACGGGTTTAATATTCACCAAAGGTGACGCTGGGCTACAAGCTCTCCTTTTTATCTTCCTCAGAGTACACAGTTGGATATATTTTTGAATTCGTTAAACCACTCTATTCCTCTAATTTTCCCACAATTAAGTTGTAAAATAATTATCATGATCATTAAGTAACCATATAATTCTTTATACATTCAAAGTATTTTGCAATCCTCTATTTTACAAAGTACATTGTTCTGTATATCAGTTTTTTATCGCGTCCAATGTTAGATTAAGAACCACGTTCTCCATGATCAGATTAAGAAGTGACATATCAAATTTGGAGGCAAAGGTTGCTCTCTATTCAATGTGTACCCATTATTTTTTTGTGTCCTTTCAACCTTTATGCAGTCTAAACAAGTTGTCTTTATTTTGTTAGGAGCCCAAAGAATTCAAAAAGACTAAGAGAGGTAACTTTCAGGGTGCCTGACATTCAGCTTGTGCAGTACTGTGAAGAGAAGCTGAGATCATGTTTCAGGATGAACCACCCAACCCCTCTCTGCTGGAAACTGGCCAGTTTTGTTTTTTTGTTGTTGTTGTTGTTGTTGTTTGTTTGTTTGTTTTTGTACCAGGGATTGAACCCGAGGGTGCTTAACCACTGAGCCATATCCCCAGCTCTTTTTTGTATTTTTCTGTAGAAACAGGGTCTCACTGAGTTGCTTAGTGTCTCACCAAGTTGCTGAGGCTGGCTTTGAACCCTCGATCCTCCTGCCTCGGCCTCCAAAGCCTCTGGGATTACCGGGGTGCGCCACCGCGGCTGGCAAAACTGGCCAGTTATTGATGGAGCATGAAAGATACTCAAATGACACTAGGTGTTCTAGGCAAGTATGTGCAGGAACATGCTGACATTTTCAGGTGACATATATTATGTACAGGTCAATGACAGCTCATATATGCAACACTGGCCCCAAAGGATTATATCTCCTAGTGATGCTATGGTCTTCTTAGCTTGTGTTAAGTACTCTCTATGACGTTGGAACAACAATGAAATCATCTAACAACGCGTGTCTCAAAGCAGATTCTGTCATGAAGCAATGTGGGGCTGGTATATGGAAATGTCAGGACCTCTCCTTTTTTGGTTCAAAGCTATATCTAGCTCATCCTTTGAACAGAAAAAAGATGCAGATCAATGAATTCATTCTGGCTATCTCTTATACCTGGGGAGCCTTCTTGGCCATAGCTGCCACACGAGTCTATTTTTTTGTCTGCTTAAGCCAGACATTTCCCCTCTATCAGCTTTCTCAAAGATAATAGAAGCCAATATGGCCCTTTCTTTTCCAGAACTTGCCAAACCAGGTAACTGCTGGAGAGTCAGGTCCACGTTGACATTGCAGTGTAGTGCATGAGGGGCAGAACCAAGGATGTTATCCCACCCACATCATTGTTCCCTGCCCCACAGCAGAAGGCCTCCTTAGGCTTGGTCCTTTTCACCAAGAAATTTTCACACCTGAAAATTCTCTCTTCCTCCTGGATGGTCTTTTTCCAAATATTGCCCACTCCAGTTGTAGCCCATTCCATTAAGTCTTTCTGTCAAATGCTCCCCACCCCAGTCTTTTCCTTGAAAAATGCACAATGCGCCATCTCCAACAGAAACAATTTCTGCTTCTGAGCTCTTCCTGCATCTAACAAAATAAGCAGCATCTCCAGTCCCAGCTAAAGTCAAGCAGCACCCTTGTTAGATGGGAGGGAAGACATGTTCTCAGATCATGAGCAAGAGTGAATGTGAAGACTCCAGAGAGCTGCAACCCCTTTCCTTTCTAGACATGTCATCTAAGAAGAGGTCAGTACTAAGGGAACCATAATACTTTTATTGGAAAAAGCATGAACTTCAGGAGGCTGAGGCAGGAGGACCACAAGTTTGAGGCCAGCCTCAATAGCTTAGTTAGACTGTCTGTCTCAAAATAAAATATTGAAAGGACTAGAGGTATGGCTAGATGGTAAAATGCCCCTGGATTCAAACCCTAGTACCCCAAAAGAAAAAGCATGGGCTAATGTCACACTAAGGCAAATATATGTGTCCCATTAATCTAGCTTTGGCCTCATCCATTTCAGTAAAATGAACCTGAATCATTAAGATAAGAACCTGAATCATAGCGTAGGTACTTCTCTCTCCTCCAATTCCTCCCAGTAGTTTATCATACTGGATAAATAAGTGGGTTGGTAAGTATGTAATAATAGACAGGGTTTTTTTTCCTGCTTCTCTATCTATGGGGAATTAGTCTTTCTCTTGTTGCATCTGTGGATTTTGTTGGGTAGATTAATTGATTAGATTAATCCTTCTTGCACACAGTGATTGATCCAGTGGGCTCGCTCTCTCCCTCCCCGCCGCCCCTCCCCTCCTCTCTCTCTCCTCTTCTTCCTCCCTTCCCCTTCTCTTCCTGCTCTCCCTGAGTCCCCTCTCCCCCCCTCTCCCCTCCTAAGATTTCAGTCACAGAGGATCACTTAAGCCTGCACCATCAGGGTCCATGTTTCCAAATGAGCAGAAAGTTGGTCTGGGATTCAAGCCAGACAGATGAAAGATGGAGGGAAAGGGCAGACGGACAGACAGTGGATAATTGTTTGAATCTCTAGATCCGGCCATCAAGAAGCCACAAATGCCCTTTTCTGCTAGGCTTAATCTGACTTTCAGTTCTGACATTTGACAAACTTATTACTGGAAGGGATTATATTCAAACGCTAATAGTTCTAACTTCGAGGTTTGTGTTTTCTGCTTTATCTGTAACTCCTTTACTTTTAATAATGCCCATATTTTACTCTGTGATGAAAAAAAAAAACACACTTCTCTATAAAAATGATTGAATGGATCAGGGGAGATGACAGACATGAGAGACTCGTTGAGAGACCACACGCTTCCTGATCCTGCTTCCCACGACGGCAAGGCCAAGGCCCCCTCTGGCTCCTACACAGCACCCTCCACTCAATCCCAGCAGCTGCACCTTATCTCCAGGCTTCAGGTCCCTAGAGCACTTTTGCAATCCCCAAACCCAGCACTGGACTTGACTCAACGGTCATCACTCGTTAAGGGCTGTTGACTCTCTGACTTAAAGGACTTCAGATATTTATAATCTCATTAGAAAAACAACGAGCACATAGAGAGGCCATGTGCACCTTTCAAAGCAATATATTATCATTGCCAAATCGACATTTCTAAACCTTCTAAGAAATAGAGAAAACCTGGAAAGGAGAATTGTCCCCCATCCAGTGCTTTGCCTAGACCAGGATCAACCCATAGAAATGTCACGGGAGCCACACATGAAATTTGACAAATGTGAATGAAGTTCGGCATAAGTATTCCCTGGTGCTGAAGTCAACCCTGCATACATAATTTCAAATGCTCTCATAGCCACCTTAAGAAAACAGATGAAATTCAGTTTAATAGTATGCTATATGTAGCCTGATATGTGCAAAATATTATTTGAACGTGTAATTCATGAATAACATAATCCATGTGCTTTACCTTATTTGTTCATACTGAGGCTTTGAAATTGAGGTGTGTATTTTACACACACAGGGCATCTCATTCAGACTAATACATCTCATGTTCTCAAGAGCCACACGTGGGGCTGGGGATGTGGCTCAAGCGGTAGCGCGCTCGCCTGGCATTCGTGCGGCCCGGGTTCGATCCTCAGCACCACATACCAACAAAGATGTTGTGTCCGCCAAAAACTAAAAAAAAAATAAGTAAATATTAAAAAATTCTCTCTCTCTCTTTAAAAAAATTCTCTATCTAAAAAAAGGAAGCTAATAAAAACTGCTGTGTATCTGTGAGACAAAATTACTAATTAGTATCTATTACATACTCTTGATTTCCTCACTGATAAAACTGATATAATAAATTTATATAAAAATAAAAGAGCCACATGTGACCGGTGATGCCATCGAGAGTACAGGTCTATACAATTAAAGTTCCCAGAAAATACAGGGTTTGTCCAGTGTGACTGTCCCTGAATGGCTTCTTGCTAGCCAGAGGCACACCTCCAGCTTGCTTACCACCTCTGCTCTGGTGCAGTGTTGAGTTTCAGAGTAAGCAGTGAATGTAGGTGAGATTCCCAGCTTCCAAATGACCCAAAAAGAGGGCTGGAGATGTTGTGGCTCCATACTGAACCACCAATCTGTTCTTTCCCAAAGCATCTGGTCTTATCAAAATACCAACATGTCTTCATCCTTTATCATCATTTGTTTTTCAAAAGCACATTCTTAAAACAAAAACATAAGAAAACTAGGAATCTCTGCAGCCTGAAGTAAATGAGAAATCAACAATGCGCATGTACCTTCGATGGTCTTGAACATCTCATTCTAAACTGGGTGAAAGTTAGACGTGGGAGGCAAAGTCCTTCCAAAGAAAGTTCCTCGGAGAGAGACATGATTTCACTCAAATGGAGGAATGCAACTCCCTTGGTAAACACCCCTTTATTTTCACTGGGTACCACAGGTAAGGAGTAAGAAAGGAGAAAACTCCCCCAGGCATCCAAGGACAATCAGAAATCTTGGATGCAAAAAAAAAAAAAAAAAAAAAACTTATTCTAAGGTTAGACTCCTACTCCCTATTTGAAAGATTTCCAGAAAACCCTGAGTACAAAAGAAAAAAAAATCACATTATGAATGGCCTCAGTTTGGGCCAGGCTAGATGAGGGCGGCAGCCCCACCATCTGATTTCCTCCTAACTGCACAGTCATGATTTCTGTAGAAACCGACCTGCCACGACCTCAGATAAGGACTGAATGTTGTTCCAGTAAACAGTCCCAAGCCCAGATCTCTGTGTCAGGTAATAAGAGATTTTTGTGAACAGACAGAAGGCAGAAATCCTAGTGTTCATTTGTCATTCTCAGGTGGGTTCCAGCAGGGTAGACTGAGAGGTGGGGGGAGAGAATGTGAGAGAGATGTTGGTGCTGATGTTTCTCATCACGGAATCGGACCTCTGAGCTCTGGACGGAATCCTGGGAGCTCAGTGCTCACTTCCTCTGGCCACACGCAAGACCATATTTAAATCATTTCAAATTGATGAGAGTATTGTTTTCTTTTTCTTTCTTTCTTTCTTTTTTTTTTAAAGACCTCTAGAGAAGGAGATAATATTTTCTCAGCAAATTATTCCCTGATCCAACAAATCTCAAGAGCATGGTTCTTGGTGCTGTGTGATGAAGATCCTTGCCATGGCTGTGGCCAGTCCTTCTCTGCTTTCAGCCCAGGGTCAAAAATCACTGGTACGAGCAAGGCCTATCTGGCAGAATCCAAACCGAAGAAGGCAGCCCCTGGGATCCAGGCTAGAAGAGAAGATAAGCACAAAGAATCACAATCCAAGGTGGGAAGTGCTAAGTGGAATAAGAAAATGTACTGGGATGGTTCACAAGAGGGAACTCTTTGTCCCCAGGAAGAATGGGGAACAGCTGGCCTCCTAGGGCTTGTTTGTCCTGGTAATCTCCCTCTTCCTCACCTTCTGTTTGCTCTTCTCATCATTTCTTAAGGCTGTCAATATTTTGAGACATATGGAAGACACCGCCTGAGGTGGGAACATGTCCTACCTCAGAGTAGAACTTCACAACCTCAGTGACTCAAGGCCACAAACACGGTTGGGGGTGGGGGTGGGGGTGGGGTGAGTGTGGCCACCTGCCCAGACGGCCACCGCCCTTGTCCCAGGACTTTGCTTTTTCTCTCTGGCTTATTTTGTGTGCCACTTGCTACGTTAAAACCGAGAGCAGATATCAAAACAAATAGCAGTGTGTTTTTTGAGCTCCTCTGAGGTTCTCTCTCATCCTTCTCGGACCTCACAGGAGTGGCCATTGTCACTCCCGTGGCCGTTGACCAGACTCCCAGGCTCTTAGACTCTTTGATGGGCTGGTGTCACTTTTCCGGCAAGCAATGGTCTCTTATCTTTTCCTGTTCTTCAGGTGGCCGGTTATGTGGCTCTTATTTTAAAAATCGACTTTGTCAGAAGAAATCAGAAATACAGCTCTGAGAAGTTAAGAAACTTAGGCAGGTTCACACAACCCGACAGGGTGGGGATTGGAGCTCAGCCCTTCCGCAGCCCCTCTTCTTTCTGCTGTAGAATGTTTCCTGTGTGCTATCACGTCCTGTCAATTGTCCTTGAGCTCCTGGCTGTTCTGACAGTTCCTGGAGACGTCTTCATGGAAATCTACCTTTGCCCTTCCGGTTGACTGTGTGTGTGTGTGTGTGTGTGTGTGTGTGTGTGTGTGTGTGTTTTAACCCATATAGAGAACAAAATCATCAGATATGAGAAGTGGTGGGGAGATAAAACCTAGGAAGGTGAACACAAACACCAGCTCCAAGCGTCGACCTGGAACTAGACACATGGATGCTACTTGCTATTTACTTCATGTTTTCGACACATGACTGCTACTTTCCATCTCTCCTGAAATAACACAACAGAGAACTAGAGAGATTCACCGTTTAGCAAGAGACTGGGTAGGTGATGGCAAGGGTAAACATACCAGCCTCCTTGCAGACAAGGAGCCTACCTGGATCTTTCTTCCACCGGACCCTGACCAAGACTCCAGGCCAGATGAGGCCTGCCCATGAGGACTGGCCACTGAAATCCGTGGAACACATTCACAATGTCAAGCTCGTGAGGAATAGGGGAAATTTGGCATGGTCCATCATTCGTAATTTCTGGGGAGAGAAAGCAGAGCTGGCCAAGGCCAGGGGAACTGGCTGCCTGGCATGCTTTAGGCACTCGAGAAAGACAGAAAATTGAGGGTGTTAATTAAAGAATGCCAGAAAAGGTAAAGATATCCCATAAATGGAAGAGTAGTGATGAATGGAGTTTGGCAAAACTTACACTAAGTCTAAAGAATTGTTGGTAAAATCATGAAACTTGACATATTACTTGAAAAAGATAAGGGGCTTTCTTGAAATGAAAGTATATAATATATACAGTCATACTCTGGAACTTCAAATTCAGATTAGCAACATCTGGAAATTGAATAGTTATATTAAATTTAACCCAGGGAGAAGTCACGCTCATTCACCTATATACATACATGTCTTCATATCTAAATATTATTAAGTTGACCCTTACTGTAAAAAATAGAATGAGGAAATTTGAATCATGAGAAGGGGAGGGAAAGAAACTAAGTTTGATGGTAACACTTTTGGAAATAATGACAATTTTTGTAAAAGCTGACCTGGTATTTTTCACTTATAGTCTATTGTATTAAATTTTTTTTTAAAGAGAGAGTTAGAGAGAGAGAGAATTTTTTGATATTTTTATTTTCTAGTTTTCGGCGGACACAACATCTTTGTTGGTATGTGGTGCTGAGGATCGAACCCGGGCCACACGCATGCCAGGCGAGTGCGCTACCGCTTGAGCCACATCCCCAGCCCCTATTGTATTAAATTTGACAACCTACTTAGATTTCATAATTTTAATGGGATTTTTGATGTATGACAACTATAATATTAAAATATTTTAATGAAATTAAGTGAGATAAGACATTTGAAACAATGAGAACACCAAAAAGTTTATTCTAAAGAAGGTGTTGCTTCCTCTGGTTTAAATGCACGTCATTTGCCCCAATGTGGTAATTCCAGAGGCTGTAGAAGCTGAGGCAGGAGGATCGCGAGTTCGAAGCCAGCCTCAGCAATTTAGCTGAACAACTCAGCGAGACCCGGTCTCTAAATAAAATATTTTTTAAAAAGGGCTGGGGACGTGGCTCAGTGGTTAAGCTCCCCTGGGTTCAATCCTGGGTACCAAAATAAATAAATGCAGGTCATTTGGAAGGAGCAGTAAGAGCTATGTTGGCACAGAGGATCAAGAACAAGGGCCAAGTTCTTCTTCGGGGACGGTGCCTTGGTTGGGGACATATCTACACGAAAAATCAGGTGACAGTTGAGATTCCAAAGATGCTCTGGCCTAAGGCAGGCTTGAGATTCTTCAACTCTGATGTAAGAAATAACAGAAGTTGGGGGAATAGAGCTGATCAGAGACAAGTTGGAGAAAGGGTGAGGAATAAAGAGGGTGTCCCAGGCCCGTGTGGTGGCCCCTGCCTGTAATCCCAGTGGCTTGGGAGGCTGAGGCTATAATTTTAAGTTCTTCCAATCAAACAATGCCATTTACCCCAAACTTTAGTGGGGTTTACACTGTGTAAAAGGGACACACAGAGATGTGTGGACCAACCATGAGCTGAGCTAAGCAGCAGAGGCAGAAACCCAGGGCCAGAGGAGAATGGAGCCTTGCTTCCTCAATTCCCTACGACATTCAGAAAGATCAAGTCTTACTGCACATGGAATGAGGGATTTGAGACAAATCTCAAAGGACAAGTTGACCCAGAGTGTCACTGTGGATAAAGAATATATATTCTCTCAGCAGGAGAAGTGGAGATCAAACTTGGAAGCCCAAAATTTGTACTTTAGAGCTTTGGAAAAATTTATGTTACCAAATAAAATGGAATGGGTTAGCACATTTTATTTTATTATTATTTTGGGGGGGGGGTGGAGGAGCAGGTACCGCGGATTGAACTCAGGGGCACTTGACCACTGAACCATATCCTCAGCCCTATTTTGTGTTTATTCAGAGACGGAGTCTCACTGAGTTGCTTAGTGACTTGCTTTTGCTGAGGCTGGCTTTGAACTCTCTATCCTCCTGTCTCAGCCTCCCAAGCCCTGAGATTACAGGTGTGCGCCACCATGCCTGGCTGTTTAGCAGATTTTAAATAGAAAAAAAATAATAAGAAGAAATGTTTATGTGAGTTTATATAACAAAAAACTTCATAAAGAACAATAAATTTCTTAATCTATGAAAGATTAAGCCCCCAACCCAGAAAATCAAAAAGATATTAATGATAAAATATTCAAGTTACGGCATAGATTAAAAAGTCTCACTAATTAATAAATAAACTACTGTCTATTGGAAATCAGTTTAAGACAAGCATTGTAAATCTAAAACATAGTTGAAAGCAACGTGAAGATTAGATGAAAATAAGACAGAAAATGTGTGAAGATTATACCTGATAAAATAGTGGCTCGTTTTAATATTTCCTGAGAAAGGAAAGAAATGAGTCATCAGAATAGGAATTTCTGGGTAGCGAGATATCAAAGGTGAATGTGATCCAACCAGTAAAGACAGAAAAGAAAACATTGTGAAAGATCGTGGACAATGGATTCTGAAATCAGAACAGGCCTTCTAGAAAGCCTTGAGCCACAAAGGGGATCAAGAGAAAACAGAAGAGAGGGAAGGGAAAGAGAATCATAAGAATTCTTCCTGATGATTCAAGCCAGATTAGTAAACACCTCAAGCCTCCAAGATCCGTTGCTCAACAAGCCCTCTGGAATGGCTGAAGGGAGAAAATTCCTCAAACTCCGCAAACCAAAACTCCAGAGATCTCCCTTTCTATTGGTAAGTGATGGGCCGAACGCTCACCAAGGGCAAAGTCTTGACAGGAGGCCTGGTTTTGCTTTTCTTTTTTCTTTCTTTTTCTTTTTTTGTTTTTTTGGTACTAGGAATTGAACCAAGGAACACGTTACCATTGAACTACATTCCTGCCCTTTTAATTTTTTTTTTTTTTTGAGACAGGCACTCACTCCATTGCTTAGGGTCTCACTAAATTGCTGAGGCTGGCCCCAAACTTGATATCCTCCTGCCTCAGCCTCCCAAGCCACTGGGATTACAGTCATGTGCCACCACACCCAGGCTGACATCTTGCCTATATGAATTCCTCTCCAACTTATTAACCACAGAAGGCTAGAGACAGCCAGAGAGATAGTTCCTGTTTCTTGAAAGGCAAGCCACCACCTTCGGAGCATGGCCATCCGTGTTCATCTTTGTTTATAGCTCTGCCGAACATGGGCTTGTTTACATGCCTCGAATTTGTCTGTTGGTGAAACGTGTTCATCTCACGCCTTCCTTTCACAGCTACCTCGAGTTCAGTTCAGAACACCCTGTGTACATTCAATAACTACCAACAGATAGCTTTTTTTAAAGGATCAGAATATTTTAAATTATTATTTTCTCTTACTTGAGGTTAGAAAACCAAAGTCATTGATGGCTCTGGGTTAGGCTTGACGATTGCCCCTTCTGGGCCTCCATCTCTCTTCTGTGTCGTGAGGCAGCCTGGGGAGTGTCCTCTAATGTGGCCTTTCGGCTCCATCATTCTAGGACCACCTCATCCCAGGAATGCCGTGACATCTGCCCCCAGACATATCCTCCCAGCTCCTTATTTCCAGTCAGAAGCAAGAGAGGCCGAGGGGAGAGGTCTGGCCAAGAAGCACAGCCCAGAAACGGCTCCTGGAAGAATCCAGACTCAGCTGAGTTCCCCGGGTATGTCCCCTGCTTCTTCCCTCAGCCTGCTCTTCTCTGAACTGGCATTTGTCACATCTGATCTCTGGGTCCTGCTCCTTCCTATCCTTTCAGTGGGAGCTCCAAGGGAGGCCTGAAAGAGGCCGAGGAGAGCTTTATGGAAAGAGAATGATCCTCCTGGAGAAGAAACGTCCACTTCCAGATGTCCTTCCAAAGTCGGGAGCCAGTCCTACCAGTTTGCTCTGTCTTTTTCGATGTCCATGAGCATTTCCAAAGGTCTGTCATTAAAGACGCTGGAAACTTCTCAAAAAAATCCTCCTCCTGACAGACTATTATCATTTCCAGTAACTGCCTGCGACTTAAATGCTGGCTAGAAGAAAAGATGAGTGTCCCTTAAATGTAGTACTGTGTAATCTGCCAGTGTTTCATGTGCCTTCCTATCTTCCGTGGTTGAAGCATCTAGTTAAGGGCCCATGGGTGCTTAATCAAGAGCTGGATGCTAAGGTTTAAGTAGTGCTGTTCCAAGTTAGCTTTGTGACTCGTACATCCATGAGACAGGAGCTAGAAAATGACAGGATTATATTTGACAGTAGAAGTGATAAAGCTTTTCACACTGTTTGGGTCAATACCCTATGATACTATGATGACACCCTATTTAGTTGCAATAAAGCCATTCCCTGAGGGCCATTAATTGATCCCAATGGATGCCTAATAGCCTCTTAAAATAGAAGACTGTACTGAAACAGCCACAGGAACACTGCTGATTATATAACTCTTTCATGCAATGTGGAATCCTTGAATCTGGGCCTCTTCGTTCCCATTCCTTCTATCTCTTAAAAAAAAAAAAACTGCAAGAAATGAACTTCCATTCCCCATTTTAAATTGTCTTAAGGTTGATACATGGGGATATCTTATTATTTATCCCAGGCACTCAGACCCTTTTGATGTTTTTGCTTTGTGAAGATGTAGCAAATAATATTGAGAGACAAGAACGTCAGCACAGTACAGAGGTTGTTTTCTGGGACAGATCAGATGCTCTCTATATGTGATCATTTCCCTTTCAGAGCTGAGCAGAGTAATTGCCTCCAAGGAATGCTAAGGCCAGATGTCATTTCTTCTGATGTCAATCTGCTGTGCAATATCACCCAGTCTTGTAAAACTTTATCTACAACAGGAGAGAACTTTAGGGTTTGCCATGACAGAACAAAATACCAAAGCTACTCTGAGAACTCCAAAGGGGGCCTCTTCCCAAAACGAATCAAACCAAATTGTGCACTTAATTATCCCTATTGTACTTTTAGACTAAAGAACTATAAGAGGGTTTCGTTTTAGTTCTGCAAATTTGCATTAGGATTTTGATGTATGGTCTTTGGTTGTTTTTAATAAAATCAGGCTACTCCATTGAAGAAATATGCACCATGAAATATGTAAGTGTTTCATCATGTTTTTGTTTTTTAAAATCTTAAAGGTCTACTGCAGGATTCCCATTGTTCCAACCCTTGGAATAAACTGCTACAATCAGACCACATAGGGAGAAAGTGAGCTCCTGATTGCAGAAGGAATCTGTCCAAGAGGTAAAGTATTAATCAATGTTACTTTTTAACAATCCTGTCTTCCTCATTAAAATGCATATTCCCATCAGATCATACTAAAACAATGTTTTCATCCATCACTCGCTCCTTTAGTATTTGGTTTCTACTGAAATCCAGGGTCCCCTAAGTTAATGTAAGTGGCTAACCTCATACCCATCTCCAGTGGCCCCCTAATAGCTTTATCTGACTATTACAATTTGTCATTGTCAAGCCTTTCGGGTCTTTGGCTTTGGTCTTATTTTTCCTGCAGGTGTAAAAAATGCAAAACCACAATTTATAAAACACAAGATGACAGAATCCCATTTGCACTGGTCATAACTTTATTTTAAATATCACAACCTTCTCTCCCAACTAGTTGCATGAGTTCCAGGGTGGTCTAAAGAGTTGATTCAAAAAATAAATGCCACTGCAGCAACTTACAATTCCTGAGGCCAAACATCCAGATGTGTCAATAATCTGTGTAAATTAGAAACAGATGTAAGCCCTTGTTGAAAAATAAATACGATAGAATTATTTCCTTTTGCCTTCCTAGGGTTGCACACACTTGAACTTATTCCTTCAATATTTGGGGGGTTGGTTCGGTTTTAAAAACAAAAATGATTTCTATTTTTCACATGGGGGTGCAGCTATGTATATAAAGTGCCCCGACAGAAGAAAAGAACAGTTAATTTTGCGCCTCGTTTCATGCCCAGTGGAGCTAATCCAAGCACACAGGCTCTCTGGAGCTAACTGGCAATCCCCCATCCAACCAGATCTTCAAGGATGTATTCTAGATCATTGCTACCATGGAAAGTAACTGTCAACTCGAGATCAGCTCTTTGTTCCGTAAGGTTACCTCAATTATGGGATAAAAATCAACATTTCAAACATGAAGGAATTCTATCACTGACAACTTAATACTGAGTTTCATTGGATGCAGTTACACTGTCTTTTAGAGGTGGAGAATTATAAGGTGCTTAGTTTGTCTGTTTGTTTGTTTACCATCATTGGTTTTTGCTTGTTTTTACCTCGCTCTTACAGCTCATCAGTGGATGGCAGGTTGGGTCCAGCGACATGTGTGTACCACTGGGAGTTCTGTGAGAAGAGATAAATGATTGTCAGTAGACAGAAGGTTGAAAGATAGACATCAAAGGTAACAGCATAAATTCCACAGCTGCCGAGTTGCTGATTACCCCTATTGACATCAATTAGAAAGTTGTAGTCACTTCAGACTTCTTATATTTGGGAATCCCTGGGGCCATTTTGTCCTGATCCTAATGGGATCCAATAAGTGCTCTCTTAAAAATAGCTTTTAAGGATTGGCTAGCTTCGCTTACCATAATCTGCTCTAATGCCATCCATTTCCCTCCAAATTCTATGATTTTGTCATTTCTTATTGCAGAGTAATACTCCATTGTGTATAAATGCCACATTTTTTTAATCCAAATGCCAAATGTCTTCTTTGAGATAAGGGGACAGGGTAGAGACGAAGAGCTTGAGAAGAAGATTAACATTAAACAGGGATGATAGGCGGGAGGGAAAGGGAGAGAGAAGGGAAATTGCATGGAATTGGAAGGTGAGCCTCAGGGTTATACACAATTACATATAAGAGGAAAGGAGGGGTAGGAGAAAAATTATATAAGTGGAAGAAACGATTTATAGTAGAGGGGGTGGAGAGAGAGAAGGGGAGGGGAGGGGAGGGGAGGGGGGATAGTGGAGAATGGGATAGACAGCAGAATACATCAGTCACTAGAAAGGCAATTTGTAAATCAATGGAAATGTAACTGATGTGACACAGCAATCTGTATACGGGGTAAAAATGGGAGTTCATAACCCACTCGAATCAATCTGTGAAATATGGTATGTTAAGAACTATGTAATGTTTTGAACAACCAACAATAAAATAAAAAAAATAATAAAAAAATTAAAAAAAAATAGCTTTTAAAAAGTCAAGCCAGCTCCCCATTCACCTCCTCACTTTCAAACGCCACCACCAAAATAGTAATCATAGTAGCCCTCTGGCCCAAGGAGAGCCCTATGGAACAATGAGATCAGTCAGTATCTGTATTCAGCTCCTCAGGGATCTCTGAATTTTCTGTCATTGGTGGCCCCCATAACCCAACCGGGCCTAGATGAAGTGGAATGCTTTTCACTGATTATGTCGTTCCAGAGCTAATCTCTGCTAATGGAAAAAAAAAGCAAAACTTGCATTTTGATGTCTGAAAATTTTGATCCCTAGCTAAAATAATAAAATATTGTGTTTAGTATTATTAAATCCATTGTTCTTCCTTCCAGTCCATTATGAAAAAGATTACTAGATCTTACCCACTGATCATTCTCCCCATTTCCTTATAGCAGAGCTGCTGGGGGAGGGAGGCAAGGACCTAATTCAGACAACTACTTTTCTTAGTGCCTTCAAAGACAGGCATGTTATAAGGCACGGCATCAGGGAAACATCTTTAACAAAGACTTCCTTAACCCAGAAATTCCCTCTGTCCATTCCTTCCTTTCTCTTTTTCCCTGAGTCATGGATGTAATTGCTGGAGCTCCAACAACCATTTTGTACACCTGAGGGTGGAAAGAGAACTTAGTCCCTGATGACTAGCTTGCCTACATCTGGACTTAAATGAGATAAATGTAAACTTCATTGTGTAGAGAACACTATTTCATAGTGCCTGGCAGCAACTGTTAGAATACAATTTCTGATACACCCTCTGAGAAGTGTCTGCCTCAAGCCCTGTCCACCCACCCAGGCAGGACAAACTTATCACTTTCAGAAAATTATTTTGTTTTCCCTCCATATCTCAGGCCTCATCTCTGCCAAACTCTTCTCTAGTGAAAAGAAATTGTTCTCATCCTCTCAAGATGGTTCTGGTACTTTCACTGTTTTGTCCTTATCTTGGAATGTACTCATAAGCCACTTCCTTTTCAAAAGATTCACATGGGCCATTTAGCACCAAGCTAATCTGATTACTTAATATGGGTTATTAGGCAAAAGGAAGAGAGCATGGTAGAAAATAAGTTAAAAAGTAAAAATATAGCTATGATATCTGAGACATACATCTCCACTGCAGAAAACATGTATATACAAACACATAACCAATTTTTTTAAATTTTATGAAACATTTGATGAGAATGATTTAACTGGAGTAAAATTAAGTAACTTCAGCCAATTAAAAAGTTAGTGGTTATAATGCACCAATTTTTTAAAATGTGGAAAGGTGGTGGGGAGTTAGTTTTTATCAATTTCTAGGACCAAAACCTAACAAACTAAAAGAAGTTTGGGTAGAGCACAGTGGCACCTGTCTGTAATCCCAGAGGCTCAGGAGGCTGGGGCAAGAGGATCACAAGTTCAAAGCCAGACTCAGCAACGTAGTGAGGCCCTAAGCAACTCAGTGAGACCCTATCTCTAAATAAAATACAAAAAAAAAAAAAGTCTGGGGATGTGGCTCAGTGGTTCAGCGCCCCTGAGTTTAATCTTGGTACCAAAGGAAAAAGAAGTTTGGAATTACTCTTCTCCATAGCATATGTTTCTTCTTTCAAAAACCCATCCCAGGCTGGGGTTGTGGCTGAGTGGTAGAGCTCTTGCCTAGCATGTGTGGGGCACAGGGTTCGATCCTCAGCAAATAAAATAAAGATATTGTTTCCATGTATAACTAAAGAAAAATTTAAAAAATAATTCCCATTCTTTGCTGAAGTGGTTCCTTCATCTCTTCTGTTAATCGTCAGTGCATTCTCTACAAGTCGGGCAAAGGCCCTTCCGCGCATGTGCAGCCCGTTGGGTTAAACTGAAGCTGCTGGTGAGACTGTGCACCCTGACCCCATCTGTAAGGCTGGTTTCCCAAGCATCTCTCTTCCGCAGACTATTCTATGCTTTTGCTTTCAAAGAAAACTTCTCCCTATTTTTCTGCACCTGATCTTGCTATGAAGGATATGAAGACCTACTTCCTTGAAGCTGTTCTCAACTTATCCCCTGGCCTGATTAAAGCTTAAACCAAACTGAACACTGGGCTCCAAATGTTTTCTTCCTCTTCGCTCTTGCAACTCTATAAACTGGGTTTCAATGTTTCACAATTTGCAAGTTACCCCTCTACTTCCCCCATTAGGAACTGATCACCCAGGAAGGAAAGGAGAGAAGGAGGTGGGGACAGGAAGGAAAAAAAGACTGTGCCTGAAAAACAGATTTGTTACTATTGAGTCAGAAGGATTGCCTCCAAAAGAAGTGAGTCACTGTGCTGAGGGACACTGTCTTGCTTAGTAAGCAAAGGCAAGTGGCCAAATACACACCTGCCCACAGGTAAGGAATCCAATTATTCCCAGGACTGCAAATAGTGTGGATTTAACATGCAAGCCTACACCCTCGACTCTGCACATTTGCAGGGCAGAGTTCTCTGGATTTCCATGCAGTTACACTGTCTTTTAGAGGTGAAATATTCTAGATACTGACATAGGCCACTTCTCACTTGTCACTTCTCAAAACATGAGGAAGGTCCCTTGGGGAAATCAGAAGTGGATGGTTCACCAAAATCAACTGCCACAGCCTCCTCTCTGAAAACTTCTAATATTTCTTTCAGAAGTTCTGATCTATGACTCTTGTTTCTGTTGCATTTTTAGGATCTCTTAGAAAATTTGCCTAAATCACGTGTAATCTGATATTTTGAGAAGTTTTAATGTATCAAAAATATTTGAGCCAGGCACAGTGGCACACGCCAGTATTTCCAGTGGCTCAGGAGGCTGAGGCAGGAGGATCACGAATTCAAAGCCAGCCTCAGCAATTTAGTGAGGGCTAAGCAACTCAGCAAGACCCTGTCTCTAAATAAAACATTTTTTGAAAGGGCCGGGGTGTGGTTCAGTGCTTAAACACCCTTGGGTTCAATTCCCTAAAAGAAAAAAAAAAAGGTATTTGGTTATAGTTACCAGTGTTCAAGGCTGGGGATATGGCTCAGGGGCAGAGTACTTGCCTAGCATGCCCAAGGCCCTGGGTTTAATCCCCAGCACCAACAAAACAACCTTATTATCAATGTTTTGATTTAAAGCATTAATTAAAATGTTCAGTTTTCATTTATTTTGATTTAATTTAATTTTAAATTTAATTTGATTTTTTAATTTATTTTCTAAAAGTTATAAATAACTTTATAAAAAATGTATTAGTCGTGTAGCATACACATTATCTCCACCTCTACCATTTAATGGAGAATTGGTCATTGATGTCATTACGATCTCTAGCTCCATCTCAGGTCACTCTTTCCAAGATCCATATGAACCAAGAATTGACCCAGCCTGATGATTTCTTCTTGCCAGGCTCATAGCCACTTTGGCCATCCTCTCTGACCTGGAACTCGGCCGCCTCCAGTCAACATTCAACTTTGCCTTTTGATCATCTTCCTGACATAGACATCAGATCATGGCCGTCTCGGCTTCCAGTTCTTCAGTGCATCCCACCACCTCCACGATGAAGTCCAGCTCCCCGCTGGGGCACTAAGTCCTGCCTTGTGAGGCCAGCTTTGACCGTCTTGATCAGAAGCCTCTCCTCTGCAGCCTTCTTCTCCTCTGATGCTCCATCGCCACCTGCCAAGGGACACCCCCTGAGGCCTCCTGAGAACGGATGTTGCTAAGCTCTTCCCTCCACCTGAAGCAGTTGTCTCCTTTGATTTATTTATTCCTGCCCTTCCAGCCTCAGAAATCTGTGATGCGCTTTCCCTTGCCCCCCCCTTCTAGATACTGACATAGGCCCTTTGTATGCTCCCACATCACCTACTCTATTCCTCTACCCTGTTTCTCCAGTTCTCATTCTTTGTCTCTTAGTCATTGATAGAAAAATGCTCTAAGATGGTGTTTCATTATCCCTAGTAGATAAGCAATCTGTGGCTGTTAAATGAATGAAGAAATGAATGCAACAACAATGTACATGGCACTGGAAAAATATATTGGGAAAAAAAATCCAATTAACTCTTTCTCGTTAGCTGCAATGATCATTCTCTTCCCCCACCTCCCCCCTGAAATGTGCCTTCCTCTTGTTTTCCTTTCCTAGAAATGCTTCAGTGCTCTCAGGCCAGGGCACTGATGCTCCCTGTTCCAATATTGACATCAGAGCTCTGAATGGGCACCTGATAAATGGATATTGTTCTTATTCCTGTTGCAAGACAACATCCTTTAGTGCACAGCCCTGTTTTTATGGAAAAGGCAACAAACTATCATGTTGTTAGGAATAAAAATCACATATGTGGTAATAATAAAACAATGGAAAATGTGGACAAACATCAAACCTCAAGTGCTTTCTCTGATTTAGATTGCTTCTTAAATGCCTGCTGCTTACTGCGAAAAGCAATTGCATAAGCAATTTCACAGACTTTCAACACAATGCCAACCCCGCCCAACTCCCATACACACTCACGAGTTAATTCCATGTTAATGTGATACAAGCAGTGTACTAGGAAAGTCCATTTGTTAGTCACACTTAGAGATCCTTTTGTGGCATGGAAGAAACACAAAGGACAGGTTTCACCATGTTGCATTGTAGTTAAAAGATTGGGTCCAAGAGGGTACCAACAACCCACTGAACCAAAGTCTCCTCATCAAAGGCTGCATTAGCATTTATTGGCCAAAGGCCATAGTGACATGAGAGAAAGTGACAAGAGGTTCAAATTATTATTTTCCAGGCATAGCTCAAGAGTATGCATAGAAGAAAATCGTGATGCAGATCCTATCCAACCTTTAAAAAACAGCAGGTACATGATATATCCCAGCAGATTTAGAGGGAAAAAAAAATCGCAGAATTTACACGCCTTGCAGACTGGATCTTATCAGACCCTCACTTGGTGTCTGTATTCTTTTGATTGAGCACAAGATAATGACTTATGGTGGGTGGGTGGGGGGGGGTGCAAGCTGGATGTTAGAAAAGAAAGGTAGATATTTCCATCCAGCTGCTAACTATCTGAAACGTAGAAATATTCTCCTGTAGTTGCCTAGGATGAATTTGCAAACTATATCTCTTACCTCTAGGTCCCACACCAGGGGAGATGATCAAATGAGAGACTCCCCATGGTATCATCCTCTAGGTCCTTGCCTCAGAACCGCATTCTCAGCAAAGCAATGTTGTAACCAGGCCCCTTTGGCAATTCCAGTCCTAAGTATCTCCACCCCTTGGAAAGAATCCAAGACAGAACCACCGCCTCCTAATTCCCATTCTGTAGTCAGTTGTAGTAGAATTTTAAGTTGTACTTATCGCATTAGGGAAGCAGGATTCCATTTGTATCCAATGCCATTTTCAACAAAGGGAGAAAAAAATATGATGAGCCAGATTCTTAAAACCTCTCTCTCCCTTGATGGAAGGTTACTCGGGCTCCTCCATAGTTCTTATTTTCCTCCCATTTTTGGACATGGAGGAAATGACTCTTTCCAATTAAACTTAGCATTGAACTTTTTTGGCTAATGAAGTATAAAATGGAAGTGACAGATATATTTCTCAACAGAAGCATCCACAATCTGGGGTTCTTTGTGCCCTCGTCCCTTGCACCATGATCAGAGACACAAATGCTGGGATTCAGCTGTCCCAAGATCAAAGAGCCTGGAAGAAGAGCCACCACATGGTGAGTCACCCAAACCGAGAGTAGGCATGGCGTGACAAAGAAATTTGGGGTTGCTTGGATGACATAGTCTGACTTATGCAGGGTAATATAGCAACTTTGGCCCTTTCAAAGTGGAATTTGTTTTGGTAGCCTCCGTACTGGTCACCCATAAAAGGCTGAAGTATTCAAATTTATCCAGATTCCAGAGAGAAGCTATATTTGGTTTCATCAAAGATACAACAGAATATATTATTTTCACTATACTTATTTTCACTATACTTCAAACTCTTCACTCCAGTTAACATTCTATATGTTGTGACAAGAAAATTGAACATTGCCTAGTGCAATTCCAATTTTGAAGCGTATTTATGGTTATGATGAATTTTTTATCTTTTTGGTTATGATGAATTTAAATCACAATACTAACTTAATATTTTCAATTTGGCCACTGGATTACAAAAACTAAAACTGTGATCATTTTATGCAAAAAAAAATGCATTGGGCTAATTCCTTAACAAATTAACATCCATCCTGATACCCTAAGAATATGGAGAAAATATATTTTACCTACATATATAAAAAATGGTTATCTTAATACTTTATACATTTCATTAAGCTACCTCAAGATTGCTGTAGCCAATATTTAAATATTAGGCTTCTGGATTTTTTTTTCCAGAAAATTCTTCCTTCTAATTTTCCTGAAAATAAACAGATAATGATGTGATCCTTTGTCTTTTGTGTAATCCAAAGACTAGATAAATAGGATTTTATTGCAATTCATACAAAAATCATTTATTGAGCACTTTCTTGGTAGTTAAATTTTGCTTGGTTCTGAAGACAGAACAATAAAAGGGAAATGTGGTCTCTGCCCTCTTCAAACTTACAGTCTAGTAGCTTCGGCTCTCCAGTGTAGACACTGCTGATGTTTGTTTACACAGTACTGGGATGGAACCCAGGACCTTGTGCATGTGCTAGGTAAGCACTCTATTACTAAGCTGCATTCTGTGCCTTTTTAGTTTTATTTTGAGACAGGGTCTGGTGTGTTGCTCAGCTGGCCTCGAATTTGTGATCCTCCTGTCTCAGCCTCCCACATAGCTGGGATGACAGGTAAGCACCACTGTGCCCATTTCTTTCCAAGTTTTGAGTTGTGGAAATAGCATCACCAGGGGTTGTAGCTCAGTGGTAGAGTGCTTGCCTAGCATGTGAGGTACTGGGTTTGATCCTTAGCACCACATAAAGATAAATCAATAAAATAAAGATATCATGTCCATCTAAAACTAAAAAATATATATTTAAAAATTTTAAAAAAGAAAATAGCATCACTGAATCTTAATAGTATTATAGTATAATTTGTCTATCTGGAAAGCTCAATTATCTGGAACATATTGAGTCTCAAGAAGGCAGTAATAGGAGTCTGAGAATTCACACACACACACACACACACACACACACACACACTCACACACAGCTACAGGTTATTAAGTATTTATCCTGTGTTATGCACTTGCTAAATGCTTTCTATCAATGTAGCATCATCACAAAACCCCATGACAGAATACTATTAGTGTCCCATTTTTTTAATATTTGTTTTAGTTGTAAGTAGACACAATAACCTTTATTTAAATAATTTTTATGTGGTGCTGAGGATTGAACCCAGTGCCTCACGCGTGCTAGGCAAGTGCTCTGCCACGGAGCCACAACCCCAGTCCTAGTGTTCCATTTGATAAATGAAGAAATTGAAGCTCAAGGAAGCTGAAGAACTTGCCTAGGATGTGACAGCAGATGGATCCAGGATTTGAATCTAGACCTAACTCCAGAACTCAATATCCTAACCATTACAGCACCCATTTTGTAAAGATTATGAACTAAAACTCTTGGTCTCCATTTCCAGAAGAATCCCTGGGGCCTTGTTCCAGTTACCCTTGGATTCAACAAACCACTATAGAGTCTGTGGTTCCGGAATTTGAAAAGGACACAGCAGAAGCCATTTGTCACTGTTCTATGATGTCTGGCTCTCATCTAAGAAGACCCTACACTGAATGGAGAGGAATTCAAGAAGGGGGTTCTGGGAAGGGATTCAGGAGATGAGGGAATCTTCCGGAGGTGTCTTCAGGAGATTAGTCACGCATGTCAGCTGGGACCACAGCCGGAGCTGTTGACTTTATCTGTCCTCTCCACATGGCCTGGACACCCTCGCAGAGTAGAAGTCTCAGCATAGTCAAGCATAGTCTCAGCATAGTCCTTTTCCTCATGGCCCAGGACTCCAAAAAAATAAGAAGCAATAAGATAGACACAGCCTCACTTCTGCCATACTTAGTTACAGATTCGTCAGATATGAGGGCACAGGATGCAAACCCCGTCTCTCCACGGAGCTCAAGGTCACAATTGAGAAGGTGCTATGGGGCGGAAGACTGTTGGGAGCCATCTTTGGGAAGGACCGTCTGCCCCAAGCCCTCACCTGAAGTTAAGTGGCCTCTCTGTCCTGACTAATCCACCCTGGCAATATTCAAACAGCCCAAGTAGAAAGAACAGAATAATAGCATTGTGTAAAACATGGCCAAGCCTCAAACACGACCAACAATCTGTCAATGCAAACAATAAATGTCAAGGATGGCTAATAAGATGAGAATTAAAAATAGAAATGTCGGTCTTACTGTAAGACAGAAATAGAAAAATTATGGGCAGCAGATAAGAAAAACTCAGTAAGTACAGCCCCCAAGGCATTTCATTCAGGCCTACAAATCTATGCAGCTCAATAACACATGACCATCTTGTGTTCTTGCACTGGAGTATATCAGAGATTCTAATAATGACATTACCCTTCTAGATAAGGTTAAATTGTATCTAGTGTATTCCATGAAGAGAGGCAGCAAAGTATGTGTTATATTTTACAAAGAATCACATTTGAAAGAGGCACTTTAGGGGTGAGCACATTAATCTCACATGGAACAACACATTTTTCAGCACACATTTCTGGATTATTGTCACTCAAATAGAAAAGATATAGCCCTTGCCAGGCATCGTACGGCATGCCTGTAATTCCAGCAACCGAGAGGCTGAGGCAGGAGGATCACAAGTTTAGGGCAGCTTTAGCAACTTAAAGAGGCCCTCAGCAACTTAGCAAGATCCTGTCTCAAAATTTAAAAAAAAAAATCAAAAGGGTTAGGGCACAGCTCAGTGGTTAAGAACCCCTGGGTTCAATCCCCCATACAGGAAAAAGAGAGAGAGAGAGAGAGAGAGAGAGAGAGAGAGAGAAAGAGAAAGAAAGAAAGAAAGACAGACAGACAGACAAGACAAGACACAAGCCTGGATGGTTTGTTTGGATGAGAAAAAAACACACTGCAGGTTGCATTTTCTAGAGCTGATGCCAAATTCTACACGCAATTACCAAGTTGGCACACTGCACGTTTGAATACCTTTGTGCCAGTACATATACACATTTGTAGACAAGCACCTGTTCTGAGAACTTAATTTTGATCCTTATCTTCCAAAAATATTTTTTTCTATGTCCTTTGGCCTTGATTTCCAAAAGCAGCAAAAACTGATGGAATAATTGGAGACAGGAAACAGTCCAAAGTTGCTAGACGATTTACCTAAGCAGCAAGGCCAGTGGTTATGACTGCTGCTTTCTCCCCCAGCAAATGTATTTGCCTTATAGTAACCTGTTTCAATGGGTATGAAATAGTAGATCCCATTTCTTTCTTTAGTTCTTTCCTTGGTGGTGTGTGTTTGTTTTTTGTTACTGGTGATTGAATCCAGAGGCACTATATTCCCAGATCCCCAGTCCCCCCACCCCCTCCCTTTTTTTGTGGGGGGGAGTACAAGGAATGGAGTCCAAGGTCACTTAACCACTGAGCCACATCCCCAGCCTCTTTTATTTTGAGACAGGGTCTCACTAAGTTTCTTAGGGACTTGCTAAGTTCCTTGAACTTGTGATCCTCCTGCCTCAGCTTCCCAAATCGCTGGGATTACAGGCAACCAGCAATAACACACTTCCCCTTGGCTCACTCCACTCCAAACATGCTAGTTCCTATTTTTTTCCCCTATTATTTTGTGGTACTGGGGACTGAACCCAGGTGAGTTTGCATTTCTGAAGGATCTACCAGCCAACTCCAAGAATATACACCGATGAAGTTTGTACAGTGTACGTGGAATAGTGGCATAAGAGTTTATCAATAGAGACCAACAGCACAAGGAGATTACTAACGTGCAAAGAGGCCCTTGACAGAACTTTTAAGTCAGTGCGTATCTTCTTTAGTCTCTGAATACTATCAGTTATATAAAGAATATCTAAAAAAGGAGTCTCTTTTTCCAGGGCTCCTTTCCAGCCACAACTTCAACTTTCAATTCTCACAGTAACTTCAAAAAAAAAGTGTTTCTCATTGAGCAAGGAACATTTCAGTTATTTCATAACATCAGTGAACAGCTTTTGCATAAGCTGTGGCATAGGATTATTTTTGTTGTTGTTGGTTTTTTGGATATACATGACAGTAGAGTGTATTTTGATGTGTTATACATACATGGAGTATAACTTACTCTAATTAGGATCCCATTCTTGTGGTTGTACATGACGTGGAGATACACTGATCATGTATTCATATATGAACATAGGAAAGTGATGTCCAGTTCATTCTACTGTCTTTATTATTCTCATCCCCTCTCTTCCCTTCATCCCCCTTTGTCTAATCTACTGAACTTCTATTCTCTTTCCCCCTTATTGTATGTCAGCAACTGCGTATCAGAGAGACCACAACAGAGAACACTGACTTATTTCACTGAGCATGATAGTCTCCAGTTCCATCCATTTACTGGCAAATGACATAATGTCATTTTTCTGTATGGCTGAGTAATATTACATTGTGTGTATATGTACCACATTTTCTTTATCCATTCATCTCTTGAAGGGCATCTATGTTGGTTCCATAGCTTAGCTATTGTGAATTGAGATGCTATAAACATTGATGCAGCTGGATCACTGTAATATGGTATAGAATTTTTTATACCAGGGATAGCTGAAGGCATGTGGAAAACAGGTAAATTAGCAGAGAACCAAAGAGCACAAGGAGATTTGGCAATAGAAGAAGAAGAGTTTATAGTGATGCTCTTCATCTCTGATTAAGGACAGTTTGGTAGACTTCAAAAATCTCTTCACATCACCCTACACTTTCATCCAAGTCTTTTAACTTTATTTTCCCTTGTGTGTTAAGTAAAGGTAAAGTAGAAGAATATCTGTTTCTTTATTTTAGTTTTAACACCATTTATTTTAGTTTAACACCAGTTTAACACTAATCTGGGCAACATGGTGAGACCCTGAGTCAAAGAGAGGACAATAACTGAGCAAAACCCTGTCTCAAAATAAAAAATAAAAGGGACTGGAGGCACAGCTCCACAGAGCACCCTTGAATTCAATCCCCAGTCCTGGAGAGGGGGCAGTAAAGAAAGAAAAAAGAGAGAGGAAAAACCACTATTAAATCAATTTATGAAAGAAAGTCACAGTGTTTTTACAATTCAATAAGAACATCACAAGACCAAAACCATCTAAAAGCAACATTAGAATTTTCTTTCAGTCATCAGATAGTTATTATCAACAAATGATTTATGCTTCCATTGTGTTAAGAATCAGAATCCATTATGTGTAATTATAATGCACCAATAAAAATATGGAAAAAATCTCCAAAAAAATTTTTCCTCTCCTGAATTTTTTGTTGTATTTTGTTTTGTTCTGGGCAGTACTGGGGATTGGACTTAGGGGTGCTCTACCACTGGACTACATTCCCAGTCCTTCCTACTTTATTTTGAGACAGGGTTTTGCTATTGCTCAGGCTGGCGGTGAACTTGTGATCCTTCCTGCTTCAGCCTCCTGACTCCCTGGGATTACAGGTGGATACCATCACATCCAGCTAGGAGTGCCCGCTGAAATCTGAAACAAAGCAAAGATAGCCACCATTACCACTGTTATTAAACAGTGTATTCAACAATGTACTTAGCTACTACAGTAAGTTTAAAAAGAGATGCAGAAGAAAGGAACCAGGCCTGATTGACAGCACACACCTGTAACCCCACCCACTTAAGAGGCTGAGGCAGGAGGATCACCAGTTTCAAGCCAACTTGGGCAACTTAGTAAAACCCCTTTTAAAACTTCTTTAAAAAGATCTTGGGATGTAGCTCAGTGGTAGAGCTAGCATGCATAAGACACTGGGTTCAATCCTCAATACTGAAAAAAAAAAGTAGAAAGAAGGAAATAAAACTATCATTATTTTTAGATGACATGATGATGAATCTAGCAAATTCAAAAGAACTTATAAACTATTAAAATTAATAAGAAAATTTGGCCAGGTCTCCAGGCATAAGATCAATATTAAAAAATCAGTTTCTATTGATTCAAGATCAACAGAAAATATTGATCTGCTTTCTATCAACCACAAATAAAACTTAAAGATTATTTCATTTATGATAGCACCAAAAAGATATCTAATACCTAGGAATAAATCTAATGGACAAAACTTTTATTTTGAAAATTTTTAGCTTGTTCATAGCTCAGTAGATATAATAATAAAAAACTGGAAACTTCTCAAATGCCCATCAACATTATACTATTAAAGTTCACTGTGGGGTAAGTCACACAATGGAATACTACACAGCAATGCACTATGGATGATCTCAGATATATCACATTTGATTCCAGTTATACACGTACAAAAGCATCTTTAATGTCAGAAGTCGGGTAGTAGTGACTTTTCTGGAATACAGCTAGATTCTGGGTCCTGACAGTATTTGATTTTGGAAAAAGGGGGTATATATGTGGGTATATTCGATTTACGGAAACTCACAGAGATGTACACCTATATGTACATGTTTACATGTCTATTACACATCAATAAAAACTTTTCTGAAAAAAAAATCAAGACCCTAGCTTGTTGTTATTAGATTTACAAACATCTTCTGGCTTCCTGAACAGTGACATATAATGCTTTCTTCAATATAAAGATCATTATCTTCTGAAAAGTTTGAAAAATTTCAAGTGTTATCACCAAAAGAATAGAAATACAGTGTGAAAATAAGACAAACTGTATGTAAAGTAAGATGGCAGAAGCAAATTAAAATACACTCAAAAATCACACTAAAGTAAATAAGGTATCTAATTGAAAAGACAAAGATTGATCATTTGCTTGTTTTAAGACTTATAGTCTTCACAAAATATACTTCACAAAATATATATCACCAAATATACAGGCATAAAATGGTCAAAAGTAATATTATATAGACAATGCTAATCTTCCTCCCCTAAAAAAAAATGGGGCCATAAGATTAATAAGGCAGAACAAACTTTAAGAAGAAAGCACTATTGAAGGTAAAGATGGTCTCTATTGCATAATTTTTAAACACAGTAAATTAATCAGTGTGGTACAATAATTCTATATTTGTTCACATCCAGTAAAGTAACTTGAAAATTAATAAAGCAAATATTAATGAACTGAAAAATTGACATATCCCTCACAGTAGGAGATTTCAACATACCTGTATCATTTCTTGACGAGAGGACAAAAATTTAAAAATAAATAGATCTCATCAACAAGATCAATGAATTTGAATTAATGGATAGATGTAGAACTCTAAACCAAACCATTAGAGAATAAATATTTTTCTAAACACATATGGCAAGTTTACAAAAAGAGATCAAAAGCAGTATCTTAAAACCAGTTTCTTCATAGTTTAGAGAATTGATATAAATGTGCCATGTTCTTGAACAACACTGTAATCCAGTTGGACATTAAACATGAAAACAAATGTTAAAAAAAAAATTCATGCCAGATGTACCAGGGCACACCTGCAATCCCAGCAGCTCAAGAGGCTGAGGCGGTCCTAAGCAACTTAGCAAGAACCTGTCTGAAAATTAAAAATTAAAGAAGAATCTGGAGAAATGACTCAGTGGTTAAGTCCCTCTGGGTTCAATCTCCGGTACAAAAAAAAAAAAATCATATAATTGAAGGGATGGAGAGTGTAGCTCAGTGGTAGAGTATTTGCCCGTGAAAAGTGAAGACATGTGTTCTATCCCCAGCATTAAAAAAATTAATAAATGAATACAATTGGAAATTCAAACACATGCTCCCAAATAACTCATGAAATGCATAAGAAGACATGTTGGAAATTATAAAAACACTTAGAACTAAAGAATGAAAATATTTTTGTCAAAGCAAAACCTCAAGGAGGAATGCCTCTCTTTAAAATATTTTCAATACATAGAAGAAAGGTGAAAACTAAATGAGCTTTAAGAAGGTCTCTGCTAACTTGATAGAATGCAGTTAGCACTGTCCATGTCCCAGATCCTCACTCCTACCCCAGGGGGCTCAGAAGACCATTCCATCACCTGAGGAGACTCAGAAACAGCCACTGACCATGTGCCACTGTTAGTTACGTGACACAGAACACAGCCTGGCCCCAGAGTCTCACCTCAAAAGTTTCTTAGCTTGCACTTCTTTCTGGGAAAGAAGAAAACAGAAGGAAAACCAGCATGAGTTTTTTTCTAAAAACACTCTGCCTGGGTAGAGAACTGGGAAAACAGTTTTCCTTTGATCTTTAACTGAACTATCATCAATCTCTTCCACCATCAACCACGCATAACCATCCAGTTGATAATAATGGAGCCAGTAAAACTGTAATGAATTGTATTTCACACGGGCCATAGCTAAACTCCTAATATTGCCTCTACCATCAATTTAAAGTCCACATTCTCTACCCAGGGCAGCTATGGAAAAATCACTTCAATTGTCTCAGGTTCCTCATTGAAGTGCCTCAAAAGTACAATTGGGTTACTTTTTTCAACTGCTTTCTGATGAGGATGAGAAGACAAAAATTGTACAGTTCAGGGACTGGGGGCTCCTGCTCCTGGTTATTACTTCACATTGGTCTCTGCCTGAGAGATATCTTGAAAAGGACATTTTTAGGAAACACTGGGCAGCAGCATGGATTGAAGGTTTTAGCATATCAGAATAGGACACAGGAGCCAGGGGTGGTGGTGCATGCTTATAAACCCAGTGGCTCAGGAGGCTGAGGCAGGAGAACTGCAAGTTCAAAGCCAGCCTCATCAATTTAGCAAGGCCCTAATCAACTCAGTGAGACCCTGTCTCTAAATAAAAGGCCAAAAAGGGTTGGGGAAGTGGCTCAACAGTAAAGCACCCCTGAGTTCAATTCCTGGTACCAAAAAAAAAAAAGAGGGGGATCATAAGGTAAAATATAGGTTAGCCTAGAAATCAGAGAGGGTGAGGATGAGAATTATCAAGACAAATATCCAGAGTGCCCATCAGAGCACTGCCCAGGATCTATCTTGCCTACTAGCAGCAGCTATGAAACTCTATCGTGAGCTGGATGAGTCAGAATAAGGAACCACAGGCCTCCCCATCTGGGTGGTGTCTGTTAGACAAAGGGCTCCACCTCCCCTCAACACTTGCCACAGTGTGGGAAAATCTAACAATAACCAGCAGGCCTCTCAGGCAGTGTCTCCAACGACCCTGCTAAATATAAATGCTATTTGTGAACCGGGCTAATATTTTGTTTCTGCTCCTCTGAAACAATGGGAAATACCACAGTTGAGTTTTTTAGGTGAGAAGTGAAAAAACATCCTCGGATGTATGAGTTTGGACTTTGGACATAGGTTAGAATTGCTACTCTGCGTTCTGGTTGTGTGACCTTGAGCCCGTTTCTTATGCCTTTGGAGGCTGTTCCCTCATGTACACATGAACCAAAGCTATCTGTCGCAAGGTTAGGTGAGGTTTTCTAGGCACTTGCTCAGCATGGGACACAGCAAGCATGGGATGGGCAGGAGTAATTATCAACAAGAAGGAAAAGAAGAGATCTGGAGCTAGCCCTGGCTGAGGAGGGCAGGCTGAGCACACTGTTGCAGGAGAGGTCTCCACTGCAGATCTCGCACCCCCCCCCCCCCCCCGCCGGGTGTCTACGGAAGTAACTGAGGAAGTGAGAACTTAGAAAGGAGTGGGACATGGAGGACTCATTTCTCCCCCTTCCAGTTCAAGCCCAGAAGTCACACCGCGTGGACTTGCTGGTTGAGCCCCTGATCAATGAGCCCAGGCGCATCTTGAGTCCTGACTGCAGTGAGAAGCCAGTTCCTTCCTATGACACACTTCCTATTTCTGAGGCAGGACCTACCTTCTGAACACCGCACATAAATTCCAGATGAAAGCATCTGTCTCCCAGTCATGTAACTTTCCCAAACACAGCACACACAGATTTATAGTCACGCCGGGCAGCCATGCATAAGGTTGCATTGTGTTCAGTAGTATTGCTTCTAATTTCAGGAGGATTTCAGTTGAGGACTTTGAAGTGGGAGCTTGAATCATGCATCTGTAAATTCCTCATTTTCCACAGTTATTAAAACACCCGCCAGTGCCAGGGTGTCCCATTGTTCATTCACTCCTTTGGCACGCCACTGCGGGGGCGGATGCCAACCGCACAGCAGCCACAGGGACACAGACAAATAGTAGGTGAGGCAGGCAGGCGGCTTGGAGATGAGATGCCCAAGGGACCCATGCTTGGAATGGGCCATGCCATCTCTGATCAGAAGTCTCTTTGCTTCTTGTACGTGTTGAAAAATCCTTGAGAAGACATCAAAACAAGCTCAGCTTATCAAAGGATGGCTTCCTGCTCCCAGTAAGATTCTATTTTAAATAATAATGAAAGCACTGGTGCATTCTGAGGAAGGTCAGCAAACATTTTCTTATTGTTCCTCATCCACTATCTTGGGCCTGGCCACCTGCCATGGGTTGGGATGAGAGCTCCCAGTAGGGTCTCCTAAGGTCTTAGTGGGAAGGCATATTTATAGTTTAAGGGATCAACCCCGGCCACAGAAATATGAGTTAGAACCAGAACAACATGTTTGCTTTAATTAGTTCTTTTCTTTGGAGTATAAAGCACTGTATATAAAGGACTCTGTTCCTACATACACTAGATTGCCACTACTAATTATCATGATAATGCTTTCCTAGTAATTTTCCCATCCAGAGAGTTCAAAACTCTTCACCTACATTATCTCCTTTTTTTCTCCAAAATATCCTTATGATATTTAGCTGGAGGAAAGCTATTATTATTATCTCACTCCAACATACACATAAATTAAAGCAAAAACCTAGATTTCTAGTACAGTGCATAGCCAGAAACTAATAAAACTAATTTTTAGTTGTAACTTGTGGGATCAGTTTAATTATGCCCCAATGTGGAGCCTGCTAGCTCACCAAATTGTCTGTTTTCAAGAGTAATGCCATGGCCTGAACTATGGAGGTGACTCCGGAGGAAACATTCATTCTAAGAAGGGTCAGAAGATGTAAGACCTGTCAACAAAATGCATTAACAAATGATGGCATACCCTTTCATAAAGCCAATCAAACCATGGTTGAATTGTCCACGCGTAACCAAACATCAGCACTATTGACATTTTGGACCATTCTTTGGTTTGGGGTATTTTCCAGCACACTTTAGGATGTTCAGCAGAACCCTGGGTGTCTATCCACTAGAGATGCCAGTAGCACCCTCTCCAGTTGAGGCAACAAAAAATTGTCACCAAATGCTCCCTAGAATGGGAGAAGAAGGTAAGCAAAACCATGCTCCATTGAGAACTACTGAACTAATCAATCAAAAATGGTAAAGATTGAGAACATTTCCCACTGGAAACATGGTGGAGAATTTGAATGTCAAAAGGAACACAAGAAGAATGAATAGATTGCCTGGTTGGCAGATGCTGGGGAGTGGTCTCTTTGTGGGGAATCAGTGTCAACTGGAAAGAGGGTGCCAATAACTGGTAAACCTCTGCCCTGTTGATCAGTGAGTTGTACTGTTTGGAAAATGCCCAGAGCAGACTTCCAAATTAGCTGATGAAATGAAGTTTAAAATAATGGTGAGAATAGTGGGTGGCAGACTCCACCTTCAAAAGGATTTTAAGCACCTGGAGCAATGGTTTGAATTAAATAAAATGTTCTTTAACTGAGACAAATGTAACAATAGTGTTGCTTCCAAAAACTCAACTACAGAAACAGAGGGTGGAGGTTAACAAGACATGGCAAATGCAAATGTAAGAAAATAAAAGATTTGATAATTTTGACAGTTTGTCTAATAAAAGTCAACTATAAAATACTGATGGCCTTTCCTGATACCCTAAGAAATATCATGAAATTCTAGTTTTCATCAATAGAAATATAATATCTAGAGTAAGAACCATGACAGTCAGTCCCTATAAATATTGAATTTAAAATCCACAGGTGGATTTCTGTATTTAGTTCATTTTATTTCTATTTTTATTATTTTATTTAATTACTTATATAATATTTATTTATTTTGTGGTACTGGATATTGAACCCGGGAGCACTCTACCACTGAGCCGCATTCCCAGTCCTTTTTATTTTTTATTTTGAGACACAGTCTTGCTATGTTGCCCAGGCTGCCTTTGAACTTGTGATCCTCCTGCCTCAGCCTCCCAAGTGGCTGGGATTGGAGGTGTGTGTGCCATCACCTCCAGCTCTAAAACTCAAGTTCTTAAATTGCAGAGGTTAGGAAAAAGTGATTTGATAAATTTTCATGTTTTTGTCATACTGTAAACACACAGTATAACCAAATTCTTGCTTTTTCCAACTTACTTTTCTTGATGGAAAGTTTTGTAACCATTCGTCTGTACGCACCATCCATCTGAGCCTCAAAAATCTCCAGCTAGAGCAACTGAGTACGTAACCCCCTGCTGCACCCCCTCCCCCGATGATTGCACAGGTGAACGCAAACCACTCACTTCTCTGGTTCCTGTGATCGTGTGCGTTGCAGGGCCACACTGGAGAATGCAGGGGACTCCCCACAATCCTCACTTTGTGTGGCTCAGCAGCAGGTGTCAGCTATATTAACATCACAGCAAATGTCCTCAATGTTCCCTCATACCAGGATCTGATGTGGGTGTAAGCATGAAAGACCATAATACTTACTACTCAGAATCTCAGAATAACCCTGGAAAGATAAACCACAGTAAATGGTTTCTGGTGTATGGTCTATGCAAAATTACTATGATACTTACCAACAAAATTCTTCCTTTGATGGAAGGATTTCCAGATTGTCAACTGTGGTACGATGTGAGGCTTTCTTCTTGTGCATGGGAACATCTGTCTGTCTCTCTCTCTCCCTCTCTCTTTCTCTCCCTCTCCCTCTCTCTCATTAAAATTGGGAAGGGCCAATACCCCAACATTGCTTGCCCATCAATCTCCATAGCCAGATCAAGGGAGTAGAGTGGTAAGGAACCCACAGCACAAAATTTGTGGAAGTGCTCATCCTGCACTTTCAAGACCCTGAGACTGAGAGTCTGTGGCATCTTAAGCACGGCATTCAGGTCAAGCCAGACCCAGCCCCATCTAGTCAAATGGGCATCTTTCTTGCGTGTTTTTCTTTTCTTTTTTTTTTTTTTAAGAGAGAGTGAGAGAAGAGAGAGAGAGAGAATTTTTAACATTTATTTATTTAGTTAGTTAGTTAGTTCTCGGCGGACACAACATCTTTGTTGGTACGTGGTGCTGAGGATCGAACCCGGGCCGCACGCATGCCAGGCGAGCACGCTACCGCTTGAGCCACATCCCCAGCCCTCTTGCGTGTTTTTCAATCTTTGCCTTTAATTGTGCTGGTTTCCCAACTTGATTTCTCTACTCATTCTTTAAAAACTGACTTCAGTTTATGTAAAAATGTGGATGTGTAACCGATGTGATTCTGCAATCTTTGTAATGTTTTGAATAACCAATTAAAAAAAAAAACTGACTTCAAATGCTACCACCTGCCTGTGAAAGCATCCAAGGTCCTTTCAGCCTGAGGCTGCCTCTCCCTCCACTGAATTCCCAGGGAAATCTACCTGAAACACTCTTGAGGCACATAGACTATTACTTTGTTTTCTAGTTACTTATATATTTACCTGTGGCAGAGATTCTTAGTTCCCTGCCCTAATATTCACCTTCCCTTTCATTCTAGAAACTTGATCAAACAGCTGGATACATTTATCTAACTAAAATACTTTATTTCTCACCTCTTTTGAATCTAAATGCAGCTATATGACTGTCTAAATCGTGGCCATTAATACATAGTATAATATGAAATGCCCATAAAATCTTAGTGAAAAAGAAAGGACATACCCTTTCCTATTTTCTAAATCTTTTTATATGGAAAGTAGATGTGATGGCTGGAATTCCAGCAGCACTCTTGAACCACAAGGTTAAGGTCCTCACTCTAGACCCGTGAAGAGCAAAGCTTGAAGATCCTGAAACATGAATGTCACTAAAGAGCATTTATACCAGTCCTGGAATGCCTCCCTTCAAACTTCTCTTGTAAGGGAGAGAAATGAAACTTAAATCAAAAGGGAGAGAAATAAGCTCAAACATCATTTAAACCACTGATACACTTTGCTTCCTGACACATGCACCCTAACTTAATTCTAATTAATAAAGAATTTTATACCAAGCTGGGCATGGTGGTGCATGCCTATAATCCCAGCAGAACAGGAGGCTGAGGCAGGAGGATGTCAAGTTCAAAGCTAGCCTCAGCAACTTAGCCAGGCCCTAGGCAACTTAGTGAGAACCTGCCTCAAAATAAAGAAATTTTTTTTAAAGGGCTAAAGATGTGGCTCAGTGGTCAAGTGCCCCAGGGTTTACCAAAAAAAAAAAAAATAGGATACATTTAAAGGGGGTAGCTAAGTGCCATCAGAAAGGTCAAAACTATTGGGGTTTGGAGAGCTGATGGTACGATTAAACAGCAGCTAGCACAACCTTGGATGGTGCCAACCAAGGCGGTGGCATTTGTGGTAACCATGGGACACTTTCAAAATGCTGGTGTGTGCTGGTTGATTCTTGGTACTTTCAACAAAACCCTACACACAAGAGATGGAGCCAGGCCAAAGCCAGCCAGTCTGCCAGCAGGGTGGGAGGAAATAAGGCTTGGCCAGACCAAGTTAGCACAGAGTCTAAACTGGAGCTTTCTGAGGCTGAGAAAACTGACAACTTCTTTACTTCAAAGTCAAACTATGGCAAGCCCTGGTGAGAGGCAGCCGTACAAGCCGCCTTCATAGGAGACAAGACCGTGGGCCCTCCTCCTTCTCAAGGGCAGTACCCTCTGCAGGAGGTATCCATCAGGTATGGGTGCACTGAGTTAGCAAAGGTCTTCATGACTGGCTTTCAGCTGAGTTGATTTGGTGGTGGAGACGAGGAGTTGGCAAAACACAGAGACCCATATAAATAAATCAGAATCTCCAGGCTCAAAAACTATGGAAGACAAGACTTCCAGCTCTGGTTACTCAGATACAGGACAAACCAGCAGCAAGCAGACTGGAAGCCCCTCAGGTTTTTAGAGAATCATACTGCCAAGGAAACTCAGGTCTAGCACCATTCAGTCCAATCCCTAAAACAATCCAAGTCCCCAAATTTATGACAGAAAGAAGAGGGGTATGAAAGCAGTCCCCAAGAAAACTTTATTCTTGGATGCCCCTTGAGAAGACTATAGAAGACAGGGACAGGAAAATCATCCCAGAGGACAGAGCCAGGGGGCACTGAGGACAACCACCTTGGGAACCCTTTCACGCCTGGCCAGGATCTTCAGTGTTCTGGCTCAGTGTGATTCAAAAGTTGCCATGGCCTAGTATCTTTGCTGTTCCCATTTTTCTGCATGGACCTTATATTGCAGAAAAGTGGGAACAGCAAATATTGCAATCATTGTGTTGCTACTGAGCCATTGAATGTGGGGTGTGAGGGGCAGATTTTCTTTTTCCAGATGACACTAGAATCTGTGGGAGCCAACTACATAATACACAGAGATCCTTAACCCTGAACTAAAGGCTCTGAGTTGCGCATTGAAGAGTCTCCACTGGGGAAGGGTTAGGGGTTCCCATCTGAGAGGAAAGGTGTACGTGAATATTTGGGCCTGACTGGCAAGGAGGAATTTTCCTGCTCACTCCTTTTTGTTGCAGATGATGATTTTTTGTGAGTTTGGGTTTTGTTTTGTTTTGCTGCGCACACTGTCTATTGAATGGGAAGTGGGAAAACTCTTGATGGCTTTTATTAGATGTAGTAAGGTCACTCTAACACCAACAGATAGTCTTAGACAGGGACTTAAACATCATTTAAAAAGCCAGATACTCCTGATACAGGCATCAGTCCCATAAATTTCATTTTTCTCATCCACTCAAGCAATAGAAAGAGTAAAACGGCTCCTCAGAAGTTGAAGAGGCTAAGCCACCAAGCAAAAGGACCCGAATGGCGCAGAAAAGGTCCTCAAAGTGCCACGTCAATTAAATTCTTGGTCTTCAAGGAACTTTTTCTCCATCTGCTCCAGAAAATCATAATCCTAATTGCAGAGACTCTGCAAAGCCAGCTAATCTCCCTGGGAACAGTAACTTCAGAGGCTGAAATTTCAGGTAACAGGTTCTGACTAATGTTCCTCAAGCTCTCCTACCACTTTCAGATGTCACAATTTTTAGTTCGGTTGCCTCTGAAGAAGCCACATCAAGCAGGTCACTACTGGTAACATCAAACAAATTTGATTTTTTTTTTTTTTGGATCTCAATCCTAGACCACTTCCTGTTCTCCAAATAAGGAACATGACTCATCCTCCTTAGTACTCTATTGCAATAAAACATAAAATTTCACGTTTTTTTTGTCCGCTTTCGCCATATCAAATAACACAGGGGAAATGTTCCACTCCACAGGCCAAGCTGTAAACATGTGCTCAAATACAGAGTTAAGGCATGGGAAACTTCTGGCTCCATAATAGATGTCACTTATGTTAAAGATGCTTTGAAATATCATCTACTCACCACATGGCTATAAGTAAATAAGTAGAAAATAAATGGATTAATAACTTAAGTGGACCAGAGCCTTGTGGATAATAGGTCTATCCTGGTTTTTTTTTTTTTTCCTCTGAAGCAGTGAATTCCACTCAGCCATCTTTTCTTCAGCTTTCCAGATCCTATAGTCAAAATATTTCAGTTAAATATATATTCAAATCGGAGAGAACTCTCCTATGTTCACATATGAATACACCACCAGTGTCACTCCACAAGAATGGGAAGTGATGCTCCATGTAAGTAAGATATGTCAAAATACATTCTCCTGTCATGTATAACTAAAAAGAACAAATTTTTTTAAAAATTTTTTTAAACATTTATTTATGCTAAGAGTGTTTTTCCTATGACCACTTGCCCACAGCCAAAGTTTCTATTCAAAACTTCTCTTATACTGAAGAAGCCACCAACACAGAAGGATCACCTGGCACTCTCCAGGGAACCCAAGATACTTCCGTGGCTCAAATACTCAGGCCCCATCGCTGTGGTTGGCAACACGTGTACATCTGATGTAGAAACCCGAAATGAAATATTAACTGTTAACAAAGATGAACTTGATATTTGGAAGGAGTTTGGGTTGAGTTGGACAATTAGATAAAGATGATGAGATCAGGTCTGAAACTAACAAAGGACTAAAATTACACAGGAGAAGAGAAGCTGAGAGGTCTATGATTCACCCAGTTTATGGCTTTGTTTAAAAAGCTCTTTGTGAGGAGCCAGGGCCGGTCCTCTTTGGCCACAAGGGTTTCATGGGCAGCCAGGCTCTGGGGTTAAGGGAGAAGCACGTGACCTGCCTGATGGCTCCCATGCCGGGTGGCGGTGGGGAGGCCAAGTCCTGCAGCCCACGGATGAGCCTCTTGGAATGAGTTCCTGAAGACACAAGAGGCTGACTTCTTGCTTCCCAACTTGTGTATCCCTCAGAGTCCTCATTATTAGCCCTCTCCGCCCTGCTGAAGGACTTGCCTCCTCTCTCCAAAGTCTTCGCCCCATTTTGAGGAGTCAATTCGTTCTCTTCAGCTGCACACTGATGACTGACAACAACTCCTTCTAGTCCAGTTTCCAAAAAAGGACACAAGGCCAGTGAGTGTCCCAATGCCTGTTCACCACTGCTACTAAAGCCAAAGCCCAGCCCCTTTCATCCAAGAGTCCCTGAGGAATTCTTACTCTTCCATGTAGAAGGCCCCAAACTTTCCTCTGCCTGGATTTTCCATTGCAGAGGGTCTCACCCTAATAGGCTTCAGCCTCTGCCTGAACCATCCAAAGGGGTGGCACTGCAGTCACACAGTGTCTTCCTACTGTCCATTTTCTCCTTGACTGAAGCCACTTGGAAGTAATTTATTGGACACCGGAATTCCAGAAGGAGACATTTCTCTTACCATGAGAAAGCCACCATCTATTCTGGGAGAAGAGCCATGAGTCGTAGCCCCAGTGAGTGACTTAACCTGACTACTCCTTTGCAGGAAGACTGCCGCTCCTGAGGCAGGGAGGAAGAGGTAAGGACAGCACTGTCACCTTTGGTCACCTTTTGTACTAACATAAGACATCTCCTCCTTGTGGGAAAACAAAGTGAAGAAAGACGGCTACCCTAGACTAAAGAAGTAAGAGCATGGCAAAATGGAAAACACAGATGCTAAAGGAAAGGAGGAAGGAAAAACACGATTGAATGACTGTGACCATAAAAGATCTATGAATAATAAATTAACTAAAAGGCAAATCCGAGTTTTGCTTAAGCTATTCTATTTAATTTTTTATCAGTCAATATGTACTAAACATCAACAATCAGGTTCTGTGCTGGAGGAGAATCAGACAGACCCAGCGTGGCCCTCATGGGGATGATAGTGTTGGGAGACCTTCAGAAATAATTATAGGGCCTTGGCGGGGGGAGGGGGGGGGGAGCATGCCTCTGTGGGACAGCATTGGCCTTGCAGTGCCATCTCCAGCATTCCAAAAGAAAAATAGAAATAAAATAAAAGGAGACAACATTAAAAGATAAATATCCAAGTGCCTACACAGTTACTGAAGTTCGAGGCACCCTGAGCGTGGGTAAAAGGAGGACTGATTTGAGGACTGGCGAGGAAGGCTCCCTTGAAGAAGTGAGGTTGAAACAAGCCAGAAGCAGGAAGAGGCCAAGGGAGATGTAGAGAGGAGGGGTCCTGCAGGAGGCTCCAAGAAAGAGCAGCCCACCTGCTCCTGCAACCCCCAGGCCAGGCGGCTGTGGAGGAGTGAGCAAGCAGGGATGGCGGCAGGGCCTTCCTCGAAGGCCTTGGGTCTTTGTCCTGGGGATAATGGGAAGCCATTCCAGGTTTCAGCAGAAAAATGACTTTGGAACTGACTGCAGCCCTGCTGTGTGGGGGAAGGACAGGAGAGGGACAGTGGGGGTTGAGGAAAAGCCCACTGACTGTGATGAAGGTGAGGGGTGGAAGGTGACTTGCACTAGGGGAATAACTCTGGACCCATTCAAGAAAATGCTCGATAAAAACCTAACTCAGGTCATGTGCTTCCTCACTTCAGAACCATCCAATGGCTTTTCATCCAGAATAAAATTCCAACCAGGTGTAATGGTGCAGGCCTGTAATCCCAGTGATTTGGGAGGCTATAATAAGAGGATCGCAAGTTTGAGGCCAGCCTCAGCAATTTAGCAAGACCCTATCTCAAAATTTTTTTAAAAAGGACTGAGTGTGTAACTCTGTGACAAAATACCCCTGGCTTCAATGCCCAGGACAAAATAAAAATAAACAAATTTTTTAAAAGAATAAAAATCCAGACTCCTCACCACAAGCTATACGACTCAGATGATGCAGCCCAAACATCTCTCTCTGACTTTGCCATTCACCCCTCTGCGCACAAAACCGTAATGTACCCATCTTTGTTTCACTTCTTGAATTCTCCAAGTTCTTTCCTTTTTATCTGCTGCTTTCTTTGAGGGAAGCATTTTGTTCTCATAGCATCTCAAGGCTCGTTCCTCACGGCCATGTCTCAATCTACTCAAGGGGGCCAGCTCTGTCCTCTGTGTCTGGAGTCTACCCCTGCCACCCCCACTGTTCTATGTCTCATTTATTCATTCTGAAACTATCTATTAAGCATCTGCCATGCACAAAATACTGCAAAATATCAGGGTGGATAAAACAACTAAAAAAAGTCTCCACCTTTGTGAGGTTTACATTCTAGTGGATAAAGAGTGACAAATGACAAATATGCCAATTAATGTTTAAATTCTAAGTAAATGATAGAGTGTCACAAGGTCAGAGGAGCTATGAGAAAAAGGAAAGAAGGGGAAATGAGAGGAGCAGAGTGGAACAGTCTGGGATTTTCCATAGGAAGAGTAGAGGAAAATTCATTAAAGAAGATGGAGAACGAAGACTGGGAGGAGATGATGGTTACCCCCAAGTTTTTTTCCCTCCTGACATTTTTTCCCCATCTTTCATTAACATATTTGCTTCTTTGTTTGGTTCTTTTTCTACCCTCCTTACTCTACCCCACACATAATTGAACGTTAAGTTCTATCAGGGCAGGGACTGCAGTGGGTCCTGTTCTTTCCTGTGTCTCTAAATCTTGGTGCAAATATTTTGTAGAATGAGTCAGTACATGAAAGAAGTAAAGGTAGGTGGGTATCGTGTCACACATAGTGTCACATAATGTCACACACCTGTGATTTTAGTGACTCAGGAGGCTGAGGCAGGAGGATCCCAAGTCTGCCCTACAATAATAAATAAAAAGTGCTGAGGATGTAACGCGGTGGTAGAGAACACCCCTGGGTTCCGTCTCTAATACAGAAGAACAAGGAGGAGCAAAGCATGGTGGTGCAGACCTGTAATCCCAGCAGCTCCGGAGCCTGAGGCAGGAGGATCGTGAGTTCAAAGCCAGCCTCAGCAACTTAGCAAGGCCCTAAGCAACTCAATGAGACCCTGTCTCTACATAAATACGAAAAAGGTCTGGGGATGTGGCTCAGTGACTAAATACCCATGAGTTCAAACCCTGGTAACCAAAATAAATAAATAAATAAATAAAAAGAACAAGGAGGAGGTCAATGATCAAGAGGATGATGAGGAGGAGTTGTTATTTAAAGTTCTCTCTGGTCATTTTCCATGTATTACTGAAAATACTAGGCCAGACATAAGCAACCTAGAGAAATCAAGGTGCCTGATCCAAAATGTTACAACCTTCTAGAAAATGCAGAATTTACTTGGCCAGAACTACAGAGCAAAGGTTTTTGCCTGTCTACCACATAGCCTCCTACCCCATTTTTTCTGGTAGCAAACTCTTTTCTTGTGGGAATCTCACTTCGCTGGCACAGGGTGACTACATACGTGGCCACCAACCTCACCCTGGCTGAGGTATGCAACCAAACATGGCCTGTCAGGGCCTACCAAAGGTGCTGGTAGAGTTCACAGAAGAAAAGTACTCTCTTTTCATGGAGATTGCTCTATGCACACAAAGTAAGCTGCCGGTAGCTTTGTCCCCTCTGGAGAGATTTTTGCCTGAAAATCAAGTCAAGGCAGAAGAAAACAGTGATAAAAGAGCAAAAGGAATGGGTTTATAATTGCATATGAACTCCTGGAGCCATTCATTGCCAAAGCCAAGTTCATTCTTTGAACTTTTAGGTGGGAAGTCAGAGTCTTTGTTAAATAAATAAAGTGGTGGCTTACAACTAGAATCTTTGTTAAATACATCCACTGAGCAAAAGTTCAGGTTTCTCAAGAAACCAAGAAGGTATTTTCTTCTTCTTTAAACTATTTTCCAATGAAACAAGTAAGTGTTGAACTATATCTAATGCCCTATGCCAATGGGGCCATGATTAAGTCTATGCAAAATAAAGATCTGTCCATTCAATTTATTCAATTGTCAGTGGCTTCTGGTTCTGTGTGAGAGCTGGAGATTATTAATGGTAATAAAAATTTCTTCCCTTGCTAGATAATGCAAGGGAAGAAGCTCAAGTGGTAATGACAGTTAAAAGTCAGGAGCAGAGTCCAGAGAGCAGGGCTCAGGGGATGCTTTCTGAGGAAGGGACCTCTATGGGAAGATCCAAACTATCACTAGGATTTTTTTTTTTTCCAAAATAAAGCAGAGAAACCGGGTACATGTCTGTAATCCCAGCAGCTCAGGAGGCTGAGGCAGGAGGATCATGAGTTCAAAGCTAGCCTAAGTAAAAGTGAGGCACTGAGAAACTCAGTGAGACCCTCTCTCTAAATAAAATATAAAATAGGGCTGGGGATGTGGCTCAGTGGTCAATGTCCCTGTGTTCAATCCCTAGTACTCACAAATTTAAAAAAAATAAATAAAACAAAAAATAAAGCAGAGGAAAAGCAGTTTAAGGAGTTCTAAACAGAGAAGATCATCTCAAAGACCTAATGCAGCAGATCTTAGGTTGGAGCGGTTACACAAAATGATAACTGTGAAGTCTTGAAAATAGCTCCACAAGATCACCTGTCATGTGACCTTCTAAAGGTCACACACTCAAGTTAAACATCTGCACCTCAGTGACACTCTCCCTTTGAAAGCACACTCACAATTTTAGCCAATAGTCTACTTTTTCCCCATTTCTTTCTTTAACATATGCAATTAGGGTAGACATAGTATTTAGCAGGCTCAGTACAGAATAATACAAATGATCACATTTCAGTCAAAGGCTGCAAATGGCTTAGTATTCAAACTGTGTTTGTAACTATTGAAGTAATTTATCCATAATCCCCCTGAAGATGAGCTCTCAGCTGCATACCATGAACTAGACAAAGGTTGTGCCTTACACCCTCTGAAGAATCTTATAATCATATATTCCAATAATAAATCTCTGTAGAGATGAAGCGGTTGTTTTATATAACAAGATCATATATCTTTCAGCTGGAATAAAATGAAATTTTGAAAACAAAGTTATTATATTGTTAAATGGAACATAGAAAAGACATCTCTCCTCCTTAGAATGTTTGTTATGAATTTAAACAGAAAATATTTTTATGGGAACAGCAATAATAACTTATGAACAATTCTTTTTCAACAACTTTTTTTTAATGAATCAATATTTTTGCTCACAAAGAACATTCCTCTCGCCTGATTTGTTAATGTCCTATAAAATATTTTTAGTTGAAATATTGCATCACTACTTCCATTTTGCCAAGCGAAGACCAAATCATGTTAATTTTGTGCAAACCACACATCTGTTCTTTATGGAAGATCACTATTTCTCACTTGCTAAAAATACATAGGAAAGCAAAAAAGCTTTCCCAAACTATCCAGGTACACATTTAGCCCTACTGCAGATATTTTGTGCTTCTTGAATGGAGCAAATCACCAGCCACTTTGGTACATATTCATCTTGCTGCCTACTTCTCATACAGAGGTGTTCTGTTTCTGTTGGACACATTTTCAGGAAGTGAGGTAATGCTCAGTTTTCCCCTAAGAAAGTAAGCCTGGGGCATGCTCAGAACTGGCTTGATGGGGCCATTGTTTGAAGGAGGTGGTGAGTCTTCTGATGAAACCAAGATAAGACTGGAACTCCAAGGCAATCAGTATGAATATTCGAAGTCACTGATGACTTATATAGAAGAAATAGCTGTACTGTGGTATGTGGCCTCTGGATTAATAAATCATTATTGAACCTTCAGTTCTCTCCTCTGCTTCTCTTCATCAGGCCCTTCATATAAAAGTATCCTTCTCCATTATGTCCCACATCAAAAAAGTGGGAAGGAAGGGGAATATTTCAGATCCTTCTCCATACTAGTTGCAAAACATGAACTGAATGTCCTTTGATATCTACTGCTTGAAGGCAATAAAAAATATGCAAAATGAATTAATGGAATGTCTCTGTTTAATGCCCATTTTCCATATTTTACATTTTCGGTCACAACAATTTTGCCTAAGACAGAGGTTCTCCTTCCTTCCCTGATGTCATTGTTCTCAAACAGTGAAAGGAATGAATTAACATTCCTTGGAGGGTCTTGCTATTTCTCACTTCTCAATTAAGAAACTTAGAAAGTTAGGCCGAGCATAGTGGCACACACTTATAATCCTAGCAGCCCGGGAGGCTGAGGCAGGAGGATCTGGAGTTCAGAGGGATACTGAAGAGTAACTATATTTGCATAGAGTATTCAGGTTGCTCAAATACTTTCGCTGGTTTTATCTTATTTAATCTTAACAATGGCCCTGGAAAGAGATAAAGCAAACTTCATTCATTGACATATCAAGCAGAAGAAAATGAGACTTCAGAGTTTGTAAGAACCCAGATCAGGTTCCAAGTCAGGAGACTTGCAGATGTGGGTTTAAACAATTCATCCTCTGAAGGAAAAATCCAGAGAAGTCCACCGTTTGCCGTCCCCATAGCCTGAGTCATGGCCCAAGTCACTCTCATCTTTCAATCCCACTCTTTACATTTGGACATGGTCACTTTCCCTGCCTCCTTTCCCTCCCTCACAGCACACTCTGCCGGCCTGATCTTTTTCTATTACTTATCAGCTCATCTTGCTGCCATGCTTGGATCTAACAGCCCCATTTCACTGCATGCAGAATCTATCTAAACTCCTCACTATGGCCCACAAAGTCTTCCATGATCCACCTCCTGAACACTGCCAACTTCAGCTGTTACCAGCCATATAGATCTCTCCTTTTCTAAAAATTTTTTTTTATTTAATGAATTTATTTATTTGGTACTAGTGATTGATCTCAGGGGCGCTTTACCACTGAGCTGCATCCTAGCCCTTTTTTATTTTTTTATTTTGAGACAGGGTCCCCCTAAGTTGCTTAGGGCCTCACTAAATTGCTGAGGCTGGCTTCAAACTGAACTGGGGATCCTCCTACGCCAGCCTCTTGAGTTGCTGGGATTACAGGACCCTCTCAATCTGTGAGCACAGTCAACTCAACACCCAAGAGCCCTTGCATGAGCTCTAGAACATTAGTCCCCAGCTCACCAGGCCTCCTTACCATTTAGGTCCAGGTCATGTGTCACAGCCTGGGCCTTCCTTGACTAAATCACTCCCTATTACTATATTAGCTGGTTTAATTTTTCGATAGCATAACTATTTGAGATTATCCCACTTGCTTATTTTCACTTTTTATTTTCTCCACGCTGTAGTCTCAGGAGAACAATTACATTGGAAGTCCTGTTCTCTAGTGTCTATTTTTTTTAAAGAGACAGGGTGTCTCACTACCTTGCCCAGGCTGGCCTTGAATTCCTAGGCTAAAAAGATCCTCTTGCCTCAGCCTCCTGAGTAGCTGGAATTTCAAGCACACGCCACCACACTCAGCACCCCTAGAATCCTCTATTCCCCGCATTCTTACTAATTTGCAGTTGACAACCAAAACCTTTTGAGTGAATTAATTAGTAATATATGGTGTTTAATATGTATACTGTGAATCTACCTATTATATAGGTACAAATTATGTATCTTATTAATTATTGATGGGTGATTGGATATTGCAATTTTTTGCATTATAAACCACGTGGAAACAAATACCTTTGTTCTTTTATCATTGGGCCTTTGGGCAAGGATTTCTGTAAAGTCAATAAAGATAAAGGTTTAGATTGTTTGTAAAGAAATGCATTTACTTCTCCAAGGTCAAGGGGCCACTTTTGGTGAAGGCTTTCTTGCTGTGTCACCCCATGACAGAAGACTTAGCTCAGAGAAAGAAATGGGGTTTGATACCTACTGCAAAACAAGCACCATTGGGCTGGGGATGTGGCTCAAGTGGTAGTGTGCTCACCTGGCATGCGTGCGGCCCGGGTTCGATCCTCAGCACCACATACAAACAAAGATGTTGTGTCCGCTGAAAACTAAAAAATAAATATTAAGAATTTATCTCTCTCTCACTCTCTCTTTAAAAAAAAAAACTTTCAATTCATATTTAAAGAAAAAAAAGCACCATAGATATTCTTTTAATCTTCCTTTGGTGTATCAGTGTCAAAAATGTGATTTGTTGGGGCTGGGGTTGTAGCTCAGTGGTAGAGTGCTTGCCTAGCATGTGTGAGGCACTGGGTTTGATTCTTAACACCACATATAAATAAATAAAATAAAGGTCCATGAACAATTAAAAAAAAATTTTTAAATGTGATTTGTTGTTTTTCCTAGATTTTTCCCTCTACAATTTGGACTTTCCTTCCCTTCTAATATCTCCTGTTAATACATGCAAGTAGGACTGCCTTTATCTATGGAAAATGACAGTTGTGTCAATTTTTTTTTTTTAAAGAGAGAGTGAGAGAGGAGAGAGAGAGAGAGAGAATTTTTTTTAATATTTATTTTTTAGTTCTCGGCGGACACAACATCTTTGTTGGTATGTGGTGCTGAGGATCGAACCCGGGCCGCACGCATGCCAGGCGAGCGTGCTACTGCTTGAGCCACATCCCCAGCCCCGGTGTGTCAATTTTCTGTTTCATCGTGTGATCAAAATTCCACAGTGACAATTGATAATTTGTCACATATTCCATGTGCTCAGAAGTAGGACATACTTTTTCAATACCCTGCAAAACTTAATTTGTAGACTTTCTGCTTTTTAAAAAACAAGAAATGTATACATTTTCAATAATCAGTCGAACCCTTTTATCATCATAAAATACCCTTTGTTTTTAATTTTTAAAAATGTTGTCTTGAGAAAAATAAATAAATAATCAGTCAAGACCCTCAGCTCAGTCTTGCTGGTGTTAATACGATGCCCGTTCTTCTTTATTCAAGAGAACTTAAAGCACTTGGAAAGACTCTAGTCTCAAAAATCTGATTTTTCATTCTTTTTAGAATTAACCCCCAAACTGACTGGAAAAGAAAAGATACTTGAAGAATTAACAAAGTTGACTCCATTATCTTGCCCAAGTAACTCTTCTCGTGTTCTGTAGCTTAGGAGAACACCTCAAGGGCTGGTCAATCAGGTTGAAACCTTTGAGGAAAATCCAAATTTTCATTTGAAGTATTCAAAAGAAATCGAAGCTCAATATGGCCTCCTGTTTGTCCTGCTGGGAAAGCACTCTTAGATTTCAAATTCTGAAGTCTCTTTTCATGAAAAGTGGTTTTGAAATCTTGGGGGTAATCTTTTGTGATTAGACTGACCTCACCTTTCAAGAAAGTTCTCTAGAGCGTTGTCTGGGGTTGTCTACGAGACCCAAAGGACAATGGCAAGTCCCCAATTCTCCTTCCCCTTCAGACGGGCCACCCGTCAACACTGTGTTCCTCACACAAATGGATGAATGGCCAGAGATACTCTGTTGGCCTTGGTGACACAAACATGGCTCACACTGAAAAGCTGAAGTCAAGCAAAATTCAATAAACTGTTTGCTCCTCCATGAAGCCAGTAGAAAAAAAAAAAAATATGAAGACTGAGGTTTAATGCCGAAAAGTTGGTTCCTATATTTTCTATACTGAAAATTTTTTTTAATTTCTCAAAAAGTTTTCCTCAGAAACACATAATTTTTCTGAGTGACTCAGTTCATATCACTAATAAGTAAGGACTCTGTATTCTCTTATGCTTCTTTTGTTATATCAGAGCCAAAAATGTTGTTGTTGGTTTATTTGTTCTTTTTTTTTTTTCTAAATGCGTACATTCTGTGCCAGAAGTCACTATCAAATTAAAATGATTCTAAATCATTTTGGCCTTATCTGCCATGGAAGTAAATCACCTCAAAACTGCCCTGTGACCAGAAGGGCTCATGTCCCAGCAATCCCAAGAACCCAAACCCATCCAGTGATTTTGAACTTCCCTATAGGATGTTGGGAATTTACCACCACCACCACCACCACCACCACCACCCCCCCGCTGGGAAAGAGTGAGCTGAATTGCCTGTTGGGATCCAACACTGTCTGCTCATTCCAGAGCAGCACAAAAGTTCAAAGAAATTGATCCCTTGGACATGATTCCATCCTCCATTTATAAAGAAAACCCAGAAACTGACTTTCTCTCTGCCATTGAAATTTAACTGAGCTTTGAACATCGTCTCTCATGGTCTATAGCAATCCTAGGTAATTTTTAAATACTATCCCCAAACATGAAAACTTTGACCTTACATTCTCGGGATCCTGCATTCATCATGAAGGAGTTGGACTAGATGCCCCCAAGGTTCTTTCTAGCTCTTGTCTGCTGGGGTGTGTTTATGCTCACCCACCACACGTTTGCTCAACATTTATTGTATAACGACTAGATGCAAGATATCTTGAGGAGCCAGCCACGGTGGTGCACACCTCTAATCCCAGTGACTTGGGAGACTGAGGCAGGAGGTCACAAGTTCAAAGCCAGCCTCAATGACTTAACGAGGCCCTAACAACTCAGTGAGACCTGTCTCTGAATAAAACACAAAAAGGAGTTGGGGATGTGGCTCAGTGGTCAAGTGCCCCTGGGTTCAATCCCTGGTACAAAAAAAAAAAAAAAAAAAAAATCTTCAGATATTTAAAAGGAAAAGACTTTAAGAAGCTTAGCCTAAGTGGAAATACTGAAGATTGAAATGGAGCAACTTATATTACATGCATGAGTGAATATGTCAAAATGAACCCCACTATTATGTACAACTATAATGCACTAATAAGAACTAATAAGAACATTTTCATTTTTAAAATTTCTAAGAAAAAAAAAAACAGCTTACCCTACCTGTTTCCAGGACAATTTTATTCACATATATACATAATGAGTAAAGTACATCTCTCCTAAATTTCCCAGACTTTGTTGGGTGTCAACTTTGTATTCAAACCACTGGTATTATATCACAAAATCTTAACTCTTTCACTTTTCTTGGGAAACTTCAGATTGACTTTCTAGGTAGGGAAATTACTGAGAACTTGCCAGTTGATCCTCACAAAGGCACCGGGATCCAGTGATTGCTGAGGGATTCCACACCATTGGGAATGTGGCTCTGAACCTTCAGGCTCACAGAGCTTGGAGTCTAGTGAGACAAAGGCAGTTCTAGTGGAGTGGGAGTTAGAGGCACCCTCAGAGCCAGGGGGAATCTGCTTCAGCACAGCCCACGTGGTGGTACACGCCTGAAATCCCAGTGGCTCAGGAAGCTGAGGCAGAAGGATGGTGAGTTCAAAGCCAGCCTCAGCAACTTAGTGAGGCCCTAAGCAACTTAACAAGACCCTGTCTCTAAATAAAATATAAAAAGAACTGGGGATATGGCTCAGTGGTTAACCCCTGGGTTCAATCCCCAGTACAGAGAGAGAGAGAGAGAGAGAGAGAGAATAGCAGGAGCACAGGAGGCTTGGGGTGAAACAGAACTGGAGCTGAAGTTGGAATAAACAGCCTGCCTTGCTGGCCATGTGGGGGAGGGGAGGAGAAAGAGTGAAAGTGCATTCCAAACAAAGGAAAGAACAGTTATTCAACAAATATTTGTGTTAGACACTCAAAACCCAGTGGTGCCAATATAACACCTTCTTTATGTTTATGTTCAAGGCTACGAAAGCCCAGAACAGATTATAGCATAGCTACAATTTCTCAACCCTGCTCTGTTGCCAGGTGATATTCTAAGTACTCATTATAATTCCTCACAGCAGAGGAGGGGACAGACACAGAGAGGCCACGTTGCTTACCAGGGTCACACAGCTAGTAAAGGATAGAGTTCAATTCCAACCCAGGCGGGATGGCTCTTAACCATGAAAAGAGGGTTTCTTCTTCTTTCATGCTACACAGAAGCCAGCAGTTGGAGGTGGAAATGGCGATAGATTAGAGAAAGATTTTATAAAATGTTTATTGAGTATTTAGTAGAATTTAACCAGATAAGATGGGAAGAAGTGTGCCAAGGGAAGTGAAGCTTTGGAGAGAGAGCTCTGGCCGGCACCCACCACCGTGTTGATTATAGAAACGATGCTCTTGGCCTCTGTTAGCAATGAGGCTGCAGGGCTTTGGGGACTTTATTCTAATAACAAAGAGAACCGAGTTTTAAGATCCACAAAGCTCAACTCATACTCATGGGAGACCACTGAAGCTATTGAGGGGTGAACACACTGGAGGGGCACAAGGAGTAGAGTCAGAAAGCTATTGTAGTGATGGAATAAGATGTAATGGTGGCTTCCTTCAACATGAGAGATGATAGATTTAAAATATAAATAAGTAGGAGGTAAAATAATTAGGAAGTGACACTGAAAAAGGAGGCATAGGAGAAGCCAACGTGAACGGAGAGGGTGCTGTGATCACCTGGTTCCTGTGCCCCAGGGAGGCCGCACGTCAGTGTGGGCAGAGGGAGGGAGCAGAGGCAGAGAGGAAGGCAGGGCCCACCAAAGGAGAGCTTCTGTATGAAGCTAAAGGGTAAAAACACTTCTGCCAGGCACAGTGGCACTCAGCCATAATCCCAGCAGTTTAGGAGGCTGAGGCAGGAGGATCTCGAGTTCAAAGCCAGCGTTAAAAACTTAGCTTAGGTCCCAAGCAACTCAGTGAGACCCTGTCTCTAAATAAAATATGTAAAGGGGTTGGGAATATGACTCAGTGGTTAAGGCCTCCCTGGGTTCAATCCCTGGTACCAAAAAATAAAGAAAGAAGAGTATACACTTCCTCCTGCAAGCTAAGGGATGCCACTATGGATTTTCTTTCTCTGTATAAATTGCCTAAGATTTCTTATATGCCCTTCATCTAGTTTTCCCTAAAGTCAACATTTCAAATGACCACAGTGTATTTGTCAAAACGAAGAAAACCCCATTGGTCAGCCCTACTCACTAAACTCCGGGTTTTATTCAGATTTTACAGGATTTTCAACTAATATTCTCTCTCTGTTCCAGGATGTCACCCAGGGAGGCACATATTTCATTCATCGTGTCTCTTTCGGCACCTCCTGGCTGAGATAAGTTTTCAGTCTTTCCTAGTTCTTCATGACCTTGATGGATCTGAGGAGTATTGGTCATGCATTCTGTAGACTGTCTCTGGGTTTGCCTGATGTTTTTCTCATGTTTCGACTGGAATGTTAAAGGGTTTGAGAAATGAAGATGACCCTAATAAAGTTTATTTACAAAGACCATTCTATAAACTGGGAAGGAACTAGAATGTTCTTAATTAATTACATGGTGATAATCTCCACAAGGAGATTAGAAGTGGTTTCCAAACTTTCGTCTTTGTAATTCTTTGATCTTGCTTAATTACATCCTATAGAATGCTGGACAATATATTTTTGGAAAACGAAAAATGATTTTTCTTTCAAAAGACAAGTGGCAGCCTGGTATGGTGACTCACATCTGTAATCCCAGCAATTTAGAAGGCTGAGGCAGGAGGATCACAAATTGGAGGCCAGCTTCAGCACCTTCGGGGGACCCTGTCTCAAAATAAAAAATAAAAAGGGCTGCTGGGTTATGACTCAGTGGTGCCTCTGGGTTCAATCCTCAATAAAAAAAAAAAAAAGAAGAAGAAGAAGAAGACAAATAGCAGCAAATAAATAATATATCAACAGTGGTTATTCTGGGTGATTAAAATTTGGATGATTATTGACCTCTTAGAGTTTTCTCTATTTTTAGAAATTCCAAGAATAAAAAGGGAAAGAGGTAAAAATGATCCTAGAAGGAAAGGTGGAGGGCAAGATAGCAACCAGAGAGACCAGATTAGAGACTATTGCAGGAACAAGGGTGAGAAATGCTGGGGACCCTAATTTGGGAATAGACATAGCAGATCCTAGGTGGATGGGGTCCACCGCTCTGCAGGCTGATTAGACGGCAGGCTCAGGGTTAGGGAGGTTTCCTGCTCCTAACCTAGCACCTTTGGGGGAGGGGAGATTCACAGAGCTAGGGAACTCCAATGGAAGAACAGGTGTGAAGAGAAAGGAAGGGGTTTAGTTGTAGACTCAGGAACAATGAGTCTGACGTGTTGCCTTGTCTTAAGTGGCTTCTAACGTTATGTTTTAGGTGGTTTCTTCCTAGCCTCTTCTTCGTAATTCTCTCACCACTTATTCAGGATCTCTTCCTAAAATTCCTCTTTTAGAGAGTAGGTATTCCTAAAATAACAACTGTTTGGGTTTCTCCCACTATTCCCGTTTCCGGATTCATCACCAAGAAGTACATTTGTTAGAACTCAGAACCAACATTGGTATGTGATTATTAACTCAACTACAGATTTTATTCACCTGTCACCATTTTTTTTTCTTTCCCAAGATCCAATCTCATATACCATAAGTTTCTCTAATTTCATGAGAAAAGCAGAGTGCAAAGTTCTGACCTTACCTTGGCCCTTCCCAGAAATAGGAACCGAGGACTAAATTAAACACTCAGAAGACCTTTCTTCAGTCATGATGGGAATGTGATAATGATACCAGCTCTCCCGGTCAGTGTTTTTGTAAGAATCATAAATGTAAAATATGGGTATCCTGAAATACTTTAAAAGTTAAAAAGTTGCACAGACACAGGGCTGAGTTTTTGTTAGTTGATGTTGACTGTCTTATCTTTTTTTTTTTTTTTTGGTATGGGGGATTGAACTCAGGGGCACTCAACCACTGAGCCACATCCCCACAACTATTCTGTATTTTATTTATAAAGACAGGGTCTCACTGAGTTGCTCAGTGCCTCACCATTGCTGAGGCTGACTTTGAACTCGAGATCCTCAAGTCTCAGCCTCCAGAGCCACTGGGATTAGCTACAACTCTAAGAGAACTACCCCTTGTATGATAATAGGACTATGATGTAATTGACAAGATCAGATAATCAATGTATATTTGTCTTAGAAATATCTTTTTTTTTTCTTTTAGGACTGGTTAATTCAACCAAGGGGCACTTTACCCATGAGCCACATCCCCAACCCTTTTAATTTTTTATTTTGAGACAGGGTCTCCCTAAGTTGTTTAGGGCCTAACTAAGTTGCAGAGGCTTGCCTCAAATTTGTGATCCTCCTATCTCAGCCTCCAAGTCACTGGGATTAAAGCATGTGCCACCATGCCTGGCAATAGATATATATTTTTAAAAGAACTTATATTAGGGCTGGGGATGTGGCTCAAGCGGTAGTGCGCTCGCCTGGCATGCGTGCGGCCCGGGTTCCATCCTCAGCACCACATACAAAGATGTTGTGTCCGCCGAAAACTAAAAAATAAATATTAAAATTCTCTCTCTCTCTCTCTCTCTCTCTCTCTCTCTCTCTCTCTTAAAAAAATTTATATTAAATATAGATTCAGTTACTCAGGATGAATAAGATTTGGAGATCTATTGTGCAACATGGTGACTATAGTTAATAATATTGTATTATACACTCAAAACACTCTTGAGAGAGTTGATATCACATTCTTCTTACCACCGCCTCAAAAAAATGATGTGAAGTGATTACTATGTTAATTAGGTTGATTGTGGTAATAATCTCATAATATATACCCATATCAAAACATCACATTGTAAACCTTGAAACATATACAATTTTTTTCTATTAATGGGAATTGAATCCAGTTCACACATGCTAAACAGAGTGCTATACTACTGAGCTCCAGACCCACCCCTTTTTCAATTTTTATTTTGCAACAGAGTCTCACTAATTTGTTGAGGCTGGCCTCAAACTTGCAGTACTCCTGCCTCAGCCTCCTGAGTACCTGGGAATACAGGGGTGCACTGCCATGCCAAGCAAATATATATAATTTTTAGTTATCAAGTATACCCCAATAAAGCCGGAGGGGGGAGAGAAAATAAATAAGTAAGTAGGCTATGTCTATATTTATTTTTTTATGTATATGCCCTCATATTTATGTATATATAAATCCTGGCAATTAGTTTTTTAAAAATATCGACACACACATTTATATTTATATATAAATTCTGGTAATTTACTGCAACTGATGCTGAGCTAAAGACATAACCTAGAAGGTGCTGAGTTATCCAGTCTCCTCCTTTGGTGCCCTCCCAGATCCCCTCTGAGAACCATTCCATCCTGGGAAGGAACAACAACCTGGTCTCCGCTGTCCTTCACTAAGCCAAGCACACCCACCTTTCTCCAGGGCTCCTCAGATGGCATCAAGATGTGGGTTACCAAAACCACTTAGTGAGATGCAAAGTATTATAGAGGAACAGAATAAAAGTTGCACAAAGTCCTTACCTACTTAAGCACAAACTCAGGACAGCATTCCTGAGCTGTTAGCAGATGTGACAGCAGAAGCAGCAGCAATAAGGTGGAGTCCATCAGAGGAAGACCACTTAATACTGCAGCTGACCACCATGCCAGCCTCCCGGCAAGTTCCTCCTTCCACCTTTGAAAGTGTTATGGTTTGGATGCGAGGGTCCCCCAAAGCTCACATGGGAGACAATGCATGAAGGGTCAGAGGAGAAATGTTTGGGCTGTGAGAGTCTTAACCCAATCAGTGAATTGATCACCTGATGGGATTAACTGGGTGGTAACTGGAGGCAGGTGGGCTGTGCCTGGAGGAGGTGGGCACTGATGATGTGGCTTTTGAGTACATATTTTGTATGTGGCAAGTGGAGTCTCTCTCTCTCTCTCTCTCTGCTTCCTGATCATCATGTGAACCACTTCCCTCCACCACACTCTTCTACCACGATGTTCTGCCTCATCTTGAGTCCCAAGGAGTGGAACTATTGTCTGTGGACTGAGATCTTTAAACCCATGAACCCCCAAATAAACTTTTTCTCCTCTACAATTGTTCTGGTCGGGTCTTTTAGTCACAGCAGTGATAAAGCTGACTAAAACAAGACAATATTGAAGATTTCAAGCCAAATGTATAGCCTGTGTCCTGCAAGGGTGTAAAATTCATGGCATGTCGTGTTTATGGAACAACCTCAACTCTGACTTTCTTAAACCTAATTTCTACCTATTTTTAAATCTCATAACAGATGTATTTTCATAAACTTATCTTTTTGATGATGGGCATCTTTGTGAACATCTGCATAAATCCTTTCAGGAACAAGACAAAGTAAAGTAAGTAGTGAATAAGAACAATTAAATCATCGATAAATGACATTGTATTCACTTTCTTTCCAAGGTTCAGCAGTTCATCTTCCCTAATATGTGATCGCTACAGAGTTTTCAACACCTTTCTCTGCTGGCCTCACCCTCCCCAAAACAGACATGTCCAAGTCCTCCATGAAGTGTGTGTGTACTTTCCTGCCTAAGTAACATGTTATCTCATTTAGTCCCTCCGTTGGCTCAGAAAAGTTAAAGAATGTGTCCCGGCACATTCAGATAGTAAGCCGTAGGGTCCAAATTTGAACCTTGGTCTATCTGATTAAAAAAACAATCTTACCATCTTTGCTGGACAGGGTGGTGCACACCTGTAATCCTATCAAATCAGGAGGCTGAGGCAGGAGAATTCCAAGTTCAAAGCCAGCCTGGGCAAGTCAGCAGGATCCTGTCTCAAAAAATAGAAGGGCAGAGGGGGGAGCTCAGTGGTAAAAGCACCTCTTGGTTCAATCCCAGTGACAATAACAGAAAAAAAAAAAGTCTTATGGTTTTTGCACCACTGCACCTAACTCTCCATCCCTGAGGGTTTGGCATCTAACCCGATGCCTGTTGAGCTTGTCACCCTCATCCAGTCTCACAGACACAAGAGCTGGGACATGCCTGGGAGACACTTCCTCAGCAGATCTCCTGGTCTCCTTAAATCCCGTCTCTAGTTCTCAACTTTGTCCCGTTACAGACACAGCAAAACACCTGGCCAAAATAAAATTTACACTTGACATTCTGTGGAAGAGTCAGTTAGTTCCCAAGCCCAGGATGCTTTTCAATCTGCTTCTATCAGTTTAAATTTAAGGAATGACCTTTTTTTTTTCTTACTCTAAACCTGAATATCAACACCTTCCTGAATTTTCAGATCTTTGTAGAATAGCTCTACTGGCTAATTTCTCTTACCCTCACGTACAGAGCTTAAATTAATCTCCTTTCAACTATTCTATTTCTATCAGTGAGGTAAATGAGGTAATATCTCCATTGACTCAGAATAAACATGTTAGATCCTTCTGTCATAGAGACAAAATGGGATTATAAAGTTGAACAGTCAGCCCCTGCATCAAAACTCTGCTTAGAGAAGCCATTTCGGCCACCTGCCTCCACATCAGTCAAAAATAGATTTCCAGACTATTTTTCAGTCATAAAAAGCTGTGAAGTCCAGACCCATGCTACATGAAAGAAATACGGACCCAAATCCATCAAGGGTGGCACACATGTGTGATCCTAGCAACTCAGGAGGCTGAGGCAGGAGATTCACAAGTTCAAGACCAGCCTCAACAACTTAGTGAGATTCTAGTTAACTTAGTGAGACCCTGTCTTAAAAAAAATTAAAAAGGGCTGGGGATGTGGCTTAACGGCAAAGCACCCCTGGCTTCAATCCCTGGTATCCAAAGAAAAGAAGCAAGACAGAGAAGACCACAAATTATATGAAACATCCAGAATCAATGAATCAATAGAGACCAAATGCAGTTGGGTGGTAGCCAGAGGCTGGAAAGAGGAGAATGGGAAGAAACTGTTTTTTCATGAGGAGGGGTTTTACTTTGGAATGATGGAAATATTTTGGAACTAGATAAGGGTGATAGTTGTACAACATTGTGAATGTACTAAACGACACTAAATTGTTCACTTCAAAAAGGGTGATTTCATATTATGTGAATTTCAGCTCAATAGTTTGGCTTTTGTTCTTTTTTTTAATATTTATTTTTTTTGTACTTGTAGTTGGACACAATAACTTTATTTTATTTATATGTGGTGCTGAGGATCCAACCCACGGCCTTGCATGTGCAAGGCGAGCGCTCTACCACTGAGCCATAACCCCAGCCCCTTATTTTTGTTTTTTTAATAAATAGACTTCCAACAAGTCCACTGGCAGCATCTCCCTGTTTTATTCCACCCTATCCCCTGCTGACAGATCCATCTTCCCGAAACACCACTTTCATTAGGAACCCATTATAAGCGTCAATTTACATCCAGATTCAAGTTGTCTGCCCAGATTTATTTTCCATAAATACCCCTACATGTCAGGGCTCTTCTCCTTAATGAACTACAAATGAGCACACTTGGGCTCGTCTCTCTGGCCAGCAAAGTCCACCTAAAATTCTCCCATTCATGTTAAGCCTCCTTTGGTTTGTTCTTGTTTCTCTATGCATCAGGGCACCTCCCTCCTCGGAGCTCTTTCTGCACATGTATCAGTGCTAAAGAAGGTATGCTCTCATCTAAAATACAAAATGCATACAGCCCAACAAGATTACAAGTTCCTTTTCAGCAAAATACCATGTCAGGTACATTACTGATTCTCACGCTGCCTATTTCACTTTTGGGAATATAGGAAAGACTCAATAAACACTTCATTGATTACTCATTAACGACTACTCATCCATTTCTCCCACTCTTCCTGCTCAGCTATAATATACCCTTTGTTTGGAACAATCCCCAACCAGCTGTATGACATTCACTCCCTTATTTAGCAAGAAATAGTTCCTCTAATTTCAGGGAAATTCACTATATGCCATCTAACAAAGAAGCACCATTAAGATGACCAGTCCCGGGGGGAGTGGAAACATACATTAGCCATCTTTCCTTCCTAGAAAATTCCTGAAACCACAGGGCTGTGTTGTCAGTGCTCTGTAGAAAGAACAGATCTCCAAAGGTAGAAAGTGATGGATAGCTGGGGAAGGACGCTTGGAAAACACACTTTAATACACGTCCCCTCAACCAAAAGATAAACACAACCAAAAATAACCATCAATCCAAAACACTCAATATTTTGTTCAACAAACCAACCTTGGATGGTCCTCCTTACCCTCACTTGCCCCATATATTTATTAAGCACAAAGGGGAAAAACATCACAAAGCTGAAGATTTCATGTGTGTCTAGGGTTCAGTGAAGAGGGGGCATATGGAAATCAGATAAGAACACGAGTTCAAAGAGAAAAGCTAGAACTAGGGGAGAAATGATAGTTTGCACTTGGGCCATCCCAATACTTAAGTTGTTGTGAGCCCAGTAAGAATAAAGATTGGGCCAGGCTTGGTGGCACACACCTGTAATCCCAGCCACTCGGGAGGCTGAGACAGGAGGATCCCAAGTTCAAAGCCAGCCTCAGCAAAATCGAGGCATTGGGCAATTCAGTGAGACCCACCCTGTCTCTAAATAAAATACAAAACAGGGCTGGGGATGTGGCTCAGTGGTTGAGCACCTCTAAGTTCAATCCCTAGTACGCACCCCACAAAAAAAGAATAAAGACTGGTCTGACACATCTCCTAGTTTAAAGCATCTTTCCCTTCTGAGAAGCACGAGATCAGGGCTATTTGTGCTCAGACGTATAAAACAAGATTTAAGGTGGGATGTAGGTAGGATCAAGACATAAACATATCAACACCAAATAGACACAGATTCAAACACAGTGGGAATCTGATAAAGGTTAAAATCGGCATAATAAAGAGATCCTGATGATCTTTAATATCAGACGTCTGTCATTTTCATAACATTATGATTTCATCATGGTATTTATATAATACATGCCGGTAAAGTCCATAAACTTTGTTGTTTAATATATTTACATATGTATTTTGGGGGAAATCAATGTTCTTTTCCTAATGTATTTTTTATGTTATATATTTCATGAGCAATTCCAGTTTGGCTTCAGAGCAACATTTTTTCCACCCACATGGGAAAGCCTGCCAAGCCTTCAAGGTTTTGCAATATTCTTTTGTAGTCTTCTTTTTATCAGGGAATCAAGTAAATATTAATTTTTTTTCCTAAAGAAAGAAGTATGCTTCCCTGCCAAGCACCCAAGTTACAGTGTGATATAATACGAACTATCAACAGGTTCTGTGTGTTCTCCAAGGACTTCAATAGAGATACCATGGCAGCAGTTAGCTCCAGGGAGAGGCAGACGTGCGGAATCATGGAACTGAATTTACCCCAGGGGCCTTAAGATTTTTTTCACAAAAAAATACATATTTTAAGAATCTTGCCATCTTTGTTCCTAACCAGTTCATAAGATCAATCATTTCAATTTTCACAACCTCGGATCTCTGAGATGCAATAGTTATTAGACACCCCAGAAGGCAGCTTAAGAATCCATCCTACCCTGGAACCCTTTTTCAACACAGAATGCCTAGACAACAAAAATAAATGAACAACACACACACACACACACACACACACACACACAGGTTTGAAAAGCAGAGATGATCTGATCTCAAAATTCACAACTAGGACATCACCTGTAGGCACTACTAGACATTATAAAATGCCTTTATTTCTTGAAGTTGAAATACTTTTATGAGCCACCATAGCAGTGATTTGAAGGAAAAGAAAAGGAAGGAGATTATTAAAAAGGACCATGCAAAGAATAACAGAAGAAGTTGGAAGAGTAAGATTGCTAAGAATCCTGTTCTCTAGGACACACTGGAGGCTTGCAATATCACACTCCAGTTTTATTTCTCTTCCAAACCTCTGGGTAGACTCGCATATGTAAAAATCCTGGCTCAGATGGGTGCTCCTGGGAGGTGACTATAGCTTAAATTTTAAGTCTGCTTAAACATTGAACACCAGCAACATCAAACCAGCACCATATAGGAAAAAGGAAATGAGATTCGCTGGAGAAACCACACAACCAATGCCATGTGCCACTCAACCTGCAGCACACAGAGGGGTGGATTATTCTCCCACAGTTCAGACCCACAAATCTATATCCTTCCAGTCCCTCAATTCTCTTATTAAAAGAAGCCCACTTGGATGATGGAAATATGCCTATGCATAATGATCATTCCATAACATATAATTTTAAGCCTGAAACTCATTATCAATTTAAATCACAGAGAGTCAGGAATGCAATGATAGATACGAAGGCTGGCAGAGAAATGAGGCCTCACACGAGTAACTGTGTGTGCGCCTGTGCTTGTGCAAATGCACATGCGTGTGGGTCCCACCCATGAATATGGCAGTGTTGACAAATGAGGCCAGGTGGAACACTCGCTTTCTGAGGTTCCTTGTTTAATCAGGCCACTGTGACTATTTGATCAAGCCAGAAAAGGTATCTTTATTTGCCAATGAGGAAATCAATATGAATAATGAAGTTTCGTTCAAGACACGGGGTTTCCCTACAGAAACAGCACTCGACTTAAGAAGGAAGAAAGCATTTGTCAGACCCATTTACCCATTCACTGAAAAATCCCTAGCATGCACACCCCACCAAGGAGAGTGCCAAGCAAGTATTGGGGCATCCCCCTACCAAGTAACATGGCTTGACCGACTCCTAAGAGAAGCTTCCTTGAGGATTACTGGGTGGAGATCAGTGCTCCTGTCTGGTAGTTCTAGCCATAAGACCTTGTGGAGGAATCAGTGGGCAAATTTGAGAGCAACACCATTTCTTCCCTCCATGGGAAATGATACAAAGTACTACTGACTATCCATCAATTCCTTAAAGTTGTACATTCTCCCAGGAAAAGGGAGAGCAGCAAGCATCAGTAGGAGACAGACTGACATCCCTCTGTGGGTGAAAATGGAGTCCAACCTGATAATGTTTTACATGACTTACTTTAATATGCAAATATAGGAAACCTGTTTTATTTAATGTTTCTCAGTAACGATGGGTTCATAGTATAATACCAGGGCATCCCCCTACCAAGTAATAAACTGGCAATACGTTCTTCTTGACAAGCAAAGAGAAGTGACTTGTCTTTGGACCCAGCATGAATTAATAATAAACTCCATGCAAAAAAAAAAAAAAAAAAAGTGAGGGTCAGGGTGCAGTTTAGATGTAAGGAGCCAGGCACATGCCTGCAATCCCAGTGGCTTGGGAGGCTAAAGCAGGAGAATTTCAAGTTCAAAGCCAGGTTCAGCAATTTAGCAAGGTCCTAAGCAACTTGATAGAATCCTGTCTCTAAATAAAATATAAAAAAAAAGGGGGGGGGGGGTTGGGGATGTGGCTCAGTGGCTGAATGCCCTTGGGTCTAAATCCCAGTACCAAAAACATCTTTTCTTAGAAATAAAAAATACAGGGCTGGGGATGTGGCTCAAGCGGTAGCGCGCTCTCCTGGCGTGCGTGCGGCCTGGGTTCGATCCTCAGCACCACATACAAACAAAGATGTTGTGTCCGCCGAGAACTAAGAAAAAATAAATAAATATTAAAATTCTCTCTCTCTCTCTCTCTCTCTCTCTCTCCCCCCCCCCACTCTCTCTAAAAAAAAAAAAAAAAGAAAAAGAAAGAAGAAATACAGTTGTAAAGTGCTTGCTCAGCATGCACAAGTCCTGGGTTCAATCCTCAGTGCCAAAGGGAAAAAAGTGACCTTAAGATTTCTGTTGCCCTCTTCTTGGTACAAAAGGAAAGCCTAAAACACAGTAGAAGCTGTTAGATGTTGAGATAGTCCATATTGCTGTCATGATACTTTCTGCATGAGGTCCATTTTCTACTGTGGGGGGTTTCTGTTGTGGTGGTTTTGTTTTATTCATTCATTCATTCATTCATTCATTCATATATACCAGGGAGTGATCCCAGGGATGCTCAAATCCTAAGCCACATCCCCAGCCCTTTTTTCATTTTTTGTTTTGAGACAGGGTCTTGATAATTTGTTGAGGCTGGCTTCAAACTTGCAATCCTCCTACATCAGCCCCTTGAGTGCCTGGGATTACAGACATGCACCATCATACCTGGATCTGGGTCTATTTCTTTCATGTAGCCTATATCAGGACTTCATGACTTTTTATGACTAAAAAAAAATAGTCTAGAAATCTATTTTCAACTGATGTGGCCGAAATGGCTTCTGTAAGAGATGTTTTGATGCAGGGACTGACTGTTCAGCTTTATAATTCCATTTTGTCTCTATGACAGAAGGATCTAACATGTTTATTCTGAGTCAATGGAGATATTACCTCACTTGTCTCATGATTGATAGGGTTTGTCAGGAGCTGGGGTGGGGGGCAGGATTAACTGTTCAGGTCCAGGATTCTTTTAGGGTTAAAGTAATTTTTTTTTTTTGAACTGAGTAATGAACCCAAGGGCTTCTCTACATTGCTACATCCTCAGCCCTTTTTTCTTCTTATTTTGGAACAGTATCTCACTAAATTGCTGAGGTCAACCTCCTCCTGCCTCAGCACCCTTAGTCTGAGTGATTATTGGCATGCACTACCACACCTGGTTAAGGTAAATCTCCTAAAATTCTATAGTGGATGGCTGTACATCTCTGTGAGTACATTAAAATCCACTGAATTGCACACTTCATTCTTTTACTTGTACACTTTAAATGGGTGAACTGTAAGGTATGTGAATTATATCTCTTTTTTTTTAAAGAAAGAGTGAGAGAGAGGGAGAGAGAGAGAGAATTTTAATATTTATTTTTCAGTATTTGGCAGACACAGCATCTTTGTCTGTATGTGGTGCTGAGGATCGAACCTGGGCCGCACGCATGCCAGGCGAGCGTGCTACCGCTTGAGCCACATCCCCAGCCCGTGAATTATATCTCAATGAAGTTTGAGAACCAAAACCAAGCAACCAAGACTTCTAGATTGAAAGAACTTTAAAGTACTCAGTTAATGAGTGCTTTACCACTGAACTACATCCCCATTCCTTTTTATTTTTTTATATTGAGACGGGTCTCACTAAGTTATGGAGGCTGACCTCAAACTTACTATCCTCCTGTGTCTACTTCCTAAATCACTGGGACTTACACTGCACCCAGCCCCATCAAATGAATTAAAAATATCTTCACTAATCATATTATCAGGAAATTTCTAAACCCTAAGGATACAGAGAGGATAGAAAAATCTTACGGAGATTTTCCTCCTACAGAGGATTGATTGTCACCCTGGTCAAAGATATCTCTAGCAGGAATGGACACCAGGACACAGTGGGACCATCACGGTCAAATGTTCTAAGGAAAACTCATTGCTGACGCAGAATGTTTTATCCAACAAAATAATAAAACAAATATAAATGAAGGAGAACTAAGAACATTTCCTTCCCATACATCCTTTATGAGGATGTTTCCTAAGAATGTATTTCAACAGAATGTGGATGAAAAACCAAAAGGAAGACGATATGGAGTTTAGAAAACTGCCAACTCAACTAAGTAGAACAAAGAAGTCCCAAATACCAGCTGTGGAACAGCCTTGCGGACTGCAGCAGGGCAGAAGACTCCTAGAAGGTATTCAAGGATTTTTTTTTTTTTTTTAACCAGGAAGTAGATGGAGTCGTTGGGAAATAAAAGTGACTGAATCATGAGATAAAGATGTAAGTTAGAAAAATTCTGTGTCTCAGGTCTGGAGATGTAGTTCAGTGGTAGAGCAGTTGCCCTGCATGCACAAGGCCCTGGGTTTCATACCCAGCCCTGCAAAAAATAAAAATAAAAAATGTCCTGTCTCCCTGGGTACAGTGGGATCACAAGTTCAAAGCCAGCCTCAGTAAGAGTGAGTAAGCAACCCAGTGAGACCCTGTCTCTAAGTAAAATACAAAAAAGGGCTGAGGGTGTTGCTCAGTGGTTGAGTGCCCCTGAGTTCAATCCCTAGTACGCTCTCCCAAAAAATGTCTTGTCTCATAACAGGCATCTCCCATAATAGGAAATCAATAGAAAATATCTAAAATAAAAAAGAAATACATAGCTGGGTGCCTTGGCACATGCCTGTAATTCCATTGAACAGGGAGGCTGTGGCAAGAGGACCACAAGTTCAAAGACAACCTCAGCAATTTAGTGAGACCCTAAGCAACTTAACAAGACCCTGTCTCAAAATAAAAAAATTAAAAAGGTAAAAAAAAAAAATCAAAAGGGCTGGGCATGTGGCTTAGTGGTTACACATCCCTGGGTTCAATACCTGGTACCAAAAAAAAAAAAAAAAAAAAAAGTAACAGAAAAAAAAAACTTTAAGAATTAAATGTGGTTCCCTCTAATGAACAAGATTAGTGGTTGATAAAGTTGAGGAAAGAAGCTATTAATTTGCAGTGTAAACCTTCTCTAGCATTTCATTTTTAATCAGAATTAAAACATTATTTTGAAAAAACTTTTTTTTAAGTTTAAAATCAAATATATTCACTCACTGATCACCTGATCACTTACTACCAGCCTGCAAAGTACAGTGTTCAGAAACAAAAGGAGATACAAAGCTGAATAATTTATGGTTTCCATAAGGAGCTTATAACTTTTTGGGGTGTAACTAAAATACAGTTTGGTCAATTGGAATCAACTATGGAATTTGACAAATTGACATAAACACTAAAAGAGATATTACTCCTCCCCAAAATAAGGTGCAGTGGGGATTAATTATATCTAAAAATAAGGCAAAGTTGTATACAAGAGGTGGCATTTGGATTAAATCCTAAAACGTTGGTAGGATTTTGATGGATGGAAAAAGGAAAAATTATATTCTAGCTTGTCCTAAAATACATTCCACAAAAAGACAATAATTTGTAGACATTCCTAACCCAAAGCCAATTATACCTTCCAGGAAGGAGCTGTTATTTTTGAAATACTCATCTGAAGAGGAGAAGAAATATGCAGAATATTTCATGCTAAGCTCAGACTTACCTGTACCAGAAAATATTTTCTGAGCTTGTGAGTCACTTAGTTACTTAACGAATAAAATCCTGAGAGAAACAAGATTATATTGTGTGTCAGTGACCATGAAGATTAAACTCATGAAGATTAAACTGGAACAGTTTCTGTTGACTTAAATATACTTTATGTTGACCTCTCTAATTCTGTAATAAAAATAGCAGAGCTTATTTTATGGAAAAGTTCATACTGAATCACAGTTTGAATGCTTTTTCTTTTTCTTTTTTTATTAGTGCATGTCTTCATAATTTCTAACTTGAAGTTTACTTTATTGAAGGATTAGACTTATAACTAAATCTATCACTATCTATGTCAACAAACTTGATGTAGGTATTTTATTTATTTTTTATTGTTCCTTTTTAAAAAATGAGGTGGTTTTTTTCCCTATCCAAAGTCAATTTGGAGTCAAAATAGGTTAAAGCTTAATGAGTTTTGCTATGAAGTCATTTGAAGAAAATAATAATAATTATATATATATATATACCTTTGAATTAAAAAGAATTTATTTTTGTTGCAAAATATTTTTTTAAAAATTGTTATACATTTTAGCACCAGTATGTCTTTAGCAGTTAAAAATACATCCAAATGCCATGCAATTGAAAATTTGAATACTTTAAAAGTTTAAAAGAACAAATGTAATAATTAAGATTTTTTTAATACTGTATCATAAAGTTTCATTAAAACCTCCTCTGTATTCTATTTATTCTTCCACTTTCCGTGTTTAATCTCAACAGTTTTCACATATCGACCTCATTTACTTAGGCAGAGATAAGGCTAGTGGAGGGAAAAAAGTAACTTGATGTTTCAAGTCAACAAATGCTTATTGAGTGCCTACATTGTACATGGAAGTATGCTAGGTTTTAACTCTTTTTTTTTTTTTTTTTTTTTTTTTTTTTTGGTACTGAGGACACTCTACCACTGAGCTAAATCCCCAGTTCTTTTTTAAGTTTTAGTTTGAAACAAAGTCTTATGACCTCAAACTTGGGATCCTCCTGCCTCAGCCTCCTGAGTCTCTGCCACTACAGGTGTGTGTCACTGCACCCAGCTAGGTTCTCTGGAGAAGAAAAACATAGCTTGCTACCTGGTCTTTGTTCTGAATTCTATAGAGAGAGTTCAAATGAACAAGAAATTGAAGAATAATTCGATAAGGGGATAAACACCAATGGGAGGGACAGAGACAGCAATTTATGGACTTTCAGAGAAGGGGGAGCTCAGACTGAGGTGAAGTGGAGAGAATCCCCAGCCTCTAGAGAAGATGCAGGCCTGGCACACCCAGTTCAGAGGGTGGTGTGGTGGGAGTCGCTCAGGGGTAGAGAGCGTGTGTCAAGCATGCACAAGGCCCTGGGTTCCTCCCCAGCACCACAAAAAAAGTAAAATAAAGGGTCCAGTGGGTCAAAAGAAGCAAGAAGAGGTAACAGTATGCGCACAGCTGCAGACACAGGAGGGAGAAGATGGCCCTTCCAGTTCCAGGTGACCAAACAGACAACGTCTTGGAGGAGGTGGGATATAGTTGGAAGAACTAGGAGTTGATTTGTATGCATCTTTGACATATTATGTCAGCCATAGGAAGGAATTGAACTGTGAGATGATTAACACTACAACCCTCTACAATGTGAATATTAGAAGATATTCAAGGTAGTTGTTGTGGCGCACACCTGTAATTCCAGCTACTCAGGAGGCTGAGGCAGATGGATCACAAGTTTGAGGCCAGCCTGGGAAATTTAGCAAGAAACCATCTCAAAAAAAAAAAAAATTAATGATGGGGGTGGGGCGGCTGGGAATGTTGCTCAGTGATAGAATGCCTCTGGGTTCAATCCCTAGTCCCTCAATAAAGAAAGAATGAGAGGAAAGAAGGAAGGAGGAAGGAAAGAAAAACGTATGCAACTTCCCAGATGTGAGGTGATGGAAATGTAAACTTTGAAAAAAAAAAAAAAAGTTCAATTGGGAGGTCATTAGGCTGAGATGGTCCCAGTGCCTCAGGCTCCTATGTAAACAAACCAAAACCCAATTTATGTGTAAACAGTAAAAGGAACAAGTTTCATTTAAACCAACAAGAAACCACCAACTAACCTCTAACTAGGGACTTTCCACTTTGACCAATCGAATCTATTTTCTTTGCCTTGCTTCTGAGAACTCTGCATTGTTCCCACCCACCCAACACCAGTGGAACAGAAATACTTTCTATCTGGTGATGCCCAATCGGTGCAGAGCTGAATGCATAAGTAAACTCATTAAAGCTTCAAAATGGGGGTTGGGGGTGTAGCTAGGTTGGGGGTGTACACACTTACCTAGTATGGGCAAGGCCCTGGATTCAATCCCAAGCAATGCAAAAATAACAACAATAAAGAAACTATGGTTCAGGAAAAAAAAATAGACAAGAAAGAACAAATATGAAAAAAACAAAAAAAAAAACAAGGAAAGAATCGGCGGGATTTGTGCATTGCTTGATTTGAGACAGCTCTTGCGTGCACATGTAAAAATAACTATTAACTTCCGATCTCAACATGTCTAAAACTGAGCTAAGGATCTCCCTCAGCCAACCCCGTTCTTTCTTCCAGTAAATGGTATCGTCACCCATCCAGTGTCTTGAAACAGAAACCTAGATGGAGGATGATCCCAGCCCTTCTCTCTTCCCATTGCTCAGCCCTCTCTCTCATCAATCACCAGTTTTTAATATTCCTTCACCATTTCTCAAATCACTTCTTCCAACTTTTTGCTGTTTTCCTCCAAGCCACCATGAGTTCTTGTTGGTATCACCACAAGGCTCCTAATCAGACTTCCTGCCATTCACTTCCCTGCTCCCCAATACAGTCTCAGCATAGCCAAAATTATGTTTCTAAAAAATGTTTATCCAGAATTATGTTTCTAGAAAAAATATAAACCTACCAGGTGCAGTAGAGAATGGCCTGTAATCCCCGCAGGTCAGGAGGCTGAGGTAGGAGGATCCAAAGTGTGAAGCCAGCCTCAGCAACTTAGCAAGGGCCAAAGCAACCTAGCAAGATGCTGTCTCAAAATAAAATATAGGTCTGGACCCGAGGCGGCGGCGGCGGCGGAGCGGCCTCGCTGTGCAGCCAGGAGCCCGAGGCCGGGCCTCGCGCTGAGCCGTCTGGGCGGCGAGGCCTCCTCCCGGCTGGCGGGCCGCCGTGCCCTCCATGCGGGTGTGGGCTCCGTGGAGCAGGACGGAGGCTGGTCCCGGGCCGCGGGCGGGATAGGAGGCCAACAGGCCCGCTCTCCCGCGCAGGTGGATGCGGCGCCGCGGCGATGGACGCCCTAGAGGAAGAGAGCTCCGCGCTGTCCTTCTCCTCTGCATCCGATGCAGAATTTGATGCTGTGGTTGGATATCTAGAGGACATGGTCAGGGATGACGAGTTCCAGTTATTACAGAGAAACTTCATGGACAGGTACTACCAGGAGTTTGAAGATACAGAAGAGAATAAACTCATCTACACACCCATTTTTAACGAATATATTTCTCTGGTGGAAAAATATATTGAAGAACAGCTGCTGGAGCGGATTCCTGGATTTAACAGGGCGGCTTTCACAACTACATTGCAGAAAAGGAAGGCCGGGGTCTGGACTTAAGCAGTGGCTTAGTGGTGACTTCATTGTGCAAATCATCCTCTATGCCAGCTTCCCAGAACAATCTGAGGCACTAGGTCCCATCTCCAGGCAATGAACAGGAACATTCTGGATGTCACCAGTCTGACAGACTCAGAGAGACTACAGCTAATGACAGAAGAGTCCATCTCAGAAAGACTGTTCTGCAGCCCTTGGTTTGTGTTAAGTATTGACAGGTCAGAAACAACATGACCGGTCCTTTGGACCCACTTCTCCTGACAAGCCGTTTTGTATTAGTGTTCTTCCCCTCCCCACCTAGTCACCTCTCAGGTGCTTGGGTCAGGCCCCTATGATCAGGCCCAGGTCAGCCATTCCACCTGGGAGCCCTTCCCTGGTACATGTTGGTGTGCATAACCACAACCATGAACCCTCCTCTTCCCAGCAGGCTTTGCATGAGTCCTTTGTGCACTCACTGCTCTTTTTTACATGGGACATAGTTTCAGTCCTTCACCCTCAATGGGGTTTTTGTTTGGGAGTATTTATCTAGGGAGCTACTGGAGCCAGCTGCCTGTCCTGCGATTTCTGTGTCTCCTCTGATCACAGCTTGTGCTGGCTGTGGGGTCAACCAAGAGAGATGTCCTTTACCTAAAAGCTACGTGTGGTGTGAAAGTCAACTCCCAGTCTTAACATACCTGGTCCTTGTAACACTGTCTTCTGTTGGTCCTGATATAGTCCCACTGTTTCTAGAAGTCTCTTTCAAGCATTATTTTTGAAAAATATTTTTATAGATGAATACTCAGGCAAACTTAGTGGATATGATCTTGGAACTTCCATGATTATCCACCTAAAGATCAAAGTATTATATGCTATGTGCTTTTTAGTCATTAGTGCTGTAAAGATAAAAATGCTTTTCATGTTGGTGCACCTGTTTCAGCAGCACCAGAGAATGTCTGCTGTGTGCTGGAACAGGCTGAAGCGACCCTGCGTCATGGCATGTCAGGTGTGCTGTGCATGTTGGCTTAAAACCCTTTCTGTGTAAGCCAGTTGTTTGGTTTTTTTATTAGGGTAGGTAAAGACTCTGCGATTTCTTCTTCCCGTCATAATCTCCTGCCAAGATGGTGTTCACTGGTCTAGCTCAGCATGAGGAGGAGGCAGTGGACGGCTTTACTGGTCATGTGTCAGCTTTGGTTTACTACATTGTTTTGTTTAGTACCGACCAGAGAACTTATGTGTGTCACATCCCTGGAAAGAAGGAAAAAACAGTTCAATTCCCCTGTGTACTTTTTTTATTTTACTTTTTATAGTGAAAATAAGAATCTGTACTGACTTTTCACTTATCTTCTGGTTTTAAAGGATGAGCTATAAGCTGTGTGTTTTTCTGTACTAATGTGTCATTTATTACTTTTTGTACCATGAGTAAAATTTGAGGTGTTTTGCAAGAACCATCATTCTAAAAAAATAAATAAATAAAATATAAACATGGCTGGAGATGCAGCTCTGTGATAAAGGACCCCTGGATTCAACTCTCAGTACCAGTAAATACATAAATAAATAAATAAATCATTATCAATGGAAGTATGGGAGCTATTGCTTTTTTTCTTTATCACTCTTTCCCCCTCCTCCTTTTGTTAACAAGCACTTAACAAGCACTCCAGCACCTCACAATGGAGCTTCTTGAGCAGGACTCATTATGGAATCTCATCTCTTCATGGTTATAGAGATGGATTAATTCAGGAATGGACACAGGAACCAAACAGAACTAGCTACTGGGAATCTTCTCAGGATTTCTCTGCTGGAGTGGCCGAGAAGAATCTCTTACTTTCCAAGTCACTAAATGAAGGGCTGCCCTCAGACATGTCATCCTCCTCCTCACTTCCTTCCCCATGGAGAGAACCAGGCTGCTATGGAAGAGAATGGAACAGCCTTTGGAGGCAAGCAGAGACAAAGCAGACAAATAGAGATCCCAATGTCACTCCGGTCCCCAGCCCTGGTCATTGCTGAAGTCGGTGAGACTCTTGCCCTTTCAACTTGATTACATTTTCTTCTGTTGCTTAAGCTAAAGTGGATGCCTATCACTGCAACCAAGAGTTGACAACTTGGGATAAAAGCTACAATATGCAAATTCAGAATTTTGGTAAATTGTGGGGTTTGGAATCAGACAAATCTATATTCGAATTGTAACTCTCACTAATTATCACTGAGTTAGCATAAATTACTTAACTCTTAGATTCCTTAAATCTAAAAAAATAGGAAGAAGTAACACTTTTCATAGTTTTGTGAAGATTCCTTGATATAATACATATGCTAGCTGAAGGCACCAGAAATGTCCAGGAATGATGCATTGTTGCTATTATCATTATCATTAGTGTTATGATCTAAGGGTAAAGTTTCTTTCCGGCCAAAGCAAGCCTTGATCATAGCTTAGGTATTACTATATAAAAGAAATAGATATATATGTCCCTGACAGGACGACATAATGTGGAGTCCTCTTTAGACAAACATAATCTGAACTGACCTCAGGGAATGCCACTATGCTTTTGGTTCTCATCAACCACTTCCGTGCTCTGATTCCATATTTGCCAAAATGTCTCTTGAAATGGTCCATTGGTCAACTCCTCCAAGAGAGATGAAATCCAGGGGGACAAGACTGCGGTCCCTTCCTCTGCTGCCTCTGCAAATAAATTTGAAGATTGCTCTTTCTCTTTGGCTGCCTGCCTCCAACAAAGATGATGTCCAAGGTTCCCATCCACTAGAGATGGATTGCAAACTCAGGGCATGTGTAGGCCAGATGGGTGATGAAAATGAGAGGCAGGAGGAGTGGAGGGGACTGTGGAACCCAGAAGGCATGCTCTGCCTTCTCAGCTCCAGCCATTGCCGAATGGGGAAAGGCAGACACAATATGGATACACTGCCTGCTTTTGAACAGAGCCTGGAAACATGGATGTCTAAAGAAAACAACAACATTTATAAAATAAAACTCTTTTTTAAAATATTTCAACACTAATGTAGAACAGACAAAATGTGCAAGATTCAGTTTATAGCTGTCAGCTTGGATCCAGTGCTCGGAAGCATGATAACTTCATTCGGTGACTTTCACTGGCCACATGTTTTGTCCCTAACCATCTGCCTGTCAGTCAGGGCCATGCTGACTGAGGTACTCATGTTGAACATTACATTCCTCCTCGTCAGTGAGGTTCTAGCTTTTCCCTGAATCTTGAATTACTATGGTTTCTCTTTTTGATGTTTCCATCAAAAGACATAATATATCTGCCCTCGACCTTGTCCAGGAGGATATAGTTCTGGGCAAACACAGGACAATTTAAGTTGACATCCACTGGAAACAAAGACTTCTCCTCTTGTGAAATTTTCCTTTTTCTGTTTCAAAGACACCCCCTTTTATCTGCAGAATCTAGCTTAACATACATAAGCTCTGACTCACTTTCAAATTGCTCCTCTGTCAGTAGAAATGCCTCAGAGGAAATTTAAAGAATCTAACAGTCTGGACCAACCAAATGTGCAGGTACATTTCTTCTGACTATAAATACATTAACTTCATTTATACTTAATTTATATTACCTTATTTTCCTCACTTCTATGGGGATGAACAAATATTCCTTTGAGACTCTCTATATTAACATATTCATTATAAAATATCTAGGGAAGGGCTGAAGATGTAGCTCAGTGGTAGCTCACTTGCCTATCATGTCCAAAGTCCTAAATTCAATTCTCTGTACTAAAAAATAATTATAGTATATCTAGGGAAGTATTGCATGGTGTATATGACTAATTAATAATTGTTCTTAATAATTTTAAATATCAATTTAACAATACAGGTAGGACTCCATTATCTCAAATTCCACCAATAATTACAGTAATTGGATTTGTTTAGGCATAAATCCAAAAGAACAACAAAAATGGTGAGGCCCAGTGGCCCATGCCTATAATCCCAGCAACTCAGGAGGCTCAGACAGGAGAATTGCAACTTTGAAGCCAGTCTCAGCAATTTAGTGAGTACCTAAACAGTTTAGTGTGACCCTGTCTCAAAATAAGAAATTGTAATGCTGAGTGCAGTGGTGCATGCCTATAATCCCAGTGGATTGGGAGACTGAGACAGGAGATCGCAAGTTCAAAGCCAGCCCCAGCAATTTAGCAAAGCCCTAAGCATCTTAGCAGGACCCTGTCTCAAAATAAAAGATAAAAAGGGCTGGGAATGTGGCTCAGTGGTTAAGAGCCCCTGGGTTCAATCCCTGATACCCAAAACATAAAAAAAATTAAAAATTATAAAAGTGCTGGAGTTCTTGTTCAGGGTAAAGCACCCCTGGGTTCAATCCCCAGGTTTTTTTTTTAAAGACATGGAAATAACAACTACTGATTTTTCATATTTTTTATTGGTGCATTTTAGTTGTACATAATATAACAGTATAATTTGATCAATGTTATTCCCCAATATTACCCCCTTTTCCTCCCTACCTCCTTCCCCCGGTCTCTTTCCTCTAATCTACTGATCTCCCTTACATTTTCATAAGATCTCCTCCACTTTTCTTTTCCTTTTTCCCTCTCTTGCTTCTACATATGAAAGAAAACACACCACCCTTGACTTTCTGAGTTTGGCTTATTTTGCTTCACATAATGTTCTCTAGTTGCTTCCATTTTCCCACAAATGACATAATTCCATTCTCCTCTATGGCGGAACAAAACTCCATTGTGTAATATACCACATTTTCTTTATCTATTCATTCATCCGTAATGGATACCTAGCTGGTTCCAAGGTTTGGTTATTGTGAATTGTGCTGCTATAAACATGGGTATGTCTGTATCACAGTAGTATGATGACTTTGATCCTTTAGGATAAATACTGAGAAGTGCTATGGCTGGGTCATACGGTGGTTCCGTGCCTAGCCTGTAGAGGAGTCTCCATACTGGTACATAGTGGTTGGACTAATTAACAATCCCACCAGCAGTGCAAAAGTGTTCCTTTTTCTTTACATCCTCTCCAACATTTGACAACTACTACTAAATTTGAGGAACTGAAGAACAGAAATATTAGCAGGAAATGATTTGGTAATCTCAGAAAGCAAACATCAGGGAAAGCCAAAAACTAATCAAATTATACCATAAAACTTCCAAAACTTTTGGAATTGGCTACATCAAGTAACTGTTCAATTATGTGTGAAACCAGGACTACAACCCCAGAGAAGTGGCTGAAATTGTTATTAAGAAGCAATTAAAATCCCCACCTTCCAACCCTACTCCAGGAAAACACTTGAAACTTACTCTCTGGGGAGAGTAAGGAGAGGATCTATGGCCAGAGGACACCAAGCCAAATCAAGGGCCAGAGACCATTCGAGAAATAAAGGGAATAAATGAAGGTCCTCAAAATAAAACATCAAGGCCCAGAGTCATCTTCTTCCACCCAGCTCCCAAAGTGCTATACCCAGAATTATACTCCTCAGGAAAGCAATTGGAAACTCCTTCCCTTGGAGAATGTGACCAAGCCCACGTAACAGAACTGATGGTTCATTTAGCACTCTGCACCCACAAGTTCTCCATCTACAGATTCAAACAAGAGCACATCAAAATCATTCAGGGGATGAGGGGAATTACATCTGTCCCAAAAGTGTACAGACTGGTGTACAATACAGTACAACAACCATTACACTGTACTTACATTGTGTTAGGCATCAGAAGTAATCTGGAGATTATTTACAGTATACAAAAAGATATTTACAGTATACAAAGATATGCAAAGTCATAGATAAATACTATGACCTCTTATGGAAAGGAATTGAACATATATGGGTTTGAGAATCCATGGTGGTACCCTGAAGATACCAAAGGATGACTGGGTACATAAAGTGAAGTCCTGATAAGACTCAGTCTGCAAGGTGTTGTAATACCATAATATTTTTTCCCCTCCAAACCAACCTGGAATAGGGGTGGTGGTGGGTGCCTGGAATCCCAGTGACTCTGAGGAAGAAGAATTGCAAGTTGGAGGGCAGCCTGAGCAATTTAGTGAAACCCTGTCTCAAAATAAAAAATAAAAGAGCTGGGGATGGCTGGGTTCCTGCAGCAGCACAGACCTAAAATCCTAGCAGCTCAGGAGGCTGAAGCAGGAGGATCACAAGTTCAAAGTCAGCCTTGTAAACTTAGCAAGGCCCTTAGCAACTTAGCAAAACCCTGTCTCAAAATTTAAAAACAAACAAAAAAAATTAAAGGGCTGGGGATGTAGCTCCAGTGGTAGAGTGCCCTTGGGTTAAAATCCCAGTAGCAATAAAAAAAATTGAATTTTTTTTAAAGTAAACAAACAAGAGTATATTATGTACTTGCTAATTTTTAAAAGCTGGACATGATTTTTTGTCATATTTTCCTACCATTGCATATAAGTTCTTGGTTTATGCAAGATCCAACTTCATGCCAAGAAAGACTCCAAATTCCTTCCAAATTCCATTCTCCCCCTCCCCACCCAATCCCCATTCCAGTACAAGAAATTGAACCCAGGGGCACTTCATGCTAAACTACATCCTCAGCCCTTTTAACTTTTCATTTTGAGACAGTCTTGCTAAGATGCCCAGACTGGCCTCAAACAAGTCATCCTCCTTCCTCAGCTTCCCACGTCACTGGGATTATAGGTGTCACCCAGCCAGGGTTCCACTCTTAAAGATGAACAGATAATCAAGAATCCCTAGATGTGTACCCAGGCATCTTACACAAAAGACAGAGAGGGGGAAGTATACCATGCAGGAAACAGAGACAATGAAATGGGAAAAAATCTTACCAAAGGTACCAATGACATCCTTACAGAGATAAATTAACAACAAAAATAAATAAATAAAAGAAGTTAAAACAGAGACTTTGGAAATTAAAAAATAAAATAGTAGAAATGAAAAACACTAGAAAAGACTGGAAAAATACACTGAAGAAGAACAAAAACCAGACATATAAAAGTTGGTGACCAGATCCAAATTAGAGGATTGTTTCAGCAATTTCATTATCCAAACAATAAAAGCTCAAGACCTAAAAAGCAGACAGATGTGGTGGTGTACCTGTAATCCCAGCTACTCCAGAGACTGAGACAGGAGGAGTCAGAATTTGAACATGGGGAACATAGCAAGTCTATGTTTCAAATTTTACAAAATAATAATAAGGGCTGGGGATGTATTTCAGTGGGAGAGTGCACCTGGGTTCAATCCCTAGTATCAGAGAGAGAGAGAGAGAGAGAGAGAGAGAGAGAGAGAGAGAGAGACAGAGAGAGAGACAGAGAGACAGAGAGAGAGAGACAGAGACAGAGAGACAGAGAGAGACAGAGAGACAGAGAGAGAATGGCTGACATAAAACATTTATAAAATAATTTAAAAGAACTATCCTGAACCAAAAGTCATGAATTTCTTGCTTGAATGCACCTCTGCATGCCTAGCTTTGAAAATAGCTGCACATCAAGGTATTTCACTATGAAATTACAGAACACTCACACACAAACACACAAAATGATCTTGCAATTTTCCAAAGAGAAAAAATAGATTTCACATAAAGAATCAAGGATGATCATGACGCTGGACTTGTAGAAAAATCATTGCAGAAAACAAAATACACTCAAAATTTTGCAGGAATATGGTCCCCAAGCTAGAAATCCATTGGTGAGAAAAGCATTAAGTAGGCATGGAAGATCTGGGGGTGTGGCTCTGTGGTAGAACACTTGCCTAGCATGTGTGAGGCACTGGGTTTGATCCCCTGCACTACATAAAATTTTTAAAAATAAATAAGTAAACAAAGGTATTGTGTCCATTTACAACTAAAAAATATTTTTTAAAAAAGTAGGCATGGAAGTAGAATAAAGATACTCTCAAGCACTCAAGGAGTCAGAGTAGAATCATGTTGTACTGTGCATCCTTAGGATTCCCCATTGTAATCAGCATACAGGGTGTACTTACACAATGTAAGATGGATAAGGCTGCTGCAGGTTTAATGTGGCATTTTTACAGTAAACTTTTTTTATTGGAGGGTGACTACTGGGGATTGAACTCAGGGACACTTAACCACTGACCCACATCCCCAGCCCTATTTTGTATTTTATTTAGAGACAGGGTGGGTCTCACTGAGTTGCTTTGTACCTTGCTTTTGCTGAAGCTGACTTTGAACTCTCGATCCTCCTGCCTCAGCCTCCCGAGCTGCTGGGATTAGAGGTGTGCAACACCTCGCCTGGCTATAGTAAACTTTTTTTTATAAGTACAAAGAATACACTATAAAATAATGAGAGAGCTGGGAGGTAGCTCAGTAGTAAAGAGCGCTTGTCCAGCATGTGCAAATTCCTGACCTCAATTCCCAATATCACCAAAAAAAAAAAAAAAAAAAAAACCAATAAAAAGTATAGTATAGTAAAAACATAAACTAGTAAAATAATTGTTTGTTATTATGATCAAGTTTTATGTACCATACAGAATCGTATGTGCTATGGGCTATATGATGGGTAGTGTAATGAGTTTGTTTACACTAGCATCACGGCAAACAGGTGAGTGATGTTACCTTGTTACTATGGCTATGGTATCACTAGAAAATAGAAATCACCCTCAACCCTCCTCCACCACACACACACACACACACACACACACACATTTTTCTTTGGTACTGAGTATTGAACTCATGGCCTCCCACATGGTAGGCAAGTATTCTAACACTGACCTACATACAACCTCAACGCTGCTCCCCTCATTATAATTTATGGGACCATGTTGAATACAGGGTCAGTCATTGCCTGAAACATCATCATGTAGTACATGACTGCATTGATTCATAGGAAGCAAGTGAAGGATATACTCATTCAAAATGAGAAAACAAGTTGAATAATAAGAAAACTTGGGATCTACACACACACATACACACACACACACACACACACACACACACACAAAAGGAAGCCGGTGTGATGACGTGCACCTATAATCCCAGCAACTTGGGAGGCTAAGGAAGGAGGATTTCAAGTTCAAGACCAGTCTGAGCAATACAACATGACTCTGTTTCAAAAATAAATGTTTTTAAAAAGGGATCGGAATGCTGCTCATTAATAAAGCACTTGCCTGGCATGCACAAAGCCCTGGGTTCAATCCCTAATACCACAAAAGAAGATAAGGGAATCCCAAAAAGATGGTTGAAGGGAACAATCTTAAGTAGGAAAGGAAAAACATAGATAATACTTTATCCATTTCATTCCATAATTATATATAAATGATTGGATGATTAGGGGGTTAACCCAGGGGTGCTCTACCACTAAGCTCCATCCCCACCCCAGTTTATATTTATTTTCAGACAACGTCTTATTAATTTGCCTGAAATGGCCTTGAACTTGTTATCCTCCTGCCTCAGCCTCCCAAGTCACTGGGGAGTCACTAGGATTATAGACTGTACCACCACATCCAGCCCATCAAGCTCTTTTCAAAGGTCAAAATTACAACAATTTAAAGAGCTTAATCGGCTTTATTTTGCATTCTAGAATCAGTTCATAACATATAATAAGTGTCCTAAGGAATGATGGAGAAGAGGCTGGTTTTATAGGCAGAAAAATTCTGAAGAAAGCAGAAATTAAGATGGATTGGGAGTAGGGCACACACTCCTGTAGTCACAGCCCTGAGGTGGGAGGCTCAGGTGGGAGGATCACTTGAGTCCAGGATTTTGAGGCCAGCTGGGCAATACAGCAAGACCCCAAGTCAGGAAGAAAAAAAAAAAAAAAATATATATATATATATATATGGACTGGTGATTTCAAAGTTATTTTCCTTATAAGGTAGGCACAGAGAGACAGAACAATAGAAAAACAACTAATTGATTAGCCTTAGCCTCAGGATACTTCAGGTTATCTTCTTGTGAAAGGATTAAAGCAGAGGGAACTTCATTATCACAGCAATTGAAACTGGCCTGTTTGGGAAATGTTCTGTTATCTCTCTAGTCCTGATTTCTCGGAAGGTCAGATAAACAGCTTAGTTTCAGTTTGGTAACGTGGAACTTTAGTGTGAATGATTCCATTTTTACTTTGTGCCTGTTCTATTGGGGCCTAGTACAGGAGCTTAGTGGAAAACAATGGTCTCATGTAATTCTTATTTAACATCTTTTAACTTTCAACTTTCACTATTTGTTCATGTGCAAATTCCTATCTTCAATTCAGTCACTAATCGTTTCTGGCAATAGAACAGATATTAAGCAATGTTTGGGCTTTTTTTTTTTTTTAATGAATAAGCAAATAAATGAAAAAGAACTTACTCTCATTCATCATGAAATTTAAAATAGAATATTTTCCCCTTCCTACAGGGTCTCGAATACACTCATTATTATCTGATATTCCATTCAGCTTCCAATGTCTTTCTTACATTCATCTTATTATTACACATTCATGAAAAATCGTGCTTTAAATATCCTTAGTATATCATCATTGTCTCTGGAAGAAAAAAAAAGATCCCTTTAAGAAATGATTAACATGGCTGAAGGTGTAGCTCAGTAGTAGAGCATTTGCCTAGCTCGACTGCCCTGGATTCATTCCTCAGCAGCACATAAAACAAGAAGCTATGCATGGTGGCACAAACCCGTAATCCCAGTAACTTGGGAGGCTGAAAGTTCAAGGCCAGCCTCAGCAATTTAGGGAGTAAGACCCTGTCTCAAAATTAAAAACTAAAAAAAAAAAAATCTGGGGATATAGTTCAGTGGTAAACTGCTCCTGAATTCAGTCTCCAGTACCAAAAATTTTAAAAAGAAGGAGAAGGAGAAGGAGAAGGAGAAGAAGAAAAGAAAGAAAAAAGAATTCAACCTTATGCCTAGCCCCGGAGTAAGCATTTAATAACAGTAGCTTAGGCTGGGGGTGTGAGGCAGAGGGAATGTGCATTCCTAGCGTGTACAAGACCTTGGGTTCAATTTCTAGCACCAAAAATACATACAAAAAAAGAAAGAAAAAAGATACTAACAATTTCTAATATAAGAATACCAGTTTCTTCTATTCTTGGGGAAAGGATTTAGAAGTGACTTTTTTTTTTTTTTTTTTTTTGGCTGGTACTGGGGTTAGAACCCAGGCCTCAAACATGTCAAGCAATAGCTCTACCACTGAGAGAGAAGATGGGAGGGGAGGGGAGGGAGGATAGTAGAGGATAGGAAAGGTAGCAGAATACAACAGTCACTAATATGGCATTATGTAAAAATGTGGATGTGTAACCGATGTGATTCTGCAATCTGTATTGGGGGTAAAAATGGGAGTTCATAACCCACTTGAATCTAATGTATGAAATATGATATGTCAAGAGCTTTGTAATGTTTTGAACAACCAATAAAAAAAAGAAAAAAAAAGCAATAGCTCTACCACTGAGCTACACCCCAGCCCTCATAATAGAAATTTAAAAGAAAGACAAGTCAGCTTTACTTATGCTGGTTTGCCACATCAGTCTGAGAGACTCTGCCCTACAGTCTGACCTCAGCAGGGAGTAGATTGTGTAGGGCGGAGGGGAACTGAGGACTGGAGAGACAAACTAGGTGCACTGTGACTATCCCCACCCCAGGTCCCCTTGCATAGTTTCTTCAGTTGGATTGGAATGCTATAAATTTCTAGAACACCAGACACACCCAAGTTCCAATGCAAGTACAAAAACATATTCCATCGCCAAACCCAAATTATTTTTGTATCATCTACCATTTGAGATTATGCCTGTTCTTCTCTTTTCCTTCTGAGCAGATAAGCAAGAGTCAACTGTGTGGTCATTAACTAGGAAAAAGAAAATGGGATTAATGGGTTTACAAGAAATGTCGCAGGGTCACAATGGACTAGTAAACAGAAGAACTCTGTTAGGTATCACATCCCCAGCTCAATCAGTGATTTATGCAAGAGCGTGAGTAACTGCTTACCTCAATTTCACTGCTAGGTAAGAACAACATGTCCTTCCTCTTTCCTAGCATGCTGTGGAAACTAAAAAGATAACATCTTAAAATACTTAAATACTTGGAAAACATGATACCATAGAAACAGGATATTATCACCTTACTCCAGCATAGCATATATTTTCTTCATACACAATACAAACAAAATTCTTCCATAATAAATGTCAAAATTTGAAAAGCCAAGGAATTCCTATCAGCTATGTGAGTAAATCTCTTATTAAGAGCTGTAGAGAATATAAAATATAACCTTCTCCTATGTGCATTTATTTGATTTCAAGAAACATTGCACATATTCAAGTAAAAGGAAGAGTTTGACCCAAACTTTATTTACAAGGTGAAGCAAAGGAATAGATTTGTGCTCAGGGTTCCCTAGTCCCTGGGTTCAATCTCCAACAACAATGACAAGAACACTTTCTTCCCTGGTCTTTTGTCAAAAACTTAAATCAAGTATTATAACAAAGTCTTTAAAAAAAAAAAAATATATATATATATATATACACACACACACACACACACACACACACACACACATTCTGTTGCCATTTCCCAAACAGAATCATCTATTTCTCACTGTTGTTGATGGACCTTTATTTTATTTATTTTTATGCAGTGCTGAGAATCAAACCTAGTGCCTCACACATGCTAGGAAAGTGCTCTACCATTGAGCTACAACCCCAGCCCTATAACTAAGTCTTTACAAATGATATATAAATATTCCCTGAAGTTTGGAGGAAAGAGAAAAGCATAATTTTAAGGTTTCTTTTTTAATTCTAACTTCATTTTGAAATATCAAAATTAATGCTGTCTTTAAAAGATTGAAGCTACATCTGAAGCCCTTTCTATTTCATTTTGGGACAGGGCCTCGCTAAGTTGCTCATATTGGCCTTGAACTTTCACTCCTCAGCCTCAGCCTTGGAAGTTGCTGGAATGATGGCCCTGGGCCACCATGTCTGGCTGTGCAGAAGGGTTTTAATTTGAAGTCATCCCATTTATTGATTCTTAGTTTTATTTCTTGAGCTTTAGTCTTATTAAGGAAGTTAGTGTCGGCACAATATGTTAAATGTTAACCATATGTTTTCTTCTAGCAATTGCAATATTTCTGGTATAATTCTGGTCTCTGATCCACTTTGAGTTGCTTTTGGTGCAGCGTAAGAGATAGGGATTTAGTGTCATTCTTCTACATATGAATATCCAGTTTTCCCTGCACCATTTGTTCCCAACACCAGCTCTTTTCTCCAATGTATACTTTTAGCACCTTTGTCAAGGATCAGGTGACTGACTGTCCATGTGGGTTTGTCTCTGTTTCTATTCCATTGGTTTTCATGTATTCAAAAGAACTAAAATCAGCAAACTATAGTAATACAAGCATATCAATGTTTGTAGCAGCACAATTCACAATACACAAGTTATAGAACCAGCCTAGGTGTCTCTCAACAGATGAAGGCATAAAGAAAATGTGGGATAGCTGGGTGTGATGGCACAAACCTGTAGTCCCAGCTACTCAGGAGTCTGAGGCAGGAGGATTGCAAGTTCCAGAGCAGCCTCAGCAACATACTGAAACCTTGTCTTAAATTTAAAAATGGGCTGGGAATGTGGTCCAGTGCTAGCCTGCCGTGGTGGCAGGGGCGGGGTGGGGTGGGGGATCAAATGATTTTTTTTTTTTTTTTTTGGACCAGGGATTGAATCCAGAGATGCTCAACCACCAAGCCACATCCCTGCCCTTTTTTATTTTTTTATTTTGAGACAGGGTCTCACTAAATTGCTTAAGACCATGCTAAGTCACTAATGCTGGCCTCAGACTTGGAATCTTCCTGCCTCGGCCTCTCGAGTTGCTGGGGCATGTGTCACCATGCCCACCTATGACTCATAATAAGTTATTATTGTCCTAAATGTTATTTGTATTGGCCAGAATTCTCCAAAGAAATTCAACCAACATTTAGAATGTATAAATACAGAGAGATACAGAGACAGAAGAAGAGGAATTTGTGTTGAGGAATTGGTTCAGGTGATGGTGAGGTGAACAATCTGAAATCTGGAGGGAAGGCCCGCAGGCCAGCAAGACCCAGAAAAGGCTCAGGCTGAAGCTCAAGTCCAAAGGCATCTGGAGACAGAATTCCCTCTTCCAGGAGGAACCACAGTGTTTCCTCATGAAGATCTCCAACTGATGGGATGAGGCCCACTCACATTGTGAAGGGGAATCTGCTTTACTTAGAGTCTACTGATTTAAACATTAATCACATCTAAAAAAAATTATCCTCACACCAACATCCAGACACATGGGCTTATATTCTGAGTACCATGGCTGGCCACGTTGACATGCTCACAACCTTTCTAATACTAAATGCTTTTCTTACTGAGAATAAACTATGAGCTGGCTGCACACTGTTGCCATTTCCCAAACAGAATCATTTATTTCTCACTGTCCTCTGATCGATGTATTAGTATCCACAGATAAGCAAACCAAGAAAAGATGTTCAGCACCTTCCCAAGACCAAGAACAAATAGATTGGGGGAAGTTGAGACTGATTCAAACTCTCATCTTATTGATTCTCAAGTCTATCATGCTTCATTGATTCAGAGTTCATGCACATGAGCTTAAAGGACTTTGAAGGAAGGCCAGGCCGTGGTGGCGCACACCTGTGATCCCAGCGGCTCAGGAGGCTGAGGCAGGAGGATCACAAGTTCAAAGCCAGCCTCAGCAAAATCGAGGTGCTAAGCAACTCAGTGAGACCCTGTCTCTAAACAAAATGAAAAATAGGGCTGGGGATGTGGCTCAGTGGTTGAGTGCCCCTGAGTTCAATTCCCAGTACCTCCCCCTCTCAAAAAAAAAAAAAAGGACTATGAAGGAAGGAGTTTGTTCAATAGGACTCTTCATAGTAAGATGACTTAAGGCCCAGTCTTTTTTTTTTTAATTCTTTTTTTATAGAGAGAGAGAGAGAAAAAGAGAGAGAGAGAGAGAGAGAGAGAGAGAGAGAGAGAGAGAGAATTTTTTAATTTTTTTTTTTTTTTTTTAGTTTTCAGCGGACACAACATCTTTGTTTGTATGTGGTGCTGAGGATCGAACCCGGGCTGCACACATGCCAGGCGAAGGGCCCAGTCTTTTTAATTCTTATTTTAAGACATGATTTTGTTTAGTTGCTAAGGCTGGCCCCAAACTCAGAATCTCCCTGTCTTAGCTTCCCCCGTTGCTGGAAATTACAGGTGTGTGACACCACATCCCACCCAAACAAAAATATTAAATCTTAACAAATGTTAAACCAGACGTGGTGGCGTATACTTGCAACACCAGCTCTCTGGAGACTGAGGCAGGAAGAAGTTCAGGCCAGACTCAAAATTTACCAAGATCCTGTCTCAAGATAAAAAATAAAAAGTGCTGGGCCTATAGCTCAGTGGTAGAGCACTCTGGGTTCATTCCCTGGTACAGCAGCAACAACAACAGCAATAATAATAAGTTGAATTTTAAAATAGAAAGGGCCAGGGCTGGGATGTAGCTCAGTGGCCAAGCACTTGCCTTGCTTATACAAAGCTCTGGGTTTGACCCCAGTTCTCAAAAAGAAAAGAGACAAAAAAAGACCCCAACTAAAAAAAAAAAATTAGAAAGGACCAGGGATGTAGCTCAGTGTTAAAGGGCCCCTGGGTTCAACCCGCAGATCACACACACACACACACACACACACACACACACAAATTGACCTGATGTTTCTCCATCCTTACTTGTTCACATAATGTTTTCTTTTCAGAGCCTCTGAAAAACCTCCCTAACTGCTCTGTTTCCCTCTGCATATAGGTATGCACAGGTCTCCTCTTATTCTGTACTAAACCTAAACTACAAAGGTATTTCTCAAGTAGAACCTTCCTCATTCTGTCCAATTTCTTACGCTCTGCCTCTGCCCCCTCGCTTCCCACTCTCCTTCTGCTCCATTCCTTCCAGAGGATCCAACACTCACAAGTGGAGGCTAAATGCAGACACATGGACCCTCCGCTCAGTTGCCCTTCTGTACTATCTTGGTACCAACTGGCACTGTTGACACTTTGGTTTGGGGTGGGGGTTTGGTTGGCATTTGGTGGGGTTTTTGTTTTTGTTTTTTGTTTTGTTTTGTTTCTGTTTTTGTTTTGGTACCAGGGATTGAACCCAGAGGCACTTAACCACTGAACCACATGCACAGAGTTTTGCCAAGTTGCATAGGGCCTGACTCATTTGTTGAAGCTGTCTTTGAACTTGTGATCTTTGTGAACTTGCCTCAGCCTCCCACACTGCTGGGATTACAGGAGCGCATCACTTTGCCCCACAATACTGTTTTTTGAGACACTTCCTTCCATGGCTGCCACAAGGACCCTGTGCCGCTCCCTCTGTGACCACTCATTTTCTGCTTCCTTCAACCTTGGCCTTCTGTTCCCCCTCCCCCCGCCCCAGAATGTTTCTCTTCATCCTCTACACTGGGGTTCAGCAAATGTTCTGGAAAGTTCCAAGTGGTATATATTTTAGACTTTTGGAGCCAGGGGTTCTCGGCCATAAGCAATCAACTCCACTGTCTCTCAAAAGCAGTATGGATGATAATGAAAGAATGAAGAGTAGCCATGTGCCCATAAAACCTTATTTATGGATGGTAAATTTGAATTTCATATAATGTTCATGTGTTACAAAGTATTCTTTTTAAAAAAATCCTCAACCATTTAAACATCTAACCTCCTCCCCAAGAGCCTTCTTTAAGCTCTCAATAATTAAAATGACATATTCTCCCTGTAAGTAAATACATCTGATCAATCCAACTAGCAACTGTCATTATGACTTGCCTGGCTTTCTCTATTTTTGCCTGAACTCCAAGAAAGGTTTAAGTATTTTACAGGTTTTACATTCTTTACATGTATACTTCCTTCCATAAGAGGCTGCAAAACCCTTAAGAACAGAAACATCATCAGGCATTGAGGGCATGTGCCTATAATCCCAGCAACTCAGGAGGCTGAGGCAGGTGGATTGCAAGTTTAGGTGTCAGCAACTTAGTGAGGCCCTAATCACTAAGGATGAAATTCTAGATCAAAATAAACAATAAAATGGGCACCACTGGGTTTAATCCCTAATAACTAACACACACACACACACACACACACACACACACACACACACACACACCTGAAACAATGTCTTGAATGTATTCATTCCCCATGGTGCCTTGCAGATTGTAGGTGTTCAATAAGTGCTGGCTTGTGATACAATGTTAACATTTTTAAAATATGTTCTAAAATGTTACCGTATCAAATTAAACTTGGCTCTCTTACAATACACTGAATGAATAAAGGAGTGATGCAGGCTTCACTGCCAACTCCATATCAGGCACTGACTAAAGATTCGTATACACTGATGCATTATTTCAACTAACTCTCATGGCCCTTCTTGCAACCTCCATAGTGTATGTTGGCCCAATTTTTCCAAAGAGGAAATTGAGGTTCAAAGGCCATCAAATTCCCCTTGTCATCCAGATCTTCCAACTTCAAACCCTTTCCTTCCACATTTGCTTCAGTTCAGAAAGAACAAGTCTCTGCTAATAATCATAATTACCACCAACCCTTTATGAACCAGATAGCTAGAGATAAAGAGAATGGAACCAAGTGTAAAGTTCACAAATGCCAGCATCTCTGCCAGAACCATGTCCATTCTTGACCTCTCTCTCTCTCTCTCTCTCTCTCTCTCTCTCTCTCTCTCTCTCTCTCTCTGTTCTTTGTTGTTGTTGTTTTCTTTGTGTGTGTCAGGGATTGAACTCAAGGGCACTTATCCACTGAGTCATATCCCCAACTCTTTTTTTTTTATTATTTTTTATTTTGAGACAGGGTCTCACTAGGTTGCTTACAGCCTTGCAAAGTTGCTGAAGCTGGTTTCAAACCTGCAGTCCTCCTGCCTCAGCCTCCTGAGCTGTTGGGATTACAGGTGTGCACCACCACACCTGGGCTCTCTTTGTTCTTAATCCTCAATATTCAATCCATCACCAACCCTCAATCCCCACATTTGTCCACTTACCTCCTTTTCTGTTAAATCATCTCAAAATACCAATTAGTCTCCCCATTCCAACTCTTGCCTCCCTTCAGTTCACTCTTCACTTTTCTAAAACACAAATGTACTCATATGACACTTCTGCTTCAACCTTTCAAAGATGACCTTATGCCCTTGGAGGGAATCTTCATGCCCTTAAAGCAATATACACAGCCCTCTATCATTGGCACCTTTCCTGGACCAGCCTCACCTTACTCCACGTGTGCCTTCCTGCTCTGGGCCCCATTTTTTTCCAGTTGCTCCATCAAGTAATATGCCCTGGAATCTTCTAAGGAGATTTTTCTTTTCTCTTTTTTGTTACCAGGAATTGAACCCAGGTGTGCTTAGCTACTAAGGCACAGCCCAGCTCTTTTTATTATTATTATTATTTTCATTTTGAGACAGGGTCTCACTATGTTGCTGAGGCTAGCCTTGAACTTGTGATCCTCCTGCCTCAGCCAAGTTGTTGGAATTACAGGTGTGCGCCACAGCACCTGGTTTCTAGAGATTTCTGTTGCTGTGTTCAGCAACTGTGAAGAAAGACTCAGATGTGAATCCAGGAGGTGCCAGGCCACAGAGCCCTCTGCTTAGAATTCTTTTCCTCTTCCTCTTAACCTGAATAGTTCTCACTCTTTGCTCCTGTTTGACTGTGTCTCCCAAAAGTCATGTTTTAGAGGCTCAGTCTCCAAATTCATATGTTAATGATATTTAGTTTAGATATGGAGCCTTTGGGAGGTCATTGGGATTAGAGGAAGTCATAAGGATGGGGTCCCCATGATGGCATTTAGAGGCTTTATGCTAAGAGGAAAAAGCTGAGCATAGTGGGAAAGGCCTGTAATCACAGCAACTTGGGAAGCTGAGGCAGGAGGATCACAAGTTGGTGGCCAGAGTCCAGGAAACTTAGTGAGACCCTAAGCAACTTAATGAGACCCTGCCTCAAAACAAAAAATTTTAAAAAAGGACTAGGGATGTGGGTTAATGGTAAAGCACCCCTTGGTTTGGTTTCTAGTACCTGGAAGAAGGAAGAAGAAAAGGAGGAGGAGGAAGAAGAGTAGAAAAAGGAGGAGAACAGAGACTTGAGCTTTCATGCTTGCTGTGTCTTGTGACCACCTCGGCCATGCTATTATGAAGGCCTCCGCAGATGCCCAGCAGAAGCCAGTCCCGTGCTTTTGGACTCCCAGCCTCCATAATCATGAGCCAAATAAACTTCTTTATAAATTACTCAGGGGCTGGGGATGTGGCTCAAGCGGTAGCGCGCTCGCCTGGCATGCGTGCGGCCCGGGTTCGATCCTCAGCACCACATACCAACAAAGATGTTGTGTCCGCCGAGAACTAAAAAATAAATATTAAAATTCTCTCTCTCTCTCTCTCAAAAAAAATTAAAAAAAAAAATTACTCAGTCCCAGTGTTTTGTTAGAGTAACAGGAAATGTACTAAGACATTCTTCAAGGCTCATCTTTTGAATAAATGAATGCATGACTTCCTTCTCTCTTCCACTCATAAAACATCATTCTGTAGTGGGAATTTCTTCCTTTATATTCTTTTTCCTCTCTACATCTATCCTTGATACATTTTTTATTAGTCAACTTTTTGTCACTGTGACAAAACACTTGAGAATCAAGTGAAAGATTTCTTTTAGCTTACGGTTTCCGATTTTAGTCCATGGTTGTTTGACCCCCATTGTTTGGGCCTGTGATGGGGCAGGACATCATGACAGGTAACACATGGTAAAGAAAAACTGATCAGCTCATGGCAACCAAAAAGCAAAGGGAGAGAGAGGAAGAGGCCAGGGTCCCAATATCCCCCTCAGGGACATGATCCCAATGAACCTCGTTCCTTCCACTAGGCCTCCCCTCTTAAGGGTTTTAGCTCCCAGTAGCACCTTAGACTGGCAACCTATCTTTAGCATATGGGTGGGCTTCAGGAGGGCTTTTAAGAGATGGATGCAGGAGGATCCCAAGTTCAAGGCCAGCCTCAGCAACTTAGCAAGACCCTGTCCCAAAGTAAAATAAGTTGGGGGTGTAGCACAGTGGAAGAGGGCTTGCCTCATGTGCATGAAGCCCTGGGTTCAATCCCTAGTACAGAAAAACAAAAACAAAGTTTGTGTTTTTTTTAATCCAAACCATAACACCCATTTTACAAAGAAATCTTCTAACTCTACACATTTATTCACCTAATTGGTAATCTGACCTCCCAAAGTATAGACTAGCTGCTGAAGGGGCTGCTCAGAGTCCATGTTCCCAAGTGACGAGATGGTGCATATTAAAAAGATCTGGAAAAGAAATTTTCTGGGGGCTGGGGATGTGGCTCAAGTGGTAGCGCGCTTGCCTGGCATGCGTGCGGCCCGGGTTCGATCCTCAGCACCACATACAAACAAAGATGTTGTGTCCGCCGAGAACTAAAAAAAAAAATAAAAAATAAAAAATAATTTAAAAAAAAAGAAAATTTCTGTATTTATAGCTCAATGGGCAACATAACCAGTCTATCAACCAACTGACCATATTCTTCACCTAGAATACTCCCTCATGACTTTCCCACAACTCCCAACACCAACAATCCCCCAACTTCCTTCCAGCATACGAGGGGTCCAGGTCGCACAGGAGGACCCTCACCTGTACCAGACACAGAGATGTACCAGTCAACCTCCCATCAAGGCAGAACTTCCTGCCCAGACACAGGAATCAGCAGACTGACTGGACCTTCCTTCAGAGATGACCTTGGCCCTTCCCAAGAAAGGCCACGTGCTGACTCAGAGAGGCAAGGCTGGAGACTCAGTCCTTTCAAGGATGTCCTTATGCCCTTGTCCTTATGTCCTTATGTTCCTTTCTGCATCGGCCTACCACCCATTCGACAGCACCATTGACAAAACGGGTCCACTGGGCGAGAGATCGGGCAAAACAAGGGTCAGGTAATCGACCTCCCCTTTCACGAGGTGTGTAAGAACATGTTAGGCAGATGCCTTACACACACTCAAGGAGAGTCAGAACTATTGCCATGTAAAAGAAGGGCCACAGAAACAGGACTTTTAATAGATCCACGTTGTCCCAGCAAGCGCACAGTGCTTAAAACGTCAAAACCAGCTGACAGCTCAGGATTCATCCCGAGAGCTTTCCATATTCCTATTTTCATTCACAATATCTCACTGGTACATCATGCTTGTATTTGTTCTCCAGGGCTGCCATAACACAGAACCACAAACTGAGTCACTTAACACAGTACCACAATCTGAGTCACTTAACACAGTACCACAAACTGAATCACTTCACACAGTACCACAAACTGAGTCACTTAACACAGTATCACAAAGTGAGTCACTTAACACAGTACCACAAACTGAGTCACTTAAAACAGCAAAAATTCAGTCTCTCAGTTGTAAAAGCTAGAAATCCATAATCGTGGTGTTCTCTCTCCACAGGCTCTGGGGGAGAAAACTTCCTTAACTCTTTCTAGTTTCTAGTGGTTGCCAGCAATCTCCAGTGTTCCTTGGTTTGCAGCTGTACCATCCTGTCATCACATGGTAGCTGTCATCAGCTCTTGGTATCTGCTTCCACCTGGTATCTACTGTGTATTTGCTCATCCTCATAATATGGCACCACTCATAATGCATTTAGCACCCCACACTCACACTCCAGGTATGATCTCATCCTAACTTGATTATATATCTACAAGGCCCTATTTTCAAATAAGATCACATTCACAGGTATCAGAAGTTAGGAATTAAACTTTTTTTTCTTAATGGTACTGTGAATGGAACCCAGGGCTTTGTGCATGCTAGGCAAGCACTCTTCAACTGAACTACATCCTCCGCCCTTTTTTAATTTTTATATTAAAACAGCATCTCAATATGTTACCTAGACAATCCTCAAACTTACAATCCCCCTGCCTCAGCCTCCTGAATAGCTGGGATTATAGATGTGTGTTACTGCACCTGACTAAATATGTCTTTTTGAGGGACACAATTCAACCCATAACAATACCACACTGAAATTGTTTGATACATTCCCTTATTCCCTATTAACTGACACTGTTGATAAGAGATTCAAGGAACTGCCCATGCATATATTCACACACACACACACACACACACACACACACACACACACACACACATTTTGCCACACACCTAAAAGACTAACCAATTAGAGTTATCATGAGAGAGGGGCTAATTTTCCTTTTTGTTTGTTTGTTTTTTGGTTTTTGTTGCTGCTGCTGCTGCTGCTAAAGATTCAGCCCAGGGATCCCGTAGCACTGAGCTACATTTCTAATTCTTTTTATTTTTTACTTTGAGACAAGGTATCACTAAGTTGCTGAGGCTGGCCTCAAACCTGTGCTCCTCCTGCCTCAGCCTCCTGAGTCACTAGAAACAGGCATACACCACTAGGACCAGCTAGGAGAGGCTGATTTTCAAAAAATTCTGACCTTAGTGTTTTAATATTAATAGTCATGTAATCTGAGATGGTATAGTAACTTCAAATTTAAAATCCCATCCATGAGGCTAGGAGCGTAGCTCAGTGGTAGAGCACATGCTCAGCATGCAGCAGTCCTGGGTTCAATTCCAGTGCCAAAAGGAAGGCAGGCAGACAGGACGAAAATTGAAAAAGAATCATCCCATGACATTTTCTTGAAATTCATCATGCCTATAGTTACAACCCATTAAACCTACTCGTCTGACCATGGTATAAATAAGTCAAGGAACTGACTTGAGGACATGTTGAAAAGTCTTTTACACACCCCACGACTGTTGATTTCTAAGCTTTCTAGTACAATATAAAATTTCTTCCACACATAAAGGAACTCAGTTCATCATTAAGGCTGGTATGCAAGCGGCATTTCCAGTCGTGTGGCAGAGTTCCACTGATCATCTCTGTCAGTTTCCTGCTTGGCCGGGTCAGGGGTGTGGTGTCAGGCCACAGAGTAAAGTTGACTGGCCCATGCGTGACCTCATCTGCTCTCAGCTGAGCTGTTTGGTCATGAATTAAGTTTGTTCTCAGGGTTACATGCAAAACTGATTCTCACTTGAAAGCACTCTCAGTGTATAACTCAAGTGACATTTCCTTCAAAGCACATCATTGTGAACATGTTATCGAGAGCTATGTTTTGAAGCATTCCCTGACGGTAAGTCAGGTCGTTGGCTTTCTATGCAGCTCCCATCAAGCCACGGCATGTTTTGCATTTCTTTAAGAGGAAAACCCATTCAGATGTCCCGGCATTCGATACGACATGGTGACAGAATACTGTTATAGTCTGAAGGTGAACCTTATCCTTCCCCTTGGACATGTTTTCCAGAGTCTTTATTATTTCTTCCTAATCGAAAAGAGTGGATGTGATATAAGATGAAGAATATCTAAAAGGAACAACTGATTATTTTGATTATAGCAGAGCTAATCAATAAGTGCAAAAGAGGAATTTGCAATAGTACTTACTGTATCTCCTTGAATTTTTCTTTATTTTGCTTTCTTTCTTTCTTTCCTTTCTTTCTTTTAATCACTGACAACTCTGGATATAGTTCACAGCTGGAAACTATGCATGAGCTGATATTATGGGAAAGATATTCATCAGTCATTAATTACTCATTAATTATGCTTCCATTTCCTAGATTATCATTTCATTATTTTATCTCTGGGCACAATGCTTGGATATAAAACCTAGGTCTAATTCGCACTACCTATATGAACCTTGGACAAATTTTTTTTCCAGTACCAGGGATTGAACCCAGGTAGGTTTAACCACTGAGTCGCATTCTGAGCCCTTATGTTTTTAATTTTTTTAATTTGTTCTAATTAGTTATACATGCCAGTAGAATGCATTTTGACACATTATACATAAATGGAGTATAACTTCTCATTCTTCTGATTGTACATGATATGGAGTTACACAGGTTATGTAATCATATATACATAGGGTAATAATATCTGATTTATTCTACTATCATTCCTACCTCCAAGCCCCCTCCCTTCCAAAATACCACTATCCCCACCCTTATTGTGAATTAGCATTCGTATATCAGAGAAAACATTTGGCCTTTGGTTCTTTGGGATTGGCTTATTTCACTTACCATAGTAGTCTCCACCTCCATCCATTTACCAGAAAATACCATAATTTCATTCTTCTTTAAGGTTGAGTAATATTTCATTGTTTATATATAAAACATTTTCGTTATCCATTTATCTGTTGAATGGCACCTGCGTTGGTTCCATGGTTTAGCTACTGTGAATTGAGCTGCTATAAACATTGATGTGGCTACATTATTATAGTGTGCTGATTTTAAGTCCTTTGGGTATAGACCAAGGAGTGATATGACTGGATCAAATGGTGGTTCCTTTCCAAGCTTTCTGAGAAATCTCCACACTTCTTCCCACAGTGGTTGCACCAATTTGCATTCCCACTAGCAATGTATGACTGTACACTTTCCCCCACATCCTCACCAACATTTGTTATTTCTTGTATTCTTTATAATTCCCATTCTGACTGGAGTGAGATAGAATCTCAATGTAGTTTTGATTTGCATTTTTCTAATTGCTAGAGATGTTGAACATTTTTTTCATATATTTGTTGACTGGTTTTATTTCTTCTTCTTTGAAGTGTCTGTTCAGTTTCCCAGCCCTTTTTTCATTTATTATTTTGAGACAGATTCTTGCTAAGTTGCTAAGGTTGGCCTTGAACTAGCAATCTCTTACCTCAGCCTCCCATGTCACTGGGATTGTAGAGTGCACCTCTGTGCCTCACTTGAACAATTTTTGTAACATTTATATGCCTCAGTTTTCTCACCTGCAACATGGAGATAACAGTACATATCTCAGGAACTAAATTTACAAGTTAATAGGACTTAAATCAATGCTTAGCAGAGAGTAAGCCATCCTAGTTATAGCAGATTTTTTTTTCATATTGTTCAAAGCTGTGTAGCCTGCACTTAAAACATTGTCCAATAGGCATTCAATTTGTTCTTTTGAAACTTAATGAGTGTTTAGACTATATTAAATTTATTAGTACTTAAAATTGGACAATAATGTCTTAAAATATTCAACCTTCCCCATCACCAAAGAAACCTAATTTTCACTATAAAGGTTTATTTGAATTGTTGGATATAAGTTCATAAACTTAGACATTGTTATCCACTATAGGAGACATATTACCAAGACTTTGTATCCAGGCATGGTGGTGCATGCCTGTAATCTCAGCTACGTGGGAGGCTGAAGCAGGAGGATTGCAAGTCTGAGGCCAGCCTCAGCAATTTAGCAAGACCAGCCTTAGCAACTTAGCAAGACCATGTCTCAAAATAAGATAAACTAAAAAGGGCTGGAGAAGCAGCTCAGTGGTAGAATTCTTGCTTAGCATATGCTAAGCCCTGAGTGAATTCCCAGTATTTTTTTAAAAAAAGACTTTATCAGGGATTTTTATAATTTCTTCTTTTATCTCTATTCATATATATGTGTTCCAGAAAAGATTTAAGACAACTTCATAAATGCATGCCATCCAGCCTGCCTTGACTTCCAATTTTCCTAGATAACCTTTAAATAATGTGAGGACATTCTCTTACTTTAGAGGAAGATCTAAAGTTTGTGTGTTCCATTTGTTTTTCTCTCCAGAAGGTCAAGATTTGCAATGCCCAGAAAAGCAGTGATGTTTAATATCTATGATCAGAATGTTTCCTTGTTATCATTCCTTTATTTCAAGATATGGACACTTTTTGGTCTTCTATTGACTATACGTACATCAGTAATTGCCAAAAGAAGCTTTTCTGTAGTTTAGGAAATATCTCAATTCTGTTTCAGATCTCAGGAAAGAGGAAAAGAAGAGATGAGCTAGAGACAGCCAAGATGGGCAGGAATCACCCCATTGAGGAAGGAGCTAGGGAAGACCAAGGTGGAAGCATGGGACAAAGGAGCTTCGCCAAACTATGTACCACGTGTGGCGACAAACTGAGATGTATTCATTCATTCTACATTTTTTCCTTTTGGTACAGGGCTGCTCTTCCCCTGTACTTTTTTTCCCACATTCTTATCATTGCATTATAGTTGTACATACTGATGGGCTGAACTGTTACATATTTGTTTTCATTTTGAGACAGGGTCTCACTGAGTTGCTGAGACTATTCTTGAACTTGTGATCTTCCTGCCTTAATGTCCCAAGTACCTAGAACTAATAGGCATGCTCCACCACGTTCTGGCCATTCTATTCATTTTTTTGTTAGCAAAGATGTTTCTTTTGCCTTCTACTTTGCTTCAGACACTGATCTAATTACAATGGAAAAGGAAAGGCATGTACAATATAATATAGTGCCAGGCACTTTTCTAAGGTCTATATACGTATTATCTCTTTAATTCTCATACTAATTCTGTGAACTGGTACAGAGGCAAGCCAGGTTTTGTGGGCTTGAAGGTCACACTTTAAATAAAAGAACAGCAATACTGGACACAGTGGCACAGCCTGTAATCTCAGTGATTGGTGAGGATGAGGCAGGAGAATTTCAAGTTTGAGACCATCTTGATAAACTTAGCACTATCTTGCCTCAAAAGAAGAATTTGAGAAGGGATAGGGATGTAGTTTAGTCGCAGAGAGCTTACCCAGCATGCACAAGGCCCGAGTTCAATCTCAAGTACCACAAAAAAGAAAAATATACAGCATCTAGGAGGTGGGACAGTGAGTGAGTGACACATAGAATAGCAGAAGACAAGGGTTTGGCAATTGTGGTAGAACCCCCCCGCAAAAAAAAATTTTTTACTATGTGATAAGGAGCTTTTGGAAGATTCTGAGCAAAGAAATACAAAATCTAACTTAAATTTTTACAATATCATGCTAAGAGAAATAAGTCAACCCCAAAAAACCAAAGGCCAAATGTTTCATCCTCCAATATGAGGATGATAATTCACAATATGGGGGAGTCTAGGAAAAAATAGAGGTACTTTAGATTAGGAAGAGGGAATGAAGAGAGGGGAGGGGGCATGGGATGAGAATGATATTAGAATGAATTGGACATTATTACCCTATGTGCATATATGATTATCAACTGGTGTGATTCTAGAATCAGAAGAATGAGAAGTTATATTCCATTTATGTATGATGTGTCAAATGCATTCTACTGTCATGAGAGAAAGATACATGGAGCCTCCACTTAAAGCAAGATGTGAACTTCAAGGTCAAGAGGCAATATGCCAAGGGGGAATGAAGGGAGGGGAGGGGAAATGGGAATAGGAAAGACAGTAGAATGAATCAGACCTTACTTTCCTATTTTCATATATGAATACATCACCAGTGAAACTCCACATCATGACAACCACAAAAATGGGAAAGTATGTTCCATGTATGTATGATATGTCAAAATACATTCTATTGTCATGAATAACTGAAAAGAACAAATAAAAATATATTTTTTTAAAAAGAGGCAAGATGCAAAATTCAAGGTCAATGATATTGTTAAACTAGTAATTAGGAAAAATGGAGACTACACAACCTACAATATAAGGGAGGCTCTGACCCAACTTCTTCAATGCACTCTTCCAAACGCTACCCTCCCTGGCAGTAAACCTGCAAGGCAGGCCTGTGACATTTGCTGCTCTATTCTTTGCCCCATATGTTTGCTGCACGTGACCATCCTGGTATCCTTGGTTACTTTTGCAATATTCAAGAGACTCTCAAATAGAACACAATAAGCCTGTAAGTGGGCCCAGCTACAAGTAAACAGCTGTTGGTCCCTGTGATTTCTTCTCCAAGCGCAAGAGGCCGACTCTGGGTCTCTAAGCACACATCCCATTGATTCAACAAACATGTATCAGCCATTTTTTAGGCTTGAGGAACTGTGCTAGGGAGAGGACTCAAAGAAGAAAAGATATATCCGTGACGCCAAGGTCCCTTCGGGGCAGAGACACAACCCTTTCTCAAGCTACGCACCTGCTGTGCCTAGTTTTCTCAGGCCATAGATCTTTACTGTGGCTCAGCAAGTTTGCAGGCATAAAGAAACCCTGCTTGTCACTAGGTCATTCCACCTACTACAAAGAGATGATTTTGCATTGGCAATGTCTGCAGGCATTTTTTTGTTTTCCCAACTGGAGGCAGTGGGGGAGAAGGGGTACTGTTGGCATCTAGTGGGTAGTCAGGGATACTGCTAAACACTCGACTTCGCCCAGAAGAGTCCCTACCCCAGCAACGATCATTCAGGCCAACGTGCCAGTCATGTTGAGATTGACAACCCTGCTATTCAGAGTCTTCATTTTAGCCATTCTGTCCTTAGAAGCCACTTAATTCATCCACTTACTCTCTTAGCAACGTCAGCACCAAAAAAAAAGACTCATGTCTGTCATTGATTAAGGTATGGAAAGTAGGAAAACGTGAATGAGGAGTTCCTTCCTCTCATACCTTGCTTGTAGCCAGCTAGAGAGCTTTCTAGGATTCATTTCTTGGTCTAACCAAGCTTAGAAAACTCTTGTAGTACCTAGCCTGGTGGCACCTGCCTATAATCCCAATGACTCTGGAGGCTGAGGCAAGAGGATCACAAGTTCAAAGCCAGCCTCATCCACTTAGCAAGACTCCGTTTCAAAATTAAAAAAAAAAAAAAAAAAAGGCTAGGGATGTGACTCAGTAGTTAAGTGTCCTGGGCTCAATTCCCAGTACCAAACAACAAAAACAGCAACTAAAGAAAAAAAAATCAACAACAACGAACTCCTGCAGAAGAAAAAAGAATCTAGTCCAATAATTGCCTAGCAAACATATATCCTTTGTCTTTCCCAATATTCTTCACCATTTCTTCCATGTGCAAAATTCATTTCTGCTTTTAGATTTTTCCCTCACATTCCACATGCTGCCTGGCAATTCCTTCCTCCCTCTTGATTTCATCTAACCGAATTCAACTGCTTTCTCAATATCTAACTTAAATGTTTGACTCACCGACTCCAATTACTCCAGGCTATAGTGACGAGTCACCTCTCCAGTCTATCTTCACCAAATCACCCTCTATCCCTCCACTTTCAGTAAATAAAGTCATATGGTTTTTGTGCAATTCCTGACGAAACTATGAGCCCTTGGAGTCCAATTTCTAATTTGGAAGAATATAAGTATTTATCCACCCTTTTTTTCCCCCTTTGGTACTGAGGATTGAACCCAGAGGTGGTTTACCAACTAAGCCACATTCTCAACCCTTTTTTATTTTTTTTTAATTTTGAAACAAGGTCTCACTAATTGCAGAGGCTACCCTCCAACTTTTAATCCTCCTGCCTCATCCTCCAGAGTTGCTGGGACTACAGGTGTACACCCCTACACCTAGAAAACGAGATCCTACATTTCAGACAAATTATTGTTAAAGATGTGTTATCTTTGGAGGAAAATAACAAGAGCATTGTGAAGGAATAGCAAAAGTCAGCTAAGTCAAATTTTCTTGTCCAGTTCAGAAAGAATTCTTTTTCCTTAGGTAAGACTAGAGGAGAAAAGAAACATTCCTGCTTCTAGGCTAAGTAAAGGAGTTTGAAAAGTTCTATTTAAAATATAGGCAATTTAACTGATTCATTTAAAAGGAGTGGGTTGTGGAAAAAAAAACAATAGATTTCTCTGCACAGGGGGAAAAAAATCAGCTCTAACTTTAATCAAAGTAATGACTCAACCGTTACTCAGAGTTAGAGAAAAGTAAGATTAGCCTGTATGTCACACATTATTTTCCTTCCATCCTGATGAGAATAGAAGCTCTTTGGTTTGGCTGAACCAACCAGGGAAATATCTAAATTTTCAGTGTTATTACCAGCCCTTCATTATCTTATCATTGTAAAGTCAAGCCAAATCCAAAAGATGTCTCTAATTCTTCTGCCCTTGTAACATAAAACTCATGGGATCAGGGACATAGAAGGTGGCCTTGGAATGCAAGCTGTACTGGGAGTCAACCCTCCTGGTGCCGGAATTCTACCTAAGCTAATTTCCTACTGTTTGGACTTGAGCAAGTCATTAATTTACACCTTTTTCTTGTCTTTCACAGAACCTCACCAAGGATTAAACATACTAAGGCATTAACAAAATACCTGGGAACTAAGGTAGAGCCTCCTTCTTTAAGTGGACTTGCTTTTTTTGCCTTCAATCTGTGTACACTTTTAAAAATTTGATACATTTTTTTTCCTCAGGCTTTCCAGAAATCAAGATCCTTCTGGATTGTTAACATCCTCTGTCTATCACACGGAGGATCCATTTGGTTTCCCTTCCCTGGCCCATATATTTCTTAAAATGCACCTTGGGAGAGATGACATGCTTAAAATGCAGTGGAGCAACCTACCCATAAACTCCAAGGCTCCGAACAAAGTGAGAACATGACGAATGAACTTGAATTACGTGCTGTATCCCATCAGAGTTCCGAAGCAGGAAAATTGACTCGGCTGGGTGCGGTCCCACAGTCATATAACGTGGTTTACAGTTTAAAATATTGACTATAAAACATCACGATGGAGTAGAGTTTGGGTTTAAAGCCCACTCAAACTAGGAGTGACCTTTACACCTGTTTGGGTTTCTTAGTAACTTATTTTAACAGATTGTCTATACGAGATGGAGTTTTATGACTAGTATCAGTCCAAAGGTGGGGGAAATGTGAACAAAGTGTGTTTAGCCATATTTTCCAGTGCATTTAGTTCTCGTGAAATGTAACAACAGACGGACTCCTGGAGCATGGAATTTTCTTTCTTTCTTTCTTTTTTTTTTTTTTTTTGAATAAATACCCAACCAGCAGACGCTATAAAATGAAGGTAACTATTCTGCCAATTGTTTCAACAGAGAAAGTAAGAATTTGCTCCAGTTATCAAGGGAAAAAGTAAGAGTTTCCACAAGACCATTCCATTTCCTCCAAGCCCATTTGCTTTGACTGCTTAGGATACGACCCCATTTACCATTTTGTCCTTGCAGAAGCATAAAATGCAAAAACAGAATGTAGGACAGTAGGCTACCAATCAGTACTTGTGAAGCCATAGGAGACATTAGGTTCCATCATAGAAGCAAAAAGTTACCTGGGGAACCTCAAAACAATCCCTATTTCCTTGGTACCATCCTTTCCTCTTAAAGAGAGACAACATATACACACGGGCTATGTGTTAGATGTGGATTACCTTTGACCATTTCAGGAAATTCAAAATGGATTCAGAAAAGTCCTGAGAGGTGAGGGGAGAGGGAAGCAAATTAGGCTGTTTGTCCTCTGGGTAGAAGCTCTCTCGACAACATAAAGCTGCCACAGGCTCTCTGCTACGTGCAGGAAAAGAGCAAACCAAGATCCAGAAATACCTGAACTTCTCAAAGTGCCCTGCTTCCCACTGGGAGGAGGGCGGGAATCAGTCAGCTCTGGCTGGTAGGGGCCTGGGTTGGATTTTGCACATGTGTGCATCTGTATCCTCTCTTTTTCCCCTGAAGTGGAAGTTATCAAGGTATCACAAGAATGCCGGGTCTCCCAAAGTTCTATCTGTCCCCATACAAGGAAGTAGGCCAAAGAGCTCACCAGTACCTGTTCTTGGAAATTTTGCAGCCCAAAGGAAAGAAAAGGAAAGAACAGAAAAGATCAGATGAACTCCTCTGATTAAGCAGAGAAGCTGTATAAAGTTTACCCAAATTAAATCTCTGAAGGTGCCTGTTTACCATCATTAATCCTCCTGTAATCACATAGGGAAAAGCGCCTTCCATTGGATACTGACTGACACGTTCCCCAGGAAAGTGAGTTTAACCTTTTCCTATAGCAGATCTGAAAGTTTGAAAGACTATTAGGATTGAGCAACTGCAGAGCTAGGGAGGTAGGAAGAACTGGAGAAAGGAGTCATTGTGTTCCCTTTGGGTTTTGTTTGTTTTCTTTTGATAGGGACATTCCTTTTTCATGCCCTTTGTGAAAATGGTGCTCTTGGTTAAGCTCTCCACAATCACCAGGAGCCGCTGATATATGCAAATGGTCCAGCTCTCTCCTCTCCTCCAGCAACCCAAGTACCGGCAGGAAAATAAGACAACCTAGCCTCCCACTTTGCTGTAAGGATTTCCATATCCAGTATGACAAGTTTCCCCAGGACAGGCCTGCACCCACAGGCACATGTCTCACCCTGTTGAGACTCAACAGCAGGTAAGGCAACTGCACTCCCCGTGGAGCTGCCGGCCGCACAGATGCACACCCACGCGAGAAAGTGAGGGAAGCCAAAGTGGACAGAACTTTCCACAGATTTGCTTCCAAAACACATATGACTCCAGGAGACGGGTGGAGAGGGCAGCTCAGTGTTCAAAGGCATGTCCAAACCTTTCCATTTGTTCTTTTGTTCTGTTCTGAGCATTCAAGCAAGATTTCGAACAAGATGAGAAGTTGGGGGGACGGGAGGTCAAGGCATCATTTTGGAAATTTCTAGAAATGAAAAATGATCTCCTCTCAAAAAAAAAAAAAATTTCCCTCCACTTTTCTCTTTACTTAGGTTTCCTTTAGTGACACTTTTGTTTTTCCCACTTGCTTTTAAATCTACCACCCTCTTGGATTTTGGAGCGAAGAATCACATAGATAATCCCAGCATCTCTTACCTGCAATGAAACTTTCTTGTCTCACTGGTTGGTGAAACTTTGATAGTTCTAGGACATCACCATTGTCCAGATCTATTTGTTATTTGATATATTTTTTTCTTTTTGGTACCGAGGAATGAAACCAGAAGCTCTCTACCAGTAAGCCACATCCCCAGCTCTCTTTTTTAATTTTTAATTTTGAGACAGGCCTTGCTAAATTGCTTAAGGTCTAGCTAAATTGCTGAGGCTGGCCTTCAACTTCAATACTCCTGCCTCAGCCTTCCCAGTCACTAGGATATTTTAACTCTTTACTGGGCCCCGGGGGGACAAGGTTGGGGAGGTACTTCTGGGTTAGCGACATTCTCATTCATTCAGGCAGCAAATTTGTGGAATAATAATTCACACCACAGATTTAGGACAGAGTCAGGCATTGTGTAGCACATGCCAGTAATCCCAGTTACTCAGGAGACTGAATCAAGAGGATCACAAGCATGAGGCCAGCCTCCACAACTTAGTGAGACCATGTCTCAGAGTAAATAATAAAAAGGACTGGTGGTGGGGCTCAGTGGTGAAGAGCCCTTGGGTTCAACCCACAGTACCCAAAACAAAAAAGATTGAGGACAAAGAAGAGAAATTGTTTCAGATTCCAGATCCAACACTTCCCTAGCTGTGTGGCCATGGTCACATGCATAAATGTCTCTAAGCCTTGGTTTCCTCATAATATATGGGGAGAATATATTGCTACCTCCTATTAAGTAAGGTAATATATGCAAACTGGCTAGCCTAGAATCTGGCACAAGGTGAGCTGAGTAATGTCAGCGTTAACCAGCATCCTCACAGTGTCAATCTCATTAACCTACACAAGGTGCCATGCCAGACATTGGGAACCTGAATGAAGCGCTGCCTCCATGGAGTGAGCACACAGCCTGTCCGGGGAGACCTTAAACAATCCCATAATGCCCACTCTCACCATCTGCCACGATTTCTCTAATTCCTTATATTCAGAGAGGCCCATAACTATGCCTTTGGATCAATGAATTGAAGCTAAACAGTTTTTACTTCATATACTCTTCAAATCTCTATGCACTTGATTGACATGGCTCCCTCCATCCCTGGCAAAGTTGGGGATTGAACCCAGGGCCTCAAATTTCTGAGATAAATACTTCACCACTGAGCTACTTACTTCCCAGCCTTTCTCTACTTTTTCTTTTTCTTTTTGGACTGAGGATTGAACCTGGGGCACTTTACCACTGAGCCACATCCCCAGCCCTTTTTATTTTTCATTTGAGACAGAGTCTCACAAAATTGCTGAGGCTGGCCTCGAATTTGCAAATCCTCCTGCCACAGCTTCCTGAGCTGCTGAGATTACAGATGTGCACTACGTATCTGGCTCTATGTAGCTTCTTAACAAGGATCATCTCTCATTTTTCATCTTACTTCTCCCAAACTATCTGCTATTGTTTTTTCTCTCCAAGATGAACTACACGCAAGAAAGTGGAACGCTACAGAAATCCTAAAAAACTAATTCTCTTGGCTTAAATAAAATTGCTAAAAATAAGAACAGCAGATTTAGGACACCCTTCGCCCCGAGTACAAATGAACATATCCACAATTCCATTAAACCTAGGCAGCTTTGAAAAATCTGATATTAATGGCGCACATTGCTGCCTCTCAGAATTGTTAATCATGTTAGAGAATGAATCATTCACTAAAGAGATCAGGGCTGGTATTCTGACACTAATTCCCTAGATGCAGAACATAAAGCTGAATCATCTCTGCCATTGCTAAGTGACAGGGACAAATGAGCTCAGGGTCTCTAGTTTTGCCAAAACACTAAATTATTCTATTCTTTACCTTAAGCTTTCTATCAAGATAACAATGCTACTCGTGTGTTGCAATTTAGCTGGAAACCAAAAAAGGGGGGGGGGGTATTTGAAAAATTTTTCCACATCTACGTGCTCCAAATTTTTGTAGAAGCCTTTATGACTGGTACTTTGATGTATATGCCAAACAGGATAAAGCCATGAAAGGCAGCATCACTAATGAACACAAGGAACTTTATGTAATTGCAATAGCCAGTTTGGCTAGTTTTATGGGTGTGTATACATTTAATTTTGAGTTGAGCAATAGCCAATCTGGCAGTGAGATAGAATAATATGAGTCTTTCTGCTTGTTTGTTTTAATTACTAACAACCATAGAAAAACTACTCACGGCAGCCAAAAGAATTGAAATCACAAATGAACTCTCCTACTTGGAGACTATTCTTTCTTCAAGAGTTGCAAATGTCAAGGGGGAGCAGAGATGTGAACAGAGAGATGTGATAAAGGAGAACACATATAAATAGGTGTTTATGTTTTTTGAGAAATGAAGCAATGTTCTTTCTAGGCTAGTTTCAGGAAGGATCCTCACTTGTTCAGTGATATTTATTGTGTGCTGTTGGGCCCAGCCTGTTCTAAATGCTGGAGACTTCACAAGGAACAGGAGGTGAAGGCTTTCCCTCACAGCATACTTATGTTTTACTGAGCAATGCACCCGATAGAGAAATGGACAATTAAAATCAGCACAAATTCAGGTAGTTGCTGAGACGGCTAGATTGCCAATAAGAGAATGGATCTCTGAAGAGCTGACATTTGAACACAGATATGAATGGCCTTGGGCAGAGACAGGGTGCAGCCATGATGGAATCTGGATGAAGAACATTCTAAGCAGAGTAAACAGCAAGAGTAAAGGTCCTGGGGCAGGAATACTTAATGAGTGTTCAAGGAATAGCATAAGGTCAGTAAGGATGGAGCCCACAAAGCAAGAGAGGTGGTAGGTAAGTTCAGAGGCCTCGGTAGAGGAGGGATCAGTCAGAGCACTTTGGAGTGTGGAAAGGCAAATTTGGATTTTAATCTAAGTGTGATGAGAGCCATTGAAGTCTTATGGAGGTGAGTGGTAAGATCTAACTTCTGCTTCCCACCCCTAACCCTAGGATTGAACCCAGGGGCACTTTACCCCAAGCCACATCCACAGGCCATTTTTTGTTTTGTTTTGTTTTGTTTTGTTTCGTTTTTTGAGATAGGTTCTCACTAAATTGCTTAGGGCCTTGCTAGATTGCTGAAGCTGGCCTCAAACTTGTGATCCTCCTGCCTCATCCTCCTAAACTGCTGGGATTTCAGGTATGTGCCATCATGCCTGGCATGAACTTCCTGTTTTTATGACATTACTCTGGCTGGTCTGTGGTATACAAAACATCAAGAAAAAAGAAAAAAAAAAAGCATGAACCTGGGTAAAAACTGTGGAAGCAGCCAGAGATAATGGTGGTTGGGACCTGAATGTTTTAGAAGAAACACTATAACATCAGATCCAAGAATTTACATATTGAGCCAATATGATATTCAGTAGAGTGCCCTTCGATAGATGAATGGATAAAGAAAAGATGGTATATACACACAATGGAAGAATGTTACTCAGTTATAAAGAAGAATGAAATTATGGCATTTTCCAGTAAATGGATCAAACTGGAGACTATCATGCTAAGTGAAATAACCCAATCCAAAGACCAAATGTTCTCTCTGATATGTGGACGCTGAATCACAACAGATGGGGTATTGGGGTGAGGTAGAGGTTCACTGGATTGGACAGGGGAGGATGGGGTAAGGGAGAGGAGATGGGAAAGACAGTAGAATGAATAAGATAGAACTTTCCTATGTTCATGTATGAATGTACAACTAGTATGTAACTCCGTATCACGTACAACCACAAGAATGGGAATTAGACTCCATATAATAATCATTTTCTCTAAAACTGTGTTCATTAAAGGCTAAATCTACCATACCAAAAAAAATGCTCAAAAATGTTTGTCAGAGAGCATAAATCCTCCTCCCACTCACTCATCATCTCTCTAACAGTCCTTGGCCGTGGTCTTTGAAACACATGGCAGTGGGCAGGAAGGTAATAATGAGGATTGGAATACCCGGCGACCACCTTCAATCTGGAGTCACGGTCAAGCAGTCATGAACACCCCAGTGGAGGGAGGGGTGCAAAAGTGAAAGGTTCTCCTTGCAAAGGCCCAATTTTTACTTAGATTTTATTTAACATATGGAATATGGAACTCACTCTCCTTGGTCTGGCTTTTATAGTCTTCCATAATCTATATCCCCTGTAGTCCAACCAAATGGACTTGCTCCTTGTTGAAGTCCTATAATTCTTTTTCTGCTTCCATATTTTTGCACATCCTGGGAATTTCCAGTCCCACCACCTTTACTTACCCTTCACAAGAGCCAAGTCAATCTTTATAACCTTGTCCTCAACAACCTACCCTCATTTCATACCTCTCCATCAAGACTGAACTCCTAAGATCTGACACCCTACAGAGCATAGGACAAATCTACCCATCTGCCAGTCGTCTTGCTATATTGTGCTCTCAGGGCAAAGAGGAGCCACGTATAAGCCACTGGCTAATGTATGTCCTTCTTTTTTCGGGTCTTCATCATTGGGCAAAGCATTCGGTTCAATGCTTCACTGAAGTACACATCTTCATGCAGCAGTTAGAATGAGACAAACTATAAAAACAACCACAGGGTGGGGGATGTGGCTGAAGCGGTAGCGCGCTCCCCTGGCATGCGTGCGGCCCGGGTTCGAACCTCAGCACCACATACAAAGATGTTGTGTCCGCCGAAAACTAAAGAATAAATATTTTTTTAAAAAATTCTCTTTCTCTCTCTCTCTCTCTCTCTCTCTCTCTCTCTCTCTCTCAAAAAAAAAAAAAAAACAGATCGATGTTCTGAGCCTTTCGGAAATCCCAGATCTGAAGATAAGTGCAGATATACAAATTTAGGCCAAGCCACTTCTTCTAACACAGGAGACACCTTTATGAATATGTAAGATATTTGACCTCAGTTTCCTCATCTGTAAAAATAGGGATAATTGTAACCTACCCACAGGGTTGTTTTGTGGATTTAGTGAGTTAACATAAGTAACAGTGTCTCTGGCCTATGTGTTTGATGTTATCATTCAGGGACCTGGGATGTAGCTCAGTGGTGGAGCACTTGCTTGGCATGTATGAGGCCTTGAGTTCAATTCCCAATACCAGGGGAAAAAAGGAAAAAGAAATGATGTCATGTACATCAGGTCTTCTCTGGGAGAAGAGGAAGCTACCTGACTGACCACTCACAATGGTTGATAGAGATGAACAGGCATCCATCCGATAGTCAGATGTTGTCCAACCCCAGAGAAAAGTGCAAACCACCTAAATTTTGTCTTGATCTCTACCCCATCTTAAACCCCAGACTCGGATGGACAAAGACTTATACAAGCTGATGAATTAAACTGCATTCCAGGGAGCCCAAATGCCCACCCTACCTAGAGCTACTGATGTATAAATAGGCACTGCTAATGGGCATCCCCAGTGACTCACGGGACACACACACACAAACACACACACATTCAATCAAAGCAGGTCAGGGAAGATCAAAGGGAGCAGCTAATGCTCTATGGCTTTTATAGTGAATGGTTCTCGTTGGCCTGTAGGACTCTCCGCAGGAGATCCATGAGCAGAAGGGCCCACCCACTCTCCCTCTTTGACATCCTATTGCTGGCACTTTCCATCCTCCACCATCTCACTTCCATACCTGGAATCCCACACAGCACGCCCCTTCCCAGAGATACATTTAAGAATAAGAGAGATATCCCCACAAATGAATCATTCATTCTGTCTGGTAACAGGAAGTGCCTGTATGGAGGGACATCACCCTCACTGGAGGGAAGTCTGTATTGCCTGATACATTCTCTTGCTTTTCCACTTCATCTCCTCTATCACCTCAGGCTCTCATATTTCTTTATGCTGCACCCCAATTCCTAAAGTCTATACTTCAAAGACCTCCTATTTTGATGGTGATAATGATGATACGGAATGCTACTATGAGAGAACTTGGAACTATAACTCTTCACAACGACCCAGTGAATAAGGTCTTATTATCATCCTCTTCAAACTCATGAGGAAACAGAGGCTTTAACGAGCTTACGTTAACTTGATGAAGTCACAGAGTTAGGAAGTGACACAACCAGAACTTAAATCTAAACTAATCTGGCTGCAGAGCCTGTAGCCTCAACCACTTTGATCTACTTTCTCCCCTGTAGATGACCCATTTTTACTCATTTCTTGATCCCAGACGACATTCAACCCTTCCATTTTGCATGTCCCTCAATTTGGGCGAGTTTGCCACACAACCAGTACATTTTCTTGAACCTAATCAGAAAGAGAAATGGACCTTCTGACTTTTCCACTGGGGAAGATGGACCAGACAATGAAGTACAAATTAGAAGTTGATACAGAGTGGGTGATGCCAGCCACGAAGAAGGCTGAGGCGGGAGGACCACACGTGCAAGACCACCCTCAGCAACTCAGTCGGGCTCTGAGCCACTTAGTGAGATCCTGTCTCAGACTGTTCAAATGGTGGGTGGGGTGGGGCTGGAGCTATAACTCAGTGATAGAGCACCTCTGGGCTCAACCCCCAAGAAAGAAGAAAAAGAAGGGGAGGAGGGGGAGGAAGGAGAATAAGAAGGAAAAAAAGAAGAGGAGGAGGAGGAAGAAGAAGAAGAAAAACAAAACTCATAGCTGTATATATTTATTCCTAGGAAACCTGATATTGAACCTTGGCTAACTCAATATTTATGTCTGGTATATTTCTCTCATTACATCTAATATAGAGACCAAAAAAGCTGTATAACACTTTCTCAGTCTCCTTTCAGGCCAGAGTAGCCATATGACCCAGTTATGACCAATGAGAAATACGTTGAAGTCTACAGGTGGAAGCATTTCTTTAAAAATGCATTTATTTTCTTTTAAAAATTTTTTTATATCTTTATTTTATTTATTTATTTACTTTTATGTGGTGCTGAAGCTTGAACCCAGTGCCTCACTCATGCTAGGCAAGTACTCTACCACTGAGCTACAACCCCAGCCCAAAATACATTTATTTTCTTCCAAAAGATGGGATAAGATCACCACTTGTTACCTGTTCTGCTTGTTGTTGCCTTGAATACAAATGTGTGCTAGAAACAAAGCAACCATCTTGAGACAGTGAGTCCGTGTCCCAATACACTGCAATAATTCCTTCTCTTGCTTTTCCACTTGATCCACTCTCTCACCTGAGGCGCTGATACTCTTTTATGCTACACCCCAATTCCTAAAGCCCATACTTCAAATACTTCCTATTTTGATGATGACCATGATGGTAATGATGGTGAGAATGATAATGATGATGAAACTGAACACCTACTATGAGCAGAAAGTTAGAAAGAGTCTTGGACTTTGAGGACATTGTTGAAGCTCTGCTCACCCACTTGTGTGTGAGATAATTAAAGTCTTTATTGCTTAAGCCAGCTAATCAGCATACTTGCAGCATTAAGCATTCTGAGATAATAGTAACAATAAATGGTTTGCATTACATATTTTGGATTCAATCATTCTAAGAAATCCTTTGCTAGCTTCTAAATATACCAAGATAACCCCTCCAGGAGTGGTCACGTGGGTTCTAGCTAGGAGGAGCCTAACATCTTAAGTGTCATTACTCCAGGGCCAAGGGAGGACAAGTCCTGGTTATCAGCCCACACTGAAAGCAATCTTACCAAAGTTCAGTTTTATCAAATTGTTTATGATACACTGAATGAAACAAAATATATGTTCAAACAAAAATGATCACTTCTATAAATTTAAACCAGACAATATAACAGGGGGAGGTGGGCTGGGAGAAAGAACATAATACCCCATAATATAATATCTGGGCTCTCAACTCCATCTTGTTGCTTCACATATTCTTCAAGCTCTTGAGCCATGGTATCCACATGTGTAAAATGAGAGACAGAACCAGACAATTTCTTTATGCAAAGGCAGATCTAGAACACTTTAGTTCTTTTCTTCTATTTTCCCACTTTAAGATGAAATCATATGACTCAGGGATCAGTAAACTCTTCTTTTTCCTGTAAAGAACAAGAAAATACAATCTTACACCTCTGCTGTCTGGATAAACTGAGTGCAAAGGTAAATATTTCTTAGCAAATTTTATGGTAAGAATCACAGCAAAAGGATCTGCTGACAACAGACATCATTATCCAAAGTTCAGCCAAATCATAAGACAGAGTCACTGTTTATTTAATGTTCTTGGTGATATAAGATTGGCAAGGACTTCAGCTGCTCTGTATCAAGGGACCCACAGAGAGGACCCACTGGATGGAGAGGGGACATAACTGAAATCAAACTGCCCAAGGATCAACTTGTAGAGCTAATTTTTCTGCTACCTCTGCCACATTACCCATCATCTTCCATTCTAAATATACCTAGTCATTCCCCTGTGCCAAACAAAAATTAATTTAAGTTCATTTTTTCCTCTTTGGTCATTGCCTTCTGCTTTCCAAGGGGATGTAACTCAATTATCAACATACTAACCCCATGTCATTATGTCAAAAGGAGAATTATGACCTCACAGAAACTATTAAACCAAGAAAATTAAGACAATCCAACCAAAAATAAAAGTAAAAAAAGATGAGATTTACCTGAAAGGTAAACACAGGAGAATAAAAAATCTTGAAATTCTGTCATTCAATTATTCTTCAGATAAGGTAACACAATTCCACACTGCCCCACCACCACCAAATTGGGGACTGAACCCAGGGCACTTTACCACTAAGCTACACCCCAGTGCCCTTTTTGTTTTTTGTTTTGAGACAAAGTCTCACTAAGTTGCTGAGACTGGCCTTGAACTTGAGATCCTCCTGCCTCGGCCTCCCAGATCACTGGGATAGCAAGCCTGTGCCATCACACCTGGCCACAGCTCAGTTTGTAAGTAGCTATTTAAAAACCATCTATTTTCAAAGTGGTGCCTAGACCTTGTAAGGATGAAGCCGCAGATGATAATGTATGTTCTCTACCCTCAAGAAACTTACCACTTTATCAGGGTGGTTACGTAAATACTTCTAATATAGGACAGACCAAAAAGCAATGTAGAAATGTTAGGAAGAAGGAATTAATTTCTATTTAAAGGTTTCAAAGAAGAAATCAAAAGCTAAAAATAGGCAACAGAGTCTATTTATATTCTATTCTAAAATGCCTTCTCTCATTTCTTACATGTTGAACTACCCTGAACATAATTTAGATCAACAAGCAAACTGGTATATGGAGTGGGTTGGAGAGGATGTTCATTGCCATGTGAAACGAACTCCTCAGGAAGGGGATTCTGCCTTCCTTACCACGGCTTTCTTACCTTCCCATCCTACCTGGCAAAGGTAAGGAAGGAGAGAGAACCTGGAACTTGAAGCCAGCTGCACCCCTACAAGAACAAAGCCAGAAAAAAAGGCTTCTGCTGATCTCAGAGCCACGCCTCTTCTGCTGCCACCCAATCCCACCAGCCAGAGAACCTCCAGAGAACTCTCCAAGAACTCGTGCCCAGAGATCTCAACACAACAGCAACACCTTGCGCCCCCTCAACTCACACCTCCTACCCTTCCCCATCCACTTCCCAGGCAATATTTTGGTCTTTGCTTCTTCTGATGTTTCCTCCCAATGCCTCTGAGAGTCTTTTTTGATAGATTAAAAAAAAAAAGAAAGAAAGAACATCAGGTTATAAATGGTGCTGTCTGACTCTCCTGCAAGCAGCTGAGGAGCTCTAAAGATCTGTTTAGAATCATGACCACTTAGCAGGCGCGTGGCCACTGGGACTTTATGATCATTAATTAGTTTATCCTCCCTGAATCCCTCTAAGGCATCTCTTATTATCTCCATTTGACAAATAGAGCAAAACTAAAATGCAGAGAAATTGACTAATTGACTGGGTTGCAATAAGGGGAGGAAGATGGAGGCAGAGTATTAAAAGCAAGTCCCATCGTGAAAGCTAAAGATTCTCAATCCATTCCTGGCTTTGTGCAACATGTTAGTATTCGAGATTTTTTTAATCTGGAAGGAGATTGTCTTATTTACCCACCCCCATTTTCCAAACCAGAAAATTAGCATCTACAAAGATTAAGGACTTGGTCACATTCATATTGTGATGAAGAAAAGGAGGTAAGACTCCAACTCAGGTATCCTGGCCCTAGATGCAAGATTATTTCCTTCCTGATGAAGGAAACTGGAACCAGGGCCAGAAACATGAACACACAGAACTTGCTGGTGGCAGAGTCATACTAGAAACCAGGGAGAGAGAACAGGAGCAGTTCTACATCTTTTGCACTGTACAAAGGCAATTGGCCAAAGAGACAAATGATAACTAAATCCATCCTGCACCCTCTCAGCCAAGCAATCTGCGCAGGTGGGAGTCCACCCACCTGGCGTCCACCTGCCTACCCCCACCAAGACTTCCAACAGGCACTAAGATGCTGCAAAGACCAACAGCTCTGAGCACAAGTCTCTTAATTCCTTTTCTAGAACCGAAGAGGAAAAGATCGGTTGTCTTTGGAATGTGGAAAAAAGGAAAACTAAGAATGTTCCAACTTCTGTGCTGTTACTGTATACCAAGTAGGTGGCAATGCAACCCTATTACCTGGCTTAAAAAGTTGCAGCATACTTCTCTCTGGCTATAACATACATAAAACATAGTATAGTTGATTCAAATTCTTTTGAGGTTTTAAACACCTTCTGGGAAAAACTTTTTTTTTTTTTTATTTTTCAGTGCTGGGGATGAAACCTAGGGCTTTGCACATGCTAGACTCTACCCCTGAGCCATATCCCCAACTCTTTTTAAATATTTTTTTGGGGGGATATAAAGAGTAGAAGTGAGATGAAGAAACTGAAAACTATAACCCATTCGCTCTGCAGGGAAAACTGCCTACAGAGAGGTCTTTCCACCTGAGAGCCGTCTTTTTAAGAGCTCAACATCGCAGCTGCAGTGATCTCAGGACTATGGCCTCCATATCCCAGATCTCCTGGCCTCCAGGCCCTCAGCTCTCCACAGCAGTCAGCTCCAGGTTGGTAGCAACGCCGTGGTTAAGTGGACAGTGTGGAGAGTGAGGAGAGAGAATGGAAATGAACCTGACATTTCTAACTTAGGCAACTTGAGCATGTGGCTGTACTAGCTACCAAAACAGAGAAAGAAGGGTGAGCAGCATTTTAAAGTGAAAGAAAGTGAATTCTGTTTGGGGACTGTGGATAGCCAGGTGGAAATGAAAATCTAAAGGTGAGAACAATGGAATGCGGAGCCAAAGGGGCAGGAAGCATCGCTGTCCCTTAGGACAAAGACCTGGAGGATTTCTTTATCTTTGCACCATCCGCAGACCTCATCATAGTTTCTTATAATACTTGCTGTAAGGAAGCGGGGGTGGGGGGAAGAGGGAGTGAAAAAGATCACCTTGGACTGTTGAAATGATCTGTTACTACATCACAAACTGCCCTAAAATGTAGTGGATTAAAACAAAAAAAAGTTATTTGTTCTTAGGACTCTAAGGTTGGCTGGGGGGGGGAGGGGGGGTCTGCTTCCTGCTGTGATGACCACAGTCCTGGGATGGCTGGAGTCCAAAATGGCCCCATTCACATGGAGTGTGACTAGTGCCAGCCAGAGTCAGCTGGGGTGTCAGGTGGACCTCAGTGCTCCTCCATCGGCCCTTCCGTGTGACTACTTGACCTCTTCAGAGTTGACAGCTGGATTCTAGAAAAGAACCTATGGACAGAATAGATGCAATCACGCTTATCACACTTTCGCTTGCATTATGCCTGCTAATGCCACATTGGCTAAAGCTAGTTGAATTACTAGGCTTCAATCAATGTGGGAGGGAAGTACTCAAGGGCAGGAAGAGCCGGAGGCACGCTTCACAAGGACTGGGGGCACCAAGTCAACAGTCTACCACACCTTCTGAAGGAGTTAAGGGCCCTCCATCGACCATTAATATCACATCTAGATTCTTTAAAGTGAGACTCAAATCTGATGCAATCTTACCACTTACTTTTCCACCTAAGCTCCCTGCTCTGGATCTCCTGAACTTCTTAGAATCCCAGTTCACCCAGTGTTTTCACCCACTGCCATGTGTGTGCGTGCACGCACCCCAGCATCAATCCACTTTCTCAGGCCCTTCTGCTTCCTTCAAGACACAGCCTTACAGATAGCACACACCTATAATGCCAGCAGCTTGGGAGGCTGAGGCAGGAGTATCGTGAGATCAAAGCCAGCCTCAGCAACTTAGCGAGGCCCTAAGCAACTTGACAAGACCCTGTCTCTAGGGCTGGGGATGTGGCTCAAGCGGTAGCACGCTCGCCTGGCATGCGTGCGGCCCGGGTTCGATCCTCAGCACCACATACCAACAAAGATGTTGTGTCCGCCGAGAACTAAAAAGAATAAATAAATATAAAAAAAAAAAAGACCCTGTCTCTAAATAAAACAAAAAGGGGCTGGAGATGTGGCTCAGTGGTTGAGTGCCCCTGGGTTTAATCCTCCCTTCACCAAAAAAAAGAAAAGACTCAGCCTCATGCTTCCTTGACCCGTTCTGAATCCCAGACCTTTAACTTCCCTCTTTAAAGAGGTTTTGCTCTTCAGGCCTATCTCACTTCAGGCAAAATATATTTTACATTCAGGAAATAAATTGGAGGAAATGAAGAAAGGCAGATTGTGACATAGCTTGGGCTCTGGAAACACAGGACTCTACAATTGAATCCTGGCTCTGTCACTTACCAGTTGCCTAATTGTACCAACACTTTGTTCTTATTCTTCTGAGCCTCAGTTTCCTGATGTGTAAAACTGAAGACTACCTTAGTCACTACCTCAAATGATGTTGTAATGAACATCAAGTCTTTGACAATATTCGACTTCACACAAGGTGAGTGTCCAACACATGTGAACTCTTAGCCTAAGACTCCTTAGTAAAGGCCAGGATATGTGAAGAATCTACAGAAGGCTCTCTCACTGAGACGACAACTTCTTGTTTTCTGGCACCAGGGATTGAACATAGCATGCTCAACCACTGAGCCACATCCCCAGCCCTCTTATTTATTTATTAATTTTGAGACACTCTCTCCTTAAGTTGTTTAGGGCCTCTTTAAGTTGCTGAGGCTGGCTTGGAACTCATGACCCTCCTGCCTCAGCCTAACAAGCTGCTGGGATTGCAGGTGTGCGCCACAGCACCCAGTTTCAAACCAGTATTTCTTTTTTCTTTTTTTCTTTTTTTTTTTTGACTTTTTTTCTTTTTTTATTTATTTCTTAAATACATGACAATAGTGGAGTGAATTACATTCATAACTATCCATTCACAGCACAATTTTTTGTAACTCTGTATATAAAGTATGTTCACACCAAATTATGCCATTATACATGAGCTCTCTTTTTTTTTTTTGCATACAATTCTTAATACACCTTTATATCACTATTTATCGTATCTCTGTTTGTATATAAGGTATGTTGACACCAAATTCACATCTTCATACATGTATTTTGTATAATGATGACCCTTTCCTTCCACCATCCTAGCTATATATTTCTAATGGTGAAAACTTAGAAATTGCCCACAAAACAACAAAATGAACCATAGAATATCAATTTACATCATTGTATATACTCACATCTGTAGGCATGCAGAAGAAATATGGAGAAAGAGTGATTTAAATGAAATTTAAAAGACATGGAGAAATAAATAATATATTAAACAGAAAAAGCCAAAATACACACACACACACACACACACACACACACACACACATACACACACACACACACAACCACCCTTAAATATTAACCATGAACAAAAAGTATTAAAAGAGTAACTGGTAACTGAGCCCAGCTTAACTAGAGAGGCCAGGAAAGAAGATGGCTCTGAGAGATCACAGCCTTTATTCATTAATCTCATTAATGAACAGGATTCCTTTAGAGGTAAGTCAGTTTTCTTTTGCCCATCTATATTTTTAACATTGTCATCTCAAAGAAAAAAAATCCAAAACATGCCCAAAGCATGTGTCTGCTGTTTTTTCCTTATATTGTCACAGAAAAAAAAACATATATGAAAATTCCCATCTCAGCAATAGCCTTCAAGTTTATTTGTATGTTGTTGTTTGTTTGTTTGTTTGTTTGTTTGTTTGTTTGTTTTTGACACAGGGGACTCAGCCCAGGGGCATTTAACCACTGTGCTACCACCTCAGGCCTTTTAATTGTTTTTATTTTGAGACAAGGTCTCTCAGCAAAGCTGATGAGAGCTTTGCTGAATGGCTGAGGCTGGCCTCAATCTTGCCCTTTTCCTACTTTGGCCTACCAAGTAGCTGGGATTATAGGCGTGCACCACCATGCCCAGCTTCTTTAGTTGTGTTTTTAATTTTAAATGTGTGTGTGTGTGTGTGTGTGTGTGTGTGTCTGTGTGCATACAGCTGTGAGAACACCTAAAGTCCATTCTCTTAGCAAATCCCAAGTTCACAATAGAGTATTATTAGCCATAGTCACCATACTATATATACATTAGGTCTCCAGAATTCAGAGGCTTTATAAAATGGGAAAATTGTTATATCAAAACATCAAATTGCATACTGTAAATACATACAATTTTTATCTGTCAATTATACCTCAATAAATATGCATAAAGTGAAAATTTTATGACATTATACAAGTTTAATACCATGTTAATATATGGGACAGTAAAAACATGGAAAAAAAATAAAATAATTAACCCAAGCTGGATGCTGTGGCACATGCTTGTAATTCCAGCAATTCAAGAGGCTGAGGCAGGACGATCTCAAGTCCAAAGCAAGCCTCAGCAACTTAGCAAGACCTATTCTAAAATTTAAAAATTACAATGCCTGAGAATGTGTCTCATGGGTTAAGGGCTCTGGTAAAGCAGCTAAAGGAAAGAAGTAAGGTGTTATAGTTTAGATGTGGTGTTCCCTAAAATCTCACATGTGAGACAATGCAAGAAGGTTTGGAGAAGAAACCATTGAGTTATAACCTTCACCTAATCAGTGAATTAATCCCTGATGGGATTAACTGGGTAGTAACTAGAGGCAGGTGGGGTGTGGCTGGAGGAGATGGGCACTGGGGTCATGGCTATGGGGTATATATTTTGTATCTGGAGAATGGAGTCTCTCTCTCTCTGCTTTGTGATCATCATGTGATGCTTCCCTCCACCACACTCTTCTGCTACAATGTCCTGCTTCACCTGGAGTCTGAGGAATGGAGCAGACTGCCTATGGACTGAGACCTTTGAAACTGAGAGTCCTTAAATAAACTTTTCTTCCCCTGAAACTGTCTTGTCAGATCTTTAGTCACAGCAGCAATGGAAGTTGACTAAAACAGAAATAAAGAAGGAAAACACAGAATTGAGGCTGCTCCTAGACCTGTATTCCCCTCCCTCTGTTTCTATCTCATACTCACACATAAAAAGTGGCCCTTCTTTTATTATTTCTCTACTGATAGATAAATTGTATATGTGTGTATATACACCATGTTATCATGACTTGAGTAACGCTTTGATGACCTGCATTTTATTAATCACATCCATAACTTTGATTCTGTTGAATAAGAACCATACACCCTTGCCAGAGTGCTCACTCTTGGGGGAAGCTGGTAAAGCCTAAGCAACTCCTGCAATCAGGAAAGGTATTTTTACAGATCACACACATAGCAGAGATCCTTATTTGACCTCTATCTCCCTCTCCCCTGATTTCACACTCAAATCCCTAGTAAAGCTCCCTCCTGGTCTCCACACTGTTCTGGCACTCCTCTGGGCCACCTTCCCCTGGGAGATGCTGCCTCCTGTACATCACAAAGAGCTTCTCTCTATATTTCCATCATGAATGGCAACTCCTTTGGAATCATAGAAGAAGAATCCTATACATATCTCTAGATTTTTTGTTTTGGTCATGCTCTCTGGGCCACCTCTCTTGTTACAATTTCTCAGCCCTTCCAGGGATACTGGGCTAACCTGACTCATACTAGATGTGGGATCAAATCTCCCAGGATCTATTGGCATCCTATCTTTTCTATCCCCCGCCAAAGTGAAAAGCAAGAGCTTCCAAACTTGGCAGGTATTGGTGCTCAAGAGCCAAAGAGAAAAGGGCTTTCCAAGAGAGAGGGGGTGGGCAGCCATTCCTTTTCTGGCCACAGTGCTGTTTAACAGTGGCCTTTCTATGGCAGCCCTGGCCCCTCCCCTCTTCTCTTCTATGGAAACCCCAGGGATAATTCTCCCAGTAGATATTTCAAACCCAGTAAAGAAGAGATATCCATATCTTAAAGATTATATCATCTTAGATTTCTTTCAGCCATCAGGTCTCCCATTTAGAGATTTCTTCAGTCTACTTAGGGTTTTAGTTTTTTCTTTTCCCCAGAAATTTCCTTGGGTAAATTTTCTCATGAAAACCCTAAATGTATCCATGCATGACAGCTGTCTGTCAACCTCATCTAACCCAATGTCAAGAACAACCTTCTTTCTTGGGTTGAATTGGAATGTTTTACATTCTCCTGTGGTGATAACTCAGTAGATTGTCCCAGACCAGAAAATGCTGGGACAATACTCATAAACCAGGAGTAAATCGAGATATAGGATCACTAAGGCTCCAACACAGAGCCATGCCCACAATAGATGCTCAGTAAGCATAACTTCACTGATTGGTTCTGTCTATGTATGTCATTTTTCTGGTGTTTAATTAATGTGATAATGAATGAACTTTTCCTTAGTAGTAGTAGTGGATATTGGACCCGGGGCCTCACACAAGCCAGGCAATTGCTCTTCTACTAAACTTCATCCCCAACAGTTTTTATTTTACTTTGAGACAAGGTCTCACTAAGTTATCCAGGCTGGCTCAAACTTGCAATCCTCCTGCCTCATCCTCCAAAGTGATTAGGATTCCAAGCATGTACTACGAGGCCCACAGTGGTTTACGGGCTCACAGTGAACTTAAAAGTACCAAAGTACCGTTTTTTGTTTGTTTGTTTTGCTTGTGGTTGTTTCTTGTATTTTATGACTCCAGTTATATGCACCAAGATATGATGGCAGATTTTTTTCCTGATCAGTCTTAAACTTCCCCCATTAAACCTTTTTCTCAAAAAGTATCTTTAGACATATCACAATCTGTGACATGAAACTGTGGAGAGAGGTAATTTGAATCATTCTCTTCTGACTGCTCATGGCTTCTTTGCGCTGGGAACTTCCTGTGCAGAGTGCAGGTGGAGATGGCCCAGTTGCTATGGTGACACCCAGCTGAGGGTGAATGAATCGGACATTATTACCCTATGTGCATATATGATCGATCATATGACCTGTGTAATTCTTCATCATGTAAAATCAGAAGAATGAGAAGTTATATTCTGTTTATGTATGATAGTCAAAATGCACTCTACTGTCATGTATAACTAATTAGAATGAATTTTAATTTTTTTTTAAGAGAAATTACAAAGGAGACTAAGAAGTACAGAGAGTTGGTCAAATTGACTTCCATGGGAACCAAAGGAAGAATTTTCAGGAGAAAACAGTCAGCAGTGTTAAAGTTGCCAAGAGGTTAAATACTATAGGAGTTACATAGCAAATGTTAGACTCAGCACTTTCCTTCATCTGAGGTTAACTTTTCAGATCAAATTATGGATTGCTTACTAGGTGCAGCACTTTCTTTGAAGGACATTTTGCAGGTCAGAGTCTCTGCTTACCAGGCGTTGATCATTTGTCTCATAAGTGGAAACACAGAGGCCCAGGGAATTGTCCCTCCTTCCTCTCTGACCAAAAAAAAGAAAGAAAAAAAAACATTATAAATATATATGCCAGTGCATAATGAGCCAAATAAGTGGTACAAACATCCCAAGTTTTTTTGGAATGAATACTATGGATCAGGAAAGTTGTGTTTTTCCTGGACAAGTTTTCAATATTATTATTAACCTTCTATAGCACTTCCAGATAAATTAGCCAAGATAGAGAATGATTTAGAAACCATTTCAGTATAAGAAATAATTCAATAGTCTGTGTTGTATTTGGATCAGTCAAAACAGAGATGGTAAAATTTATCAAATATTTTTTTCCCAAAATGGTTTTTAAAAAAGTATTTATGGAAGAAGAGGGGTGTCCAATGTAACCTTGGAATATGGTAGGGATTTTAATATAAAAGAAAATTTTTTTGTGTTGTTCTTGAAGATAGACCAAAGACAAATGAGCTAAAAGAGACAGGAATTGGAGGGGGTGGGGATTCTTATGGATAATAACTATCTGAACATGTAATGAGCTTCCAAGTTGCTCCCCTTTGGACAGGTTCAAAGGTCAAAGGGTATGTTACAGGTGAAAGTTGAGCTTGATATCCTCCAAGATGCATTTTCATTCTTACATTCTGTGAATCCAATTCAAAGGTGGTCATTATTTTCTCAAAGTGATTTGGAATACGGTAGCGATTTTGATGGTGATCCAGAGGAAAAAGGGCACGTTGTGACAAGGATAATGGGCCCATCTTCCTGAAGACAAGGTTCAAGTGAGGCTGTGAAGTCACCAGGACCAAACTGAGGAAAACTTTCAATGCCAGAATGTGAAATTTGAGCAAAATCTGTTAGGTCACAGGAGTCACTGAAGATATTTGTGCAAGGAAGCACAATTCAGGCTTTTTTTCTTTTTAATTTTTGTTTGTTTTTAAGACAGGCTTTCCTGTGTTGCCTGCATCACCCAGGCTGGTCTGGAGCTTGCAGTTCCCCAGCCTCAGACTCCCAAGTTGCTGGGATCACCACGTGCTCCACCTCTTCCTGCTTAAGGACATGCAATTCAATTAAGCAAAACTTCAAGGAAGATTATTTTGGCATTTACTTATGATGGATTAGAAATGTGTGAGACTGAAAAAAAAGCAGGAAGTTATTAGGAAGAATAAGAAAAGAAGAATTCGCTGGGTGCAGTGGCATACACCTGTAATCCTAGCAGCTCAAGAGACTGAGGCGGAAGGATTGCGAGTTCACAGCCAGCCTCAGCAAAAAACGAGGTGCTAACAACTCAGTGAGACCCTGTCTCTAAATAAAATAAAAAATAGGGCTGGGGATGTGGCTCAGTGGCTGAGTGCCCCTGAGTTCAATCCCTGGCACCCCAAAAATGAAAAAAAAAAGAACTCAACTGAGCATAGTGATGTATGCCTATAATGCCAGCAATTCAGGAGGCTGAGTCAGGAGAATCACAAGTTCGAAGCCAGCCTGGGCAATTTAGCAAGGGCCTGTCTCAAAACATAAAAAAAAAACAACAAAAAATAATAATAATGATAATGAAAATAAAAAGGGCTGGGGATGTAGCTCAGTGGTAAAGCACCCCTGGGTTCAACTCCCAATAACAAAAACAAAAAGATGAACTCAAACTCAGAGAATGGGGGAAAGAAACAGGGTAGAATGAAGAAAGTCGGGGGAAAGAAAGATTCATTAGACTTGTTAACTAGTTATTCTGGGAAGAAAACAGAAGGAAAAACCAGATGAAGAACTGAAGAGAAGAAGTGCATCAGAACAGCAGGGCCAAGGAGTCTCATGTGAGAAGCAAGCCACTCTCCCACTTTGGGGAGCCAGTGAAGGAGAACCCACCCAGGCAGCAGCCCCCAGCCATGTGGCCTCTCACTAGCATCCAGTGGAATATTACCAGCTGCTATCTCAAAGGAAACTGGGTCCCCTGCTTTTCTAAATGAGCAAGCTCTTGTACCAGCAACCAACACACATGACAGGCACTTAGCCAAGCGTAAAGCAACAGGTTTAAAACATGTGAGTGTAGCTAAACCATCGCCAGCCCTTAGCACCCTGCTAAAGGGAACAAACTCACCAGCCCAAATGAGAAAGCCATCCTCCCAAACTCCAGAGCCACCCATTGTTCACACTCCCACCTCACATAAAAACAGGCATAAGTCTGTGGTGACTTTGCTATCGTACTGGGAAGTGGAACAGAGGCACACTTAAAGCAAAGGTATTTTTCGAGGTAGCACTTGAGATAATATTGGGAAAACAAACTCTTTAACAACTCAAGCTCAGTCTATGTTGAAAAAGTAAATACAGATGCAGAGCTGGTGAATCTGAACAATGTAGAAAATCAGACTGGATCGTTCAGGCTCTGAAGGCTGGTTTTTTTGTTTTGTTTTGTTTTGTTTTGTATTCCTCAGTGGTGGGTAGTTTTATTTTATTTGGTTTTGTTTTTGCTTGGATTATCTGGACAATTGCCTCAACTCTCCATTTCACTCTGGTTCTATAGATATAGTCTTCTAAGTGTTCTATTTTTATAATGCTCCAGTAGGGACTGAAGACAATGGAGCTCATTGAAATGAGCTTCGCTGAAGGGATTAAGCCAGTTGAAAGGATACGTTTCCTGCACATCCTATATTTTTCCATGATGCAGAAAAATGAGCAATTCTCTGCCCTTAGTCTGCCCTCCCCATTGACAATACTTTCTCCCTCGCTCGCAGCCCAGGGTAAAGCAGAACTTGGCATTTGGGCAAATATTCATGTCATAAAGGGCAAGATGAAGCACAGCAGCCTGGAAAGCACACCTTGTCAACCATGTCATGCCGTCTGGAGTCCATGGCTCTGGAAGTCCCCTGCACAGATGAACAGGGTTCCCTCTGCAGCGTGGCTTTTCCTAAGCAAATCTGTGATTCCCTTTCCTTCTCAGGTTCAACTCAAAGACTAAGCCAGGGGCTCTAGACACAATTGCAGTTGCCTGCACTGGGAGTTCTAGACACAAGTGGAATCCAGGGACTGGGAAGAGCTGGAAGCTTTGGAAGGCAGCTTTCTTCCTCAGCTCTCTTTTGGTCTCGTGAACTTGAGCTTGGGTTTTCCTCTCCGTGTCAAAGTAGTCGTCCTTTAAAAGGAGCTTGAGATAAATAGCATAAGTGCTTCTTGAAGCCCTGCTTCCCAGAAGGGTACATTTTTCTATTCGCAGGAAGAGAAAAGGCGTCATAAAGAGACTGAACAGCTTCCAGCTGCTGTTGAGGACGGGAGTAAGGTGCACCATGGGGGCTTCTTCTTACCAGGCTCCAGTGCCTAGGCCTGGTGTTCTCCTGGGAATTCAGTTTAGAAAAGTGTGCTTTGTCCCTGCCTTGCCACCCCAGTACAAACTGAGACTAAACACATGCAAATCACTTTAGATCTTAGAATCCCGGTGACCTGGAGTGGGGAGAGACTGAGCTTATGGATCTCTTCTGCCACAGACTTTTTTCCCTTCAGTACCTATGGGTGGGGGCTGCGGAGGGTGGGGTATGTTGAACTCAGGGCCTCAATCACAGTACGAAGCTTTCTACAATTGAGTTCTATCCCAAGCCCTTTTTAAATTTTATTTTGAAACAGTGTCTCTCTTAACTGCTCAAACTGAGCAATTTAAACTGGAAATCCTCCTCCCTCACCCTCCCCAGTAGCTAGGGTTATAGGCATGTGCCACTACACTCTGCCCCTGCCACATATTTTTTAAACAATGTCTGTCCACTTCAGAATGGTTTAAAGTGGCAATATGGTTGGGAAGTCAGGCACACAAATGAAAGCTGAGGATTTTTTTGTGTGCATGTTGTTTCTGTTTTTTGGAGGGAGAGTGTGTAGGTACTAAGGATTGAACCCAGGTGTGCTCTACCCGTGAGCTCCGTCCCTATTCATTTTTATCTTTTATTTGGAGACAGAATCTTGTTAAAATGCTGAGGCTGTCCTTGAACTTGAAATCCTCCTGACTGGGATTGTAGATGTGCACCACCATGCCCAGCCCTAAAGCTGCTTTTTCATAGCAATCAGGCTGTTTTTATTTAGTTGGAATTCAAAATCAATAAAACTAGTAAAGCTTTCTAAAGATGCTTTTCCTTAAAACTTAGATAAGACCCAAAATATATAAATAGTTCATAATAGTGAGTATTCGCCGCGTCTGGCGAATGGACCGAGTCCGGCGAGAGACGTCGGGGTTAAAAGAGTTCACAGGACACCAAGGTTCTTCATCCAGGAGGAGGCATGTGTGCCGCTTTATTATCCAAGTTTGTTCCCTTATATACTTTCTATAACTGCAGTGGAAATTTAGCCAAAACAAGGGAGGAATAACACCTGCTACTCTTGGGTTACCGTGACCGTCCCTTATCAGGAAGCTCCGAGAAGGCCAAGATGTTCCCAAAAAGGCACATATGTCTGAGGCAGATAAACATGAAACCGCAAGCCTGCATCACGACCCTGTGAGCTGGCCACTTTGACATGCAGAACAAGGAACTGGGGGCTGAGCCCCGGGGGCCAGGGAAGTCCTGCTACCAGCAAGTATTCTGACTGTTGTTATTGTTATGATCGCTGTGGGGGTTTGTGCAGCTGTCTGGGTACACATTAAAGCTTTCCCAAGTCATTGGCTATGTCCAGCAACATAGAACATAAAGGAAAATTCTTGGGCTGGGAGTGTAGCTCAGTGGTAGAGAACTCACCTATCATGCACAAGGCCCTCAACTTCATCTCCAGTATCACAAAGAGAAAGAGAGAGTGAAGAAAGGGATAGAGAGAGCAAGGGAAAGAGAGAAGGAGGGAGGAAAGAGAAATAAAGAGAAAAGATGGAGCCTTATGGTATGGTGACCAGATTCCTGTAAAGACATGTAAACCTCAGAGAAATGACTGGTTGGGGAAGGAATCAGCCAGTTTATGACAGCGACATACCATATAAAAGCTCTCAGAGAAAATATTAAAAGCTACAAGAGAAAGGAGACAGATTACATTCAGGGGTAAACCAATAAGGTTAACAACAGATTTTTCATCACAGACACTGAAAGCAAGAAGGTCATGGAACAATGTATTTCAAACACTGAAAGACAATGGATGCCAACCAAGAATTCTGTATCCAGCAAAATTAAGCTTCAGGTATGACAACGAAATAAAAATCTTTCATGATAAACAAAAGTTAAAAGAATTTGCAGCCAGAAAACCAGCATTGCAAAGCATTTTGAGCAAAACACTACACAAGGAAGAAATGAAAAACAATAACCAAAACCATCAGTAGGAAGTGCCTCGGTAAAGACAGAGGGCGAGGGGAAAGATAATCATGGAGAAACAAACTAAATTTTTTAAAAAAAGGATAAATAATCAAACATGGATGGAAGTACAAACCATATATCAATAGTAACTCTGAATGTTAATGGCTTAAACTCTCCAATAAAGCGACATAGGCTGGTATCATGGATTAAAAAAACAAATCCAACAATATGCTGCCTCCAGGAGACACATCTGATTGGAAAAGACATACACAGGCTGAAGGTGAAAGGATGGGAAAAAATATACCACGCACACGGTCCTCGTAAGCAAGCAGGGGTGGCCATCCTCATATTGAATAAAATCGACTTCAAGACTAAGTTAATCAAAAGGGATAAAGAAGGACATTATATACTATTAAAAGGAACCATTCACCAACAAGACATAACAATTATCAATATTTATGCACCAAATAATGGTGCTGCGACATTCATAAAACAAATTCTCCTCAAGTTCAAGAATCAAATAGACCACAACACAATAATTATGGGTGACTTCAACACACCTCTCTCACCATTGGACAGATCCTCCAAACAAAAGTTGAATAAAGAAACTATAGAACTCAATATCACAATCAATAACCTAGACTTAACTGACATATATAGAATATATCAACCATCATCAAATGGATATACTTTTTTCTCAGCAGCACATGGATCCTTCTCAAAAATAGACCATATATTATGCCATAGGGCAACCCTCAGTAAATATAAAGGGGTGGAGATAATACCTTGCATTTTACCTGATCATAATGGAATGAAACTGGAAATCAATGATAAAAGAAGGAAGGAAAAATCCTACATCACATGGAAAATGAACAATATGTTACTGAATGATCAATGGGTTACAGAAGACATAAAGGAGGAAATCAAAAAATTCTTAGAGACAAATGAAAATACAGACACAACATATCGGAATCTATGGGACACAATGAAAGCAGTTTTAAGAGGAAAATTCATCGCCTGGTGGTCATTCCTCAAAAAAAGAAAAAACCAACAAATAAATGAGCTCACACTTCATCTCAAAGCCCTAGAAAAGGAAGAGCAAAACAACAGCAAATGTAGCAGAAGGCAAGAAATAATTAAAATCAGAGCGGAAATCAATGAAATTGAAACAAAAGAAACTATTAAAAAAATTAACAAAACTAAAAGTTGGTTCTTCGAAAAAATAAATAAGATCGACAGACCTTTAGCCATGCTAACGAAGAGAAGAAGAGAGAGAACTCAAATTACTAACATACAGGATGAAAAAGGCAATATCACAACAGATGCTACAGAAATACAGAAGACAATTAGAAATTATTTTGAAAACCTACATTCCAATAAAATAGAAGATAGTGAAGACATCGATAAATTTCTTAAGTCATATGATTTGCCCAGACTGAGTCAGGAGGATACACACAATTTGAACAGACCAATATCAATGGATGAAATTGAAGAAGCCATCAAAAGACTACCAACCAAGAAAAGCCCAGGACCGGATGGGTATACAGCAGAGTTTTACAAAACCCTTAAAGAAGAATTAATACCAATACTTTTCAAGTTATTTCAGGAAATAGAAAAAGAGGGAGCTCTTCAAAATTCATTCTATGAGGCCAACATCACCCTGATTCCAAAACCAGACAAAGACACCTCAAAGAAAGAAAACTACAGACCAATATCTCTAATGAACCTAGATGCAAAAATCCTCAATAAAATTCTGGCGAATCGGATTAAAAAACATATCAAAAAAATTGTGCACCATGATCAAGTAGGATTCATCCCTGGGATGCAAGGATGGTTCAATATACGGAAATCAATAAATGTTATTCACCACATCAATAGACTTAAAGATAAGAACCATATGATCATCTCGATAGACGCAGAGAAAGCATTCAACAAAGTATAGCATCCCTTTATGTACAAAACATTAAAAAAACTAGGGATAACAGGAACTTACCTTGACATTGTAAAAGCTATCTATGCTAAGCCTCAGGCTAGCATCATTCTGAATGGACAAAAGTTAAAGGCATTCCCTCTAAAATCTGGAACAAGACAGGGATGCCCTCTATCACCACTTCTATTCAATATAGTTCTCGAAACACTGGCCAGAGCAATTAGACAGACGAAAGAAATTAAAGGCATAAAAATAGGAAAAGAAGAACTTAAGTTATCACTATTTGCAGATGACATGATTCTATACCTAGAAGACCCAAAAGGGTCTACAAAGAAACTACTAGAACTAATAAGTGAATTCAGCAAAGTGGCAGGATATAAAATCAACACGCATAAATCAAAGGCATTTCTGTATATCAGCGACAAAACTTCTGAAACGGAAATGAGGAAAAACACTCCATTCACAATATCCTCAAAAAAAAATAAAATACTTGGGAATCAACCTAACAAAAGAGGTGAAAGATTTATACAATGAAAACTACAGAACCCTAAAGAGAGAAGTAGAAGATCTTAGAAGATAGAAAAATATACCCTGTTCATGGATAGGCAGAACTAACATCATCAAAATGGCGACATTACCAAAAGTTCTCTATAGGTTTAATGCAATGCCAATCAAAATCCCAATGGCATTTCTTGTAGAAATAGATAAAGCAATCATGAAATTCATATGGAAAAATAAAAGACCCAGAATAGCAAAAGCAATTCTAAACAGGAAGTGTGAATCAGGCGGTATAGCGATACCAGATTTCAAACTATATTACAGAGCAATAGTGACAAAAACAGCATGGTACTGGTACCAAAACAGGCGGGTGGACCAATGGTATAGAATAGAGGACACAGAGACTAATCCACAAAGTTACAACTATCTTATATTTGATAAAGGGGCTAAAAGCATGCAATGGAGGAAGGATAGCATCTTCAACAAATGGTGCTGGGAAAACTGGAAATCCATATGCAACAAAATGAAACTGAATCCCTTTCTCTCGCCATGCACAAAAGTTAACTCAAAATGGATCAAGGAGCTTGATATCAAATCAGAGACTCTGTGTCTGATAGAAGAAAAAGTTGGCTCCAATCTACATATTGTGGGGTCGGGCTCCAAATTCCTTAATAGGACACCCATAGCCCAAGAGTTAATAACAAGAATCAACAAATGGGACTTACTTAAACTAAAAAGTTTTTTCTCAGCAAGAGAAACAATAAGAGAGGTAAATAGGGAGCCTACATCCTGGAAACAAATCTTTACTCCTCACACTTCAGATAGAGCCCTAATATCCAGAGTATACAAAGAACTCAAAAAATTAGACAATAAGATAACAAATAACCCAAGCAACAAATGGGCCAAGGACCTGAACAGACACTTCTCAGAGGAGGACATACAATCAATCAACAAGTACATGAAAAAATGCTCACCATCTCTAGCAGTCAGAGAAATGCAAATCAAAACCACCCTAAGATACCATCTCACTCCAGTAAGATTGGCAGCCACTATGAAGTCAAACAACAACAAGTGCTGGCGAGGATGTGGAGAAAAGGGTACACTTGTACATTGCTGGTGGGACTGCAAATTGGTGTGGCCAATTTGGAAAGCAGTTTGGAGATTCCTGGGAAAGATGGGAATGGAACCACCATTTGACCCTGCTATTGCCCTTCTCGGACTATTCCCTGAAGACCTTAAAAGAGCACGCTACAGGGATACTGCCACATCGATGTTCATAGCAGCACAATTCACAATAGCTAGACTGTGGAACAAACCCAGATGCCCTTCAATAGGTGAATGGATAAAAAAAATGTGGCATCTATACACAATGGAGTACTATGCAGCAATAAAAAATGACAAAATCATAGAATTTACAGGGAAATGGATGGCACTAGAGCAGATTATGCTAAGTGAAGCTAGCCAATCCCTAAAAAACAAATACCAAATGTCTTCTTTGATATAATGAGAGCAACTATGAACAGAGCAGGGAGGAAGAGCAGGAAGAAAAGATTGACATTAAACAGAGACATGAAATGGGAGGGAAAGGGAGAGAAAAGGGAAATTGCATGGAAATGAAGGGAGACCCTCATTGCTATACAAAATTACATATAAGAGGTTGTGAGGGGAATGGGAAAATAAACAAGGAGAGAAATGAATTACAGTAGATGGGGTAGAGAAAGAAGATGGGAGGGGAGGGGAGGGGGGATAGTAGGGGATAGGAAAGGTAGCAGAATACAACAATTATTAATAGGGCATTATGTAAAATTGTGGATGTGTAACCGACGTGATTCTGCAATCTGCATTTGGGGTAAAATTGGGGGTTCATAACCCACTTGATTCTAATGTATGAAATATGATATGTCAAGAACTTTGTAATGTTGTGAACAACCAATAAAAAAAATAAAAAATAAATAAAAAATAAAAGCTCTCAGAGGGGGATGACAGGGCAAGCAAAGAATGAACTTTCTTAAGTAAATATCAAATCAATTAAAGGAACAGATCCATGGAAATAAATCATTTACAGAAACAGGTCGTACCTGTGGTTTCTAACACAAAATACCCTGAATGCTAGGCCTCAAGTAACTCCATGAAAATGGACTCCAAAGCGATTCAGAGTTAAGAGGCAGCTTGCTAAAGCAAACCCTGTGAAACAAAGGTTTTCAAGATATAAAAATTCATAAGCCTTTCTTATCGGAAAGGAGGTGAATGAATATTATGGTGTTCTTAGACCATGTTTGCTTTAGCATTTGTCATGGAGTTATCCTGAGCAAAGGTAAGGCTTGGTATGCAGTGTAATTACTTTCCCACCTACTTCTGTCACAAGGTCTACTTAAAGGGCAATTTCTTTCTTTAGTTCTTTAAATGCTTCCAAAAAGATATCTTAAGGTCAAGAAACTCCAACAATGTGCAAATATCTTTCAGGAGTAGTCGATTTCCCCCTGGTACCATTAGGGGAGATTTTATTGTAGTCCGTCTGAAGCAAGTTAATGCAGGGTCATGTTTCTGTTTACTCTGGGACAGTATTAGTAATCGGAACCAGGAGGAAGCAGGCCTGGCTGCAGCACTGCACAGATTTTCTCCATCAGGCTGCCTTCCGTGGCTAGTATGGATTCCAGGGGATGTTAAAATGCCTCTTCACAGAAAACATCTGAAACATATATACACATATATGTGGTGTCTATATGTCTACTTGGGCCTCCTTTCAAGATACCTGGCGAGAGAGGAATACTAGAGATTACTCTTAGGGTGCTTTACCACTGAGCTACATCCCCAGTCCTTTTGATTTTTTTTTTTTTTTCATTTTGAGACAGTGGTCTCTCTAAATTCCCCCAGGCTATCCTTGAACTTCGGATCCTCCTGCCTCAGCCTCCCAAGTCTCTGGGATTATAGGTGGATGCCACCATGCCCAGTTTCCTCTCAAAATGTTCCAGTATTTCACGTTGGCAACATCTTGATTATAAGATTTAAGTTAATTAGTGATGCACCACCTCTGAGATTTGGTAGCTGAGGATTTTTGTGTTCTTTGCAATTTGGTCATTAGGAGATAGAGTTTGAAGACATTTTTCTCTTCAGATATCCTTGTAGTAATTGGAGAACAATAAAGAAATTAATACTTCTTTATCTAAACAAATTAAGCAATGTTCCCAGTAATATTTGACCACATACTGGTACATTCAACAAATATTTAACTGGTGCCTCTTACCAGCACACACTGAGCTGGGAACTGGGGGGACGAATATGAATAAAACAGACCAGTTCTTAAAAAGGGATAGCATTTGTTGTAATGAAACATTTCTGTATCCGGTTGTGGTGGTGTTAAAAAAAAGAAAAAGAAAAATCTAGTTTTGCAGATCTTAGGTGACTTTATTTGCCATTCTAGAATCTGGCTGCAGTCCGGACTAAAAATGGTTCAGAATGCTCCACCCCACCAGATGTACAGGTTTATAGTGATAGCCAGAGAAAAAGAAGTGACATACAGAAAACAGAAGTGAAGTTGGTTAAAGTGTGGCATTAACCTTATCTGAACCTGGTTTGGACAGCCTGGATGCCTCTGGTTGACTGGAACTCACTCAGTGATTGGCTGAGACTTGCCTACTTGATACAAGAGTAGGTTACAATGTTCTCACCCACCAAGTTAGGTTACAATTCACTGTGTACAGAGAACCCTGTAGGACAAACTTAAGTGTGCACAGAAACAGCTCTAGAATAAACTTAATTCAATTTAATAGCAGCTATGTGCATCCATACATGGGATAAAAGTTCATAGAACACACATGTACAGTTACACACACACATACACACACACACAGATCAAATGTATGTAAATCAGTGAAACCAAAAAAAATTCTTTAATTCTAGGCGATTGCATTGTATTAATCAGTTTCTTGGTTTTGATAATGTTTTATAGTTATGTAACAGTGTTATTCTTTGGAGAAACTGAATGTTTATACTACTTTTTGACTTGTGACCCTAAAAATTCTTTCTTCTTTCTTTTCTCTCTCTCTCTCTCTTTTTTTTTTTTTTGAAAGACTGTCACTAATGTTACCCAGATTAGTCTCAAACTCAAAATCCTCCAGCTTCAGATTCCTGAGTAGCTGAGATTATAGGGTTGCACCACCTTGGTTGGCCTTAAAATCATTGCAAAATAAAATGTTTCATTAATAAAATACTAGACTTCATTCTCATGGAGCTTGCGCTCTGGTGGGAAAGACAGAAAACTGATAGGTGGATGAATAAATAAAATAATCAAATTATTTTATGTGGTATAAAAATTTTTTAAAAAGTATAGTGATGTGACAGCATAATAGAATAGACATTATGATTGATGTATGTACATTCCATGTATGCATTATATGTCAAAATACATTCTACTGTCATGTATGACTAAAAAAATAAAAATAAATCGTATGGTTAAAAATAATTAAATAAATAAATAAAACATATAGTGATGTGAAATATTAAAAGAACCCTCCCTTTAAAAGAGCAGAGAGAAACACTGAGGATAGGACATTCAAGATGAGACTTAAAAAATAAGAAAGCGCACAGGGGCGTGCGCAGTGGTACACTCCTGTAATCCCAGCAGCTCGGGAGGTTGAGGAAGGAAGATTGCAAGTTCAAAGCCAGCCTCAGCAACTTAGTGATGCCCTGAGTAATTTATCAAGATCCTATCTCAAAATAAATTATAAAGAGGGCTGGGGGTGTGGCTCTGAGGTTAAGCTCCCCAGGTTCAATCTCTGATACCAAAAAAAAAAAAAGTGCTGTGGGTAGCTCATTGATAGTGTGTGTGTTTAGCATGTTCGGGGCCCTGGGTTTGTCCCCAACACCAAAAACAAAAAAAGAAATGAGCAAGAGTCCGATGGGTTTAGAAAGATGACCAGCCAACACAGTGAAAGAACCTGGCTGGTTTGCAATACCAGAATGATCTTCAAAATTGTGACTTTTTTAGGACAAACCCTGAAGTATAGCAAAATTTTAATAGAATGACTTTAGGTTGTTGGGAGTATTGTAATCCTAACAGAAAGCAATAAATAAATAAAAATTTTTAAAAAGAATTGTGATGCAGGCAGTGTGGTGGTACACACTTGTAATCCCAGTGACTCAGGAGATTGAGGCAGGAGGCTAACAAATTTGAGAGCAGTCTGGGCAATTTAGCAAGACCCTATCTGAAAATAAAATTTTAAAGGGATAGACTAGGGTTGTAGTTCAGTGGTAAAGAGCTTATCTGACATGAGTCCTGGGTTCAATCCCAATACTCAAAAAAAAATTTTTTTTAATGATGCAAAGAACTCTGAAATACAACAATCTTTGGATCCAGTGGAGGGCAAGACATTTAAAAATCTTAGGAGTCAGAGAAATGTAAAATTCAATCAAGTGATAAAAACAGGTAGGTTGGGGATTGCAGACACATGAGTAGATGGAAGAATTAGGAAATAAATCTCTTGAATCTAGAGTTTAGGAATCTGAAACCATTCCAACGACAAATAAGCTTAGTATGTCCCAGTCTCCAAGAGTGCATTCAGCCATAAGCAGCAGTGAGTGTTGAAAAAAATATTTTTAAGATATAATCTTGTCCATGGAAGGTTAGCATCTCCCAGTCATGGAAAAGTTTCTACCTAAACAAGGAAAGTGTTAAGACAACCAAATCCTTATAGTTTCTATGTTTAAAAATCCAAGCATAATCAGATATTTTGTGATGTGAAAGAAAATTTGACCTATTGAAATAAAATATCAACCTTGTAAATTCAAAGTATATAGTTGTCTAAGATATTATACCAGTTGAGATCTAACTTTATATTACTATTAAAATACTTAAGGTTATCTACATTAATTTTCTATTTATTTAGAAGACTCAGAAGAGTAAACCATGCCTGTAATCCCAGGACTTGGAAGGCTGACGCAGGAGGATTGTGAGTTCAAAGCCAACCTCAGAAAAAGGGAAGCCCTATTCAACTAACTGAAGCCCCTGTTTCTAAATAAAAAATTAAAAAGGGCTGGGAATGTGGCTTAGTGGTAAAGTATCCCTGGGTTCAATCCCCAATACAAAAAAAAAAAAAAAAAAAAAAAAATTCAGAAGAGTTACTTAAAAATTTAGGAAGAATTTTCTTTTTTTTAAGTCTTGAAATTATAGCACTTAACAGGAAAAGTACATATACTAAATATATAAATACTTGAGGATCTTCACTTAACTAGTATTTTAAAATTCTCATGGTATGATGGCACACGCCTGTAATCTAAGGAACTAGAGAGGCTAAGGCAGGAAGATTGCAAATTCAAAGCCAGCCTGGGCAATTTAGACTCAAAATAAAATAAAAAGGTTGGAGATGAAGTGGCAGAGCACTTACCAAGCCTGTTCAAGGCTATGAAGTCCCCAGGGGAAAAAAAAAAAAAAAAAGATATTAAAATCTGTTGGACTTTATAGTAGAATAATAAGATTTAGAAACTAAATTTAAAAGCTTAAAGAAAAACCAGATGTTGATAATTTCCAACTTTAGTATATAGATTATAAAAGTAATGTTAATATGTTCAATATTAATTTTCATTTGACTGACATAAACTCTGAATAATATTTTCTCTGCATAAAAACCACCCTTAAAAAAAAAACTCTCATATTTTTAGTTTTACCACCAAGCTACTGAAAAGATTTCCACAAAGTAGCAGTCCCTAGGATCCCTGAGGAAAAAAAATGATGTGGATCCTTTAGGAACAATAGAACAAACCTACTTTTGTCTCTGTATCAAAGGAATTGGTTTGGGTTTTGTTTGTTTTGGGTCCAAGAGATTGAACCCAGGGGCACTTAACCACTGAGCCATATCCCCAGTCCTTTTTTATTTTTTTATTTAGAGACAGGTCTTGCTAAGTTACTTTGGGCCTCACTAAATTGCTGAGGCTGGCTTTGAACTTGCAATCTTCCTGCCTCAACTTCCTGAGCTGCTGGAATTACAGGCATGCACCACCATGCTTGGCAGGAATTGGTTTGTTCTGAAGACTTCTGTAGAGCTAAACTGCAGAATTTAAAGTTTTGTCTCTAAATCAGTAAGCTGGGGAAAAAAAGAAAGATAAATTTTTTAAAAAAATAAATAAATAAATAAAAATTCCCATTACTAGAGTCCCCTCAAGATCATGAGAAGCAGATCCTGTATATATTGGTTTTACTGTATCATTTTTGACATAGAAGTATAAGTTTCTATTGCGTATTCATTCTCCCACTAACCATGAGCTCCTACTAGGAGATGTAGATAACCTTTACCAGGTAAAGGACAATTTCCTAATCATTTTTGTATCCAATGGCTGCTATACCACTGTGTTTTGTTGGTTGGTTGGTTGGTTGGGCTGTTTTGTTGCCAAGCTGGGAGTTGAGCCCAAGGCCTCGCTCATGCTAGGCAAGTGCTCTACCACTGAGCTCCAACCCCAATGTATCTTAAACTGAAAAAAAAAACTGCTACAGGTATCTCTCATAGACCTGGAATTAACTCTAAGATTTTCTTCCCACCAGTCTCTTCGAAAACATAGTCACCAACCCAACTGGCTTCATGCCTTAGCTTCTTACATTCATCCAGTCCTATTTGGATCTCTGACCTGGTTTCAAATTGTTTACACTGGCCCTGACCTGGCACTCACTGCCTTAGGGCAGAGTTTCTGGCATTTTCCCACTACTCCACCCACCCCAACTGCAAGACCCAGTCTGTCAAGGAAGAGCATCAGACATCAGAGCTTGGAAGAGCATCTGGAAATAATGCTGGCTTACTAGGTATTTAAAGAATAAAGTCACTCAATACTCACTTAACATTTCCTGAACATCTACCTTGCTCAAGTTAACTCTGCTGAGAAAGAGAATTTACAAATCTAGTAAGAAAAGACCCCTACAGTCAAGAAACCAGGGAATGGCAGAAGTATTCTTGAGCTAGGTGTGGTGGCGCACACCTGTAATCTCAGCAACTGAGATTGAGGAGGCTGAGGCAGGAGGATCACAAGTTCCAAGCCAGCCTCAGCAACTTGTGAGAGCCTGTCTCAAAATAAAAAAAAATAATAATAAAAATAAAAATAAAAAAGAAAGAAAAGAAGAAAAACTTAAGGATTCAGGATGTGACTCAGTGGTTAAACCCCTCTGAGTTCAATCCCTGGTACAAAAAAAAAAAAAACAGAAAAAGTATTCTTGAGCAGTATCTACAAAGTGCCACAGAAACACAAAAACATATCCCAGATTGGAGGAGGGTGTAACACAGGAAAGGATGCTCATGTGCTACATCAACTTTCAGTGGCTGTATCAACATGGCTTTGTGACTGCTTCACTATGAAAGAGGAAAAGTGGTCTAGGATGTTTTAGGAGGTGGTCTTCAATGGTGCTATTTGCTGAGACTGGCAATACAATAACATGTGCCGTGGAATTCAGTATGGGACGTGATGATTAAGATTCACATGGGACTGTCAGGTGGAGAGGTTCAATTTGTGACTGGATAAGAGTACAGTTTAAAAGAACTCCATCGATGGGTGCTGTGGCACACACCTGCACTTCCAGCAACTTGGGAGGTTGAGGCAGGAGGATCACAAGGTCAAGGTCAACCTGGGCAAATTAGTCCAATCTCAAAATAAAAGATGAAACAGTTGGAGATGTAGCTTAGGGGCAAAGAGATAAAGTGACACTAGGTTTAATATCCAGTACTGCTGCGCTCATGCAAACACACACACACACACACACACACACACACACACACATACACACACCCTTTTATAGACTAGAGCTGTATATTGGGGAGTCATCAGCATAGATAGCCTTAAAAGGGAAAGAATTGACCCAGGGCAACATGAACAGTGAAAAGAAAAGAAAATTAATGTGGTATTCTGAGGTCATCCACATCGAAGGGCTAAGCAGAAAAAAAGAATTCCAATAGGGACCAAGAAGAACACCCAGAAATGGTGGGGACGGGTGGGACAGTTAAGAAGAATGTGGTAGTGGACCTTGTTGGTTTCCTAACAAACATCAATTTCCTGCTCTCCTTCACAGAATCTCCATGCCCACGGAGTCCATGGGCTTCCAGAGAACCGGAGTGTCTCTAGTTCCAAGAGTTGATTTGAGTCATCTAAAATAATCCTATCTCTTTTGCTAGTGACTATAAGTAGCAAGTGACTCAGTAAGACCAGGCATGGTGTTGCACTCCTGTAATCCCAGCAGCTTGGGAGGCAGAGACAAGAATCCCGAGTTCAAAGCCAACCTCAGTAAAAACAAGGTGCTAAGCAACTGAGTGAGACCCTGTCTCTAAATAAAATATAAAATAGGGCTGGGGATGTGGCTCAGTGGTCGAATGCCCCTGAGTTCAGTCCCTGGTACCAAAAAAGAAAAGAAAAGAAAGAAGTAAGTTTGATGGGGAGCCAAAGTCTTCATTATTTCTTGAAGGACTCCTAGAAATGATACTTTGCCTTCCTTCAGATGGCATCCTAGATAAAGATTAAGGCCAGGCTTGCTGCAGCCCTCTTCCTGTCAATCTGACAAGGAAGCCAATAAAAGAAAGCAAGACTAGAGCATCACAACGATGCAGCTGGAGCCACCCTGAGTCTTGCTGTATCTCCAGATTTCCATTTATGTGGACCTGTGAAGTTCTTTATTGCTTAAACCAGCTTGGGTTGTGTTTTCTGTTAACTTCTTCCCAAGCAGAGCTAGCATATATAGTAGTTCACTAAAATCAAAGGAGATGTGAGCCTCAGCAGGCAGCAATGGAGACAGTTGAGTGGCACCCTGAAGCCTGAAACGCATCCAAGGAATGTGGTGACCAGAGGCCTTGAAGGAGCAATTTCACAGTGAGTGATAGGTTTTGGTGGGCACAGGCAGTGATGGAGAACTGAATGAGAAGCAAGCGCTTAGAGTGAATAGAGATCCCTCCTCAACCAAGTTTGACTGCAATGTGAAGAGAAAACAGAGGCCATCACTGTAAAAGAATATAGTATTGAGGAAGGTTTTGGTCATTTTGAAGATAAAGATTACTCAATAGGTGGCTCTCCAACTTTCTTGCCATTCCCATTTGTTACTGCTCCCTAATGTTCAGAGGGAAATCTCAGGGGAGAGCAGTGCTCCCCATCCTGGGTTCAGCTGTAAATCTTTAGGAAAGTCAAAAGTCACCTCAATTTGCCACATTCTGATCTCTGCAGTAAATGCACAAGGCCTGAACAATGCAGATTTTGTGAGTCTAAAGCAATTCCTCAGAAGAAATGGAAGCACTTGGAGAAACTCGTACAAAGAGTTAGGGGTGTAGCTCAGTGGTACAACACTTGCCTGGCATGCACAAGGCTGGGGTTGGATCCCCAGCACTGTGTGTACACACACACACACACACACACACACACACACACACACACACACAGAGGTATATATGTACAAGGAAGTTCATTGTAACTGAAATATTGGGGGGAGGTGTGAGACATTCTAAGTGACATTAATAAGGAAATGGTAAAACCACAGAAGGGTGCCTTGAGTGGTACACTATTGACTGCTTACTCTGCAGCATTTGAAACGAGTAAACTGGATTTCTGTGAACAACACTGAAAAATTCAAGTGAGAACATGTTGCTGAAAAATATTGTGATGTGATCGTGCATGTGAAATCCAAAACAGATAAAAATATTTATATTTAAAAGGAGCCAAGTACACGCCTGTAATCCCAGTGGCTGGGGAGGCTGAGATGGAGAACTGCAAGTTCAAAGCCAGCTTCAGCAATTTAGGGAGGCCTTAAACAATTTAGCAACACCCTGTTACAAAATGAAAAATAAAGGGGCTGGGGATGTGGCTCAAGTGGCAGCGCGCTCGCCTGGCATGCGTGCGGCCCGGGTTCGATCCTCAGCACCACATACAAACAACAATGTTGTGTCCGCCGAGAACTAAAAAATAAATATTAAAAAAAATTCTCTCTCTCTCTCCCTCTATCACTCTCTCTTTTAAAAAAAAAAAGAAAATCTAAATTAAAAAAAAATGAAAAATAAAAAGGGCTGATGTGGCTCAGTGGTTAAGTGCCCCTGGGTTCAACCCCTGGTACCAAAATAGAGAGAGAAAGAACATAAGGGTCAAGAAAACAATATAAGAAAGTGTCGTTGGTGGTTATTTCTGGAGAAGGAGGAGGAATTTGGAGTTCAGGGCAGAGAGCATTTTAAGAAAAGGCAATTTCATACATACCATATACCTTTTTTTGTGTGTGTGTACTGGGGATTCAAACTAGGGGCTCTTAACCACTGAGCCATAACCCCAGCCCTTTTTATTTTAAGACAGAGTCTCACTAAGTTGCTCAGAACCTCACTAAATTGCTAAGCCTGGCCTCGAATTCTTGATCCTTCTGCCTCAACCTCCCGAGTTGCTGGGATTCCAGGCATGTGCCTCTGCATCTGACCTCATATACTTTTTTGCAAGATGAATTTTTTACAAGAATTGTTTTATTCATTTTCTGCATAAAAAAATGAAAGATAAAGTTCATGAAGAATTTAATTTAATTTTCTGCAGTTAAAAAGCAGGAACTAGTCCTGTACCAACCAGCATATCACATTCTTCCTAAACAAGTAAAAGGAAAAGGAAAAGAAAAAAATCATAACATTGGTTATTCTTAATAACCTCATTTTGTGTGTGTGTGTGTGTGTTGGGGGAGGGTAACCAGGGATTGAACTCAGGGGCACTCAACCACTGAGCCACGTCCCCAGCCCTATTGTGTATTTTATTTAGAGACAGGGTCTCACTGAGTTGCTTAGCACCTCACTTTTGCTGAGGCTGGCTTTGAACTTGTGATCCTCCTGCCTCAGCCTCCTGAGCCACTGAGATTACAGGCATGCTTTACCATGCCTGCCTTTACCTCATATTATTATTGCCAAAAAGTACAGTTGTGTTGTGCTGTTTTGTTTGTACTGGGGGATTGACCTCAGGGGCTCTTAACCACTGAGCCACATCCCTATCCCTTTTTTATATTTTATTTAGAGGCAGGGTCTCACTACATTACTAAAGGGCCTCACTAAATTGCTAAGGCTGGCTTTGAACTATTGATCCTCCTGCCTCAGCCTCCAAAGCCACTGGGATTACAGGCATGCCACCATGCCAGGCAGATACAGTTTTGTATCTTATTTCTTGCAGCATCTTAAAATTAATTTGTTGTTGGATGGATGTAAAACTATTGGCATTATGCTGAGTTTATCTGAAGTGGCTCTGTACTTCCCATCTGGTTAAACTTGGCATCACGTATTCGCAAATGGTAAGGCTGCTCAAATGAAAGGAGCTGCTGTCTCCTGCCGAGTTCCATCTGAGAACATTTGCATGTGTGAAATACACATTTTGAGGCTCATGGGAGGGAACGGATGGCTAACAAGCTCAATATGATCCTGAAAGAAATCAATCAAGGGTTGGCCACCCAATTCAGCCTAATTCTCTGATAACCTGTTCATTCACCGAAGAAGCATGAAAAGAGTAAGCTACAGAAGGGGAAGTAAGATTCTCTGAGATTGCTTAGACAAAAAATATACAAATGACGTTGGGGATATGGCTCATTTGCAGAGTGCTTGCCTGGCATGCATGAGGCCCTGGGTTTGATCCCCAGCACCACCACCAAAAAAAAAAAAAAAATAATAATAATCAATATATCCAAATAAATGGATTCAATAAGCAGAAAAACATCTAATACTTTGAAAAGTGAGATACTGAGAATCCAACGCTCAATAAAAAATTTACAGAGCTTCTGTATATGTATAAACACAACCATTTTATAAATACATTGTCAATAATTTTTTTTTTTTTGTGTGTGTGTGTGTGTGTGTGGTATTGGGCACCTAGCCCTGTGCCTCATGCATGTTAGGTAAGTGCTCTACCACTGAACTAAGTCCTCAGCCCGAAACTTTTTTATGTAACTAAACCATAATTGTTTCAAATCTAACGTATCTTTTAAAAGCATATAATTAGATTAGCCCAGCAGTGCCCTTTAGCCAGGCTACCAGTGGTTTACCAAATGATCAACCCTTGCACACTGATTTGTTATCAGTTCTTAATAACAAAGGCCAATTTTTATATTCTTCCCAGGCAGTTAATTTAACAAGATGTCAGATGTCACCTTCTCAGTCACACAAAGAAAAAAACTACCCTAGTGCCTGAGGCAAACAATTCAAGGGCCAAATGGAAACATGTGTCTGTATCATTTTGAGTCTGGAACAGAGTAACAGGTACATCAAATTTGGCCTTAAATTTGGAAATACAAAGGGTTTACAACTTAAAATGATTCAGCTTATAATTTATTTAATTATATTTTTAAAAAGTGATCTGCATTCAGTGGAAGCCATACTTTCAATTTCGATCTTTTCCTGGGCTAGTGAGATGGGCTACAATAGATACCCTCGCTATGCCCAACTCTGGGCTAGTATAAACCTTCTGAACATGTTTAAGATAGGCCAGGCTAAGCTCTGATCTTCAGTAGGCTAGATGGGGTTTTTTTTATTGTTTGGTTTTGGTTTGGTTTTTGGTGTTGCTGGGGATCAAACCTAGGGCTCTGTACATGCTAGGTGAGCGCCAACCACTGAACTACACCCGCAGCCTCAGGTTAGGTGCATTAAAGGCATTTGTTTTAGCTCCCATTTCTTTTTTAACAGTATAAAAAGTTTATTGAGTGTGCTGGATATGGTAGGGGACAGTTAAAAACAGTTTATTGTTTTCTTTTCTAAGTTTCTGTGGTCTCATTCTTTTTTATGTATAATTTTATTTTTTATTTGTTCTTTTTAGATATACATGACAGTGGAGTATATTTTGACATATTATACATAGATGGAGTGTAACTTATTCTAATTAGGATCCCATTCTTGTAGTTGTACTTGATGTTGAGTTACCCTGGTCCTGTATTTATGTATGAACATAGGAAAGTTCTGTCTGATTCATTCTACTAGCTTTCCTATTCCCATCTCCCCTCCCTTCTCTTCATTCCCCTTTGTCTAATCCGCTGAACTTCTATTCTTCCTGCCCTGCCTTATGGTGTGTTAGCATCCACATTATCAGAGAGAACATTCAGCCTTTGGTTTTATGGGGATTGGCTGATTTCCCTTAGTATGATAGCTTCCAATCCCATCCACTTACCAGCAAATGTCATCATTTCATTCTTCTTTATTGCTGATAAATATTCCATCGTGTATATATATCACCTTTTCTTTATCCATTCATCCGTTGAAGGGACCCTAGCTTGGTTCCATGGCTTAGCTATTGTGAATTGAGTTGCTATAAACATTGATATAGCTGTGTCACTATAGTATGCTGATTTTAACTTCTTTGGTTATATACTGAGGCATGGGATAATTAGGTCAAATGGTGGCTCTATTCCAAGTTTTTGAAGAATCTCCATACTACTTTTCAGAGTGGTTGCACCAATTTGCAGTCCCACCAGCAATATATACATAGACCTTTTCCCCTAAATCCTCATCAACATTTATCATTATTTGTATTCTTTATAATTGGCATTCTGTGTGGAGTGAGATGGAATCTCAGTGTAGTTTGGTTTTTTTTTTTTTTTTTAGTAGGTGATGGACTTTTGTTTTATTTATTTTTATGTGGTGCTGAGACTTAAACCCAGTGCCTCACACATGCTAGGCAAGCGCTCTACCACTCAGCTACAATCCAAGCCCCGTCAATGTAGTTTTGATTTGCATTTCTCTAATGGCTAGAGAAGCTGAACATTTTTCATACATCTGTTGACCATTCTTATTTCTTCATCTGTGAAGTGTCTCTTCAGTTCCTTTGCCCATTTATTTACTGGGTTATTTTTTTGGGCGGGCGGGGGGGGGGGGGTGTTAAGTTTCACTTACAATTTTCTTTTACTTAATGACAAGGTTACCAGGACAAAACTCCATTGTAATTCAAGGAACAGCTACATTTTTAATCACTAAAAAAAATGGCTAAGAGAGTGAGTGACTAGGTAAGATTAGTTCACAGTATAAATAGTCAAAGGAAAACAGAACATACTTTTTCCATACGATTGAATGGAACAAACTTAATTTTTTTAAATAAATAATGTTTTCTTTTTTTAAGTATTTTATTAGTTATTAATGGACCTTTATTTATTTATTTGTTTATATTCGGTGCTGAGAATCGAACCCAGTGCCTCATGCATGAGGCAAGCACTCTACCACTGAGCTACAACCCTAGCCCCTCAATTTTTAAAAAAGATTTATTTTTTAGTTTTAAGTGGATACAATATCTTCATTGTACATTTATGTAGTGCTGAGGATCAAACTCAGTGCCTCAAGCATGCTAAGTGAACACTCTACTACTGAGCCACATCCCCAGCCCCCAAAATCAATTTTTTAAATATACAAAATTCCCACAATTCCATTCAAGGTTATTTATCAAGTGGCTCTGATTTTTGCCTTGTTGCTCTTATAAACTGGATGGCATTCCTGTAAATTTCTTCATTACTTTAGAAGTATATTTCTTAAAATATTCACTTATCATCATTTAAATTCTTCTCAATCTTTCATACTGGAGAATTCTCCTCCTCCCAGCAGTGGCTACAATATGCAACACCATGTTCCTGATCAGAAACACTTTTAACTTTTGACTTCATAAAGCCAGATTTTGTTGAAGGACTCTGGGAAAAGAGGCAATGACACATATTCTCTCCACAAGCTCTATATTTGGTGACTTCTGCTTTAAAATATTCTAATAATGCTGAATATTAACTATAGGTTGTAATTTGATCTCTGCAACGTTGTAACAATTGGCATTCCAGTCGGAAACTGTCTCCAAAGAAACCAACCCATGGTCCAAGAACAAGAACATGAAAACATGGACCGAAATTAATGCTTAAGATACTTTCTTTGTAATACTTCCAAGGATGATCTTGAAGAGGAGACTCAAGAAGAGACAGATGAACAGGAAATTCACCTCTTGGTTAAGGGATGAAAAATATGAGGGCTGTAAGGGCAAAGCAGCATCCTGAGCAGAGAGACGTTACTTGCTGGATGAGTGGCTGGGACAATGCCATTAGCCAATGTTCCCAGCACCTGCGCACACACTGCCCCGTAGTTCCCTACACGTAGGTCAGAACTAGGAAAGGGCTCGGCACACCCTCCTCTTTACCAAACTCTTCTCCTTCATTGTCCCAAATGTGCCCCTTTCCTACTCCCTACATCTGAAGTGAGTACTTTTAATTTATCCTCTAAGATCTTCCTATGGCTTCAGTCAGAATTTATGTATCTAAACTTTTGTTTAAAATATGAACCTAATACTTTCCAACATACACATAAAAGTAAAAATTTCAACAATTTCTCTCTCTCTCTCTCTCTCTCTCTCTCTCTCTCTCTCTCTCTCTCTCTCTCTTTAGTACCAGGGATTGAATTCATGCATGCTTAACCGCTGAGTCACATCCCCAGCCCTTCTTTATATTTTATTTAGAGATAGGGTCTAAGTTGCCTAAGTCCTTGCTAAATTGCTGAGGATGGCTTTGAACTTGTGATCCTCCTGCCTCAGCCTGCCTAGTCACTAAGATTACAGGTGTGCCACACCACACCCAGCTCAAAAAGAACATTTCTGAAAGTATTCTTGTCCTATTTGATTTCTTGAATAAAACTTCTGTTTCATATAATACAAATTCTGGGATTTTATTTTTAAATAAATAAATAAAATTGCTGGATGTGGTGTGACACACCTGTAATCGCAATGACTAGGGAGGCTGAGGCAGGAGAATCTCAAGTTCATAGCCAGCCTCAGCAACTTAGCAAGACCCTGTTTCGAAATAAAAAGGGCTTGGTATGTGGTTCAGTGGTTAGCACCCCTGGGTTCAATCCCCAGTACTGAATTTTAAAGTAAATAAATGAAACTCAGCATTTATCAAAACAATAAAATGACTTTAAATGAATCAGGGACCATAATTATAATAATTATTTGACCTTTTCTAATGCAACATTTAATGAATTTCTTCCTAGCCTTTCTTTTCCATTTGTTACAATTCCGTAATGGGCTGGGTTCTAGGAAAAACAGAAAATAAGACCCGGTCTTATAAAATAGAATCACAATTTAAATTTGAAATGCTGAAACAGAATGTCCTGGCAGTGAGATTCTTGCCCCCTCAAAGCAGGGCTCCTTTTGATGTCGTGAGAGAGTTCAAAGAGCAAGGCTTCAGGGCCAAAGAAGAACCGAGCAGGGATGGACAGTGACTAGCAGTTGGCATCAAATTTCAAAACTGGGGTGCTGAATTGTTCTTAGAGCCCCAAATTAAATTCTGAAATACAAGAACCTGCTGATTCTGAGTACACTTGAAAGGAAAAAGGCGAGGTCCCCAGACCCCTGAGGATTCCACTGACAATCAGCACAAACAGTTTAAGGGCTCAAACCAAGAGATCTTGAAAGAGATGGAATGGGATGAAATCCTATGAATTGTGATTTTTTTTTTTTAATGGAAGAAACTACTTACTTCATAACCAGCACTCCAGGGAAACCCAAAAAAAAAAAAAAAAAAAAAAAGTGAGGCAAATAGAACACAGTGATGATCTAATTTTAGGAAAAAAAAGTGGAAAATAACTTTTTCAAAATAAAATTTTTGTTGCTGCAGAAGCAGTTTTATTTTTAGCTGTAAACATACATAATACAAAGTACTCGTGTTTTCTTGTCTGTCAATCAAAGAGAAATTTATACTCTTGGCCTTTTGCTTCTAATTTAAGCATTTAGGAAATGGTACAATTTGGAGTAAACCTGACAGTGCAGGCTCGAAACCAAAGACCAAATCTCAAGCCCACTAGTTTTTCCATCCTGTGGTTCTTCATGGGGCCAGGAGGGAGACTGGAAAGGAAAAGGAGATTTTTTTTCCTCTTGAATTATGCCTTTGGGACAAAGATGGGAGCCGCCATTAAGGGTTGCATCATCTCCACTACATCTCTCTCTCTCCCTGTCCAGTCTGACTGGATTCTGCTGTAGCTTAAGGTCCACAGAAGCATCGACTTAACGACTTAAGACAGAAACCATCACTTGTGAGTTTGAGTCAGGCTAGACCACTGAGCGAGGTTGTCCCTAGGAAGTGGGTGAAGAGAATGCAGATGGAGGATTCAGTCTCTGACAGCTGCACACAAGGCCAAGAGTTCCCAAAAGCATTCATGTGGACAAGAAGCCACAATAGTGACTGCATATTTAAGTCACGGAGAGAGACCAAAGGACTGATTGAATCACACCAAACCATTGGAGGCTGTTTTAAATGACAGGTTAGCAACAGGACAGGTATTTCTAGGTCCTGGGTGCACATGGTAGTCACATAGGGAAGTTGCAGCAAACTAGGCCAGCCCAGCCTTTCCGCCTTATCTAATTTAGCCTGTTAAGATCTTTCACATTTTTACATAATACCATATTAATGACTGATTCTGCAACTTGTATTTGGGGTAAAAAAGGGGAGTTCATAACCCACTTGATTCAAATGTATGGAAGATGATATGTCATGAGCTTTGTAATGTTTTGAACAACCTATTAAAAAAATAAATAAATAATTTTTAAAAATAAATAAAAAGATCTTTCACCACGTCCCCATATCAGGAAAAGAGAAAGAGAGAAGAAAAAAAAAAGCAGAAACAAAGTAATGGAATTATACAAATCACTGCTCTATCTTGAAGAAGGGGGGGAAAAACAGCTTGTATATTTATATCCATCCCAGCACCTGTTCAGTGTTTTACCATGTGATATTTCACAAAAATAAATACATCACACAACCATTTGAATAATAAAGTTGATCTGAAGAGCTATAGCATAACCAACATCCTTCAGAATTGGTCTGGCACGCTGTGCTAAGTTTTGTTTTGTTTTTAATTAATTCTGTGTCCTTTTGGAGAACACTGACTATTAAGCCCTGGTGTACTCTACCATTGAACTATGTCCCCAACCCCTTTTATTCTTTTTTTTTCCAGACAGAATCTCACTGAGTTGCTCTGGCTGGCCTCTAACCTGAGATCCTCCTGTCTCAGCCTTCTGAGACACTGGAATTACAGGTGTGTACCACCATGTTCGTTATCCTAATGGACTTCGTGGAGAAGAATTGCTAGACATCTTTTAACTATTTTGTTTTAAGGATCCGAGGATTCTGGGGCAGGGACGGTTGTATCTTTTACAAGATTTTTAAATGCCTATATCATAAACTTACATTTAAGGGCTGGCAAATATATCACCACAGATGTGACTCAATGGTTTTCTATTGTCTAATACAAATATCGAGAAAATATTTGAACTTTTGGAACTGCAAATGATGCAGATTCTTTATGTTGAAAGGGGGATAGAGAGGCACGGTAAATCCCAACCTCCCACAGTAAGGGCATCCCAAGGGCCAGTCACTGTCCCAAGTGCTTTACATACATTATCACATTCAATCTCTACAAGAACCTGCAGGGCAGGTATTAAGTTGTCTACTGTACAGGTGGGAAACAAGAGCTTATAAAGGTTAAGTACCTTGTGCAAGTCAGTCTCATTAGCAAGTGGACAGAACTCAAGTCTACGTGGCTGCCTATGTGTTCTGAGCCATATTCTTCACTTCCTCATAACTCAGGTGCGGCCAAATCAAAACACACTCAGAGACACACTCGCAGATATGCAGGCTCTTGACGGAATCATGGAATCTCCTAGTGGTCACCCCAGTGCTGTATTATAATTCCTCAAACATCCCAGATATTATTTACCTAGGCTCAGCTTCCTGTCAGGGAGCTTAGTAGGTAAGAAAGAGAGAGTGAAAAAAGGTCTGATTATCACTTATGTGATATTCCTTTTATCTATATAATTCCCTGGTAAAGAGAGGGGAAAATGTAACTGTCAGAATCTCATAATAATTTAAGTTTTGCTCTCTTTTTCAACTATGAAAGTAACTCATGTTAATGAAGTTGTGGCCTTTACACATGCCCCCCATACATAGAGAAAAAAATAATAATGCTTATGAGTCCCAGATTAAAATAAAAAAATATATTGGAAATTGGTCAATAAAGTAGTGCTGTTTTTCTCATTTGAAGATTTTAAATCTATTCATCAAAATTTATGAGTCCAGATTACTCCATTTGGAAAGACATACAAGTCAACCTCAATTGAGTCCCACATTGTCTACTGTGGATTAGATTTTCAAAGACACCAGGGACAATAGTGAGAAGCAGAAACTAGAGAATGAATTAAGGAGGCTTTGTAATTAAAGACTATGGACTAAACAGATGCTTACTCTCCTCTTCTGAAACTCCCTAAAATACAGTAAAAAAGACTTTCATTCAGAGTATCACTCCAAAAAGCAAAAAGAATGGGAAAGGAAGCAATAGCAATAATAATAATAATAAATTCTAAAATAGATGTTGGAAGCCAGGTGAAATGGCATACATGTATAATCCCAGCAATTTGAAAGGCTGAGGCAGGATAATCACAGGTTTGAGCCAGCCTCAGCAACTTATTGAGACCCTGTATCAAAATCTAAAACTAAAAAGGACTGGGAACATAGCTCAGTGGGAAAGCACCCCTGGGTTCAATCTCTAGTACCAAAAAAATAAAATAAATGTTGGAAAATAAAAAGGACATATGCTAATAAAGAAAGTAGTCCAAAAAAGCCAAATCCTAAAATCAGGAGTTGAGGGAAACTAGCAACAACCCAGTTTGTTTTACTCTATGTAAAGGAAAAAAATAATAATAATAAATGTGTATATATATATATATATATATATATATATATATATATATATACACACACACACACACAAATATGTGTGTATACATATAATAGTTATTTCGTGATATGAATATATATGTCCATATGTGTGTGTGTGTGTGTGTGTGTGTGTGTGTGTATAAAATAGTGGGTGCAGGATTACTAGGATCAAACCCAGGACTGTACACACTAGGCAAGTGCCAGACTATTTCTTTTTATCTTCAGAAGTTGGCTGAGGTCCAGAGTGTAGCTCAGAGGCAAAACTCATACCTTACATGTGCACATGAAACCTGGGGTTTCATCCCAGCTCTGCAAAAATAAAGGGAAGAAAAGAAGGTAGCAGACCAGGTGCCTCTGGAAGCCATTGTGAAGATAATGGCAAAAACAGAATTGGTAGAAAGTCTGTTTAAAAGAATCCAAACCCCTTCACACTCTCCCCCACCCCACTTAAAAAAGCAACCACTTCCCTCTATCTCAGTAATCCCTGGCAGAGGAATGACAGTTTCGCCTCTTGATGGGAAAAGTACAGGTTCTGTGGACTGGGGGCACCAGGCACAGTGGGGAGCAGAGGGCTTATACTAAAAGCCTGGAGAAATGTGAATGAAATATGGGGGCACTTAAAGTCTGCAGACTTGCTTAGCAGTTTATCTCCTCTGAAGCTCTATGCAGGTAGCTTCTGGAAGAGGTATTACACAGTAATACTGGGTAAACCAAGAGAGAGGAAGATACAACCTCCAAACCCTAGTGCATCACACTAGGAGGGACCAAGGGAGTTCCAGAAACGTGCAAAGCACCTCGGGTTGGCAGTTATGCACCATGGACAGAAGATGGTTCAGACTGGAGTCCAAAGGGTTCAAGAGAGGCATGTCCAAGAAGAGGAAGCTGATAGAACACTGGATGGATTCGGATGGTTCAGCAGAAGAGGAAAGCAAACTAAAGAATAAAGAACAAGACAATTATATACTTCACTAAATTTTTCAAAATGGTTCAAGAAAGGGAAAACGATTGTAGTATACCACATAGTGCAGATGAAACTCATATTCACACAGCCATAAATCATAATCTGATAAATGCTGAAGATTAAATCAAATTATCATAAATCTATATGGCACAGAGGAGGGGACAGTGTGTGTGAGTACATGTACACATGTTTTTGAAAATGGTTGGCAAAAGAGATCTAAATTCTTATCATCCATAGCAAGAAGTGAGTAGATAATACCTTACCTGGAAAATCTAGATAAAGTACACTAAGTAATAGTTATTTAGTGATATGATTATAATTACCAAAAATAGCGACTAAAAGTTTGATAGGCCTGGGGATATAGCTCCATTGGTAGAGTGCTTGCCTCACATGCACAATCCCTGGGTCCAATCCCCAGCACCACCAAAAAAAAAAACCAAAAAACGATGTTTGATAAAAAGTCAGGCACAGTGGCACATACCTGTAATCCTAGGGGCTTGGAAGGCTGAGGCAGGAGGATCATGAGTTCAAAGCCAACCTCAGCAACTTAGCAGGATCCTAAGCACTTAGCAAGACCTCAAAATAAAAAATTTAAAAAGGGTTAGAGATGTGCCTCGGTGGTTAAGTGCACCTGGGTTCAATCCCTGGTACCAAAAGAAAAAAGTTGATAAAGGATGATTCTAGAGAACTGGGAAATGCAGAGGAAAGAGAAATGGCAGGCTAGTGACAACTAGTTTTCCTAATAAGCCACACAGGACTATTTAATTTTTTAAACCATGAGGATCAACAGCTCTGATAATCAAAATTAGAGAACATGAAGGTGAATCCTCATCTTTAATGCAAAGAAAAGGAAAGTCTAATAGCCTAAGAGAGAGAAGATTATCACAAACTGGGAAATGTCAGAAAACTAGCAAATAATGAAAAAAAAAGCTCTTTTTTTTTTTTTGGGGGGGGGGGCAGCTACCAGGGATTAACTCAGAGCACTCAACCACTAAGCCACATCCCCAGCCCTATTTTGTATTTTATTTAGAGACAGGATCTCACTGAGTTGCTTAGTGCCTTGTTTTTGCTGAGATGGCTTTGAACTTGCGATCCTCCTGCCTCAGCCTCCCAAGCCACTGAGAGTATATGTGTTGTGTCACTGCAACTGGCTCAAAAAAAAAAAAAAAATTAACTTGAACACTTCATATGTCAAATATGGTAGAGTAATCCTTTCTTTAGATATCATCCAAAAATCAACAAGAAGAACAAAAGCAATAAAAACATACCCACCAGTGGAAATTGATATATATTTGTAGCCCAAAACAGTAGAACTTGAAAATAGAAAACTTATGGGAAGTAGTGACTAGCTTGGTCTGGGAGCAGAGAGAGGGTAAGACCTCAGAGTCAGGGGGTAGGATGGAAGTAGGGAAGGGTACATTGACCAGAAGCCAATACCCTGGTTTTTATGTTTCAATGTTGGAAGACGGACATTGAAGATGGTGAAGGGTGGGGTGGTTGCTGAAAAGAAAAGACCTTGACTGTGTCTGCATAAAGAAAATTGATCCCAAACCTTGTCCAAACCCTCTGCAATCAGGAAGCTATATATGCCCCCTACTTGTGTCCCTTCCCAAAAGAAATGACACATTGTATTTCATCAAAAGAATGGTTGTCAACTGGTTTTCTGTTTTGTTTTTGTTTTTTGGTGGTTCTGAGGATTGAGCCCAGGACCTTGTGCATGCTAGGCAAGCACTCCACCACTGAGATACATCTTCACTGGGTCACCATCTCCTTTCTAGTTTTTCTTATTTTCTTCCATGTTGCAGAATTAATTCCTGATGTATATTTATGCCCATAGTCTGTCTGTCTGTCTGTCTGTCTCTCTCTCTCTCTCTCTCTGTCTCTCTCTCTCTCTCTCTCTCTCTCTCTCTCTCTCTCTCGGATTGGGGGGGGGGAGGTGAGTTACTGGGGATTAAACCCAGGAATGCTTTACCACTGAGCTACATCCTCAGTTATTTATTTTTCAAAAATATTTTTTGTACATGCATAAGGCCTTGGGTTCAATCCTCAGCACTGCCAAAAAAAAAAAAAAAAAAAAGTGTTTTTTGGAACTGAGGATTGAACCCACAGATGCTTAATCATTGAACCACATTACCAGCCTCCTGAGTCGTTGGGATTACAGGCATGCACCACACCAGGGCTTCCCAGAGCTCTTAAACTTACTCCTAGGACAGTACTTTGTTGACTTGTATTCTTATCATTGCCTTGGGTGTCTCTCCTAGATTATAAATTCCTTGATGTCCTGAAACACCAGTATCTCCCATCTCTTGGATCCAAGTCTACTATAGAATCAGCCAGCACATCAAAGGACTTGTCACCACCTTCCAGGAATTCCACAAAATCTGAGGAGGTGCCTAAGTGCTGGAAAACAGCACAGTGTGTTCTGTGTCTGAATAGAACACTGAATATATTTATCTCCTCTGTATAAGAAATACTGTTAAAGCTTCTGCAAATTATAAATGAGTCCCACCAAACATATCTACCCATGAACTTCATGCTATACTTGAGGGGGAGAACGTATCATCACCCATTCCATTTAGTGTACTCTCTTAAAAAAACTCAGTCCTCAAAGGGCATGGTGGTGGTGCATGCCTGTAATCCCAGCAACTCAGGAGGCTGAGGCAGGAGGATTGCAAGTTTGAGGCCAGTCTCAGCAATTTAGTGAGGCTCTGAACAACTTAGTGAGACTTTGTCTTAAAATAAAAAATAAAAATGCTGGGGAGATGGCTCAGTGGTTAAGCATGTCTGGTTTCAATCGCTGGTACCAAAAAAAAAAAAAAAATATATATATATATATATATATATATATATATATATATATATAAATAAAATATATAAAACACAAGACAAAACCAACATCTTTCATAAAAGGAACACACCAAATCCAAATAAAGGAAGGATTTATAGTACAAGAACTAGGGACAATCAAACAATCTGAAAGGAGCTCTAAAATGAGTTTGTTTTAGCTGGGTGCAGTGGCGCATGCCTAGAATTCCAGCAGCTCCAGAGGCTGAAGCAGGAGGATTGAAAGTTCAAAGCCAGCTTCAGCAACTAAATGAGGCCCTAAGCAACTCAACATGACCCTGTCTCTAAATAAAATACAAAAAGGGCTGGGGATGTGGCTCAGTGGAGTGCCCCTGGGTTCAATCCCCAGTACAAATAATAATAATAATGTTTGTTTTAAATGTGTAAAGATCTAAAGAAAAAAGAGAATCCATAAGCAAGAAGGAGACATTATAGAAATTGAAATCTACACCTTTGAAAATGAGCTGAGCAAAACACTAGAAATGAAGTATCATCTCTGTGATTTTCAGGTAACTTATGGAATACTTAAGCACATTTTTTAATAAGTAGAGCCCCATGTTAGGGCCTGGTACAATGTACAATATATAAAACCCTGCTGTCTTTGGTTTGGTTTTCTGTTTGTTTTGTGATACTGAAGATTGAACCCAAGGCCTCATGCCTGCCATACAAGCACTCTACAGAGCTACCCCCCCCCCCAGTCTCATTTAAATTTTAAAGAGTCTTTAACAGAGTCTTCCAAACTGGATTCCTCACTAGAGTTCTTTCTTATGTAGTTATTAAAACAGTTTTAAATCATTAGCTGGGCACAGTGGCTTATGCCTGTAATCCCAGCTCTTTGGGAGACTGAGGCAGGAAGATCACTTGAGCTCAGGAGTTCCAGGCCAACCTGGGCAACCTAGCAAGATCCTCTCTCAAAAAAAAAAAAAGAAAAAGAAAAAGAAAAAAAAACTTACTAGAAGCTACTCTGTGGCCAGCACTGGGTTTGGAGTGGAGGAAAGTGAAAATATAAATGAAGGCTAATCCCTGCTTCTAAAGAATTTACTGTATGGTAAGAGAGTGATTTCAGGGGGCTGAGGATGTGGGCTCAGTGGTAGAGTGCTTGCCTAGCATGCGAGAGGCACTGGGTTTGATCCTCAGCACCACATAAAAATAAAGATATTGTGTACATCTAAAATTAAAAAAAAAAAGACAGTGATTTCATGAGGAACACACAAGAATAGAATAGTATAATTATAAACACTATAATCATAATAGCTACCGTGTGCCCAGCTCGGGGCAAAGTACCCACCAAATTGCATTTCCTAGTAATATCATTCCCATTTTACAAAGGAGAGAGAAGTACTTAGAAAGTTACAGTAACTTCCCCAGGTTAAACAAGTAATAAATTTTAGAGTCAGGAATTCAACCCAAGTCTTCTGAACCCACCACCACCACCACCACCACCACCACCACCCCCCCCACCCCCCCACCCCCCGCCACCTTCTTCTGTGTAATGCTTGACTGTGTTTGTACACAAGGCTTCCAGGGCAGAGGAAAGAGAGATGGTCTGACCTCGGAAGTCTCCGTCTTCCTCTTAATGGAAGTTTTTTTTGCTCAGACCATAATAAAACAATCACTGCTCAGAGCATAGTGTTTTAGCTAAATATTTATGGTTTCAACTTGCAAAGAACTTCTCATTTACATTTCATCTCATTTATGCCATATAATATATGTATGGGTTGTTTTAGTTGTCAATGGACATTTATTTTATTTATTTATATGTGTGCTGAGAATCAACCCAGTGCTTCCCACATGCTAGGCAAGCACTCTACCACTGAGCCACTACCCCAGCCCTGAGCTTCTATTTTAGATAGAAAGTGAGGAAACTGTCTCATATATCTGGGTGTGGTATGCACTCCTATAATCCCAGCTACTCATAGGCTGAGGCAGGAATATCAAAAGTTCAAGGACAGCCTGAACAATTTAGGAAGACCTTGTCTCAAACTAAAATGAAAGGGCTGGTGATATAGCTCAGTAGTAAGATACTTGCTTAGCATACATTAGGCCCTGGATTCAATCCCCAGTACCACAAGCAAACTGTATCATGCAGATATTACAGAATATGTAACCAACATATGTATATTTTAAAATGAGTGCTAAAAAGAACAAGACCTCAAATAGCCACAGAAAGTATGTCCTCTTCCTTCTTTTCTAATCAGAACTATTCTCAAGTTTACCTTGAGTCAAAATTAAATTTTAAAAGGGATGCCTGGAGACATCTAGGCTTAGAAAAACAAAAGGAGTAGAGAAGAAAAGGAAAATTGAAAGAGTTGACTCAAAGGGTTGAAAAATCTAATGGATACATTCTCATTAAAAATGGCAAGTTTTTCAATCCTAATTGTTCAGGAGGCTAAGGCAGAAGGATCACATATTCAAGGCCAGCCTCGGTAACTAATGAGGCTCTGTCTCAAAATAAAAACCAAAAAGGGCTAGAGACAGAGCTCAGTGGAAGAGTGTTCCTGGGTTCAAGTCCCCAGTTACTTGGGGGAGGTAGGGACAGGTTTTCAATTCTGGCTCATCTATTTACCAGGTATTCAAGAGATATTATCAACTTCGAACCTCAAGTTCTCTTACCTTTCTAACAGGGCTAAAAATGCTTGATTCACAGGCCTTTGTAGGAACGAAAAAGGATGATTTATGTGACAGTCTCAATGCCTGGCACATCCCAAGGTGTCAACAAATGTCAGATACACACATGTAGATTATTCCATCTAAAGCTGAGAAAATTGAGGGAAATGTAATTACAGCCTTCTAGAATAAGAAGGGCTTTAGTAGAAAAGATGATAACTGTTTTCCATGTTCACAGAGGAGATAACCCCAAAATGGATTTAAACTAATAAGATAGCAGTGCTGGGGGGTGGAATACATTTGAAAGAGCTGGAAGGGGGGCCGGTTTTGAAAAGAAAAGAGATAGTTATCTCGTTGGACACCTTTTAGACCAGGCCTTCATGAGGCAGGGGTAAGTCCTTCCAGTACTATGATGATAGGATTCTGTGAATACGTAAGTTGATATTTGCCAATAAAAACTTCCTCCTGTGTGGCCCTTTTTATCCAATAATGATTTCCTGCTCTACTTTGGCTGCCAAATGTATCCAAAATGTAATCAGTGTGTGTAGATTCCTAAGTCAAATTGCAAGCTTTAGAAATGATGGCGAACACCGGATCACGTGGAGTGGTTTTCGAGTCAGCCAGTGTTTAATGCATCCTAGGTTTTAGACTCAGCTCCAGTATCATTTTTTCCCCTTTCAAAACCTCAAATATGGGCAACAAAAATTTCTCTTCCTTCTTTTCGAATTAGAACTATTCCCAATTTCATCTCGAGTCAAAATCAAACTTTACAATCCTGGGCTTCTGGGATCTCAACCAAATTTAATCTAACTTTAACAACCTTGTTTTTGTTCTTCTGGGGATTGAACCCAGGACTTTGTGCATTAGGTAAGTATTCTACCATGAAGCTACATCCCTATCCAGCCCCAACTCTTTTGGTTCTGACGCGCACCATCTCTGTGACTTTGGCTCCATTACTCAGCCGCCTTGGCCACAGATTCCACAGCAGGCAATCAGTGCTCCCAGGAGTTAATATTAATATCACCCTGAGTTGCTGTGAGAATAAGACAAATTGCCACTGCGTGGCAAACGCTCAGTAAAAAGCTCGATTTTAACTCATTTGTCTCCATTTCCATTACAACTCTTCTGCAGAAAGTTCAACCCCCCTCTGGATGACTGTACCCAATTCCAGCCATCCTCCTGGCTTAGGTCTCTTTCCCACTCCAATGATTCTTGAATATGAATTGCCAAGAAATTATTCAAAAATGCTACTTTCATCAGGTCCCTGGTTTCTTAAGTCTTTTAAAAAAAAAGTGAATTAAATTAAATCCAAACTCCCTGCCCACTTTATAAAGTTCTCCATATCATGGCAGTTTCCTCCTACCTGTCTGACCACCAAACCCCCAGGAACCTGGGAAGAGCCTCCCTCTCTGCCCGTCTCCCAACACAAGCACACTGCCTCTTGCACTCCTTAGTCCTGCAGAAAGTACACTCCTGTAAATTCACCCCATTGGTGCTTTCCTGAACTATGCTGATCCATGGTGACCACTCCCCTATTTCAATGTTCTGTGGTCTGTTCCACACAGTTTAGCCTTTAATGATACGCTGTCTTCCTTACTTCACTAATTATTTCCTGTATCCAAGTTTCATCTTCTCAAACAAGTCGTAAACAACTTGAGGGTAGGGACCACATCATACACTCTTCTTCTTAACCACCATAGATGTACACATGAGGGAGGCACTTAACTGAAAGTTAGTCTAACCAGACTGCCAAGGAGAGCTCACAGGACCTGTACATCATCAGTACCTACACAACCTGAAAGATCTGCAGGTAATCTGCCTTTGTTACATGTGTATTTTAGCTGAACCTATTTTATCTATTGTCTAATTCTTTCCAAGTCTTCTTTCTTTTTTCTATTTCTTTCTTTCTTTCCTTTTTTTTTTTTTTTTTTTTTTTTGTGCCAGGGATGGAATGCAGGGGCACTTACCCACTGAGCCACATCCCCAGTCCTATTTATTTTTGTTTTGAGACAGGATCTCATTAAGTTGCTTAGTGTCTCACTAAATAGGAGAGACTAGCTTTGAATTGCAGTCCTGCTCCCTTGGCCTCTGGAACCGCTGAGATTATAGGTGTTTACCGCTGTGCCCAGCTTACTCCCAAACTTCAACCAATTCTCAATGAATAGATTTGGGGGTCAAAACATTGATATTCCAAAATCCATAATAGTGAGGGTTAAAGAAGGAGCCCAATTCAGCTCCTCCCAGTTCTCTTTGAGAACTGTTCATCTGTCTTGGGAAGCTTATGCAAATGAGGCAAAAAGTTGGTAGGAGACTTAATTACTCTCTAGTGAAAACCCAGACTGCTTGTTACCATCTGTTTCTTCAAGGAGAACCAACCACCACACGATAATCCTCTATAAAGTTACAATCCCAGTGGTAAAGTACTTTAGGATCTTTGGATGAAAGGAAACCTACAGGTTCAAAAACACTATTATTATTGTCATAAATAATGGTTCTTTGTATTTTATCAAAGGAGCTCAGAGTGGTTTTCAAACATTAACTAATTAATCCTTTAAGAAAAACACCCTGTGAAGTAGGTAGAAGAGAGATATTATTACCCCCATTACACAGCTAGTTAGACTGAGACCCACATGAATTCATTGACTTACCCAAAGTCACATGTCAGGGTCAGAAATAGAACTCAGGTCTCCTGACACCCACTTTGAACAGACCACACTCTTTGTGATGTGTTTTTTTTTTTAAAGTTTATTTATGATAATATAAAAATATACCTTCGGAAAGTCAGTGACATCTAACCTTTCAATAACCATCATATAATAAAACAGCAGACATGGGAAAAACAACATCTTAAAGAAAAGATGTGTGGGTAGAACAGTTCAATAAATACAAAGCTTTCATCAAAACTTTCCAGCAGGAACTAGGGACTCTTTAAGGAATTTGATATTGAATCATTGCTGTTCTAATGGTTTAAAACAAAGAAGTGTAATCCACCAAGTTTTAAACAGAAACTAGTCTAACAAGTTCTATACTTTATTTTTGAACTCTGTTTCCTTATTTTTCCGTGATCTCAAGAACATTTTAAACGTTTATCCATGTGATGCAAATGTCACCTGGAAGATATAAATATTACTCTTCAGATACTTTGCGTTCTTCCTGATTCAAAGTCACAGTTTAATATTAATGTGATTCAAAAAATTGACAAGGAACTGTGTCTCCAAGGAAACAGGTGGAGGAGGGGGGGAGAGATATGGGCCTGTGACTTGATTAATAATTAGATTCTCTGCCATTTTGTCACCGTCCACATCATCTATGAATATGCCAACAGATTAAGGTCCCATTAGGGTCCACAGCAGGGCCCAGGTGACTTTAGGCAGATTTCAATTTCAGAAACTTGATCTCATCCATTCCCATACTCCTTTGGTAATTTTTTATTTCAAAACTGTACTACATTTAATTGACTTTCTTGGTATTTGCCTTCAGAAAATTTGTATAAATTGGTTAAAATTCTGAATAAAAAGTTACCATCAGAAATTGAGGTCCCCAGAAATGCTCTGATACACCATTAGACACCTTTTGAAGTTGAGACATCATGCAAGAGAATTTTCTCACAACATTATTCAGCTTCAAGAAGAAATTTTCAGTCATTTGTCTTTGACTTACTCATTGTCCATATTTAGACCTTTCTCTGTGCCTGTCACAATGCCTGTGTACTCAGGAAGAAATGTTCTAATGAAACACAATGATGGTCAAAAAAAAAAAAAGAAAGAAACACAATGATGGTCTATCTGATTGAGAAACTCTGCTAAGCCTGTATCTGGAAAACTAGATTAAAGACATGTTTAACCCTTTCATTCACCCATCAGAGAGCCTGGGCAATTTACTTTACTCTATTGTGCTGATGTTTCCATTTTTTAAAAAAGAACCAAACCAATATTTATACCAGCAGAAAAAAATATGAGACATTTGTGGGCCTCACTTATGTTAAGTGCCTGAGAGTCTTTACAAAATGGAGGCCCTATACAGCAACAAAACAGAACAGAAATAAAGGCAGAAAGTCCATATGATTAGTACCAAAGGACTTCTCTTTCAGATGCCTGACTATAGTCCTGATAGCCTACCTTCTCCAGTCCACACTGAGAAAGCCAATTATTTCAGGAAACTCTTCAGTGTACTAAAATACATTTGTAAAGGAATAGTGATAGAATCTACTGCTTTAAGCAGAATCAGATTTAAAGAAATGACATCATAGCCAGGTATGATGGAACACACCTATTATCCCAGCAACTCAGAAGGTTGAGGCAGGCAGATCTTAAATTCAAGGACAGCCTCTGTAATTTAGGGAGCCCCCTCAGCAACTTAGCAATAAATACCCTGTCTCAAAATAAAACTAAAACAGACTGGTAAAGTGATCTTCCATTCAATTTCCAGTACAAAAAAAAAAAAAAATACATTCTACTTTGAAAATTAAATTTTTGTTACTCTGGGCTTATCTGGGCTAATTGCTACTCTTAGCTGACTAAAAAAGAAAAAAAAAAAAAGTAACATCAGAATTTAAGCATTTCTTCAAACCAAGCAACCAGTTCAACAACTTGTTAATGTGCCTATCAATCATCTGCCGATAAGAAGAGTTTGCATTCATAATAGCTAGTTGCTAAAATAAATACAAGTTACTATAACTAATTCAATCAACAATGGGACCTCGGAGGTCAGCAAAGAAATAATCAAACAATAAGTATGAATAGGTTGTAATTTTTCTGATTAGCAAATGTTCTCCTTGTCATATGATGTTAAGAGCTGCTTAAAGGACTCAGGTAAATTTAGAATGCATGTATTTACATAGGAAGGGTCTGTGTGTACACTCCCAATCAGAAACCCATGAGCCCATAAGTTTGGCAAACATCAAATTTTGCTTTCAGAAAAGCTTTCTCTATATACCATTTATTTTTAACAGGCTTAGGTAATACATTCCTAGAAGCCAATAGAGACCAAACACAATCCTTACTCTACTTTTTAAATATATTCATACTAGACCACTCCAAAATTATTTGATAAATTGGCTGGTATGTTAAAACTTGACAATTTCATGTTTTCCCAATTAGGATTACATTATATACCTATACCATGAAGGGAAAGAAAGATACTAGATCCTGAGCCAGCATTCATTTAGGTCCCCGAATAACCATTCAACTGGAGAGCTGACAGGTAACAGCAGAAACCTAATCATACATTTCTCTTAATACAAAACATTTACAATCTGACAAAATCATGAGATGTAGGTTTCTACTGTTCCTAATACCTCATCTCCACTCCTGCCTTATCTTGCTTATCCCAGAGGACAGCAGCAATCGTAAATGCAGCCCGGAACAAAATTGAGAAGTTAGGGTAAAAATTGAGGGGGGGCGGGGCAGGTAATAACCACTTTTTTTGCTTAACAAAAGCAAAAAAAAAAAAATAGGCTAATGACCACGTGAACTAAAAGTATCCATGAAAAAGCAAATGAGAATTATTTCTTTCTTTAGATTCAACTCCATTGCTGTTCCAAATCCTAAGGTTTTTAAATAGGTGGTTGATTTGGCCTTTTCTTAGCCACCATTTTGAGGACTTAATAAAAGAATGAATAGCATAAAGAGACGATAGCACACAACTGTAATTCCAGAAACTCAGAAGGCTGAGACAGGAGCATCACAAGTTCAAAGCCAGCCTCAGCAATTTAGCGAAATCCTAAGAAACTTATTGATACCCTGTGTCAAAATAAAAAGGTGGGGTTGTAGCTCGGCAGTAGAGTACACTCCAGTACAAAAACAAAAAGGAAAAGTCATGAATAAATCAAATAAATGACATTGATGGACTTCATGTATTGGTGCTTAAGGCCTTGGTGCAAGTTCTTACAGAGAAATTCAGAGGGACAGAGAATACTGACTTTTTCTTTTTTCCTACATCACCCGCTTATTTCAAGCATTTAAGAGTGTTCAGGATTAAGGTCTCAAAAATACAAGGAACTGAACAATTTGCCACGTGGCATTTATAAAGGAAGCAACTGACACAAAATGACTGTTAAATGCCTAGCTATGAAAGCATAAATGTCATTAGACAGTCAGGATCTTCTCTGGAAACTAGATTTTAATAGGTTTTTGATTGTCACCTTTCTTCTTGTTTCTTTATTACTCACTCCTTGGAGGGATTCACTTTCAAAAGGATTTGCTTAAACTTCCCCCTCAAAATCTAATTTGCAAATACACCTGCAATTGAATTTTCAGTATGTACAGTCACGGGTACTATCTTTTGCATGCAAAAGAGTCCAAGCTCACAGGTTTGCCCATGGCAACCCAGCCACACTGTGGAGTCCAGGTGACTCATCCTGGCATGAGGGAAAGCAGTGGAAGAATCGAGGCCATTATTCGAATCCCAGGGCTGAAAGTCCACTTGGAGAGAATTCTGAATTACAAACATAGCCTCCTATAATTTAAGTGTTGGGCCTGCACTCTCAATAAGTAGATTGAATTTAGATCTTTATTTTATTGGAGAAAAATCTGTTCCGAAAATATTTTCCTGACCCTTAGAAAAAAATTATGGTTAGTAATGACTATGGATTTTTTAAATTTTTTTGAATTCTTTTCTGTAACACATCAAAATTATAAACTCTGATTATACCTATCCAGACACAGTGTTTCTTCAGCCAACATTCTTTTTGAATGCCTAGTATGTATCTTGCTTGCATCAGGAGCAGAAAGCAATTAAAAGGAAGCACTGATTTCAGTAAGAAAGTTGAATTATAAAATATCTATTAATAACTAAATCTGTGTAGCACAGATTCAACCTAGTTGCTAGAAATGAAAAGCTATGTAAAACTACTTAGGATCCCATTGCAATAAGAACCTTATATAATCTAAGAGGAGGGAAAAAAAGGACCGTTTTAGTTGGTATTTCATTTAACTGAAATATAATAATGCTAAGGAGTAGATGTCATCATGATAAAATTTGTCATTAGGTATGCAAAATTGACTTATTCTCAATCTAATGATCATTACAAGATAATCTATGAGTGGATTATAAAAGTATAATCTCTGTATCCTTGAAATTTCCTACATCATTCTTGATTCAGGGGCTCTTTATTAAAAGGTAAAAATATGCTTTGTCCCCTTGCTAATTGGTAAAATAACACCCTGCTTATTTTCTTCTGTGTAGGTCCAAACCATACTGCCTGGTACATTTTAATTGCACTATTTCTATGTTTAGAATAATTTTTTTCTTTCCTCATACACTAATTAATTCCTTCTTCCTTTCTCCACACCCTTCCTATCCTGATGCCAAACTGGGGCACCTTCAATCTGTTTGTTAATTTTTTACTTCTCCCCAGTCCATCCATGAGACATCTTAAAATTTACAACCACATAGTTGCAATTTTATACCATAGTAATAAGACATCTTTGATCCCCAGTACCCAACAACAGCTTTGAGATTATAGGTGAAACTGGGGGAGGAAGATGAAGGCAGTGTCAAATTTGTCACATCCTCCCAAAGAGAAATACTTCAATCTTTAAAGAAACACAAAAGACAGTTTGTGTCAGGCATGGTAGCGCACCCTTGTAATCCCAGCAGTTTGGGAGGCTGAGGCAGGAGGAAAGTTCAAGGCCAGTCTCAGCAACTTAGTGAGACCCTATCTCAAAATAAATTAAAAAAAAATTAAAACCGGGGTTATTGCTCAGTAGTAAAGCACCCCTGAGTTAAATCTGCAGTACCCCCCTCAAAAAAAAAAATTAAAGACAGTGATCAGTGATTAAAAAAAGGAGAATAACAAATAGAAATCTGATTTTTCATTTTAGCTCTGGGTGATTTTTTTTTTTAACAAGGAGACACTTATCCCTCTTCTGTGTCTCATGTAACCAATTCTATTTTAACTTATTTTTTATTTTAGTGGTACAAATTTGGGGGGCACAGCGCCATAACTCGATGCATGTATGCACTACATAATTATCAAATCAAGGTGAATAATATTTTTCTCTCTCCTTAATTTAAAATCTTTATTAACATGTAGTAATTGAACAAAATGTATTCAAGGCAATGTGACATCTCACTGCCTATATACAATAGGTACTGATCAAATCAGCTTACATGAGATTTCTTTGCCTGAAACATTATAAAATGTCTCTTTCTTTCTTTTTTTCTCTTTTCTTTTTCGGTATTGGGGATTGAACCCAGAGCCTCATGCATGCTAGGCAAGCACTCTGCTGAACTACATCCACATCCCCAGCTTTTTTTTTTTTTTTTTTTTTTTTGAGACAGATTCTCACTGAGCTATCCAGATTGGCCTCAAACTTTCCATCCTCTTGTCTCAGACTCCTAACTAGCTGGGATTACAGGTATGTACTACCACCGTGCCCAGCTCTTTTTCTTTATTGTATTCTTGACAGCCACTTCTTGGTAACATCTGGTTCTGATCCAAATATCAATTTTCAGAAATTGATAACTGTTTGTTTTACTAGCAGTGTTCTAATTAACACTCAAGCTTAAAACTTCTAAATATAACTGGATAGGAATGTTTCTGATTAGCTTATTTAATTTGCTGTTATATCCTGAACTATTAAAAAAAAATGGACCATTGGAGATGGCTGTCTTCCTACATTCCTCCTGGAGTGGGCCCCTATTGTTAATATTATCATTCTCCATTGTAAGGCATATCTGTTTATCCCTAGATTGAGAGCCCTTTGAGGGCAGGACTGTGGTTAGCATCAGATCAACCTCCAAGTAGATAATTTGCAAATGTCCAGGAGCTTCTGTGTTCTTCCCCACATTCCTTCTTCTCTCCCTGTACTCTCCATGTTCTCTGTGATCTCCTTTCAATTTCCTTTAGGTAGACCCCCAGACCTCTCCTTCAGTCTTCTCTCCTGACTTTGTGATCTCTCTGCCATGCAAGATTAGGGTCAGAAAGCCTGCAGGAAAAGCCTGACCTGGTTGCTCACAATTCTGAGCACTGCTAATCTTGATGGCCTTGCTTATCTTGATGGCATTGCTTGTCCTTTGGTTATCTAAGGTAGTCTTAAAATTTTGCACATCCCACTAAGTGACCACTAAGACTCCTAACAATTCCAGGATTGCAAGATAATTCAGCTTTGTTTATGTTCATGGAAATTCCTGCATTTATTTATTTTAAAGAGAGAGAGAGAATTTTAATATTTATTTTTTTTTTAGTTTTCGGCAGACACAACATCTTTGTTGGTATGTGGTGCTGAGGATCGAACCCGGGCCGCACGCATGCCAGGCGAGCGCGCTACCGCTTGAGCCACATCCCCAGCCCCAAATTCCTGCATTTAATGCAAACAAAATTGCATAGATAACACAGAAGGGAAGAGTCACACTGAGCCTCCAGCACTTCCTGGCACCTCTCAATCTCCACCACAGCTTGACAGATCCCGTCCCCTCAGCCCCTTCACTTACTCTCTGAAGGACTGATACCATGAGTTTTGACTACCTGTCTGGGTTTCAGATCACCAAGAATACTTGTTCAAATTCAAATTCCTAACCCTCTCTTGTCCACCTGGGACTCCCACACACCCTGAGCCAGGGAGGATGGATTACTGCCAGAAATATATAGAGATGTTTACCTAATTGCCCTGCTAATGACACCAGGCCAGGTCTCAGAACCAGCAACCTAGGGCAAGATTCATTTAAGAAGCCAAGACTTTTCCTCCTCTGAGGATCTTACAACCTGCCAGTAAGCAGGTTTTTGGTAACTTAGTAGCTTTAAACTGTTCGATTTATGTTTTTTTGTTTGTTTGTTTGGGTACAGGGAATTGAACCCAGGAGCACTCTTCCACTGAGCTATATCTGCAGACCTTTTGATTTTTTATTCCAAGACAGGGTTTCACTAAGTTGCTGAGAGTGTGACTAAATCGCTGAGGCTGGCCTCGAATTTGGGATTCTCTTGCCTCAGCCTCCCAAACTGCTGGGATTACAGGCATGTGCCACTGCACCCACCTGTGTAGCTTTAATTCTTGGCTACTGAATTAAAGTGGCTTGTTGGTAGGATGGTCAGAAGCAAATATGAGAAGATCGAGAGTTGAACTCAGCTGGGAAAATCTAAATTTTAAAGTATAAATATAAGGTTCTACCCCCAACTCCCTGCTTCCTGGCTGCCATGCGATGGGCAGCTTTCCTTCCCTTCTGCCATGATGCAGAAGAAAGAAAAGGAGGAGGAGGAGGAGGAGGAGGAGGAGGAGGAGGAGGAGGAGGAGGAGGAGGAGGAGATAAAGAAGAAACAAGAAAAAAAAGTATATGTAATATGCTTTGGTGAGGGCTGGGGATGTGGCTCAAGTGGTAGCGCGCTCGCCTAGCATGCATGAGGCACTGGGTTCGATCCTCAGCACCACATGAAAATAAGATAAAGATATTGTGTCCACCTAAAACTAAAAATAAGTATTAAAATATATATATGCTTTAGTGAGCACCATCATAATATAAGCACCAGAAGGTTTAATCTGTCCAAGTGGAGAGGAGAGCAAGACAAGAATACAGAAACACAGCACAACCATTAAATCAAACCTGACAAAATTCAAAACACTTTTGATGAGCACCCACTCTGCCAAGTTCTGTTCAAGGTTCTGTTCAAGGGTTCAAGTCTCCCCATCGAGGTCCCTGCCCTAAATAAAGGTACACATCTCAGTGAAAAACCCTGATATCAGCCCATAAGCAATTAAAACTTGTCAAGGTCAAGACCAACTTCATTTCACAGGAGAACAAGACAAATGACGCACTTAGGAATTCTCTATTTAAGCTCCAGGATTCTGAAAAAAGCACGTTGATAAATGAAAAGTTTAGTTTTCCAATAACATTTCTGTTGGTTAAAGGAGTAAAGTGACACTATCCCAATTCAGGTCTTCCCCACTTTTCCCCCAGGTTTTCACTTTAGCCTCCTAGTCTCCCTGACTCTGACCCTTGCTACAAGTTTTACATACTGATCCAAGATTAACCCGCCTTGTTAAAAAATGTCCTCTGATTCCTTAGTACAAAACAATACGATAAAAAGAGCTACAGCTGTAATCTCAGCAATTTGAGAGGCTGAGGCAGGAGGCAGGAAAATAGCATGTTTGAGGCCAGCCTGGGTTTAGTGAGACCCTGTCTCAAAATCAAAAAATGCTAGGGATTTACTTCAGTGGTAAAGCACCCATAAATTCTATCTCAAGTACCACAAAAATTAAAAATTAAGAAATAAAAAGAATCAAATAACTTATCTTTGCCATCTAGATCCCCAAAGATCATATTCATTCATTCATTCATTCATTCATTTCCTTGACAGATATTCAAACCGGGTATGGTGGTGCATTCCTGTAATCCCAGAGAGTCCGGAGGCTAAAGCAGAAGAATCACAAGTTTAAGGATTCACAATTCAGCGCATCTCTAAGCAACTTTGTGAAACCCTTTCTCAAAATTAAAAACTAAGTTGGGCACGGTGGCACATGCTTGTAAGCCCAGTGGCTTGGGAGGCTGAGGCAGGCGTTCAAAGCCAGCTTCAGCAAAAGCAAGTCCCTAAGCAACTCAGTGAGACCCTGTCTCTAAATAAAATACAAAATAGGGTTGGGGATGTGGCTCAGTGGTCAAGTGCCCCTGTGTTCAATCCCCAGGACCAAAATAAATAAGTAAATAAATAAATAGGGCTGAGGATGTGGCTCAGTGGTTAAATCCCCTTGGGTTCAAACCCCAGTAATGGGGACACAGACAACAAGGATTTATTGGACCCTTGCAACATATTAAACCGTAAGAACACAGAAGAGAAAATAAAGCACAGCTCTCCCTTAAGATGGCAAAAAATGGGAAAACATGTAAGAAATATAATCATAATAATGAAAAAATCACTTAATGATCCTATATTCCATGAAAGAGTCAAATGTTCCAGGGGGTGGGGACTCAGGGTATCTGAGGCATCTTCAAGGAAATCAATTTTAGAGCTGAAACTAAAGAATGAGGTGGAATTTTCCAGGTGGATGAGAAAAGAGAAGTAAAAATATCATGTATGAAGACCAGGGAGGGGACACTAAGGGTCCTGCCGACCATAGCCTGGGAGTTCAGTATTGTAGCACATAAGACAGAAGAAGGAGCCAGGTACAGTGGCAGCACACCTGTAAACCCAATGGCTGGGGAGGCTGGGGCAGAAGGAGCACAAGTTCAAGGCCAGCCTCATCAATTTAGCAAGGCCCTAAGCACCTAAATGAGACCCTGTCTCTAAATAATATATAAAAAAGGGCTGGGGATGTGACTCAGTGGTTGAGTGCCCCTGGGTTCAATCTCCAGTACCAAAAAAAAAAAAAAAAAAAAAGGAAAATACAAAGGGATGAGACTGGGAGGTAGAGAGGAGACACGTGAAACAGTTTCAAGCTGTGGAATTTTCCAGTGGCTGCTTTATGTCAGTGTTCAAAAAGTTTCAGAGTTTGGATTTTCAAATTAGGGATGCTCAACCTGTGTTGGTAATTAGGAGACACGGAAGAATCTTGTGAAAATAGATTTAGAAAGATTTCCTGCCGCCATGTAGACAGTGTACTGGGGACCAGGTCTGTAGGAGGATGAGACAGAAGGCAAGTTAGAGGGAGAACAAGGGGCGGTCATTCAAGCGAGACCTAATGAGGGTTTCCCTCATAATTCTACTTACATTAAACTCCCTCTTGTTCCTCATTTAAAAGCCACAATTTCCTGTTGCGTGGTTTTGCTCATGTTCTTATATCCAGGAATGTTCCCACCCACCCCAACCCCCACCAATTCCACACATGCAAATTCAGCCCAAATGAAACCTATCCTATGGGTTTTCCCTAAAACCCCAAAGGGAAAAATCTCTTCCTACTCTAATCCCTGTTACATTATATCAGTCTCTCTCCTAAGGCATATGGCATTTTCTCCACGGCAGTATATACATTTTGTTCTATTTCCTTTTTTCTTGGTGAGGTGTGGACAGCACACTTCTTGCTGCTCGCACCTGCTCTGTTCTAGAACAGTCACAGAGAAGGGAGCAAGTCTGGGGTCAATCTCACACCTGAGAAGATTTTTTCTAGTTACCCCAGTGAGTGTCAATTTCCTCATCTATAAAATGGAATGAGTAAGACCTATTTGCAAGGTGGGGTTTTTGTTCTTTGTTTGTTTTATTTATTTATTTATGTATTTATTTATTTATTTATTTATTTATTTATTTATTTATTTATTTATTTTGTACCAGGGATTGAATCCAGGGGTGCTTAACCATTGAGCCACATCCCCAGCCCTTTTTTAAAATATTTTATTTAAAGACAGGGTCTCACCGAGTTGTTAAGTGCCTTGCTAAATTGCTGAGGCTGGCTTTGAACTCATGATCCTCCTGCCTCAACCTCCAGAGCAGCTGGTATTACAGGTGTGTGCCACTGCACCCTACTGCAAGGTGTTTTTGAGGGAGAGTTAAATGAATAAATATAAGTCACATAGCATGGAAGCTGACAAGAAGAGCCCAGAAGCACACACAGGAAGTGCTCCGTAAATGGTAGCTATTAATACTACTACTATGTTACTTCTCTGATATGGTATCCATAACTGATCTACCTTTGACTGTGCCACATCACTTCACATGGTGCTTGTTCAAAGCTAGAATTCAGCACATATTTGCTGAAAAAAACCGTGACAGCTAACGCTATTGAGCCTTTACTCAGTGCTAAGCGCTATTCTAAGGGCATTCTGTGGGTCATTGCTGAATCCTCACAATAATCCTAGAAGGCAGGTTCTGTTATCATCTCCATTCTGCACAGGGCAATGTGCTCCTTATCTTCTTCAATGCTCATCACTAACAAAAGGAGGGAAGGGCTGATAATTCACAAACAGGTTCTTTCTAGGCCAGTTTACCCATTGGTGAGGTAGACTATGGCCAACGTCATGGAATCTGAACCACTAGAGAGAAGAACCCACAAGCTACAAGTATTTAACATCTCATCTTTACTTGAAATTCTCTTAAAGAAACCTTAAGTGACCAGACACAGTGACACTCCCTATAATCCCAGTGGCTCAGGAGGCTGAGGCAACAGGATTACAAATTCAAAGCCATCCTCAGCAATTTATCGAGGCCCTGTGTCTTTCAATGAGTTACCAAAGAACTATCCCCCCTCCCCTTTTTGGTACCAGACTGACCTAGGGAAGACTAATGTGAATGTGAAGATGGCTCTCTACAAGCCAAGGAGAGAGGCCTTAGACGAAACCAACTCTACCAATGTCTTTAGCCTCTAAAACCATGAGGCAAGAAATTGCTTTTGTTTGAGCCAGCAGTGGGACTTTGCTAAGGAACCCAAGCAGACAAATACAGTGGCTCATTTCACAATCACTCTCCATCGTACAAACCAAATGCACACAGTATTTACAGGAGCTCTGAATTCTAAACTGCTGCTTTAAGCAGGTAAATTTTCTAAGTTCTCTCAGCTCCCAAGGTTAAAACCAATCATACAAGATAGCTGATAAGGGTTGAGGTTGTAATCCCTGTCCTTGAAGCAATTAGATATGTCCCTCTTCAGTTAAAAAAAAAAAAAAAACTGCCATGTGGTTACTACTTTACTGCATTAACTATCTCCTGAATGTTTAAAAAAAAATTTTTTTTCTTTCTGGAACTGGGCTTCTCACTACAACTGGTTAAGCCACTTGAGATCTGTTAAAATTTTTAAAATTCAATCATCAGTCTTGCATGGTGACCGCAGGAACTCAGAAGGCTGAGACAGGAGGAGCCTGTGGTGGAGCAGAGGTGAAAAGATAGTTTTCCTGTACACACTGTTTTATGAATATGCAACCAAGACCACTGATGAGGTGACCTCATGAATGACACATCCATGACCATCCCTGAGACTCATTCCAGAAGCTCTTCTGGGCCTTCTTGTATAAGAAAGATGAGAGTTGAAGGTTCTTGGCTTTAATCTCAAAATAGCAAATTATGCAAATTATGCTAATTTTATAACCTTTCCACTATTGACTGTCTCTAAAGAAAAAAGAGGTATCTAATATCTCAGTTAAGTCTGAAGTGATATGATCAAGCGTGGTCCATGTAATATCAATAAAAATCTTAATAATAGCCAGGCTTGATGGCTCATGCCTATAATCCCAGGTGCTCCGGAAGCTGAGGCAGGAGGATTGCAAGTTCAAAGCCAGCCTCAGCAACTTAGTGAGGCCCTAAGCAATTTAGCAAGACCCTATCTCTAAATAAAATGTAAAAAAGGGCTGAGGATGTGGCCCACTGGTTAAGTGTCCCTGGGTTCAATCCCCAGTACCACCACCACCACCACAACAACAATAATAATAATAGAATAAAATAATAAGCACTCAGAAATTTATACAGAATTTCACAGGATGGTTTTAAATCCATTCCTCTAATAATAAAAATAAAAAAGGTTGGGTTGGTATTTTGTATTTTTTTTATTGAATTTTTTCTTTGAAATATTTAATATTTTATTTTAAATGTTTCAATTATGCCATTTTTCTTTTTTTTTTTTTTAAAGAGAGAGTGAGAGAGGAGAGAGAGTGAGAGAGAGAGAGAATTTTTAATATTTATTTTTTAGTTCTCGGCGGACACAACATCTTTGTTGGTATGTGGTGCTGAGGATCGAACCCGGGCCGCACGCATGCCAGGCGAGCGCGCTACCACTTGAGCCACATCCCCAGCCCCCATTTTTCTTATTTTATATTTTTTCAAAAATGTTAGTTCATGGGCTGGGGATGTGGCTCAAGCGGTAGCGCGCTCGCCTGGCATGCGTGCGGCCCGGGTTCGATCCTCAGCACCACATACCAACAAAGATGTTGTGTCCGCCGAGAACTAAAAAATAAATATTAAAAAATTCTCTCTCTCTCTCTCTCTCTCTCTCTCTCTCTCTCTCTCTCTCTCTCTCTCTCTCCTCTCTCACTCTCTCTTTAAAAAAAAAAAATGTTAGTTCATAATAGGTAGGAAATTTTAAGAATGGGCCTTCATCCCAAATAATGTGAGAAGTTTTAGTTTCAAATTGTTCTCTTATCTGCTCTCACAAGCCCAAACGTACCCATGTAGAGTGGAGAAAAAGGTTAAAACCCTTTTATGAAAGTATGTTAATTATATTGTTAAAGATATTTAATGACCAAGAGAAATTATCATGACATTGTAGGAAGCAAAGCAGATTACAGAGTCATCCTGAATTTGCACAATGGATTCATGTGCGACAGAACAAGAATGGGGGTTTTCTCTGAGTGGCACCTAGCACAGAGTACCGGGTTAATATCTGAAAAACAAATAGTGGAATCATATGAATCTTTCTTTTCTTCACTCAACCTGACTATATTTTCTACATATTTACAACATTAAAAATTTAATCAATAGTATAACCTTTTAATAAAAAGTTGTAGGTTTATTGTAAGGAAGAATTAAGACTATATATTGTTTTGTTCTTTGTCTATACTGTTTCATTTGGTTTAGATCATAAAATACTTAGTAACTTTTCTAATCAGGTGTATTCCTGTAATCCCAGAAACTCATAAGGCTGAGGCAAAAGGATCTCAAATTGGAGGCCAGCCTCAGCAATTTAGTGAGACAACTTAATAAGACCCTGTCTCAAAATAAAGAATAAAAGGACTGGGGATGTGGCTTAGTGATAAACTACCCCTGGGTTCAATCCCCTATGGCCCTCTCCCCAAAAGTTATTATTTTTCTATTTTAAAAAAAGCAATAATATCTGTTTAAAAATCTATTTTAATGGCTGGGCATGGTGGTGCATGCCTGTAATCCCAGCAGCTCAGGAGGCTGAGGCAGGAGGATCTTGACTTCAAAGCCAGGTTCAGCAACTTAGGTAGGCCCTAAGCAACTCAGTGAGACCCTGTCTCTAAATAAAATAGAAAAAGGTTTGGGGATGTGGCTCAGTGGTTAAGTGTCCCTGGATTCAATCCCTGGTGCCAAAAAAAACCCAAAATCTATTTTAAACTGTTCATGGTGGTCCATGCCTATAATCCCAGCAGCTGAGGTAAAAGAATCACAAGCTCACAGCCATCCTCAGCAAATTAGTGAAACCCTAAACAATTTAGTGAGACCCTGTCTCAAAATAAACTGAGGATATGGCTCAGTGATTAAGCACCCCTGGGTTCAATCCCTGGCACCAAAAATAAATAAATATACCAATTTTAAGCTGGGAGCTATGGTATACACCTATAATCATGAGGCAGAAAGATCTCAAGTAAAGATCTCAAGTATTGAGGCCATCCTTGGCAATTAAGTGAGATTCTGTTAGAATAAAATTTAAAAAACTGGGAATGTAGCTCAATGGCAGAGCACCCCTGGGCTCAATCCCCAGTACAAAAAAAAAGTAAGTCGTTATAATTCAATGAAGAGTTTTCACATCATTTTACAAATGCAATACCTGAAAATTTGTAACTAAACTTGTACTTCTGGATCATAAGCATGTTCGTTCACTGCACATAGGCAAATTCTAAATAATTAAGCAGTATTGAGTAATGTAAACAATAGAGGGTCTCTGCTGATCAGGGAAAATGCTTTCCATGAGATTTCCATAATAACCAACATTTTACTTTGAGCTATGTGCAAATATGATTTGAACATAATATTTATAGATGAAATGAAACTTTTCAATTCTTTTTCTGCCAAAAAAAAAAAAAAAAAAAAAAGTTTGGGCAAAGAAAAAACATCTAATTTTAATGTGACACTAAGTCCAAAGGCAGTACGGCTGTTTGGTTTTGGTTGTTTAGCTCAGCTGTTTTATTCTGAGAAAAGCACAGCTGCCTTTTGATGTTGTCTGTTATTCAAGACTGTACTTGGGATTTAAACGTAGGAGTGCTCATAGCCGGCTGGTGGGGTCAGTGTTCTCTCTTGCCTCAGTGCCATTTCTTGGTCTTCTTTACATTCCAACATTGGCTGTACAGGTTCCTTCCCTCTACTTTGCCTTTCTCTCCAGAATTCTGCTCCAAAGGGCAGCACTATTGGTAGAAGTTTAAATTAGTGTGTATATATATAAATTGTACATATATATATATGTACAATTTTTTTTTTCTCTTCTTGGTACTGGGGGTTGAACTCAGGAGCATTTAATCACTGAGCCACAACCCCAGCCCTTTTTTGCATTTTATTTAGAGACAGGGTCTCAGTGAGTTACTTAAGGCCTCACTAAGTTGCTGAGGCTGGCTTTGAACTCATGATCCTCCTGCCTCAGTCTCCTAAGCCACTGGGATTATAAGAATTTACCACCATGCCTGGCTTAAGAACAATTTTTGAGAACCTACCCAAATTTAAAATGAATATATCTGAATGAGATTAAGTTCATCATTTTAAGGCACAAAAATGATATTGTGTTGTGATTATATGTCTTGATAATTCTTTCAGTGACACCCTATGAAATATGTACAAATGAAAGAATATGATGCTTGAGATTTGCTTTCAAATAATCAAGGGGCAAGAAGAGAGAGAGCAGGTAGAAGTAAAAGCCAGGAGCAGGTAAAGTTGAAGGTGAGTGGATCATTGTTACAACTAGATAAAGAGAGTAGGTTAGTGTTCATGGTAGTGTTCTACTTTTATATTTATTGGAGAATTTCCCCTAAATAGTTTCAAACAAATCCACTGAAACTCACACCAGAGACAGTGGCACATGCCTAAAATCCCAGCAATTCAGGAGTCTGAGGCAAGAAGACCACAATTTCAAGATTAGTCTCAGCAATTTAGAGAGACCCTGTCTCAAAATAAAAAATAAAAAGGGTTGGGAATGTGACTCAGTGGTTAGGCACACCCCCTCAATTCAATCCCCAGCTCAAAAAAATATTTATAAAATAAAACACACACACTCACATAAAAAATATAACCCAAGAGGAAACCAGCATTTCTCATGAGAGGGATGCACCAAACCAAAAAAAAAAAAAAAAAAAAAAGAAAATAGAAAGATCCCAAAATGACCCCTCGGATCCACATCTGGTGATCTATCATACAGAAATACTCAAACCCATGCTTATGCATTTACAAATAAAGACATTTCCTATGACACTGTAATAGCAAGTAATTGGAGATTGGTATTCATGTCCAACAATGAAGAAATGGTTACAAGTAACTGTAATTCATTCCACTATTCTTATAACCTTCCCACCCCAACACAGAATTAGTTAACATAGGAGGATGTTAACAAAAATTAGAAGATACTACCTACAGGGACCCTGAGTGACAGTCCAACAGGAAGTTTCAAACCGAAGGGAAGTCTGGCGGTTAGTTCTTGAGCATGAGTTATTCAGCACAATACCAAGCCCCCAAAAGGGGGGTAAATGGTCTACTTGGAAATCTTGGGATAAAAATATGCCAGCAATCCTGATGACTCAGAACAGGAGCATGCAGACAAACACAGGGTGATGTCACCATTTCCTGCCCCAGGAAGCCTCCTGGAGGTGAGGGCCTTCGGCAGGTATAGAAGATCAAAGGCTAGGTACTATTACCTGCTTTCTCTTTATTCTCACTTTTCTCTAGATTGAAACATCAGGAACATCTTTGTCATTCTGTTCCTTTTTGGTTTACATGGGGCTTTTCTTTCCTTCCTTCCTTCCTTCCTTCCTTCCTTCCTTCCTAGGTCTTGATGGATCTTTATTTCATTTATTTGTTTATATGCAGTGCTGAGGATCAAACCCAGCACCTCACACATCCTAGCCCTTTGCATTTTTCTTAAGTTTTGAGACAGTGTCTCCCTAAAATTGCTGAGGCTACCCTTGAAATTGTGGTCTCTCTAAAATTGCTGAGGCTGGCTTTGAACTTAACAACCCTCCTGCCTCAACACCCCAAGTAGCTGGGATTACAGAAGTGCCGTTCTGTTATCTTGGATTACACTGCTGCACATAGATAGTCATGGTATGTTGACTGTCCTCATAAAGTACTTACAGAGATGTAATTATGGAAAACAAACTATGGATTTTTTTTCCAAAAAGACACTAGCCCCGGGCACTTTATTAACCTCTTGTCCAGAAAGATCTGACAGCTTCTCAAAAATGCTAGCTTCTCAAGTGTTCTGCTCTTGTGGCTCAGTTCTTCCTCTTCTCTGTCCCACATGGATCAGGGAATATGATCCTTGCTAAGGTCCAGTTCTCTTCACTGAGTCAAGGTCAGATTATTAATAACAGCTACATCCAAACTTTACCTCCAAGTTGGCATGGTGGTGTATGTCTGTAATCCCACCTATTCAGGAGGCTGAGGCAAGAGAATTGTACGTTCAAGGCCAGCCTCTGAGACTTAGCAGGATTCTATCTCAAAATAAAAAAATTAAGAAGGTTAGAGATGTAGCTCAATGGTAGAGTGCCCCTGGGTTCAGAGATGTGGCTCAGTGGTAGAGTGCCCCTGGGTTCAATCCCCAGTTCTAAATAAATAAATTAACAAACTATATCTTTAACTTTTTAGTCTAAAGTTAGTACTGTACTCCTTCATATAAAATGTGTTAACTTTTTTTAAAATATTTTTTTAGTTGTTGATAAACCTTTATTTTATTTATTTATATGTGGTGTTGAGACTTGAAACCAGTGCCTCACACATGCTAGGCAAATGCGCTACCCCTGAGCCACAGCCCCAGTCCAAATGTGTAAACCTTGTGACCATACAAGTCTTTCCACCCTCTCCCTGCTTTTGGTTATGGTTGTCAAAAGTATCACGCATATGTTCGAAACCCCACAAGATGTTATCATCGTTGCTTTACACACTCAGAAATTTAAAGAAATTAGCAAGAAAAATAACATTGGTGAAATAGATCTAATTTTCTTAAAGGAAAATATTCTTAGTAAAATGCCTAGAAGATCTGAGCACTTTGTATTTAACAAATGACAAGATTCAGTTCTTTCTTATTACCCCCAAGTAACTGGCTTAACTTTTTATTATCTTTAATTTTTAGTCTTTTAGAACTGGCTTATTTGATGCCATTCCAGGATTATAAGCAGTTTTAAAAAAGAAGCACAAAACAAAACATAAAACAAACTCCATTTGTTTCACATTTGGTCAAAACATTAGCGCTGCCAGTAAATTCATAGCAATCACATTGTCAAAGCAGGAAACTTAACATATCTTCAACAAAGAAATATCTTATGTTCTGATAAGTAAACCTTAAGAAGAATCATCTGTGAAGTTCCATTGGCCCTTTCAATTATATAATTCTAAGCTCACTTGGTGGATGTTTTTACAATAACCAAGAGAGTATCCAAGACATCCTAATCCTGAGTGTATCTCCAAGAATGGTACAATTAGAAAACAACTTCTTCTTCCCCTTCCCCTTCCCCTTCCCCTTCCCCCCCTCCTTCCCTCTTGTAATGCAAAAATAATAATAATAATAATAATAATAAGAGAGCTCACAAATAATGGCATAATTTGGTGTGAACATACTTTATATACAGAGTTACAAAAAAATTGTGCTGTGAATGGATAATTATGATTGTAATGCATTCCACTATTGTCATGTATGTAAGAAATAAAAAAAAGGGCTGGGGATGTGGCTCAAGCGGTAGCGCGCTCGCCTGGCATGCCTGCGGCCCTGGTTCGATCCTCAGCACCACATACCAACAGGGATGTTGTGTCCGCAGAGAACTAAAAAAATAAATATTAAAAATTCTCTCTCTCTCTCTCTCTCTCTCTCTCTCTCTCTCTCTCTCTCTCTCTCCTCTCTCATTCTCTCTTAAAAAAAAAAGAAAAAAAACACAACTTCTTCCGTTTCCCCCTCCCCCCTCCCTCCCTCCCTCTCCCCCTCTCCCCCTCTCCCTCCCTCCCTCTCCCCCTCTCCCTCCCTCCCTCCCTCTCCCCCTCTCCCTCCCTCTCCCCCTCTCCCTCCCTCCCTCTTTCTCTCCCCCTTCCCTTCTCTCCCCCTTCCCTTCTCTCCCCCTTCCCTTCTCTCCCCCTCCCTCTCCCCCTCCCTCTTTCTCCCCCCTCCCTCCCTCTTTCTCCCCCTCCCTCCCTCCCTCTCCCCCCCTCCCCCCCTCCCCCCTCTTTCTCTCCCCCTCTCCTTACTTCTGCTCTTTATTCTTCTTGTTTTATTGGTACCATGGTTTGAACTCAGGAGTGCTTGACCACTGCACCACATCCCCAGCCCTTTTAATTTTTTATTTTGAAACAGGGCCTCAATAAGTTTTTTTTTTTTTAAGAGAGAGTGAGAGAGAGAGAGAATTTTTAATATTTATTTTTTAGTTCTCGGCAGACACAACATCTTTCTTTGTATGTGGTGCTGAGGATCGAACCGGCCGTAGGCATGCCAGGCCAGCGCGCTACCGCTTGAGCCACATCCTCAGCCCCTCAATAAGTTTTTGAGGCTGTCTTTGAACTTGCAATTCTCCTTCCTCAGATTCCTGAATTGCTGGGATTATACCAATTCTAAACTTCCATCTTTGTGCAAAATTTATGAAATTGGATAACTATCTTCCAACTCCTATTATAATAATAACAAGTGTAATTTGGTACTGCAATGCTATCACATCTTTGGTTTTCCAGCACCTCTTACAAGCCCTGTGGGAGGTGAAAAAGAAAAAGGATTTTCATCACTTTTTTTTTTTTAAAAGAGAGAGTGAGAAAGGAGAGAGAGAGAATTTTTAATATTTATTTTTTTAGTTCTCGGCGCGGACACAACATCTTTGTTGGTATGTGGTGCTGAGGATCAAACCCTGGCCGCACGCATACCAGGCGAGCCACATCCCCAGCCCTTCATCACTTATTCTAGCTAAATTGCCTAAGTTTTTATACCTAAGTAATTTGCCAGAAGAAGCATAAGTGCAAGTGAATCTAGAACCCAGGAGCAATTTAAATTCAAACACAAATCAGTAATATTTTCAGCAAACTTACATTTATAAAACCTTCTATGTTTGAGAGAAAGTTACTTGAGGTAGTTTTGGGTTTTTGCTTCTTGTTTTGTTTTGCTTTTGCATTATTTTTTGAGAGAGGGGAGGGAAGAAAAGTTTTTGCTGGAGAAAAGAAGAACTTCTAATCTTCTGTAAGACCTGCATGTGGATCTGCACCGTTGGAATCTGTATATTTTTATTTTTTTTTTTTATTTTTGGTGCTAGGGTTGAACCCAGGGTCACTTTACCATTGAGCTACATCACAGGTCTTTCTTTCTTTCTTTCCTTCCTTATTTATTTATTTTATTTTGAGATGGTCTCACTAAGTTGCCCAGGGGCTCCTAAATTACTGAGGCTGGCCTCAGACTAGCAATCCTCCTGCCTCAGACTCCTCAGTTGCTGGGGTTATAGGTGTATGCCAGGGCTTTGCCATCTTTAAACAAGTATCTAAAATTGGGATAAGATGGTCAGCATGTTATGCTACTTCACACCCTAAAGCCCTACAAAAAAAAGACAAATAGAACATATTTCCCCAAGAATATGAAATATTAAGTACCATAAGTTTGTTTTGTTTTGTGGTGCTGGGTGGACAAGCTTTCTAACATGGAGCTCTATCCCCAGACAATAGTTTCATTTTTGTGAAAACCATAGTCTTTATTTTAAACCTTAAGATTCAAACAGTGCTTTTTAATAGAAAGAACTCCCCCCCCCCATACAATGGAGCATGCTTTTGTTTAAAAGCAAAGTCCCAGAAGGATCCTGGTGGCCCATGACAATAATTGCTGCAGTCTGGCTGGGCACAAATCACGAGCCACTCAAGCAGGAACAAACTTTATTTCTGAACTCCCGCGAACACCCCCCACCCCCCCACCCCCCACCCCCACCCCCACCCCCACCCCCTGCCACACACACACACACACACACACACACACACACACACACACACACGACCTTCTCCGGAGACACACCACACACCAACCGGAAATCCCTCCTCCTGAACTTCCCCAACCAACACAAACCCTCCAGGAATCCCCTCGAGAACTCCAAAGTAGCTTGAGAACACCAAAGCAGCGGGTGCCCGTGGCAGCAAGAGCCGCCCCATTTCGGACAGTAAAGGTCAAATAGACAATACAATCAACCCAGCATCACAGCAATTATATATAGCTTAACTCAAATCATCATCTCAATGGTTCGCTGGCGTCACCTTTCAACCATTCCCTCTGGCAAATGCCAGGCATCATTCTGACTGGGCCGTGGCTCTCAACATCTAATTCCAATGATTCTGGCTCTGAAGTCAGTAAGATGGCAAATTCAAGGCCAGCTTGGGCAACTGAGGGGGATTCTGTCTCAAAATAAAAAAAAATAAAAAGGGCTAAAGATATAGCTCAGTGATAAAGTTCCCCTGGATTTAATCCCCAGTATGAAAAAAATTAAAAGAAAAGAAAATTTCCATATTCCTTCAGAAAAGCAGTAGTAATTTCTATCTTTCTGGGTTTAGTGTCTTCATGCAGATACTTCCCCAGGTGGCTGTGGGGACAAGATGTAAATCTAATTCACCATGTAGTGCTATTTACCATACAACATTTTAAAAAAATATTTATTTAGTTGTAGATAAACATACAGTATCTTTATTTATTTTTATGTGGTGCTGAGGATCGAACCCAGTGCCTCACACTTTCAAGGCAAGCACTTTACCACTGAGCTACAGTCCCAGCCCTTCCATATAATATTTTTAAAGAATTGTGATTTTGTAGATAAAATTTCCTATATGACCACAAAATATATTATTGTCTTTGCTCATATTAAGATTGAAAAAAATCTTGTTCCTTTCAAACTCTAAAAGTATCTAAGATTGGGACAAGATGGTCGACGTGGTGTGCTACTTCACACCCTAAATTAATATACTTAGAAAGCTATATCAATTTAACTCCAAAAGATTTCAAAGTTGTGAGGGTCTGGTGGTACAGGCCTGTAATCCCAGCTTCTCAGGAGGATGGCAAGGTGAGGGTAGCCTGGGCAACTTAGTGAAACTCTGTCTCAAAAAATAAAAATAAAAAATAAAGGGCTGGGGTTGTAGGTCTATGGTGAAACCCTTCCTAACAAGCATTGGGCCCTTGGTTGAATCCTCAGTTATCAGTGGGGGAAAAAAATATTTCTTATGTGGCCTCTGATGCTATTTTGTAGATTGATCCTGGTACCTCCACTATTCAGCAGAGTTGTATTATCAAAAATATTTTGCAGGGCTGGGGATGTGGCTCAAGCGGTAGCGCGCTTGCCTCGCATGCGTGCGGCCCGGGTTCGATCCTCAGCACCACATACCAACAAAGATGGTGTGTCCGCCGAGAACTAAAAAAAATAAACAAATATTAAAAAATCTCTCTCTCTCTCTCTCTCCTCTCTCAGTCTCTCTTTAAAAAAATATTTTGCAGTTTATATATTCAAATTTTTAAATGTTCTTATATCAATTTAAAGGCGGTTTTTATTTTAACATAGAACTACAGCTTTTTGATAGCTTTCATGATTTTTTTTTTTTTTTTTTTTTTTTGGCACTGAGGATTGAAACCCAGGATGCTTTACTACTGAACTATATCCCTAGTCCTTTTCAGTTTTCATTTTGAGACAAGGTCTTGCTAAGTTGCTTAGGGACTAGCACTTGAGAGACCCTCCTGCCTCAGTCGCCCAAGTCTCTAGGTTACAGGTGTACGCCCCAGCACCAGGCTCACTCATTCACATGAGCTTATTTCCCTCCTTTCTTTCCTTTTCCTCCTTATTTCTATTTCAGCTTTATTATTTCTTATCAAAATTATTAATGCATATTGTTTTAGAAACTATAAAACTTCATATGAAAAATCGATAATTTAAATGCATTCTACTGTCATGTATAACTAATTAGGAAAAATAGAAAAAATAAATCTTCAAAACTGTAAAAAAAAAAGAGGATGAGAGGGAAAGGGAGGGGGCAGGGTAAGCAAGGATGATGGAATGTGCTGGACATCATTATCCAAAGTGCATGTATGAAGACAAAAATTGGGTGTCAACATACATTTATGTACAGAGATATGAAAAATTGTGGTATATATGTGTAATAAGAATTGTAATGCAAAAAAACAAAGCATATGTATGAAGACATGAATTGGCGTGAACATACTTTATATACAAAGATGAAAAATTGTGCTCTATATGTGTAATAAGAATTGTAATGCATTCTGCTGTCATGTTTTTAAAAATAAAATCAATAAAAAAATGTAAAAAAAAAAAAGATCAATAATCCTATTTGCCTTCTTTCTGCCATGGCGCCATCCCTAGATACACCCACAGCCACCATTTTATCTGATCTTTGGCATTTACCTCCACATTTCTCTACAACATGTTTACATTGCTGTCTTGACAGTTTTCCTGTTTGTGCATTATCTATTGTAGGCCCACTATGGAGTGTAAAGGTTTAATTCCCTTTCCTCCTCCCCTCCCTTCCCATACTAGCATGTGTCATTCTTACTTCCCTATTAGAGATATATAGTCATCTGGGATAGGAATTACATTGTTATGATCATGTACACTCTGTTTGGAGCTGAGCCAAATAACAAACTAATTTACATTTACATTTCTTATGTCCAACTTTTTATTTAACCTGGAATTACTGTGAATGAGGGGTTTTTATTTCTGTTGTTTCATTTTCTATAAGCAGAGCTCTAATTCAACCCACAAATCTCCACTAGTTGTCTAAAGCAGATGTCAGTAAAAAATTTTCTGTAAAAGAGACAGATTATAAACATGTTGTTCTTTGTGCTCCACATAGTTTCTGTTGTTTATTGTTATGGTTATTTGTTTTCTCTAATCCTTCAAATGTGTGAAAACTATTGGTAGCTCAAAGGCAGGGCAAAGTCTTGGGTTGCATTTGAACTTCAGCCTTTATTTTACCAAACTCTGGTTTAAATCTTCTCAAAAAATGTTCAGATACATCCAATATCCCGTTCCCTTTAATAGTCTTAGGGAAGATTTTCCCAGAGACTTATAACTTGATCAATGTGGACTGGTTGACCTATATGCCTAGTGTGTAGCTGTCACCTTTGGCCTCCTCTCCCCATTATCCTAAACAGTCCCTTCACCTTTCATTTCTGCAAGATCATATTTCTAGTAACATCAATAGCTTTCTGAGAAGTAAAAAGGTAATTTTGTTTGTACCAGGGATTGAACCCGGGGGCACTTAACCACTGAGCCACATCCCCAGCCCTTTTAAATAATTTATTTAGAGGGGCTAGGGTTGTGGTCAGTGGTAGAGCGCTCACCTAGCATGTGTAAGGCCCCGGGTTCGATCCTCAGCACCACATAAAGATAAATAAATAAAAGTATTGTGTACATCTACAACTAAAAAATATTTTTTAAAAATATTTTATTTAGAGACAGGGTCTCACTGAATTGCTTAGGGCTTAAATTACTGAGGCTGGCTTTGAACTTGCAATCCTCCTGCCTCAACCTCCAGAGCTACTGGGATTATAGGCACACAACCTTCTAAAAAGGTAAAATTTTTGAGATCTTGCATGTGCAAAAAAAAATCGTATTTTTTTTCACACTCAATTGACAGTGTGGTTGGGTATAAAATTCTAGATTAAAGATCATTTTTATTCAGAATACTAAAGGCATTTCTCCACTGTCTTTTATATTCCAATGTCACTGATGAAAAGTCTGAAACAATTCACCTCCTTTTATGTGTGACTGCTTTTCTTTCTGTTAAGTAGAGGAAATTTTTCTTGGTCCCAGGATATGAAATTTCCTGCTGATATGGATCTATTTTACTCTGGTGTGCAGAGCATTCAGAAAGCCTTTCAATCTTGAAATCCATGACCTTGTTTTAAAAAATGTTCTTAAATTATTTTTTGGTTCTTTTACTTCTGCTAATCTGGCAGGCCAATTATTCAGCCACGGGCCCTTTTTCTGCAGGTGTCTCGTGGGAAAAACATTTAAGGAATTCATTTGGAGGAAATACATTGAAGCTTGAAAATGCGAAGGTCTTCCAGAACTTCACACAGGAAGAGTTGTCACTTGGCTCTGTGGCACATCTTTGGAGGTTTCTGAGACAATGGTGAGGATCTGCCATTGTCACCATCTGTCAAAAGGGAGTCCAATTCTATCCTTGCCAGTGGGCACAGAGTGACTTGGGAATTTGTCGTTTCATCAAAGAAGCTGTTGAATAGTTCTGGAGACTGGAAAATTTGAGATCAAGGCACTGGCAGATCTGACATCTAAGGGCTCACATGCTGGTTCAGTGATGATGCCTTCTGGCTGGCTGTGTCCTTACATGGTGGAGAATACAATCTTTTTTTTTTTTTTTAATTGTGTCCTATGAGTCATTGTGCTATGAAGGAATTCAATTGTCCAGGAAGGGTAACTGGGGATTGAACCCAGGAATGCCTTGCCACTGAACTACATCACTGTTCTTTTTATTTTTATTTTTTTTTTTTATTTTGAGAAAGGGTCTCACTAAGTTGCTTAGGGCCTTACTAAGTTGCTGAGGCTGTCCTCAAACTTGTGGTCCTCCTGCCTCAGCCTCCCAAGTCACTGAGGTATGTGCCACTGTGCCGGGCTACAATTTTTAATAGATGATTGAACTTTCATTTAAAAAAGCTGTCAAGTCATGTAAATCACTAAGTACTAGGTTGAGTTAATTAATTGTGGTGGTAGAGATATCAGCAATGTGTCGAGGGAGAACTAAGAAACAATTTTGCTCTAATGGAGGGGTGGGGAGGTTTAATGTTTGTCTTGCTCAATTTGGGCCACCTAACAAAATACTGCTCAGTAGACCATGTGGCTTTTTAACAACAGAAATTCATTTTTCACAGTACTGGAGAGTGGAAATCTAAGATCAAGGCTCTGGCATATTTGGTATCTGGTTAGGGACTCTCCCCAATTCATAAAATGCTAACTTCTCACTGTGTCCTCACCTGATGGAAGAGGGAACAATCTCAATTTAGTTCCAATTCCAAAGGTGCATAGTGTGTAGCTGTCACCTTTGGCCTCCTCTCCCCATTATCCTAAAGAGTCCCTTCACCTTTCATTTCTGCAATAATATAATAATAAGAAGAAGCTAATTTATTATTCAAATGTGTGAATTGAAACTTCCTGAGATCTTTCAGGATCTGAAGATTATTTAGAATTATTTTAATTCTTGGCTTTCTCTACTAGTAGTAGAGAAAGTTTAGTTTCAGTTTTGCTCAACTTGTTTCCGCTTAAAACTATTTGTTTCCGGCTTCCATAAGTTCCTTGGTATTTCTCCTTAGAGGTCCATGCCTTGGATAAAGAAGCTGTCTAAAGTCAGCTTTTTCACTGAGTAATCGAAAGACCTAATGAGAATAATTAGAAGAGGGAAAGATTATTTGGGGTCTCACAGTCCATACAAGGCCAGTTGCATTCCTCAAGGCTCCAGGAGAGGCAGAACATCATGGCGGAAGGGTGTTCAGGAGGAAAGCAGCTGGGAACTTGGCATCAGAAAGCAGAAAGAAAGCTCTGCTCAACAAGGACAAAATATATAGCCAAAAGGCACACACCCCCAGGAACCCACCTCCTCCAGCCACATTCTACCTGCCTATAGTTACCACTCAGTTAATCCCTATCAGGAGATCAGTGATTAGGATAAGACTCTCACATCCCAATCACTTCACATCTGTGCTTTGTTGCATTGTCTCACTAAGGAGGTCTCCATTTCAGTAGGATTTTAGGAGGCTACAAAATTACATATGTATAATCTACCATTTTTACTTATGTAAAAGAGTCTTGATTTATTCTTCTACATGTATAGTATGTATCTACATTAATATATCATACGTATATGTTGTTTCTTTACAAACCATTAGACAAAAATTGAGCTATCCACCAGATTCCAATAGGCAGAATGCAATTATGTGACCATATAAAAAATATACATATCATATACGTATACATATACAGATACAGAGAGAGCATTCAAATGTCATTAGCTGCCAAATAGCATTAAGTTTTTACCTTTGTATTCAAGAGCATTACCACTTCACCTAGGGTAGTAGCACACTCCTATAATCCTAGCAATTTGGGAGGCTGAAGCAGGAGGATCACAAGTTTGAGGACAACCTTGGCAACTTTGCAAGGCCTAAGCCACCTAGCAAGACCCTGTCTCAAAATAAAAAATAAAATGGGTGGGGATGTAGCTTAGTGGTAAAGCACCCCTGGGTTCAATTCTCAGTATAAGGGGGAAAAAATTACCATTTTTACAACCCAAATATTTTCATGGAGTGAGACATATTATTGAGAGGGATAGATAAAATAAAGATTGCTGGTTTACAAAGAAAAATGAAAACTCTTGAGTTTTCATGTAATAAATTCTTTCAATAATACTTAGCTGTCATGTAATTATTTATATGCCCTTATTTTTTTTAAAGTTACTGTTAAAACACTTATAGAATTAATAAGTTTTGTCACCTATAACTCTGGTATAAGTAATTTAAAACTAAGTGTCCTACTGATGAGTTTCATACTGCAGCAAAGAATCTAACAAAAATGGATCCTGTTTACCTTCAAAGTAGAAACTAGATTTAGTAATGAAGAAGAAAGCCCTTCTTTGTTATGTTGCAGCCCATGAGTTAATCCAAAAAGGTCGGGTGGGCTTTGTAGTAGATAGGAAGAGAAATCTAGCTAGATTTTGAAGAACATATTTACATAGGCAGGTCAGTTCATGCTTCTCTAAGAATTCTCTAATTGGATATCATGAACCAATGCACCTAATGTAAGCTGTGGTGTAGAATGAAATGACAACATGAAGCAAAACAAGACAACCAGCCAGTGGGAGGACTAAAAACTAACTGAAGATAGTTAATACTCAAAGCGTTACTTGTTTGAAGTCAAGTCACATAATTGCATTCTGGTCAATTGGAACCTGGTGTATTGCTCAAGTTTTGTTTAATTGCTGTGGCTTGTTTACAAGGAAACAGAATATGTTTGAACCCAGATAATCATTTAGTGGACATAACAATAATCAACAATTAAATTACTTGCAGCTTGGAAAAGTCTGTCAAGCACAGTTGTCTTTCACAAAAAGTGTTTTCCCTTGAAAACTAACAACCTTTAAAAATACACAGGGCATTCATGACGTGTTTGCTTGCCTTATAATTCCAGTTTCACATTCACACACTTTATCAAAACTCCAACACCAAGGTTATATCAGCAGTGGAAGGCAAAGAGGAAATTTAGCAAACATTAGATTTCTTCAATTGCTGCAGTGCCTTATTTAAGCCAATTCACCCAGCAGCAGAATGTAATTGACATGTTTTTTATTAACCAATAAGAGCAACAATACAAACACAAGACAAGTAGGTGGAGAATCTTCCAAGGAAACGGTTATTGCTCCTTCCAAGTCATTGACAATCTGAGGAAGAAAAACATAGGATTTCCAACAAAAATTGGAAAAATAATTTAAATGCTAAAGTGTCATATATATCCCAAAGCAAAATGTTCCAATAAGTGTGGCCAATAAAGACTGAAGATCTGTCTGAACTGAGCTTTTAGCAGACAAGGATTCAAATAGGTAGCTGGCAAGAGAGAAGAAAGGGTGGCCTACAGGGGAGGTTGGGTGTGGGGGGAGAATAGTTCAGAAAAGATACCTGAAAACAGCTGTGCTTTGTAATCTGGGGTCAAGTGGTACAGAAGTGTAAGGTAACCGAATACAATAAAATGCTGGGAACCAAAGAGAGGGAAGGTTTGTACTCAAGAAGAAATTTTGATTGATACAGTTGTCAGTTATAATTAATACTGATATACCCCTGATTCAGCTTTCTGGACATACAAAGTTGTCCTTACTTCAAGAAATTTGAGGGGCTGGGATTGTGGCTCAGTGGTGGAGCTCTGGCCTCGCACGGGCGGGACCCGGGTTCGATCCTCAGCACTACATACAAGCATTGTGTTGTGTCCATGTACACCTAAAAAATAAATATTAAAAAAAAAAAGAAAGAAACTTGAGGCTGGGCATGGTGGCACCCACCTGTAATCCCAGCAGCTCAGGAGGCTGAGGCAGGATGATCTCAAGTTTAAAGCCAACCTCAGCAATTTAGCGAGGGTCTAAGCAACTAGGGAGACCCTGTATCTAAATAAAAAATAAAAAGAGCCGGGGATGTGCTCAGTGATTAAGTGCCCTTGGGTTCAATACCCAGTACCAAAAAAAAAGAAAAAGAAACTTGAAGTTTTAGGTGCAATGGTGCATACCTGTAATCCCAGCTACTCAGGAGTCTGAGGCAGGAGGATCACAAGTTCAAGGCCAGCATGGGCAATTTAGCAAGACCTCATCTCACAATAAAAGATAAAGGGCTGGGGATGTATACATAGCTCAGGGGTAGAGTGGTGTATAATGTGCAAGATCCTGGGTTCAGTCCCCAATGTCCCCCCAAAAGAGGCCTGAGCCTCACCTTTCAGTTTCTAAAAGTAAATTTAAGCCAAATAAATTCTTTTTCTCCCATGAAAGAATGACAAATTCATAGGGAACAAATGGCATTAGTTTTCGGTTAGATATTGCATAAAAAGGGAGTCAAATAATAAAGCTACATATCTGCAACTTTTATTTTTGCTGAAATCGGGGATCCCTCCCCTTGCCATTTATTGTGAGACTGCTAAATTGTGATAGTGATTTTCTTCACTTAAAAAAATAATAATAAGGTAAGCCAGCTGCAGTGGTGAATGCCTGGAATCCCAGGGGCTCGGGAGGCTGAGGCAGGAGGATCAAAAGTTCAGCTAGCCTCAGTAAAAGCATGGTGTGAAGCAATTCAGTGAGACCCTGTCTCTAAAATACAAAAAAGGGCTGGGGATGTGACTCAGTGGTTGAATGACTCTGGGGGGTTCAATCCCCATTACCTGCCCCTCCCAAAAGGTGTTTATTGCAGACTTTTTAGATTTACAGAATTATACCAGATGTGGTGATGAACACCTGTGATCCCAGCAACTCAGGAACTCAGGAGGCTGAAGCAAGAGGATCTCAAGTTTGAAGCAAGCCTCACCAATTTAAACTGTCTCAAACAAACAAACAAACAAACAAAAAAAAAAAAAAAAAAAAAAAACCTCGGGGGTTGTAGCTCAATGGTAAAGCACCCTTGGTTTCAATCCCCAGTATCAAATATATACATATATATATTTATAGAATTATTGCAAGGATAATAAAATTCCTCTAACTCCACCCACAGCTTCCCCATTAACAGTGTACATTAGCGTCATATATTTGTCATAATGATTGAATCAGTATTGATACATAACTAAATCCCATACTGTATTCAGTTTTCCTTTACTGCTGTATTACATTTAGTCATCCTGTCTCCTCAAGCTTCCCTTGACAGAAATAGCTTCAGATTTTTATCTTTCATGACCTTGACAGTTTTGAGTACCATTCAGGCATTTTGTAGAAGGCCTCTCGTGATTACACTGAGCTTATGTGTTCTGAGGAGAAAGACCACAGAGGCCAAGTTCCATTTTCACCACATCATATCAAGAGTACATATTATCAGTGTGACTTATCAGTGTCGATGTGGACCTTGATCACCTGACTGAGGCAGTGTTGACAGATTTCTCCACTGTAAAAAGTTATTCCTCCTTCCCACCTTTCCATACAGCACTCTGAAAAGAAATCACCACATGCAAATTACCCTTACATAGTAAGGAACTGGGCTCCACTCTTGGAGGATGGTGCAAAAACGATTTGGAATTATTCTGCAGATGTCTCCTGTTCAATCACTTGTATCAGTAGACACAGGGATATTTTATACTTTGGGTTATAATCCAGTCATTGTTTTGTTGCTTTGACACAGACCTAGCATTTTAGGTTATTTTAATCAATTCCTTACTTTCCGACGTTGTAAGATATTCTAGGATGTCTTGTCTATTTCCCACCTCACACCTACCATCAGCCACTTTTCTAAGGCATCCCAGTTCTCTTCCTTGTTACTGAATTGGGGTGTAGCTCAAAGGTAGAGTGCCTGCTTAGCATGCACAAGGACTAGGGTTTGATCTCCAGCACCAAAGAAAAGAAAAAGTGAAGGGAAGAGAAAAGGGGTGGGGGGATAAATTTTTAACAATCTCTTTTAAAAAGGAAAAAGTTAAAACACAACTCGTTTGCCCCTGAGCATAAAATATTCAAACTAGCACATGCAAGCTTACACTACAGTTTTCAACTAATGATGTTGAAAGGGTTCGTACATTATGTGAGGTGGTCAGGTAATATAAATGAAACCTGACTCCCTTTGTATTTCTATTTTAAAATAAATCTCTCTCCAGGCCAGCACGGTGGTGGATCTAGGGAAGTGAGGCAGAAGGATATAGAGTTCAAAGTCAGCCTCAGCAGTTTAGCTAGTTGCTAAGCAACTCAGTGAGACCTTGTCTCTAATACAAAATAGGACTAGGGATGTGGCTTAGTGGCCGAGTGCCCCTGAGTTGAATCCTTGGTACCCCCCACCCAAAAATTTTTTTAATAAATAAATCCCTATCTACATCCTTAAGGTAGGTATTGGTTTCAATTTAGTTTTTCATTTTCAGAGGTTTTTTTTTTTTTTTTTTGTATTTTTGGTGGTGCTGGGGGATTGAAGCCTGGGACTTGTGTGTGTGAGGCAAGCACTCTACCAACTAAGCTATATCCCCAGCTAGTGCCTTTTTTTTTTTTTTTGTATGGGGGATTGTACCCAGGGGTACTTTACCACTGAGCCCCATTGCCAAGTTGCTCAGGCTGGCCTTAAACTTGGAATCCTACTGCCACATCCTAAGCTGCTAGGATAACAGGTGTGTGTTACTATGCTAGGCCTGAGAATTGGTATTTCATTAACTTCCCTGATCAGACCCTTTCAAATAATAAAGAGTTTTAGGAATGGAATTTGCTAATTTTCCTTGCTATAACAGGTAAAGAAGAAAAGCACAAAATGAATATTTTAGGCACTTTTTATTTTCCAAAAAAAAAAATTGTCGTTAATATATAAACATTTCATTCTCTCAAAAAATTCTACAACTATACAGCTGTTTGCTCCATTATTTGCATAGGAAATGACCACAATACAAAAATAAGAGGGAAAAAGAAGCAAAACAGCAACTGATTTATGCTTTTCATGTAGGTATGTCTCCACGTATAAACATTTTGAAGCCTCTTACAAAATTATTTACACCGTTTGTCATCTATTTACATGTTAAGAGCAACTTTTCTAACAAACAAAACTATAACTTATCAAGTTATGAAAATTGTCTTCTAAAAAAAACTTACTATATTACCACAAAATAAATAAAGATAAACAATATTTTAAAAACAAAATTAAAATTTCATTTCAATTAAGACCCCTTTTGGCATTTTGCTTATTATTCTGCCCTTTGGTTAACAGCATCAGCATCACATTACTATTTTATATTGCATATATGTAGCACTTGCTTCCTTAAGTTTTCAACATATCATTGATATTTAAAGGCAGACACTGAGTCAGTATTAACAACTGATTAACTAAACTGCACTGTAATTTAGATAAAATTACTGTGTCTCACTGTATATTACATGCAAAATCCACATAAATTGTCATTTAACCAACAGTACTGCACAAGCAAACACCTTGGTATATGAAAACTGCATCATAAATTCAACGTTTCCATACGTGAAAACTGCATCATAAATTCAACATCGCCATGTGAAAACTACATTAAGTCCTTCCTTTAAAAAATGATACTGTTTAGCTTATTTTAAGAGGTTCAACTTTCTTTTGTATATTTGTAACTATCTTTAAGCTCTTCAGTTTATAATTCATAAAAAACATCTTTTGTATTTAAAATAAACAATCCTATTTTAATCAGTGCATGAAATTTGCTTTTCCCTAAAAGTTCATTTGAATGATTATTCCTTCCCCCCTAAGAAATGAATTTGGTAACGTTTTTGAGAGGTATCTTATCACAAATTCTAACTGTAAATGTATTTACAGCTATTTTCAAAAGAAGTTTGATTTTTCCCAAAAGAATCCTAAAAAACTTGTAATAAACCTATAAAGCTGATTTGCATATTTACAAAATTTTGAATAGCAAATATAGGCAACTCATTTAAAAAAAAAACACACACACACACATTTGTTCAATGGCTATTTGTGAATTGCCAGGTACAGTGCGTACCTCTAAGGGATCACCTAATAATGACAAAAACTATGTCCGTCAAGTAAAATCTTGACATACAAGCCATCCTTCTTCCCAGTACCTGCCAAGTGATTTGTTCACTCACCACTGTCACGTTAAACGACGGTGCCGAGGTTAAAAACACCGTGCACCCCCCTCCACCCCGACCCAGGCCAGACGTGGCTGGCTGCCTGTCATGAGATGAAATCTGCTTGAGTAAAGCCGTGTACATTACAGCAAGCATTCCAGATTCTTAAAATGACCAAACACTTTGGTATTAATACAATGTATTCCCTGTTTTCTCAAATATACAAAATATACATTTCCAGTTTTTTTGTTTTCTTTTCTTTCTTTTTTCTTTTCTTTCTTTCTCTTTTTTTATATATATATGAATAATAAAGTTTGTAGTTTAAAGGTTGCGGAACAGACTGCGGCGCGCACCGCGGTGAGCGTGGCGCCGGCGGCTCAGTTCTGGTGCCTCTTCATGTGCAGGGCCAGGTGGTCCGAGCGCGAGAAGCTGCGGTTGCACACCCCGCACTGGAACGGCTTGGCGCCCGTGTGCTTCCGGTAGTGGCGGGTCAGCTCATCTGATCGTGCAAACCTCCAGTCGCAGCCCTCCCAGGTGCACTTGTAGGGCTTTTCACCTGTGACAACCAACAAACAGGGTGAGGTGGCCTGCTCAGAGGACAACTGTAGATAACACCTGAGGATTTTTTTTTTTTAAACCAGGGGCCAAGCACAGGAAGAAAGGATCATGCATTCCATTATGAACTAAAATATTATAGTCCCTCAAAGCAATCCAGCAAACTCATTTCACAGAATGGGATTTAACCTATAATTCAGTGCCCTTATTTTCTATGTACTCCTGCACACATCAATCCGTGAAGTGATTAGATTGGGCCTGAATGGCCTTATCACTGTGCAAACATGCTTTCTTCGCAAACTAACCCAAATTAAATTATTGTAGGGCTAGTGGCTACATGGTGGGTGAGGGAGCACGAAAATTTTAGAGCTACTCAAGAGGGAGCTGGTCAAATCACCTTCAAGATTAATTTCTTGTACCACAATTCCTTTGCTTGAAATTGGTCTTTAACGTCTAAATTAGGCTGACTGAAGCTTTCAACACATAACCCATGACCTCCTATAATGGACTATTCAGGCATTCTAAGGAAAATCTCCTTAGTTTCACACTAGCACACACATTCACATCCCTCTTTTGAGACTGAAGGGAAACAAAGTTAAAACATTTTTAAAGTCTAAAGGCTTAATGCATCTGATATTTAATAAATGTCTTGGCCAGACCCCCAAGTCAGGTACTGATTAGTTCTCACTGATACAGGTTCAGGCCATGAAAGAACCATAACAATCCTAACATTTGCTGGTGTGCATGTAAATTTTCTTCCTTAAGAAACATTTCTTTGCACCAAAAAAGTTACTATGCTGGGCAGAATGGAGCATGCCTGTAATCCCAGTGGCTGGGGAAGCTGAAACAGGAGGATGGTGAGTTCTAAGCCAGCCTCAGCAAAAAGTGAAGTGCTACACAACTCAGTGAGACCCTGTCTCTAAATAGGACTGGGGATGTGGCTCAGTGGTCAAGTACCCGAGTTCAGTCCCTCAGGAAAAAAAAAAAAAAAAAAAAATTACTACAAGCAATTTGACAAGTGTCTTATACTCCAGTCACTGTCCTGATGCTTGAGATACAGCGAACAAAACCTAAATGCATGGCCTCACGGGAACATTCAGGAGCAATTCATGACAAATCCCTGATCAACCTTCCTGTTTTCACAGCTCTCCACTTGAATACTGAATTGATGACTGAGCCCTGCCCACCTGCAACTTGTATTCTTAATGTTCTCTTAAGTTTGCTAGCTGCAAACTTTCAACAACTACGTGTAATGCAGTTATTTTGTTTCTTTTTGATACCGGGGATTGAACCCAGGACTGCTTTACCACTGAGCTACAATCGCCAGTTTTATTTTTGAAACAGTGTCTCCTTAAATTGCTGAGGCTGACCTGAAACTTAGGATCCTCTTGCTTTAGCCTCCTAAATCATTAGGATTATAGAGGTGCTCCATCACACCCCAGCTTTATAATGCAATTTTAATTCACTGTTTTAGAATCAATCTTATTTAAGTTCATGTATACATATAAATCTCAAAGCTTAGTCTTTCACTGACTAGATTCCTAATTTCTGCTTTGTTAAAATTTTCTGAGTATTAATGAGTTTAGATAAGAATGAGACAAATTTGCATATTAAAGTACTGTTGGCATACTCTAGTTGGGCACCTTTTTGCTTTAAAAAATGTTTTCCTCTAAAAAGGAAAAAAAAAAAAAAAAAAAAAAAAAAAACCTCAAAGTTGCTTTGAACACTCAGCAACCTTCCTGCCTAATTTAGCAGTATCATATTCAGGAGAGTTGTAGGATTATCCAACTGAATATGAATTTTAATCTTAATCTAAATTGTCCAGCCAATGCCTATAATCCCAGCAACTAGAGAGGCTGAGGTGGAAGGATCAAAAGTTCAAGGCCAGCTTCAACAATTTAGGGAGCCCCTATCTTAAAAAAATTAAGAAAAAAAAATTTAAAAGGACTGAGAATGTTGCTCAGAAATAAAAAATCTCAGGATTCAATTCCTAGTACAAAAAAAAAAAAAATTATCCACATATGATGAGGTTTCTACAGCTTGTGAAGTTAATGTATTTCAACTGTTCTAATAACCACTGACTCTTATGAGATCTCACCTTGGATTCCTACAGTATGCATTCATAGCCACCTTCCCCCCCTCTTCTGGTTCTGACCTAATGCACACTTATTTACTTAATTTCCTTCTCAGGTCCTATCATCCCATTTAAAAAATATACATCTCAATTTGGGATGCTGTTTCTCATAGTAAATTCTTTTTCCTCCATCTTTTAAAATTGGTGTATTATACTCTCATTCCCCAGTGCCTCACAGTAAATTTCAACTAGAAATTTAAGCAAATACACTCAAAACTTTTCAGCAACATATTCACCCGTCTTTCGCTGACATTCACATATAACTGTTTGATATGCAGAAACATTTTAGTACCAGTGGTAAGTGCAACTATCTTGTTTGTGGATTTAAATCAAACAGAAGAAATAACTTTGCACTGAAGTGTTTGGTTTTGTTCCTCATGAAAACAAATCACAGAAACAAACATACTGGGTTAAACAAAAACATTTCTGATGTCTAAGGCAAGGCAACAACTTCTTACAGAGTCCTAATTTTAAAAGAAATCATTCTAGTCTTTTGAATTTAATAACTAAATAGCAGGAGAAGTGAATTCAGTTTATTTAAGAAACAAGGGACACTAGACTCTTTTTGTTCACTGTTTTTATTGGCTACAAAGCAATAAACGGCACCAATATTTTTTAAAACTTACTTTACAGATTGGTCAAAATACAGTAGCCATTCAAGTTCCTAAAACATTTGGGGTTTTGCTCTCAATTTATACACATCTATAGATTATCCAGCCAAGAATACTACCAGTGTCTGGAACAGTAGTTACTGGGGCCAAGTCTTACTATAAAAGCAAGGATAACTATTCCCCACTTGGGGCAGTTTCTATGGGATTTGTTCAAGTGTCAACACTGTTCAAGCAAAACATCGTAGAGGAAGCTGGTACCCAATTTCTGGCCAAACAGCAGACTTGAGCCTTTCTTCCTCAGCCAGAAACACTATGCACAGTACTTCTGGGAAACCAAACTGACTTCCTTCAAGTTATATTTCAACAGGATAGAGCTTTCAAAAGTTTAATTGGATTTTTACAGAATCTCTTTCCAATACCACCAATTTAAAATATTTAGTTAAGCTCTTTCAACATCAACTGTAGTTTTAAGTTCTCCTGCTGTTAATGTGAAACTTTCCAAAGGCAAAAAAAAAAAAACTGAAAAATTTGTACAACATGGACAATAATCTTAGATTTTATCTCAAATAAAGTAAGCAAATTGTTCCTATCATAAGAAAATGCAAAGAGTCACTAATTTTTGGAAAAAAAAAAAAAGTCCGAAACATGCATACTATCCATATTGATAAAGTCATGAAGATATTTTATTAAAATGTTAAGCAGAAACGTTACCAACAAAAGGGAAGAGGGAGCAGATAACAACCTCCACTGGCACCTCCTCCAGAGCTAGGTTCTCACTACCTTCCTTAATCCTTGCAACAACCCCAGGAGTTAGAAGCAAACTGATTTCCACATTAAGAATCCTGGCCTGCCACGCTTCCTTAATGTCTCACTTAAATCTTCCATTAGCAAACACTAATACACTCTCTTTGAATGATGCAAGAAATATATACATATTGTTCAAATTTATTTAGATTCTGAAACCACTCATGAAGGGTAAGGAATAGCTTAATGGACTTCCACCAGCCCTTAAACTCAAATGGTCTGAAGCCTCGGCACACCCTAACTGGGCCAGCCCTCCGTGAAGACCCACTTTTCTGGGCCTTTTGGGTCCTAAAAATGGGTTCCAGCATGGTATCAGCAGTCCCCAAGCATTACTGATGAGTATTCCTCTCTCCCAGACTAGGTGAATTTCAGTGGTTTAGCAGAATGTTTGTGAAGTATTCAAAAAATCTCCAGCAAGAAACTAAAACAGTATCTATTTTTTTCTTTCTGATGAACAGATTTTAAAAAAAAAAAATGACTTTTGAACCTACTACAATGGAATGGGAGGTTTCTCTGCTCTGCTGAACATATTCAATAGACCCATACTAAGGCCTTTCTCTAGAATGTTCTACATAGATTCTTTTAACAAAAGAAAAAAAAATCACAGAAGGAAATATTTCTTAGAAAAGGTACGTTAGGTAACTTTTTTAAAGTCTATTACAGCAAATTTGAAAATCTCTTTCCTTCCTGATAATTAAAAATCTAATGAATGGTAGTTTATAAAAAGATAAAAGTGAACACCATCAGAATTAGACAGTATGTATTAAAGTATGGCCTATACTAAATGCCTTGCAAAACACAAATAAGATATGGTCTCTGGCCTAAAAAAACTTAATAGATTTTTTTCCCCATCATCACAGACTTAGGAAATTGAGACTCTGAAACAGCCTCAATTATTAGATTTTCTTTTAATAATAAAAAGGAAAAAACAGAAAACATTGTACCTATGTCAGTAATTTTCCTTATTAGAGCTCACTGCAGATCTCCTACACTTGGAACACAGAAAGGTTCATTTTAAATGCATCTAATAGATGTAGTGCCCTATTAGCAATGGGCCTACTTTTAGGAAACAATCAAAATAATTTGTTTTCTTTTTTGAATCACTGATTTGCACTTGCTCATACATTGCTTTATGAAGGCTTCGAATATCTGTGTTCTGTCTTCTCAACAGCTTTTTAAGCTCTGCAGAGGTAGAGACCTCTTCTACTTCTGCTGTGATGCCACAGTTTTCCCAATGCCTCTCTGAAACAATCATGCATTCGGCCAAACTCTGACTAGCAGTTATTTTCATAATGAAAAGAGGGAAAGTAAAGGAGGCTGTCAGTTTTTCTCTCCTTTTTTACAAAATTAGAGAAAAGCTGGGCTTTATCCTGGCCTGTGACCAAGGGTAATCTGACTAAATGTATATTTAGGTGAAAATCGTGCTTGAGTCTCTTCAGAAGAAAACATTTATCCACCCTGAAGCTGTACAGGGATAAAGTCTACATAAAACTTTCTTTTACAGAATTGGACTAGACCTGAGAAAAATCAAGAAGTTCCGAGGCTCCTAGAGCTGGTCAACGGCAGCAAGGAGTCTCCTCTTTTAGAGGGGCAGGAAGAAGGGATATGGCCGGGCAGTGGATGAGATGATACACACAGGGAACCCTAGCTACTCAAGAGGTTGAGGCTGGAGGAAAGCTGATTTTGAGGCCAGCCTGGGCAGCACAGCAAAAAAGAAGGGAGTGGAAGGGAACACTCACTCTTGTTATCCACAGTCCCTATCAAGCAGGATCAGTCTCCTGGCTCCTAAACTACTACTACTTCTCAGGGTCCTCAAATCCCAGGAAGAACATCTCTGTCATTTTTAGGGTTACTGAAATAACAATTCTTGAGCCTCCTGACAAAGACAACTCACAAACCCTAACCTCGGGGAAACAAACAGGATTACCTTTCTTCCCCATTTTAGGCAGATTTACCTGTCCTTGAGTATACACCCACCAGAGAAATGAATTAATCCAGACTCTGGGGATGGTATCAGAAGATCTCAGAAATGACTGTCTTCCAAATTAACAAGTGAATTACAACTCTAACAGAGAGATCTGAGAATTGCAGCCTTTGAATCCCCACTTTAAAAGCCCCCTAATTCCTGCTGTTGGGTAGAATCACAGCCTTTGAGACAGGAGTACCCTGTGTTTCTCCTTTGGTAGCAAAGCAATGAAACTTTTTTCCTTTTTCTCAAAAACAATAACACTCATATTCACAATCTTTGTAATAAGATCCTAAAGTAACTTCAAAAAGTGAGGAGTCTATGAAATATTTTTACCTTTTCTTTCTTTTTTTAAACCTGAATAGAAAATAAACGTGTATTTTCATTTTCCCTAGCACAGAATGAGTACCGGATATCTTTTCCTTCATTTGTAGTTGACACAATTATCCCAGACCAGTGGATTCCTCCCTGCTCTTAAAGGTGTGTGCCTTTTTATAAAGTAGCCAAGTTAATGTGTTCTTCTGCATAGATGTTTTTTCAGAAAAGTTACCTACTGTGCACTTCTAAAACAGTAACTAATTGGAGTTGTTAGAGATCCTTTAAAGTAAATAATACAGACTGCCAGAACAGGAATGCTGCCAGAGATACTTCGACTCAAATAGGACATTACTTTGTTTCTTCACCAGAAAAGATGTAGGTCATCAAGTAAACAGCTACTACATTCTATAGAACTAAAAATATCAGCCAAAGCAAAATGCTTGAGTGATCAAATTATTACTAAAAAACAAAAATCCTGCCACTAACTATATATCAACAACAACAACAAAAACAAAAAAAAACAGCTCTACATTCTTTCACTGGCACAGCTGGCTGTTTCTATCTCAATTTCAGCAATTCTATTTAATCTACTTATGAACTATCTTCTCTCACTCCTTTAAAAACAAAAAGGGTAAGAAGAGATTATTCTGGATTCTCCACAAAAATCGGTCAAATGTTTGCTGAATCAAATTATTCTTCTTAACCTTTGATAAGCTTTATCATCTTGAAACAATGTTTAATCAACTTCCTATGTAAATGTTTTTCAGATGAAAGAACAAGTCCTAGAAGCAAAGTTTAATCTTCCCAGTGAGTCACTGAAAAGAAATTGTTTCTAAGCTTTCTCATAAATACCTCTTCAGGGTCTGAACCAGCAAGTCTCTTAAGGCTCAAACTTTTTTTTTTTTTAAATAAGCCAGAAATTGTCAATATAGAAAATAAATTTCAAAGCTGCAAGTGAAAATAAAATTGTAAAAATAATTTAAAATAAAATCACTGGCCACTAAATCTCATCATGTGAAATATTTTCCCTATGCTAATTCTCCCAGTGAAATAGATCAAACATCTAACTAATACTGATCTATTCTGGATCTAAATTGTATGTTCTCCATTCATTAAGGCCTGAAATGAAATCCTCTCTCCAGTTTTTTTTTTAAAGCTTTTCTCACTCATTTTCTACCAAAAAGAGAGTAATTTATGTTCACAATATAATGTTCCTTTCAATGGAGTAGTGCCTATACTGAAAACACCTTTGTTGCCAACATTACCAATACTTTAAAAAAATCAAATGTATACCCAATATAGTCATAGGATAATGACTTTGGCGCCATGTACTAGACCAGATATTTATATCTAAAGACTTTTACTACTTTACGAGAAGCTAAAATGCAAATTTCAAGTAGAGCCGGGAATAGTGATACAGACTTCTAATCTCAGAGACTCTGGAGGCTGAGGCAGGAGGATCACAAACTCAAAGCCAGCCTCAGCAATTGAGTGAGACTTTCAGCAATTTAGCAAGACCCTGGCTCAAAATAAAAGATAAAATACATTGTGTTTTTTAAAACATATATACTTATCAATATCATTAAGAACTAGCTGGGCACAGTGGCAACACCTGAAATTCCAGTGACCCAGGAGGCTGAGGCAGGAGAATCAACACAGCCCTAAGCAACTTAGTAAGACTCTATGTCTCAGAAGAAAAAACAAAAAGGGGTAGGGATGTGGCTTAGTGGTAAAGTACCCCTGGGTTCAATCCCCAGCACAAAAAGAAAGAGGAAGAAAGAAAGAAAAGTAAAGCAAGAAAGAACATAGGAATTGACTCCCTTTACAAGGAGGTTTGGGCTTCCAAGACCTAATGTAGAATTCTTTCTTAAACAAAGAATCTTGAACAAGCACTGAAGAGTCCGGGTTTTGTGTTCCTATGCTATTTATAGGTTTCCATTTTCTCTTGTACGAGTGTGTCAAATCGTCCTTTCCTCTGTCAGTCTGTGGAACCAGTCCTGGTCTGAGTGATGCTTGCACTAAGGGTGTGTATTCCTCAGAGTTTTCTCTGTACAACTGCTAATCTTCTGCCCTGTCCCAGAGCGGTGAGGCTGAAAAGTAATCTTAAATTTCATGATGAAATTAAGCAAAAGGGGCTGAGGCAGCTCAGTGGTTAGCATGCTTTTCCCCAGCATGCATAGTTTGATCTCTAGCGCCAAAACAAAACAAAAAACCCCAAACTACAAGCTCTTTGAATAAGATACTTTATCAGTCACAGTGACTTAGAAGGGCTGATGGATATGTGAAACCTTTTTTTTTTTTTTTAAAGGTGCTTGGGAGCAAATTTAGAATGATAGCAATAGGAATAGCCCCTTGTATATATCATAAGGCATAAAAATTCATGCAGAATGTTCACTTTACTGTTAAAAGTACAAATATTTAGATTGGGAAACACACTACTTATTGACACTGTTGCCTAGAAGCAGCCATAACTATTTCTAACCAGAAGCATGATAACCACGTATACATACACAAACACCTACTTACTCACACAAAGAATGTCTCTATAGGCCTGTTATTATGCTGTCTTATGTATATATGGATATCAATGAAATATAATGGTTCCCTAGAATAAAGGCAACTTCTATTTCAGGTATTTTGTTTGACCACACAAACAAGATGGAACTTTGTACTATTTAAGTATGGTTTCCTAATAAAGAAATCAAAGCTCATGAACTTGAACTTGAATGTTATGGTATTTGTGATTCAAGAAGCAGGTTTATCTTTTACTCTTTCATCCCAAATTATGGGGGAAAAAAAAACCTGTTTTGGAAACACTCTTTGCTCAAGTTCAATTTGCAACCCAAGTTAAAAAATCATTTATAATCTAAAAGTCCAAAATAAGTAACTAAACAGAACCCAGATGCAGATTGCTTTAATTGCTTAAATCATTTTAAAAACATACAGTAACTTGACATTTTAAAGCAATTACAATTATTTCTCCAAAGAAATGCTAGGGTACTTTGCATTCTGCCTGCAAAACAGCAACCATTTAAACAATAATTTCTATTATGTCATCAAACACAGACTGACATTACCATATAGGTTTTAAAGTTCCCTAATAAATTGCCTATGTGGAAGCAAGGGACACAGAAAGAAAACCTAACAAGCTATTAAATGAGGGAAGTTATTTAGAGGGGAAAAATAAACAAAACCTATTTCATCTACCAGGGCCTTAAAAGGGAAAGGGGGGGGGAGGCAAAAACACAAGCCTCTGCTGGGTCCAGATACATTCACTGAAAAACAACTGGTTGGGTGGGGGGATGCAATGAGAGCACACAGGTAATTTTAAAAGGCATTGTCTAGAAACGAGAAATGAGGAGAAAACAACCTCAATGCTCTATGATTACCCAAGAACGGGTTTAGCCAGATGAACTAGTCTGGTAAAACCCTCCCCCAGGCATTTGAAAGACTATCAAACAAAACTTTATTAAACTGGATTACAGGGTCTTACTCATTAGATGTTGAAGGCCACAATGTTTATGATCAGGTGAAAAAAGTTGATGCATGGGACCCAAACTAGGCCTAGGTCCTCTTTTTAGTTTGTTTTTATTAGGGCAAGCATTGTTAAGACAACCCACTATTAAATTTCTTTGCCAGCAGGTCAAGTTCCAGAATCCTAGGTACAAGCATTCAGAGCACTAAACCCTGACAGGGGTTGAAAGGCTATTTAGATATGGCCTGACTACATCCCTGCAATAAGCAGTTGATTACATCGTTATATGTGATTATATTCTTCCTTTATTAGGGGACTTTAACCCCATGAAAATGTATTCCCTCCTTCCTATCTCCAGTTTCAAGGACTTCCAAGAGAAAAAAAGCAACAGTTCAAATGTTTCTAAGTTATTCCCACCTCCTCTTAATCAAAACGTCAGGTAAAACCCTGTGTTAAACATTTCCTTAACAGAGCATATCGTCTGTAAAAGGATATTTTATACTGAATATTTTCCTGGCACTTGTCATCTGTATTTTGAAGAGTTTAGGTTGACATCTTTTTAATATGCTTAATTCTTTTGTGGACACTTAACTGTAAACATAATTTTCACCTTAGGTTGTTTATGAAGGTTCTTTCCTTTTATATAATCAATTTGTCTGCCTTTAAAAACCTCGGGCCAAAACAACTCATTTATTTCATAGATAAGTTCAAGTGTCTTTTTTTTTAAAGCAGTTTCTCAGAAAGCCCTGGTATCTACCACATTGTCATCAATACTATTTGGATTTTAATAACTAGATTTTTATCATTGAGATATCAAACAGTACTTCTCTAACACGCACACAAACTGTTTGCAACCAACCATATTCCTCTCGTGGCTATATCTCAGCACTGACCTTTGTTCAAAGGCTTTTACTTTTTAATGCAGCAGTTAGAGATAACTACTTCATTTATCAAAACTCAATTTCCATAGTAACATCTAGCCTGGGGAGATTCAAGTCCTCACACTAATCCAACGACCCATTCAAAGGAACTGTTGAATACTTTGGTTTCCATAGCAATAATGGAATAATACATTTTGCTAGGTCACTGCTTTTATTAGCAAACTTATTCTTTGAACTTTAGGTAAGGCTGTATTTATTGAGGAAAAAAAAGTATAATCACTTTAAGAGTTCTTTCCTTTAGGGCTATTCTTAAAGAAAATTACAAATAGTAACCATCCATATATTCGAAAATATTATGGGTACGCGGAGCCCTTTAATAAAGTATGCCACCTAGTTTCGTCTTAAAACTGGGTTCTGATATAAAATTTTTAAATTAAAAACCTCCTAAAAGTTATTGCTATAGATTTAATAAAACAAAAACTTACAAAATTGAAGGGGCTAAGCTTAAAAGCATGTTTTAAATGAGGATGAAATATAAGCTAGAATAAAGATGATGTCTCAAACATATCAAATGTCGGGGTGGTGTGTAAGGTGTAGAATAACTTTAAACCATAACTCTATTTTTGACCAGTCTGAAAACTCTGCAACTTCAGGCCTATCTTTCAAACACAGCAAACACACTCAACACAAATATTTTAAGCTAACAGGGACCTTGTATTAAGCTGCAATGCTGTACATGCTAAATGGCAAAGTTTTGATTGTTTAAAAGGGCTTTATTTAAAGCAAACTGATTTGCCCCGGAGAGAGAAATTTCTTTCCTTCAAGACATGAACAGCGCTGCCATTAAACGTTTTAAAACCCATTAGTAAACATTGTTGTTTATGTTTTTGGGTAATTAATTCTATGGAAGTGACAGGGCAAGGCCTTTGTGAGTGAGCATCAGCTTTCCTGGAACCAGACATCCTCATGGAACTGAATTTTGAGCCAAGCTAGTGCTGAAAAGGTAGGCCATTAAAAAATAAAAGTTGACAGAAGAAAGAAGAGATCAAACACGTGTTGGCTTTTAAAAGGATGAATACCACTTACACTATTTACACAACTTAAAGAATTAACAAGAAAATTACATACCAGTATGAGTCCTCAGGTGAGCTTTTAAATGAGAAGACTTCGTATAAACTTTTGTGCAACCTAAAATAAAGGAGCAGAGGAAGAACAGCTTGTCATTCTGGAGACCTTTTGAAATCCTTACATTTGATGATTCAGTATTTAAAATCTGCCTTGAAAGAACTCTCTCATGCTAGATAAAATATTTGAAGCTTCAGTTTTAAATCAAGGAGCCCTCCCCCCACTACCTCATTAAAGAAACAAAGTAATTTTTTTTTGGTATCACTTTAGTAGGAAAGAACACAGGTAAATGACAAATGGAAAACTTGTGTTTATATTCCAGTAGGTAATTTTTACTAGCAATACACATTTTAGTGATTTAATAGCTACTATAGTATGTTTTTAAAAAAAATTTTTAATGGTTGTAGAGCTGACATTGCTAAACCATTATCCAAGATGACTATAATTTTCTGTACTCCTAACATTTCTTGTTTTTTTTTCATTTAGCATGTCATGGCATATCATGCACCACAGTCAATAAATCATGCCCCATATTAATCATAAACTAGCTTATACCAGCAACTTGGGAGATACATTCATTACTGTCATGAATTTATACTTTAGCATGTGCTCATTCTTGAATGAGATGCATGTGCTCATCAGAACCATCCTTAAATGTATCCCATATATAGTCTTGTACCAGCAGTAAGTAAGGTACCTTTGAGCCAACATATTATTTTCTCCTACCCTACTCTTTCCAGGGCAATTGATTTAGATTTTAATACTATAATCCTAAATGAAATTTTAAAAAATTTAATAGAAAAAAGTACATAAGGTAACTTTTTCCCAGAATGTTGTAGCCAATTTTTTTTTTAATACAGAAAATAAAGCTGGGCACAATGAAACCTGCCTAGAATCCCAGCAATTTGGGAGGCTGAGGCAGGAGGATCCCAGGTTTGAGGTCAGCCTGGGAAATTCAAGCAAAACCCTATCTCAAAATAAAATTTTAGAAAAAGGAGAGAGGGGCCTTGGGGATGTGACTTAGTGGTAGAGCGCCCCAGAGTTCAATCCCAAGTACTGCAAAACAAAAGTGAATAAATAAAATAAAATACGCCATAGAAAACTACTTGGTTACACACCAAGGTAAAGCACAGAAATAGAATATGAAAGATAACAAATGTATATGATTTTTTTGTTAACTGTCAAGTAGAACTTTTCTATGTAAACTTAAAGCCCAAGGATGAAAAGGATATGTATACACACACACACACACACACACACACACACACACACACACTCTTTCTCAATGCTTCAACCAAGTAAGATCACATACCAGGATAATCGCAGTAGTGGATGCGGCGTTTCTCCAAATCGGGGTTACTCCTTCTGTTGTATCTAACAGGTTGGATATTTTGCGTATTAACTGGCAGAGTGGCAGGTAAATTTGGATTGTGAATTGCCAGTTTGGAAGCGATTGTAGCAGCATAGGATGGAGGTGGGGTTAAATTCTGGAGCATCTCTGCTTGTCTATCGGGACTTCCAGGCTCTGAGCTTGGTGGTGATGGGGGAAAGTAAGTGGCCTGCTGTGGAAGAAACTGACTTGGCATAGTGTATGTGCAAGGGGGCATGCCCTGGAATTGTTTCATTGAAGTCTGCGGAACAGCAGAGGTGTGTGTGTCAAGGCCTGCCATGGCGGCTGACATAGAAACATTAAGGGTGTCCATTACTGCTGTCTGGTTTGTAGAACTGGGCATGTCTAGATCCGGTGTATTCAGTAGCTGGTACAAGTGGCCCTGCTGGGGAGGGACAGAAAGATGAAGATCTGGTGTAGTAAGTTCTTGTTTGATGAAAATATTGTTCACCTCTGGAGCTGAGGTCTGGTGGGAGCTGAATATACTGGTGAACTCAGGGAGGGCCTGGGTTGGGGCCGGAGGAGGAGGGGCAGTCGTTTCACTTTGGTGGCTGAAAATGGTAACAGGTTCTGTCTTGATGTATGTTACGCACGGTCTCTGGGATTTGTAGAGGCCAGTTCTCAGGTGGGTGATGTCAGGGAGGAAGACGTTCATGTTGATGCTGTAAGGTAACCCTTCACTGTCAGTGAAGAACTGGTCTACGACTGAGGCACTGTCTCGTCTATACTTTTTATGCTCTGGAATAATTGGAACTGGAGGAAGCTGAGGTGTCAGATACTTCTCCATTTCACATCTTGTCTAAAAAAGAAAAGAAACAAACATGCATAATCCACCTGATTCATCTCAGGAAGGACCAAAATGGTGCTTACTACTGTCCCCCTCACCTACACACACACACACACACACACAAAGATCCCTCTGTAAAATACTAGGGCAAACTTCTATTACTAGTATACTAGTATAAGTATTGCTTATAAACATACCAGGTTTGTTTTGCCAATTGTATAATTACTGGTTTACACTAAAGCTTACAAGTCTTTGTAATGTCTTTAGTAAAATCGCTCAAAAAAAGTGAAAGAGGCAAATCAAGAAAAAAAGCAAACAGAAATATATTCCTTTCTGATGCAATAATAGTATCACTCCTGATTCCCTGACCATTACAGTTTACAATTAAAGTACTATATCAAAGTACTGCCTAGCTACCTCAATTCTGTCCACGCTACATAGTTATATTTTACATGTTTTATTTAAACAAAAAAATATGCAAACCCTTAAATCAACTCTGCAAAAAAAAAACTTTTTTGCTTGACTAGACATTTCCAATATATCTAATATAAAACATTCGTTGGCTATTTCAGTGGCTTTTTATTTATTGTTCAATGGAAACTTAAATACAATGTTTTAAGCAAAGCGTAGTATCCACTGTCACAAACAGATTTCACCTTCAACATTTGATCTAAATGTTGATTTTAATCAGCAGATTCGGTAATTGGTTAATATGATAATGAAATGTTCCTATTCATATCCCTATCTAAAACAGATCTTTAATTACCTAAGGGAAAATCACTCCCTTGGTAGACTGGTGCTAAGAAGCCCGTGGGTGGGGAGAGGCTGCTGTGTGGAAGCACAGTCATCAGCAAAACATTTATCATGTCCTTCTCAGTGGGCCAATGCTACATTCCCCCCTACTCTGTAAAAAAAAAAAATCTCCGTCATCCCCTTATCCTCTCGGTGTCTCCTAAGTAAAATAAAAATAAAAAAGTAAAAAAGCCAAATTGAAATAACCAATAACCAAATAGTTCTCAATCGGTGATTTTTTTTCCCCCAAGGACAAATCGCCTCAATCTTTTTACAGCTATCTTCTCTCCTAGCAGAACATAAGCTTAAATTCTCTTTTAATTTTTAACATTGAAAAGGAAATTTCAAAAGAAAAGCAAAACCCAATTAGGTGGAATGGTTCATATAACTATTAACCACGGCACCATAGAATAACCCAGTCATATTTTGCTAGTAAATTTCAAAAGCATTTCATTTTGGACCGCCAAATCATTCGGATCATACGGTGTGAATGAGGACGGGATTCCCCGGATAGACCCGATTTAAAAATAAAAACCAACGCTGTAGTCATGTGAATCACATCTTTGACAAATGCCACTGTCCTCTCAAATCACGGCGACACTGACCCCCACCACCACCACTAGAGTAGGCAAGGCGCTGGGTAGCAAAAACACACTCTACCAAGGGGTTATTAAACGAAGTGTCTTGAAATAAACCGAACTAAACCCTTTCGTGCACTGCGCTCCCGTGGCGGTTAGTGGTTTCTGATTTTAGCTCTTCCAGCTGTTTGCATGTGGGTATGTTTCCAATTTTTTTTTCCTTGGGACAAGCTAAAAGTCCCGTGAAGTTTTTTCTGGGCTATATGACTCCGTGCGTGGGCGAAACAAACAGGCGGTTGCTCTAATTCGGCTGCTGGGCAAGTGTAAAAGCCAACTGCCAGCTTTCAACACGGCTCCGGGAGGAAATTTACGCGCACAAGTAGAAAACAACACCCCCGGCTTTTTTTTCTTTTTCGGGAAAAATACGCGCTCCAATACAACCTTAGTTATCCTCTTGTTTTCCAAACTCAGCCACCCACAATCGCTTCTAAAGCAAGAAGAGTGAGCCCCAAGGTTTGAAACCCCGGGGAGCTTTACCCCAAACTGCGTTTCTACTTAACCCCAGACGAGGAGGAGAGGTGGACCTCCAAGGCATCGGGTGGGAGGGGTAAAGGTGAAGGAGTAATTTAAAGTGGAGCGTGAGGTACAAGGTTTCATCCACCACACGTAAGAAAAACAAGGTGCGCGAGAGCACCCAATTCCCTCTTTAACCTCTTCGCGGCTGACCCGCCAGGGCCAGGGGAGATTCATCTCGGACTCCCCTCTCCCAGGTCCCCCATTTACTCCCTACGTAATGCTGTGCCCAGGCTACAGGGGCAGAAAGGGGCTGCCCACCCCACCACCAGCTCCTGGTGCGCCCCGACGCACGCCCCAGCCTGGAGCGGCCCCTGTCGCCTGCGCGTCGCAGCAGCGGGACACGCCCGAGCCCCGGGAAGGAGGCGGAGGGAGGGGAGCGGCTCTTCCTACCTGGACCAGCTCCTCTGGAGGCAGCCGCGGGCCGGCGGCGGGAGGCGGCGCCGGCTGCGGGGGCTGCGGGGGCGCTGGCTGCGCCTGTGGGTGGTGGTGAGGGTGCTTCAGCTCCTCTCCCGGGAAGAGCGCCGCATCGCGGGCTGGGTTCGCGGCGCCCAGCACCGGCTTGAGCTGCGCGAACACGGGCTCGTCCTGCGGGGCCGGCGGCTGGGGCACAGGTCCCAGGCGGGCGCTCATGGTCAGCACCCGCGTAGCCATGGGCACTCGGGGAGCGGCTCCGGCTGCGGTACGTGGGTCAGGCGCGTTTCCCACCTGGCCCACGTTGGCTCGGGCCGGCGAGCTCGGCGCGGGGCCGCGGGCGGAGGAGGGGAGGCTCCGGGCAGACCCCTCGGTCAACAGCCGGCACAGTTTTCGAAGGCGCCCACGAAAAGCAAAACTCTTCCGCTCTGCCACGCGTAAACGCCAATGTCCTCCAGGCAGCCACTTTCTCCCGCCCCGCCCCACCGCGCTCTCTCAGTCGCTGGAGCCCGCTCCCGCCACCGCCGATCTCCAAGAGCGAGCTGCGAGCGCGCGTACCTGCCCCGCGACTACTGACACTTGACGCCCGCCTCTATTTCACCCAACTCTGGGTAGGCGGGCTCTGCGAGTCTGACTGACAGCGCTGCCGCGAATCCTAAGACTCCATCGCCGGCCGGGCCGGATCGGCCAGCCTATGAAAAGAGAGAAGTTCACCGAGGGCCCCGCCTCCACTGGGCCGACCGCACCCCTTGGGCCACGAGCTTCGCGCGCAGGGCGGCCGCGCAGTTTGTACACAACTTCTCTGACAGATTGAGCTGGCGGAGCCGGGGGCGGAGGAAAGGAGAGGAGCGGGTGGAATCTAGGAAGAGAGGGAATTAGGGTGGAGACGCGGAGGGAGATCTCTACGGACTGTTCTCTGCCAGGATTAGGCAGAAAAAGAGTATTGCACGTCTTAGGTGTTGTGCAAGGACCTGAAACTCAAAAAACTGAAATCCAGAAAGCAGCTAGGTGGGGGCGCTAAGGTTTTCAGCGACTTGTTTAATGAGTATGTATTTTTAAATACACAAAAAATGTACTTTTCTTTAACAGAAAACTAGGGGCGGTATGATAAATTTTTGAAACCACTCTTTGTCTCTTTATCCGTGAGGATATCTATTTAGCAAAGCAAATTCGGTATGTCCTGAGTAAAAGGTTTAGTGACAAGCATTTTTTAAAGTCCTTGCATACAAGCCTACCCCCAACCCCCGCTGCCACTTAGGTATTTAAATAGCTGGAAGTAGTTTTCACACACATTTCTACCTCTTATTCCTGTGTAGAGAGCAGGCGGGGGTGGGCCATATGAATTTTGAGGTTTTTAATATTTAAACTATGTTGATTCTAGCCAAAGCCTGGACTCTAATTTAAGCGCTAACAACTAGCTCAAATGTGTGTTTAAATAGACATTACATCTTTGACTTATTTTTGCTAGCACTGTATGTGGGGGGGGGGGGGAGTTTAATATTTACAGAACAGAAACAGCAAATTTACCTAATGCCGTGGCACCTTTTCCTACGAAAGGACAACCAAAGAAGCCTCAAACGTTAGGCACGAAGCAGCTCTGAAAACTGGGAATACAATTTTTTTTAGGAAAGTAATAGCCAAATATATTACCGTCCATTTACTACATTGTTATAATGGGAGGGTGAATTTTTGCCAGCAATCACCAAAGGAAACCACTTCCCTTAATCCTTAATGTTCTTGTACATGATTTTATCTGGCTTATTGGGAAGCCGGAACAATAAACTGCAATAAAAATGCCTGTAATATTACTACATATGTACATATGTTGACAGCACACTATACCATCAGAGAATTGTTCAAATACAACAGCCTACTCACCACTTCACAGTTAAACAGCTTTTTCAAAAGTTCTTAGAAAAAAGTTCACTTCAAAGAGTGTCTCTATCAAAAGCAGGGATCCATTTAAAATATGCAGATAAATTAATATGTATATAAATATTAGGTATTTATTTTGGAAAAGATAAAATTACGCTGTAAACTAATTTTTTTTTCTCCTTTTCCTTCCCTTCCTGTTAGCACATGATTCATCTTTATAGCAGTGATCGCTGCTTTAAGAGAATGGCTCATGACTACTTTCATGCTACCAAAGTATTATTTGGTAAGTGTTTTTGCAAAATTTTTTTCTAAGTAATTTTATGCTAGACGTCTACCTTCATCTTTAAAAAGCTGTCCTATTTTCCTCTTATGTTAAACCCAATCATGTAATTAAATGGTTTAAAAACAGGTGATAGAAGTGATATGGGATTTAATACAGTTTTAAAATTGATCTTTGAAAAATTTTAGTTAATGCTGATAGTATGATCAGTTAAGATGATAGTATGATCAAATCTGATCATGTGACAGACAATTCTTAAAAGAATTTGGTGCTCTTTTAATTTGAAGCTGAATCTAACACAGTTACTTCAACTGTATATCTATCTGTATTTTAATTTCCTTTTAAATATACCTAGACTTTTCCCCTTAAGAGTCTTTTTACCAGCGCTTCAGTGGCCTGTTATTTTCCCCCAAGTTTTGACTACAATAAGATCCACTATTTTACTGGAAATATTTCTAAATATCACGCCATTTTTTTGCATTCTTTCATTCACAAAAGTTTTCAATTCCAAAACAAAACAAAACAGAAAAACCCCACTTGATTATTTGATAAGCTTTTAATAACCATATTTTATAATCTTGTTAATTTTTTTTACATTTCCACTTTTCTTAATGAATAGATATGAACCTGGCTGTGGTTAGGTTTGCATAGCTAATGCATTTACATGTATTAAAAATTGAAATGTATTCTTTTTTTTGCTCAAATATAGTAACATTCATTTAAATTTCATTTCTGGCATAAAGATTCATAAAATAGGGTTGCCACTTTTAAGTAATGGTTTCTCTGAAATACCCAGGCTCTGCAGTCTCACAGAAAATAACTAGCTTAGCCCTGTACAATAGTACGGAAATTGGAAAGTAATCCTTTTCTGAGACATTTGCCATGCGGTTCTGGACATATAAAGAACATGTTCAACCAAGCTTCCTTACTATTGCTCTTAACAGAAATGCTACAGCTGCAAACCTGTTTCACCAACTTAGCAAAGAAGGGTTAAAACTTGATAAATATTTTTCAAATGTTCCAGGTTCTCCATTGGCACAAAGCCAGACAGTGTGAATGGACAGATCCTCAATTACTTTGAACTTTCTAGTTCTTTGCATTCCTTCCTACTTAGTAGTGCTGTACCATTAGGGAAGATGGGAGAAAACAAAAAACAAATGTCAGGTTTCAGAAATCAATTAGTGGCCTGGCAGTAGTGTGTTAACTGAACTGTGCCAAAAGAGGGGATTCTGAGGGAAAGAAATAAAAAACGTTGAGTAGTCAAGTTAGGTGGGAGGGTAAGCGAAGAAGCAGTGTGCATGCTTAAGTCCTTAGTCACTTGCTGGGCAACACAGATTTAGTCTTAGAATAAACCATAAGTGTCACTATCTTTACGGGAATAAATGTGCCTGAATGTGTGGGGGCTGGACAGGCATCCAGCCATGGGGGCGGGGTGGACTTGAAGGAGGCAGTGGAAAAAAATAGATATGTAGCTTCTGAATGATGAGATGAGGCAAGCTTGAAGCTTCAAACTTGATGTTTGATAAACATCAGGGAGAGCTTGAAGTTAAGAGATCTGGAATATCACAGCCTACTAAATTTCATTCACTTGGAGAGAATATGCACAGAAAATTCCATTTCTGTACATAGAATCAAATTACACAGTGATACTGAGCCACCGAAAAAACAAAAGCAATTTTTGATAAGGAAGTAGACTCTTCTCTGAAACTAAAAGTGAATTTTACATGCCTTGACTGTCATCCCCTGTAAGAATCTGAATCAGAGGAAATGTAGAAGATAATTACTGTCCTCTAAAACATTTTACATCTTTAATCTTTTTAATTTTTTTCATTAATAACACTCAAAGCTGACCGTGGTACTACATCCCCATGATCCCAGAAACTTGGGAGGCGGAGGCAGGAGGATCACAAGTTCAAAGCCAGCCTCAGCAAATTAGCAAGACCTGAAGCAATTTAGTAAAACTCAGTCTCAATTAAAAAAATAAAAAATAAAAAGAACTAGAAAAGTGGCTCAAAGTGCCCCTGGCTTCAATCCCAGGTACCAAAAAAAGACAACAACCAAAATAATAATAATAATAATAATAGCCACTGGAAACCACACATGAAACAAAAGTCATTGAGAAAATAACACAATAAATAGAACCTGCAATTGAGATTAGTCAGAATTCAACCATTTTGATTCAGAAGATGAAGATAGGAGAAAAGCTGCTCTTTTCATTTCCTTTGTGATCAAAATGTAACATGTAATTTTAAATACTTAATTTAATATACTTCATTTTTGAATAAACTAAAATGAGGCCTAAATTAGAAAATAACTTAATATTCTATTTTTGTATTGTCTGCTACCCTTAGCCTTAGTTCCTTTTGTGTGTATGTGTGTGTGTGTGTGTGTGTGTGGTGCTGGGGATCAAACCCAGGGCCTTGTGCATGCAAGGCAAGGACTCTACCAACTGAGCTGTATCCCCAGCCTGACCCTTAATTCTTAAGTAAATTTTATACTTAACTTTGTATTCCAATTTGTTATTCATGAAATATTTCATAAAGCTCCCACTGTACACTTATTCCTAAATGTACCATAATTTATAACCTAATTTTAAAACTCTAGTAATATACAAAACCAGTAGATTTTTACCTTTTGGGGGGCATTGGGATTGCTTTCTCCACCTCGTTAGTATAATAAGCAGATAAAATTGACATAAATTCAGATACCTTGAGCCAAGTTATAGGCCAGGCATAATGAAGCTTAAACTGTACAGAATTTGAATTCTGACTCTCAACATGATAGGAAAGGTTGAAAGAAAAATCCTGTACTGAGCAGTTACACCAAACAATCATTTAGAACCTTAGGGAGGCCACATCATCAGCATCATAATGATCAGTGTTTTGAGCCAATTGCTATTTCTGTTATGACAAACAGTAATGGCAGTAGGCTGTGGGGTACAGGCAGTGAATACCCCAAGGAACTGTGCCTGGGTCACAAGGAAATATCCTTTCAGGCATTGATTTATACATGAAATGTGTGAAAATAGTGCTAGCTCCAATGTCAATTCTTCATGCTTTTAATTCTATACATTATTATTGGTTGTGTCTGTTTGTACAATTTTTGTGGAGGATAACTGGACAATAAGTATGAAAAAAAAGATATAAATAATCTTGAAAATGATAGATAATTCTCCTTCTAGGAAATATATAAATATATGTTTATATATGAAATTGGAAATAATCTAGGTATCCAACAATAGGGGAGTAGTTAAATAATATATACATACTATGGCTACTGTTCTGCTGCCAAAAATTGCATTATTAAGAAATACTTAATGACATGGGAAGAATATATATGATATAAGAAGTGAAAGACAGAAGTTTTATGAACATGCACCCACAAAGATGAAGAAAATAGAAAACGAGAATGTATTTTGGTAGCTATCATTGGAATGTCAAATAATGGGTAGTTGTTTCTTCCTTTGTACTTTTTAGTGTTTGCTAAGTTTTTTTTTTTTACATTGCTAGTTGTTATGTTTAAAATCAAAATAAGTATTTTTAATAAAATCATGAATATTACCTTTTTTACAGTTAAGAGTCCATTGGAATTGTCAGTGATGATCAAATGATTTTCTACTTGGAACCAGCAAGGAGAGTCACAATTTCCCAGCATCCAATACTGGGAAAATATGTAAACTTTATAAAAAGCTGCTAGATTTCCAGGATTCACTGCGGAATATAGAAGCTGAAGAGATATTACAAAGGAGTGTTTGAAGATAGCCTAGGGAATATTCAAAATATTCATATGAATTTGCTTTCATTCATTTCCTCAGTGTTCAACAAGACTTCCTCTCATGATTTTTACTGAGTTATTTTGGGCATATCATTTTATCTTATTGCTTTGTTTCTCATGTTAAATACAGTGTTTTCATAAAATGAATTGACTTTAAAGCTAAAGTCTGTATGCATCTTTAAAGAGCCGCCTATATTAAATTCTAAAACATTCACAAAAAAGAGATGGTATGAAATACTTTCTAATGGAATGCCCATATAATCTTCTAAGAGCCTTGTTCTCCTTCCCAGCACTCAAAACTTGTTCACAGATAATTCCTATATTTTGTTACTAAGAATTTAGAAATTTAAATGGGGGTGATGGTGGTGGTGGTAGTAGTCTGAGATCTTGATATTTAAAACATTTTCTGTAGGGCTGGGGATGTGGCTCAAGCAGTAGCGCGCTCGCCTGGCATGCGTGCGGCCCGGGTTCGATCCTCAGCACCACATACCAACAAAGATGTTGTGTCCGCCGAGAACTAAAAAAAAAAAAAAATATTAAAAATTCTCTCTCTCTCTCCTCTCTCTCCTCTCTCACTCTCTCTTTAAAAAAAAAAAAAATATGAGCCAGGTGCTGTGATGCATATCTGTAATCCCAGCAACTCTGGAGGCTGAGGCAGGAGGATCATGAGTTCAAGGACAGCCTCAATAACTTAGCAAGGGGGCTGGAGATGTGGCTCAAGCCATAGCGCGCTCGCCTGGCATGCGTGCGGCCTGGGTTCGATCCTCGGCACACATAGAAACAAAGATGTTGTGTCCGCCGAAAACTAAAAAATAAATATTAAAATTCTCTCTCTCTCTCTCTCTCTCTCTCTCTCTCTCTCTCTTACAAAAAAAAAATAACTTAGCAAGGCCCTAAGCAATTTAGTGAGACCTTGTCTCTAAATAGAATCTAAATACAATATAAAAAGGGGTGAGGATGTCACTCAGTAGTTAAGCATCCCTGGGTTCAATCTTTGGTACCAGAAAATAAAATAAAGAAAGAAAATACAAAGACAAATAAGATACAGCCCTGCCCTCAGCATCATCAGAGAAATGGAACACCCTTTATCAAATATGTTTCTTTACTTCTCTCAGTGAATGGAATTAAGGCCAAACTCCTCAGTTTAGGACCTTGTGCTGACTTTTCCAAGGTGCATTTCATTGTCCCTCTCTTTCTCTTTCCCCATGAACCTCAGGTTCTATCCATAGAGACTGTTTGAATTTTCCTAGAAGCCCTTGCTGTTTTTTTCAATATAATACCTTTCATTGACCACTTATACATTAGTGCTCCTTCTTCACTCCTCTGCAGTTTCAGTTACCTATGGTTAATTGTAACCCAAAGATATTAAATGGAAAATTCCAAAAATAAACAACTCCAATTTTAAAATCTGCTCTATTCTCAGTAGCATGATGAAATCCTGCACAATCCAGCCCAGTTCTTCCTGGGATAGGAATCATTCCTTCTTCCATGGTATGTGTGCTGGATATGGTACCCTCCCATTAGTCACTAAGTAGCTGTCTTGGTTATCATATCTACTGTCTTGGTATTACATTGCTGGTGTTCAGGTAACCTTTATTTTACTTAATAACAGTCCCAAAGTGCAAGAGGAGTGATGCAGGCAATTTGGATATGACAAAGAAAAGCCTTGACAAGCATTTCCATTAAGTGAAAAGGGAAAAGCACAATAAAATAGTTCAAGACAGACCATATTCTCATAATTTTTATTACAGTATGTTGTTATAATTGATCTATTTTAGTGCAAATTATTATTATTAATCTTTGTGTGCCTAAGTTATAAATGAAACTATATCAGAGGTATGTGTGTATAGGGGAAAACATAGCATGTCTAATATGAAGTATTATCTGTAGTTTCAGGCAGCCACTGGGAGTCTTGGAATGTATCCCCCACAGATGAAGGGGGGCATTACTCAACAATACACAAAGACAAGCTAAAAATCCCACCTTTTTCCCAGGGTCACTATATGTTTGCTTGTGAGAATGACCTTGTTATCCTTTGCATTAGCTTTTTAACCCCAATAAAGCACTTCCTACAGTGTGCCTTATGTCATCTCCCCCAACAAATCATGCCTTTGTAGGAAACAAATGGTCTTTGTGTCCCTCATGATGCTTCCTAGAACACTCTTCTACACAAAATAGGCAATCAGTGTTCTATGAACTCAATTTTATTAAAAATTGATATAAATGGTAAAATTAAAAATAAAAGTTTGGGCTGGGGGCATAGCTTAGTGGTAGAGCACTTGCTTAGCATGCACAAGGGCACAAGATTCACGTCTCAGCATCTCACACACACACACACACACACACACACACTTGATAGAATCCCAGATGCTATAGCTTAGATATAGTTTCACTGTGTCCCCCAAGGGCTCCTGTGCTGGTAGCTTGATCCTCAGTGCAGTGATGGTAGAAGGTGGTGGAGCCTTTAAGAGGTGGAGCCTAGTGAAAAGCAGTTAGGTCATTGGGGGTACCACCCCAAGAAGGGATTAATGTAATTATCTAGGAACCCTAGTTAATTTCTAAAAGAGTTGGTTGTTTTTAAAAAACTGAGTCAGTCCCCCCAATCTCTCTAGTTTCTTGTCTCCATGCTCTGCCCACCCACCTTCCTTTTTTTCTTTCTCTCACATGCTCCTGCCATGATGCCATCAGCCATGTTGTGATATAGCCAACAGGTCCTCACCAGAGCCAAGGAGACACTGGTACCATACTCTTAGACCTCTAGAGCCGTGGGCTAAATAAACCTCTTTTCTTTGTATTCCTTGTTCTGATGATGGAGACGGGACACAGGACCTTACAAGTGCATGGGACGCACCATGGAGCTATGTCCACAATCCCTTTTTTTCTTAAAAAAAGTACCCATCTTGGGCTGGGGATGTGGCTCAAGCGGTAGCGCGCTCACCTGGCATGCTGCGGCCCGGGTTCGATCCTCAGCACCACATACCAACAAAGATGTTGTGTCCGCCGAGAACTAAAAAATAAATATTAAAAACTCTCTCTCTCTCTCTCTCTCTCTCTCTCTCTCTCTCTCTCTCTCTCTCTCCCACTCTCTCTTTAAAAAAAAAAAAAAAGTACCCATCTTAGGTATTGTGTTACACCAGCATAAAATGAAATAATACATCTTTTAAAATGTGAAAGAAATACTAGGGTTGGAAAAAATCACCACTTAGCAACCATCATAGTGTTTATGGATTCAGTAAATCAATAGAAACAACCGAGTGATATTCTGAAGAGGAAAAGGCTATTTACACAGACTCAGTGTCTTTCCCTACAAATGAGGTATTTATTATAATGGGAAAGCAGTAACTTATCAATAGGAAAGCCTGACAGAAACTCCCTTACTTAAATGATGAAAACCAACATCACCATTAACAAGAATGGACATGATATGTTTCCTGATATGAACAGAGAAGGGCATAACTTCATTTGTACTGTGTTTGTTCCAAAAATGCATAACCTGAATCTAATCATGAGAAAAGATTAGACAAACCCAAATGGATGAACATTCTATTAAAAAAAAAAAAAAAACTGGCCTGCAGTTTTTTTTTAAAGAGAAAGAGAGAGAGGAGAGAGAGAGAGAGAATTTTTAATATTTATTTATTTATTTATTTTTTAAAGAGAGAGTGGGAGAGAGAGAGAGAGAGAGAGAGAGAGAGAGAGAGAGAGAGAGAGAATTTTTAATATTTTTTTTTTAGTTCTCGGCGGACACAACATCTTTGTTGGTATGTGGTGCTGAGGATCGAACCCGGGCCGCACGCATGCCAGGCGAGCGCGCTACCGCTTGAGCCACATCCCCAGCCCTGGCCTCCAGTTTTTTAATATGTAAATTCATAAAGGACAAAAAAATGCTCTGGAACTTTTTCTTTATAAATCACTTTAGTGTCAGGTGCAATGGCACACACTTGTCATCCCAGCAATTTGAGGGGCTGAGACAGGAGGATACAAGTTTGAGGCCAGACTCAGCAATTTGGCAGAAACCTAAACAATTTAGCAAGACCTTGTTTCAGAATAAAAATTTTAATAAAAAAAGGAAGAGGGTCAGCAATGTGGCTCAGTGGTAAAGCACCACTGGGTTCCGTCCCTTGTACTATAAACAAACAAACAAGGAAGGGAAAAAAAAAAGAAATAAGAAAAAGAGTAAGGGCTGGGGATGTGGCTCAAGCGGTAGCGCGCTCGCCTGGCATGCGTGCAGCCCGGGTTCCATCCTCAGCACCACATACCAACAAAGATGTTGTGTCCGCCGAGAACTAAAAAATAAATATGAAAAATTCTCTCTCTCCTCTCTCCTCTCTCACTCTCTCTTTAAAAAAAAGAAAAAGAATAAAAGTTGGGGAACTGTTTCATTTACTTCAGAAAATGAGGTCATTGGGGGTACCACCTCAAGAAGGGATTAATGCGATTATCTAGGAACCCTAGTTAATTTTCAAAAGAGTTGGTTGTTTTTAAAAAACTGAGTCAGTTTCCTGAGTCTCTCTAGTTTCTGGTCTCCATGCTCTGCCCACCCACATGCTGTGTCCTGCTGTGTAGGACTCCTCTTCACAGATTTGTATTTGTAGAAGACTGTGGAGGTCAGCCAAAGAGAACCCATTGCCAACCCACAAAAGCAATCGCATCTCAGTTAAAACACATCCCTTTCCTCTACTTTCTGGGCCCACTGTTTCTCTGTCCTGTACTCTGATGGTTTGGATAACATCACCATTGTCACCACTCTTAGCACCTTGATTTTTTTGTTACACTTCCATGTAGCTTTCATCTTTGCTTCTGCAGCTCAGTCTCCTCCAGGAAGCATGGTAAATGAGTAGAATTCAGGTCTGGATCTATGTGCACACACACAGTTCCCTGAGCTTTAAACTAAAACATCAGCAAGGACATTATTGCAATCACGTCTTTTGAAAGCATTAGGAAATATTTAAGTAAAGACTAGTGTGACATTTGAGATTTGCTTCAAAATAACCCAGAGACGTGAGCATGGAATGAAGATATGAATAAAAGAAGACTGGCCAAGGATTAATAGTAGCTGAAGCTGGGTGATCAGTATCCAAGGGTTTAGTTTTGTGTATTTGTAAAATACACTTTTTTAAAAAAAAGGCAAATATGGTAGAAATAGGTGTAGTAATAAGAAATGGACCACTGAAATTTCAGTTTTACCTTAAAATAGCCTTAATTAGGTTTTGCTTTTTCATTTCAAAAAAAACAAGCCAAAAAACTGCTGTGTCCCTGGGTAACATCCCAACATCAAACATTGTGCCAGTGCAACCTGCAATCCAGCAACTCAAAAAGTTGAGGCAGAAAGGACCACAAGTTCAAGGCCAGCCTCAGCAGCTTAGTGAGATGATCAATAACTTAGTGAGACCCTGTCTCAAAATAAAAAAAATTAAAAAGGACAGGGGATGTAGCTCATTGGTAAAATGCTCCTGGGTTTAATTCCCAGTGAGAAAGAGAGAATATCCCAGTTAATATAGACAATTGTTATGTGACAATTAAAATAATAATAAAAATCCCCATCACAAAAGAGACAGAGAACACAATTTAAAAAAATCAGACAATGGTGGTAAAGAAGTAATTTACAAAAGAAGAAAAACAAGTAGCCAATAAACATATGAAAACATTCCTAACCTCCCTAGAATCAAGGAAATGCAAATTTAACAGCTTTCACTTTAACTGATATGCAAAAATGTGAGATTGGGGAAACTGGAGGTCTCATGTTAGTAAAAATAAAACCTTGTGTGGACTTTATAAAATATATATCTGTACAGAGGGCAATCTAAAGAATCTATCAGGGCTGGGGATGTGGCTCAAGCGGTAGCGCGCTCGCCTGGCATGCGTGCGGCCCGGGTTCGATCCTCAGCACCACATACCAACAAAGATGTTGTGTCCGCCGAGAACTAAAATGAATAAATTCTCTCTCTCTCTCTCTCTAAAAAAAAAAAAAAAAAAAAAAAAAAAAAAAAAAAAAAAAAAAAAAAGAATCTATCAATGCGTAAAATCTTCACACACTTTGAAATTCTACTTTTAGGAAATAATTCCTTAGAATTCCTTAAAGGTACACAAAGATAATTACCAGGAGGTTTATTGTAGTTTGGTTTGTGTGTGTTTATTTATTTATTGGTACCAGGAATTGAACCCAGGGCCACATAACCACTGAGCTACATCCCCAGCCCTTTTTATATTTTATTTAGAAACAGGGTCTTGCTGAGTTGCCATCCTCCTGCCTCAGCCTCCCAAGCCACTGGGTGCATTATTTATAATAATGAAAAATCTGTAACCATATCAATATCCAACAGCAGTAATTTTAGTGTATCCACATCATGGAACACTCACCAGCAACTTTAACAAAATGAAGTAGAAATATCTTTTATTGCTATGCGAAGATCTCTAAATGCCCAATAACTTAAAAAATATTGCTGAGTAATGCACATTTCATGAGGCCATTTATGTAAATTTTGTAGGTGAGATATCTGGTCTAGAATGGCAAACACACAGTCATTAGCACTTCACCTCTGGAGAGGGTACAGAGGTTGGAGGGACATAAATAGCAGATAGGGAAAGGGGTTGCTACCTGTGTCCCAAGAGAATAACTAAGATATTATTTTTATCCTCCTCTTTTTTGGAGGGATTGGGTGGAGGGGAGGGTAGAGGGGAAGGTGGCGGGGTAGGGTTCAAATTTAGGGCCTTGCATATGCTAAGTGGCACTCTACTGAGCTAAGCCCCCAGCTGAGATATAAATGGTGGTATCATTGGCAATTTCATGCCCAAATTAGCCTAGCTTCACAAGTTTCTTGCTACCTGTACTAAGGAGATAAACTGGGATTCATGGAATTTGTCTGAAACAACCAAAAGATTCATCAGTTTTGACAGAACCCCATTTGATTTTAGAAGTAAAAGAAACCCACTACTTAATAAACATTTATAGAGCACCTACTAATCTATCTAAACTGTATTAAAGAGTACTGTGGATTCAAAGGGGACCAAATTGTTAAAAGTTTAGATACAAAATACTAGGAAACCCAGAAGGCAGAGCATTATTTAGGCACGGTAGTCCAGGAAGACTTCATGATGGAAGAAATCTCTAAGAATGGCCCCAGAGAATTAGCACTCATGGGTTTTTTTTTGTTTTTGTTTTTGTTTGTTTGTTCAACGGCACAACCCTCAGGCTTCTAGAATAGGATCATAGAAAGTAAGAGGTAATCAAAGATAATCTCAGCTAGAAGTGGTGGGGAATGCCCATAATCTCAGTGACTGGGGAAACTGAGGCAGAGAGATCATAAATTCAAGGCCACCCTGGGCAATTTAGCAAGATCCTGTCTCTAAAAAAATAAAATAAAAGACTGGGGGTATAGTTCCGTGGTTCAATCCCTAATACTGCAAAAAAAAAAAAAAAAAAAAAAAAAAAAAAAGAAAAAGAAAAAAAAAGAAATCATATTTCTAGAGGGAGTTCAGTCAATGACAGATGGGCCTTGGGTCTACTCATTGAAAAAATGTTAGAAACTCTTACATTAAGTAAGTTTCTTTTTTTTACACTGGGGATTGAACCCAGGGTTGCTTTACTATTGAGCTACATCCCTAGTCATTTTTTAAAAATACCCTTATTTATTTATTTATATGTGGTGCTGAGGATCGAACCCAGTGCCTCACACATGCTAGGCAAGCACTCTACCACTGAGCCACGACCCCAGCCTCCTGGTCTTTTTTTATTAATTTTGGAACAGGGTCTCACTGAATTATCTTGCTAAATTGCTGAAACTGGCCTCAAACTTGAGATTCCCCTGCCTCAGCCTCCTGAGTCTCTGGGATTACAGGCATGGGCCATGGTACCTGGCTTAGTTTCTTAATACACTGCGAACATTCCACAAGATGGAATGCTGCTACCAGTAGCTTCTAAACATAAGTCAACAGAATTGTCAGTGTGATGCCTGCAGTAGAAATTTTTAAAAGGTCAAGTTAGGGGATCTGATCCTTTTAATTTTCCTATTCAATTATATTTGGCTGATTATATCTATAGAAAATCTCCCTCTCTCCTATTACAAATATTTGACTAACAATCATCATTTCCCCTCAGACAGCACTGTCTACACTTTTCCTTATTTATGTGGTAATGTGGTAACTGTGTTGAAGTGTATGTCTCCAGGGATATGTCATTGTTGGGAGTCATATTGTGTTAATGTTACTGAATTTTGAAAAATAAGGAGGGAGTCACTAGTACTAGTGCCACCTCAACCCTGTGACACTCAGTATACAAACACACTGACCATTCTGACATCTAGCAGCATCTATATTGTCCTGTTCAGGGACTTTAAGCTCAAATCCAGTATGTTTAAGAAGGCAAGTCACTTCTTAGGAACTTGTGTTTCGCAAAGATACAGGCAATAATACATTTTTATGATGGCTTGGTCAATCTCCTAAAGAAAAGGGGAGAGGTTTATGACAGAAATGGTGATAAAGGTTTAACTACATGTGTGTGGTTAACTCCGTTTCAGCCATTCAAGTTAACTTCTACCTATATTTATGGACTTGATTGCATAATATATGAAGTTTGCAGGAAGTACCCGGAAGATAAGGTTAACATAGGAAACTTATTTAAGTTTGAAAATAAACCCACAGCTCATGCTGGGAAACTAGTTTACAGACAATTTTGTAATACAAGTGAATACGTCATTCATTTTCTTTTAATATTTTTCTTATCTTGTAGTTAACGTTAGGTGATTGATTAATCATTGTTCAGATGTGCAGCATAGTAAGTTAACAAAGGAATGTAGGTAGCTTCAGGGTTTGCTTAACTGAAAAGTCAGTACATTACATAAAGAATGAAGATGGACAATATTGAAATCATCCTAAACACATGGATGATTAGCACATTTCTTGATGCCCTGCTGGGCAATGGTCCCCTTCCCAAGCTTCACTCAGTAATGAGACTCATTTCTACTGACAAATGTTACTTGATCAATAGACCTTGCATTTGCTACAAGAAATGACCTTTTATGGTTAATGTATAACTTTGATTATTGTTCTTCCTCTATAGTAACCTACATTTTTACAGTGGAGAAGTATACTGTGTATACTTAGCACCCTGAAACACTAAGGCATATCCAGTAAGGGTAGGATGCCTTCACGGTACTGAAATGTTTGGTGCTGTTCAACAGTTATGCTAGGTTTGCAGTGCTCACCCACTGTCTTGGTTCTTGCTGTCTGCAATAAAAACTTCACCATAATGTTTATGTCCTTAAAAAAAAAATACCGAGGTTATTCTTACAAATTAAGAAAAAAGAAGGAAAAAAAAAGTAACTAATGGTAATGAGAGAGGTGTTGAATGATAATGTTGTAGAAGAGAAACTATTCTAATGAAAGCAAATTACCCTAAAATCTTTGTTGTGGAAAATTAAAACTAATGACATGTTCATGTTGTAATGCAAAATTGCCTGTAACCCAATTTCCCAGTGTGAGATGCAGTTTATTTCAAACGTAAATAACTTGTCCATTTGATAATTTGCTTTTCCCCCATTACTGTGAAAGAGCTATTTACAACAGTACCTTTCTATTCCATTAATTGTCGAGACCCGTCCAAAGGAGTTTTATTATTTTCCCTGTAATCATTTTAACAGATTAAACTAACTTCTCTTACAAAGTATTCACATATCCAAGTGTTCTCTCTTTAAATGAATGTAAGTAAAATGTGCCACCTTATTAAGTTTGGAAAGGCCTATTACCTGTTTTTCCTTGACCTTGCAGAGGTTTTTTGATGACAACTGGATTAACTAGGTGAGGGAGAGCCTTTGGGAGAGGTTCAGTCACACTCTATTGTGTGGGATGACACCTAGCAGAGCATTTAGATTAAGCTGTGGAGGGAACAAAGCTAGGTACACTCTCTCCAGTTTAGGGTAAATAAGATTATTGTTCTCCATGCCTGCTGCTTGGAATGAATGCAATGCTGCAGAGCTAATTGCTGTCATAATTAGGAACCAAAAAAGAAAAAAGAAAACACAAAGTGACTTTTGCAATGTGCAAATCAGATGGCTTAAACCTCAGAGATATGATTTCCCCTCATATGCCGGCTGATTGGCTCTATTCATAGGTTTTGAACCATGAGTTTAAATGTTAATGCAATCTTTTTTTTTATTGGTTGTTCACAACATTACAAAGCTCTTGACATATTATATTTCATACATTAGATTGAAGTGGGTTATGAACCCCCAATTTTACCTCAAATGCAGATTGCAGAATCACGTCGGTTACACATCCACAATTTTACATAATGCCCTATTAGTAATTGTTGTATTCTGCTACCTTTCCTATCCCCTACTATCCCCCCTCCCCTCCCCTCCCATCTTCTCTCTCTACCCCATCTACTGTAATTCATTTCTCTCCTTGTTTATTTTCCCATTCCCCTCACAACCTCTTATATGTAATTTTGTATAGCAGTGAGGGTCTCCCTTCATTTCCATGCAATTTCCCTTTTCTCTCCCTTTCCCTCCCATCTCATGTCTCTGTTTAATGTTAATCTTTTCTTCCTGCTCTTCCTCCCTGCTCTGTTCATAGTTGCTCTCATTATATCAAAGAAGACATTTGGTATTTGTTTTTTAGGGATTGGCTAGCTTCACTAAGCATAATCTGCTCTAGTGCCATCCATTTCCCTGCAAATTCTATGATTTTGTCATTTTTTATTGCTGCATAGTACTCCATTGTGTATAGATGCCACATTTTTTTTATCCATTCATCTATTGAAGGGCATCTGGGTTGGTTCCACAGTCTAGCTATTGTGAATTGTGCTGCTATGAACATCGATGTGGCAGTATCCCTGTAGCATGCTCTTTTAAGGTCTTCAGGGAATAGTCCGAGAAGGGCAATAGCAGGGTCAAATGGTGGTTCCATTCCCATCTTTCCCAGGAATCTCCAAACTGCTTTCCAAATTGGCCGCACCAATTTGCAGTCCCACCAGCAATGTACAAGTGTACCCTTTTCTCCACATCCTTGCCAGCACTTGTTGTTGTTTGACTTCATAGTGGCTGCCAATCTTACTGGAGTGAGATGGTATCTTAGGGTGGTTTTGATTTGCGTTAATGCAATCTTGAAAAGAATCTTCTCAGGTATGGAAGGTAGCAGGTAGTACCAGGTCTAAGTGCTGAATGGTAGTCATTGGATTAGGTAAGGAGAAGATCCCATTCATAGATCATGTACAGTAACTAATGCAATCATTTGCAACTGTCCTCTCCCAGAAGGGGCCTGGCTACAGAGCTTGCTGGCATCCTGACATCTAGCAGCAACAGGAGAGGCCGAGACAGGAGGATCACAAGTTCTATCGCAGCCTCAGCAATTTAGTGAGACCATGTCTCTAAATTAAAAAATAAAATAAAATAGCCAGGGATGGAGCTCAGTGGTAAAGCACCTTTGGGTTGAATCCCTGGTACAAATAAACAAAACAACAACAATAAAGAGGCCTGGCTCTGCACCCAGGCTTTGCCACACACCATTTCAAAAAACATGCAACTTTCAAAGCACCCCCACAGAGGAGATTTCACTCTCCTGTTGAGAAATTCTTCCTCATATCTAACTAAATCACCCTAGCTGCTGTTTAGCAATCTCATTTCCTCACATCTTCAGCAACATCTAACATTCTCTGCTAACATATATCTTCCTACAGCAACAACAACAACTCCAAAACAGGCTAATCCCATAAAATTACAATAGGAGGTCCTTACTGTTACCATATACTCTGATCTGATGATTTAGGGGATTTCAAATTTAAAAACAAGATTTGGGAATCAGGGGCTGGCCATAGAGATCAGTGGCACAGTGTGTGCCTAACATGTGTTTGACTATGGGTTCCACCCCCAGAGCCGCACCCTGGCCAAAAAAGGGGAAGATTTGGGAGGGGATGGCTGTTTAAATAGTGGGTTCCATTTGTGAAGCCCCAGACTTCTGCAAACAGATTTTCTGAGCTGCTAGCATAGTTCTAGTTAGCAGGTTAGTAAGTATATCTCAGTTAAGACTTTACCTTTGGTTCTGTGCCTGATGGGAAAAATAATAATCCATTTTTAAAGTTTTAAATCCTATTTTTCAATAAGATAACTTTTTTGACCTTATGTGAACACTATTGAAAAACACTAATAATCATAGCTTTTTTCCTGCTTGTCCTAAAATAATCTTTCTACTATAATTAGATTTAAAGGGGAACTAAAAAAGATCTTCAGTAAAATGCTGTCACAAATTCCCTCCAAAACTGCTTGCCTGTAATTAAGGTGCTTTTACAGATCTGATATTCTTTAAAAGAAGCATTAACATTACAAAGACCAATTATTCATGGTCAAACAAAGGAGATTCAGATTCTCTGATCAAAGCAGTAATCTCTTTTACAATTGTTATTTTTGAAGTATCTTCAAACAGTACAAACACTCCCGGACTGTGTAAACAGGTATAGCTGTGGGGTAATTTGCTGTTTTCAGGATCAGATCAGTTTCCCACAGGGCTCAACCTTTATAGGGTGTACCCTGTTTTCCACTGAAAACCCCAAACTGCTGATGTCAAGGAACAACTTTCAAAAGGGAAAAATTCTTAAGTATGGCTTTTTGGATCCAAACTGTTGTAATATAAAGGTCATTTTATATTTTTCATATACTTTCCTCCAGTTCTCAAAGTTGCTTGTTCTGCAAAAAATGTCAACGGGCTTTTAAAATGATCAAAGGCAGAAAAACAAAGACATTAGGTAAGTGAAAAAGAATTGACTTTGGGGCTGGGGATGTGGCTCAAGTGGTAGTGCGCTCGCCTGGCATGCGTGCAGGCCCGGGGTTCGATCCTCAGCACCACATACCAACAAAGATGTTGTGTCCGCCGAGAACTAAAAAATAAATATTAAAAAAAATTCTCTCTCACTCTCTCTTAAAAAAAAAAAAAAAAGAATTGACTTTGGTTTGAGAAAATCTGAATTTGAGTTTCAGTTTGACCTTCTCTAGCTGCAAGGCATTGAGAAAATTCTGAACTGTAGACTTTCTTTGCAAATGTGAATAGGAATCCAAAAGACACCTCAGGACAAGAGGAAGTTTTTTTTTTTTTTTTTTTTTTGGTAAATACTAAAGCATTATCCAATTATAAGGTGTGTGTATTTAAATTAGAGTATGTTTTTAAACCTCATGGTATCTTTGGATAAACATCCCAGAGTGCTAAAGAGTAAAAAAAAGAAAAAAAAAATCTTAAACACCTTTTTACACCCTCATGAAACTAGCTCTGTGGCTGAGGAAAGTCAAACAAGTTTCTTTCCTAAAGGGCTTCTCAGATCTCTTTGAATCTTCGAGAGAATTCAGTAGTATGTAATGTATGTCAAACATTTGACAGTGGAACTGCTTTGTCCCCAGGCTAGTGGAGGAACTAGTGTTCCTTTGAAAACACTTTGGGAACTGCTATATTCTGGTAAGCAAAGGTAACCTAAGATACTCAAGTCAATCTGTTTTTTAGTCTATACCATTTGGTATAATTGAACAGTTAACGGCAGTAGAGTATCCTAAAATAAATGCTAGCATAAGGAGTTGGCAAAAATTTTCCATTTTGAGATTTTGTGCCTAGCAGTTCCACTACTTATAATCTGAGTGTTTTTGTAACCTTGAGTCTTTAAATCTCTCCATGCCTCCATATTCTCATCTGTAAAACAGATAATATCTACTGCACAGATTCTGGCAAAAGTCAATAACGTAGTTAGCACAGTGAGCTTAACAAATGGTAGATGTGCTGGGAACAGTCTGTATTCCCATCGACTGGGGAAGCTGAAACACAGAGCATAGCAAGTATGAGGCCAGTCTGGGCAATTTTGAGACCGTCTCTCAAAATAGAAACAACTGAGGGTTGTAGCTCAGTGGCAGGTAGTCTTGGGGTTCAATCCCCAGTACCAAAAGAAAAAAAAAAAGAAAGCGGGGGAGGGTGCATGCCTGTAAATCCCAGTGATTCGGAGGCTGAAGCAGGAAGATGGCAAGGTTGAGGCTAGCAATTTAGTGAGGCTAAATTCAGTGAGACTCTGTCTCAAAATTAAAAATAAATAAATAAATAAAAAAGGCCCGTGGATGTGGCTCAGTGGTAGAGCACCCCTGGATTCAATCCCTGGTACAAAAAGAAAAGAAGAAAGAAAAGGACCAGGATTTTGGAAGCCACTCTCTATAGATTCTATAGTCTTTTTTTTTTTAATACTTAAGGATTGAATCCAGGGGTGCTAACCACTGAGCCACATCCTCAACCCTTTTAATTTTTTAAAATTTTGAGTGAGGGTCTTGATAAGTTGCATTGCTTTTTTTTTAATTTTTAATATTTATTTTTTTAGTTCTCGGTGGACACAACATCTTTGTTGGTATGTGGTGCTGAGGATCGAACCCGGGCCGCACGCATGCCAGGCGAGCGCGCTACCGCTTGAGCCACATCCCCAGCCCCTGCATTGCTTTTTTTTTGGGGGGGGGGTTGCATTTGTTCTGTACTAGAGATAAAACATAGGGGCACTCTACTACTGAACTATATCCCCAGCCCTTTCTCATTTTTTAAAATTTGAGATGGGGTCTTGCTAAATTGCCCAGGCTGACCCCGACTTGTGATCCTCCTGCCTCAGCCTTTCATATAGCTGAAATTACAGGTGTGGGCTACCATGCCTGGCATGATTCATATTTTTTTAGCAATGATTTTGAAGAAGACATAGGAGACACACAAAATCAAAATTGAGAGGAAAAGCTAATATGTCAGGAGGGCAAAATCAGGAATCAAGCGTTTCTATGTTCTAGAAAGTTGAGATTAGATTCAAATCTCTCATTTATATAAGCCCTGCGACTTAACTGCTCTGAATGTGTATTCTCATTTTGAAAATGCAGATAATTGCTTTACAGAGAGGGGAGAGGGCTGGGGATGTGGCTCAAGCGGTAGCGCGCTCGCCTGGCATGCGTGCGGCCCGGGTTCGATCCTCAGCACCACATACCAACAAAGATGTTGTGTCCGCCGAAAACTAAAAAAATAAATATTAAAATTCTCTCTCTCTCTCTCTCTCTGAGAGAGAGGGAGGGAGGGGAATTATAATATAAAGGGGTCAGCCTGGAGGGAGAGAGGGAGGGAGGGGAATTATAATATAAAGGGGTCAGCCTGGAGGTACTCCTTCTTGTGCCCCATCCATATCAATGGTCAGATCAACAAGTACTAGTAGCATAATAATACTAGTGATGGTAATATTAATAATAATAGCAAAAGGGCCATGCAGGAAAAGCTTTAGAGATTTTAATTGACTACAGATTCAATTGCAGTGAAAAGTCTGATGAGACTGCCAATTATTTAGATGAGTCTCAAGCCGTTCTAGAATCCCATTTTCAGAGACTTTTGGGCTAACTATAATGCATTTATGTTAATGCATAATATTAATGCATTTAAGGGTGACCCTGGGATGAAGAGCTAAGAAACCAAAGCACAAGAAAAGCAAATGATTTTGTGCCATGCAGTAGGTAAATTCCTTTTAAATACGTCACTTCCTTTCAACCTTTTCATAACCGGCTAGGGATAATTATCCCACTTTTAGAGAAGTTAAGTGACCAAGTCTACCAAGAGATGGTGTTGGCACCTGAAAACAGAAAATGGATTACTTATGTACTATTATTCCCATTGCCGGAGAGGCAAATGAATACCAACAGATAAAGGATCAAAGGAATACTTAGTTGAGGGTCCACAGAATAACTGACAGGTATTCTGAAAATACCAGTGTCATAAAAGACAAAGACAAACTGAGGAACTATTGTAGATTAAAGAATTAAGAGCCAGGACAATTGGATGCAGTGAATGACCTGGGATTTTCTTCTGCTACAGAGGGCATTCTATTAGAACAATTGGTAAAATCTGAATAACCTCTTGATTAGATAATTGTATTGTACTAATGTTAATTTTCCTGATTTTGATCATTGTGCTGTGCTTATGTAAATGAATGTCCTTAGTTTTAGAAACTGCTCATCCAAACATTTAGCAATAAAGGGAAATCATATCTGCAGATTACCCTCAACAGGTTCAGGAAAAACAAGCAAACAGGAGACAGGGAAAAGGACAAAGACAATGTGATAAGACGCTGACATCTGAAGAATCTGGGTAAAAGGTAAATGAGAATATTTTGTATTATTCTTGCAACTTTTCGGCAAACCTGAAATTATGTCAAAATAAACATTTAAAGAATTAAAAAATATGTAGGGCAATGAAAAACATACTAAGAGGAAACATTCCGTAGACAATTGGTAACATGTAATTGGAGACAGAAAAAAGACTTCAGTGATTGTAAGGGCAGCAGAGGAAGATTTGAAAATCATGCGTGAGAGTGGATGAGAGCAACTGATGAATTTGTTTCTTTCATCCTCTCCTCCGGAAAAATACTTCTCATCACTTGGCACTTTTTTTTTTTTTTCTTTTCTGGTTCAGGGAATTCAACGCAGAGCTGCTCTACCACTGAGCTACATTCCTTATTTATTTTTGAAATAGTGTCACTGTAAGTGGCTGAGGTTGGCCTCCAACTTTCAGTCCTCCTGCTTCAGCCTCCTAAATAACTGGAATTATAGGCATGTGCCACCTCACCCAGCTATCACTTGTAAATTAACGAACAAAATTGAAAACAAATGGTTGTACTGTTAGACTTTACTGAGACCTTCCCCCCACCCCCAAAGTGATGAGGACTTCCTGGTTAAATAAATTAGTCTTCACTGACTCGTGGCAGGAAGAAGTTTAAGTTCTGTATGTTTAAACAAGGACCAGAAAAATTATCTTAGGAAAAGGAAAGGTGAAAAGGTATATCCAGCTATGAGTACACATGAATACACAGATCCCATTAAAAATCAAAACAAAACAAAAACAGTTGTGGTGCATGCTTGGGAGGCTGAGGCAGGAGGATTGCAAGTTCAAACCCAGCCTCAACAACTTAGTGAGGCCCTAAACAATTTAGAGAGATCCTGTCTCAAAATAAAAGGAGCTGGGTGTATGGTTCAGTGGTTAAGCAAGGAAAAATAAGGATGGTGCTCACTGTTGTGGAGATGAGAGACTCAATAAATACCATTCTTCCCAGGCAGGGCCCGAACACATGGATAAGGAAGACAGAAACGGTAGAAGTGTGGGGGGTGGGGGAAGCAGGTAAAAGCACACCATAATGTGCCCCTCCCCCTTGGGTCCTACACTTATCAACCCAGTCACCAGAGGATGGTTAAGACTTTCAGTAAGAGCTGGCTTGCAGCACCTGTCTGTAATCCTAGCAGCTAGAGGCAGGAGGATCACGCATTTCAGGTACTTGGTGAGACCCTGTCCCGCCCCCAAATAAAGGGCTGGGGTTGTGGCTCAGTTGTAGAGCGGCCCTGCCTTGAATCCCAAATAGGGGCAGGGGCGGGGCGGAGTGGGGGGAGAACTATAGAAGCTCCTGGGTTCCTTACAGGAAATATACCCATCAGATAGTCAGGAGGTGGGAAAAGGCAAAAATTCGCCCCTTGGAAAACCGGAAGATGAATGCTGAGGGTGGAGGCGAATGATCAAAGAAGAGTAGAGAAAATGGAAAAAGGCTCAAGAGATTGGACTTTGAGGAATGACTTTACCTAAGGGGCTGAAGGGGGATGAGCATTTAAACAGGAAGGGTCAGAGACAAAGGGATCCTCAGCACCACATTAAAAATAAATAAACAAATAATAAAGGTATTTTGTCTATCTACAACTATAAATATGTATCAAATTAAAAAAGTTTAGTTGTAGATGGACATAATCTTTATTTTATCTATTTTTTTTTAATGTAGTGCTGAGGATCAAACCCTCAGTCATGAGAGGCGAATGCCCTACCACTGAGCAACAATCCCAGCCCTTTTTTATATTTTATTTAGAAACAGGGTCTCACTGAGTTGCCTAGGACCTGGCCAAGCTGCCGAGGCTGGCTTTGAACTTGTGATCCTCTTGCCTCAGCCTCTAGAGTTTCTGGGATTACAGGTGTATACCATTGGCCTGGCTCAACGTGCCTTTTTTTTTTTTTTTTTTTTTTGAGATCAGAGAGAATATGATTTTAAAATACAGAGATATTTAGGTGTCTAGTAACAAGGAGATGGAAAGTGATCTTGCTTTTGGGGGCTAATGTAGGAGAAAATATTTTCTAATTAGATATTAAAATTCATTTTCAATAAACATTTAATATGAAAAATATCAGAAAGCAAATGTCACGTTCCGTTTTTTTTTTTTTCTTACTTCCTACCATTGAACAATTCCCCCCCACCCACCCCAGGGAGAGGTAACTGGGCTGTGCCAGGTGCTGGTGTTATAGTAACACCATAGATAAAGTTGTCTGCAGTTGTGAAACAAATATTCTATTTAGGAGGGACAGGCAATGGGCAAATCAAAAGTTTAAAATAGGATTTTCTATGTTGCTGTAAAGAAAATAAAACAAATAAAATATAGAGTGATGGGGCTGAGGCATAAGTTTCATGAATCTAACCAATTATGCATCTACAGGGTAAGCAGTAGTGCATGCTTGTAATACCACCTACTCAGGAAGCTGAGAAGGGGGTGGGGAGGGGGGAGGGGTATTGCAAGTTCAAGTAGCCTGGGCTACTTAGTGAGACACTGTGTCTCTAAATAAATAAATAAAAATTAAAAGGAGGGGCTGGGGTTGTAGCTCAGTGGCAGAGCACTTGTCTAGCATGTGTGAGGCACTGGGTTCCATTCTCAGCAAAAAAAGTAAAAAATAAAAAAGTCCATTGACAATGGAAAAAAAAAATTTTTTTTTAAATCCCTGCGGCTGTGATGTGAGACAGGAGGATCACGAGTTCAAAGCCAGCCTCAGCAACGTGAGGCGCTAAGAAACTCAGACCCTTGTCTCTAAATAAAATACAAAATAGGACTGGGGATGTGGCTCAGTGGTCAGTGCCCCTGAGTTCAATCCCCGGAACCAAAAAAGGGGGGAAAAATCAGGTATTTAAAAAATTAATTAAGATTGTTTATCATGCCAGCTGACGCAGTGTAATCCAGCAATTTGAGAGTCTGAGGCTGGAAGATTGCAAATTCAAGGTCAGCCTCACCGATTTAGTGCAGCCCTAAGCAATATAGTGAGAACCTGTCTCAAAATAAAAAAAATAAATGAATAAAAATTGATTCAAATGTATGAATTGCCATGATCATTGTAATGTCATGTGTAGCTAATAAAAAATAAATAAATAAAAAATAGAGGCTGGGGATGTGGCTCAAACGGTAGTGGGCTGGCCTGGCATGCGTGCGGCCCGGGTTCGATTCTCAGCATCACATACAAACAAAGATGTTGTGTCCGCCGAGAACTAAAAAATAAATATTAAAAATTCTCTCTCTCTCTCTTAAAAAAAAAATAAAATAAACTTAAAAAATAATAATAATAAAAAATACATAAATTAAAAAAAAAAGAGAGAGCTCAGTGGCAAAGGGTCCCTGGGTTCAATCCATGGTACAAAAAAAGAAAAAAGAAAAAAAAATCAAAGTAACAACAACAAAAGATTTTTTTATACCAAAAAAAATTCATACCAACATTTTCTATATACTTCTGCCAAAACCATTTACCTCAATCTTCTAAGACCAAAAACAAAACCCATTAAAAAAAAAAAAAGTTCAGTCTACCTGTTTGCATGAAATTGCCAAAATAATCACATACTAAATTTTATTTCACTTCTTTTTTTTGAAACAACAGGTATAAAAGAACCTGTGACTAAAGATCCCATATGAAAAATATTTTCTAGTCTATTTTGTAACTGGGTGGACACACCAATTCACTCCTCCATTTTAAAAAAAAATTTTTTTTTTTTTTTTGGCACACTGGGGATGCAACTTAGGACCTTGTGGCATGCTGAGCCATGATTACATCTGACTGCAGTTCCTGCTTATACTGATTCAGTGATTCAGCCATCCTGCCTTGCATATTTGTTGTTCTAAGTGCCAAGGATACCAGCAGTGACTACTACAGACTACTACAAATTCTCTTAGAATTTTATTTAATGGAAGCAGCCTTTTGTCGTTCTGACACCAAAGGTAATAGGAATTAAATAAATGTTTTCATCATTTGTTCTAGGTCCCTAGGATCAGAGCTTTGGTCTAACTTCTGGTGAAAGTAGTTTGAATATATCTATATATATAAACATTTTTTTTTGGTGCCAGGGATTGAGAGCTCAGTGATACTCAACCTCTGAGGCGCATCCCCAGCCTTTTTTTTTTTTTTTAAAGGCAGGGCCTGGCTAAATTGCTGGGGTTGGCTTTGAACTTGCCATACTCCTGCCTCCTTCCTGAGCCACTGGGATTACAGGCAGGCACCACTGCACCCAACCAGTATATATATATTTTTAAATATATACATCTAGCTGGTCATAGTGGTGCATACCCTTAATCCCAGTGACTCAGGAGGCTGAGGCAAGAGGATCCCAAATTCAAGGCCAGCCTGGGCAACTTGGAGAGATTCTTTATGAAAATTGAAAATGTTTTTTTAAAAAAGCTGGAAATATAGTTCAATGGTGGAACACCTTGAGTGCAGTCCCTATTCTACCCCTCCATACAAAAGAATAATAATATCTGTGTAGATATACATAGAGATATTATTATTACTATTTATCTGCTTTTGCAATTCTGAGGGTGAAAAACCAGCCTCTACCTCAGAGCAAAGCCTGTCCAAGGAAAGGACATCACCTTTGCCCTTGGAAAGACCCACAGAGCACTCCTAGGCACATTCCCACCCTGCTAAGTTGTTTATCTACAAATAACAGGAGAGATCTGCTGCGCCAGGTGTCCCTGACTCAGTTAGGCTAGGTGGAGATCCATAGCAGCCCCCTAGCAGCCACCAATCAACATGAGACAGGAAATACCTGGGATGCCAGATGACCCTCCCAGTAGTTTATGGTGGTTGATAACGTGTTGGGAACCATGTAGTTCAGCATGAACACCCCTTTTGGCTTAAATCAATCAGTTCAAATGTATCCCCCTACCCAACTTGTTCCCCACCAGTGAATGTGCTAATCATGTTTTAGAGTTGTTGTTTGATTTTCCTGCGGTGTGTGATGATTTGCTAAGAGATGCTATGATGTATGTGGGGGTCCCTGCCTTCTCCAAAGAATTTATAAAACTGCTGCAAACCCTGGGCTCGGGGCCTCTCAGCGTCACCAGTTGCTGTGTGCTCCGGAGGACCGAGCTAGCTCGCAATAAACACCTCTTTGCTGCTTACATCGATCTTGGTCTCTGGTGGTCTTTTGGAGGTCCCCGAACTGAGCATAACAAGGGTTGAACCCCAGGCCTTGGACATGCTAGGTAATCACTCTACCACTGAGATACACCCCCAGCCCTACAAAGATGTATTTTTAGAAAATGCTAGTCATAAGAAAAGAACTGGTAAGGCAACATTTTATAGAGTAATAGTACATTCCTGGAATTGTTTTAGTAATTGGCAATGATAATGATCCAATTCGACTAGTAATAGTGAATCAAGATGATCATACCAGAAATAAATGGAAGGAACTGAAAGTCAAAGAGAAGATTCATGATTGCAGTTTTTTTTTTTTTTTTCTCTTGGGACCGGGGATTAAACCCAGAGACACTTTACCACTGAGTCACATCCCCAGTCCCCCTCCCCTTTTAAATATATATATATATATATTGTAGTTGTAGTTGACACAATACCTTTATTTTATTTATTTTTATGTGGTGCTGAGGATTGAACCTAACACCTTGCATGTGCTAGGTGAGCACTCTACTGCTGAGCCACAACCCCAGCCCTCCCCAGCCCTTTTTGATATTTTACTTAAAGACAGGGTCTTTCTGAGTTGCTTAAGTCCTTGCTAAATTGCTGAGACTGGCTTTGAACTCCCAGTCCTCCTGCCTCAGTGGCCCAAGCTGCTGGGATTACAGGCCTGCATCACCAAGCCTGGCTTTTTCTTTTCGGTACCAGAAATGGAACCCAGTATGCTCTAACATTGAGCTACATCGCCAACTCTTTTTATTTTTTATTTTGAGACATTGTCTTACTAAATTGCCCAAGTGGCCTCAAATTTTCAATCCTCTTGGGGCTGTGGTTATGGCTCAGTGGTAGAGCACTTCCCTTGCACATGTGAGGCACTGGGTTTGATCCTCAGCACCACATAAAAATAAATAAAAGTATTGTGTCCAAATACAACTTAAAAAAAATTAAAACAAATTTTTTTTCAATCCTCTTGCCTTAGCCTCCTGAGTAGCTGGGAACATAGACTGTGCCCAGCTCTGATTAAAGTTTTAAATGGCAATATAAGAGAAGTCTTCAATAGTTCAGAATGCCTACATATGGGATTTTAGAGTGCATGTTTTTGGTGTGTGTGTGTGTGTTTTAGATCAAACTCACAGCTTCTGCACCTGAAGTAGGTGCTCTATCTACACCCCAACCCCAGTTCTAGTGACGTGTTTGCTACATAACATTAACAACTTGCTTAATAAAGCACCAACATATGGCATTCAGAGAATTACATATTCTTTGACTTTCAAAAGTTTAGGTGATAGGAGTTAATTTCAGATTCTCAGTAAATCTCAATTATTAAAGAGAGGATAAAGTGCTGAGCACTGTGTTGCATGCCTTTAATCCCAGTAACTCCAGAGTCAGAGGCAGGAGGATCACAAGTTTGAGGCCAGCCTCAACAATTTAATGAGATCCTGTCTCAAAAATAAAAAATAAAAAGGTCTGGGGATGTGGCTCAGTGGTTAAGCATGCCTGGGTTCAATCCCTAATACCCTCCCCACTAAAAAAAGAATGAAGAATGATTAAAAATAGATAATATATATCCAATAAATAACCTGATACAAAATATCAAACATTAACCCACTGAGAAAAATAACAGACCCATTATTCATTCTTATTAAGGAATCTATTAAAGGAAATAGAAAAGTTTTGAAAATAAGAAAGGCAAAGATAGGGAGAGGGACAGACAGAGATGATAGAGGGAGAGAGGAGAGAGGGAAGAAAAGAAGACGGTAAGTTTTGGTCTTGGAGAATTTCATAGTGCTTTCCTGAAAATTATGTAAATGAAAATTAATATCAGTGGTATCAATAAATCCTGTCATTTAAAGACAATGCCAATAAGATGATCAAAATGACTTTTGCACTGAAAATGTTTTCATTCCATTTATTTATTTATTTATTTATTTATTTTTGGTACTGGGGATTGAACCCAGGGGCACTTAACACTGAGCCACATCCCAGCCCTTTTTAATATTTAAAAGAGACAGGATCTCTCTGAGTTGCTTAGATTCTCACTAAATTCCTGAGGCTGCCTTTGAACCCATTATCTTCCTGCCTCAGTCTCCCAAGTTGCTGGGATTACAAGCATGCACCGCTGTGCTCAACCAAGTTAGTTCTTTTTAAAGAGATGTTAAAACATTAGAAACCTGACCAATGACTTAAAAATCACGTTACACCCCGATGTGGTGGCATAGGCCTATACTCTCAGGGGTTTGAGGGCAGAGGCAGGAGGATCATGAGTTCAAAGCCAGCCTCAGTAATTTAGTGAGTCCATAAGTAACTTAGTGAGATCCTGTCTTTAAATAAAAAATGAAAAGGGCTAGGATGTGGCTGTGTGGTTAAGTGCCCCTGGGTTCAATGCCTGGTATATAATTTGCGTAGCTGGTGTGAGGCTTGAAGCTGCTGTTTGTGTGGAGGGGAAAGTAGTTCTCTGTGAGTGAAACTGTAAATTCATCATTTCCTGGATTAGAACAGAGATATGCCAAGTCACTTAGAAAGAAGGTTCCCAGACTCCCAGCCTAGGACAACCCATGTCACCTGATAAAAGAAAGAAACACAGGCAAGACAATGTGGTGATGGCAGGGTGGGTGGGGACTGTCAGCCTGAGCCCTATAAAATGAAAGTCGTCCTGCCGGCCGCACATCCTAGTATTGTCTAAGGTAGTAGTTGTAAAAGCTTGTTTTTGACCATGAACTATAGTAAGAATACATCTTGACTCACTGTCCGAGTTCTTGCATTGTGTGTAGACTGGCAGCCTGAGACCTGGAGCAGCTGGAGGGAGGTGGGGAGGGAGGATGCTTCAGTCCTCCAGGCAGAGAAGGCAACCTGTGGAAGGATCCTGAAAGAACTGGGAGGTAGAAAGAAGTTGAAAAGAGGCTGCTGAATCATGTCTTCTTTCCTTTTGCAGGGCTGAGGATCAAATCTAGGGCTTCCTGCAACGGCTCCACCACTGAGCCACATTGGCAGCCCCTGAGAAAAGTCCAGTAGTTCAAGAGGAGTTTGGGTTTGAAAAGCGGGCAGGGTTGGGGGCCTGGGGGCTGCATATAAACAGTAAAGTTGAGTGCGCATTTGCTCCCAGCTCCACTTGGTAGCCGGATGCTGGCAGGAGTATTTCAGTAGGAGTATTTCTTGTGACTCATGATGAAAATCTAGGTCTCACTATGAAAATCAGGGTTTTTTTGGGAGCTGGTTGTTCAACATTTAGGAGCACGGTGCTGGGTTTACTCTAAAGCTTTTTATATTGAATGCATTTTTTCTCTAAGGTTCAGCAGATAGGAAATGTCAACACAAACTAAATATCACTCAAAGAATGAATACTACATTCCTTCTTTCCTTCTAAAAGTATTCCAGTTCTCTCTCTTTTACTATCTCTGGAAGCCAGGACCTCTTGCACAGTTACTAAGTGCTCAGTCACTAAGCTACATCCCCCTTATTTATAAAATATTTTTAGAGATAGGGTTAAGACTGATCTCAAATTTGTGATCCTCCTGCCTTAGCCTCCCAGAGTAGTGGGGATTATAGATTTGTGCCCCTACTCCTAGCTCTAATATAGCTTCTGTAAAATGAAGATTGTACAATGATGTGCCACTTTTTATTGGGAAGGATTAGAAAAGTTAGTTTTCCTTCCAATTCTGAATTCACAGTAGAATAATTTTTTTGGTATTTAAGCATTTTTGATTGATTGATTGATTGATTGTGTGTGTGTGTGTGTGTATTTTACTGGGGAGTGAACTTGGGGCACTCTACCCCAGAGCTACATCCCCAGCCCATTTTTTATTTTGAGCCATGGTCTCATTAAGTTGGCCCCGCTGGCTTCAAACTTGCAGGCCTCATGCCTTGGTGCCCTAAGTGCTGGGATAACAGGTTTGTGCCACTATGCCATGCAAACATTTTATAATTTTAAAATATTTAGGCTGGGTATAGTGGCACACATCTATCATTCTAGCACTTAGGAGGCTGAGGCAGAAGGATCCTTGAATCCAGGAGTTGGAGACCAACCTGAGCAACACAGTGAGATCTGCCTCAAAATTAAAAAAAGGGGGGAACTGGGGTTGTGGCTCAGTGGTAGAGTGCTCGCTTAGCACATACGAGGCCCTGGGTTCAATCCTTAGCACCACATAAAAGTAAATAAATAAAATAAAGGTATTGTGTCCAACTACAATTAAAAAATAAATATTAAAAAAATTAAATAAAAAAATAAATAAAAATAAAAAAGTATTGAGATTTTTGTTCCTTTAGACCTTAAGAAATAGTATGGAGGGGGTAAGGAGGAGATGTATTTCATTTTAATATTTGTTTATATATATTATAAAAGGGTTTCTATATACCAAAGAAGGGTTGTATTAGCTCAGTGGTAGAGTGCTTGCTTAGCAGGAGTGAGGCCTTGGGTTTAATGCAAATAGCCAAAACCGGGCTGGGGATGTGGCTCAAGAGGTAGCATGCTCGCCTGGCATGCGTGCGGCCCAGGTTCGATCCTCAGCACCACATACAAACAAAGATGTTGTGTCTGCCGAAAACTAAAAAAAATAAAATATTTTAAAAAGCCTACCTTAAAAAAAAAAAGCCAAAACCAAAAATAGTGCCAAAGAGGAGCTGGGTAAGGTGGCACATGCCTGATCCCAGCTACTTGGGAGGCTTAGGCAGGAGGTTCTAAGTTAGAAGCCAGCCTGAACAACTTAATAAGACCCTGTCTCTTAGGGAAGGGGAGGGGGGATAGTAGGGGATAGGAAAGGTAGCAGAATACAACAGTTACTAATAGGGCATTATGTAAAATTGTGGATGTGTAACCGATGTGATTCTGCAATCTGCATTTGGGGTAAAATTGGGAGTTCAAAACCCACTTCAATCTAATGTATGAAATATGATATGTCAAGAGCTTTGTAATGTTGTGAACAACCAATAAAAAAAAAAAGACCCTGTCTCCAAAAAAAAAAAAAGGATGGTGGGGAGATGGATGTAGCTCAGGAATGGGGTACCCCTGGTTTCAATCCCCAGCATCACAAAGATAAATAAATAAGTAAATTTATTTTCGTATTATCTTTTTATCTAATTACTTTAGCATTCATTGGAGATTGCTGCCCAAATTATTTATTTTGTCAGGACTTGCCCTTTCCTAACTCCATTTCTTTCTTCCTCTTTTCAAAACAACTGATCTACAATTAACTGCTCATTTCAAAAAGGCACAGTGGGGCTGGGACTGTAGTTTGTTGTAGAGCACTTGCCTAGTACACAGGAGGACCTGTGTTTGAGCCCTAGCAACACACACACACACACACACACACACACAAAAGGTACACTTTAATTAACATTGACATAACACACCGATGAAGCCATCACCACAATCAAAGTGCATGTATCTGTCATCCCAAAGTGTTTCCTCTACTCTTTTGTATATTTGGAGGTATTATCAAAAGCAAAATAATAAATAAGTAAATAAATGGGAATATTTGAAGCAGATCAAGAGGGCTTGGTGATTAAATGTTGGGGGTTAATGAGAGAAGGGTCTGGAATGACCTAGGTGGTAATACCATTTGTTGAAACTTGGCAAGTTGCACTTTGTAAATGTTAAGTAGGTGATCACAATGGGACATGCATGTAGAAATGGCAAGTAGTAGCTGAAACCAGAGAGTAGAAATTATCTACAGAATAAGTGCAGAATGGAAAGAGAAGAGGGTTAAAGGGGGAAAAGTGCTGGCAAATTATAATTTTTTTAATATTTATTTTTTAGGTGTAGATGGACACAACACAATGCCTTTATTTATTTATTTATTTTTATGTGGTGCTGAGGATCAAACCCGGGTCCCGCCCCTGCTAGGTGAGTGCTCTACCACTGAGCCACAATCCCACCCCCTTGAATTATAATTTTTACGGTCAGGTAGAAGAGGAAGGAGGGGTCTGAGTGTCGAGGGAAACCGAGAGAGAAGGTGCCAGGTGGGAAGTCATTTTCTTTTTTTTTTTTTTTTTAAGAGAGAGAGAGAGAGAGAGAGAGAGAGAGAGAGAGAGAGAGAGAGAGAGAGAGAGAGAATTTTTAATATTTATTTTTAGTTCTCGGCGGACACAACATCTTTGTTGGTATGTGGTGCTGAGGATCGAACCCGGGCCGCACGCATGCGAGGCGAGCGCGGTACGGCTTGAGCCACATCCCCAGCCCTGGGAAGTCATTTTCTGTATAGTAGCTTAGGCTGGGGGTATGGCTCAGAGGAGAGCAGGAGCCCAGCATGTTCAAGGCCCTGGGTTCAATCCCCAACATAAAATATATATATATATATATATATATATATATATATATATATATATATATATATATATATAAATATGTTAACATTATGATTTATACACTATACACCAGTAAATGTGGGCATAATCTTGAAAGATGTCACATTTACTTCATTAATAAAATTAAACCTCTGAACCTAAAAAAAAAAAAAAAGAGAGAAAAGAAAAAAAAAAAAAACCCTCTGAACCTGTGAAAGCTGAAGACTGGGTAACCAAAATAAATGATATCACATGACCTTTCTAGTAGCACGTCAGCTAGTGTTGCCTGATGACTTCTCTGCTTGAGGAAGTCTTTCTTCAAAGTGCTTACATTACTTAATAAAAAATGAATAATATTAAAATAAACAACTTTTTTTGGTATATCATCAGCCTATTCAATATCAGTTAAAAGTGAGACTAACCCATTTTTTTAATCCTTTATTAGGCAAGGCAAAAGGAATTCAATTTCATGTGAAGGCATTATTAGATAGAAGCAACATTTTTTTCCCCTTTTTTAATTTATTTTTTTCTTTACAAGGTCTTCCTGTGTGGCCTGGGCTGGCTCTGCACTCCTGGGTTCAAGGGATCTCCCTGCCTCACTCACTGCCTCACTCACTACCTCACGCAGCCACTTCCGGTGGCTGGAGTGTAATGCTACCCATTGAGCAGCACTTATTATTTTTTTTAAACAATTTTTTTTTTTTACAATTAATTTAACAAAAAAGTTTTACTAAGTTTAGTTTTTAAACAAATGTGAAGTCAGGAATAGTGATTTGCACCTGTTAATCTCAGTGGCTTGAAAGGCTGAGGCAGGAGGATCACAAGTTTGAGGCCAGCCTGGGCAAGTTAGTGAGACATTCATTCAGCAACTTAGCAAGACACTGTCTCAAAATAAAACTTAAAAGGGGTTAGGGATGTCATTCAGTGGTAAAGTGCCCTGCGTTCAATCTTTAGTACCAAAAAAAAAAAAAAAAAAAAAAAAAGGAAATATTTTTTCCTAGACTTTGGTTACATCTAAGATACCCACAGGAGCTGCCCATAAAGCTGTAAGCAAGAGCTAAATAGTAGCTTTTCTGTCCATCATAGGATGTTGGCATAAAAGGAAACCTGGTTCATTGAACATTTCAGGTCCAATGGGCTGGGGATGTAGCTCAGTGGATAGTGTATGCTAAGGAGGCCCTGGGTTCCACCCCCAGCCTTGAAAAATAAATAAAAAGTTCATGTGCAAATATTGCTGTATAATTCCTGATGGGTGACTATTCAACAACTGCTTGTTCAGTATAAAAAGTGAATTTGGAGTACCCTGGGTCACTAGATGATAGCTTTTTTGAAATTTCTTTATTGAGAATAAACTACTTCCCTTGGGTTTTGAGATTTTAGAGTTCTTTTTCAGAGAGCTTTGAGGAAGGGATGAAGACAATTAAGTTTCAGTGTCGTACAAATTTTATTTTTTTCATGTTAAAAGACTGGATGAATCAATAAAATTAATATCTGCTATTTAATTGATTTTGAAGGGTTGCCGTATCCTATTAATCTATAAAAACTTTCTGTCTGTAACATTAAATCTTTAGGAATAGACTTGATATCCATGAATGTTTCTAATAAAACTGCAACTATGGGGCTGGGGGTATAGCTCAGTTGGTAGAGAGCTTGTCTAGTACGCACAAGGCCCTGGTTCAGTCCCTAGCACCACAACTCACACACACAAAGTGCAACTATGCTGAGCCCCATTAGGTCACCCCCCAAACCCCCAAGAAGAGCTGATAGATTAAGATACCCCCTACTCCATTCTTTCCATCTCACTGCAGGTAGGTAGGAGGCAGGGATAGGTAACCAAGCATGAGAGAGACACTGCATTATTGGGAAGAGTATGGGCATTGGAATTCAGCACACTCAGTTCAAATCCCCTTCTACTTATTATGTGTCTGATCTTGAGCCATTAAACTACTCTTGAGCCTCAGTTTTGTTTTTATTTAAAAAATGAAGATGATGCTTACTTGGCAGAAGTACTATGAAAATTAAATAGAGTAAGTAGTAGAAAACATGAAACACAGCAACTGGATGTGGAATGAACTTTATAATAATGGTAGTTATAATAACTACCATTATTATAAAGTTCATTCCAGCCTTAGCCTCCTTAGTCTCTGAGATTACAGGTGTGCACCACTGTGCTCAACTCAAGGACATTTTTGATCTGTCAAAACTGGGGTTTTAGATTGGAGTGCTACTGGCTTCTATGGAGAAGGCCAGGGATGATGCTAAACATCCCACAGTTTGTAGGACTGCCTTCCACTCCCATCTGAGAGAGAAATAATAATCCAGTCCAAAATGTTAATAGTGTTTGAGAAAACCTGGTATGCATGTTAAATATAAAGTACAGGAGGTCATGATTTTGGACTAAGCTAAGGCCCCCACAGAGGAGACTAAAGATCAAAATAGAGTCACACAAACTAAAGTCTCAGGTCATCAATCGAAACCAAGTTGTTATCTGCCCTTCCAAGAAATCAGATAAAAACAAAATTTCCCTAAGGGGTCAGTTTCAATGTCCATGATAATAAACTTCCCTCTGTGTTAATCCTTACAGGAAAAATAGTAACCTGATGTTAACCAACCAGTGATTGTTGTTATTATTATTAGGCACTTTGGATTAAACCCAGGGCCTTGTACATGCTCAACAGGTTCTCCACCCCTGAGCTACACTCCTAGGCCAAAAAGTAATTTAAACAAAAGACCAATCCATTTTTTTGTTCTTTGTTTCTGCTTTCTTCAGTCCTTTTCTAGCTATAAAACCAAGGTTTTCTACTCTGCTTTTTGAAATACTAATTATATGGAATGGAGTGTTCTACAATAACAAAGGCAATTAAGATCTTTAAATGAGGGCTGGAGATGTAGCTCAATGGTAGAGTGATTACCTAATATGCACAGGCCCTGGGTTTAATACACAGCACCAAAAAAAAAAAAAAAAAAAAAAAAAAAAAGAGATGTTTAAATTTGTTATCATTTTGTCTTTTAACAGATCTTTTTATCCATCTAAAATTATATTTTTTAGGTTGGGCATGTAGCTAAGTGATAAAACACTTGCCTAGTGTGCTTAAAGCCCTGGTTCAATCTCTAGCACTACAAAGAAAAAAAATGACATTTTTGTTTTCTTTCTTTTGCCTCCCTCCTTTTATTTATTGGTTTATTTATTTTTTGTTGGTGCTCCCTTCTTTTAAATTATAAGACATCAATGAGAAATGGAACATATTTTATGCAAGACAAAAAAATTGTATTGATTTCTTTTCTCACTGCACATTTAATTGGTCAATACTGCATCTGGAGCAGCAGTGTTATGATTGATGTTACAAAAGAGACTTTCTACTAGACTTTTACTTCACCAGTAGCAGAGTTTCTGCCACATTTTATTGGTTGATAATAAGAAATATGAAAAAAACAAAAACAATACTAAGCCCAAAGGAGAATCAGCAATTCATATCCACCTACGTGGTATTTGGCCATCATTAAAAAAATCTGAAGTGCTTGTGAAGTAGACTTCACAAATGATTCTTAGCTGTTAAAAATGTAAGGTGTCTCTATATTTGTGTTATGATATTTAAATGAGGAATTTATTTAGTCTGGAAAATTTACTCACCAAAATATTTATAAGCCACACACTTAAAATGAACATTTATGAAAGCTCCAAAATCTAAATCATAAGATGTTTATTTTGTAACAAAATAGATAAAATCAAATATAAAGCATATTACTGTTTGTACTTTATACATTTTGATTATGCTAAAATTTGTTAATTTAACATTAGTTACAGTCAACATTAAATCACTTATTTAAAAAAATTCCAAGTACATTATTAAGATAAACTTCTTTCTCATCAGAAAAAGAACTTCAGGAGTAAATAATGATATATCCACATAGTCAATCCAAAACATCCTCAGGTTTTGGCTGTGGGTTTGGCTCAGTGGTACAGCGCTTGCCTAGCAGGAAGCCTTGGGTTTGGTCCCCAGCAGCAGAAAACACTAGGTCTTCATCTTTTGTTTCTTAGACCATTCAGGTGCTTCCTTTTTAGTCTGAAAAGAAGAAAAAGAAAATGAAACAAAATGTTTACAAGTAGGACAAGAAAGGCAATTTAGAGAACTAGGTACCTATACCCATTGGGGCCCTTTTTATGTAAAACATAGAACTACTTTTCTTGGTGCAGAAGGACATTTAAGAGCAAAGGTTTTGCCCTTTGTCAGAAATAATCCTACCTGGTAGATAAGTAAGAAAACTAAACATTGGAGGCTGAGGTAGGCGGAATCTCAAGTTCAAAGCCAGCTTCAGCTACTTAGTGATTACCCAGATCCTGTCTCTAATTAAAAAAAAAAAAAAAAGGACTGGGGCTATAGCCCCAGTAGGAAGAAAGTACACATTGAATTGAATTTGTTTATATATATATATATATTTGGTACAGGGATTGAGATCAGGGCATTGAACCACTGAGTCACATTCCCAGCTCTATTTTTTTTTTTTTTAAGAAAGAGAGAATTTTTGGCGGATACAACATCTTTGTTTGTATGTGGTGCTGAGGATCAAACCCGGGCCGCAGGCATACCAGGCGAGCGGAGCATGCTACCACTTGAGCCACATCCCCAGCCCCCCAGCTCTATTTTGTATTTTATTTAGGGACAGGGTCTCACTGAGTTGCTTAACACCTCGCTTTTGCTTAGGCTGGCTTTGTACTTTCGATTCTTCTGCCTCCTGAGCCTCTGGGATTATAGGCAAGGACCAGCACACTCGGATCACACTGAAGTTTTTTGGTTCAAACAATATATTCTACAGGGTGGGGACATGGCTCAGTGGTAGAGTGCTTGCCCAGCATGCATGAGGCCTCGGGTTCAATCCCCAGCACTGCAAAAACCTAACATAAAACTTTCCATATCCTGCTGAGGTGGCTATTTATGAACTGATTCTACATTCAGAGTGACTTATAAAAAGAACAAAACCCTGGCTGGGGATGTAGGTCAGTGGTAGAGCACCTAGTATGAGGCCCAGGGTTTAATCCCCAACACTGAAAACAAAACAAAACAAAACAAAACAAAACAAAAAAAAAACAACAACAAACAAACCTATTAAGGACACAACTCTCTGGCTCTCTCCTTTATACAGACATGACTATTCATTCAGTCAATATATATTTACTGAAGAATTGCTATATTCCAATTATCATATTTTAAATCTTTTCAGTTACTAAGCACTTACTAAAGTACTTCTCGGGTTTATTGCTTAATCATTTTAGTATAAAAACAACCAGGCTGTAAAGAAAGAAAAAAAAAGTCCAGGTGCAGTGGCACATGCTAGTAATTGTAATGGCTCAGGGGGCAGAGGCAGAGGCAGGAGGATTGCAAGTTTAAAGCCAATCTCAATAACTTATCCAGGCCCTAAGCAACTTACTGAGACCCTGTCTCAAAATAAAAAACAAAAAGTGGGCAGGGGATGTAGCTAAGGCATTAAGGGTACCTAGGTTCCATCCCTGGAAACAAACAGGAAACAAAGGAGAGGCTTTGGGTACAGCTCAGTTGGCAGAGTGCTTGCCTCACAGGCACAAGGCCCTGGGTTCCTCTGTGCTCCTCTCCCCTCATACCTTCAATTTAAGCCACAAATACATTGATGTAAATTAGAAATATCAGATCCCTCTGGTATCCTCTCTCTGTTTCTGTGCTGCCATAAGCTGAGGAGTTTTTGTCTCCCAGGCCCTTCCACGAGGATGTTCTGTTTCACCTCAGGCCCAGAGTAATGGAGCTGGCTGACTGTGGACTGAACCTCTGAAACCGTGAGCCTGAAGTAAACTTTTCCTCTGCTCTTATCAGGTATTTTGGTTACAATTAACATAGACATATATACTTTATGGTATCACACAAAATAATTTCACTAATCTTAAAAATCCCTCAGATTCTTAGATCTATGTTCATGAGAGGTATTGGTTTGTAGTTTTCTAGGCAAATTTCTTTTCTTCCTTTTCTTTTCTTTCTTTCCTCCTTTCTTTTCTTTCTTTCTTTCTTTCTTTCTTTCTTTCTTTCTTTCTTTCTTTCTTTCTTTCTTTCTTTTCTTTCTTCTCTCTCTCTCTCTCTCTCTCTCTCTCTCTCTCTCTCTCTCTTTCTTTCTTGTTTTGAGGATCAAACTCAGGCCCTCACCTATAGACCCTGGTCTGTAGTTTCTATAGTTTGCTTTTGTTTTTTCCTTTTGTGGCACTGGGAATTGAATGCAGGGCTTCATGGATACTAGGTAAGGGCTTTACCACTGAGCAACATCCCAGCCCTGGTCTATAGTTTTCCTTTTGCAGTAATATCTTTATCTGCTTTCTGTTATTAAGTTAAGGCTGGCCTTATAAAATAAGTTGTGAAGTATTCCCTTTGTTTTTATCACTTGAAAGAGACTGTAGAGAATTGGTATAATTTCTTCCATAAATTAATTCAATAGTGAACCCATTTGGGTTTGGGGTTGACTCAACTTCTTTAATAAAAATGAGATCATTTAGTTTGTCTGTTTCTTCCTGTGTGAGTTGTGGCAGATTGCGTCTTTGAAGGAATTGGTCCATTTCTTCTGGCTGTCAAATTTGTGGTCACAAACTTGGTGTGGTAGTACATGCCTATAATCCTAGTAACTCAGGAGGCTGAGGCAGGAGGATTCCAGGTTGGAGGCCAGTCTGAGCAACTTAGACCTGTTTCAAAATTAAAAAAATAAAAAGGGCAGGGCATGTAGTTCAGTGATAGAACACCCAGTTTAATCCCTAGTATTGAAAAAAAATTGTGGGCAAAGAGTTGTGCATAATTATTCCTTTACTGTCTTTGAAAATGTCTGTGTGATTGTATAGTAATACTCCCTTTTCATTTCTGATTGCAATTTGTGTCCCCTTTTTCTTAGTTAGCTTGTAGTATAGTTTGAATCTGGAATGTCCCTCAGATCCATGTATTAATAGCTTAGTCCCCAACTTGGCACTATTGGGAGTTGGTTGTAACTTTTTTTTTACAGTGTTAGGGAATGAATCTGGGGTCTTGCATGTGTTAGGCAAGTGCTCCACCACAGGGTTACATCCTAAACCTTAACTGTTTTAATTCTATTTTTTTTTTTTTTGTGCTGGGGATCAAACTCAGGGCCTCATCTCTGAACTACTTCCTAGTCCTATTTCCCTCTTCTTTATTTTTAGGTGGGGTGGAGTACCAGGGATTGAACCCAGGAACACTTAACCACTCAGCCACATACCCAGACAGGGTCTTGCTAAGTTGCTTAGTGCCACACTAAGTTGCTGAGCCTGGCTTTGAACTTGTGATCCTCCTGCCTCAGCCTCCTGAGTTGCTGGGATTATAGTCATGCGCCACCACATTTAAAAACAGATGTTTTTTAGGAGAGCAATGGACCCATCTAAAAATGACATATATTATTCTCCTTGCTGCTAGGAGGGGTCATGTGACTAAGTTCTGACCAATGGAATACAAACTGAGATGTTAGGCAGAATTTATGGGATGTTCAGTCTCTTTTCTTGCTTCCAGCTTAGACTGCAAATGTGATGCCTGAGGCTACAGCAAGTATACTGTGATTTAAAAAGTGGAAGCCACAAACCAAGGACTGCTGAAAAGAAAAGTAGAGACCTAGGTCTCTGATGACTTATAGGGCCAGAAACTAGTTTTGAAATGCTTATCCCAGGCCTTTGTTCAAGAGACTGAACACTTTGCTAAAGCTGTTGAATATTCTATCTCTGAGTTATATCTCCAGCCCTTTTTATTTTGAGATGGGGTCATGACAAATTGCCCAGGCTGGCCACAAATTTATGATCCTCCTGTTTCAGCCTCCACAACACCTGGGATTATAGGTGTCTGCCACTGGCTCCAACTAATTTTTAAATAGCAAAACAGGTTTTCAGTAGAATCTGTTTTTACTTATTACAATCTGCTATTTAAAGCTTCCTCAATATTATAAGATGATGATTGGATCTAGAAAAATGTAGCTGCTCAAAAACTTTGATCTGTGCTCTTATTTCCTTCAGGTCTTGACTTAAGAATCACCTTCTCAGGCTGGGGATGTGGCTCAAGCGGTAGCGCGCTCGCCTGGCATGCGTGCGGCCCAGGTTCGATCCTCAGCACTACGTACAAACAAAGATGCTGTGTCTGCCGAAAACTAAAGAATAAATATTAAAATTCTCTCTCTCTCTCTTTAAAAAAAAAAAATCACCTCCTCAGGGAGGCCATACTCTACCTCTCTACTCCTTCCCCACTTCCTGTTTTATTTTTCTTCTTAGAATGTTTTTCTGTATAATTTATTATTATTATTTTTTTATTTTTAGGTACTGAGATTGACCTAGCATGCTTAACAGCACTGAGCCACATCCCCAGCCTTTTTATTTTTTATATTGAAACAGGGTCATGCTAAATTGTTTAGGGCCTCACTAAGTTGCTGAGTACTGGGGACTGAATTCAGGGGCACTTTACCCTCCTGTCTCAGCCTCCTAAATAGTTGGGATTACAGATGTGAACCACCATGCCTGGCATCTGATTTGCTTTTTAAAGAAAGACTGCTAACTCTCAATAGACCACTGATAAAATGGGCATGATAAAATAATTCAGATATACAATTAATTTTTTCATTTTGATAATTCCATTTTTTTCCACTTTGGTACTAGTTGAACCCATGAATCCTTTATAACTGAGCTACATCCCAAGGCCTTTTTATTTTTTAATTTTGATACAAGGTCTCACTAAGTTGCTTAAGACCTAACTAAATTGCTGAGGCTGGCCTCAAATTTGCAATTCTCCTATGTCAGTTTCCCAAATCTTTGGGAATACAGATGTGTATCACCATACCTGGTTAATTCCATTCTTTTAACAGTTTGAACAGTAGTATTTCTTTTATTCCTCCACTTTAATATTAAAGTTACTTACCCTTCATAACCATAAATGGTGCCTTACAAGTAAAAAATCTGATATGCCACCTCAGTTATTAATAAGCTAATATTTTAAGTGAGGAGGGTCCTTATTTTAAATATAAGACTCTCATAGACTCTTTTAGATGAAGCTGTTTTCATATACATATTTTAATATTTTATATTAGACTTATAAATTACTTAAAGGTGATCTTATACTGAGAATGTTGCCTTTATTTTGATGTGCTGGTTTAAGTTAATTATATTTTTATATTTAACTATATTTAAGTTAATTATATTTTATAGAGAAACCGAACAAATTAATAAAAACCTTGAATTGTTATGGTGTGTTAACAGGTCCCAAAGTTAACTATATTCCAGATTTAGCAAAGTGCTCAGAAAACTGTTGTAGGAAACAAATGACAAGATTAACCTGACATCTATGGGAAGTAATTAACTATGTTACAAAGTGATTTTGGAGACAATAACTAATAAGATATGGGCTGGGGATGTGGCTCAAGCGGTAGCGCGCTCGCCTGGCATGCGTGCGGCCCGGGTTCGATCCTCAGCACCACATACCAACAAAGATGTTGTGTCCGCCGAGAACTAAAAAATAAATATTAAAAATTCTCTCTCTCTCTCTCTCTCTCTCTCTCTCTCTCTCTCTCTCTCTCTCCTCTCTCACTCTCTCTTTAAAAAAAAAAAAAAAAAAACTAATAAGATAGATACCTTGGTGTCATGCAGAGGTAGTCAACCAAAACATTAATATATAACTTGGGGTTATAACATATTGAGTAAGTTTGTTAAAATTAGAAAGAATGATCACTGATAAAAGGAGACAAAATAAGCCTTGTGGGCCAGGTATGATGGTGGACACCTTGTAATCCCAGAGGTTCTAGAGGATGAGGCAGGAGGATCATGAGTTCAAAGATAGCCTCAGCAACCTATCGAGGGCCCAAGCAACTCAGTGAGACCCTGTCTCTAAATAAAATATAAGAAGGGTTGGGGATGTGGTTCAGTAGTTAAGTGCCCCTGGGTTCAATCCCTGGTATCAAAAAAGAAAGGGGAAAAAAAAAAGATGGGTGGACTACTCCTGGAATTAACATTTAACTGGTACACTTAGGAAAAGAAAGACTATGTTTGGTAAATATAATTACTTTGTCTTCCAAAAAAGTTATAGACTAGTATTCAAATATATAAATATTTTCAAGTCCCCACATAGGGCTCAACTTCAATGAGTATAGGATGGCTGAATCAGCTTTACACCAACTGCATGGAGACTATCAGATCATCTGACACTCATTGCCCTAATTTCATGCTCACTTAGAAATTCCTTATTGCCATACCTGTCATCCCAGTGGCTCAGGAGGCTGAGCCAGGAGGATCACAAGTTCAAGACCAGCCTCAGAAACATAGTAAGGCCCTAAGCAACTTAGCAAGACCCTGTCTCAAAACCAAAAAAACAAAAAACAAACAACAACAAAAAATTGAGGATGTGGCTTAGTGGTTGAGTGCCCCTTGATTGAATCCCTGGTTCCAAAAAGAAATAAAAATAAAAATTAAAAAATCCCTTATTCTAACAGTTTACAAGCTAAATTACCTTAGGAAGGAGGTTAAAATTAGTATTCTTGATACTAAAAACTGAAAACAATATTTTAAAAATGTCAATGTACACAGAGGTATCTTGAGGTCTGGTTATAATTTTGGTGAGATAATTCTAGATTCCAAACAAATAGTCTAGATTCCATAGCTTCCAAACATGAATGTGACAAGAAAGTGTTATAGGTATGTTGAGCTATTGGTTCCCTCAGTCCCCAATGCCTGGGGTGGCTAGAGTACCTTTAATCTACTAGCAAAGGTCATTTATTCTGGTGTAAGAAACAATACTACCTCCATGCAGCACCCGTGTCACTAATCTTAATACATCCAGTTGTACTCATTTATATTAGTATATTACAAATAATTACTAAATTCTTTTTTTTTTTTTGTACCAGGGATTGAACTCAGGGAAACTCAACCTCTGAGCTACATCCTCAGCCCTATTTTATATTTTATTGTAGAGACGGAGTCTCACTGAGTTGCTTAGCACCTCGCTGTTGCTGAGGTTGGCTTTGAACTTGGGATCCTCCCGAGCTGCTGGAATTACAGGTGTGTACCACTATACCTGGCAAAAATCCTATTTTTGATGAAATTATAAACTTTTTATTTTTGGAGTACTGGGGACTGAACTCAGGGGCACTTTACCACTTTACCAGCCCTTTATATTTTTTATTTTGAGGCAGGGTCTCAAGTAAGTTGCCCAGGCTGGCTTTGAACTTGTGATCCTCTTGCCTCAGCTTCCTCAGTTGCTGGAATTACAGGTGCGCACCACCACAGCCAGCATAAACTTTTCTTTACTAACAAATAATAAGCTGGGCATGGTGATGCACTCCTGTAATCCCAGTAGCTTGAGAAGTTGAGGCAGGAGGATTGAAAGTTCAAAGCCAGCTTCAGCAACTTAGTGAGACCCTGTCTTAAGATAAAAAATAAAAAGGGCTGGGGATGTGGCTCAGTGCTTAGGCGCCCCTGGGTTCAATCCTCAATACCAAAAAAAAAAAAAAAAGGAAAAAACAAAACAAAAAAACAAAACCTAAAACCAAACAAACAACCCGCCCCCCCAAAAAAAAAAACAAATAAAACTTTGTATAACCATTCAAAACTTTTTATAATCAAAAAACTCAAAAAACAAAACTTTTTATAACCATTCTACAGTACCTAAATTTTTTTTTTAGAGAGAGAATTTTAATATTTATTTTTTAGTTTTCGTCGGACACAACATCTTTGTTTGTATGTGGTGCTGAGGATTGAACCCGGGCCGCACGCATGCCAGGTGAGCGCGCTACAGCTTGAGCCACATCTCCAGCCCCAGTACCTAAAATTTTTCAAAAAATTAAAATAAACATCGCATAAAATGCACAATCTCAACTGTATCCCTTCTACCTCCCAATCTAGGGATTGAATCCAGGACTTTCCCTTGCCAGGAAAACACTTTACTACTGAGCCACAGCCCCATCTTAATCATTTTTAAATGTATAAATTAGAGGCATTAAGTACATTTACACTATTACCCATCCACAGAACTCTTTCATCTTGCATACTGAAGCTCTTTCCCTTAAACAATGTGTCCCCATTGTCCCGCAGTCCCTGGCAACCATCATTCCATCTTCAGTCTCTATTAATTTGACTATTTATAACCTATCTACTTTTATTTTCCTTTTGTCTTAAGGGAAAGTATTAATGAGTGGTGAAATGATTAAAGGTAGACATAAGAATGTAGTAAGAAACAAGAAAACTCTAGATACAGAAAACACACACTAGACATCCTGTTCCTAAATAACAGGATCACAAGTTACAAAATATTTTGTAAAAGTCGTATTATCTTTGCCCTTGGAATTTCTAATTCTTATCTTAATCTGACAAAATACTATACATTCTTTAAAGCCTAGCTCAAATTCTTTCTTTCTGATAAGATAGCCTGAGTCTGCCAACACCATAGTATCTATTGTTTCTTTGAATTTTCATAAACAATTTATATTTCCTATAAAATAGGCCATCCAATTTCATTTAACACTATTATATTTGTTTCCTGTTCTTGAATATAGAGGAACAACATCAATTTTGTTGTTGTTGCTGTAGTAGGGATTGAACCCAGGTGCATTCTATCCCTGAGCTACATTTCTAGCCTTTTTATTTTTTGGTACTGGGGATTGAACCCAGGGGTGTTTAACCACTGAGCCACATCCCCAGACCTTTTTATATTTCATTTAGAAACAGGATCTTGTTGAGTTGCTTAGGGCCTCACTAAATTGCTGAGGCTACCTTTGAATTTGCGATCTTCCTGCCTCAGCCTCCAGAGCCCCTGGGATTACAGGCATGTGCCACTGTGTCCAGCTCCCTACCCTTTTTATTTTATTTTGAGATGGAGTCCCACTTAGTTACTGAGGCTGGTCTCCAACTTGTGAATGTCCTGCTTTAGCCTCCTGAATCACTGGAGTTATAATCATGCGCCACCCTGCCCAGCAAGAAGCAGCATCTTTAAAACAGACCCATCTAATTATCAAATATTCTGTCATACCTAGTGTAGATTCTTATATCAGTTAGTACACACCTGTTGAACTGAATTGTACTTATCTGAATATTTTCTTTCTTCCAGATGACTACATACATCTTTCTAAAGTACTTCTAGAGAAACGTGTGGTTCATGTACTAGTTATGTATTAATTACATAAACTTAATTTACTCCAACAAGTAAACCAATCCAAGTCAAGATCTGCACTCCGTCACCAACTCACTGTAATTCACCTTTATACACTGGTGCCGCACTGTCATTCGTTCCCTATCTTACTTGGAGCCTAAGGCTCTTTTTTGTTTTTAACGCTTACAGTCTACTTGGAGAAAAGGCTAAGAATGATTGAGGAATTAAGAAAACAGTGACAACGATGAGAATCCTAGGTATGATGACATTTTGGAATAAGAGGCAGCACAAAACCAGTGAAAAATGCTTAGAAAGATGTTTACATGGTGTTTAGGAAGGAAAAGGGAAAGTTGCTCTACAGGGATTAAACAGTTCCAGGTTTTTCTAGAAAAGAGAGGCTAGACAAAAAGCCTACTTCAGCTAAAAGCTATCTTGAGAGAAAAAGCAGATGATTAGTGGGAATGAACTGGGTGTTTGTGAATGAGAGCAACTGAAGTGGTTGTGCTGGTGGCAGAAGTAGTCCTCACTATATCTTGGAGTTGCTGCTTTCACTTCCCTGTGGCCCAGTTTAAAGTCCACTCTCAGGATAGAGTTTGAGGAGCTAAGAAGATAACCAAATGAGAGAGACAAGTAACTGCTTTTTTTCCTTCTCAGCAAATATTTATTGAGTATCTGCTATGTTTATGTGCTGAACTTCTGTCCTGAAGGCGCTTATATTCTGTGGTTTAATCTAGTCTTTGTTGGTGTCACCTATGATTTCACTGACCACAGGTTTTCTATAAAAGGCACCTTTTAGACTTGTCTTCATATATAAGTAAATATCACATGCACTCTACAAAGTATTCATAAGCATGTAAAAATGTCAAGCCCTTATTTCTCTCTCCTTTATGATAGGTCTGTTCCAATTCCACTGTCTGGTTAATAGTAGTTTTGTGTGTGCTTCCCTCATATTTTCTTTCTTTTTTTTTAAAAAAAAACTTATCTATTATCTATCTATCTATCTATCTATCTATCTATCTATCTATCTATCTATAATAGCTGAATGTATTATAATTCTTATTACATGTATAGAGCTCAATTTTTCATATCTCTGGTTGTATACACAGTATACTCACACCAATTCGTGTCTTCATACATGTACTTTGGATAATAATGATCATCACATTCCACCATCATTAATTACCCCATGCCCCCTCCCTTCCCCTCCCACCCCTCTGCCCTATTTAGAGTTTGTCTATTCCTCCTATGCTCCCTCTCCCTACCCCACTATAATCAACTTCCTTATATCAAATAAAACATTCAGCATTTGTTTTTTTGGGATTGGCTAACTTCAACACCCATAAATCAAAGGCATTTCTGAATATCAGTGACAAATCCTCAGAAAGGGAAATGAGGAAAACTACCCCATTCTCAATAGCCTCAAAACAAACAAACAAACAAACAAACAAACAAACAAAAAACTTGGGAGTCCAACTTAATGAAAGAGGTGAAAAATCTATATAATGAAAATTACAGAACCCTAAAGAAAGAAATCAAAGAAGACCTTGGAAGATGGAAAGATCTACTTTGCTCTTGGATAGGCAGAATTAATATTATCAAAATGACCATATTTCCAAAAGCACTATACAGATTTAATGCAATTCTGATCAAAATTCCAATGACATTCCTCATAGAAATAGAAAAAGCAATCATGAAATTCATCTGGAAAAATAAGAGACCCAGAATAGCTAAAGTAATCCTTAGCAAGAAGGCATCACTATACCAGACCTTAAACTATACTACAGAGTAATAGTAACAAAACCAGCATGGTATTGGCACCAAAACAGACTGATAGACCAATGGTACAGAATAGAGGACACAGAGACTAACCCACAAAACTACAATCATCTTATATTAGACAAAGGTGCCAAGAACATGCATTGGAGAAAGATAGCCTCTTCAACAATTGGTGCTGGGAAACTGGAAATCCATATGCAACAAAATGAAATTAAACCCCTATCTCTTACAGGCACAAAACTCAACTCAAAATGGATCAAGGACTTAGAAATACAACCAGAGACTCTGTGTCTAATAGAAGAAGGAGGCCCTAATCTCCATTATGTGGGACTAGGCCCCAATTTCCTTAATAAGACTCCTGTGGCACAAGAATTAAAATCAAGAATCAATAAATGGGATGAACTCAAACTAAAAAGTTTTTTTCTCAGCAAAAGAAACAATCTGTGAGGTGAATAGAAAGCTTACATCTTGGGAGCAAATCTTTTCCCTCATATTTTCAATGGATAAATATGCATGCATTTGCTGGGTGCGGTGGTGCATACCTATAATTCCAGTGACTTGGGAGGTTAAGGCAGGAGGATCGCAAGTTCAAAGACAGCCTCAGAAACTTAGCAATGCCTTTAGGAGCTTAGAAAGACCCTGTTTCAAAAATAAAGCATAAAAAGGACTGGGGATGTAGCTTAGAGGTTAAGTGCCCCTGGGTTCAATCCCTGGCATTCCCTGCCCCCCAAACAAAATGCGTGCATTCATCCATCTTTTTTTGTTTTTGGTACTGCCCAGGGGCACTTAACTACTGAGCCACATCCCCATCCCTTTTTAATATTTTAATTAGAAACAGGATCTTACTGAGTTACTCAGGGCCTTGCTAAATTGCTGAGGCTGGCTTTGAAGGCACCATCTTCCAGCCTCAGCCTCCATGCCCAGCTCATTCATCTATCTTTGAATTTAATATCAATTAAAATGCCAGCAACACAGTGGAATGAATCTGACATAATTCTCCTATGTACCAAATGAATACTCCACAGTGAATCTCAACATCATGAACATCCACAAGACTGGGATCCTAATTAGTATAAGATATATTCCATGTTTGTATAAATATGTCAAAATAGACTCTACTGTCATATATAACTAAAAAGAACAAATTAAAAAAAATACCAACAACAAATGTTAGCCAAAGGATCCGGAAGTAAATTAGAAATGTTTCCATTTTAGTCACAAAACCATAAGATTATGAAATGATTGTATCTTATTTCAAGTACTTGCATCATAAATTCCTTGTTATTAACAATTTAGAAAATACAAGTATTGTCAGGGAAACTTGAGAATATTGAAAAGATAGTCAGGTGTGGTGGGGCATGCCAATAATTACAGCTACTCAGGAGGCTGAGGCAGGAGGATTGCCAGTTCAAGGCCAGCCTGGGCAACTTAATGACTGTCTCAAAATAAAAAATAGAGCTGGTGGTATAGTTAAGCAGTAGAGTATAAAAACTGATATATCAGTCTAGTATATATGAAGTCTTGGGTTAAATCTCCAACACTGCAAATAAATAAACACACAAACAAATAAATAAAATTGATATCCAAAGTGAATCACAGAATGTTTTAGAACAGAAAGTCCAGAATGAATTTCATATAATTTGCTCCTAATTTACAGATAAAAACAGGTTGAGAGTGTATTAATTACATAAACCTCATTACTAATTCTTATGGGTCCTACAGATAGAATCCAGGGTCTCTTTACCACCGATTCACATCCTCAGCCCCCCACCCCCTTTAAAAAAATTTTGGGACAGGGTTTCATTAAGTTGCTTAGGGTCTCACTAATTGCTGAGGCTGGCCTCAAACTCATGATCTTTCTGCCTCAGCCTCCTGAGATGCTGGGATTATAGGTGTGTGCCACCACCTGGTCCACTTAATAACTTTGCATTAGTACATAATCTTGATTTGAAAGGTCTATAGTATCACCTCTCAGTTTTTTTGTTTGTTTGTTTGTTTTTTTTGGTGCTGGGGATTGAACCTAGGGCCTTGTGTATGTGAGGCAAACACTCTACCAACTGAGCTATATCCCCAGCCCACCTCTCAGTTTTAATGAGAGTAGATAAACTCATAGACCTCTTTGAAAATGTTCCCTTATTATAAAATAATAAACTTTATCAGAAAACAAAATAGAAAATGCAGATAAGCAAAAAGAAAACATGAAAACAACCTAATTAACACTTTATATAGTGACTCTTCTTAAGTTTTATCCTCACTGAATAACCTGATCTTGAGGTACTGGGAAATCTTACTCTTATTCATGTACTGGCTGCACTCGGAATTTCAGGAAATCACAACCAGGTTACCAAGTTAAAGTCAGAAATGTGGAAAAGCAGGTTCAAAAGGAGTAGGTTATTACTGCTTGGAACAGAGAAGGTTCAGAAAAGCAGATCAGGGATTTTTTTCCCTCTGGTACTAGGGACTGAACCCAGGGGTGCTTTAGCACTAATTTACCTCCCCAGCCTTCTAACTTTTTATTTTTATATTGTGTCTCCTTAAGTTGCCCAGACTGGTCTCAAAGTTGGAATCTTCCTGTCTCAGCCTCCAGAGTTGTTGGGATGGCAGGTGTGGACCACCACACCTGGCTGGGAGAGTTGTGATAAGTTTTAAATATTCGACTCTATCTTGTGGTTTTCATTGGAGCTTATTTTCTCATTGTTTATGCATTTGGTCTGCCTTCTTCCTGTAGATTACAATATAACAGCCACCATAATCCCAGCCCACTTTCTGAGGAAAACCTAGCCATATAATCCCCTAAAAAAATGGCACTAAGCAGCTAAATTTGGTACCATGCGACCCTGTTCACCAGTAAGGGCAGTCATTCTGCTAGCTGACTAATGATTTTAGGAGGTCTCGCCCAAAAGACGGTACCACCCAGTGAGGGGGAGCTGCGCCAATGTGATTCTTCGTTCTGAAAAATGCAGCAAAAGCTAGGTTCCAAGACAGCAGATATGGAAAGGATGCACAGAAAGATGTCTCAAGACAAGGGCCATGAACAAGGCAATGAGGAAGTGGAAACTGTGAGTAAGCAGAAACCAGGAGAGAAACAAAGAGAAGCTGATGTACTGCAGAGGAAAAGATCTGGGACAGGGCTGCTGAATCCCTGGAGCTGCCTTGTATCCAGGCTGGTCGGCAGAAGTTTCTTGCTTTCTCTTTCCTGTCAGCTTAGTCTCCATTACTGCCGCATGGATCCTTACAACTGTTCTTTATTTGATTGAGATCACAACTTTCTCTCATTTATTAAAAAATGAGATTAAAAAAATAAAAAGGAGGTTGAGTTACACAATCATGATCTTGAGTAGCATTATCTGCATGTATAATGAAATGCGTTAGATCAGAAGTTCCCATACTTATTGTTATGCTCATCTAGGGAATTTTTTAAAAATTAAAATTTTGGAGACTCACTGAATCAGAATATCAGAGAAAATCTTTCTGGCTTTGATTCTCTATGTTCAGAAGGTAAAAATCACTGAGAAATGAAGGCGTAACTGGGAAGCCATATAGAAGTAAAATATTTAATAATGTTACTATTTTGATTCTGTTGCTTTTTTATCTCCATTTTTATTTAAGTATATAATTTAATATTTCTTAATTTCTCTTTTAATACAAACTTTACTTATTTCTTTTTCTTTGACTAATTTCTGTGCATATACATTTCTACCTAACAATGCATTTCAGTTTATGTTAATATGATTGGTTTTATACTTCATGAGGGACTCAGAACAAAATATATTATTTTACAAATAAGAGGGAACAGGTGCTATTTTTCAGCCTTTTTATTCTTACATAAATGACAACATTATACACAATGCATTTCTGATTCCCCTATAATTAGTCCCTGGAGGCGGGGGAAAGAAAGTGTCACATTTAGGATAATTTCTGGGCAAGTCCAATATGTTAACTAGAAACATAAAATCCAAGTATCATCTGTAAGAGAGATAAGATACACACTGAAAAAAAGGATGAATTCAGATCTTTCAAGGCCCTTGCATAAAACTATTAAAATTAGTTTAAAGCCAACATGAATGAGAAGAAAAATTTTAACTACAATATATTTAGTGAAAACCAGAAATGAAATTATACATATTTTTAATTGTACTTACAAAGAGTGTTGGCTTGGGTATAAATATATTGTCTTCATGTTCTTTAGGCATTTTCAAAGTCTTTGATGGCTCATTTTCTGTCAGATTTTTTGATTCTGTTTTAGTAAGAAGTAAGTTGTTTTCAGATTGTTTACTACGCATACTAATGAGAATCTGTTTCATTGCTGCCAATTCCTGTTGATATAAGAAAATGACAAGTATGATTTTGGCAAAGAGACAAATAATGATTGATGTTAAAATATTTACTTACTTTTCTTTAAGTAGAAGAAATATTTGATGTAATTATACTACATAAATGAGGAAAGTTGTAAAGACAACAAAATATTAATGTACAATCATCACACACATGGATCTTACAATCACAGATTTGACATTACTTTTAGTATGACAACTATACTCTAATGGTTCTGCACATTGTCTGCACATTGTAATCACCTGTGGAGCATCCGCCTGTGTGATACCTGTATCTTACACCCAGAGACTGTGAGGTAATTGGTGTGGTGTGTTTTCTACACATTTGTTGTTTAGATTATTTAGATGTTTAATATTTGTTTCTCCCTTTTAAACTATACCAAGTCCTTATGAAATCTTATATGAAGATGGTAGAAAAAAAAAAAAAGAACCCCAAATAGTTTTTTCTTGGCTACTAATCACCAGTTCAAACAGTAAGTTTAATAACATACTTCAGGATTTGTTTACTTGTTTTATTCCCTTATCCTTTTACAAATGATAAATGGCTTCAGTTACTTTCTTTCTTGTGGTGCTGGGAAATGAACCCAGATCTTTCCATATTCGAGGCAAGGACTATACTTCTGAGCCATCTCCTCAGCCCTTCAGTTGCCCATTGTTGCTAAACTTGTTGACGAATTCAGATCAGAATTTTCACCCATTCCTTCTTGCAAGTCTATTCTGTGCATTATTTCCCCTCTGAGACAAACATTAGCACAATACTTAATTACTAAAATGATTCATTAAACACAAATATATGGAGAGATGACAGACTAAACTCTCCTTTACCTTATTTATCTGCAGAGTAGTGATGGGCTATATACTAGGTAATTTTTTCCTATTATTTTATTTCATCTTCATGCCAAGACACAAACCTTATGGCAATAGAAAGATACTCTGTTCTCTGCTACTAATCTGTTTATAGACATTAGCTCTGTGTCAGAGCAAGTTCCTACAGGCCTTTCTTTTCTGGCTGTCATTAGTTCTATTTAGAACCATCTAGCTTGAGTGGGTATTTTAAAACAGAGCCGCTGAGTTTAAGCCACATAACCTTAATAGATTTTAGGGCCAGGAGAGGAGCTGGAAGAAGCAGTGCTGGTCTGGCTTGGTCAAAGCACATGAGAACATGCATAGTTTCAGAAATTACCAAACTCATTTACTATTGTTTAGGCCTTTTGAAGGCCCCCTTTTTTCCCTTCCAATATTATATTATTTATGTTTTCCTCTACAGTGAAGTTATATACTGAGTCACTGTTAATCATGTCTGGTGTTATAGTAGATTTTATTTTAGCTCCTGTTCTATTCACCAAAATAAGCAGAAAGGAAGGGTAGATGAGGTCCCAGCCTATCAAATGAAGAACTTTCTCCCCCTCTCTTTCTCTCATCTTCTTCCTCCCCTTGGTTCCCCTTCTCTATTTCATTGGTTTCCCTTTTATTTTCATGAGACTCCCCCCCACACTACCATCTTGCAAATGAACTTTCTATCGGAAACAACATCTTTTCACTAGCCATAACTTTTTTGTCTTGACATGAAATAATTGGAAAAAAATTACCTTGAACACAATGTACTGGCATTTTACAGATAAATACAGTAAAGGAGAGGTTAGTTAGAGGTTATATTTGTTAGGGGAGAGGGGATGGTGATGAGAAAAGAAAAAGGGAAGGAGTTGAGAGTGTGGGAGGCAGAGGGCTTTGGCCCCCAAGTGTCCTAGAGGAGGCTTTCTTCTGTGGCTGGTGTCAGAACAGGTATAGGATGCAGATCACCCATTGTTTGGTACTAGGAATTTAATCCAGAAGCGCTTAACCACTGAGCCACATCCCCAGTCCTTTTTTTTGAGACATTTTTATCTTTATTTTTATTACTAAGTTGCTGAGGCTGGTCTTGAATTTGTGATCCTCTTGCCTCAGCCTCCCAAGTCAATGAGATTATAGGTGTGTGCTACCATGTCCAGCCTGCAGATCACCCTTGATGCTAGTCAGGAGATTAGAAGGGAAATTCATGTTTTTGCCTTATTGAGAGTAGGATAACCCCAATTTGGGGTTTTAGGATCACAGCAGTATTTTTGTTCATCTGACAGTATTAGTAGTATTAGCACGGTTTCTGAAATCCAGGTAAGGAACACTTTAAAAACAAGAAGATTCTGTAAAATCCCTATTAGGATAATATAGCTAGAGTGGATACCAAAATAACATTTAGAACACATTTTTAAGTTTTATGTTTGGATCCCTTTTATATCAATGGTAAATTTGAACAAAGAAAATGCTACTTTAACTAATACCTATAATGCCATCATATACTGAACACACAGAGAGTCAAGCACATGTAGTAGAATATTTCAGTATTAGGCTAGAAGTCAAAGACACATCTATTATTATTTTTTTAAAATATTTTTTATTTGTAAATGGACACAATACCTTTTATTTATTTATTTATTTATTTATTTATTTATTTATTTTTATGTGGTGCCGAGGATTGAACCCAGTGCCTCACATGTGTGAGGCAAGTGCTCTACCACCGAGCTACAGCCCCAGCCCTGACACATTTATTTTTTATGCTGTTATTAACTGGGTAAACTTAGGCAGCCTCCTCTGGTTCAATAAGCTTCAGTTTGCTAATTGATAAAATGTATGCTTGTGTTACCTTTTTGGATTTCTGCCAGTATGACAAGTATTTAGGTATGTTTATTTTGCAGCTTTACATATATTTAAGGATATTTCCTTTTCTGTTGATCTCCTTGGCCTATTTTTCTACTGGGTGAATGGTCATTTTCTTATACATTTCAAGGAGCTGTTGCTGAGGCTGGTTTTGAACCTGTGATTCTGCTCATTCAAGGGAAATTAGCCCTATATCATTGAGTGGCAATTTTTTTAGTTTATGTCTTTTTTTCGCTATGCAAAACTTCTGATTATAATGTAGCGTAACATGTCGATTTTCTTTTATGACATTCTGCATGTTTTCCTTAATTTTTATGTTTTCTTTTTTTCCTTCACTTTTATAAACATTTAGATCTTCAGTCTGTTTGAAATTTATCCTGGCTCATGGTGAAAGGTATGGATTCAACACATTTCCTCCCAAGATGACTATCCTGTAACAACATCGTGTACTGAGAGACTGTTTTTTTCTCTACTGATGCTATCTTTATCATGTGCTAAACTTCCATAAGTATATGATTTATTTCTAGACTTTAAACTCTGTTCCAATGGTCTATTCATGTACCACGTCACACTGTTTTAGTGCTTAATGACTGAGGTATTTTTCTAGATTATTTCTGGAGATAGGTATTAGATTATGCCAAATTAAAAAAAAAAAAAAAACGAGGAAGAACTGGCTTCTTTACAATGTTGGGTCATCTTAGCCATGGAAGTATTTAAATATGTTTTATCTATGTTTTGGGCATAAATTGTCTTTCCCTACTTAATGTTACTATTACAATGAAATCATCATTATTCACAAGATGCCAATCATAAACTGAGAAAACAAACAATAGTAAACAACACAATACGCCAGAATTAGAAAATGTATTTGTCCTATAAAACAGAATCTTTTGGTAAGATGAAGTCATCTTGACAGTTTTCTGGATTGTTCCTAACCTGCTTTGTTTTTATCCTTTGGTCTGTCTACTGGTTGCTGGCTCCCTCTTCTATTTATGACTCTGGTCTTACTGTTTAAACTTGAGTTTTGTATTTCACTTCCCTACCTTTTCTTGTCTTCTGTCTTACGCTCTCTCTCTTTTTTGGTACTGGGGATTGAATCCTGAGGAACTTAACCACTGAGCCACATCCCCTGACCTTTTTATTTGAGACAGGGTCTTGCTAAGTTGCTTAGGGCCTTGCCGAGTTGCTGAGGCTGGCTTTGAACCTGTGATTCTGCTGATTCAGCCTTCCAAGCTGCTAGGATTACAGGAGTGAGCCACTGCACCTGGCCTCATTTCCCTTTGATTCTGCTTTTTCCCTTCTATGTCTGTTGTTTGCTGATTGGTCTGTATATGTATTTGTAGAAGTGTCTAATGATTTGTAAATACCATTTATTGCAGAGCAGTATGTGATTAGATGCAGAACCTATGATGTTCAAAGAAGAATGTCAAGTTCAACTGGATTCTTTTTCTTATACTCATCAATTGCTTAAAATCATGGCATTTATTTAGGTTCCTATTTACACCTTGACTTTATTATAGACATTTTCTTCTGCTTGGAGTTTCTGCCTTGTTCTTTTTTCATTGATAAAAACAATCAAATTTTTTTTTTTTTATTACCTAAGATCATTTAGCTGCTGCTGCTGCTGCTGCTGCTTCTTTTTTTTTTTTTTTTGGTACCTGCCTAGCTTCTTAATCACACTGTTTAATGGGATCAATTTTCTACTGACTGTTTTAAAGATTAATGTGCAGTCATTATTCTGAAAAAAATAATTTTGTACATCTTGGAAAGTTCTATTATTTCTTACAAACTGTGTTATTGAATAACATACACTTTATGAATTTCTGAAAGTATTATGGAAAATATTGTGCTTTGACAGTATTACCTGTTTGTCTTCTAAAATAAATTTCTGAGAACTATGATGCATCTGAATCTTACTTCCTTGTACTTTCTTTTGTTTTGCTATCTTCTATTTAATTTACTTTTTCATATTTATTTCCATCTTTTTACACTTTTCTAAGTTTAGGAGGGTTCCCTGACTACTAGTCTTTCTTTTTTTGTAATGAGGATTGAACCTAGTGGTGATTTACCACTGTGCTCTATCACCATTCACTCCACTCCATCCCCCTTTAAAAAAAATGTTTTTTGAGACATGCTCTTGCTGAAGGCCTTGCTAATTTGCAGAGGTTGGCCTCAAACTTGAGATCCTTCTGTCTCAGTCTCCTAAGTCACTGGGATTTCAGGTATGCACGACTGAGTTGGTGTGGATTCCTTGACTTTTATGATATCATTCTAATGGAGATACACACACACACACACACATATGCTACTGAGGAGTAAACCCAGGGGAACCACTGAGCTACATCCCCAGCCCTCTTAATTTATTTATTTCTATTTTAAGACAGGGTCTTTCTAATTTGCTTAGGGCTCCCTGAGATACTAAGGTTGACTTTGAACTTGTGATTCTTCTGCCTCAGCCTCCCTAGTTGCTGGGGTTGTAGGTGTGCACCACCAAGCTGGCTCTAATGGCATTTTTACTTATAAAAACTTTGTGTCTTTGATTTTAGCCATTTAAAAAAATCATAAATGTTGTTCACGATTCTTACAGAAATATTACTTTTTCAAATCTTTTTGAAGAAATTACAATAGTTTGTAAGATATTTTCTGCTCCAGACATTTTCACCCTGTGGGTAAGGGGGTCAGTTTCTATGTATTTTGATTTCTTTTTCTTTTGTACTATCAATTTTCTTCTAGTATTTAGTTGTGTTCACTTTATGAATGAAGAATCTGATAACATGTTTTTTTTTTCTTTCTTCTGCCATAGGCCATTCATCTGAATGACACAGTTAAGTACAGTCTCTCTAAATATAGTGTACAAGACAATCTGTCTAGGGGCTTCACTCTAGGAACTTTAGGAAGAAAGCAGATTCTCTCCCTCAAATGACAAATGTGGAGGGTTCTAATCCACATTAGATTGGAACACCCCTATCTGGAGTCCCTTAATTCTGGCCCATCCTAGCCTATTCTGACAGATGCCTCACCATTTTAGAAAGTCATTTCCAAAAACATTTTTAAGAACTCAAATATTTTAAAATTGTAGAAGCACTACTTGTTCAGTGTAAAAATTCAAATATTGCAAATGTGCCTTGCTTAAGTTTTCTTTTCCTTTACCACTTGCTTGAGATCTTTAGATATCATTCTATAACACAGCCTGATTTATAATATTATTATAATAATCATTAGTTAACTCAGATATGCTTTTCTACTATTTTTTTTTTTTTGTAGTGCTGAGGATTGAACCCAATTCCTTGCACATGCTAGGCAAATAAATACTCTACCAACCTTTATACTAATTTTAAAAGATAATAGGGCTGGGCATTTAGCTCAGTGGTTCAGCATTTGCTTTGTATGTGCAAGGTTTTGGGTTTAATCCCCAGTTTTTTTTAAAAAAAGTTAATAATATATGTTGTAATTCTAGTATATCACACACACACAAAATGATCATAACTATAAGAATGAATAAATCATGCATTAATATTAACAAATGAAGAAGTGTGTCTGATTGTACAATGGAAATCCAGAATAAAAGTAAAACAAAAGTACAGAAATTATATTGCAGACATAATTCATTTTCAAAATGGAAGAGTTAAAGGAAAGGACATTCTTATGATGATGATGATGATGGTTACTGTACAGTCTCTGTGAGAGAGATAAACTGCTTTCTTGAATTCCAAAGCACATATCTTGGTCATTTAATATTAACTATTTGAAGAGAGTGGTGGCATATTAAAACAGCTCAACTGCAGAGCAGCTGTTTAACACTATTGCATAGTTGATGCCAATAAATTGCTCAAAGTTGTAAACTCTGCAAAGATGTTGGCAAGGGGACACATAGATAGCATTTCTTGATGAAAATAGCTCTGACAAGTATAATGCGAACTATGTGCTCCACTGGAGGTTAAATGGAAGTGCTTTTATGTAGGGATAACAACGCATCATAACAAATAAGTCAGAAAATTCTAATATCTCTTGCTTACAGAAACACAAGGTAAAAACTAATCTTGTTTTAAGCCAAGTACACACATATTTTGGATAAACTTCATCTAAAAGGTTATCTTAAAGAAGTATTTCATTATGCAAATTTTCTTGTTTTTTTCCTTTTGGTATTGGGAATTAAACCCAAGGTGCCCTTCCACTGAATCACATCTCCAGTAATTTCTTTTTATTTTTTATTTTTAGTCAGAACCTTGCTAAATTGTCAAGACTTCGAACTTGTGATCCTCCTTTTTTTTTTTTGAGAGGCAAGCAATCTACCAACAGAGTATATCACCAGCCCATGATCCTCCTATTTCAGCCTTTTGAGACTGGGATTAGAGGTGTGTGCCACCATGTCTGGTTTATTATGGGAATTTCAAAGACACGGAATGTGGAGAGCATAGCAATATTTTTTTTCTTTCTGTTATTTATTTCTTACATACATGACAATAAGAGAGCATAACAATATTAAATGCCCAGTTGCTATCACTCACTCACTTCAACAATTATCATCATTTTATCAATTAAATTTTCAAAAAAGCTTTATTGAGCTGGGAACCGTGGTGCATGCCTATGATCCCAGTCACTCAGGAGGCTGAGACAGGAAGATTGCAAGTACTAGACCAGCCTCAATAACTCAGTGAAGCCCTCAGCAACTTAGTGAGACCCTGTTTGAAAATAAAAAATAAAAAGTGTTGGGGATGTAGCTCACTGGTAAAGTGACCCTGGGTTCAATCCTCAGTAAAAAAAACAAAAACAAAAACCAAAAAACATTATTGAGACAGAATTCACATACCAGATAGTCCATCCATTTAAACTATCCAGTGGTCTTTCATTTACAGACAGCCCCAAATTTACAACAGGATTTTCTGACTTAATGGTAATGGAAGAGATATGCATTCAGTAGAAACTGGACTTTGTATTTTTGAATTCTGAATTTTGATCTTTTCTTAGGCTAGTGATATATGGTCCAATACTCTTTTGTGATACTGGGCTATGGCAGTGAGCCCCAGGTGCCATTCAACCAGGAATTGCCATGACAATACATTCTTCAGGCCCAATGTATTAAAAAATGTGTCAGTGGTGAGTCCCCATACAACCATTCTGTTATTTTACTTTCAGTATGACATGCGATATTTGACACATTAATATATAATAGGCTTTCTGTTACATAATTTTACTCAAAGAGTATGCTGATGTAAGCGTTCTAAACACATTTAGGGTAGATTAAGCTAAGCTATGATTTTTGGTAGGTTAAGTATACTAAATGGATTTTTCTTTTTAAAACCAGGGTTTGAACCCATGGGAGTTTAACCAGTGAGCCACACCCCTAGCCCTTTTTATTTTTTATTTTGAGACAGGGTCTTTTTTTTTTTTTTTTTTTTTAAGAGAGAGAGAGAGAGAGAGAGAGAGAGAGAGAGAGAGAGAGAGAGAATTTTTAATATCTATTTTTTAGTTCTCGGCGGACACAACATCTTTGTTGGTATGTGGTGCTGAGGATTGAACCCGGGCCGCACGCATGCCTGGTGAGCGTGCTACCGCTTGAGCCACATCCCCAGCCCTTGAGACAGGGTCTTGCTACATTGCTGAGGGCTTTGCTAAATTGCAGAAGCTGGCTTTAAGGTTTTGAATCTCCTGCCTCATCCTCCTGAGTTGAGAGGACTATAGGCATATACCACTGAGCAGGGCTCAGGAGGGATTCTGAACAGGTTAACATTACAAAAATGGGGTGCATGCCTGTAATCTTAGCAACTGGGGAGGCTGAGACAGAAGGATCCCAAGTTCAAGGCCAGCCTTGGAAATTTAGCAAGGCCCTCAGTAAATTAGCTATCTCAAAATAAAAAGGACTGGGGATGTAGTTCTGTTATGAAGTGCCCCTGGGTTTAGTCCCAAGATCCAAAACATAAACAACAGGAAAAAAATCCCCCCAATTTTAAAAATAGGTAAGGGTTGGGAATGTAGCTCAGTGGTAGAGCTCTTACCTATCATGGGTGAGACACTGGGTTCAATCCCCAGCACAACAACAACAACAAAAAAGCTTATCTATTTATTTTTTTATTTTTATTTTTGTAGTCCTGGGATTGAACCTCAGGGTGCCATATTCCCTGCCCATTTTTTGAGAAAGGGTCTGGATAAATTGTCCAGGTTGGCCTTTAACTTGGTATCCTACTGTTTCAGCCTCTAGAGTAGCTGAAATTACAGGTGTGCTCCATGGTAAAATGTGTATTTTATTCAAAGCCATCCATCTCATAGTCTTAAATATATATATTTATCAAAGCAAATAACATTTTTTAAGGCAACACTCAGAGAATGGTATCAATATGTGCAAGTGCAAACTGCTTTTTTCCACAGCTCCTCATCTAAATGCTGGATCTCATTTATGGGCTAATCTCACCTATTATTGTCTCTTCACTTCAGGGGAAGTGTATAATGATTTAGGTCTGGAGGGAGGAAGACAGGAGACAGGAATTAACACTCACTGAGTATTTACAATGTCTTCGTGTTAAGTATTTTATGAAATAACTTAATTTTCACTCAAATGCCAAGAGATGGATATTATTTCAATTTTGTAGATGAGGAAACAGTCTTAGAAGGCTCAGAAATTTAGCCAAGTTCATTTAGCTACTAAGAAGTGAAACTAGCATTCAAATGCAGGTCTTTCTGGGTTCAAAGCTATCATTTATACAACAATGCAGTTGCCTTCTATCAAGGCCTTCGATACACATAATTCAAGTCTGGAAGGGATCTTCAAGTCATTTAACCTAACTTCTATACACACCTTAAAAATCCTCTTTGTGCATACTGTATACATGTATTGAATTATACATACTATACCTCATAAATGTGTACACTATATGTCAATTTAAAAAAATAACACATCTCTTCAGACCATATAGCCACAGACCTCAGGTTTGAAAAATCAGCCAAATTAGCCATCAATGTAGCATTTCCTTACTAAATCACAAACAACAACAACAACAACAACAACAACAACAAACACGAATCAAGACCCAAACTGAAAACAAAGCAAAACAAAACAACATGAAAGGTGTCTCCTTCAGTTTTAATCCCAGTCTTTGGAGACATGTATAACAAGTGCTGTTATTGATTCTTTTGAATTTCTTATCTTTCTTTAAGCCTTATCTTCTCTAAACATCTCCAGTTTATTCATCTCTCTTATGACTGAAAAGAATTCTTTCATCATCCTGATTCTTTTCCTTAGATTGTTTCCTAGCATTAAAAGTTCCGGGTCCAGAACAGAATAAAGAAAGAAGACCTGGCGGAAGGCAGAACAGGACAAGGTCTGCCTACTCCATATTCTAATGCATCCGAGATGAGATGACAACCACTTTGGGAACTATACCTTTCTGACTGAAGGCTTAGTGAGAGCTCCAGTGTTTACAAGTGATAGCAAACAGAGACAACAGTGCAGTCATAGCCTCGGGGACATAACTAACCACGTGAAACATTCTTTCCTGAGTCTGGATATGATCTTAAGGTCCACCTCAACAGTGATGCAGGTAGAGGAAGCCAGTGTTAATAAACTGAAGTAGACTCCTGAGCTGAAATCTACTGCCACTGTTGACTTAGAACAGAGTGTGGGAACTGGATTCTGTTCTGCTCTTTTGCCTAGACCCTTGACCTCATCTCATTACCAAATACCTTGGATTTCTGACTAGATGCCCATCTTTGCCTTCTGGCAATCATGTCCCCATAATGCCTGGCTTTTTGACCAAGTGTACTGTTTTTCCTTCTAAAATAGTATTCATGCTATATAGTTTTAATATAATCTGATAGATTTTGATGCATATTTTGTTAATTTTTAGCAACAACTTCAGTCTCTAACCTCTGCCCTCCACTTTGAGTACTAGTCGGCAGAGTGTGGCTGTCCTATGCCGTATCCATATTGTATTCCTAGCATTTTCCTCTTAGTCATAGCTTCTTGATACAGGATCAATGACTGGTAAGTTTATATCAAAATACTGCCAATATGATCCCTGACAATTATGACCATGATTATCTCAGGTTGCTGGTGTTTTTTTCCTGACCACTACACATTTCCAGACACTTATCTCAGAGTTTTGAAGGTCTGTGTGCATGTGCATATGTTTGTGTGTCCTTATGCCCTAGAATTGTTTGGTTAGTTATAAGCTGCTACTATTCTAAGAGTCATAAAACAGGGTAAGCAAGAGGTCATTTACTTGTTCTTTACTGATAAAAAGCAGAAGTAATATCGCCCCCCCCCCCGTTTTTTTAAATTGGGGATTAAACCCAGGGGTGCTTTACCACTGATCTACAACCCCAGTCCTTTTTTCAAAATTTTTATTTTGAGATAGGGCCTCATTAAGTTACTTAGGGCTTTGTTAAGCTGTTGAGGCTGGCCTCAAACTTGTGCTCCTCCTGGGTTAGTCTCCCAAATTGCTGGGATTACAGGTGTGTGCCACTGTGCCTGGCTCTAGAGAAGTATACTTCAAGTTACAAGAAAATGTACTGCAAACTTCTAAAATGAAGTTGGAAAAACATACATTTCATTTAAAAAAAAAACAACAAGTAGAAATGACAGGTCTCTATGACCCATTATAGATGTGAAATGTGATATAAAAATTAAAAGGGTATATTTTTATGATGAGATATTATATTGCTTCATATAAGACAGACTTTTACTTACAATATACAACAAAGGTATTTGTAATTTTAAAAATGATGAAAAAATTAAAGAAGAAGCCAAAATACTTATAGAAACCAAAACAATTTTGACCTAGTTACTAAGTTCTGTATAAATTCCATGGTCTATGGAATACAATCTGAAAGTGTCTTCTATGCAATTAAAATCTGAGGAGAGTTAACATATGACACAATGGACAATTGAGAGTGAGTTGTCACTTCTGTGAAATGCATACAAGACCATCACAGGATTCTTTTATTGCCCATGTTGGGAAAAAGGGGCCACCAGTCTTTGAGTGACAGCAATACAAGATGGCGGCCATCATGGGCTTGGACAGTGTATGAAAACCAAATATTAGGGCCTTAAATAGAATGTGGATCTAAATACCTAAAAGCGTCCCTTTTATAAGATTTGTAACAAAAATTAATATGAATGGAGTTAAGAGTTTTAATGAAGTAGGGACCCAAGAGCCACATCAGTGCTAGCAAAATGGCAGAATTCATATAGCAAGAGATAGCTGTAGTGCTTAATGACTTCTAAAGAAAATATGAGGGCTGGGGATGTGGCTCAAGTGGTAGTGCGCTTGCCTGGCATGCGTGCGGCCCGGGTTCGATCCTCAGCACCACATACAAACAAAGATGTTGTGTCCGCCAAAAACTAAAAAAAATAAATATTAAAATTCCTTCTCTCTCTTTCTCTCTCTCCCTCTCTCTTTAAAAAAAATAAAATAAAAAGAATAAAGAAAATATGAAACTCCTTCAGCTACCAGCAAGACAGTATTATAGCAATTTATCAAAAAGAAAAATCACCCCCGCCACTGCCATTTGATTTAAACAGTCTTCATTTTCCACAGTAGTACATTTTTTTTTTTTTTAAATCCAGAGATGTTTAACCACTGAGCCACATTTCTAGTCCTTTTTATTTTTTGAAAGGGTCTCACTAAGTTGTTCAGGGCCTTGCTAAGTTGCTTTGACTGGCTTCAAACTTGCAATCCCCCTGTTCCTGAGTAGGGTGCTATAACATAATTGATTTGAAAGCATTTTAAACCATTTGGGAGAAAGAAGTTATACAAATTTAAAATATTTTAATTCCCTAAATTTTCTCAGATGTGAATTCACATATTCTTATATGTAAAAACTAAGCATTCTAAAACTTCATAGGGAAAATATAACTTACACTATGTATGTGTGCTTTAGGTTTTCACAACTTTCTTTAAAATACTCATTTACAATGGGTGTGGTGACATATCCTGTAATCCCAGCAATTTGGGAGGCTGAGGCAGGAGGATCACTAGTTCAAGGACAGCCTTGGCAATTTAGCAAGACCCTGTCTCAAAATAAAAAAGAAAAAGGAGTGGGGGATGTGTAGCTCAGTGGTGGAGTGAGTTCAATTGAACCCTGGGTTCGATCTTCAGTACTATAAGTAAATAAAAATAAAATATGAACTTATATCCATCAAGTTGAAAAAAATATTATTTATTTAAAATTTTTTTGGTACTTGGGATTAAACCCAGAGTCTCACATATACTAGGAATGTTCTCTACCACTGAGTTACACCCTCCAGCTTAAAAAAAAAAAAATGTTTAACTTAAAGAGCACCACTATTGATGAGAAATGTATGAACCTGAAAAGTAATTTTATTTTAAGGAAAAAAATAACAGACTTTCTGTGTTTCTTTTTCTTTCTTTTTTTTTTTTTAAAGTCATGCTGACTGTAAAATTTAACTACATAGGTGTATAAGAAAAACATGTAAAAAGGTATTCTTAAGAAAATTTCAAAACAGTTAAGTATGAACCAAAAAGAGTGACACACATATAAAAATATGCAATTTGTTGGAACTCTTTAAGAAGTAGATTGCCTAAGGGGCACTTGAGATGCTGAAATGTCCCTGAAATCTTCCGAGAAATCACAAAGAACATATGAGTTAGTATCCGGGAACATAAACATACCATAAAAGAATGATAATTATACTGTGACTTCACTTTTAAGAAACCTGGCTGACTGCAGGGTTTGTTTTCTTTTGTTAAGCCACATACACTGCCATAGAAGCAAGTTATCTAGGATAATGGGAGTCAGTCCAACATTCAGGCAAGTATGGGGCCTTGTACATTCTAGGAACTTAGTAAAGAGTGGTTGACTAATTCTGGTTAAATACTAACTGAAATGACTATGATCCCTGAGAGATGTTATTGGTAGAAACATTGAATAAGGGGACAGCAGATACCTGAGATCTTAGAAACAGACGTCTTTTCTCTCTCTCTCTTTCTTTCTTTATGTGTGGTCCTGGGATTGAACTCAGGGCCTCATGCTTGGAAGGCAAACTCTCTACCACTGAGCTACACCTTCAGCCTGAAACAAATGTCTTCTATTCTACAAATATATATTATTCCTTAGAGGCTTAATAAGCTAGAGGTTGCTGTGGCTATGACTACTATGTCCTGAGGTTTAGGAGCAGTTCTATTCTAGACAAACATTCCAGATATGACTTCCTATTTGCTACTTTCAGACAGTTCTTTGGAATCGTTCTTGGGTGTAGGAGAGCTATGTGCTTTGTCCAGCAAAAATGGTATTAGTTGGGGCTGGGGTTGTAGCCCAGTGGTAGAGTGCTTGCCTAGCCTGTGTGAGCCCTGGGTTTGATCCCTAGCACAATGTAAAACTAAATAAACAAAATAAAAGTATTGTGTCCATTTACAACTACCAAAAAAAAAAGTATTAGTTATCAGAGTGCAATATTTTTTTAAAGGGGAGGGAATAAAGATATATTAAATGTCAATTTTTAAAGCTTTCAATTTGACAGTTTGCAATTATTACTGATGATTAAAAAGGGCCATAATTTGTTTAATAAACATTTAAATGAGTATTTGGATGCTAAATGCTGCACTAAAGGCTAATATACAACGAGAAATTTGGCACTCTATTGGGCAAAACGGATGCATAATTGTGATGTAACTGTTATGCACACTAATAAAAATATTAATAGGCATTAGGTATGAGGTAGAAAATGATGATTTTCTCTCGCCCTCTTTTTTTTTTTTTGATACTGGGGATTGAACTCAGGGATGCTTTACTACTGAACCACATCCCCAGCCCTTTGTATTTATTTTGAGACAGGGTCTTGCTAATTTTAGGCCCTACTAAATTGCTGAGACTGGCCTTGAACTTGCAATCCTTCTGCCTCAACCTCCCAAGTTGCTGGGATTATAGGCATGTTCCACCATGCCAGGCTTTCTTAATTTTGAAGAATTGATAACATTTATTTTGTCTGTGAAAGAGCACGCTTTACTCGGAAGCAGAGAGCAGCACAGTGACCAAGAGAAGGTGCCCAATGGGCATCCTATACGTCGTACTCCAGAAGATACACAGGACGTTTTGCTAATAAAAATCAACAGGAACGTGGATTCTTCTGGGCAACTTCCCCAAACTCAATCCTCTCAGGGGTCAAGAAAACTCCTGAAGGCAACTATGGTTCACTAGAGAGAGAGGCCCTCAGGGGTGCCTTCTTGTTTTTTATAAAGAACATTTTCTTTAGATTTTTTTTGAAGTCTTCATTTGTTACTTTCATTCTACGTTCTCTCAAGGCCATCAGACCAGCTTCTGTACAGATTGCCTTGATGTCAGCACCAGAGAGGTCGTCCTTTGCCATAATTCAATCGTCCAGGGCTACGTCATCGGCCAGTGTCATCCAGCTTGTGTGAATCTGAAAGATGCGCTTCTTAGTCTTTTCATCAGGCAGGGGGAACTCAATCTTTCTGTCAATGCGACCTGGTCTGATAAGTGCTGGATCCAGAGTTTCTATTCGGTTCGTGGCCATGATAACTTTCACGTCTCCTCTTGAATCAAATCCATCCAACTGGTTCAACAATTCCAACATTGTCTGCTGAATCTCTTTTGCCTCCAGAATTTGATTCGTATCTTTTGGTCCCAATGGCATCGATTTCATCAATGAACACAATGGATGGTGCATGTTCTTCAGCAACTCGAAACAATTCCCGCACAAGTTTGGGACCATTACCTTGTTACTTCCAAATAAGTTCAGAGCCAACCACTCTTAAGAAAGTGGCCGAGGTTTGGTTTGCTACGGCTCTGGCTAACAAGGTTTTACCTGTGCCAGGTGGACCATAGAGAATGACCCCCTTCGGGGGCTTTATACCCATCTCTTCATAATATTCAGGGTGGGTGAGAGGAAGCTCCACAGATTTCTTAATTTCCTGGATTTGGTTGTCCAACCCCCCCAATATCTGCATAGGTCTCCTGGGGGGCCTTTTTCACCTTCATCACTGTGACCAAGGGATCTGTGTCATCCATCAGCACTCCTATCACGGCATGCACTTTGTGGTTGAGCAGAACTGAGCAGCCTGGTTCTAACAGATCCTTGTCTACAAGTGAAAGGATGCTGACATAGTGTTCTGAGCCCACAGATGTGGACATGATGGCGTGATTGTCATCAATGATCTCTTCCAAAGTTCCTACTGACACTGGGGTCCCCCTCAGATCATCCACCTTTGATCTTTCCTCCTCTTGCTTTTCTTCTAATAGTTTCATTTGTTCTTGATTTCTAATGAATTCTTATTCCATGAGAAGATAATCTTTAATTCTTTCTAACTTCAGTAATTTCAAGCGGCACTGAGTGTGAGGTGTCACCAGTGGGAGTTTGCTGGCAGCATCCGGTCCCTTTGTTTTCTTCTTCTTTTTCCCACTCTGGTTGGTACAGGAGGTTCATATTTTTTTTTCTTATCCTTGTCATCCTTCTTGCCACCTCCAGGACCATGACCACCACTCTGACTTTGACCCATCTTGCCGAAGAATTGATAACACTTAAAGTGACCTTTGAAATGGGTGTAAAAGAGGAAAGGAAATCTATTTTTTGAATTACTGTTACATGCCAGGAGCTTAATTACATTATTTAATCCTTATACAACTCTTCAAAGTAGATATTACCTTTATTTACAAATGTGGAAACAGTTTTTATTTTTATTTTTTTAAATATTTATTTCCTTTAGTTTTCGGCAGACACAACATCTTTGTTGGTATGTGGTGCTGAGGACCGAACCCGGGCCGCACGCATGCCAGGAGAGCGCGCTACCGCTTGAGCCACATCCCCAGCCCCTGGAAACAGTTTTTAAAGGGATAAAATTATTACCTCAAGAATCTATAGCTATTAAGCAGCAGAGATGGGATATGAACCCAAGTCTTGTCTGTCTGATTGCTAGCTTTTCCTACAGTATTTAAAAATGCAGGTGACACAAGGAATATAAAGGTAATCCCAGCCTTACAATTTAAGAACAGAGCTGGACATGTACACAGAGTAGAAGGCAGAATGGGATCAATCCAGCTGTCCATCTTCTCCATGTTTATACACCCAGGGTGCCAAGTGGTGCTAAAGAGAAATTACACAGAATGGTACCACTATAAATATATGACTTCTTCTTTTTTTTTTTTTTTTTTAGAGAGAGAGAGAGAGAGAGAGAGAGAGAGAGAGAATTTTAATATTTATTTTTTAGTTTTCGGCGGACACAACATCTTTGTTGGTATGTGGTGCTGAGGATCGAACCCGGGCCGCACGCATGCCAGGCAAGCACGCTACCACTTGAGCCACATCCCCAGCCCAATATATGACTTCTTAATGTGGGAATTCTTTCACTCATTAATTTGAGAACTATTTCAAAATTCTTCCTTCCTCAAAACTCCGGCCCTGCTGGGGAGACAGCTCAGTGGTAGAACACTGGCCTAGCATGCATGAGGCCCCAAGTTTAATCCCTAGTGCCATAAGGAAAAAAAAAACCCTGTGAAATAAAAAAGCACTACCACCACTACCACATAGCAAATAATAGTAATAAATAATCTTGTTCTGCTCTACATTAAAACAAAACAAAACTCTGACCCATTCATGCCTCTTTCCATTAGAAAACATCCATTCAATAGAAACTCCTTAAATTATTACCACCAGTTAGAGTTTGGATGAGTGTCGTCCAAAAGTCCATGTGTTAAAGGCTTGGTCTCTAGCTTGGCACTACTGAGAGACGGTGAAGACAATTCAGGTAGGGCTTAGTCCAGGTCTTTAGGTCACAGGGGGCATATCCTTTAAGAGAATAGTGGGATCCCAGCCCCTTTCTCTTCCTCTTTTTCTTTCCAGCTATGAGGTGTGAAGTTTTGTTTTGCCATGTGTTCTCACCATGATATGATGTCTTGTGATGTAACCAGAAGCAAGAGGGCCAATCATGTACTGAAATTTCTAAACCATAGGTCAAAATAAACCTTTTCTCTTTATAACTTGATTATTTCAGATATTTGTTATAGTGTTGGAAAACTGACTAACGTACCAACAAATCTCCAAACTTACTTTTAAACTCACACAATCTTTCTACTCTTCTAATTGAAGAAAGGCGATACTTTGGTCTAAAGCTAAATCCCATCCATTTGCTGTAGCTCTCCTCCTTTCTTTTCCCCTGGCTTTTGGAGCTCCATTAGGAGCCAGGTGTGGTGGCGCATGCCTGTAATCCCAGCAACTCAGAGAGCTGAAGCAGGACAATTGCAAGTTCGGCCCAGCCTCAGCAGTTTAGTAAGACACTAAGCAACTTAGTGAGATCTTATCTCAAAATATAAAAAATGAAAAGGGGGTATAGGCGTGGCTCAGTGGTTAAATGCCCCTGGGTTCAATCCCTGGTAAGAAACAAACAAGATACTTTTCCTACTCTCAAAAATTTATTTCTGAGAAAATATGACCAAATACATATAAAGAAAAGCAGTATTAGGGACTAGGGAGTATAGCTCGGTACTGCTCGTGGTAGTACACCTGCCAAGCATGGGAGCACTGGTGAGGCCTGGGTTCCATCCCCAGCACCACAAACAACAAACCACCCCTGCCCCACCCAGAAAAAAGCAGAGTTAGAAGTTCACCGGTGATCAGGAACTCTTATATAATTTAAGGCAAACATGAGTGTATGAAAACTAAAGGTAATTAATTAAGATTCCTGAGAGATAATCTCAAGAAAAATTCCACTCCAGGAGAGTACATTTCTTATACTCAAAATCTTTTAAACTAAATGTCTTCAATTTTTACTGTTTACTAAGAGTGAGATCATGAGTTGATCGTTTTCCTTTTACCTCTTTTTTTTTAACCTGATTATTTAAGGCTAATATTTTATTTACACTAGGTCTTACTCTTAGTACCCTTGAAGACATTTAAGTATGAAACAGATATGACCTACCTGAAGGAAACAGAAAAAAGTTATTCTAAGGAATCAAAAGTAAAACATGGGAAAAACAGATGACAACACCTGGATAAGGCATTCAGCTTTGAGTTTTCTGGCAACTAAGACAAAAAGGAAACATATTAAATTATAAAGGTTTCATTTTTTTGACAAAAATAAAGATATAACTTCTTCTACAGAGGCAAAAACTTTCCTGGAACTCATGCAAGCAATAACTCTTCCTGAAATCTGATGTCTAAACAGAACTAAGGAGAAAGACTTTTTTCTCCCCTGGGAAAAAAAAATGGATTTACTTCTAATTTTGACAGTGTGTAATCATGGTTGAATCATTTAACTCTTATCAGCATCAGTTTCATCTGTAACCAGGGGGTGGAGGGGACAGTGGTATTTACCAGTGGACTGTAGTAAAGATTAAATTAGATAATATATGTGGAAGTATTTAGTAGACTGCCTTAAGTACTTTTACAAAACAAAGAGAAATCACACCAGACTTTGTTTTGATCTTCTTTCTGTAAAAGCTGAAGGCATGATAATAAATTGTGCATTAATGGAAGGAATTTTATGAAGAGAGCGATCTTGTCTTTTCTCCCCAGGGGGAATATCTGAGACAAAGAGAATTTCTTTTTTATTGGTGGTGCTCAGGACAGAACTTCTTGCATGCTAGGCAGGAGCTCTACCACAGAGTCACACCCCCAGCTTTCTCCACTCTGATTTATGGTTTCACTGAATAAGGGGACAAAATCTGGAGAATTTAAGCCAGACACAGTGGCTTAATACCTGTAGTCCCAACTACTCTGAGGCTGAGGTGGGAGGATCACCTGAGTTTATGAATTTAAGACTAGTCTGGGCAATATAGACCTCAAAACAAAACAAAATAAAACCAAACCAAGGCAAACAACAAAAACCCAACCCTCTCTCCAAAAACCCTTGAATTTAGAAGAGAACTCAAATTCAATTTACGATAGAAAAAATTTTTAAAAAATATTTTTTAGTTTTCAATAGACCTTTATTTTATTTATTTACATGTGGTGCTAAGAATTGAACCCACTGCCTCACACATGCTAGACAAGTGCTCTCCCACTGAGCCACAACCCCAGACCCTCAATTTATGATAGAAATTTTAAGTTAGCATTTTATAGTGCAAATCCTTTTTTTTTTTTTTGGTCCAGGGATTAAACCCAGGAACTCTTAATCATTGAGCCACATTCCCAGCCCTTTTAAATATTTTATTTATATTTTACTTTATGGCTTAGTTGCTGAGGGTCTTGCTAAATTGCTGAGGCTGGCTTTGAACTCATGATTCTTCAGCATCCCAAACTGCTGAGATTATAGGCGTGCTCCATTGTCTGGTTTAAGCAAATCCTTTAACTTAACATATTGAAGGCAGCTGAACTTTGTACTCCAAAAAGACAACCTAAAATGCTATTTTTTCATACCTACTTTCTCTATGTATTTTTATATCATTTAAAAACTATTAAAAAACATAATATTAGACTAATATTTTTGTAAAGAAAAGTTAAGGCTAGGGCTGGGGATGTGGCTCAAGCGGTAGCGCGCTCGCCTGGTATGCGTGCGGCCCAGGTTCAATCCTCAGCACCACATACAAAGATGTTGTGTCTGCCGAGAACTAAAAAATAAATATTAAAAAATTCTCTCTCTCCCCCCCACCCCCACTCTCTCTTTAAAAAAAAAAAGTTAAGGCTAAAAATCACCTAACACTTAACTCATAATTACAAATATATGGAACTATTTCCTGAATATATAAATACTAAAAAATTATAGCACTGGAAGCCAATATGCAGTTTTGAAAATCTTTAGAATACAACTTAACTCTCAGCATGGGAATAGATACTTTTAAGTCAATATTTTTGAGCTAATACTAATACAGAAAGTATAAACTCTTTGTGGGCAGGTTTCAAATGTTTTAGAATTTTTTGTTTAGAATTGTCCTACTTGGCAGGGCACAGTGGTACATGCCTGTAATCCTGACAGCTCAAGGCAGGAGGATAGCAAGTTCAAAGCCAGCCTTAGCAATTTAGTGAGGCCATAAGCAACTTAGCAAGACTCTGTCTCTAAATAAAATATTAAAAAGGGCTGGGATGTGGTTTAGTGGTTAATGCCCTTGGGTTCAATCCCCAGTACCAAAAAAGAAAAAAAAAAAAAAAGAAAAAAAAATTATTCTACCCGTTTTCTTTTTTTCATTTAATTTCATTTTCACCAAGTGAGTTGGTGATCTCATTCACATTACAGGAACATGTACGGCCTCATCATAACTAAGTAACTGCTGAAAAGTCAAGCTAGAGCTAGAGCTCTTTAACAAAATGAGAAACTTTAAAATGTTCACTTGGGGGCTGGGGATGTGGCTCAAGTGGTAGCGCGCTCGCCTGGTATGCGCGCGGCCCGGGTTCGATCCTCAGCACCACATACAAAGATGTTGCGTCCACCGAGAACTAAAAAATAAATATTAAAAATTCTCTCTCTCTCTCTCTCTCTCTCTTTCTCTCCTCTCTCACTCTCTCTTTAAAAAAAAATAAAATGTTCACTTGGTCTCTTTTTAAATTGCTCATTTGAATTGTTGAAATTTTATTGATTAAAACTATGACTTAGGGCTGGGGTTGTGGCTCAGTGGTAGAGCACTCGCCTAGCACGGGCAAGGCCCTGGGTTCGATCCTCAGCACCACATAAAAATAAATAAATAAAGATACTGTGTGCAACTACAACTAAAAAATAAATAAATAAATAAATAAATATATATATATATATATATAAAAAACCAAAACTATGACTTAAATTAGGTAATTTTTCCAGGCCCTTGATTAGTGTGATGCAAACTAGTAGCCTTGGGTACAAACTGTCAAGAGGCAGTGGCTCTTGGGTGTTGACCCTGCACTTGGCACTGCCCTGAGAATGGCGCCTCCTTAACATTTTGTGCTCTAGGTGCCTTACTTGGCTCACTCTAGTAATGGTTCTGATTTTCACTTTCAAAAAATATTTATCAAGCGTTAGAGGGAAGAGGGGTTAGGGCTTAGTTCAGTAGTAGAGTATTTGCCCAGCATGTTCTAGACTCTGGGTTTGATCCCTAGCATAGAAAAAAAAATCGGTTATTTATTTATTTATTTATTTACTTGTGATGCGGGGGGAGCACCACACTGATCCATATTCCTAGTCCTTTTAAATTTTATTCTGAGACAGGGCCTCAATAATTGCTGAGGCTGGCCTTGAATTAGCAATCCTCTTTCTTCAGCCTCCAGAGTTACTAGATTGCAAGTGTATGCCCTGGGCCCTCAATTATTTTTATCTGACCCTTATCTATTGGTTATTCTGAGCATGTGAACTTCAAAACCATAAATATTCATAAGTGAATAAATGAGTATTCATTCAATGCTATGTAGACTCTTTGTTTTGTTGGGCAAATGATCAAATGAATGCCCAAGCGTTTCCTGGGGTCAACAGTGGTGATCTTTCCATATAACCAGCCTGCATAGACCTTTGCATCTTAACACACTATGCATGTTGGTATTTAATGGTTCTTAGAAAAAGATAACAAACTTGGGTCTGATTTTCTTTACTAAGCTTTAATTTTTACTTTGCTTCAAAAAAAAAAAAACACTGCTTTTCTTTAGATGGCTGGTATTATGAAGAGCCCAACATTAGATTATTAACTATAATTTCCAAGTGAAGATATATTGTCAAATACATAAAAACTACCTGATAATTATTTAATTAGATATGCACCCATACAAATTTCACTGATGTCTTGCAGTAGCAGGAAATGCATATAAGTAAAACTTTTCAGTTATTATTTGGTCTCATTTCAAGTGATTGTAAATATGACATAAAATATATGAATTAAAATTGCTTATCTGCAGTGTGTAGCATATTTCTTTAAAATCAAATGAGAACCACCACTCTAAAGAAAGAAAGAAAGAAAGAGGAAGAAAGAAAGAAAGAAAGAAACTGTTATGCAGCTTTATGGAAAAAAATGTTGTTGATATGACTGACTAGACATCAGTAATTATTATACTCTGTTAAATATTCAACTTCAAAAGCATGTGAAAATTCCACATAATGAATGAATCAGGCTTTCACAGCAGAAAAACAATGATTTGAAGGCAGAATTCTAGGAATAAGTGGGGGAAAAGAAAAGAAAAAGACTGGGGATGGGATGTAGTTCAGTGGCAAAGTACCCCAGGTTCAATCCCCAGTACGAAACAAACAAACAAATGAAGTCATTTCTAAGATTGAGACAATCCTTCAATTCCTCTAACACCATTTCTAAGATATGTACCTTAAAACTGCTTCCAGTAATAGTCCTTAATATATCTTTCTCAAAATATATTTATAGTAACTTCTTCCTAAATGGCTGGTATACCTTTTCCAGACTAGGAAACAATGTTTTTAGGATACTCTTGAGTCAGTGATCTGCTTTGAATGTATCTTTCTCTTTTAGGATACCAAAATGATAAAGATGGCTAAAATGAGGCATTAGATAGGCCAGTGGTAAAAATGCTTTGGATTATAAACTAGGATTAACAATACCAAATGTTGTCTAGGATGCATAGTTGCTAGAACTCTCATTCATTGCAGGTAGAAATACAAAAGTATACTCATTTTGCAGGGTGTGGTGGCACATTCCTGTAATCCCAGCAACCCAGGAGGCTGAGGCAGGAGGAAGATCACAAGCTCAAGGCCAGCCTTAGCCACTTAGCAAGGTCCTAAGCAACTCTGTGAGACCCTGTCTCTATATAAAAAATTAAAAGGGCGGGGGATGTGGTTCAATGGTTAAGCATCTTTGGTTTCAATCCCCTACACCAAACAAACAAAAAACCCCACTAATTTTGGAAAAGTCTAGCAGTTTCTTATAAACATTCACTTTAATTACCATTTACTCAGTTTGTGTCCCAGGGTATGTACCCAGAGAAATGAAAACTTAGGTTTACACAAAAATCTATATACAGCTATTTTATTCATAGATTAAATTAAAGCTGCTTTATTTATAATTTCATAATATATTACATCAAAATATTAATATAATAAATAAATAATTATAATATTAACATACCATATTATTTTATTTGTATACATCTGAAAATGGAAATGACTTAACTATCTATCAACTAGTGAACAGACCAACAAACTGTGGTAGGCCTATAAAACGAACTATCCCATTCAGTAACTGAAAAAAGCCAGACTCAAAAGGCTACATATTGGGGCTGGAGTTGTGGCTCAGTGGTAGAGCACTTGCCTAGCATGCGTGAAGCGCTGGGTTCCATCCCTGGCACCATATAAAAATAAAACAAACAAAATAAAGGTATTGTATCCATCTACAAATAAAAAAAAATTTAAAAAAGGCTACATATTGACAATTTTTATTTTTATGACATTATGTGAAAGATAAAACTGTAGAAAATAGATTAGTGGTTGTTAAGGCAGGGGATTAGGGAAAAGGGGCAACTACCAAGGGTGCATGGGAGACTTTTGGGGTGGTGAAATTATTCAGTATAGTGACTGTGGTAGTAGTTACAGATTGTACGTTTGTCAGAAAAACCAGAAATGTATGCCAAAATGAGTGAATCTTACTGTTTGTATATTATACCTTAATAAATAAGACTAAAAAAACCAAACAAAACTGGGCATGTATCTTGGGTACTAACTAGCATTTGGCAAGCCACTTAAAACTCATTTTTCTTCCTACAAAATGGGGATAATTATTTTAAAAGATTTCTGTTAAGGAACAAACGAAATAAAATAAAAGAACTGCATGAACTTTAAAGCTCAATACAAATACTGTATATTAGGAACTGGGAGTCCACTCATACATAGACAGAGGCACACTAAAGAAATTTATTGTCTCATGGCAGAAAGAGACAAAATAGATAATGAATAAATAATGTGGAAATTCAATGATAGAAATGTGAACAAATCAATACTGGTCAACAAGAGAAAGGGCATTCCAGAAATAAGAATTGACTTTAAGAATAAAATATATCACAAGTTGAATGAAAAGGGCCAGATCACAGTGAGATGCAAACATGAGAAGTTGTTAATGAACAGAGTCAACTGGGATCCAATAATCCTAACCCAACATGGATTCTGAAAATGCTTAAAATGGTAAAAATTATTATAAGATGGAAAAAGTACCTCACGATGATTTAGAAGTTGTTCTAAATCTAGTGCCATTTGATTCTTCATCTGTAGTAAAGCTGACTTTTCTTTATTTAAGTTGCTAGAAAAAAGAAACAACCCAAAGTTTTAATAAGTGATCATGCTGGTGTAAATTTAGTTAACAAATATTAAATAGCAAAATAGTAAATGTAAATCTTAAAGATAAATTAAATTTGATTTCAAGTTGGTTTGACTTAAAAGATAAATTCAATTTGTAGTTAATAAAGATATCAGACCTGTCATTTTAATGCTTAATTTAATGATTAGCCTAGTCATTTTGTCAAAAGACCTTTTTTTTTTTTTTTTTTTTTTTTTTTTTTTTTTTTTTTTTTGGTATCCGGATTGCATAGCCCTATTTTTATTTTGAGACAGGGTCTTGCTAAGTTGCTTAGGGTCTTGCTAAGTTGCTGAAACTGGTTTTGAACATGTGATCCTCCTGCCTTGGCCTCCAAGTCGCTAGGATTACAGGTGTCCACCATGATACCAAGCAGAAGATTCTTTCAACAATCATTTGACAATGAAAATGAGAGGCTTTCTACGAACACTTTCTTGCCTACCATAAGCATAAAATCAGTGTTTTAAATTTAACTATTTATTCATAAAATGTAAAAAGAAAGTAAGACTAAAGATAAAAACAAATTACATAAGTGTAAAACATTAAAACACAAAATATAGGAGGTCATATTAAAATATTTATACTTAAAAACTAAAAGTAGTATTTTTAAATTCACTGCACACTAAATTACCAGGTATAACTGAGGTAAATGAATTAGTTTGTGATACACTTGGGAAAATAATTTTTGTCTCTGAATTCTTAGTTCAATCTTAAGTTTCTAAGTCTGCACTGTGAATTTTCCCTTGATGTGACCAATTTTCTGACAGAAGAAGGGGAAAAAGTATCTATGGGCCTAATTATAAGGACATATTAATATTTTAAAAGAGAAATATTTGGGACCTGCTTTCTATTGTCTGTAGTTTTACTATTCAACATACAGAAATTAGAACAATTAAGTGAAATATTCTTCTAATGCCATCAGAATAAATTTACTCAATCAGTACTCACAAGAATTAAGAAAAGCAATAATAAACCATAGTAACATAATTCCTCAAATGTTCAGACAAAATTTACAAGGGTAAAATTAATGAGAATTGTTTTGCTAAATATATAAAACATCTTTATGCTATACTTTAAGAAAATGGAAAGCTTTTTTTTTTTTTTTTTTTTTGGTACTGGGGATTAAACTCAGGGGCACTAGACCACTGAGCCACATCCCCAGCCCTATTTTGTATTTTATTTAGAGACAGGGTCTCCCTGAGTTGCTTAGTTTCTCGCAGTTGCTGAGACTGGCTTTGAATTCACAATTTTCCTGTCTCAGCCTCCCAAGCCACTGGGATTACAGGTGAGTGCCACTGCACCTGGCTATGCTGACAATTTTTAAAGTATTAGGCAGAAGTTTTTTTTTTTTTTTTTTTTTAAATGTGGTACCAGGGATTGAACCCAGGGCCTCATGCATGCTAGGCAAGCACTCTACCACTGAGCTACATTCTCAGCCTCCAAAGCTTTTTTAATACAAGGAGTACATATTCTAGAAGAACTGGTAATTCCAAGGATTTAAGAAGGAAAAGTACACATACTCCTCCTTCCTAGTAATTGAGAACTTCCCCCAGGAAGCATCTTGGAGTATTCTCTAAAAGAAAGACTAGATGCAATTCTGACTTGTGTTTCCAACTAAGTCCCTGACTCAACTATGTAGTACAAAGCACAATATACACTGCTCCATTGAACCTCAGCTTTCACATCTGTAGTAATGGAAAATATTCAGATATGCCAGAGGGATATGTGAATTATCTAATGTATGATTATATAAAGTGTTGAACTCATAAAACTCAACATAAATGCTATACAGTATTACTAATTTAGATGAGAAACAGGCATCACAGGAAAACAGTAATTAAACGCCAATAAAGGTAAGCAGCTGAGCAGAAAAACAAACTGACTTTCGGAGTTAGGCGCCAGAGATCCTACTGGGCTGAGGAGTTGAAAGAACAAAATGGTATAAAGGAAACTGAGTGTCATGCTCTGCCACAGTCCCCCAAACAGGGTAAGGATCAGGTATTTCTTAAACTCTAAAATTCTCTCTCTCTATAGCTGGAATCATTTTGAAAATAAAATATTCTTCAAAATTGAAGTAAACTCCAGTAAACAGGACTAGGAATTTTCAAGAAACAGATAAGTTTGTATGTTCATATGTAAGTATGCACAAATACACAATATATAAACATAGCCTATGTGCAGTGCGTACAAAACAGTCTCAAATGCCAACAGGCCCATTAAATAAAAAGTAGTGTAAAGGGAATGAACAGTTGCAGTAATTAAAGGATTTTGACTGGATAATTCTTTAGAAATATTTTATATATAGTGTTTAACTTTTTAAGAATAAAGTAAATATTCTATGATTAAATAGCAAACCAAGCACACAACATGAAATAAAAGGCAGGCAGATAAATGTTTTACAGAGCAACTGTGTTGTATCTGAAAGACACTGGCTTATCACAAATAGTATGAACTCCATGGACAACATTTCTGTGATTAGAAGATCTGGATATATATTTTCAAAGTCTTTTCTTCATTATAATATACTCAAGTCATAAGAGACTACCTTCAAACATGGGAGTCTCTAAGACTTTAACATGATCATATTCACTATTCTGCTAGTATATATGTAATTACTCAACAGAAGTTTAGTCTCTGTAAGACATATTTCATAACTGTGGAAACTTACCTTTAAGAATACAAAGCTTCTATGCGTGACTCATAAAGGAACTACAAATCTCCTTATAAGCACATCTATCTCGAATGGTATATTACAGCCATAATTGTTAAATTCACTGTTAATTATTACTTAGAAATTCATGTTTATGGCTGTTTTACCTGCTATATGAAAACATATTTCTGATATATTGTTCCTTAACTTCCTGGATCATTATACTCTGGCTTAGCCATGTAAGAGAAGTTGACAATGTAGTCTTTTCTTCTTTAGTTACTAGTTAAGAATAAACTGAGATCTGACACCAGGGAAAGAAAATTATGCTAATTATTCTCTTTGAATGCTTTCTTTGGTTCTTTAGTAGAGAAAAAACTATATTGCCCAGGTTGTCTCTTGCAGTTTGGTAGAGGAGAGTTAACAGTTCTACTTTTAGGTTGGTAAATACTTTAGTGATAGGGGACTTGAAGCAGTTAGCAGTGACATCTCAAATATAAGCTTTTAACACATTTTTAGTGATTTTGTTACACTGTATATTTGCTTTAACCTTTTTAGAAATTGAATATATTGTATGAATAGCAAAATTTGCAAGGGGGTGAGTGTGATATGGAGGTATCATTTAATTTTCTAAGGAAAGCACAAAATTATTTTGTTCTTTAAAACAATTCTTATTTATGCTGGCACATGCCTGTAATCCCAGTGGCTGGGGAGGCCGAGACAGGAGAATTATGAGTTCAAAGCCAGCCTCAGCAATTTAGCAAGGTCTTAAGCAACTCAGTGAGATCTATCTCTAAATAAAATACCAAAAAGGGCTAGGGATGTGGCTCAGTGGTTGAGTGCCCCTGGGTTCAATCCCCGGTACCAAAAAAAAAAAAAAAAAAAATCTTATTTATAAGTTAGAAAAACATTTTTAATAATCATTAAAATCAACACCCACCAAAAAAGAACAGGCATTTTCTTTTTTTTTTTTTTTAGGAACAGGCATTTTCAAAAACATAACAATTTACTAATCTTTCTGGATGAACCATCTACTGCTTAAATTTTTGAATTAGTAAAGGAAAAAGGGAGTGGAAGTTACATTTACTGAATTTCTCACATGTGCCAGAAGGTTTTTTTTTTTTTTTTCTTTTTTTTTGATACTGGGAATTGAACAAAGGATGCGATATCACTGAGCTATAACCTTAATCCTTTTTATGTTGAGACAGGGCCTTGATAAGTTGCTGAGACTGGCCTAAACCTTGCATTCCTGCCTCAGCCTCCTAAATTGCTGAAATTACAAGTGTGCCACCTGGCAGGCCCTGGCTAGAAGCTTTACATGTGTTAGTGTGTTTAATTTTCTCAACCATCCCTTGATGTTCACATTATAATCTATCTATCTATTTATTATTATATTTTTAATCAGCTACACATGACATTACAATGATCTTGGCAATTCATACATTTGAATCATTGGGGTATAATTTTATAGATACATTCACCATAAGGGAAGAAGCCAGGTTGATGTGTATTCAAAACCCAGGATACATCTACTGTAGGACTTAAAATGCCATTGGCTCAAAGTAGGGTGAAAAATTGAAGGTTTCCAGAATTGTAAGTACAGTGATCCAGCTTATTAGATTCAACTTGTTGACTGAGCTGTCACTTTTATGCCATCATCATATCACATCACTTCATTTATGTAACCAGGGTACAACTATAGTTGCATCTCAAATGCTACAATTATATGACTGGAAGCACTTTGCTTTTTCAAATAAGAAATTAGTTCTTCAATTGAGAGCAAGCTTTCATATCCTGTGAAATATCTATTCAGGATCTAAGAAATTATGATATGATAAATTTATAAAACAGTGTTAAAACACTCAGATGTTTAACTAAAATTTTTTGCTAGTTAATTCTATAATTGGCATAACTTTAATGATTACAGTTGCTATTAAAAGGAAGTCTTGATTTTTTTTTTTTAAAGGGAGAGTGAGGGGGGGGGAGAGAGAGAGAGAGAGAGAGAGAGAGAGATAAGATTTATTTTTAGTTCTCGGCGGACACAACATTTTTGTTTGTATGTGGTGCTGAGGATAGAACCCGGGCCGCACGCATGCCAGGCGAGCCCACTACCGCTTGAGCCACATCCCCAGCCCTTGATTTTTTTTTTTTTTTTTTTTTACCAATTTCAATATATTTAGAGAAATATAATTTCTCTTTTATGGTGCTGGGGATTAGATCCAGTGCCTTGCACATGCTAAAGAAGTGCTCTACCACTGACCTCTACATACCCAGTCTTTTTTTATTTTGAGATAGGGTCTATCTACGTTGCCCAAGCTGGCATTTGGGACCCTCTTGTCTCAGCCTCTGGAGAAGCTGGGATCACAGATGTGTACCACTGCACTTGGCTTAACATATACATATTTAAAAGGTAAGATAAATACTAATAAAAGCAAATGTTTACTGAATATTTATAATATTTAGGCATTAAACTACATCTATTATAAAAATAATAAACTATAAATCTCAGAACAACCATATGAATTAGGTGCTTTTATATCTTTTATTTTTATTTATTTTTTATGTGGTGCTGAGGATCGAACCCAGTGCCTCACGCATGCCAGGCAAGCGCTCAACCACTGAGCTACAACCCCAGCCCCAGAATTAGGTTCTTTTAACAATGGGTTCATTCACAGATGTGGAAACTGGCTGGCTATGCTGTTCAATACCACAGCCATTAGCCACAGAAGCAAATAAAATGAAAATTAATTTAATTAAAATAAAAAATTTAGTCCCTCAGTAATACTACCTTCATTTAAATGAACATTGACTACATGTGGCAAGTGCCTAACGTACTAGAGAGTGCAGATATGGAATATTTTTATTACTGCAGAAAGTTCTATATGACAACGGAGGTTTGGAGAGTTTCACTTACTTGCTTCAATTCAACGCTAAATACTGGGCTAGATTTGAGTTCATGTAACCAGTCTATAAGGCCTGCCTTCCCTTTTGAAATCTTTTCTTTTGGATTTGACCCAGGGGCTACCAATTAGCTACATTGGTAGAGGGTCCCTTTTTATATTTTATTTTTGACAGGGTCTCATTGAGTTGCTAGGGCCTCACTAAACTGCTGAGGCTGGACTCAGACTTGCAGAAATCTTTTCTTTTTTAAACAAAAACAAATTTATTATAGAGTATTTTAAGAGAGAAAATAAAACAAACCCCCACATGTCTGTCAGTCATCTAACTTCAACAATTACCAGCAGGAAGCCCTACTATTTTTTCAAAACCCAATTTTATGCTATTTTTTTTTTGCTTTTCTTCCTTAATTATATTAATTAATGAAAATTATCTATTATTCAGAATAGATCATAGGGAGGCAGTGTGACATAATGGTTCAGAATATAGAATTAGAAATCAGACAGACATGGATTTAAATTTTGGCTCTACCACAAAGCTATAGTTAGAGGGCAAGTTGTCTAATTTCTCTAGGGTTGAATATGTTCCTCTTTCTAATTTTCTCTTTTAGTTATTTTTCTCCATATTAAACATTTTTAGCCATTTCATTCTTAATAAGTATTCAAGTACATTTATTTGAAAGTATCTGTAAAAGGGGTAATTTCCAGCTCTTTATATATATCCTCTTAATGATTACAAAGGTAAAATAAAAATATTACAAATAATTTCAAATATAATAAATATACAACATAGGAGGAGGAAATTGTATTGGAGGAGCTAGGGTTGTGGCTCAGTAATAAAGCGCTTGCCTAGCATGCAGCATACTTGAGGCACTGAGTTCGATCCTCAGCCATCACATAAATGTAAAAAGATATTGTGTCCATTTAAAACTAAAAAAAAGAACAATTAAAAAAAAAGAAAAAGAAATTATATTGGAGACTTCTTCCTCAGTTTCCCTAAGAAAACCAAGTGCTGAGTAGATGATGAAAAACAATTTCTGTAGTCCCCAATAGCTGCTAATAGCATAATTAATTATTGTCATTAATTATTATCATCATTTTTATTATACTGGGGATTGAACCCAGGGTCACTGTTCTACTAAGATACATCCCTATGGCTTTATATTTTTTAATTTTTTTTTTAAATTTTGAAAGAAGGTCTCTAAGTTGCTCAGTTTGGTCTCAGATTTGCAGCCCTCCTGCCTCAATCTCTTTGAGTAGCTGGGATTAGAGGTGTGAGTATTTTGATGTTTAAAGCATAAATGTGATTTTAAATTTTTTTATCACATTATTAAAAATTAAGAAGAGGAGTATAGTTCTGGACTAATTAACTTGGTGGGGTAAAAATCAGACAATAATCATTCTGATTCATCAAAAAGAACAGCCATACTTTGGAGTTAATTATGGTTTAATATTTTTGGTTGTATGCCTTAGGAAACATGGATTTAATAACTATTTTCTCCTTAATGTTTTCCAATTTTTTTTAATATTTATTTTTTTTTTAGTTTTCGGTGGACACAACATCTTTGTTTGTATGTGGTGCTGAGGATCGAACCCAGGCCGCATGCACGCCAGGCGAGCGCGCTACCGCTTGAGACACATCCCCAGCCCTCCAATTTTTAATTCAACAATTTCAATTCCTATTTAATGCTGTTTTCACACTTAGGATGGGTTAATAATTTATCCAGAAAAATTTAAATTATTGCACTTATCTTAAAATTTAATAACCAAGCCAACTAACTAACCATTCATGAGTTAAAACCTTTTTCTTTCTTTTTAGTACTGGAAATTGAACCCAAATTGAACCACTGAGCCACATTTCCAGCCCTTGGAATTTATTTAGAAATAGGGTCTCACCAAGTTGCTTAGGGCCTCACTAATTTCCTAAAGGTGGCTTTGAACTTGTGATCCTTCTGCCTCAGCTTCCTAAGCTGCAGGTGTGTGCTACTGTGCCAGGCTCTTAAAACCTCTTACTTAATACGCAGTATTATTCTTTTATTTCTGTTTTTGAAATTATCATATAGATGAAGGCAAAGAATTTGAATGGAGCAAATCATTTGGATAAGGTCTCAATAGGCAAACAAATTTCAAACTAAGGTAGTGAAAGGAATTCATTTATGTACATGTAGGTAATTCATAGGTTATTCCATGCAAAGGGCCAGGGTTCTGAAAAGCCTAAAAATTCCTTGGCAAAGTCAATATGAATTTAAGTAAATGTGTACACATTATCTATTTAAAAAGTCATTTTAACTCCATAAATGGCATCTGGTTATAGTCTTTTTGGCCAATCCACATCCCATTAGACAACTCTAAGAAAACAAGTACAGGACAGCTTCTGTGTCCCTAGAAAGGATGGAATGTTTCTTTAAGTTTATTTTTATTTTTTGTAGATGGACACTATCTATCCATCCATCCATCCATCATCCCCTTTTTAAAAAAATATTTATTTTTTAGGTGTAGATGGACACAACACAATGCCTTTATTTTTATGTGGTGCTGAGGATCGAATCTGGGTCCTGCCCGTGCAAGGAGAGCGCTCTACTGCTGAGCCACAATCCCAGCCCCATCCATCTTTTTATGTGGTGCTCAGGATCCAACTTAGTGCCTCACATGTTCTAGGCAAGTGCTCTACCACTGAGCTACAATCCCAGCACGGGTGGAGTGTTTTGTTAGTAAGTGTAGCACTGTTATTTACTTGCTAAAATTTCTTATCATCAGGTAGAATATAAATACCTGATGTGATGTGACCAAGTTTTCTTAAGAGAAGAATTGAATTCTCATTTAAGACTACTTTCATCATATAAATTTATTTTCACAATTTACAATCCAAAATCATCTACAACAGTATTATGTTTATAATGTCATTATTCAAACAAAAAAATTTGTAGATGGTTTACCTGACATCTTTCTCAAGTTGTGCTATACACTTCATCAATGAATCAATCTTGGAATCTCTCTGACGTACTGATTCAATGAGGTATCTGTAAGGTTGTTGCGTCTGGTTTAACATCGAATTGGCTCTGTCAAGCTAAAGAAACACAAGTTTAATTAGACTTTAGAAAATCAGATAAACTAAATTCATTCAAAGTGTCCTTGTACAAATGTAGCATACTAAATCTTTTTTTTTTTTTTAACCACTGAGTCATATCCCCAGGATGTTTTATTTTGAGATAGGGTCTTGCTAAGTTGCTTAGGACCTCATCAAGCTGCTGAGATTGGCTTTGAACTTTCGAGCTTCTTGCCTCAGCCTCCTGAGCTGCTGGGGATTATGGGCATGTGCCACCATTCCTAGGAGTTCTTTATATATTCCAAATAATAAACTTATGAGATATGTAATTTGCAAATATTTTCTCCCATTTTGTGCATTGTCTTTACACTTTCCTGATTATGCCCTTTGAAGCATAAGATTTAATGCAAGTCTAATTTGTTTCTATTTCTTTGGTCTGTCTTTTTGATGAAATGATCACCGAACACAAGCTCATAAAGATTTTCTCTGATATTTTCTTCTATGAAAGTTTTATATCTTTGCTTTGAAATTTAGGTCTTTGATTTACTTTTAGTTTTTGTATATGGTATAAAGTCAGAGTCCAACTTCATTCTTTTTAATGTAGACACTCAGCTTTACCTGCTCCATTTGTTGAAAAAACTGTCCTGTCCATACTAAAGGGTCTTAGGAACTTTGTAAAAAACTACTGACCACATCACATGTATATGTCTTTATTTCTGGCTCTCATTTCTATTCCATTGGTTTATGCCAGCAGGACCCAATTTTGATTACTGTAACTTTGCAGTAAGTTTTACTATCTGGAAATGAGCTCTCCATCTTTATTTTTCCTAATCAAGAGTGTTTTGGCTATTAGAGGTCTCTTCCTTAATGCTCCATAGGAATTTTAGGATGGGTTTTCTTTTTTTCTTTTTTTTTTGCAGTATCAGGGATTGAAATCAGGGGTGTATTACCAATGAACTACATCTTTAGCCCCTCTTATTTATTTATTTTGCGACAGGATCTCATTAAGTTGCTGTCTGACCTTAAACTTGTGTTCCCACTGTCTCAGCTTCCCAACTTGCTGGGATCATAGGTATACTTAATCTGTAGATTATTTTGGGTGGTATTTTTCTCTTAACAACAGGAAATCTAGTCCATGAACATGAGATATCTTTTGCCTATTTGGTTAAATTTATTCCTAAGTATTTTATTCTTTTTTTTTTTTTGAGTGAGAGAGGAGAGAGAGAGAGAGAGAGAGAGAGAGAGAGAGAGAGAGAGAGAGAATTTTTAATATTTATTATTATTTTTTTTAGTTCTCGGCAGACACAACATCTTTGTTGGTATGTGGTGCTGAGGATCGAACCCGGGCCGCACGCATGCCAGGCAAGCGCGCTACCGCTTGAGCCACATCCCCAGCCCAGTATTTTATTCTTATTGATGTTATCTGTAAATGGAATTGTTTTCTTAGTTTATTTTTCCAAGTGTTCATTTCTAGTGTACTATGTACAATCTTATATTTTTTTTTCATATTTTTTTAGTTGTGTGACTTTTTTAAGTAATTTTTTTGTGGGGGGGGGTTCTGGGAATTGAGTCTAGGTGTATTTACTATTGATCAACATACCCCACCTTTTTTGTCTTTTTAAAAAAATTTTAAATTTTTTGGTACTGGGGATTGAACTCAAGGGTGCTTAACTACTAAGCTACATCCACAATTCTTTTTATTTTTGGGGGGAGGGTACCAGGGATTGAACTCAGAGGCATATAACCACTGAGCCACATTCCCTATTTTGTATTTTGAGTCAGGGGTCTCACTGAGTCGCTTAGGGCCTCGCTAAATTATTGAAGCTGACCTCAAACTTGTGATTTTCCTATCTCACATCTCCTGAGCTGCTGACCTTTTTTATTTATGTATTTATTTATTTTAAAGAGAGAGAGAGAGAGAGAGAGAGAGAGAGAGAGAGAGAGAGAGAGAGAGAGGGAGGGAGGGAGGGAGGGAGGGAGGGAGAATTTTTTTTTAATATTTAGTTTTCGGCAGACACAACATCTTTTTGGTATGTGGTGCTGAGGATCGAACCCGGGCCGCATGCATGCCAGGCGAGCGTGCTACCGCTTGAGCCACATCCCCAGCCTGACCTTTTTTATTATTTTTAATTTTTTGGTACTAAGGATTGACCCAAGGGTGCTTAACCACTGAGCCACATCCCGAACCCTTTTTATTTTGAGACAGGGTCTCGCTAAATTGCTTAGGGTCTCAGCAGGTTGCTGAGGCTGGTTTCTAACTTTCGATCCTCCGGCTTCAGCCTTCTGAGCTGTTAGGATTACAGTTGTGTACCACCCTATGTGACTAAATTTAATTGGTGCTTTATAACTATATATAACAATAGAATATACTGTGATGCATTTATACATACATATAACATAATTGGTCAATTTCATTTCCTAGAATCATATAACCTTTATCAGAATAATTTTTCCAGGTTGGTGAAGAACTTGAATTTTTATTTTTAATGGTTACAAAACTGTCTAACAAGCCCATGTATCATAGTTTAATTACGCTGCTTACAGCAATGCATATATAACATATTATCAATGTCTGACTGGTTAAATAATGTTATAACAACTCTTTTTTTGTTTTGCTCATTTTTTGTTTTTCTTTTTTCCTCAAGCAAATGTAAAATATGTATCACTAAAGAGCTGAACAACACCAGGCTGGGGTTGTTGTAGCTCAGTGGTAGCGCACTTGCTTAGCATGTTTGAGGTTTGGGTTTGATCCCCAGCACCATGAAACAAACAAGAGAAAATCACCCAAAACCCCAAAACCCCACAACATGGTAAGCATCTCAACGTGACTAGGCCCTTATTTTGGTACACAATGAGCCTCCCCCACAACCCTGAGATAGGATCTTCCTATGTTGCCCAGGTTGATTTCAGACTTCTAGGCTCAAGTGATCTTTCTGCCTCAGCCTCCCAAGTAGCTGGGATTATAGGCATGTACCACCATGCACAGCACCATTATAAGTCTTTGAAAAAGGTATTCTAAAGTTGAATATGAAAAACTGAACAATCATGACAAAACTGGTGGACATTTATTATGAGAGTGAGGGGATAGAGTGGGGTGAATTTTATTATACACAGAATAATATTATAACATTCCTAACTATTCTGACTTTGACAATACATTTTTAGTCTTTTATATATGTTTTAAATCCCCCCTTTCCTTTCTAAATCACTAACGAATTAACTGAGGCTGAAGATTTGCTGTTCTTCTGGGACAAGAAATGATCTTTATTTTCCCCTCCAATCAATTACACTTATGAAATCTACATACTTCTAAAAAATTGAGTCCTAAACATTTATTTTAGCATTTAAACTTTTTAGTTCTTTACTCATTTTAATAAGACAATAAGTGATTAGCCCAGGAGATAATAAAGCAGGAAACAGGGAGATGGGTTGTGGAAGACACAGTGGGAGGTGGGAAGAATCACTAGCAGAAGTGAGAACATCCTTAAACTGAAAACTGTGAGGCCCAGGTGGGAAAAAAGGAAAGTGAGGCCAAGAAGGGACTGACTAAGAATGTCTGCTTATAGTTAGTGGGCTATTTTATTACAGAATTTAAATTATTTATCTAAATTATATTAAAAAATATTAGGAAATTTTCTTGTGGTTATGTTAACTATAGTCCAGGAAAGAATTCTTCAAAGAAAAGGAGATGAATAACATACAGAAGGATTTCTATTTCTGGACACTATTCATTATAGTTAAAGCAGACCCATAAAGAAAAAAAAAACACAAAGTATTTTCTATAACTTGGATTTTAGTGTACTTTTTCTTTGCTTTGGTAATCATTCTTTAAAATCTACTACAATGTCCCCTGGAATCTTATTATTCTACTAAGTTACTTTATGAACTTCAAATATGCAGTTGGACTAAGTTCTACTAACCTGTGTAACCAGTTTCTCTAGTCAATTAAATCAAACAATTGCCTTGACTTTGTTTTCACAGAACTGACCCTAACTGAATAAACTGAACTGACAAGTTGCTTTGTGTTTCAAAGTGCAGAATAGTCCATGTGTGCATGTGGGATGGAGTGGGGGTACGGGTGGCAGGGAAGGACTAAGAGCATTTACTAACTGTGGTTAACTGTGGCCTAGAAGGAGCTGTTTAAAACATCCAATCTAACTTCAGTTACACAAACAATATCTCATAAAAGCAGTCAGTCTTATATATCTTAATTCATTTTTTCATGACAGCAATTACATATATTTGGCTTTAATGTTACAAACAAACTTAAGGGCTTAAAGCCTTACTTCCAAGGTGTCTAATATACAAGCTAGGACTTCCTCGATCTCTGGATAACAAAAACTACAATGGTGTTGTCACTCTTAAGGGTGTATTTTTGTAGGCTTTTAAAATCCCTTGGTATCTCTCTTTCTCCCTCCTTTCTCCATGGTTTTCATTACTTGGGGAAAAAAGAACATGTCTCTCAATTAAAAGTGATAATTTTTATTATTATTATTATTATTATTCTTTATAATTTTTATTTTTGAAATAAAAACATAATTTCATTCAGTTCCTCCAACATAATCTTACAAAGTCTTTTCTATAACAAGCCAGGTATGTGGCACATGCCTAGAATCCCAGCAACTCAGCAGACTGACATAGGAGGATTACAAATTCAAAGCCAACTTTAGCAACTTAGTACAACTTTGTCTCAAAGTAAAAAATAAAATAAACTGGGGATATGGCTTGGCAGTAAAGCACCCCTGGATTCAATTTCTAGTACCAAAAAACAAAAACCAAATCAAAAACCCCAAAACTAAAAATAAACAAATAACAAGTTTTTCTGTAACTACAATAATTAGTATTCAAAAAGTTTCACAATCGCTCACTTTACCTGTTGTTAGTAATCTGTTCCTTATAGGAAAGCTTTTGTAATTAATGACTCAGGAATTATGTACGTAATAAATGACTCAGGATTAACCCACGACATAATATTTTAATATTTTATAGAATTGTTATTCCTCCTTTGTTTCAATAACTTATATGTATGATTCAGAGGAAAGTAGCACCTGATTAAAACATATTTATATATCTTTTGATACAAATACTAATTTAAATTATTCTTAGATAACAATCTGAAATTATTTTTCTCTTATAATTTAAAAATATCTAAAGTTGACAACTTTTTTTTTTTTTTTTACATTTTTCCTAAATGTGGAGTTTAGTTTCACAGAAACCCTTGGGAATGTGGTTCTTTCTTGCTGGGGATAAAGTGCATTCCTGTTGAAGGAATTTAACACTGAGTTGATTTCTGTGTATAAAACTTTATACAAATGATATGTTCTAGTAGTAGAGATAGATTATACAAAACCACCCACATACCTTTGCTTAATCTTGGTGATCATGCTATGAATGTAAAATACCTGCTTGGCATTCAATATGAGGAAACACGTTGGTACTACTTCTCTGTGTTCTCCATCACTTGGAAAAATGTTGAAAAATAATGATTTATGAGTCTCCACCTCAGTCCTAACTAAGTCAGAATTTCTCAGGATTGGATCTCTATTCTGATAATCAGCCCAATTTGGAGAATATAGCTCTACTGATCTTGAACTTGCTGTAGGCCATTCCACGCAACTATTTTTGTACATAAACCATTTTACATCCTGAAATTATCATCTTAACCATTAAAAACAGTTCCTTTTCCCATGTACCAATATGGCTAATGACACTATCATCTTTTATTTTGGTACCAAGGGATTGAACCCAGGGGTCTTTAACCACTAAGTTACATACCCAGCCTTTTTATATATTTTTTATTTCGACACAAGATCGAAAGTTGTTTAGGGCCTTGTTAAGTTGCTGAGGCTGGCTTTGAACTTGCACTCTTTCTGCCTCAGCCTCTGGAGCTGCTGGGATTACAGGTGTGCATCATTGTGCCCAGTCCTACACCATCATCTTTAATGAAGGTAAGAGGTAGCTGATACAGTTCAAACCAATAAAGATCTAGGAGAGCCAGGCACACTGGCGCATCCCTGTTATCCCAGAAACTCAGGAGGCTGAGGCAGGAGGATTATAAATTTGAAGCCAGCCTGAACAACTTAATGAGACTATGTTTCAAAATTAAAAAATAAAAAGGGTTGAGGATCTGGCTCATTGTACAGTGCCTCCTGGTTCAATCCTCAGTACCACACACACACATACACACAAACACAATCCTGGAGAAACTCCATTGTGCTAGGTATATCCTCCTGGTGGTTATACCTGATCTCAGGAAACAGGAAAGGGGCCAGTATAGACAGGATTGTGGTGATACAATGATACTCTGGCACTTAGGGCAGCAGCTATTTATTGTTTTGCAAGTCTTTTATTATTTTAAAAACAAAAAGCAAGTGCATGCTAGTTGATTATCAGCCCTGCTTCTGGTCCTGGGATTCTCAAATTATGAATAGGTTAGAAGGGGAAACTCACAGGAGGAGAATGCTAACATATATATATATATATATATATATATATATATATATATATATATATATATTTTTTTTTTTTTTTAAAGAGAGAGTGAGAGAGAGACAATTTTTAATATTTATTTTTTAGTTCTCGGCGGACACATCTTTGTTGTTATGTGGTGCTGAGGATCAAACCCGGGCCGCACGCATGCCAGGCGAGAGCGCTACTGCTTGAGCCACATCCCCAGCCCCAAGTATGCTAACATATTTGAGAGTAACCAGCATAGAAGAGATGACTGAAGTCATGGAAATAGATGGTAATACAGAGTATAATTATTTCAAAGTGTACCCTTGCATCACTTTTACTTAGAGTTAATGGATGCAGATTCCTGGGCCAGCGATGTAGCTCAGCGGTAGAATGCTTGCCTAGCATGTGTGAGGCCCCCTGAGTTCGATCCTGCCTCCCTGCCCCGCCCCCAAACAGATTCCTGGGCTTCTTTCTATACCTATTAATCACAATAGGTGCATCTAGAAACCTACTTTATTTATTTTTTTTCTTTTTTAAGTTTTTGCAGTAGTAGGGATTGACCCAGAGTGCTCTACCACCAAGTTACATCCCCAGACCTTTTTATTTTTGAGACAGGGTCTCGCTAAGTTGCTTTGAGCTTGTGATCTTCCTGCCACAGTTGGCCTTGAGCTTGTGATCTTCCTGCCACAGCCTCTGAAGTAGCTGGGATTATACCACTGTGTCTGGCTAGAAACCTACATTTTAGACAAGAACCTTGGTAGATTTTTATGCTCATTAACATTTTAGAATCACTGCTGAGGTGCATGAATAGAGCACAGTGCAGGTGTGTGAGGACACCTATATTTAAGGTTTAGATGAACGTGAAGACAGATAAAGCTAAGTAGACTAAAGAACCATCTGGGCTATAGGATGAAAGCCAGGGGAATAGTGTTGTAAAGCAAAAAGGGATAACATTCCTAGAATGTATACAATGTTTATGTTATATGTAGATCAAACTGGATGAACATCAAGAACACTGGCAATTAGGAAGTTATTAGTGACCACAAGGAAGGGCACGGATGATTGCAGAAGAAATATTTAAAACACATACAAACACACAAGATACTTGATAAAGGGGATAAAAAGGGAAAAATAATAAGTGAAGATAACTAAAAAATCATTTGTAAAAGGGATTCAAACAAATCAGTTTAGATAACCCAAATGTGGTAAGGAAAGTAGGGAGATGACAAAATTGATGGTTTTGGGGAATAGATGAGATCTACAATGAAAATAATGAGAAATAGCATAGAAACAGAAAACTAAAAACACTGGGCAACAGAAGTGAGGGCCTGGTTGATGTTCAGCACCATGGGTTTGTAATGCTTCCAAGCAGCAAAAATAACAGATTTCCACAAGTTTTTTTTTTTTTTTCAGGATATTATAGTAAAAACAAAAGACTTTTTCTCTCCCTCCTTCTATGAAATATTTATAGGGTACCTACTAGATTGTGAGATACTATGCTAAAGGTGACGATTGTCAAAAATGCCTTGCCAGGTTTCTGTTCTCACGACTAAAAGGCTCAGGGGTCACTCTAGTTAAACTGGGCTAACTGGGCTGCATGAAATAACCACACAAGAGACACAAATACCTTTTTCTTTGGGGTAGCTGTGACGGCTCCTCTGACCTTAAGGGTCCGCAGAAAGAGAGAGAGCGAGAGCACACGCTGACCCCTTTTATTGAGGAGAAGCTATTCAAATGAGGCAAGGAGTCAGGTTTCAGGGGACTGAGTCTATCTTCATGATGTCCACTGTCAGCAGGTTGACTGACACCTAGGTAGGCCACACCTAAGGGTAAGAGAAGGGGACACACACAAGGCACTTCCATGGAAGATTGTGATTCAGTCAGGTGTAAGGCTGGTCTCCCACAATGCCTGAAGGATGAATTGGCAACAAGGCCATCTAGAGTGCTTGCAAATTGTAGTATTCAGATGGCTGATAATGTCCAGGGTGATAGGAAGAAGAACGGAACAAGGACAGGCATGATAGACTAAAAAACACAAAGAGTTTATGAGACTGTGACTCATAATGAGTCCAAATGAAATACAGATTAATGAGAATGAAAGGCCTGGGAGGGGTGGAAAGACAGGAGATTGAGAACAGAATTTTTGAGTTCAAGTATTAGAAATTTTTCTCTTACAAGGCTACTACTGAGAAATTAATTTTATTTTATTTTATGGTACTGGGGATGGAACCCAGGGGCACTTTACTATTGAGCTGCATCCCCAACCCTTTTTATTTTTTATTTTGAGATGGGGTCTTGCTAAGTTGCTTGAGGCCTTGCTAAGTTGCTGAGGTTGGCTTTGAACTTAGGATCCTCCTGCTCAGCTCTCCCAAGTCACTGGAATTACAGGCAAGTGCCAGTGTGCTAAGAAATTCACTTTAAAGTTGTTCAACAGTACAAAATGCTGATCTGGGGGTATGAGTGTGAAGAATTTGAATAACTGCAAATAGCTCTTAATGAAAAAATTTATTATCACTTAGGAGTTATCAAGGCACAACCAGTTAAGTAAAAAGATTCAACAATTGCCTTATTTGATATGTAAACAGAAAATAATTTTAAATAAGTCACTGTTTTCTCCAATTCAGTGATGGTTGACATTTGATATCCTCGCTCCCACCTGCCACAGAACCTAATATTTTAACCTTTTTATAAAAGCAAGGCTTAAAGAACAAATTCTAACCTATAATCCTAGATTCATGATAACTGAATTTTTCCCAGAATGAATCACAGCAAAGAATTCTTGGTTTTAGCATTGGTAAGGTTATACACAGACCTGTTACTATAAGGACAGTGAATATTCTGTAACAAGTTAGCCACTCATGTCATAGAAAATACATGTTCATTATTATTAAAATAAAAGTTACTTTTTATATAATCCATATCAGCACAGCCTCAAAAAATAAGAGACAGTGACAACAGTTAATAATAATTTGAACTTAAATTTTTAAATATTGAAACAGGGCCTCCCTAGGTTGCCCAGGCTGACCTTGCACTTGTGATCCTGTCTCAGTTTCCCAAGTCACTGGGATTGCAGGCATGAACCATCACACCCACCAATAATTTGTACTTGTTAAAAATACAAATAAGTGGTACTATGTTCTGATTATGTTACACAATCCCCATGAATCTTGTTTGTTCCAACAACCTCTTAACTTTAAGTCTTCTTCATGAAACCTTGCCATATATCACCAATTTAATCAGCCACTCATATCTAGTTATATCTTGTACATCTACAGCATGAGAATGCTAAGCTTACGGGGAATGAAGTACCACATTAAACTTGCATTCAGACATACAGGTAAAACTGTCTCCAAAATTCCTTAAAAGTACAAATAAGTAATTTATGTAAACTAAGTTAAAACATGAAGTTACGGGGCTGGGGTTGTGGCTCAGTGGTGGAGTACTTGCCTAGCACGTGTGAGGCACTGGGTTTGATCTCAGCACCGCATATAAATAAATAAAATGAAGGTCCATCAACAACTAAAAAAAAAATTAGGCTATAATTTTTCTCTAGAAAAGGTACTTTCTAGAGGGTATTGGAGGAAACTAGCTGCAAGGATCGTCAAACTGCACAAGTGACAAAAGGTAGCCATGACTGCCTAAACTGAAAATGAATCACTGATATTCCCCCCCTTCCACCTTTCCTTTTCTTTCAGTTGTTTTCAATCCTTGGCCCTCAGATTCCATTTGCCATCTCATCCTTCTTTGTCTCTTTTTAAAAATGGATTTTACTTTATATATTTTCTGAAGAGTCTTGCTAGGTTGCCCTCAAGCTGGCCTTGAACTCCTGGGCTCAAGTGATCCTCTTACTTTAGCCTCTTGAGTAGCTGAAACTACAGGCACACATCACTGTGCCCAGATAGATTTTACTTTACAGGAGTGATTCTTAGCAAGACTGAGCAGAAAGTAAGCCTTTCTAAATTGACACATCATTATCAACTAAATTGCACTTTGAATTAGGGTTCACTCTTAGTTTTGTATATTCTTTGGGCTTAAGATGAAAATATAATGACATGTATCACTATTATTACAACATACAGAATAGTTTTAGTGCCCTAAAAATCCCCTTTGCTCTACCTATTCACCATTCCTTTCCCCCTAACTTTTGGCAAGTTTTCACCATCTCCATAGTTTTACCTTTTCCATAACATCACAGAGTTGAGATCATATAGTAAATGGCCTTTTCAGATTATCTTTGCCTGTTTTAAAAACTGCTTTTTCTCATCTGTCTTGCTTTTTCTATTTTCCCCTTATTTAGAAGTAACAAATCAATCTGTATTAAAAAATAAAAGTATTTTATTCACCTGATCAGGTAAAACTTGTCTTATTTGGAATTTAATAAATATTTTACAAAGAAGAACACTGAGGCATAAAGAAGTTAAGCAACTTATTCAAGTATTACTAGCTATCTGGTAATTGTTAGAACCAAGATATAAAACTAGTGAGTCTAGCTGTAGAATCATGTCAATATTTGTTACTGTCTCTCAATAACAGAAAAAAAAGCAGTATTAAGTAAGTACAAAATGTGAAGAGACAGGAATCCCTCTGTCCTACTGTCCCAAATTAAGAATATGGATTAAGGGCACATCCATGTGTGTATATGTGAATATAATGAAGAAATGTGACAAATTATGCTTCATAACCATAATTCCATGTTATAAGTATCTTGCTCTTTTTTTTAAAGAGTGAGAATTTTTTTTTAATATTTATTTTTTAGCTTTCGGCGGACACAACATCTTTGTTTGTATGTGGTGCTGAGGATGGAACCTGGGCCACACGCATGGCAGGCGAGTGCGCTATCGCTTGAGACACACCCCCAGCCCAGTATCTTGTTCTTTATTAGAGCTCCTTAAGTATTGTCTGGGCTGGGGTGTGGCTTTGTGGTAGAGCGCTTATCTAGCAATGCGTAAGGTACTGGGTTCAATCCCCTGCAACACACACATACACAGACACAAACATAAAGAAAATAATATGTCTATATATAACTGAGTAATAAAAATATTAACAAATGGATATGAGACCTTCAAAAAACATCAAGCTTAGTAAAATAAGATTTATTTTTAAAAAGGAATCAGTATGAAATTAGAGGGGTACCTTTTTGTGAAGATGAGAGTTAAACACTTCTCCAGATAAAGAATGAAATAGTGAGGTTCTCTGAGTCTTTTTTTCTTTTTTTAAATTTTTTTTTTTAAAGAGAGAGTGAGAGAGGAGAGAGAGAGAGAGAGAGAGAGAGAGAGAGAATTTTTAATATTTTATTTTTTAGTTCTCGGCGGACACAACATCTTTGTTGGTATGTGGTGCTGAGGATCGAACCCGGGCTGCACGCATGCCAGGCGAGCGCGCTACCGCTTGAGCCACATCTCCAGCCCGGTTCTCTGAGTCTTAAGTCTCTCTCTCTCTCTCTCTCTCTCTCTCTCTCTCTCTCTCTCTCTCTCTCTCACACACACACACACACACACACACACACACACATTTAGAGGATCTGTAGTACAAAGATGATTCAAATTTGTAAATGGTACTAATAAGCATTATTTTTTCCAGTTGTGAAACTACTATTTTCTTAAAAAACTTCCAGGTTTATGAAGAAAATATTACACTTATTTTATCAATACTATGTCCAGCAACTGAAAAATAATAAAATATTGGACAAAGGTAAGTTAACAGTTTAGCTTAGTGGTAAAGGGCCCCTTAGTGGTAAAGGTTCGATCTCCGATACCAAAAAAAAAAAAAAAAGGAATAGAGAGTAATGCCCACCAAGAAATTACAAAATTATCCAGGTGAAAGACAATGAGAGATTGTACCAAATCAGTACAAATAAAGGAGATGAATTACAAGCATGTTCGGAAGACCATATGGAAGACTTGATCTTTGCCGAATACTTCTTTCAGACTCTTTGATTACATATGTACTTACTACATACATATCTTACAATAAAAAAAGAAAAGCTATAACAAGGTATTTTTGTAGATGATAGCTGAATCCATGGAAGAAGGTGAAATATCATGCAGTTAAGAACACTACTAAGACTGAATTCTGGGACAAGTCAAAATGTACAGAACAATTAAAGAACAAGAAGTGAAGCTGGATATGGTGGTGTATGTCTATAATTCCAGCAATTTGGTAGGCTGAGGCAGGAGGACTACAAGTTTGAGACTAGTCTCAGCATCTTACTGAGATGCTGTCTCAAAATAAAAAAAAACTAAAAAGGCTGGGGATGTAGCTCAGTGGTAACACATCCCTGAGTTTAATTCCCAGTACCTTGGGGATGGGTATGAGGAAGAAATAAAGAAAAATAGTTAACACAGGAGGTTGATAAGAACCAGGATAGCTAAGTGGTACAGCAGGAGCAAAGGACACATTACTTGGGGTATAGGGGAATACAAGTGAAAACTTGGGGAAAGGGAAGGTGACAGAAGACAAGAATGAGAAGTAAGTAAGCATCAATCTGGCTTTCTACACCATGCAAATAATGTGGATAGGATCTGGTAGGTAATGGACCTTTAAAAATAATAAGTCATGACAGTACATAGGAGAGATGAGTAGGAGAAAGACTTTCTGGATTGATGAAGTAAACTTGCTAAATTAAAAAAACATTCAGACAATGTAGTTCATCATCTAAATGTTCTTTTAATACTCTTATATTCTACTGGTAAAATAAAAGCCAATGTTATTTATTAAATTATTTTTATTATAAACATTTTGGGAAGTAAAGGGCACCATAAATGATACTATTTTCCTCTCTTCTATGAGGACAGGATAGTTGCTTTTGGTTAAGTCTACACATGAAGAATTTTGGTCTCTATTTTTCATACAGTTACTTCAATTGAGTTTTGAATAAGGCAAGTCCTTCATAGCTAGTCTACTTGCCCTTTAAAATGTATAGAAAAAATTACAATGTGATTTGGAAACAGAAAGTTTGTGTTAGAAAAAAGTATAGAAAACAGTTGTTCAATATATGATAAAAATCACCACCTAAAGTCCAAGAAAAAAAGCTGTACAAAATTTTTTTTTAAAAAAGTGACAATAAAGCATTGTATCACAGTTCAATTGTAGCATCCTGCAATTTTCCACTTGGTATATAAAATATTGCCCCTCCTCCACATCAACAGAATCTTGAAAACATTGTGGGAAGGCTGACTCTGATGTTTAATGAGATTAGTTCTTTTAGGGCTATGTGGTAGATAGGTCAACCTCCCCCTTTAAAGTGCCAAGGGAAGCCAGGCATAATGGTGAATGTAATTCCAGCAACTCACGAGACTATGACAGGAGAATCACAAGTTTGAGGCCAGCTACAGCAACTTAGGAAGACCCTGTCTCAAAAGTAAAGAGTGAGGATGTGGTTCAGTGATGAAACACCCCTGCATTTAATCCCCAGTAAACTGCATATATCCTGTGTCCCAAAATTTTGAAGTGAGGTGGGCATGCTGGTCCATTCCTACAATCCCAGCAACTTAGAAGGTCAAGGTGGCCCAGCTTACATAACATAGCAAAGCCTAGTCTAAACAAACAAACAAATAAATAAGCTGAGGTGGGGTTGTATAATGCTAGCAGAATACTCTTAGAGGTTTTTAGAGGCAGAAGAGTGGGTCAGGTAACCCAAAGGACAGAGAGGCAAATGTTTTATTTCTGCAGGTACTTACTTTGTAGAAATATATCCCAGTGTCACTGGTATTTACTAAAACCCAGTGGCAAATATTACAAAGACTCTACACCAAGCAGAAATGCTCCTCTGTCACCCAGCATACATTAGATACCCTTCTGTTTATTTCTTAGTTATACATCTTAAGTGCATATTTTGTTTTTAGATGCTTCTGAATTTTTCCTATAGGAAATTCCTTTTCTGACAATCTGGAACACTTCTACATTCCTTTAATATGCTTTCTCTGGATAATGAAATGCACAGAAGGAGATGGGTCAGAAAGGGAGGGAAGGAGAGAAAGCTTCTTGTACACACTACACAGAGGGAATGTGAACAGAAATTCATCTCATAAACATCCTTGAACTTAGGTGCCTTCTCCACAGTGATAATCAATATCTATGATATTTTTGGTCATATATTATTTTAAATGCTCCATACATGTATCATGAGCATATTTATGGATGTATATGTGGGTATCCATGTATATGCATGCATATACTCCTTGGCATTGAAATTCTGGCCAATAAAGAATATTGCTAGAATGTTATTTGTGTTTTTAGGTATACTTTAAAATAGATTTTTGCTAATTATTTTCATAATCAGTTTTTTTCTGGTACTGGGGATTAAACTTGGGGCACTCAACCACTGAGTCACATCCCCAGCTCTACTTTGTATTTTATTCAGAGACAGAGTCTCAATGAGTTGCTTAGTGCCTCATTGTTGCTGAGGTTGGCTATGAACTCGCAATTGTCCTGTCTCAGCCTCCTGAGCTTCTGGGATGACAGGCGAGCACCACTGTGCCAGGCTTATTTTCATAATTTTTATATCACTACCTAAGTTTGATGGATGGGATAGATCCACACCTGAAGAATCAATATTTAGTTTATACCTATTATGACTTAGTGTGTTGATCAGCAAATCTATGCCTTTAAAAAGTCTTTATAGATTTTTATGTTACTAAGTAATACATGAGAGCTGGAATAAATTAAAGACAATTAAAAAATGCCTAAGGTAAAATTCAGTTGGTTCCTTGCTACCCCACTCATGATCCTAGTAGTAACCACTGTTTGCTGTTAAGACAAATAAAGAGGTCTTGGGAACTGTTTCCTATTCCTTTAGACAGGCTGATCTGAGGTAGTCTCTTTTATTGTTACATAGTTACCCTGTATGTAACTATGTAGCAATGGAATAGTTACATATTTAACTATATAATGCTCCCTGTCCTATTCCTGTTTAAATAGGTAGAATGTTATGGGGTAGAGCCCCTCTATCAGAGCCCTTGTGGTGGTGCATATAAACCATTTATACCAGACTTAAGTTTACTTTTGTATGTGAAGAGAATTTGGGAGGATGGCATATACTCTTCTTTGCCTGTAAGTTTATTCTAAAAAAACTTGTTTTGTATTTACAGTTCATAACTAGTGATATTTGTGTCCCTTTGCTATGACATATTTTCAAGATTTTTCCTCCACTTGCTCTTAGCTAAAAATCTGACAAGCAATTAAAATTTTTTCTCTATCTTTAAAGAGACACGATCCCATCCCTGTGCATAGACATGTATACACACACACACACACACACACACACACACATATTAAACTGAAATAGAAAAGCAATACATATTATTATTATTTTTTCTTGATAATAACATTGTATTTTTCCAAGATATTCTGTTCCACCAAGATAGTTTGGTCCGCCAACTGTGTTCTTTGTGTGTGAGGTATGTTTTATAGCCATTTCACTTTTTGCAAACAGATGATAGCAGGATAAATGTTTATGAAGACTAGCATAATAACAAGGATAAGCAGAAAATTATATGTTCATAATAAAACATGACTTAAAACTATAAATAAATGCTCAAAACTTTTTTTCCTTAGGTAGATTTATGTCCAAGTCTTATTCTATAACTTATGTGTCAAATCCAACTTTTCATTATTTTTTGTCTATTAATTAACATCAGTTTATGTTAATCATTTATTTATTGACTCAGCAAATGTTTATGAGCACTTTTCATAGACCGATCTCTGTGTTAATGCTAAAGCTATAACAATGTGAACACTTTTCCTGCAATCCACAATATATAGTAGAAGACTCTCAACTCTGTGATTGATATATACCATTAATAATGGAGCAACTTCCATTAACTGCCTTGACATTATCTGATACATTTTTTGCTAAAAATGGAATCCAACCAAGACTTTTAGATCAAGTATCACTTTACAAGAAATTCGAGGGATAGAACATATTAAATAATACCATAAGAATTTACTCCGACTATAGAACAAAAGGCCTAATGTCTTAAAAAAATTTAATGTGAAGATTTTTAAAAATGAGGATATTCTAAATTAAGAGAAAAAATAACAAAATTAAAAATTTAAGTTTTGATTAGGTTGTGAGAAAAGAAGTTATGATTGATTATTGGGAATTTTTAAATACAGGTTGTATTTTAAGATGATGCTAAGGGCTTTTTGTTATTTGTGTTCTAAGATGTGTAATAATGTAATTCTGTAGGAATTTAAGTAGATTCATGTATGGAATATAATGAAGTTGACAACTTGCTTTCCAATGTTTCAGCAAAATAAGAAATATAAACACATGTAAGTGGATAAAGCAAATTTGACAAGATTTTAATTTCTGAGTTTGGGTAACAGTTATACAAGTAGTTATTCTACTGTTCTTTTAACTTTTATTCTTTGAAATTTTTCATAATAAGATGTTGAAGAAGAAAAAGAGCCTGTTATGAGGAGACTGTATTGGTTCTCTAATTATGCCCCAGAGGCATTTGGAAATGAGGATAGAGGTATTATTGGTTATCAAAATGATTGTGGACAGCTACTATGAATTAGTAGGGAGGAGGGTGGCAAATAGCCAATAACTTGTGATGTGTGGGAATTCTCCAACTAACCATGAATTATATTTCTCAAAATGTCAAAAGCTCCCCCTTCAGAGATATAAACCAATAATTACCACATACCAAAAGTATGCCCTTGGTCCCTCATCCAAGTCTAGGGTCTGTTCTTTAAACCACACACACACACACACACAAAAAAAAAGATCCTGATACAATACAGAAACAATACATATATGCAACGTTTTTTCCTTTGAAAATTTATCAATATAGTATGACCATGTTTTAAGGTCAGTGTGTGGTTTGGATCTGTAATGTCCTCTAAAGTGTCATGTGTTGAAGGTTTGGTTCCTAATGCATCAATGATCAGAGATGGGGCTTTGGGGGAAGTGACTGGATCATTAAGGCTCTGACCTCATCAATGGACTGACCCATTGATGAGTTCACAGCTGGATGGGCTATTAGGTGGTAGGGCCCATACGGAGGAGGTTGGTCACTGGGGACATGCCTCAAAGGATATTTCTTGCCCCCAGCTATGTTCTCTCTGCTTTCTGGCTGCCATGAGATGAGCAGTTTCCTCTTGCCATAGAGCAGGCCTAAAGCAATGGAGCTAGGTGACCAAGGATTGAAACCATGAGCCAAAAATAAATCTTTCCTCCTTTAAGTAGTTCTCAGGTTTTTCATCACAGTGATGAAAAGACGACTAATAGTAAAAACATATACATCAACATATTCTATGTATCTCCAAAACTCTTTAAAATAATTTCAAATCTAGCAATGTAAAGATTTTTTTAGCAAATTATTACCTGGATCCTGCTAAATGCCTTCTAAATAATATTCCAGGCAATCAGATATTGCCATTTGGTCACTGAGGATTGTACATATCCCATTTTCTAGATATCTTTCCAAAAACAAATTACCTGAAACAGATAAATAACTAAGCATATACAGTAGGAGATAAAGCCTTTTGAACAAGGCTGTAACCAAGTCTATTTTGTCATTAGTGGTTGAATATATTGTGAGTTTGACATTTACTGTATAACTAGAAAGAGAAAGAACAAGCATCAAGGGCCAAGGAAGCTAAGGAAGGCCGATTCTTGTTGGTGGTAACATGGCACATTGTAGGATTTTGGGTTTTCTTCTGTTTAGCACATCACACACCAACACTCCATTCTTTACTAATGTAGTAGTTTCCTAATGTCAGTGGGCACACACACACTTTCATGAGACAATGGTGTAAAATTACTGGAATCAAGCAATGAAGGATATAATGAAGAAATAAACCAGGTGAACTCTATGATTACCCCAGTTTATTTCCTGGAAAATTTCCAGTCCGTGGTGCAGGGAAGAGGAATTTAAGACAGGCTATGTCAAATTCCCTGAGTTAAGGAGCTACTACTAGAAGTAGAAACCAAGGTGGCTACAGTTCATGTGGCAGAGTATTTAAAACAAGAAAGCTGTATAGAAAAAGAGCTCTGAGAATCTACAGATAGTTCCTCTTAAGTATTTACCTGGCAGTGAACAGTGCATGGATATGAAGAAACTACCAGAGACTAGAGACTGAACCACCAACAAGATTAGGAAGAGCGGTCTCTGCATCAGCCAGGAATAATGTCTAGTCTCACCAACCAAAGAATTTATAGGGCATGGGATTCTCACAAAAGTTTTGTCATATTAGTAGGAGAAAATTAGCCTGAGGACAACCCCTATCTATAAAAGTTTAAACTCGAGACCTGAGAGAACCAAACTATTTCCAAAAAACAACCATCTTCCATAAAAGTCAATAAAATCTTATAGAAATATTAAAATATTTAGCACCAAGATAAAATTTTCAATTTCTGGCATCCAGTAAAAATATTACTAGGCATGCAAAGAAGCTGGGCACTATGATCATAATGAGTTAAAAAAAAAAAAAAACTTAGGGGCTGGGGATGTGGCTCAAGCGGTAGCGTGCTCGCCTGGCATGCGTGCGGCCCGGGTTCGATCCTCAGCACCACATACCAACAGAGATGTTGTGTCCGCCAAGAACTAAAAAATAAATATTAAAAATTCTCTCTCTCTCTCCTCTCTCTCTCTCTTTAAAAAAAAAAACAAAACAGTTGAAACCAACCAAGAGGTGACACAAAAAAAGAATTAGTAAACAAGGATATCAAAAGTTATTAAATTGTATTTTTTACGTTCAAGAAAATAATGTTTGAGAATGTTAATTAGAGACCTAGAAAATACAAAAAAAGATTCATGTTGAACTTCCAGAAATGGAAACTACAATATCTGAGATTTAGAACATAGCAGATAGGATAAACTGAAGATTATTTAATGGAAAAGATTAGTGGACATGACATAATAAGAGAAATTATACAAAAGGAAGGGCAGGAAAAAGACTGAAAAAACTGAAAATCATTTAACTATGTTGTGGGACAGAAAAAGAGCCTATTATATGTCGAATTGGAGTCCCCAAAGGAAAGAAAAAGAGATAAAAATAATGAAGGAATAAATTTGATGAACTCATACACATTTAGCAAAACCCAGCACATGAAACATGAGAAAACTTATAGAAAGCCACATTACAATTCCTTAAAGCTAATGACAAAAGGAAAATCCCTTATTTCTGTACTGGGGATTGAACGCAAGGCATTTTACCATTGAGTTACATTCCCAGTCCCTTTAAAATTTTGAATAGAGTCTCATTAGGTTTCTGAGGCTGTCCTTGAACTTGTGATCTTCCTGCCTCAACCTCTCAATCTTGTTGGGATTATAGGAATGTGCCACTGCACTTGGCTTAAAAGGAAAGTCTGAAGAATAGCTAAAAACATAATACATATTACCCAGAGAGGAACAAAGATGAGACTGATAGCAGTGTACAGATATTAGGAGAAATAATACAAATTGCAAGAAAATAAGAAACATCTTTCAAATAGAGAAATCAACCTCAGATTCCTTTTTTTTTGGGGGGGGGGGCGGTGGTGAGTGTCAAACCCAGAGTCTCTCACATGCTAGGTTAGTGATCTACCATTGACTATATCCCCACCCCCAACCTTAAATTGTTTATAAAAGCATAGGTGAACCCAGCAATTCCATTCCTAACAATACATATAAAATAACTGAAAATAGGTACTCAAGCTCAAAAAAATAAATGTTTGCATTAACATGTTCATAGCAGCACTATTCATAATAGTGAAAAGGTTGAAAAAAACCCAAATGTCTATCAATGAATGAATAAACAACTTTATAATAAATATATGCAATCAAATATTATTTATAGCCATAAAAAGGAATGAAGTAGCTGGACATGGTGGTGCATGCCTGTAATCCCAGTGGCTAGGGAGGCTGAGACAGGAGGATAGCGAGTTCAAAGCCAGCCTCAGCAACAGCTGAGACCTTGTAACTCAGTGAGACCCTGTCTCTAAATAAAATACAAAATAGGACTTGGGATGTGGCTCAGTGGCTGAGTGCCCCTGAGTTCCATTCCTGGTACTGGATACACATTACAATGTGGATGAATCTTGAAAACAGTATGCCTAGTGAAAGAGACGAGACTCAATTGGTCATATATTGTATGATTCCATTTAAATGAAAGATTCAGAATTGGTAAATCCATAGAAATTTGGATTTGGTGGTTGTCAGAGCCTGGGGGCATATGTGAGTGGGGATTAACTGCTATTCATGGGTAGAAGCTTTTATTCTGAGGTGATAAAAGTGTTTTTGAACTAGATGGAGGTGGTGGTTGTATAACATGGTGAATACTAAAATGGTTAGTTTTATGCTATGTGAACATCATCTCAGAAAAGAATTTTATTTTTTTGTAATACTGGGGATTGAATCCAAGGGTGTTCTACCTCAGCCCCTTTTATTTTTTATTATGAGAAAGGGTCTTGCTACGCTGTTGAGGCTAGCCTTGAACTTGCAATCTTCCTGCCTCAGCCTCCTGAGTAATTGGGATTATGAGCATGCAGCATTACAGAAAATAAATTTAAAAACCAAAGATAAAGCATAAGACATATAGAAAAAAACCCAGATAAATTGGACTTTATTAAAATTAAAATAATTTGTGCATTAAAGAAAATAATAAGCTGGGCACAGTTGTGCACACCTGTAATCCCAGTGGTTTGGGAGGCTGAGGTAGGAAGATTGTGAGTTCAAAGCCAGCCTCAGCAAAGGCAAGGTGTTAAGAAACTCAGTTAAACTCTGTCTTGAAATAAAATACAAAATAGGGTTGGGGATTTTGCTCAGTGGTCGGGTCCCCTTGAGTCCAATCCCTGATAACTGCCCCCATCCACCCCAAAAAAAGATAATAAGAAAGTGAAAGATAACCAATGGGGTGACAGAAGTATTTGTAAAACACACACATGATAAAGGTCTAGAACCAGAATATATACAACTAACAACAACAAAAACAAAACAATGCAATTAAGTAATGGTCAAAGACCTGAAGAGACACCGTTATGGATTAAATGTCTCCTCCAAAACCCATGTTGAAATTTAACTGTCATTGATACCTCATTAACAGGCAAAGCCTTTAAGAGGTGATTAGGTCATGAAGGTACGTACCACCCTTATGAGTGGATTAAGGCCATCATCACAAGAATGATAATGATTATATCATAGATAGATACAAAAGGGATTAGTTTGGCCCCTTATCCTCTCTGCTTCTCTTGAAAGTTCTCTCACCAGGTGATGCCTTCTGCCACATCATGGTGCAGCAAGAAGACTGTCAACAGATGCCGCAACTTGCTCTTGAATTTCTTAGCCTCTAGAATCATTAGCAAAACAAACTTCTATAGTTTATAATTTATCCATTCTGTGGTACTGTGTTATAGTAGCAGAAAACAGACTAAGATATTTTTCTAAAGAAGATACACAAATGGCCAAGAAGTACTCAAGTGATGCTGAATATAATTAGCTATTACAGAATGCATATCAAAATCACAATGAGTTACCATTTTACACTCAATAGGTTGGCTACAATTAAAAAAAAGAAAGAAAGAAAACTAATAAGCATTGGCAAGACTGAAGAAATGTGAAAACCTCAACATGACTGGTGGAAAAATAAAACAATGTACAACATAAATGAATACTGAAAACATTGTTAAGTGAAAGAAGCTACACATAAAAGGCTATATACTACATAATTTCTTTTATATATGAAAGATTCAGAATAATCCATAGAGAAAGATAGCCTATTAGGTGCATGCCAGGGATTGGGGGAGGGGACAATAGAAATGAGGGGAGAAAAATGGGGAATGACAGCTTAATAGGTACAAATAAGGTTTCCTTCTGGGGTGATGAAAATGTTTTTTAACTAGATGGTGGTGATAGATACACAAATTGTAGGGGGCTGGGGATGTGGCTCAAGTGGTAGCGCGCTCGCCTGGCTTGCGTGCGGCCCGGGTTCGATCCTCAGCACCACATACAAAGATGATGTGTCCGCCGAAAACTAAAAAATAAATATTAAAAATTCTCTCTCTCTCTCTCTCTCTCTCACTCTCTCTTTAAAAAAAAATAGATACACAAATTGTAAACATACTAAAAAGCCACTGAATTGTACACTTCAGAATGATTGAAATGGTGAATTTTACATTATCTAAATTATCTCACAATAAGTAAGAATGAACTCTTAAATGCCTACTTCCAGTTAATTTGGCTTTAGTAACATAGATATGAGAATTGTATTTTTTTTTTTTTTAGAGAGAAAGAGAGAGACAGAGAGAGAATTTTTAATATTTATTTTTTAGTTCTTGGCGGACACAACATCCCTGTTGGTATGTGGTGCTGAGGATCGAACCCGGGCCGCACACATGCCAGGAGAGCGCCTTACCGCTTGAGCCACATCCCCAGCCCCGAATTGTATTTTAATCTTGACTTTTGTCAAGAAACGTAAAACCAAACCCTCCAACCCCAGAAAAAAACAACTTTTTGCAGTGTAGAGAAGCAGAAAGAATTCATCAACAGCACACCTGCTTTTGTGAGAACTGTTGGAGGAAGTGCATCTAACAGAAGGAATATGATCTCCGACTGAAATAAGAATTTACATAAAGGAATAAAATGCCAGATATGGTAATTATTTTATTAAATATAAAACCTTTCTCATATTAATATTTTGCTTTATAATTATTAATTATTTAGAATAATTGCCATATACTATGGATTTTATACATGCCTAAGTAAAATACATGACAATAAAAGCACAAAGGTCATGAGGCTGGCTATGTATATGTTGTTATCTAAAGCAACCACTGTAATGACAAAACAGTCATAGCCAATAAGAAAAAAAAAAATGAAGGCCAGGAGCAGTGTGGCATACTCCTGTAATCCCAGCAGCTTGGGAGGCTGAGGTACAAGGATTGTGAGTTCAAAGCCAGCTTCAGCAACAGCAAGGTGCTTAGCAACTCAGTCAGATCCTGTTTCTAAATCAAATACAAAATAGGGCTGAGAATGTGGCTGAGTGGTTGAGTGCCCCTGAGTTCAATCCCTGGTATCAAAAGGAAAAAAAAAAAAAAGATAAAATGAAATGATAAAGAATATTCAATTAATACAAAAGAAGGTAGGGGAGAAAAAGAAAATATGAAATATGAAATATATGAAAATAAATAAGATGACAGACTTAAATATAACTATATCAATCTATAGCAATAAACATATTAAGTATAAATGTTCCATAGAAATTCCTATTAAAAGTCATGTTGTTAGACTAGTCACAAGTAGGATAGAAAAACATACACCCTACTACCATTAATCTAAAGATATGAATCATTTATACTGAAAACTGAAAACTTATAGTATTAACAGAAATAAAAGAAGATCTAAGTAAGTATAAAGAGATACTGTGTTCATACTTCAGAATGTCCAATATTAAGATGTCAATTTTGGGGCTGGGGATGTGGCTCAAGCGGTAGCGCGCTCGCCTGGCGTGCCTGCGGCCCAGGTTCGATCCTCAGCACCACATACAAACAAAGATGTTGTGTCCGCAAAAAAAAAAAAAAAAATTAAAATTCTCTCTCTCTCTCTTTAAAAAAAAGATGTCAATTTTTCTCATTTGATCTATAAATTCAATGCAATCACAAAATCACAATCAGGTACTTTTTTTGGGGGGTACAATCAACAATTATATAACTGATGCAAGAATACAAAGAACATAGCACAGCCAAAAATCTTTGAAAATGAACAGAGTTGTAAAACCAATACTATTTGGATTCAAGATATTATAATAAAGTTAGTAATCAAGATGATATGGTTTTGACATAAAGATAGATGACTAAATAACTGGAAGAAAAACAGAATGTAGAAATAGACTCACACATAAATGACTGAGGTTCAACAAATGCTAGAACAGTTTGGTTTCAATATACAAATACGTGAATTTCAATTTTACTCTACACAAAAATTAACTGAAAATGAATCACAGATCTGAAACTATAAAAACATCTAGAAGAAAACACAAACACCCTTGTGACCCTGGGTTAGGAAAAAATTATATATATATATATATATATATATATATACACACACACACACCAGGGATTGAATTAGGGACACTCGACTACTGAGCCATATTCCCAGCCTTATTTTATATTTTATTTAGAGACTATGTCTCACTGAGTTGCTTGGCACCTCACTTTTGCTGAGGCTGGCTTTGAACTTTCGATCCTCCTGCCGCAGCCTCCTAAGTTGCTGGGATTATAGGTGTGCACCACTGTGCTCAGCAGAAAAGATATTTTATATACAATTCCAAAAACAAAATTCATAAAGTAATGAAGTGATAGACGGAACTTGATAAAAACATCTGTTCAAAAAGGATGTAATCCCAGTGGCTCTGGAGAATGAGGCAGGAGGATTGAGAGTTCAAAGCCAGGCTCAGCAATTTAGCAAGGCCCTAAGCAATTCAGTGATACCCTGTCTCTAAATAAAATACAAAAAAGGGCTGGTGATGTGGCTCAGTGCTTAAGTGCCCCTGAGTTCAATCCCCAGTATCAAAAAACATTTTGGTGACATGACTTTTTTTTTTTGTGTGTGTGTGTATCCCTGGCCTCATGCATGCCAGGCAAACACTTTACCACTGAGCTTTAGCCCAGAAAAGACTTTTTTTGGGGGGGTTTGCTATCCTCTTGTTTAAGCCTCCTAAATCACTGAAATTACAGACATACACCACCATGCCTAGCCAAAAGAGACACACACACACACATACACCACCATGCCTAACCAAAAGAGATACACATACACATACCACCATGCCTAACCAAAAGAGATACACATACACACACACACACACACATATGCACCACCATGCCTAACCAAAAGAGATACACACACACGCACAAATACACACACACACATATATATTTTTTTGGTACTAGGGATTGAACCTGGGGGTGCTTAACCACTAAGCCATATGCTGAACCATTTTTTATTTTGAGACAGGGTCTCACTAAGTTGCTTAGGGCCTTGCTAAGTTGCTGAGGCTGGCTTTGAACTTGTGTTCCATCTGCCTCAGCTTCTCAAGTCACAGGGACTACAGGTGTGTGCCACCGCACAGGGACAGCCAAAAGACATTCTGAAGTGATTCAAAGACAAAGCTATAGAATGCAAACTGTGTATCTGATAAAGGCCTAGTATCTAAAATATGGTCAAAACTCAATTATAAGAGAGCAACAGAAAAAAGTGGCAAAAAATGTGAACAGATACTTCTCCTGAGAGGTAAATAGAGTGGAAAGAACCTCAAATGAAAAGATGTTCAATATATGGGGCTGGGGTTGTGGCTCAGTGATACAGTGCTCTCCCAGCATGTGTGAGGGACTAGGTTGATCCTCAGAACCATATAAAAATGAATAAATAAAATAAAAATATTGTGACCATTTATATCTAAAAAACTATTTTAAAAAATTAAAAAAAAAAGATGCTCAATAGCATTAGTCACTGGTCAATGCAATTAAAAAGTACAATGAGGGGGCTGGGGGAATAACTTAGCGGAAGAGCACTTGCCAAGCATGTGCCTAAGCCCTGGATTTGATCCTCAGCCCCAAACCAAGCAAATGCCATCAAAACAAACAAACAAATCAACCAACCTTGAAAAATGAAAAACTCAGAACACAACAACATACCACTGTACACCATACTACTAGTGGAAATGTAAAATGGTACTAACATTTTAGAAAAAAACAAAAACGAAACAAAAGAAACAGTCTCGCACTTTCTTCCTTCCTTTCTTCTTTTTTTGGTACTAGGATTGCCTAGCCCTTTTTATTTTTGAGACAGAGTTTTGCTAAGTTACCTAGGGCTTTGCTAAGGTGCTGAGGCTGGCTTTGAATTTCCAATCCTCCTGCCTCAGCCTCTTGAGTTTCTGGGATTGCAGGTGTGCATCATTATGCCTAGCTTGGCAGCTCTTTAAGACCATAAATAGACATCAATCATATAATCTAGCTATTCCACTTGTAGTTATTTACCCAAGAAAATGCAAGTATACCTTCATTCAAAGACTTGACCATGAATGCTTATATTAGGTTTATTGGCTATAAATGACCCAAATGTCCAGGAATAAATACAAAATAAATAAACTGGTATATCCACACAATAGAAGGTTGTTCAGCAATGGAAAGCAATGACCTATGGATGAATCTTATTACCTACAGTGAAAGAAGACAGGTTAAAAAAAAGTCCATGCATACTATATGATTCCTTTTATATAATACTCTAGGAAATAACAAATTAATCTATAGGAAAACTAATCAGCAGTTGCTTGGGAACTAGGATGAAGAAAGTTGCGGGAGAAGGATTCTGAGGGACACTTGGTAGTGGAAATCTATGTATTTCTTATATTCACTTTAATGACAAGTTATATTGTATACTTCAAACATGTGCAGTTTAGTGTATGTCAAATTATATTCAATCAAGGTGCTAAAAAAGAATGTTTTCTTTTTATTCCCCATTTGAGTATTACTTAGTGTTTTCATTTCTCAGAGAACCCTAATAGCAAATAAATCAGTGGTAATTCTAGCATTAGTTATGGGTTTTATCTTTTTATTAGTCTCAAAAACTCTAAGATGCTTAAATATTTAACTTCAAATATTTAACCAAAGCATATAGATCCTGAGAATTTTCCTTCTCTATTTTTTTTATTATCTACCATGAAAAATCTATGATAATAAATGACCCAATACCATCATCTTTCGGCTAGTTTATGTAATTTCTTTTAATTTAAGCAATATAATATTTTTTTTTTGGTGAGCCAGGAAAAAGAGTAAAATTCATGGAATATTACAAATTAAATATTTTTGTTTTCAACATTAAGGGAAACATACATACTTCAGTCAGTACAGTTACCAATTCTCCAAATGTATAATAAAAAAATTTCAAAATTACACAAAAACACAGAAATAAATAATGAACCTATATGTGAAAGTCAGCCAGCTTCAAACATTAGCAACATTTTGTGATTTTTAAAAAATTTTAGTCTCTTTTTCTCATGGAATATTTTACGGTATCATACCATTCTACGTCATTAATATTTAAATATTTAATCCTTTCTTTCAAAAAGTCACAGATTATTTTGAAATTGCTCATACAAACTGGGCATAGTGGTACATGCCTGTAATTCCAGCTACTCTGAGGGTGAGCTGGAGGATGACAAGTTTGAGGTCAGTCTGGACAATTTAGCAAGACCCTGTCTCAAAATTTAAAAAGGGGCTGGTGACTTGGCTCAGTGGTACATTGCCCCTGGGTTCAATCCCTATTCTGGAAAAAAAAAAAAAAAAAAAAAAGAGTTGCTTCATAAAAAGTTAATTGTACTTCATTACAAGAACACTTAATTTCTTGCATTTTTCTCCAGCAATTTATACACAATTATATGCATGTTTAGAAATTCTCATTTTAATTTACTGTAGTATTTTAATATTTTATTTTGTAAAAGTAGGTTATATATGTAATATATAATACTTTTTCTAAAATTATTTTTTAGAAATATTTATTTTTTAGTTTTAGGTGGACACAATGTCTTTATTTTATTTTTATGTGGTGCTGAGAATTGAACCCAGAGCCTCACACATGCTAGGCAAGCACGCTACCACTTGAGCCACATCCCCAGCCCTCTAAAAGTATTTTGATAAGTTATCTATATTAGTAAAACAAGGTTCGTTCCTCTGTGTCTTTTTCATTTTTTTCTTTTCTTTTTTAAGTACTGGGGATTGAACCTCAGGACACTCTTACTACTGAGCTATATTCATAGTCCTTTTGTTTTTAGAGACAAGGTCTCACTAAATTGCCCAGGCTGGCCTTAAACTTGTGATCTTCTTGCCTCAGCCTCTGAGTAGCCAGTATTACATCTATTTCTTTGTTTATTCATTTATTTATCCTTTCCTGCTTCTACCCACTGATGTGCTGGAGTTGGGCTGTAGCATCATATAAAAGATAACTAGTAAATTTTTAGGACTTTCATGAGCTGATTGTTAAATTCAACCATAATTAAAAATTAAGCAGTTTAAATTTATAATAGAATCAATTTTATTAAAAACAAAGGAAACAAGTACTCAAAACTCATCAATTTTTAATTTTTTTCCCCCTCATACTGGGGATTGACCACAGGGGTGCTTTACCACTGACCTATATCAATTCTTTTTACTTTGAGATAGGGCCTTGCTAAATTGCTGGGGCCAGCCTTGAATTTGTGATTTCCTACCTCAGCCTCCATGTTGCTGGGATTACAGTTGTATGCCACCACTCTAGACTACATTTTAAATTATTTTAATATCATCTATGCTTGAGTTTACATATATTTGTTTTAGCTACATGGTGCAAACATTATGCAAAGGGGTGCTGCTGAGAATTTTTGCTCTTATCTGTGTTCAGAAACATTATGTTGGCATTTTATAGCTAGTTATATGCCACAGAGATGAACATATGCTACAAATGACAGTCCTCCCTCACACCCCTCTTGGGGAAGCTGGTTGTTAGCATTTATCAGCACACTACTGCATCCACTCTGATCATTAATTCTTTGCCAGGCACTGGAGCAATATGAAATATTTCTATTTTGTTTTTGAAATTTTAGGACAGAGATTCTCTTAATGTTATAGTATTAAATGTACTTTAATAGAAGATACTATAAAGATAAATATGAACATGTCCTTAAGAAAATAAAGAATATGCCTGTAATCCCAGCAACTTGTGAGGTGGAGGCAGGAGGATCCCAAATTCAAAGCAAGCCTGCAGTAACTCAGTGAAGTCCTAAGCAACACAGTGAGACCTTGTCTCAAAATTAAAAATTAAAAAAAAAGGAAAAAAAAAAAAGGAGCTGGGGCTGGGCGTAGTGGTGCACGCCTGTAATCATAGCAGCTTGGGAGGCTGAGGCAAGAGGATTGGGAGTTCAAAGTCAGCCTCAGCAACTTAAAGAGGCTGGAGGCTGGAGCAACTCAGCAAAACCCTGTCTCTAAACAAAATATAAAAAAGGGCTAGGGATGTGGCTCAGTGTATAACGCTCCTAGGTTCAATCCCTACTACAAAAATAAATAAATAAATAAATAAATAAATAAAAGAATCAAACAAAGACTACATAGTATATATTAGTAGAATTTAATGTTTTTTTAAAAATCCCCTATAATATAAATAAATAAAGCTCTTAAAAGAGTTTTAAAATATTACCCTAAAAAAACTGGTTGAGATCAGAAATAAAAGGAACACTTGAGGGTGGCAATTTTGGTTTTGTTTTGACTTGAATTTCAAAAGCACAGAAAAAAATAATTTGATGTTAACTAAAAATAATAATACATATATTAAAATGATATGTAAATTGTATAAATATTCTTTAACAGAATGCTAAAGCAAATGGCAAACATGAATCTGATTTTAAGTGGAAACAAAGTTAAGTGTGTTCAATAATAGATAAATGATTTCTTTTGAACACAGAAATAAAGAGTAAATCTTAAAAATAGTGGAAAACTTAAAATGTCATCAAAATTTGCTAAACTTGTTTTGCCAGTTGAAATTCTCAGAAATCAAAGCTTTTGTCTGTCTAGTCTGCATTTATACTTAGTCTGGGCACTTTAATCCCCTTTTTGTTCTTAGTTTTGCCATACACCATAAGTTATTTTATAGAGCCTTAACATTCAGTTAGTTTCATAAATTGTGAAATAATTTTGTACTACCAGTTTATTTTCAAATTGCTCAGAAGATTAAACAAAGGAGTTATAAAGAATTAAAATGAACACTGGGTTTCTTTATACATACTTCTTTTGTTTAAGTTATTTACCTCTTGTGAAAGCTGTGTTACTTGGTCCTTTTGATGTCCAAGATCTTTTAAAATCAATGAGTTTTGTTTTTCTAACTGAAGAACTCTTCTTGCCAAGTGGACACTAGGTGAATGAAGTGAGAAAATTACTGCTTGCAACAGTGCAAAAAAAAAAAAAATGCTATCTAAAATATTCAAAATGGGTTTGTGAGCTAGAAAACTGATTATTTTTTAATAATATTTAATTATTAACAGAAAAAATATGGGATCCAATAATAAATCAATGCAAGACCAAGACCCCAACAACTCAGAATTCTGAAAGTAAATCAAAATCCCCATAACTGTGATATATTGATTACTGCAGTAATGGTTTCTAGCTCTTGCTACAAAAGTGAATTACTTTAAGATACTTGCTTGAAAAGACCACAAGATAGCAATTTACAGCTTTTCCCCATTTTTATAAAAATTTCTCAGTTACAAACGGATCAGAAAATTAGTTGAAATATTATGAACAATAATATGCTGGTACTTTGAAAAGCATCAGTGTTTACCTCAGATAACATAATGCATTTTACAAGTGAATAGGTTTTCTATTCAAAGTACAGATGGAAATGATGTATAAAGCTTGGAAAATGTCTATGGTAAAGGTAAGAAATCATCCCTCTGATATCTGCAATATCACAACTTATCATTCCGACTTTCAGTATTTAAAATTACATTAAATATAAAATGTTCTAAATCCACTATTAAGAAACAATCTTAAGGGAGAAAAAAAAAGCTTCATTCCTTGTAACTATAGGGGGAAACACACATAATTCTTTAAAGAACTAGTAGTAATATTAAGACATGTTAATACTAATTAATTAGTACTAATTAGTACAAATTAATATTACTAATATTAGTAATATTAGTACTAATATTAAGACATTGTTCCCACAGACCTCTCTGTATTTCCATATTTACCACATTTTCATGTTCTATGTTAGTGAATTTATTAATCTATGAATTGTAGAATCCATGGAATACAAGACGTTTTACAATGACAAGATATCATTTCTCTAAGTAAAATTATAGGATAAAAACAATTCTACCATATACTTGACGTTTCCTCACATCAGACAAAGGAAAGCAGACAAACCTCTTCAAACCACACTAAATATCACTCTGCATATCTATTTTTAAAAATGTGTTCCAAATAATAATGATGAATTCTTTTAGAAGTTCATACTTTGTTTAGACCTAAGAAGATACTATCTATCTGTTCAACTGGCATATTTTGCCTTAACCATCAGCTGAAGTTAGAGATGGAAGAGACATATAGTTCCCATTTTTGGCTACCATTCTTTTTTTAAAACTGCTTTATTGATGCATAATTTTATTGCTATGCAACTAATATTCAATAAAGCTTACCCATTTAAAATGTATAAATCAATAGTTTTAGTATATGTAGAGTTGTGCAACTATCACTATAATCTAATTTTAGAACATTTTCATTACCCTCCAAAGAAACTTTGTACCTATTAACAGTTAATCCCCCTTCTTCCTCACTAAATGCTTCCTGCTCTCAACCTCACCAGCCTTGGGGAGCCACTAAATTGATGTTTCCTTCTTTCTTTTTTTTTTAAGTAGATTTTTAAAGACATTTATAGTTTATGGGTATCCTGTTTTTCATTCCCCAAGTAAATGTACCAAACAAGTTCTAATTTGACTATAAATTAAGAAGACCTCTACAAATAAGTCTTAATACTAATTTTTTAATTATATTTACATTTTAAATCTGTTGATTCTAATACATGTTTGCAAGCATCAGTATTTGATATCACTAACTGTTTTTTGTTGGGTTAATTTAAAAACCTTAGAGTTATCTAAATTCAAATTTTCATAGTCTCGATCTTTCTCATCCTTCAAATATGTTAGGTATAAATTCTGTCTTCCACAGAAAATAGCATCCAGGTCTTTTGTATAGTAATTTTTAACAAACATGTTAAAGGCACAGGCCAAATCTATGCAACATTCAGTATAGAGTAATGAACCCAATCAAATGCAATTACACAGAAATAGAGTTATGGATAAGATGGAGTTTTATGCAAATAAAAATTTGTCTGTAAAGAAATAAAGGAAATAATGAAATGCAAATGTCACTTGTTTTAAGACATCAATTTTATTAATACAAAATTGTTCATTTGATTTAGGTGCTTTTAATCTTGCAATTGCATAATGTTTTTATGAAGATATGGTGATAACACTTACAAATGAAAAATATATCATATAAAATACTGACTTAGGAAATTATTTGTATGGTAGGTGTAAGCCATATCACCAGGAATACCTCCTTCTAATAAAAATTTCCCTGATTTTGGTTAGGGGAATCTTAAATGAGGAAAATCAATTCAAAGGAAGAAAGGTATCTTGTGATATCTTGAAGTTAGTTATAAACATGCTCTACGTGTTTTTTGTTTGTTTGTTTTTAGTATTTTATAGTACAATTTTAATGAGAAAAATTTCTAGGAACTGATGCTAACAGGAAAGACTGTGACTATTATTTTAACATTGATGTCATTTACGAACATGGTTATCATGTGGAATGCACTGTGGTACCACTGGTCTCCAATATAAATGGACTATGTTTTTGGGCTGGGGATGTGGCTCAAGCGGTAGCGTGCTCGCCTGGCATGCGTGCGGCCCGGGTTCGATCCTCAGCACCACATACCAACAAAGATGTTGTGTCCACCGAGAACTAAAAAATAAATATTAAAAAAAATTCTCTCTCTCTCTCTCTCTCTCCTCTCTCACTCTCTCTTTTAAAAAAAATAAATGGACTATGTTTTAAAATTTACTTCTAAGTCACTTGTAAGAATAATAGAATATATTTCCTTGTGGATATATCAGAAATGGTATTAAGACCCGTTCAGCCTATTAATGTGGCATGTCCCCTGAAGCAATAAAAAGAGAAAAAGGAATAAAAATAGCAAAATCTTTCATTAAAATATTAGGAATTATTATAGTAAGACTACTAAGAATATGATTATATTAGATTTCATTAAAATATATGTAAGCACAACCAATTTAAATATAACTAATGTTATTTTTTTCCTGCTAATTTCTTTAAATTTTCTGAGTATGTAAATAAAAAATGATAACATTGTTTTATGGGTTTCTAACAGTGTTGCAATACATTTGGAAACCATTAAAAAAAAAAAAGCAGGGAGATGGTAAAAGCAGCTGTATGGTCACAAGGTTTCTATACTTTACACAAAGTAGTACAATATTAACTCTAGACTACGAAAAGCTAAAGATACATAGCGTATGTATGTATGTACCTACATATTTTTGCAGTACCGGGGATCAAACCTGGGAGGTGCTCTACCAGTGAATTTTATCTCAAGTCCCTGTTTCTTTTTTCTTTTAAGAGAAGGAGAAGATCTTGCTTAAGTTTCCCAGGCTGGCCTTGAACTTGTGATTCTCCTGCCTCTGCCTCCTGAATTGCTGGGATTATAGGTGTGCACCACTGTGTCTGGCAGTAACTAATTACTGAGTAAATTAACTTTCTAAGACTTTCTTTTTCTTCATACTCTAACCTATACTGGGTATTCATCATCTTAAAAGTTTTGCCAATCTTATGAATAAATAGGATAACCCCATTTTAAATTAATTTTCCTTATATACATTGGAATATTTCTTGATATTCTTTTATGTGTGTTAATATTTTCACCTTCTCATGTTTATTGGTCATTTATATTTTTTACTCAATGAATTGATATTTACATTCTTTTCCCATTCTAAATTTTACTTACATGGTTGATTCTAAACTATATCTAAATTAAAACATGAAAGTTCTCTATCACATCATCAGAACCAGTTTTATTTTCCATTAATATCCACTCTATTTAAAAACATGAAAGTTCTCGGGCTGGGGATGTGGCTCAAGCGGTAGCGCGCTCGCCTGGCATGCGTGCGGCCCGGGTTCGATCCTCAGCACCACATACAAACAAAGATGTTGTGTCCGCCAAACACTAAAAAATAAATATTAAAATTCTCTCTTTCTCTCTCTCCCTCTCTCTTTAAAAAAAAAAAAAAGAATGCATATATGTGTACTGAGTAGAATATTTAAAAAAAAACATGAAAGTTCTCTATCACATCATGAAAGAAAAGTTAAAACATGAAAGTTCTCTATCACATCACCAGAACCAGTTTTATTTTCCATTAATGTCCACTCTATTTAATCTCCCATAAATGTTTTGTATATTCCTTCTGCTGCAGGTCCTCCAATCTGAAGATCAGTTCTTCCACTATTTGTGAGCCCAGCTTTTCCTGAAAGGCTCCCTTCAAGTTCCAGTTCTAACCATGTTAGTCCTCATTCATCTCTATTCCCCTGGCACACAGAATAGACTCTAGCATAGAGTCCGACACAGACTCTAGCACGTGGTATCGCCAACTTACATACATTGGAATATTTCTTGATATTCTTTTATGTGTGTTAATATTTTCTCCATTAACAGAACTCATATAATAGCAGGGGTCTTATTCATTGAAGTGCCTAACAACAGAGCTGAACAGAGTGAACACTCAATACTCCCTGATGGACTCTCCTGTAGGTGAATTTTGTCCCAATGAATATAGTGCTAGAAACCATATTCCAAGGTTGCAGAACCTTAATATTAAAGTATAACTAATGCTTAGCATCTATGCATTGAATTAGCAATAAACAAAGTACATAAAGTTAATAAGGGAGAATACAAATGACAGACACCAATTGTCCTCTTGTATTCAACCTGTTAAATCTTTAAATGTGTCATACTGCTTTGGTGAGTGATTTGGCATAGGTGGATCCTGTACAGAAATCTGGGATACTAAAAGTGAGAAATGAAATTCAAAGTGAGACAAATGAAGAACTGTTCAACCACAATTAAGTTTATGTCTCCAAAACACAATATACACACAATGAAAACAAGAATAAGTCCTTTTCAAGTTCTATATAAAGAGTAACTAAAATAGAGTCAAGAAAATGACTCTTGCTACAGGTTATTTTTTGATATAGAATGCAATGAACTTTTTAAGAAAGCAATACTTTCAAATGATTATTTACTGGGACACTAAAGTAGGTATAACAATACTTCTTTGTAATTATATTAAATGCTATTTTTACTTATTCCAAGATTAAGTTGGACATCAACTAGAAATTAACATCACAAGTATATAGTTTCATGTCTAAATATTAAATCAAAATTTTATTGGTTATTGGTAAAATTATTAAGGTAAGGGTTATCTCTAAGTTTCTTCAGCATTTCTTGACTTCCAAATAAATTATTTCTCTGTCAATGTCAGTCAGTACTTCCCATTACTGTATGAAGGTTTGTAAACAGTATCATCCAGCAATGCATATACATGAGAACTAAGAAGAGGAAAACACACTTCCAGTATGCATAAAAACTTGTCAGTTTCTCTGGCTTTCTTTTTTTCCCCTTCATTATGAAGATCAGTATACTTGTTTCAACATAAAGCTCTTTATAAAACTAGGTAGAAACTAAAATGCAAGATCTATAGTATGCAGTATATCTGATAATGTGAATGGCTTAAAAACTTTGAGAAAAGTCTCTAAACATTTAATCAGCCACAACAAACAGAGAGAGGCACACACTAAGGCCACATTAGTGCCTAAAATAAAGGTATTGTGTCCAACTACAACCAAAAAAAATTATAAAAAGAGAAGATATTACTTGTTATAACGCATTAACAGGAAATTTAGTGTGACAACACAATCAAAACATACAACCAGAAAATCTTGTTTGCTATTTTCAAAACAGTCATTAATGAAACAAAAACATTATTTCAGATTTTCAAGTTCAATCAAGAAGAGTCCATTTTATTTTAATCTACTATAATTATATAAGACCTTTTAATTTTTCACAACTGTGTTGCAGAAATAGTTTCACACAATATATACCTATTATTTGTATCCCTATGAAACTTCAAAACGTGAGTTATATTATATAATCATTAAAATATGTTTAAGAAGAATTTTGGGGAGTTTGTTTTTTACTTATTTATTCTCTGTGTGTGTGTGTATTTTCTTTTTTTTTGAGACAAGGTCTCCGTAAATTGCCCAGACTGGTTTTGAATTTGTGATTCCACCTTAGTCTCCTGAGTAGCAGGGATTGCAGGTGCATACCACAATCCCTGTGAGTTACTTTTTCAAATTTAAAAAAACCAATTATACTACTACTATATAGAAAATCCGCATTGTATCTTTTTTTTTAATATTTATTTTTTAGTTTTCAGCGGACACAACATCTTTGTTTGTATGTGGTGCTGAGGATCAAACCCGGGCCGCACGCATGCCAGGCGAGCACGCTACCGCTTAAGCCACATCCCCAGCCCCCGTATTGTATCTTAAAAACTGATATTAAAGAATGTGAATCTCAAAATTAGTTTTGTGTCCATGTTTCATATTTAAAAGCCTCATTAAAATTTTTAAAAAATAGGAAAGAGATAGGAAAGGCAGCAGAATACAATAGACTCTAGTATGGCAGTATATATAAACATGGCTGTATAACCAATATGATACTGCAATCTGTTCACGTAGGAAAAATTCATACCCCATTTGAATCAAATGTATGATATATGATATGTCAAGATCATTGTAATATTTTGAGCAACCAATAAAATTCAGCAGCTGTCATCACAGCAATAAAAAAATTTTAAAATCATTTTAAATAAATGCTTAAATTGTGTAACCATGTAAGGTACTTTAAGAAGATATTACTTAGGCTGAGGTTGTGGCTCAGCAGTAGAGCGCTCGTCTAGCATGTGTGAGGCCCTGGGTTTGATCCTCAGCACCACATAAATATAAGTAAATAAAATAAAGGTATTGTGTCTAATTACAACCAAAAAATATTTAAAAAAGAGAAGATATTACTTGATATAACCCATTAACATTTACTGAACTCTATTGTCAGGCACTGTGTGGCGAACTTCGTATCTATTTTCTCATTTTAATCTCATATTATTGTTGGGGTAGCAACAGGAAACTTATGAAAATGTTCACTGGCTATCCAATTCATGGCACTCAACCAGAAGTCTATTCAAAAATAGAAGTCCTAAAATTTAAAGTTTTGTATAAATATTGAAAATAATCTGTTTTTGAAGAATATTCATTGACAAGGGTGTGATGGCATAGACCTGTAATCTCAGTGACTTGGGAGGATGAGGCAGAAGGATCACCAGACTCTAAGCAATTTAGCAAGACCCTATCTCAAAAAAATCAATAAACAAACAAACAAAAATATCTGGGAAAGCACCCCTAAGTTTAATCCCTGGTGCCCCCTACCCCCCCAAAAAGGATATTTATTTATTTATTTTTTGATTCATTCAAATATTTATTGAACAGCTAAGGAGATACAAAGGTGATTAAAACATGGTCCAAGAGATGATGAGGCATATGCACAAGAGAGAGCAATATAAGGTTCAACTGAATTCACAGCAGTCAAAAGTGCTTTAGGAAATCAAGAGATTGCTTCCAGCCTGCAAGTGGGTGTGGGTGGCAAATCAGGAAAGGGGATTGAGATTAAAATAGAAGACTTCAGCCTGGATTGTTGATGATACTCAGTATGGACTATATTTGTCTCTCCTCTTCCTTTCTCCCCATCTTTGGGCTTAATTTACCAGTAGTGCCCAGGGCTGTTCAATGTGCTTTTTCTACACTTGCTTGCATTTTTGCTTTAATGTCTTCTACAGAACTAGGTCCTTTTGGTGTTTTAGGAGTTTTTTCCTGTTTTTTGAAGGATTCTTGACCTTTTGATCTTGGTGTTGTTGGTTTTGAGTCTTTTCCATTCTGGTTCGATTTTTGTGCATTTTTGGCTGGAGTATCTCATATAGATTTCTTCACTGGAGCTTTTTCTTCAGTTTCCTCATCATCAAAATCATCATCATCATCATCTTCATCATCATCATCTTCATCATCATCAACATCTTCATCAGCAGCAAGTTTTACTTTTTTCTGGGGAACCTTGCTACCACCTCCAGGGGCAGATTGCTTTCCAGATACACTTAAAAGAGTTTCACATCCTCCTCCTCTTCATCTTCTGACTCTGCATCTTCCTCCACAGCTACTAAGTGCTGGCCACTAAAATGCACAGGCCCTGAACTGCACTTCAACCTTAAGACCACAAGTGGTGTGATTTCAAAGCCCCCAAGGGAAACCGTTGGCTGTACTGACATTTTCAATGTTGCCAGTGTTACTTTAATTGGACTGCCTTCATAATTCATTGCCTCTGCTTCAACAATGTGCAATTCATCCTTTGCACCAGCCCCTAAACTGACCGTTCTTAATGATAACTGGTGCTCATTTTCATCAATATCCACCTTAAAGTGATAATCTTTGTCAGCTTTTAGCTCACAATCGAAAAGGTAGTTCTGGGGCCTCAGGGGGCTCATGTCCATATCCATGGAATCTTCCATGGGGTGGTAGCACGCACTTAGGTGGGAGAGAAGGTGGACGGAAAATGGGTGGCTGCTCTAAAGAGACGCGCAGGACGGAATCACGCCAGGCAAAAAAGGATATTTATTGACAAAAATATGTTCAGGATAAAATGCTAGAATTAGCTGGGCATGGTTGAGCATATCTGTAATCCTGGTTTCTCAAGAAGGTAAAGAGAAGGATTACAAATTGGAGGCCAGCCTAGGCAATTTAGCAAAGCCCTGTTTCATAAAAGTAAAAAAAAAAAAAAAGGGCTATGGACATCAATAAGTGGTAGTTTGCCCCTGGGTTCAATCCCTAATACCCAAAAGAAAAAGGTTAAACTACTAAATAATACACACTATCCTAAACATGTAAGAAAGTGTGTGTGTGTGTGTGTGTGTGTGTGTGTGTGTGTATCTATATATTTTTAATTTCTAAATGGTTATTTTGGATGGTGGAATCACCAACAATTCTCCTAATTTTAAAAACAAACATATTTAGAACCAGAAACCTCCCTCCTATTAAGAGTTACTCTAAACTACCTAATTCTGTCTAATGAAATGAAATTTTAAAATCAAATTTAGTATGGATGAAAAATATTATATAGTAGTTAGGATGTGGGTTCCATTGAAATTTTGATATATTTTGGTGTAGGCTGATATCTGATGAAAACTTTATTATGTAAGTATTTCAATTACTGTTCTGAGTCATCCTAAATATAATTCACCTTCAATGTTTATTGCTTTAAATGTGAAGTATGGATCCACTCAAAGGCTATCTTGTTTTAGTCTTAAAGAGACTTAAAGAGAGCACAAAGCCTTCTTTACAGATATCCCTTAAGAAATCAAATATGTGCCTTGCAAACTTTGGAAATGCATCAGACCCTAAAGTGGGATCTTTTGTGCCTCTGGTCAACTTTGCGCATACAGTAGGCACTTAATAATGAACACAGGAATGTATAAATTCCCTCTTTAGATATCTTGACTTACTTTCCCTTCCCTCAGTTTAGATGACCTGAGAAACACTTCCTCAAAATAACCCTCTGGCTCACCATGAGAAGAATGCCTGGCACCAGCTGGCAGGACATATTAATAGCACACCCATTAGGCACTTGCTCAAGGCACATAGATAGCTCGGTGATAAAATCTTTAGAAATATTTGGACAGTTAAGATTATTTGGAATATGAATCAGTTGTGGTTCTTTAATTCTTTTAATATTAAGAAATCAACTAGTGTTTTTGGAAATTCTTAAAAAAATAGTAAGCTGTTGCAGCAATAATTGCTTTCAGTTTCTGAGAACTCAGTATTTGGGGCTAAGGAAAGCAAGCTTACAAAAGCAAAATCCTATTTTTCTTGTAACAAAGATTCTTTTGAAGAATTCAGATGTTAAAATAGAGAAGAAAATGTAATTTTTCTATTAAACTTCAGTTTTCAGTATTTTACCTATGATTTCCTGATGATAGAGAAGTCTTTTACCCATGAAACTATGCTTCTATTCTTCTCTAGGCAACAATGAACTTTAAAGTAGAGTCATATTTAAAATTAAAATATCCTAGTTCATTCATAGTGGTCACTGGAGGGATCAGAAAGGGATAGGACTACTACCAATTTCAAATTATACATAATTTATTTATTTAATTATTTATTTATTTATTTATTTATTTTATTGTTGGTCGTTCAAAACATTACATAGTTCTTAATATATCATATTTCACAGTTTGATTCAAGTGGGTTATGAACTCCCATTTTTACCCCTATACAGATTGCTGTATCACATCAGTTACACTTCCATTGATTTACATATTGCCATTCTAGTGTCTGATGTATTCTGCTGCCTATCCTATTCTCTACTATCCCCCCTCCCCTCACCTCCCCTCCCTTTTTCTCTCTCTACCCTCTCTACTGTAAATCATTTCTTCCACTTGTATTATTCTTCTCTTACCCCTCATTTCCTCTTATATGTAATTTTGTAAAACCCTGAGGATCACCTTCCATTTCCATGCGATTTCCCTTCTCACTCCCTTTCCCTCCCACCTCTCATCCCTGTTTAATGTTAATCTTCTTCTCAAGCTTTTCGTCCCTACCCTGTCCTTGGTTACTCCCCTTATATCACAGCAGTCATTTGGCATTTGTTTTTTAAGGATTGGCTAGCTTCACTTAGCATAATCTGCTCTAATGCCATCCATTTCCCTCCAAATTCTATGATTTTGTCATTTTTTAATGCAGAGTAATACTCCATTGTGTATAAATGCCACAGTTTTTTTTTATCCATTCATCTATTGAAGGGCATCTAGGTTGGTTCCACAATCTTGCTATCGTGAATTGTGCTGCTATGAACATTGATGTAGCAGTGTCCCTGTAGCATGCTCTTATTAGGTCTTTAGGGAATAGACCGAGAAGGGGAATAGCTGGGTCAAATGGTGGTTCCATTCCCAGCTTTCCAAGAAATCTCCATACTGCTTTCCAAATTGGCTGCACCAATTTGCAGTCCCACCAACAATGAACAAGTGTACCCTTTTCCCCGCATCCTCTCCAGCACTTGTTGTTGTTGGACTTCATAATGGCTGCCAATCTTACTGGAGTGAGATGGTATCTTAGGGTGGTTTTGATTTGCATTTCTCTGACTGCTAGCGATGGTGAGCATTTTTTCATGTACTTATTGATTGATTGTATGTCCTCCTCTGAGAAGTGTCTGTTCAGGTCCTTGGCCCATTTGTTGATTGGGTTATTTGTTATCTTATTATCTAATTTTTTGAGTTCTTTGTATACTCTGGATATTAGGGCTCTATCTGAAGTGTGTGGAGTAAAGATTTGTTCCCAGGATGTAGGCTCCCTGTTTACCTCTCTTATTGTTTCTTTTGCTGAGAAAAAACTTTTTAGTTTGAGTAAGTCCCATTTGTTGATTCTAGTTGTTAACTAGAATGGGTGTCCTATTGAGGAATTTGGAGCCCGACCCCACAGTATGTAGATCATAGCCAACTTTTTCTTCTATCAGATGACATGTCTCTGATTTAATATCAAGCTCCTTGATCCATTTTGAGTTAACTTTTGTGCATGGCGAGAGAAAGAGATTCAGTTTCATTTTGATGCAATTATACATAATTTAGGAATACCTGAATCTTCACCAGGAAGAATTAATCATTCTTTTGGTTTGTGTAGAGGTGAGTGAGGGGAGGAAAGGAATGGGGCTGTGGGGATGGGAAGACAGTAGAATGAGACAGACATAATTACCCTATCTACATGATTACACTACTGGAGTGACTGTGTACCAAGTACAGCCAGAGGAATGAGAAGTTATGCTCCATTTGTGTATAATATGTCAAAAAGGAAGGAAGGGAGGGAGGGAGAGAGGGGGGAGGGAGGGAGAGAGGGGGGAGGGAGGGAGGGAGGAAGGAAGGAAGGAAGAAGGAAGGACCACCCTAGTTACAAATTATTCACCTAACCCTGAAGTAAATTTTTTAAATATTCAGTTTAACCAGTAAAAAACACAAGTTCTAAGTACCCTTTTGTTATTTCCTCTAAAGTGGTCTATATCCTATACAACTTTAGATAACCATAAAGATATTTCATTCTTTGGGTTATCATTCAAAGTTCCTACAGAAGTATCAAAAGTAAAACGGATTGTTTTTCTTAGTTATTTTGTAATGTATCTAAATGTTTGAATTAATTTATATAAAAATAATAGATAACAAAAAGCTTTGAATCCTCAAAGATGAAAAAGATGAAGAAACAAGTACCTTACTAGGTACTCTGCATTGAACTAGGCAGCGACAGAGAATAAGAAAAAGATGTAGTTGCTGACCTTGAAGAACTTTTCATCTAGCTGGGGAAATTACATGGGAAATGATAGGTAATGAGATAAATGAAATGCTTTCCTAAGGTACAGAGAGAATAGATGTTTACAGGCAGAGAGATATATCTACTCTCATTTTGGGTAGAGAGGCAAATAAGAATGATGAGGTGGGGCCACATTATGGAGGGGCTTTAGAAGTCTCACTGAAACATTCAGATTTGATGTGGCAGCAAAGTGAGCTTTGAGATATTTTTGGAGAACAGGATGAATTTAGGGAAAGAGGAGTTAGGAAAAAATCAGACAGCCCAACTAGAAAATGATTATTAAAGGTATAATTTTCTGTTAGTGGACTTTTAAAAAATATATTTTTAAATTGTAGATGGACACAATACCTTTATTTCATTTATTTATTTTTATGTGGTGCCAACGATCAAACCCAGCGTCTCACATGTTTGAGGCAAAGGCTCTATCACTGAGCCACAATCCCAATCCCTGTTAGGGTACTTTAAAGCAATATCTCACCATATAACTAGTAGATATTCTAAAAATTTTCTTGGTCTTCAAGAAGCCTTTTATTGTTTTAGTCACAATATATATACTACCACTATATCACTCACTCTTTCTAAAGTATATGTCAAGGAATGTAGACATGTGAATAAAAAAGGAAACAAAAACCAAAACAAAGCAAAAAGAGAAAAAAAGGGAAGTATAACTAATTAGTTCTAATCTGAAAATTATTGCATTTGTATTATCTGAAATTAATGTGAAAATAAAATAAAAATGGTATTCTTATCACTGAATTTAATTCTATGAAAATTCTAATGTACACCTCTAGTCTACCAAACATTAAATTCACTTAAATATACATGAAATGCATGATAATTACTGTATTTTGTGAGCAATTTAATATTTATGCATACTAAGAACAAAGTAACTTTACTTTGTCATTCAAGTGAGCACATTATCAAAATGTACAATGTAATTACATTTAGCTTGAGTAGATAAGTAAGATAAATATATATTGATTTTACCTTTGCTTTAGTCGTCTTTTGGCTGTTGTGGGAACATTAGCACCATAGCCATAGGAAAAAAGAATCCTCTCAGCCTCATCTTCATTTTCAACTGGAAAATATTGAAGTGTGTGATGTGAAAGAATCCCCCCCCCCCCCCCCCCGCCATAAAAAGCATGGCAGAAGTGAAGATAAAAGAGTTAATAATGAATTAGGGAGCACAACAACATTAAAAAGGTCTAATGTGCAATCTCAAAACAGCCCATTTGCAAGTAGAAGGATATTTCTAAAAGTATACCCTTGTTTGGATTTGTTTGATTTACTTTTTAGAAAGTATTAAGGGATTAGCTCATATGACATGTTAAGTTTTCTTGTTATAATGCACAATGCAGATGCATTATTCTGAAGGATTTAAAGGCTTTTTATGTGACATATATGCTATAAAATGACAAATAATGATAATATCAATTAATTAATTCTCTTCTTGGTAAAAAATGATTAATTAGGAAATATATTCATTATTTTCTCAAAATAACAACTTAATTTCAACTTACAATAGCAAAATTATACATTCAAGTAGGCTACTTGGAATAAAATGTGTAGTTCTAAGCATATACTGATAGACTAAAATTAGTAACTCAAAAAGTTCAGAGAAAATAATTTATTTCTAAATTCTGCCACTGTCACACCACATCCTAATTTTTTCTTCAACTAACAGGTTAATATCTTGTGGGAAAAATTCAATTCAATAAATTTTACTACAAGTTAGGATTAAAAAAATTTCACTGATGATTACAAAAACTGAAGTTTTACTAGCTTGAATTAAGGCAAAGATTATAAAAACATTTATAACTATCTATCAACAGCAATCATTTTACTGTTTAAAAGGAGAACTCTAAATTCAGGAGTATTTCCAATTTAAAATAAAACCAAGTACCATATCATAAATGAAGCTTGACTATTTGCACCATCACAATATGTTGTGCACATAATTGCTGACTGGTCTTTCTGTAGTACTGTAAAGATTTTAGAAATATTAATAACTGTTTTCCTTTAATTTTGTTCTTTCATGGTAAATCAGGATCAGCTTTCAGAGATAGAATTATTAAGTTAATTATTAGTTGAGAAGGATACATAGAAGAGATGATAAATGTCATTGCTAATATTGTTACCAGTTATCAGATATCTTCTAGATCCAAGATGATCTCCAGTTCAAATCTACCAGAACTAGACTAGAATTGAGATACATATCTGACTCTTATCTCTCTTAAATGGCTGCAAATTTATCTATTGAAGGGCACCAAGGTTGATTCCATTGCTTAGCTATTGTGAGTTGAGCTGCTATGAACATTGATGTGGCTGCATCACTGTAGTATGCTGATTTTACCTCCTTTGGGTATACACTGAGGAGTGGGATAACTGAGTCAAATGGTGGTTCTATTCCTAGTTTTTTGAGGAATCTCCATACTGCTTTCCAGAATGGCTGCATCCATTTGCAATCCCACCTGCAATATATGAGTGTACTCTTTCCCCCACATCCTTTCCAACACTAATTATTACTTGTATTAGACAGGAATAAGTAAGACAGTGGAAAGAATCTGACATAATTTCCTACATACATATATAAATACACCACAATGAATCTAAACATTGTGTACATCTACAAGACTGGGATCCTAATTAGAATAAGGTATACTCCATGCTTGTATGTCAAAATAGACTTTACTGTCATATATAACTAAAAAGAACAAATAAAAAAGAAACAATCTCATTGTCAGCTGAAATTAGCTGATTTAGACGGTAAACCTTTGAAAATGGTACACATTTTAGTACTAAGAAAGAAATTGCTTGCATACTTAATTAATTTATTTATTAGTATTGAAGATTCTTTACCACTGAGCTACATCCCCAGTTATTTTTATTTTTATTTTAAGACAGGGTCTTGTTAAATTTCCCAGGCTGGCCTCAAACTTGTGATCTTCTAGTCTCAGCTTTTTGAGTTGTGAAGACTACAGCTGTGTGTGATCATGCCTAGCCAAAACATTTTAAATTTTTTTTAACCAACAACTATTCACTAGAATATTAGAATATTCTAGTTTCTATTATAAACTGATAGAGAAGAACCTAGCTATTGTCCTTCCAGTACAAGTAAATGTTTTATTCTAAGATGAATTTTAAGATATTTTAGACAACACATAGCAAATTTCTAAAGATTTTAAGAAACATTTGGATATTGGAGAAATCGAAAGAATTGTATTATATACCCATAACATGCACACTCTAAATTATACATTTGTACATTTGTTTATCATATATTCATCCATCCTTGTATCTACTGAATTTTTTTGAATATATTTCAAAGGAAGTTGCAGATATCTGCACACTTCATCCCTCAACAGTTCAACATGCAACTCATCAGTAATGGTTCAATATTTAGTCTTTAAAATAAAATTATATATGGTAAAAGGTACGAATCTTAATTAAGTCTACTATTCAATGAGTTCAATGGATTTTGAATTGTAAAAAAGTTTTGAAATATATATACATGGGTAATACAAATCCTATCAAAGTACAGGTATAAAGACATGAATTGGTATGAATATACTGTGTATACAACCAGAGATATGAAAATTGTGCTCTATATATGTAATAAGAATTGTAATGCATTCCACTGTCATATTTTATATATTTATAAAGATATTCACAACATTAGAAAAGCTGGAATATTTCCTCATCTCTATTTTCCCATTTAATTCTTGGTGGCAAACCATTCCTAGAGACACTACTATTCTGAATTTTTCACCGCAGATTTTACCTCTTCTAGAACTTTCTATAAATTGACTCAGATAGTATAAATTTCTGGGAAAGCTTTGGTAGACTAAGTATAAAAATTTTCAGGTTCTGCCATATTGTTGAATGAATCAGCTGTTGATTTCTTTTCATAGAGTAGTTCTATTGTATAAATACATGATGGTTTATTTAAACATTTTTCTGTGATAAACACTTGGACTGTTGCAAGTTTTTATTATGAATAAAGCTCCTATGAATATTCTACTAGAAATATTTTTTTGCATATAGGCTTTCTTTTCTTTTCTTTTGGGTAAAGAATTAGGATGGAATTTCTGGTCACTATAGAGATTGGTTATTTCTATAAAACCAGTCAATTGCTCTAAATTCTCACCAATATTTTGTGTAGATAATCTTTCTAATTTTAGCCATTCTGGTGAGTTTGTAATACTATCTCATCAGGCTTTTAATTTAAATTTCCCTCCTGAATAATATTGTTGAATATCTTATGGTGCTTACTGGCTAGTATTTGTTCAAATCTTTTGCCCATGTTTTAAATTGGGCTTTTTTTTTTTTAATCATTGATTTGCCTGAGTTCTTTTTATATTCCAGTATATTACTTTCCTATTGCTGCTATAACGTTATCAGACTTAAAGCCATACAAATTGATTATCTTGTAGTTCTAGAGGTCAGAAGCCTACTTCACTGAACTGAAGGACAAGTGTTGATAGAGCTGGTTCTGTATGAAGGTTCTCAGGGAGAATCCACTTCCTGGCCTTTTCCAGTTTCCAGGGGCTGCTTTGATGCCCTATTAGTACACTTCCCTTCTCCATTTTCAAGGCCATCAACATAACATCTTTGAATTCTCTCTGACTTATACTTTCATCACCATATCAACCTCCCCTCTTTCTTTTTATTTTTAAAAAATTGGTGCATATTAACTACACAGTACATTTTCTGGCATTATCATACATTACATTATATCATTACATTGTAATTTGATCAATTTCACTACCCCCAAACCTCCCCTTATCCACCTTTCCTTTTATAAAGATCCTTGTGATTATACTAGGACTACCCAGCTATTATTACCAGGACAATCTCATGTCAGGATTCTTAATCACATCAACAAAGCCTCTTTTGCCATATAAGGTAAAATATTTACAGATTCTAGAGATGGGGACATGGACATCTTTGTTACTTTGAAACGAAACCTAAATGTAATAGTCAAAATTATAAACTTGGAGTAGGTAAAGATTTTTTAGACAGGGGCCTGAAGTCAATGGCTATAAAAGAAAAAGTGATATAGAAGACATCAAAATTAAAAACTGTTCTTAGCCAGGTGCAGCAGTGCGTGTGTATAATCCCATGATCTCTTTTGTATATTCTATAAAGAACTGAATATCACTTGTAGATAGCACCTATTTTGCCACTTCAAAGACTAGGAACCCTTATGAGGTAAGAATTTTTTGCATGAACTCTATATCCCTACTTCTTCTTCTTCTTTTTACTTTTTTATTTGTTATTTTTAGTTATACATGACAGTAGAATTGTTTTGACTAATAACTAAAAGTCTAACTTCACATTCTTGTGGTTGTATATAATGCGGAATTATACTGGTCGTGTATTCATATATCAACATAGGAAAGTTATGTCCAATTCATTCAACTATCTTTCTCATTCCCATCCCTCCTCCCTTCCCCCATTACCTGGTCCAACCTCCACACCCCCTCCACCCCACCTCCCTGCTTTTGTGAGTCAGTATCCGTTTATCAGAGAAAACAGTCTTTGGTTTTTTTGAGATTGCCTTATTTCACTTAGCATGATAGCCTCCAGTTCCATTATTTTACTGGAAAATGCCATAATTTCATTCTTCTTTATGGCTGAGTTAATATCCCATCATGTATATGTACCACATTTTCTTTATCCATTCATCTATTGAAGGGCACCTAGGTTGGTTCCATAGCTTAGCTATTGTGAATTGAGCTTCTATGAACATTTATATGGCTGTGTCACTACAGTATCCTGATTTTAAGTTCTTCGGGTATATGCCGAAGAGTGGGCTGGGTCAAATGGTGGTTCCATTCCAAGTTTTCTGAGGAATCCCCATGCTGCTTTTTAGAGTTGTTACACCAATTTGCAGTCCCACCAGCAATATATGAGTGTACCCTTTTCCCCACATCTTTGCCAATATTTGTTGTTATTTATATTCTTAATGATTGCCATTCCGACTGCATTAAGGTAAAATCTCAGTGTAGTTTTAATTTGCATTTTTCCAATTGCTGATGTTTCACATTTTTAAGTATATTTGCTGACCATTTGTATTTATTCTTCTATGAAGTGTCTGTTTAGTTCCTTTGCCCATTTTTTGATCAGGTTATTTGCCTTTTTGGTGTTAATTTTTTTGAGTACTTTATATATCCTAGAGATTAATCCTCTATCTGAGGTGCATGTGGGCAAAGATTTTCTCCTATTCAGTAGGTTCTCTCTTCATGTTCTTGATTTTTTCCTTTGCAGTGAAGAAGCTTTTTCGTTTGATATAATCCTATTTATTGATTCCTGTATATCCTTATTTCTTGATAAATGAAAATACTTAATTGTTGACTGAAATGTATCACATTTAACCTATTTTTAATTTCAACTGTTGAAAGTTAACATGAACTAATATTTGAAACATGGAGTATTCTTTAAAATATGGTCACCAATTATATTTTAAGGAAATACATACCAAAGTAGTTCTAGAAATGATGTCAGGTTCCTCCTGTTGCCAGAAAAAAAGACTATATGTGTGTTTGGGGGGGGGGGATGGGAGATGCAGGGAGACTTACTTTCTGCTGTTTGCATTATTATTTCATCTAGCTCTTTTTCCAATTTCTCATAAATGTCTAGCCTTGCCTGGTGCTCAGAATTCTGTGCTTGAAGTTCAGTAATGCGTTTTTCAGAAGAGGCTTGGAGACTATAAAATTCTTTAGTTAAAACCTAATAGTGGAAGAAAAGAATTACAAAGGTTCAGAGAATTAAGAAATAGGTTCACAGTTAAGACAAAAACATGACACAAAGATATATTTTCTCTCTGTAATTATTTAAATATTAACAGAAAGTAGCTCAAATGAGATGCCTTATGAGGAAATAAAATACATTTGTTTCTAAAGTAAATCAGTTGTTTTAAACTGAAAATTATTAAATATTTTTTCTTATATAAGCTGAATAAAAATAAATTTTAAACTCACAAATAGTTATAGGCGTAATATTAGTATTTTCTTTTTTAGAATTAAAAACTATAACAACATCAAACTTACCTGCAGGTCATTTATCAGCAATCACAGGCATTTGAATAAGGCTTACAAAACTGTGTGTAAAAACAATATACTCATAATGAGTCCTACAGTTTTCCATCAGAGCTTATTTAATCTACTCTTTCCATGGTTTTAATAACATTTTGGGTTTCCTGAACAGTCATAAATTCAAAGCAACACATCAAAAGGTAAATGTGAAGTACTGCTTGGAGCAGTATCAGAAAATGCCTTTGTAAAGAAAGAAAGAATTTAAAAAAGTTTAAAAAAGAGATGCAGAAGAATTGGAATTTTGTATAAGGTCAAAAGAATCCTACATTCTTCAATGGTTACTCACTGAAGAAATCGATATGATCATAACAATGAATTAGCTAAAAAAAATAGATGCTTCCAGTAACGAAGCACTGTTTTAATGCTTAAAGTAAATTTCCATTATCTAGAAAATTTATATACTAGGAACTGACTAAATCATGGAGTGTTACTATCCCTAATACAGCATGAGTAATATACTGTTTCATGAGAGGTAAAAGAACATTACGCAGTATGGTTTGGAGCCAGAAAGACATGGATTTCAGTATCACTTTAACATCTAGCAGCTGGGATCGTAGGCAATTAGTTACCCTTTCTTTATACCACATAACATTGTTGGAAGATTAAATGAGATGCTAAATTTATAGTGCTTAGCAAAAATACTGCTATTACCATAAGAAATAGAATTATGAGAACTTTGTATTAAATAGCTCATGGAAATAGAACTCCACTGATTTAATTATCCTGAATTCTCTATAATTAATCCTTCTGAAGACAACTTACTTTCTCTAATGACTTACTTTCTTAACGACTGTATATGATTATATGCTTTCTGTGATGTAGAAAAAGATGACACAGAAGATAAAGAAGATTTACAATTCTTAATGAGCAGAAACTACAATTTAATGTTCCTTAACTCACTCCATGTCATCTCCTTCAATTTTCAACAAAATTTCTTCCAAAAGCAAATAAAACTTTGTCCCCCACCTTTCAAATACACTCCTTTGGAGGGTGGAGAAGGAATAACATGGGAATAATATTTTTAGGATAATTTTTAGTGTCTTTGGGTCAGGAAAACAAAAATTCACTGTTTTAGCATTATTTTTTCTTTCTTCTTGCTGGCTAGGAATGTGCTTTCTAGAAATTTTGTAATTTATTATAAAAAAAAGCATTGCTCAGTAGAACAATTTGGGACCTTCATGGATTTCATTACATTGGGGTGTAATTTATAAATAATCTAGTGGCTGATAATACTGATAAATTCTACTGTTAAAGACAGGGTGAATAAAGATAGTGTTAAATAACTATTCTCCTAATGTATAGCTGATACTTTTTCATCTGTATCCCCGCCCCCCAAAGAAATCACACAGAGACATTACACAAATAGACTATCTAAAGAGATAAAGAATCAAAATGTCAAAGATGGGCTATTTCATAAAGTATTATTTTAAGAAAAGATTTAAAAAGTAATAAATTGAGAAATATAACCTATAATCTTCCTAGCATGGAGGAGTGACTCCTAGGAATAAATTTATTATTGCTTCTGAAAAGCCAAAACAAAACAAAACAACCCCCCCCCCGCCAAACTTGATTATTTGACCTATGGAGGGGTATTATATTAAAGATGCTTTAGAAGAAAAAACAACATATGAATTTAAACATGGAGATATAAAATAGGTAAATTACTTTGAGGAAATGATTAAATATCAAGCTCACACAGTGGGAGATTCCTTCCCTTACATAATAGATGCATTAACCGAATGATAATATATAATTATGTGTCAAAAACTGCTTCAAAAAGAGACTGGTATTTGGGAGCCTTTGCCAATTAATTAATGATTAAAGCAAAAATAAAATAAATCATTCCCAAGTTAAAAATCAATAAAAATATTGAGTAAAGTTCTATAAATCCATAATTTTTACCTTTCATGAAATTATTTCACTTCATTATAAGTAAGAATTGTCTCAGAAACAAATACTTTTCAGAGTTAAAAAGATTTAAAAAATGGAACTATATTAGCCTTAATCAAACCATTCTTTCATTCGTTAAATACTCAACAAGCATCTGCCATGGGGGAAGTACTGTGTTGGGCACTGGTGACACAATGGTAAATGAATAGTCCCTGATACTTCAAGACCTCAGGGTAACAAATGGAGAAAATGTAAAGAAATTTCCCCCAAACTGTGCTTCTCCATATAAGACCTTTAAATAAATGAATATAAAAATTACTAGTTACCTATATCCACAGACTATGTGGGCGGTGTTTTTCAAATTCTAAGTTTCAACCTTTAGGAGGTTTGGTTTAGAGAATTGTTTGGAAAACATCAGTTCTGTATGTCCTGAGCATTATGTGTGTGATAAAGTATTGGTTTGTGAGGCTTTTTTGTTTTCAGGAGTACCAAAAGAGCAGTGCTTCTGTATTTTAAAATATAAATAGTTTCCATCTATCACCTAACTCCAGCTCCAAGAAACATTATTAAACACAGTGATTCAATGTGAAAAGGAAAAGAAAAGGTGTTTTGCTAGGAATCATTAAAATTAAACTATGGAAAATGCAACTTGCAAAAGACTAATATCCAATAATAGCTAAATTGTGAGATTATCTGAAATTGTGTGGGAGAATCAGATTATGACTGTAGGAGTTTCCTGAAGAAGGTATATGAAAAAAGTTCTAAGTGCCGAACATTGATTTGCTTTAGAAGAAGATACCATCTATAACTTTTTCTTGTTATTTTCAATCATACATATATTCAATAACCATTTTTGTATTTTTCACTAAGGTTTTATTTTCTGAGACCCTTTATCCACCACCCCATCCCCACCCTACAGTACTGGGGATTGAACCCAGGGCACTCTACCACTGAGCTACATCCCTAGCCCTTGATGTTTTTTATTTTGAGACAGGGTCTTGCTAAATTGTTGAGCTGACCTCCAACTTTCAATCTTTCTGCCTCAGCCTCTCCAGTAGCTGGGATTATAGGCAGGTACCTTCATGTCCAGCTGTGCCCAGCCACGCCCAGTCCTGAGATCCCTTATCTTGTTAAACTTAGTTTTACTAATCATCAAACTTTTCAAAAGTGTAATCGTTCAGGGATTATTGCAATAAACACTTTTAATTATGTCTTGAATAATGCAGTGGTCAAAACTACGAGGTATGAGGTCAGTCTGATCAGATGTGAGCTCCCAATTACAACGACTCAGTTACTTGTCAATTTTGCAGTCCTTAAGTAATTCAACTTTTTATTTATTTATTTATTTATTTACCTATTTATTTATTTATTTATTTTTTGTGTCTTCGTATTTACGCTTTGGATAACAATGGTCATTACATTCCACCACCGTTTAGAATCCCATAACCCCTCTCTTCCCCTCCCACCCCTCTGCCCTATTCTAGAGTTCGTCTATTCCTCCCATGCTCCCTTTCCCTATCCCACTATGAATCAGCCCCCTTATATCAAAGAAAACAATCGGCATTTGTTTTTTTGGGGATTGGCTAACTTCACTTAGCATCATCTTCTCTAACTCCATCCATTTACCTGCAAATGCCATAATTTTAATCCCCAACCCCCTAAGTAATTCAACTTTCCTATGAACAACAAAGTAGAAATAAAGCATAAAACTACCCATGGTCTACTCATTTTATTTATTATTACTATTTGGCATGGAGAATTGAACCCAGGAGTGCTTAGATACTAAGTCATATCCCCAACCCTTTTCATTTTTTATTTTGAGATAGGGTCTCCCTAAATTGCTTAAGCCGGCTTTGAACTTGAGATCCTCCTGCCTCAGCCTCCTGAGCTGCTGGGATTATAGACATGCCCCAACTCACCTGGTATGGGCTGTTTATTAATCAATTACAGCTACTATTAAGTTTATGGTACATTTCTTCAAGATACCCTCAGACATTTTAAAAAATCTAATGTATACACTTGTGTAAAGGGCTGTTTTCACCTTATATTATTATAAAAGTGTATTTTACATGTTACTGTGTGGTCTTAAAATATCAATTGATCTTAAAATGTTAATTACACAAAAACTTTTTTTTAATGTTACCATTCTTCAATAATAAGATTTTATAGTTTTTTGTTCTCTGCTATTATAAATAATACCACAATGAATATCTGTGCATGAAGCTTTTTACATATTTAAGACATATCATTATAAATGCACAATGCCAAATTGTTTTACAAAAACAATAAAATCATTTCAGATCTTTAAAAGTAGTTTTGTGAGGACAGGTAAATAAAAATAGTTAAAAAGAATTTTTTTGGGGGGCTGGGGTTGTGGCTCAGAGGTAGAGTGCTTGCTTAGCATGCACGAGGCACTGGGTTCGATCCTCAGCACCACGTAAATGTAAAATAAAGATATTATGTCCACCTAAAACTTAAGAATAAATACTTAAAAAGAATTATTTTGATATTTGAATATGTACATATGCATGTGTGTAACACACACACACACCACATATATTTGCAGATTTACAAAAGGTTGTATATTATGACATTTATCTTATTATGTGATACCTTACATTATAATTTAGGGATAATGCTTCAATATCCGATAAATTTTTAATTGAGAAAGGTTTTAAATTAACTTTCAGTTTCTTTGCCTCCAACTTCTGTTTGATCATCTAAAATTATATATTTTCATAACTAAAACAAGTTTTCATATGTAGAAAGGAAAATTGGAATTGTAAATGCTTGGGTTTAGATAGCACATGATTGAGAAATCTGAAAAGTAAAAAAAAAATCCAATTATCCTTTTACAAATATTTATCTTTTGAGAAGGGATGCTTTCATTTACTTAACATTTCCTAACATTACCAAAGCCAAAATTTTATAGCATCAAAGGAGAATATTTTGAGAACTTCTAATACTTGTTAAGAATACACTAATGATTTATTTGTGCCCAAAAGATTATTAGACCTATTTGCCTAATGAAAAAACTGAGGCTCAAACAAAATGAGTAATTATTCAAAAAGGAGTCACTAATTCGGATTCAAATCTTAGTTCTGTTGACTTGAAAGCTTAGAGGTCTAACTACTACCCAATGTTGCTATAAGAAATTCTATCAGGGCGGAAAAGAGTTTCCATTTTTCTTAAGTATAAAATTCAAGAGAAAAGTAGTCAAAACTTCACTGCTGTCCAGTAGTAAGGGCATAAGCGATTATGTTAATTTTCTAGAGCATGTACTCCACTGTTACCAGTCATTTGTGGATAAGCAAATTTAGATTTGATTTAATTAAGCTAAAAATCAATTTAGGTTATCAGTAGCACTAGCCATATTTTAAGTGCTAAATGCCCTCAGGTGACCAGTAGCTACTGAACTGGATAGCACAGATAGAGAACATTTCCAACATAAAGAAAGTTCTATTCAAAGTCCTGTTCAAGGCTAGGTGTGGGTGGCGTAACTGTAAACCTAGCTATTCTGGAGGTTGAGGCAGGAGGATCACAAATTTGAGGCCAGCCTGGGTACCTTAGTGAGATCCTGGCTTAAAGTAAAAAATAAAAAGGGTTGGGGATATAGCTCAGTGATAGAATGTCTCTGGGTTCAACCCCAACTCAGAAAAAACAAACACCCACCCCCAAACAACAACAAAAAAGCCCCGTTTGAAACTATTCATTTTTTGCAGAGAAATTAATTTCTCATTAAAAGTTGGGTGTATATCAATGCCTAGTACAGTGCCTATTGCCCAACAGACACCCAATTAGAAAGTACTGAACACTATCAATCCAATTAACTATGTGCCAAGATTCTGGCTAGGACCTGGGAATATATTGATCACTTAAAAAAGGTCATCATGGAACTTACTATCTAGTGAGGAAAATGAAGAAAATATAACCATACCACTTTAATGTTTTGGTATATTTTCCTTCAAATCTTTTTTTGTATGTTCATTAATGGTTGTTACTAAATATGCAACCTGCAGTCAAGATCAAGCTGATGACATAATTGCATCTCTCATTCAATGTTTTAATTTTTCCTCAAATCTAAAACAGTCAAGAACATGACTATATACAATCATATAGTGAATAGACACAACAAAATATATAATTCAAAATGTGGTAACTAAAACTGTTTCACTACCTACTGTTGAATATTTATTTTTATTAAGTTATTTACAATTTTTATATGATAATATTGTGATGTACATCATTAATATAAATCTTTATAAGCATCTCATTATTTCCTTAGGTAAAATTCCCTTAATTGAAATTACTGTTCAATATTCTAAGATCATATACACAGATAACCATATTGTCCCCTAGAAGGGCTATTCCATTTTGTTATTATGTGAGACTTCCCACTTAAGGGCACTCTTGCTAGCACATTAAAAAATAACACATATATCTACATAAAGGTAAAAAAAATTAAATTTATATTTCTTGAATTTTCAATGAGAATACATATATTTTCATCTATTTATTAACAATATGAGTTCAGGTTGAAAAAGGTGCATTTCTTTTTTTTTTTTTTACCTATATACCTAGAATAGGAAAACATATTCTCTTGATAAGAAATCTTTTAAAATGAAATAGGTCCTTTATCATAATACTACAAATAGTATTTTCCAGTTTCCATTTTGCCTATAATGCTATTCAGTTTCTTTAACCTACGAGTTCTATTTTTCTAATATTCATTTCTTTACTTTAATCAACAGAATAACAGATTAATTCCCAAACTGATATAAAGCAAAATTTTATCTATAATTACTTAAACAGTTTAAAATTCCATATATACATTCAGCTCAGTAATTTATTTGACTTTTATTTTTGGTAATGGTATGAAGGACAGATACAATTGTTTTCCCTATATACTCAAATGATTACCACAGCACCATTTATTATTCAATCTATACTTCCCTCACTGATTTGATTCTTACTATAAAAATTATTAAACTTATGTAAATATATTTTGGGGGTTTTTATTTCATATCATTTATAGATCTTTTATGTTTTAATTATTCTTTCTTCAGAATGTATTTTTAAATGTAAAGTGTATTTCCTTTAAAAAAATCTTTTTTTAAAATATTTATTTCTTAACTGTAGTCAGACACAATACCTTTCTTTCTATTTATTTATTTATTTATTTATTTATTTATTTATTTATTTATTTATTTATATGTGGTGCTGAGGATCGAACCCAGGACCTCACACTTGCTAGACCAGTGCTCTACCACTGAGCCAAAACCCAGCCCTGAAAAAAATCTTTAAAAATATTTTCCTTCTAGTTGTACCACCTAATTAACTTTGGTGGGTTAAGAAAAGCATGCTAGCATTTGATTAGAAATATATATGCCTGGCATGGTGGTGCACACTTGTAATCCCAGTGGCCTGGGAGGCTGGAACAGGAGTATTGCAAGCTCAAAGCCAGCCTCAGCACTGGTGAGGCACTAAGCAACTCAGTGAGACCTTATTTCTAAATAAAATACAAAATAGGGGGGCTGGGGATGTGGCTCAAGCGGTAGCGCGCTCGCCTGGCATGTGTGCGGCCCGGGTTCAACCCTCAGCACCACATACCAACAAGGATGTTGTGTCCTCCCAGAACTAAAAAATAAATATTAAAATTTCTCTCTCTCTCTCACTCTGTCTCCTCTCTCACTCTCTCTCCTCTCTCACTCTCTCTTTAAAAAAAAAAATACAAAATAGGCCTGGGGATGTAGCTCAGTAGTTGAGTACCACTGAGTTCAATCCCCAGTACCAAAAAAATAAAAAGTAATAAATATATAATATTATTTGATGAAAACTGAAAAATATATTAATACTGAATATTCCCTTATAGAAAATATTTCTTTTTACAAATGTCAGTGAAGCTCTATAGTTTTCTAGATATAGATTTTATTTTTCTTATTAAAAGAAGTTGTTTTGGGTTGCTATTGTGTATAAGATCTTTCCCCAACCTGTTTTCTAATACGTCCAGTACTTTCTGATGTATATTGTTCTGAAATATGTGTGTGTGTGTGTGTGTGTGTGTGTATGTGTATGTGTGTGTGTGTGCACGCACATGCGCAAGTGCACACACATGAATATACATACACATACACACTTTTTTTTTTTTTAAGGACAATGAGGTCCTCCAGGAAACATAAAACTCTATATAAACTTTGTACCTAGGGAGCTTGCATGCAATCTAATGTTGAAAGAAAACTGTATATAAATACCTCCAATTTTTTCTGATATTTTTCACATTCCAGCTGACACTGTGTAAGATTTCTTAGAGTTTCTTCTTGTAGAAGTTGAACACGCTCACTTTCAAAAGATTTTAATTTAGTTTGATGGAGAAATTCTGTTACTTTGCTTTCAGTACTAAGTTGTAGTTCTCTGTACCTGAAAGAAGTAGAATGGCTGTAAGTCTCTAAAATGAGCATTCCTGATGACTTATACAAACATAAACCTTACATCTACTTTTTCTATACCCTCATATTATGCAGTTCATAATTTATATTTATTCAGCAAAGCTTTATAAGTAATTTAGATAGGTATATGTAAGTCCAGAGAACATAAGGATAAACTTCCTCATTTTACTCTTTTCATTTCTTTCATACAAAAAATTATCATCTATTATTAATATTATTTTATAAGGCATTAAGGACAAAAATAGAGCAAGTATCAGTTATGTTGCTTAAAATGATTTATTTCCTATGCTTTTCATAGGCTTTCTTAAGTCTAGAGCATTGTTTTTAAGCTTTCTATTTCACTCTAAGTCTAAATAGTGTCAGATGAAGAAAAATGGTATAAACATGCATATTAAAGTACAAATTTTTGAGACACTTGTTAAAACAAAATTTTAAATATACCTAATTGGATGCTACAAGACAGCAAATGTACAAACTGTGAAGATAAATATAGAACTACAAATTGTATACTGCAATACAGAAAATGAACATTCTCTTCATTCCATAGGTAATTCGTAATAAAAACATTTCCACTTAACATATAAACCACCACATATTGTAAATTTGTATTGTAAATACTTCAGGTTGACTGTATTCTAACAAAAAACAAAACAAAGATACATTATATCTTTTTTAGGGAGCTATTATGAACCCGGTATAATGGTGTATGTTACTGAAATTCATTTATTCAAATATTTATTGAGCTAGTCCTATATGAGATAATGGGAATACATCAACTAACAGTTTCTTGAGGAAGACAAGCAAATAAACATTCAATAGAGTACATCAAGTGTTTCATTAGGGCAATCTCCAGGTTCAATGGGAACATACAAAAAAGAGACCTAATTTTGTGTGTGTGTGTGTGTGTGTGTGTGTGTGTGTGTGTGTGTGTACGGCATAGGAGGTATAGTCTGGGAGAAGATAGAGTATGTGCAGGACAGGGAATGAAAGAACATAATCCATTTTATTCATGGTATCTCATTTAATCCACACTATAGCTCCATAAGGTATTTTGTATATGAGGAACCTGAGGCTCATAGACATCAAGTAATTTCTTTAAAAGGAATAAGCTGCTAGTAAGTCTCAGTCAAACATAAAACTGGCTAGTTTTATGTTTGACTCCATAATAATCTTTCCACTATTAAAAGGTTTTTGTAACTGATTTCTAAGATAAACCTTAAAATACTTTTCACACGGGTCATTTCACTACTGTGACAGCAACAAAGTGTAACTGTAGAATATAAGTGCCAGATATCTGCTATCAGCCACTTCATTCTTGGCACTCTTACCATTGGTAAAGGTAACTCACGTTCAGATTGAGTAAGTCTCATACAATGCATATTACACTTTAATTAATATATAGCAAGGCTTTAAGGATAATGTCAGCATTGGTATTTAATTTCTCTGGAAAGTCCTGGCATTAACTATAAAAAATAACTTCTTACAATTTCATTAAAAAGAATACCTTTTAATTTGGGAAAGTAAACACTGATAAAAATTTTTTTTATTGAGGTAATTCATATACCATAAAATTCACCCTTCAATATGTACTATTCAGTAGTTTTTACTATATTCATAAAGTTATGAATTGTACCTGTCTAAATAAAAACATTTTTATCACCCCAAAACCACCTCATATCTATTAGCAGTCACTCCTTATTCTCCTGTGCCCCTAGGCCTGGCAACCACTAATTTACTACCTGTTTATACAGATTTGCTTACTGTGAGTACTTCATAAAAATTAAATCATATGTGTCCTTATGATATTTTCAAGGTCTATTCATGCTGCAACATGAATCATTCCTTTTTGTGACTAAATAATATACCATTGCATAGATAACTATGTGATGGACATCTGATTTGTTTCTACTGTTTAAGCTATTATGAATAATGCTACTATGAACATTTTTGTTTAGATTTTTGTGTAAATGTGCTTTCATTTCTCTTGGCTATATACCTAGGAAAAGAATTGCCATATCATATGAATCTTAAATTAGAACTGCTGTGTATATGAACCTTAAAATATTTTTTCATTGACTCACTATAAAGATACACAATTGTATAATTCACTGATATATTTGTACATGTAGATTACATAATTTGCTCAGTCTAATTCTTGAGTACCTCCTCTCTCTTCCCTCATCCATCCCCGTGATTCCATGCTTTAACTCCCTTCTATTTTCATGAGACCTGCCTTTTTTTTCCTCTCTAGCTTTCACATATGAGAGAAAACATATGACCCTTGGATTTCTGAGTCTGGCTCATATCATTTAACATGATGTCTGCAGTTCCATCCATTTTCCTTCAAATGACATAATTTCATTCTTCATGGCAAAGTAAAACTACGTTGTGTGTATATACTATTTTCTTTTGATTTTTGCATCTATTAAGATGATCATGTGATTTCTGTCCCTAGTTCTACTTACATGGTGAATTACATTTATTGGTTTGCATATGTTGAATCATTCTTGCAACACTGGAATGAAAACAACTTGGTCATGATGTACAACTTTCTTAGTATGTTTTTAAATGTGATTTGCTAACATTTTATTAAGGACTTTACCCCTATGTTCATTAGGATTATTAGTGTACAGTTTTATTTACTTGATATATCCTTATCTGCTTTTGCTATCAGTGTGATACTGTCTTCATCAAATAAATTTTAAAGTGTTTCCCCCTTTCTATTTCAAGAAATAATTTGAGAAGTAATAGTATTAGCTCTCCTTTAAATGTTTGGCAGAATTCAGCAGAGAATAATTTTGTCCTGAGCTTTCTTTGCTGGAAGAATTTATTATGACTACTTCAATCTCATTGTTTGCTATTGGTCTGTTTTTCTATGTTCTTTGGTTCAATTTTGGTAGGTTATACATGTCTAGAAATGTATCCGTTTCTAGACATGTATAACTTGGAAATGTAAATTTTCAAAAAAGTTCCCTGTAGTTCACTGATACCTGTGGTGATATCCCCTCTTTCATCTGTGATTTTATTACTTTGGGTCTTTCTTTTAGTCAGTTTGGCTAAGGATTAATCCATCTTTTTTATCTTTTCAAAGAATCCTCTTTGTTACATTGTTTCTTTGTAGTGTTTTTAACTCTATTAATTTCAGCTCTCATCTTAATTATTCCCTTCCTCTGATTCATTTTGTTGTTGGTTTGTTCTTGTTTTTCTTGTTATGTGATTTCATAACAAGAGATGAATCATTAAGTTTATTTGGAATCTTTCTTCTTTTTTTTTAAATGTAGGTACTCGAAGCTATCAATTTTCTTCCTTAGAACCATCTTCATAGTGTCTCAGTTTCTGGTGTGTTATATCTCTATTCTCATTTGACGCTTAAGAATTTTAAAATTTCTCTCCTGATTTATTCTATGATTCATCATTCAAAAGTGTATGTTCAATCTACGTGTGTTTCTGTAGTTTTGTTGCGGTTGATTTCTAGTTTCATTCCATTATAATCTGATATGCAAGTACATATGTAAATTTTAGCAAATGTATGTATTTGCTAAAACTTATTTGGTGACCTAAAATATGTTCTATTTTGGAGAAAGTCCCACGAGTAGCTTAGAAGCAACTGAATTCAGATGCTTTGGATGAAATATTCTATAGAGGTCTGTTAGGTCCATTTGATTTAGAGTACTTTTTAGATCTGAAGTGTCTTTAATTTTATGTCTGGGTCACCTCTCTATTGGTGAGAGAAGTGTTGCAATCACCCAGTATTACTGTATTGAGGGTCTACTTGAACCTTTGTATTGAGCAGTGTTTCTTTTGAGTAATTAGGTGCACTAAAGTTTGGGGCAAAAATATTTACTATCATTATATCTTCTCATTGAATTGCTCTCTTTACCAGTATGAAATGACCTTGCCTTTTCTGATTAATTTTGGCGTGAAGTATGCTTTGTCAGATATAAGGGTAGCTACTCCTGCTTCTTTCAGGGTCCATCTGCATGAAATATAATTTTTCATCTTTTTGCTTTCAGACTGTGGAGGTCTATGCCTGAGTGGCATGTCTCTTGAGAACAGTTAGTTGGGTCTTATTTTTAATCCAATCTGTCAGTCCATGTCTTTTTTTTTTTTTTTGTACCAGGGATTGAACTCGGGGGCATGCAATCACTGAGCCACATCCCCAGCCCCATTTTAATTTTATTTAGAGACAGGGTCTCACTGAGTTGCTTAGTGCCTCGATAAGTAGCTGAGGCTGCCTCTGAACTCACAATCCTCCTGTTTCAACCTCCCCAGGTGCTGGGTGTGCGCCACCACACCTGGCAGTCCATGTCTTAATTGAAGAGCTGAGACCATTTACATTGTGTTAATATACAGAAATGTTTATTATTCCCTGCCATTTTATTTCTAATATTTAATTCAGTCCTGTCATTTGCAGAACTACTCTTCTAATCAGATCATCATTTCCTGAGCCCTGGTGTTTTTTGTTTTTTAATTTCTTTGTTCTTTATCTTATGCTTATCTTGGAAAGGTTTTATTTCCTCTTTGTTTCTGAGTGATAGCTGTGCTGTACATAGCAATCTTGGCTAGCAGTTTTTTTTTTTTTCTTCTAGGGCTTGAAATATGTTGTTCCAAGCCTTCCTGGACTTTAGACTTTTTCTTAAGAAATCAGATGCTATTCTGATTGATGTACATCTACTTGTGCCCTGATATTCTCCTGAAGGCTTTCCAAATTCTGTTCTTAATACTGAATAATTGAAATTTTAATTATAATGTGTCATGAAGAGGTTCTTTTTTGATTTTGATGTATTTGGGGTTCTAAATGCCCCGATTCTAGATGTTGATCTTGTTTCCAAGGTTTGGAAATATTTTCTGATATTTCTATTCCTCCCACAATGCCAACTATTCTTAAGTTTGGTCTCTTTTTGTCTTATAGTTGTTATATATTCTGATCATTGTTTCTTATTTTTTCTTTATTGCTGACTGAATGTTTAGGTTCATAACCTGTCTTCAAGGCCCAAAATTCGTCTGATGTTATCTATTGGAGAGGTTTTTAATTGAAATTTTATTAGATTCATTGAGTTTTCCATTTCCAAGATTCCTGTTTGGGTCTTCTTTAAAATCTCTCTTTATTGAATGCTCTTTTACATCCTATATTTTCTCTTAGTTCATTGATCATTTTAACAATCAGTTTTTAAAACTCTTTGTCCTAAATTTCATCCACTTTAAAATTTGTGGATTCAGTTATTTTTTTGGGGGGGGGCAGTTATAAATTAGAGATTATCTTCTTGGCCTATTTCTTGTTTTTCTGAAGTCCCAGAAAAATATTTTCTTCCATATTTTTAAAATTTATGTATTATAGTTGTACATAATGGTGAAATTTGTTGTTACATATTCATACATGTACAACATAACAATACGGTCAGTATCATTCCCCAGTATTTCCCTTTTCCCTCCTATCCTTCTCCCTAGTCCCTTTCCTTTACTCTACTAATCTTCCTTCAATTTTCACAAGATCTACCCCCCACCCCTCCTAAAACCTTCCTTTTCCTTTTTCCTCTCTAGCTTCCACATGAGAGAAAACATATGAACACTGACTCTCTTGAGTTTGGTTTATTTCGCTTAACATATGGTTTTAAGTTCCATCCGTTTTCCTGCAAATGACATACTTTCTCTCTTCTTATGGCTGAATAAAACTGTACTGTGTATATAAACCACATTTTCTTTATCCGTTCATCCATTGATGGTTCTACAGTTTGGCTATTGTGCATTGTGCTGCTATAAATCTGGGTATACATGTCCCTACAGTATGCTGAGTTTAATTCTTTAGGATAAAGAGCAAGGAGTGGTAAAGCTGGAACAGATGGTAGTTCCTAGTCTTTTGAGGAACCTTCATAAGGATTTCTACAGTGGCTGTACTAATTTACAATCCCACCAACATTGCAAAAGTGTTCCTTTTTCTCCGCATCCTCTTCAGCATTTATTATTATTTGTATTATTGATGGTTGCTATTCTAACCGGAGTAAGATGAAATCTCAGGGTAGTTTTGATTTGCAATTTCCTAACTGCTAATGATTTTTGACATTTTTTTCATATATTTGTTGGCCATTTGTTAAAGCATTATCTGAGCTAGAATTTAGCGTAATGGTAGAGGGCTTGTCTGGCATATGTGAAGCACTTGGTTGAATCCTTAGTACCATATAAAAATAAACAAATGAAATAAAGGTGTTGTGTTTATCTACAACTAAAAAAAAAAAAAAAAAAGAACAAACCACTGGGTGTGGTAGCACATGCCTGTAATCCCAGAGGCTCAGGAGGCTGAGGCAGGAGGATTGTGAGTTCAAAGCCAGCCGCAGAAAAAGCAAGGTGCTAAGCAACTCAGTAAGACCCTGTCTCTAAATAAAATACAAAATATATTTTGTTGGGGATGTGGCTGGGGATGTGGCTCAGTGGTCGAGTGCCCCTGAGTTCAATCCAAACCATGTATTGACATATGCTATAAAAGTTATTAGTAATGATCTCTACAACTCTATTAACTAAAGAGAAAACTAGGTGAAAAATAATACAGAATAGGCTAAAAAGATTAAACATGCATGATAATATATTAAATTGAATTGAAAGTAGGGATTAAAAAATGAAATAAATAGAAAAGAAAAAATAAAGAAAAGGGTGAAAGAGGGGAGACAAGATAAAATGAGGAGAGAAAAAAGGCTGAAGGAGAGGAAAAGGGAATGGAGATTAGAGAGAACATATGCCGATAGAGTATTCAATTAATTGACAAAATATGTAAAATTAGAACTCTAAAAAAATATGGAGAGACACTGGAATCAGTTTATGTCAGTCAAGCAATTAATGCAATAATGGTCATGAAGAGATTTGTTTTTCTTCATGCTGAGGTTTTAAAAATGGAGACCTTTCTTTTTCCAGCTATGTGTAACACCACTATTGTGCTCTTTGTTAGATTTCAGCTCTGATCCAAACTGGCCAAACTTACTGAGGGAGTCTATATGCCTAAGCCGGCCCCTCCCTAACTGGCAGACTACGGGGGCGGGGGGCATTTTCTGATTCAGAGCAGACTTAAAGTTCAAAATTACTTTCTTATTGTGACAGGATAGAAATGTAAGTCTGGCAGGGATGTTGGCTAGCCCTCTCACCCATGCTGTCTGTAGAATGATAGGGACTATACTGCACCTCTCCTTCTGGGAGCCTCAGTCTGTGTGCTGAGGCGGTGGGTGAGATGCATCAGTCTATCCTCCAACCCTTCACAGAGATCTGCATCACTTTCCTCCTGACCCTGGATCTATCCCAGTTCTTCCCCTTCAGCCTTACCTCTGGCACAGTTCAGACCACCAAGTTCAAATGAAAGTGCCCCTTGCTCTTCTCTTACTTTGCAGACTGATAGAACAGCAGCTATGGATTTTATCACTGTCCCAAGCTTCTCCTAAGTTTGTGTTACAGTCTCACTTCTGTGCCTGGACTGACTCATGGCATGGACACCCACCAATACAAGAAAAATAAAGCCTAAGTATCTGTTTGGTCTTGGGTATTCAAAAAGCAAGACAGAGTGGGGAGGAGGGATGGGGGGTACGGGATATGAGAATGAATGAAAAAAACAAAGGTAAATTGCAGGGTTTTCTAGTCTCCCACTCAGGAGACTGCTTCCATGCTTTTTTTTTTTTTTTTTTTTTAAATCTCTGATGGAGAGTCCTGAGACTCTCTGGTATCTGAACTCATTTTGTGCTCAGATTGTGAATTTATTGGACAGCAGTGTCCATTTATCTTAAACTTGATGGGAGAATTTCTTCTGGTTTGTTGGAGGGGAGCTTCCCCTGACTCACTGAGTCATTGCATGCAAAGTACTGACACTATTTATTCCTTTTATTCATTATATTTCTATTCTAGAAACCAATATTTTTGGTTTTCACCTCGCTGCTAGCTTTCTGAATTGCCTAATGTCATTTTTCTCTCAGCCTTGTTTTAACAGTCTTGGGAAGCTGCTATCATATTGTGGGTATCTTTAATCTACCATTTTTCTCTAATCTGTTAACTTTTTGAGGAATTGCAAAACTGTTTTCCTATGTTGTTGTACCATTATACATTCCTTTGTTGCATTATTTCACACTGTCACCAGAAATAATAAGGGTGCTAATTTATCTACATCCACATCAATACTTATCATCACCTGCCTTTTAAATTACAGCCAACCTAAAGGGTATGAAGTAGTTAAAAAATGTTTCATTTAAAAAATTATTAATTTGAAATTTTACTTACATAAAAATGTCCCTTTATTCCTCAGGGAAAACAGTTTTTATAAAGATAAATGCAAAAATCATGTAAAATCAATACCTTTTCTACATGCTAAACTATGGGACACAAAAACACCACATTAAAACATTCTGGATCAGTCATTTAGACTGTGATGCTGACCTTTAAGATAATTTGTTTTGAAAAGACTGACAACAAATTTGGTCCTTTTGTGGATTTAGAACACAGCAGGCAATTCTGATATCCACCCCAACTCCAATGAAGTAAAGATAGCTTATAGTGCTTTCTTTTCTCATTTATTACATAAACAGCAGACAATATTTATATATTTAGAATACAGACAATTTAACAAAAGTTAAATAGTTAACTTTTCCAGGAGATGACAATAATTATCTCCTGGAAATTTGAGTATATTGTTTAATATAGTTAAGGTTCTATAAAACCATATGATTTTGATGGGATTAATCTATTCTCATGTTGTTTATTCAGTAAAGGAATCTGCCTCAAATTATTATGCCTTTGAAATAATTTCAATTACATTAATTTTATAAACTGAGCTGTGAAAATGTCGAATACTGCAGCTACAAATGAAGCTCTGGCAGTGAGGAACTGGTTGATGCGAATAGCTCAGCCCAACAGTTTCAGGAAACTCCCACCTAACCTGTTTTGCTAAGTTAACTTGTCACATTCTACTTTGTTGACTCAGACTTCTCAACTCATCCTCTCAATTTGAACCTTATTTGAACTAAGTCAACATTATTCACACATTAACAACTTTATGTCTGACATTCTAATTCAGCATAGTAACCTTAAGAGGTCAAATTTCCCATAAATTTAAAATACAGTCAGAATCAGAATCTCCACTTATCCTCACAACCATTTCATCCAGATCCCGAAATGTGGCTACAGTTGTCTTTATTTTGTATTTGCAAATGGGTTTTTAGTTTTTGTAAGATGCACCTGTATATCATACACTACATGTTAGACAGCAGAACTTCCTAGAATAAACTGTTTGCTGTAAATAAATATTCACTGCAAATGAAATTTGAGAGCTGAAAGTACAAGGAGAAAAAAGGGGAAAATCAACCATTACATAGGACCTACAAAGAAGTTAACCCATAAGAAATGCTCTCAGGTTATAAGAATTGAACTCCAAATAGTATGGCATGTCCTGTGATGCAGAGAAACAAACACAGGAGAGACATCAACATGACATTGGATCCTTAGTATTGGGAGTTTTTATTTGAATAAAGCATTGGACAAAACATCAAATAACAGGTTTTCATAAGAATATTTATATGGGTAGTCTTTCCATATAGACCACAAGGAACTTTTACTCATTACACTCAGATGTATTAAACCATGTACATACATGGTTCATTCCTCATTCTATCAATCAGGTTAACATTGAGTACTAAGGTGAATGATCCATATTTTGTGCACTATTAATCTTTTATTTAATTTCAGTTCTTTTTTCAATGAGAAACAACTGATCTTTGAATTTGTTCACGAAATATTCATGGCTTTCACTATGTTAAAACTGGACATTTATTTTGAACCCAGTTATCTAATATCATTTGGTAGACAAGCAGTATAAGACAAAATACCCCAAAGAGTACTGTGTTCAGTGATGAGGTTCTTGTTATCCCCAGAACCAGGACTAGTAGTCCTTCTATTAAGAAGTTTAAGATCTGCTTCGGTTTGGAAGTAAGATCATGAAGCAGTTGAGGCAAGGACAACTGTGTGTAGATAAAGAATATGGGAATAAGATCTTGCCCCAAGATAGATTGGCAAAAGAAGCTAAACTAAGTGACTGGATCTCTTGCACTGGTAAAGGTTCAATGAAGGGTTTTTAGTAGTCAGATATTAGGTAGATTAACTGGACAGAAAGTTTTGAAAGATACACTCAATACTTCATTGAATTACAGAGAGATGGGTCAATAAAATATTGTGGCTTAGAAGAATATATGGGAGCAGGTAGCCTTGGCTGGACCAATAAATCCTTTGTGTGAGCAGGATAATTTAATTCTAATTTCTAAGCAAGAGGATGCTGATAAACTTTATACACTTGAAAGGAGTGCACGAAACAGATGGGCTGAAATTTCCAGGCAGGAAGACTTTGGTGGATTTAGCTTCAATAAACTGGAGTTGACAAGAGCAGAAACTGACCTCTCTAAACTCAGAATTCAATCTTGCTCATAAAAATAATGTTTATATTTTCACTTGTTTCCTTCTCTTTTTTCTTTGCACAAGTAAATATTTCCAAATTTATTTTCAATTCTCTAAGTAACTTGTTGAATCCATTCTTATGAAAAACCTTTGAACAATTACAAAGAATATAGACCTGTTTATCATCACTTTAAACTCCATTTCTTCTTTCAGAGATTACCACTGTTATCAGTTTTCTGTGTATCTTTTTAGTTCCCCCACCAAAATAACATGCATTTGTTCAGACATGAATGGATATCTCAATCTCCTTTTTCTTTTTTAAGCAGATAGTATCATATCACATATACTATTTTTCTGTAACTTCCTTTTTCCACTTAATGTTTTAGAATAATTTCATGTCTATACCTCATTCTTTTCATTTTTATTCTTATGACTACAATGTGGACATAGTGACATGATTAATTCCAATTCGTTTAATTCTAAAATGATAAACATTTAGAGAATCTCAAAATGCTTCAATGATTATATACAATGCTTTAAATATCATCCTGATAAATGCCTCCTGTGCACAAGCAAATGTTTTTCACTATGAAGCAGAACTATTGGGTCAAAAAGAATTTAAATTTTCATGCTGCCCAGTATTCCTACTGAATGGCTAAATCAATTTAAAATGTTACTAGAAGTGTATGAAATATTGTTATTCTATATCCTCACCAATATTTTCATTGCAATCTGCAAAAAATGTTTATTCTATGCACATTATATATATGAATAATACCATTATACAGAATTTGCTACCCTCTTTTCCCTCTGATATAATAACTTAAAAATTCTCTCTGGTTATTAAAATCTCTTCATAAATACCATTTTTTGGCTTCATAAATTTCTATTCTTAATAATTCCTCTATATTAGACATTTAGCCTTTCCCCAATTTCTTATCTTCATTTCCCTTCCAAATAGTACCACCCAGTTTATTTACTCACTTAGTACAGTGGGGTTTACTGTGAACAAAGTTTGAATTTCTAAAAACAAAGTACATCTGTGAAGGAAGAAGGGTGTTACAATGAAAAGCTGCTCCAAGGACTGGGCTGTAAAGTAACTGTATTGAGCAATACCAACTCTGCTGGAAAAAGTTTATGGGCCCCTAATGTGCTGTTGTGGGTGGAGAATATTCTCACTTGTTTCCATATATTTGTTTTTTTTAATTTTTTAAGACAAGATCTCACTATGTTGTCCAGTTTGGCCTCAATCATGTGGGTTCAAGCTTCTACTTCAATGGTTGTGACTACAGGAGGATGCCATTGTGCCCGCTTTTTTCCCATAAATCCTGATGTGTTTCTTTTCAAAACAGAAAACGGACTCATTATTTACATATATATGTAGATATGAATCATGGATATAGTTATAACCGCTTGAAGATATTAATGGTAATGTAAAATAAAAAGAAGTATATGTGCTGAAGAAATGATATACTACTTCATAGGTAAAGCTATTTCGAGAAGGGAGGTGACAGGAAAAATCAGTTGTTTTTACATCACTTGATTTGACTTAAATTAATTCCACTAAAGGCAACTCAAAATGTTTTGATATAGATTTAAAAAATGAAAATTAAGTATTTTCCACTTAAATGACTTTGGTTGACATATAACTTACTTCTCAAGTCAAGTGTTATTAGCCAAATACAGCATGAATTACTTATCATTATATCATCAGTATCTAGTATAAGTCTTTCACTGGTTAATTTTTAAAATAACCTATAAACATTTCAAAAGTTTCACATTCCAGAAGTAAGAACCCCTGCTCTGCAATATCTCATCTATAGTTTCTAACCTTTGAAAAAAGAAAAATATACACAATTTTATTTAGTTCTCTGTACTTTAAAATGTCTAAAATTATATACATATATTTATATAAATTAATACTGCAATTTACAACAATTTTGAAAGGCAATTTGTGATAATCTAGATATTTGAAAATAAGATTTCATATCACCATGTCTTTACTATTTAAAATACGATAGTCTTTTCTTTAATTATATCAATTAATATACCAATTGGCAAGAACAGATCAGAATCTCCTGTTATTCATAGTACATACCAACTTGTTTTTTTTTTTTTTTTCCCTTTCTTTATTTAGTGCTGGGAATCAAACCCAGGGCCTTGCTCATACAGGAAAAGCACTCTAGGGCTGGGCTGGGGCTGGGGCTCAGCGGTAGAGTGTGTGCCTAGCACGTGCGAGGCCCTGGGGTCAATCCTTAGCACCACATAAAAATAAATAAATAAAATAAAGGTATTGTGACCAACTACAACTAAAAAATAAATATAAAAAAAGAAAGAAAAAAGAAAATAGCTCACTCTCGCGCTGTCTCTCTTCTCCCTGACCCCACCTACACATACATTTAATCACCCCCCCCCACATATGTTTATTTTTATTTTTTTGGTACTGGGGATTGAAGTCAGGGCCTCCTGCATACTAAGCACTCTTACTATGGAACTATACCTCCTATGTCAAAGGGAAATTTCTTCCCCCAGTGCTAGGGATGGAACCCAGGACTTCATTAGGTGCTAGGTAAGCTCTACCACAGTGCTATAATTCTAGCCTTCCATGTGTGTTAAATGCCCTGCTAGTGGGATATTTTTGTTCTCTAAGCAAAAACGACTCTGTGCAATGAGAAAAGTTACTCATAGAAGTATATCGCAAAATTTTCAAGACAAGTATATCTGAAATTTTCAAGACAGAAAATATGTTAAGCTCAATTATCATTTATTAGAGAATATATCTAAAATTGCTTCCTTTTCATATTGATATTAAAATAGAATGTTATCTAATAGTTTATTTTTGTGCATTAATGCTATCTATTATGGCACCAAGTTTCTGTTCACTGTTTAGTTATATCTATTAAACATTTTAAAATACATAACAAGATATTGAATAAAAATAATTTTCAATGAAAATTAGGGGAGTAATTACAGAAGTTAAAAAATATGCATATAAAATGAAAGAGAAACAGAATTCTAGTAACTCTAATCTTTCCTTTTTAGTTATAAAATTTTCCAAATTGAAAAGCAAGCACCGGAAAACTTATAAAACCACCATCAATGTTGCAACAATGATTACTGTAGGACATGAGGAAGGAATTTAAAAGGCATTTGGGTATTTGTCCAAATGTTTCTGCCATTTAGATGATTTCTTCAACCAGTTCACTTTTCAGCTGTAATACTACATCTGTCATTTTTGGCTTACAAACTAATTCTTAAATGAATGTGAGAGATCTTTTTTTTTTTTTGCTGAGTTAAATACGCTGAGTATGTTTAACAACTGTACCATGGATTTATAAGAATTTCAAGTATGCATTTAAAGTAATTCAATGCATCTATCCTATTATGATCAAAATAAAACAAGTAAGAACATTAATAAAATAAACAATATGTAGTAATATTTGGCCATTTATGAAGGGCAAAAGTAGGTTCTACAGGTATGTGGAGATAAACGTACTTAAGTGAAACAAACATCATGAAAAGAATGTTGCCTTAAAATAAATCAAAGCATGCATGAGATAAAATTAGAGTAAAACATTTTGTAACAGTGTTTGAATGGTTTGCTGTTTTTCCTTTTGTGGCAACATGACAACAAACACTTAAAATTCAGCTTGAATCATCCTTTGAATCAAGAGTATTTATTACATCAGTGCTTCAGAACACTCAAAGCTATTTCATGCTGCTTTCAATATATATATGAGTGTTGATCTATATTTAAGGAAAAAACTCAGAATATGTGCACAATCTAAAAAGTCATTAGAAAAAGCACTTTTTTGGAAGATGCTTTTATAAAAATTAGTAAAACGTATTAACAGTATCAAGATGAGGGAAAATCATTGGTTTTCGTATTTTTCCATAATATATAGCTCAAAGAAAGGACACCAATTATTATAGTTAACATAAAAAGCTCTGTAAAAGGAAAAAGGAATATAAAAATCATTGATTTATGTAACTTTCTGATAACAGGCAAGCCCTATTAATCTTAATTTATGCAAATCAGCGTTCTGAAAATGGGCTAAAGAATTCCATAAGACCTCTAGGAAACTTCTGAACAAGGATTTAGAAATCATTACTGGGTCTTCAAACCTAGGTGCTTTGGTAGTAGAGATGCCTCATTAACAAGACTTTTTTTTTTTTTTTTTTTTTTTTTTTTTTTTTTGAAGGACAAAAATGACTCCAGAGCTTGATTTTATCCAGTCCAGCCAGGGAGAACCAGCAGAACCAGTTGTGGACTTCTAAGAACCCAAGATGCTACGGCTCTATATTAGAATTAATAAATCAACATCTCTGGGTAAAAAAAAAATCATACTGAGTTTTGGGGGACTAACTGAGCTAATGCAAGTCAAATGCTTAAAACAGTGCATTGAACAATTACAATATAAGTTACTTGACAATGGAAATCTTGTCTAATTCATCTTTGAATCCATCTAGAATATTAGCTAGTACATTAGACATTTTTTTTTTTTTTTTGGTACTGGGATTGAACTCAGGGGCACTCAACCACTAAACCACAACCCTAGCCCTATTTTGTATTTTCTTTAGAGACAGGGTCTCACTGAGTTGCTTAGCACCTCGCTGTTGCTGAGGCTGGCTTAGCACCTCCTGCTTCAGCTTCTGGAGCCACTGGTATTATAGGCATATGCCACTGCGTGCAGCTACATGAGACATTCTTAATGGATCTTTATTAAATGAATGGAGTCCATATTAACCATGAGATTGTCAGGCATTATAAAATTTAAATTGCTAAAAAATGTTCAAGTAAAGACAGAAAACATTAAACTATCAAGAACTAATCTGATGAGGGGCAATCTCTTCTAAAGTATGACAAAGATGATTATTTCTAGGTTTAGGTGCCAGTATAAGATGAAAACAAATTATAGGTAAAAAAGAAAGGAGAAACCAAAATGATTATAGGTTAGGTATGACTGAGCTACAAGAAAGATTAAAGTTTCTAAAAATGTACAGTTTGGATAATGATTAAGGTGGTAGAAGGAGACATGACAACATTCTAAAAACATTTTAAAAACAAATGCAAAAGACAGAGCAAAGTTAGTAAGACAGGACCTATCTAAATTCTATAATGAGTTAAAATTATTGCAAAATGTACACACAATTTAGGAATCTAAGTGTGACTCACTAGCCTATCTGCAAGAATATAATAAAGTCTACCATGAGGACACACAAAAAAGAAGTGAAGAAGAAAAGTACAACATGATGACATTATGTAATGAGAAGAACAAAATCACTTTGTTAGGTCTACTTTCCTATTTCTCTCATTAGACTTATTGGTAGACTTACTGGGCTAAATAATAAATTACTTAGTAGTTTTTCTGTAAACTACCACCTTGATTTTCAAACATGTAGATTTAAATATGTTCAGTAAATTTATATTTTACTGAAATAAAATATAAATTTACTGAACATATTTAAATTATATTCAGTAAACACATTATATCATGACCATATTTTTATTTTCTACAGCTATTCAACAAATGAGAAAGCTTATAAGGATCCAGAAAATTTCTATATCCCTAGGTGTCTATTTTAACCATCTCCTCAAGGCTATAAACACTTCAAAATAAAAAGGAAATAATAAAACACCTGATATAATCAGGGAAGCTAAAAAACAAATTGAATGAAAAAAATCCATATTTTAAAGTCTCTTTCATTATTTTGAAGAAATGACTTTTCTTAAATATCTTCCTGGGCCTGACTTTTTCTCCTATACTTTTCCCAACAGAAAGGGTTGCTCCTCCTCTTCAGGATAGTAAAAATTTGGCATATTAACTATTTCTCTGCCTTCTATTCTTGTTCTCACTTGCTATTATAATCATGACCCAAATGGGTTGTGAAAGACTTGGGAAAAAACCATTTATGAACTCTAAAGGCATTTACTAAGGGGAAACTTGAATTGGCATGCCACCTGTCAGCATGCATAGAGAACTAATATAAAGGAAAAAGAGTTAACATCTGAGCACCTATGTTTTAATTTTACACACACACACACACACACACACACACACACACTCACCCTCCCTCTCTCTCTCTCTCTCTCTCCACTCAACCCCTAACACAAAAAATTTAAGGTTATTATCTTTTTTTAGAGATAAAGACACTGAAACTCAGAAAAATCAATAATGTGTTAAAATAAGTAGAAAAGTTGAAATTTGCACCCAAGTTTGCCTCAAATTTCTCTTATTGTATAATATCTTGTATCAAGAAAGAAAAAAGTTTTAAATAAAAATAAAACGTACCCCAAACACCCAATTTCCAGCAATACTGAGTGTGGACAGAGACAACAAAAGTGGGAAGATAGTAGTGACCTATATTTGACTGAAAGGTGAACAAAGAAGAAAACAGGCCCAGGCACTCCACAAAACCAAAATACACAAAGGCTATCCATGGGATGAGGAAAACCTTTGATTTGGGTTAAGGGGTCGGGGGTTCAGGACACTACAGAGTGGTACTGAAGTCTAGACTAGAGAACAGTTATTTTTCTTGCTTTGGACAAAGATGGCTTCATGCTTTACCAATATTTACCGTATATGCATGAATACACAGGTACACACACCAAAAAAAGGCCTTTCCCCCAATCATCTTTAGACAATAAACAATGCAAAATTTGCTTATGTTATTTATTTAAAGGAATCAGTAAAAACAGAAGCAAAGACAGTTAACAAAAATAAAATAATTATTTAGGGAGAAAGCCTCAAACTACACCGAAATTAGGTTTTAAAGATTATTTTATAAGGAAATATAAGTAGTCATATTTTGGAGACCACAAACACACGAATGGAAAACAATTTTTTGGAATGGTTATGGTGGCTAAAGATGAAAATTCAGTGACATCATCATCAATGGATTAAAAAATAGTAAAAATAATAAAAAATCAATGAGGATGAATATTTTTAGAAAACAAGAGATGATTCAAAAAGTGCCTTAAACAATTTTTAAAGTTCATGAGGTTGAAGTATTCTTTTATGTCTGATGGTTTTAAATATCTACATGTAACTATATTAAGGATTGTGAAACCATGTTGTGTTGGGTTCAAATTCAATATATGCCCCTTTTCTACCGGTATATCTCTGATTCTATCTTTATAACATACGGTGATATTAGTGACAAGCTTATAAGGTTACTGGAGAAATTAAATGAGTTAATACTGGAAAAATCTTAATAGCATGCTGGCATAGTAAGTACTATGTAGAGGTTTATCAAATCAAATATCAAAGTTTGCCAAAGTCTTTTATTGGAAAAAAAAAAAGCCTGTCATGGGAAAAATTACAGGTGACTTTGTATGTTTCCCTGACCATACAATTCCAGTGTTTAGTATGGCCATGATGTCTCATCACATTCCATCTTTATCTTCCTATGAGCCATGAGATGCTTTAATTATTTAAAATACAGACATCTGGAAGCACAGACCTTGATTTTTCTTTTAGATAGTGGAGTATAACATGTTATCCTTACTAAGAAACAGAACTATAAGTTCAAAGTCATAACTTTCTATTCACTTAGCTAAAAAGATGCATTGGAAAGAAGCGTTGATGTCCAGGAAGTATTACAAACAGTAATCCACCTGTTCAGACTTGTAAATGGTCTTAGAGGAGGAGATGAACAATGACCACTGCCACTTGACTGATGCTGCTGGAAAGCTGGCATAGATGCTTCAGATAAAAGACTGGCAAACTTCTCTTTCGGTTTTATGGGCTACAAAGCCTCAGCTGTGACATAATTAAACTGAGCAGTTGTAGCAGGAAAGCAGCCATGGACAATACATAAGCAAATGAGTGTGACTGTTTCAATAAAACTTTATGTACATTAACATTTGCATTTCACATAATTTTCATGTGTCATGAGATACTTTTTCTTTTCTTTTTTTTTTCCCCAGTAATAAAAAATACAGAAGCCATTGTTAGCTTTTAGGCCATCCATAAAAAGATGGTGGACTGGATTTTGGTCAGGCCATAGTTTGTCAACCTGATTTGAATTAAAAAAAGCTCTGGGAAATCAGTAACAACATGCAGACCAAATCTATGACCTGGTTTGGAATAATTTTATTCAAATCTATTACACTATTTTATTCTCTATGTGGTCATTCTAAAAACTGCCTTCTTTTATTAAGCCTTTCAAGTCATTCAGATCCCTTTTCATCTAATGAACCCATGCCATTTGATGGCTTCTTTTTTTTACTAAGGTCAGGATCTAGCCAACAAGATTTCTTCCAATTCCTGCCTTTCCACCTCAAAACTTCTTGATACCCTAATTTTCTCTATTCTTACACTCCTCAGAGTTAAAGAGTTTGAAGTTCTCTGCTTTATTTCTTCATACCCAAATGCTTTTACTCCCTCAATTATCACCACTTGAATACATTTCCAAACTTTCCCTTTCAAAGCATCCCTTCTCTGCTCACATATATGTTTAGCTTTCCTGGGTCCTTTACAAAAAAGAGAAAGAAAACAAGAAAAAAGAAGCTCAACCTAAAGTTAATGCTTTCTTCCTTTCTCATTTGTTTAGTTGCTGCCTCTGTATCTTCATAAATTTCAATCTTAGAAGCTTGTTTCTACTCCCACAAATCATCTTTAAATAGAGGCCTTATATTTTCAATTTCTTGGCTGATTCTTCTCCTTGCCATAAAAGCACAGAAACATATTTGAATATTGGCATGATTATTCATCAACTGGCCATATATTTTTTTTCCTCTTAATAAAAGCCCAATAGTGACTTCTAGTGTCTGATAAACCTTGTAAGAAGCTTGGAATTTACCACTTCAACCTAACAACGAGTACAAAACCAAACAAACTGAAAAATCTTTCTTAGATTCTTTCTTAGATTCATAAGAGAAGTGAACCCATAGGGAAAACTGCTCCCAAATTTGGACAGACAGACATACACAGAGAATCTCAAATATGCCAGGGAAGAAACCAACATGGAGAAACCTCCATGGGAATCAGGGCTGAGATAAAGAAATCTGACTATAACTGATGAATGGCTGGAAGCTCAAGGTAGACAAGTGTTATAGTTTAGATTAGGTATTCCCCCAAAACTCATGTGTGAGATAATGCAAGAAAGTTTAGAGATGAAATGATTGGGTTATAAGAGGTTTAACCTAATCAGTACATTAATCCTCTAATAGGCATTAACTTGGTAACTGTAGGCAGATAGGGCGTGGCTAAAGGAGATGTGTCCCTGGGGGACATGTCTTTGGGGTATATATTTTGTGAGCAGAGCTTTTTCCTTCCTGGTGATGTCTTGAGCCACTTTTCCTCCATTACACTCCTCTACCATGATGTTCTGCTTGCCTCAGTTCCCACGGAATGAAGTTGGCCATCTATGGACAGAGACCTCTGAAACCATGAGCCCCCAAACAAACTTTTTATCCTTAAAATTGTTCTTGTCAGTTCTTTTGGTTATAGCAAAAAAAAGCTGACTAAAACAACAAGTATGAAAGATGAAAAATCCAGAGATATCCAGTCATTCCCTGTCCCCTTTTGTGTTATTTCATGGAGCTTAACCAGGAGCTCTACCAGGTTCTCAGAGTACACAGCGGAATGGGGGGGGGGGTCCCCTCTGCTTTTAGAAAGTGGTGGAGAAAAGAGGGGAGGCACTTTGAAATACACTAGTGCCACTCTGTTTTTCTTAACGGGTGTGTTAAGTTAACTTGAGTCTAACCTTATTTAGGACTTTCTCAAGGCCCAACTGACCGGAGGGAAGGGAAATACCAAAGCCCACTCTAGCTATCCTGTCAAACCTAAGGAGGAAAAGACTGAGACCTAATCATGGGACTACAGAATGATTTCCCTCCCCACTCACCTTACTATCATATTACTAATGGCCCATTTACCACAGTTGCTTTTTACCCACTGCATCATCTGGGTTACCATGGAAAACTTACAAGATATACTGAATGCCAAAAAACACAATTTAAAGAGAAAGAACAAGTATCAGAACCAGATTCAGATACAGCACGAAGGCAAAAACTGTCAGATCAAGATTTAAGTATGGTTAATATTCTCAGGGCTCTAATATAAAGAGTATACAGCATACAAGATAAAGTATACTGCATACAAGAATAGATAGGCAATATAAGTAGAAAGATAGAAATTCTAAGAACTGAAAAAAATGCTAGAGATCGGAAATAGTGTTTTAGATATAATATCTTCAGTGGTGTTATTAGTATACTGGACATAAATGAGGAAAGAACCTCTGACTTTGGGGCTATTTTAATATAAACACCCATAGCTAAAAAAGCAAAGAGAAAAGACTGGAAAAACAAACAAGTAAACAAACAGAAGAGAATATCCAATAACAATGGGATAACTACAAAAAAATTCATGTAATGGGACTAACAGAAGGAGAAAAAAGAGTAAAGAAGACAAGAAATACCAAACACACACACACACACACACACACACGCATCCCTAAACCTAGGCACAAAAAACTACAGAAATTCAACTATACAATAGAAAAAAAATCAAAATAAGCCAAAGGGGTGAAAATATTACCATACAGTGGGTAAAAATAAGAATTATAGCTGAATTCCCAGAAGCCATCCAAAGAAGACAACTCTGGAATAAAATACTTGAAGTGTTGAGAGAATCTCTGAAATCATCCTTCAAAAGTGAAACAGAAAGACATTCAGAGGCAAATAAAAATTGAGAGAATTTGTTGTCTGTAGATTTGCCTTAAAGAAACATTAAAAGAAGTTCTATATAGGGAAAAAAATGATAGAGGTAGAAAACTCAAACCAACAGAATGAATAAAAAAGTTGTGCAAAGAAATGAACAAAGGTAAAAGGAAAACTTTGTGTGTCTTATTCTTATCAGATGTAACAGATAAGAGTGTGTTCAAAATAATAATTGCAACAATGTACTTGATTATTATTATGGTTTAGATGTGAGATGTCCCCCAAAAGCTCATGTTTGAGACAATACCAGAAGCTTTAGAGGTAAAATGATTGGGTTATGAGAGCCTTAACCCAAACAGTGAATCAGTCTCCTGACAGGGATTAACTGAGTGGTAACTGAAGGACAGTAGGGTGGGGCTAGTGGAGGTTGGTCATTGAGGGCAAGTCTTCAGGTTTTTTATTTTGTTGTGGTAAGGAAAGCCCCCCCCCCCCCCCCCCGTACCCCCACCCGCCTTCTTAGCAGCCATGTCTAGACCTGCTTTTCCTCTGCCACATTATTCCGCCATGATGTTCTGCCTCACCTGGAGCCCTGAGGAATAGAGCTGACTATCTATGGACTTAGACCTCTGAACTCCATGAGCTCCAAAATAAATGTTTCCTCATAAACATTTTTTTTTGGACAGGTCTTCTATCATAGCAGTGAAAAAGCTGACTAAAACAATTATGTATACTTATGTATAAGTAAAATGAATGACAGCAATGATACAAGGAACTGGAGGGAGAAAGTAGTTTATTCTGTTTTTGTAAGGTATTTGCACTACCAGTGAAGTGACAGAGCATTATCTGAAAGTGGACTGGGATTAGTTGTAAATGTCTACTACAAACTCTAAGGCAATCACTAAAAAAATTAAGTAAAATTAAAAAAAATTAAAGAAATATGACTGATATACCTAGAAAGAAAAGAAAATGATACTACATAAAGTGCCAATTAAAACCACAAAAGAGGGGCTGGGATTGTGGCTCAGCGGTAGAGCGCTCGCCTAGCATGGTCGGGACCCTGGGTTTGATCCTCAGCACCACATAAAAAAAAGGCATTGTGTTGTGTCCATCTACACCAAAAAATAAATATTAAAATAAAAAAAAACCCACAAAAGAGGGGCTAGGGATGTAACTCAGTGGTAGAGCTCATGCTTAACACTCACGAGGCTCTGGGTTTAATGCCCAGCAAAAACAACAACAACAACAACAAAACAAAAAAGAAAAAAGCCCCTACAAAGAGCAGAAAAATAATGAAAGAAAAAAATAGTAACTAAAAAAAAAAAAAGAAAACATGAAAAACTAACAAATATGGTAGGTATTAATAACTATACCAAAAATCACTTTGAATATTAATGTTCTAAATAATGCGATTAAAAGACAGATTGTCAGAAAGGCCTGAAAAATAAGACCCAAGTATATGTTGTCCAAAGAAAATCACTTTAAACATAAAAGCATATATAGATTAATTAAAAAAAATTTTCTTGGTCTTTTTGTGGTGCTGGAATGAAGCCAGGGCCCTATAAATGCTAAGCAAAGAGTACCACTGAGCTACCATCAGCCCAAGACACATGTAAATTAACAGTAAATGGATGGAGGAAAATATAGCATAACACCAATTTATGTGAGAATAGCTATATTAATTTCAAACAGAACATACTTCAAATCACAAAAAAGTTATCAGATAAAGGACATTATATGATGATAAAGTAAACAATTCTCCAAGAAGACACAACAGTGTCTTATCATTCATATTCCCACCAACAGATCATCAAAATTTATGAGGCAACACTAATAAAGCTGCAAGGAAAAGATGAATCCAATGCATATATAGAGAATTCAGTGCCAAAAATGGACATAACCAACAGGCAGAAAATCATTAAGGACATAGTTGAATTCAACACCACCATCGACAATCAGTTAGATAGAAATGTCATCTATCCAACACAAGTAAAATATACATTTTCCTAAAGCTCACATGAAACCTTTACAAAGACAGTCTGCATTTGGGGCCATAAAGCAAATGAATCAAAGGCACTTCTTTTTTTTTTTTTTTTTAAGATTACCCGTGGTTTATTTATTTTTTTATTGGTTGTTCAAAACATTACAAAGCTCATGACATATCATCTTTCATACATTTGATTCAAATGGGTTATGAACTCCCATTTTTACCCCAAATACAAATTGCAGAATCACATCGGTTACACATCCATGTTTTTACATAATGCCATATTAGTGACTGTTGTATTCTGTTACCTTTCCTATCCCCTACTATCCCCCCTCCCCTCCCATCTTCCCTCTCTACCCCATCTGCTCTTATTCAATTCTCTCCCTTGTTTTTTTTCCCCCTTTCCCCTCACACCTCTTATATGTAATTTTGTATAACAATGAGGGTCTCCTTCCATTTCCATGCAATTTCCCTTCTCTCTCCCTTTCCCTCCCACCACTCATCTCTGTTTAAATGTTAATCTTTTCCTCATGCTCTTCCTCCCTGCTCCGTTCTTAGTTGTTCTCCTTATATCAAAGAAGACATTTGGCATTTGTTTTTTGAGGGATTGGCTAGCTTCACTTAGCATAATCTGCTCTAATGCCATCCATTTCCCTGCAAATTCCATGATTTTGTCATTTTTTAGTGCTGAGTAATACTCCATTGTGTATAAACGCCACATTTTAATCCATTCATCTATTGAAGGGCATCTGGGCTGGTTCCACAGTCTAGCTATTGTGAATTGTGCTGCTATGATCATTGATGTGGCAGTATCCCTATAGTATGCTCTTTTAAGGTCCTCAGGGAATAGTCCGAGAAGGGCGATAGCTGGGTCAAATGGTGGTTCCATTCCCAGCTTTCCCAGGAATCTCCAAACTGCTTTCCAAATTGGCCGCACCAATTTGCAGTCCCACCAGCAATGTACAAGTGTACCCTTTTCCCCACATCCTCGCCAGCACTTGTTGTTGTTTGACTTCATAATGGCTGTCAATCTTACTGGAGTGAGATGGTATCTTAGGGTAGTTTTGATTTGCATTTCTCTGACTGCTAGAGATGGTGAGCATTTTTTCATGTACTTGTTGATTGATTGTATGTCCTCCTCTGAGAAGTGTCTGTTCAGGTCCTTGGCCCATTTGTTGATTGGGTTATTTGTTATCTTATTGTCTAATTTTTTGTATACTCTGGATATTAGGGCTCTATCTGAAGTGTGAGGAGTAAAGATTTGTTCCCAGGATGTAGGCTCCCTATTTACCTCTCTTATTGTTTCTCTTGCTGAGAAAAAACTTTTTAGTTTAAGTAAGTCCCATTTGTTGATTCTTGTTATTAACTCTTGGGCTATGGGTGTCCTATTAAGGAATTTGGAGCCTGACCCCGCAATATGTAGATCGGAGCCAACTTTTTCTTCTACCAGATGCAGAGTCTCTGATTTGATATCAAGCTCTTTGATCCATTTTGAGTTAACTTTTGTGCATGGCGAGAGAAAGGGGTTCAGCTTCATTTTGTTGCATATGGATTTCCAGTTTTCCCAGCACCATTTGTTGAAGATGCTATCCTTCCTCCATTGCATGTTTTTAGCCCCTTTATCAAATATAAGAAAGTTGTAATTTTGTGGATTGGTCTCTGTGTCCTCTATTCTGAACCATTGGTCCACCCTCCTGTTTTGGTACCAGTACCATGCTGTTTTTGTTACTATTGCTCTATAGTACAGTTTGAAATCTGGTATCGCTATACTGTCAAAGGCACTTCTTTAAAGAAATACAAATGACCAACAAATGTGAAAAAAAAGTTCAATATCACTAGCAATCAGGGAAATGCAAAACAAAACTACACTGGGATTTCACCTCATACCAGTCAGAATGGCAGTCATCAAGAATACAAATAATAATAAATGCTGGAGAGGATATGGAGAAAAAGGAACACTTTTACAATGTTGGTGGGATTGTAAATTAGTACAACTACTATGGAAATCAGAATGGAGTTTCTTCAAAAGACTAGGCATGGAACCATATGACCCGGCTATACCACGTCTTGGTATTTATCCTGAAGAATTAAAGTATCATACTACAGTTATACATGCATGCATATCCATAATTATAGCAGCATGATTCAAAACAGCTAAACTATGGAACCTGTCTAGGTTTCTGTCAATGGATTAATGGATAAAGAAAATATGGAATATACACAAAGGAATTTTATTCAGCCTTAAAGAAAAATGAAATTATATCATTTACAAGAAAATGGTTAGAACTAGAGACCATTATGTTAAGAAAAATAAATAAAAATAAACCAAACTTAGAAGGTCAAAAGTCATATGTTTTCTCATAGATAGAAGCTAGAGAGGAAAAAGAAAGGAAAGGTGGGAGTGGATCTCATAAAAATCAAAGGGAGATCAGTAGAGGAAAGGGAACAAGGGGTTGGAGGCAGAGATGGAAAGGAAAAGTATTGGGAAGTGATACTGGTCAGACTATATTGTAATTCATGTATATATAAATATGTAACAACAAATTCCATCATTATGTACAGTTATAATGCACCAATAAAAAAAGTGGGAAACATTTTAAAGAAAGAAAAAAGAAAAAGACAGCTGTGGGCACAGTGTTGCATGTCAGCAACTGGGAGGCTGAGGCAGAAGGATCACAGGTTCACAGTCAGCCTCAGTTCAAACAAACAAAAAGGGCTAGAAATGTAGCTCAGTGGTAAACCACCCATGGGGTCAGTCCCTGCTACCTAAAAATGAATAAATAAATAAATGAAAGCGATAAAGAAAATCAATGAACCTTAAAGTAGAAGTGGTTCTTTGAAAAAAAAAATCAATAAAATCAGTAAGTCTTTAGTTGGGACAAAAAAAAAAAAAAAAGATAATAAAACAAACTGCTAAACTGGGTGTAGTGGTGCAAGCCTGTAATCCCAGAGACTTGGGAGGCTCAGGCAGGAGGATTATAAGTCTGAGGCCAGACTCAGCAATTTGGCAAGGCCCCGAGCAATTTAGTGAGACCATTAATCAAAATAAAAAATTAAAAGGACTTGGGGATGTAGCTCAGGGGCAAAGCACTCAGGTTTCAATTTCCAGTACCAACAACAACAACAACAAAAACCCTAAACACTCTTACAAAAGATCCAGCAATCATGCTTTTTGGTATTTACCCAAAAGAAATGAAAACTTAATACACACAAAAATATGCACACTGATGTCTAAGAGCAGCTTTATTCATAACTGCTATAACTTGAAAGTAGCCAAGGTTTCTTCAATAGGTGGATGGATAAATAAACCAAGGTACATTTGTACAATGGAATATTATTCAGCAGTAAAAAGATACATGCTATCAAGTCATAAAAAATATGAAAGTGCCTATTGCTAAGCAAAAGAAGATAGTCTGAAAAGGCTACATATTACACAATTCCAAATACATGATGTTCTAGAAAAGGTAAAAATATAAAGACTGTAAGCAATATTCTATATGAAACTATAATGGTGGATACATGTCCTTACGGACTTGCCTAGAGAATGTGCAATCCCAAGAGCAATAGTTGACCAAGGATTCAGTGAGGAAATTAAAAAGAGATTGGACCAACAGTGAACCCTAATGTAAACTATGAACTTTGGGTGATAATGCTATGTCAACCACGTTCATTGACTATAACGAACAAACCATTTTGGTGAGGGATGCTGACAATGCTATATGTGTGGAGGCAGAGATTATGTGAAATGTCTGTACCTTCTTTTCAGTTTTGCTATAAACCTAAAACTTTTAAAAAATAAAGACTATAAAAAATTTAGCTTTACTGAGATATAATTTATACAAAAATTTATAAAGTTTTAAGCATGTAAGTATATATTAGAGTTTTTTTTTTTCCCCTTCCCACACTGGGGATTTAACCCAGGACATCATACATGCTAGGTAAATGTTCTACTACTGAGTTATATTCCCAGCTCTTTTTCATTTTATTTTGAGAGCAGTTCTCGCTAAATTTCCCAGGCTTGTCTTGAATTTGTGATCCTCCTGCCTTATCCTCCCCTGTAGCCAGTGATTACAGCTGTGCACAACCACACAGTTCTATATGAGTTTTGACAGATGTTCATAGTCATATAATCATGACTACATCACAACATACAATATTTCCACCACCCCTAAAACTCTGTTGCTGCTTTGCAGTCAATTGCCTCCTTCTACTAAACTGTTTTCCAAAAAACTATTATAAGTCTGCACTTACTTTATCATGTTCCATTTAACCAACAATCTTACCACAGTTAGTAATATCACTTAAAATCTAGCCACTCTAGTGGTTGTAGTGGCATTTAATTGTAGCTATAATTTTCATGTTCAGAATTTTTTCTAATGCTTATTGATCTTTTGTATTTGTGAGGTTCTATTCAAGTCTTTTGGTCATTTATAAACATTTTATTTTTGCATTATTGGTAATTGAACTCAGGGGGGCTTCACCACTGAACTACCTTCCCAGCTCTTTTTTATTTTTTTTACTTTGAGTCAGGGTCTTGCTAAGTTGCTGAGGCTTTAACTTGAGATCCTTCTGCCTCAGTCTCCTAACTCAATGGGATTGCAGATATATGCCACCATATCCAGCTTAAACATATGAAATAGGGAAGCTTTGTCTTTTTCTTAAGTTGCAAGAGTTCTAGACAGGTGTTTTTGCAAATATTTTCTCCAAGTCTGTGGCTTATCTTTTTTTCTTTCTTATCAGAAGAGCAAAATTTTCTTATTTTGATGAAGTCCAGTTTAACAAGTTTTTCTTAGTAGTGCATACTCTTTATGTTCTAATTATGCAATCTTTGATTTATCCAAGGTTAATCTTACACCTTTTTTTAAAACCTAGTTGTAGTCCTCATATTCAGATATATGAGTGGTTATAAATTAATTCTTGCATGTGTAAATTAAGGGCTGAATTACAATTTCTTACACATGGATATCAAAATCTTACATGTGGTTTGTTGAAAAGATTATCATTTCTTCATTGAATTATCCTGGCACCTCCATCCCTTTTCAAGATTGTTTTGGATATTCTGGTCCTGTGAATTTCTATGTAAATTTTAAGTTGGCCTGTCAATTTCTACAGAAAAAACCTTGAGTCTCAGTCAGGATTGCCTTGAATGTATAAATTAAGTGCCTCCAAGGAACATTTTAGCAATATTAAGTGTTCAAATATATGAACATGATATATCTTTCCAATAAATTTTACATTTTCTTAGAAATATTTATTAGCTTTCAGTATACAGGTCTTATACTTCATATTTTAAGTTTTACATCTGAATATTAAATGTTTTTTACTACTAGAAATAGTATTTTAAAAATTTTAATTTCCTTTTTTTTGTGTGTAGTGCTGGAGATTAAACCCAGGGCCTTATTCACCTTAGGTAAGTTCTCTACCAGAGGTACATCTACAGCCTAATTTCCAATTTGAAACACCTTAACACTAATATACAAAAATACAATTACTTTTTTCATAATTACTTTGTATCTGCAATCTTGCTAAAGTCACTTATTAGTTTCAATAGCTTATTTGTAGACTACCACCACAGCATTTTAAGGAAACAACCTCCCTGAGAATTTTAATTTCCTCACATAAAAAAGGAGGAATATAAAAAACAAAAACTAAGACTAAAATTAAAAAATTAAACAAGCAAAAAACAAAACAAAACAAAACAAAAAGCCTCTCCCAAAAAATTTAGCACAGCTGGGTCTGGTGGCACACACCTGTAATCCCAGCAGTTTGGGAAGCTGAGGATGGAGGATCACAAGTTCAAAGCTAGCCGCAGCAACTTAGTGAGGCCCTAAGCAACTTAGCAAGACCTTGTCTCAAAATGAAACACCAAAAGGGCTGGGGATGTGGCTTAGTGGTTAAGTGCCCCTGGGTTCAATCCCTGGTACCAAAATCACCACCACCACCACCACCATCATCATCATCATCATCATCATCATCGCACAGTACTGAACCATTACAAATTTTCAGTACTTATTAAATCTCTTCCCAAATTTCAGAGTTCCTACTACAGATTTCAGCACCGATATGTCCCAAATCTTTATCTCTAGGCCTGAGCCTTTTCCAAGCCCTATTCCCATGTGTCTACTGTATTTCCACACAAGAATAGTGATTCAGCATTCAAGAATAAGTCCTAAATTGAAACTATAGCTTTCATTTACCTATGAATCACTTCCATTTTTCTCAAAGTTCTATTTCTAATAATTAAATCATTGTCATCTCAACTACCTAGACAATCTTGTGCGAATAATCACTGATAACTCTATAAGCTAGTTTTACATCTAGTCACTTATTACTTCCTATAATAACCATAGAGCTAACAGTGACAAAAACTATAACATCAATCTAACCCTCACAAGAGTTAAGTTACTATTATCACACTTTATAAACAAAGAAACTAATCTATAGAGGTTAAATGGGAGTCACGTACCCAGGAACAACAGAGCTAGTTATGATCCAGGCAGTACTTTTAACCACAAAATTAAATTGCCTCTAATGTTTGCAGGCTATAGAATTCACCTGTTAATCATGATAGTGGGACTGGGTGCTGATGATATTTGCAGGAATCCAATAAATGGTCCATCGAAATAAGTACTCCTCACCAGAGTTTTTGTTTTGTTTTGTTTTGTTTTTGTTTTTCTTAAAAAAGAAAGAAAGAAAGAAAGAAAGAAAGAAAGAAAATAGCAGCAAAAATAAAATTACAACTGTCTTGTAGGAAATCCCAATTCAGAGTTTTCTGATAGGATGGGGCTGAAGAATGTGATATGCTTAATGTTTAAGAAAGGCTATTGTAAGGCCCTACCCTGTCTTAAACAGTGTTTATACTGGGAAAAAAAAAAAAAAAAAAAAAAACAAACACTGAAAAGATATGTCAGTGAGCTCTAATTCTGTTTTTACCAGTCCTAGGAAAAGATGAAGAAGAAGGGGAAAGTGTACTCATGATTTGGTCTTTTAACTAGAAATGTGGCCCAAACATGATTGCAGAATATGGTCAAATATATTATAAATTTCTTTTCTTTTGGGAAGACAGGTGTTGATAAATAGAAGAATGGAAAAATCTCTGCCATTCACCAACACCTCACCCCCAGTTATATTTCTAAAATCAGTCTTTTCATTTCTATTCTCTATGACATCATCCCAATTCAGTCCATTGTTACTAATCACCTGGACTCTCAGTACTTTTATTTAGGTCATCTTGAAGTATCCTTGTGCAAGAAATTTAACTCAGCAATTAATTTACACATGCAACTACTGCCCAGCTAGTCCTGTAAAATGTGATTTTCTTCAGGTCATTCTTCACTGCTCACTGAAAGAATACAAATTATTTATTCACACATTCAGGACTATCACAAAATTAAACAGTCTATCCTTATCTGATATCTAGGACATACTATGAATCAGTTCCATGACTTACCTGCTGTTTTGGGATGATCCTTTAATTTTGTTCTCTTTCTATTTAGGCTTATGAAGTTTATCAAATGTCCTTCTCTCATATTTATAGATCAAAATTCACACTTCAAATGCTTGTTTCATATACCAACTTCCCTAAAAGACTGTCCTTAAATAATTCCTTAAAATAGATAGGGACACTCATAGATCACTATTGATTCTTTCAAGTTCATATCTTTAAAATATAAATATGTATATGTATTAGATTTCAGCTCTACAAAAGACAGAAACTATGCCTTAATTTAAAAATTCTCTATAGTGTAAAATGCACAAAGATTCAATAAATATTGAGTTGAAAATTTCTTTCAACATAGGAAAAGTTCAGAGTAGTTTTAACTTTCTATTACTCTTTCCATAGCCCATACTACAACAAAGAGAAATCTAAGCATAACAAACATATTTTTCTCCACATTCTCCCCTGAAACCATGGGGAGAAATCTGTTTCTCTTTTGCCTTTTGATGTACTCAGGAAAATGCAGAGTTTATAATAATGTTGGCTCTCATTTAAAATAAAAGAAAATAATGTTAAACATTTAGAATTGAGAGGAAAGAAACCTTAGGATCATTACACATTAGTGCATTAAGGGAAGTAGAGAACTGCTAGGGGAGTTGGGCTATGATATGAACATTCAGTTCTCACAAGGAAAAGGCAATCATGGTGATTAATTTCCATTAGGTTCTGTTATAAAATGGTAACAGAAAATGAATTCAGTTATATGGAATTCTACTATGTCGAAAATTTAAGACACTAGATTAGATTTTAATATAATTAAAGATTTTAGACATGATAGTAGTATCTGCAATTAAAAATTCGTTAAAGTTTGTAAGCCAGGTGTGGTGGCACATAACTGTAATCCCAGCAACGTGGGAGGTTGAAGCAAGAGGATCACAAGTTCAAGGTCACCCTCAGCAGTGTAGTGAGGCCCCAACCAACTTAGTGAGACTCTCAACAACCTAGTGAGACCCCATCTCATTTTATGAAAATAAAAAGGATTGGGGGTGTGGCTCAATGATAAAGCACCCTTAGTTTTAATCCCCAGTACAAAAAAATTTATAAATTATAATTTTTATAAATAATATTCATAAAAGATAAATTTTTCATAATTCATAGTTTTCATAATACTATGCAAGAATTATTATAGCTATTCTTTTCATTCAACACTACTCTAATGCTCTCTGTCACCAAAGATGTATGTATTGCTAAATGCACAACCTTCAGCTACACTTTAGTGTAAATTATATTTTGTAACAGTATGGTTTAAGATTTGTGGAAGGAAAACTAGTAGACAAGAATGTAGAAAGGCAATCAAAACTAACGAATTTCTTGTAAGTGGAATGCTTAAAATTTAAGTGGGTTATAGTGATGATAGAGAAATAGTTTCTACTACAAAAAGAAGAATTATTGGACAAACTTGAAGTACACAGCAGCTAGCAATACAGAAAACTGGCTGACAAATTGATTTCCTTTAAAAGCATTTAGTTCACAGTTTTACAAAATTAGAGATTAGTGCTTCTGTTAAACAATCCAATTGATGTTTGGTAAATGCTCTTTGGGATCAAAAATTCTGTTTACAATGTAAAAATGAATTTCACAACATACATTTTTCATTTCTAACAAAATCTGTTTACTTACTTCCAGTATCAAGTGCATCTTCAACGAATGGCAAAAGATGATGAATAAGAATAAACAGGTTTTGTAGCACCAATGTACAAAACATTCCATTCTGATAAAAAACAAGCTATTTACCATACCTTCACTTCCCTGCAAATTGCTTCTATAAACTATTTCAAAGCTAACATTTTATTGTAATTTACAAGTAGATGAGTTCTTTTACAGGTTTACATATGAACAGTCTACCTGACTAAAATGATCTGGGTGCACTCTTGCCCGGAGTCAACTAGGTGACTTCATGATTTTGGACAAAAAAAATTTGGACAAGATAGACATCATTATATTCAGAAAACTCTTATGAATAATCTAGCTAATAGAAACTCACATTTGAGTGAGTTAAGTGAATTAAAAGAAAAACATTTGAATTCTAATAATAGACATGTCAATGTCATGAAAACTTTGATGTCTGAGGACATATGAACTCATTTTTTACCTTTTGTAAATAATACAGAGTTTCCATTTGTAAAATGAAAACACATTGCCTTGAAGTTTTGAAAAAACATATCAACTTAAAAAAGCATGGATGTGTTTTTTAAAACAAAGATGCAAGGAAAAGTCCAATTGTATGAATTGCTAATAGTTACAGCAAATTGAGGAAAGATGCCTCTTTCTTTAAATTTTATAACAGTGAAGGTTATATCCTTCTGCATGAAATAGTATGGCCAGTCAGAGACTATTGTATCTTTATGGTATTGAAAAGAGAACACAGACATATTTTACTTGAAAACTCACCTAATAGGATGATGACAGTAAATAGTAAAAGCTGACATTTACTGAGACTTTAAAATTGTATAATAAATCTCATTTAACCTAAAAATTTTACCAAATGCAAAATTACATAAATATTGGTTATGCTTCTTCTTTTATTTAGAGTAATATACTTTAAAAATTTTATTAGTGGCCGTGTGCTGTGGTGCACGCCTGTAATCCCAGCGGTTGGGAGGTGGAGGCAGGAGGATGGCAAGTTCAAAGCCAGCCTCAGCAACAGTGAGACACTAAGCAACTCAGTGAGACCCTATCTCTAAATAAAATACAAAATAGGGCTAGGGATGTGGCTCAGTGGTCGAGTACCCCTGAGTTCAATCCCCAGTACCCTCCCTAAAATTTTATTAATGTATTATAATTATACATAATATTTGGGTTCATTTTGACATAGTTATACAAGCATGGAATTTAATTTGCTACAATTCAGTCTCTAGTACTTCCCCTTTCTCTCCTTTCCTCCCTCCCTCTGTTCCCTTTCTCTATTCTATGAGTCTTTCTTCTATTTACTTATAGTTTTTTTAAAAATTAGTGTATTATAAATATATATAAAGGTGAAATTTACTGTGGTATATTCATAAAGTACATAGAATACTTTGGTCTATTCCATTCTATCATTCCTCCCTTGAATAATATACTTTTAATGGCTAAAAAGAATTGAGAATATCTTTACATGTAGTAATGATATGTAAGATTCCTTCATATGTAATACTAATGATTTCTACACAGGGAAAACTAAATGATTACATGTCTGGCCCATAAGATAAAAATACTATTATACATAAACAGTAAAACCAGGGAGAATGAAATGTTTGTTGAATAAGACAAGTAAGTGTAACAAAAATAAACATGAAATAGCCATTAACTTATTAAAGCATTCAAAATGTTATCTAATGGATCTCAAACATACTACAGCAAAATTTAATTGCTATATAGAAAACCACAATTAAATGGTCTCAATGAAGTGAATATAGCTTGCCTCTAAGCTAGATTTTTATACTGTATCTGTTAAAAAAAAGTGCAATTCTGTTTCTTTAACCCAATGTCACTGTCACAATGTTCTTAAAGAATACTATTGTCATGCAGAATGATTTGTAATTCATAATAAATATATGCCATAAATTACATGGTACAGTCTAGAATTTCTAAGGTACTATATTTTGCTCAAGAGCTAATAATTTTGCTAAATGACATTATATAATAATTTGCTAAATGGCTAAAAAGAAAATCTGTATTTTAATACAGAATTTTAACAATTCCTGAAATTGATGACATCTTATAAAATTCTGGTTGAACAATTTAAAGATAAAATGTTACTCCTATTGAAGGACACAAATAAATATAACTCATGTGACTTAAAATGTATATGCAGTGAGGTGAATAGTGGACCCCAAAGGATCTGTCCATGTCCTAATTCCCAGAACATATGAACCGCCTTATTAGGAAAAAAAGTTTTTACAGATATGATTAAGTATCTCGTGACAAGGGTTTGTCCTAGATTATTTGGGTGGGTATAAATGTAACATATATCTATTCTGAGGGACACAGAGAAGTCAATGTGAAGACAAAGGCAGAGACTAGAATGAAAAATGTAGCTACAAACCAAGGAACCCGAAGAAGATTTGGAGCCCCCAGAAGCTGGGGGCTTCAAAGATTGCCAAAGATTGCCCCTCCAGTCTCTGAAGGGATAGATAGGTCCATGCCAACACCTTGGTTTTGGACATCTGGCCTCCAGAACTATGATAGAACACATTTTTTTTTTTTTTTTTTTTTTTTTGCTGTTTTAAACCACAAAGCTCATGGTAATTTATTATGGCAACCATAGGGGATTAATACAACATAGTTTTGAATTTTCTTATTTTTAATATGTATGTTTCAGAGCAAAAATGTACCAATTATATTGTTCAACATGCATATTACGCTTCATATACTGTTTACACAAGTATGACATAATTATGAGGCAGAGTCAGCAACTAGGATGGAAACAAAGACAACAGATGTCTAATTCCAGTTCTGCTTCTAATAACAGTATAACTGAAGACAAGTCATGTAACCTCTTTAGACTCATTTGCAAAATGAGTGGAATGCTTTCAGCGATCTTTAAGCTTTTGTTCAACTGTAAACTTGTGTGAACTTTTGAAGTGTTAAAAATAATAAGGCAACTCTACTCCATGTACTGCCAGAGCATCAAAAAATTCTGCTCCATTTGTGTACAACGAATCGAAGAGCTTTCTATTGTCATGTGTAACTGATTAGAATTAATAAAAAAATAATAATAAGGCATAATGCAAAAGTCACAGTAAAAAAATAAAGAACACTTAAAAAGTAGGATTAGATAGGCTGGCAAATGAAGCATGTCAGAAGATTCACAGGATTGCACAAATTTATGAATGGTAATTATTAAATATGTGTTGAGTGTTGGAAATATATAAAATTCTCTATACAGCCATTAGATTTTACAAATACTCAAGTGGCTCTATGTTCAGAATTGTCAGGCTCTATGATTTGTAACCAAAATGAAGACTGAATGGTTTATAGAAAATAAACTACTACCTACTATGCAGTGTTACTAAAATTAATACGCATATAACACTCAAATGGTGTTAGGCATAGTTAAGAGATTAATAAATATTAACTTCATTATCCAAGATACAGTCTATTTTTTCTTCTTTCATTAAAAAGGACCTCAAAACTACAACTTTTTTTCTTTTTTCTTAATGTTTTGCTCTTTTTAATGTTTTAATTTTTTGTTTTTGTTTTTTTTGCAGGGCTAAGAATGAAGCCCAAGGCCTCAGGTATGCCAGGCAAGTGCTACATCCCCAGGACAAGTATGACTTTTTAGACAATGTTAACAGGATTTATGTAGTAACAAAAATTTAAAATGGTAACTTTTTTTTCCTTCTCTAAAACATACACTTCCAATCAATCCTGTTTCCTTTTTACTGAAAGAACTTTTCATGATGACTACAAGACTGAAGTATAATTTAGAAGCAGTCTCTAAAAGTGGAAGTAATGTTCATCTAAATATGCCTGCCAAGTTTAAAAATGTATTAGGAGTTAAATTGAAACATGTTGAAAATGACTCATTGTGGACCAGAATATACACTGTAGGAAATAAGAGCTCATTTACAAGTGGGAGAAATACACTCACACTTCATCTGTGGTAATTCTCTGGACTTTCCTTCCAGTAAATATCATATTTTAAAATAATCGTGGAAAATATCTTACTTTTAACTTTAGTTTTTATGAGTTGATTTAGTTAGCTGGCATTCCAATTTTTTTATACATCTTTTTTTGGACATGAGTATATTTACCAAATGTAAATCTATGAATTTCCCCCTAAAGCAACAGAACAGCAGCCTATAAAGAAAGCTATATAAACACATGCACACACACACACACACACACACTCCTCACACGTTTTCTCTCTCCTTCTCTCTCTGTCTGGTTCAGTTCACATGCATAATACACAGCTATGGCTCTATATTTCTAAGAAATACCCATAAAAATGTGTACATATAATCACGTTTCCCTTTATTTTACAAACATGATGTTACTGATAAGTGATCAGAAAAGCATGTACTTGAGATTTTTTTTGTAGTACTTTCATATTTATATCGTTCAACCTACCTTCTCGACTTGTGACTTAAGGCAGCTGGTTATACTTAGAAAAGTTTGGGGAATACCCCTTCCCCCTACAAAATGACTATCACATGAACAACCCAGAAACCATGGTCTTACTACCAACACATTTTTCTCATGCTAATTAGTAAGCCACACACTTAAATATATATGTATAATCACAATTTTAATGTGGCTTTAACCTGAATTTAATTAGTAAGTACTTATGAATTAACAGCATTAGCTCAGGTAGTTCAAATTTCCTGAGTTTTGTTTCCTTGCTTCATCAATTGTATACTGATAGTAAACAGTTCATGGAAGTCTCTGTTCAATACTCCCTTTGTCTAGGATGTTATCTAAATACTATCTCTACCCCCAACCATGTTTTTATGCAACCATCAAAAGCACCTCTGGCACCAACAGAATTGTCTGGCTGTGTAAACCAAAGTGTGACAATAAGTACTTTTCTTCTTGGAATTTGACACAATACCATCTTTATTTTTGCAGGGGGGAGGGGGGTTTCAATCCTAGGATCATACCCAAGGACTTATACTCATTGCAAGTACTCTCCTACTGGTAGCTACAGCTCACACATAATGCCTCTTAAGTGTATCTTTATTTTGTATAGATTGTCATTAGAGAAGGATTCTTGCTGGATGTGGTGTTATACACCTTGTAATACCAGAAGGAACTCAAGAGGTTGAAATAGATGATCACAAGTTCAAGGCCAGCCTCAGCAACTTAGCAAGACCCTAAGCAACTAAGTGAGGCCCTGTTTAATAAAATAAAAAGGGCTGGGGATGTAGCTCAGTGGTAAAGCCCTTCTGGGTTCAATTTCTATTATATAAAAAAAAAAGGATTCTCAAGATTTGAATTCTTATTACTTGAGACAGGGTCTTCCTAATGCTGCCTACCTAGCCTGGCCTTTAAGTCACTGTCTTCCTGCTGTGCCTCCAGAGTAGCTGAAATAACAGGTGTGTACTACTGTACCGGGTTCTGAATTATTATTACTTTTTGGTATTGGGGATTGAACTCAGGGGTACTTGACCACTGAGCTATATCCCCAGCCCTATTTTATATTTTGTTTAGAAATGGGGTTTCACTGAGTTGTTTAGCGCCTTGATATTGCTGAGGCTGGCTTTGAACTCATGATCCTCCTGCCTTAGCCTCCCAAGCCACTGGATTACAGGCGTGTGCCACCCCGTCTGGCCTAAATTATTACTTTAAAATAATCCTTAACAAACAATTTTAGAATAATTTTATATCTTACACTATTTTTGCCTTTTCAACTTTTTCATTTTTAAATATCATGAGTTGCACATTGATGTGGAAAGAATATAGTTTCATTTATTACTCAAATTTTATACGTAGTGAGTGTATCACATTTTCAGCATTAGAAAAGATGTTCAGTCCTCTTCTATCTTTGTTTTTGCTTCTTTGCTGTTGCTTTATAATATATCTTTTGTTATAAAGTTGGTGCTTGCTTTTTTCCTTCTCTGTTTTAAGTGGGATGCTTAAACATGTATTTCTAGATAAAACTATTGATTCTCTCAGGAAATCTAAAGATATTATATACTGTAATTATAGGCACTATTTCCTTTTACTATTAAATTCCCTAATTTTTGTTACAAATTGCTGCTATTTCACCTCTACTTCTGTTAAATTATTATTTTATGTTGCAATTTCCCTTTGAGAATTAGGATTATAATGATTATAATGTTTTGTGACCAAAATGAAACAATTAAGATTTACTTTCACACTGAATGTTCACTGCTATTTGTGTGATACCTTGATGTTTCAATTTATGAGTTCTTTGATTTTTTTCTTTGGTTAGTGATGTTAGAATTTCAAGTAAGTTTTTCAGGAAGGCCATGTGGGTTAAAAGCTTCATGAGTTCTCATATGATTGGTCTCTTCTTATCACTTAGATGGCAAACTTTCTGAATCATGCTGTTTTATATCTTCAAATACTTATAATTGCTAAACCCTAAATTCTAGTATCTAGAAACAGTGCTTGGCAAGAAGCAGATGGTGAATAAAAATTGCTGAATGAATAAATAAAGTATAATTATGAAGAAAAAACTTAAGTTCAACTAATTTATTATTCAGTAAATGACTTACTTATACAGCTCAGATGCTTCTAATGCTCAGATGACTTAATATTCCTATTGAATTTCACTTGGATTTACAATATTTCTGTTTCCTACCCTCTCCCTACCATCCAGAATGTGGGACTTCTAAATTGTAGGCTTCCTATTTCAGAAAAAGTTTTCTTCTACCATATCTGTAAATATACTTTTGTTCTTTCATTTTATTATTTTCTTCCCTTAGCACAGCAATTTTCTGAATGTGAATGTTATCTAGTTTCCATGTTTGTGACCTGTAATATTTTCACTTTATTTTTAAAAATCTTTTTGTTTGTTTGTTTTTCTGCTTTATAAATTGCTACTCCTCCCCCACAGGTTATCCTTTTTTTCTTTTCTTTTTTTTTTTAACACTCCTACCCCAGTCCCACTATTACTCTTTCATTCCTTTAAGTCATACTATCATTTTAAAAGGTAATTTTTCTGAACATTATCAGTTTTCCACCATCTTATTTTATTGCCATATCATTGGTTTCACAGATGGTGTGCTTTACTTTTCTGTGTCACGAATAGGTTAAGACCTAAAAATCTTTTTAGACTCCTAGAATAAATCTTTCAAAATCCCTTATCTTTTCCCTCTTGTATATTTTTTTGCTGTCTCCTTTCATTAAAAAAGTTTATTTAGCTCTCATACTTTTCTCTGATACCCCTCCTCCCCCACCAATTATTTACTAACTTTATTATTATTATTAACATGTTAGGCAGATGCTCTAATCCTGAGCTATACCCTGTACCATTTACTAATCTTTGAAGGTGGTAGTTCTAGTCAGGCTTTCATTTTGCACCCAAAATACCTGAGGGATAAGATGTGGCTCCATATGGGATAGGCCACCATACAACTGCAGAAAGATTCTATTAGCACTATCTTAGAGTACACAGGTAGAGCTCTTAAGAATTTCTTCTATACAGTATTTACCCCACTGTACTACTCACTTGAAATGCAGGACTCATATTCTCCATTCTCTTCATTTTGATCCTGGCTACATTGTATCATGACCAATATTCCTTGAAATTTATGATCTTACATTGGATATTTCCTGAATGTGTAATGGAGATAAAAGTTCCTTCCACATTTTATTACTTTTGTCCATATTATGTAGGCATGGAGAATGTCATAAAAATGATCTTACAGAATCTTCATTTCTATAAATCTTCCATTATCTGAACTTGGCATTTTAGTATTTGTGTAAAAAAAGAAAAAAAATCTTTCACAAACCATAGATCAGAGTTTCCTAGCTTATGATATTATGCAAAAACCAGCTAACTTACAATTATTACTCTGTTAACTACTGAGAATGAGAAAAGGGAATCTCAAAATGAGGTATGTAACAGGCTTAAGGTGCTTAGTTTTTTTAATGAAAGTTTATTTAAAGTGCAAAAATTTGAAAAGAACTACCCCCATTATGTTCTGGGATCACTGTGAAATTGAGATTTAACAAATCTGATTTAATTAATGAGTGATTAAAAAAAATCAAGTAAAAATCCTGAAAACATTTAACTAGTAATATCTTTCAAAGTTCATCTACTGTTTAATATTCTTTGGAAACTGATATTTAATTTGATTTAAATTTGTCATTTAATTATATTGTTATTTCACATTCTCCCATGTGCCAATAAAGATATTTTTAATCTTTAAAAAATCTTATTGATACATTATAATTATACATTATAATGGGATTCATTATGCATATTCATACATGCATAAAACATAATCTAATCAATCTTATTCCCCATTATCTTCCCTTTCTTACTCTTCTTCTCTCCCCTTTATCCACTTGTTCAACTTTCTAATGATATTATTTTTAAATTTTTAGTCAGTGCATATATATAATATATAGAATGTGTATACATATAATACACACACACACATATATTAAGAATTTATTGTGGTTTACTCATACATGGGCATAGCATAATTTGGTAGATTTGGTTCCCCAGTATTTCCCCATGCCCTCTCTCCTCCCTCCTTCTCTATCCCGTTCTTCTACTCTATTAGTATCTCTTCTATTTTTGTGAGATTCCCTCTATCTCTTTTTAAAAATTTCTTTCGCTGTCTCTCTTCTGCAGATGAGAGAAAAATTCCAATCCTTTCTTTCTCAGTCTGGCTTATTTTACTTAGCAGGATGTTCTACAGTTCCGTCCATTTGATAGCAAATGACATAATTTCATTCTTCTTTATGGCTAAGTAAAACTCCACTGTGGATATACAGTACATTTTCTTTCATTATAGTTCTTTAAACTCTAGACAGAGAAATCAGGTAAAAGAAAGAAATTAAAAGGATACAAATAGGAAAACAAGTCAAATTATCTATTTGTTGATGACTGGGCCTACATTCAAAAAAACTCAAGATATATAAGACTCAAAAAACCCCAGAAGACTGGGAGAGTTGATAACAAATTCAGCAAATTAGAATAATTCAAGATTAACATGCAAAAATCAATTGCTTTCCTATACTCCAATAATGAATCTGCTGAGAAAAAAAAATCAGGAAACAATTTCATTCACAATAGCCTCAAAAATCAAAATGAAACAAACAAACTTGGGAATAAATCTAAGAAGGGAAAAGACCTTTATAATGAAAATTATAAAACACTGAAGAAACAAATTTCAGAAGACCTCAGAAGATGGAAAGACCTCCTATGTTCTTGGATAAGCAGAATTAATATTGTTAAAATGGCCATAACTAAAAGTAATCTAGAGATTCAATATGATCCCCATCAAACTACCAATGACATTTCTTATACAACTTGAAAAATACAGTAATAAAATTCATTTGGAAGAATAAAAGACCCAGTATAGCCAAAGAAATACTGAGCAATAAGAGCAATATGAGAGTTATCACAATATCTGATATCAAATTATACTACAGAGCCACAGTAACAAAAACAGCATGGTACTGGCATAAAAACAGACATGAAGACCAATGGAAAAGACTAGAAGACAAAGCGGCAAATTCATGTAGACACAGTCATTTGATATTGGTGACAAAGGTGCCAAAAGCATATGCTGGAGAAAAGATAGTCTTTTAACAATTGGTGCTAGGAAAGCTGGATATCCATATGTAGAACAATGAAACTAGATCCCGCTCGCCCTGACAAAAATCAACTCCAAGTAGCTGAAAGACCTGGGAATTGACTAGAAACACTGCAACAGTCAGAAGAAAACATGAAATTAATACTCCAACATATTGACACAGGCACCAGCTTCTTTAATAAGACACTTAAAATTCAAGAAATAAAATCAAGAATCAGTAAGTGAGATGGCATCAAACTAAAAAGATTCTGCATGGCAAAGGAAACAATTAAGAATAGGAACAGAGACTCTGCAGAATGGGAGAAAATTTTTGCCAGTTACTTTTCCAACAGGAGATTAATAGTCAGAATACACAAAGTACTCAGAAAACTTAATATCAAACAAACAAACTATTCAATAAATGGGCAAATAAACTAAACTTAAGACATTTCTCAAAAGAACAAATGCAAATGGCCAAAAAACATATGAAAAAATAATCAACATCCTTAGCAACTGGGGAAATGCAAATCAATACTATACTGAGATTTTTTTTGTGGGGGTGGGGGTATAACCAGGAATTAAACTCAGGGGCCCTTTACTACTGACCCACATCCCCAGTCTTATTTTGTATTTTATTTAGAGAAAGGGTCTCACTGAGTTGCTCAGTGCCTTGCCTCTGCTGATGCTGGCTTTGAACTTGAGATCCTCATGCCTCAGCCTCCTGAGTGGCTGGGATTACAGGTATGCGCCACTGTGCCCTGCTACACTGAGATTTCATCTCACTCTATTTAGAATGGCAATCATCAAGATACAAATAAATGCTGGCAAGGATGTGAGGATAAAGGTACCTACCTTATTGGTAGGACTGAAAATTGGCACAACCGCTTTGGATAGCAGCACAGAGGTTCCTCAAAAGAATAGGAATAGAAACACCATATGACCCAGCTATCCCACTTTTTGGTGGTATTTATACAAAAGAACTAAAATCAACATACTAAAGAACTAAAAGCATGTATATCAATGTTTATAGCAGCATAATTCACAGTAGCCAAATATGGAAAAAATGTTTTTTTTTCAATCTTAATAAAATGTTTTTCTTAAATTGTGATTTCTTCTATAATTTATACTTTCCTCTAGAGGTTCTAGTAAACACCTCAAAAAAGAGAAATAAAATGTAGTTGGTTAAGATTTATAGTTAACTAATATGGATTTTTTTCACCATTTCTTTTTATAAATGCTTATCTGTTTAACAGATAGAAGGTTGTATTCTTGGTAGGTTGCATTCAAGCTTTCTGATATTTAGTTTCTGGAATCATTCCTCTTCAACATTTCAGAGAATAAGGACATAATGTATGTTTCCAGATTTCTGGCCCTTTTTCTGATAAAAATGTTTGAACAAGATAACTGACATTTTTCCTGCTGTTACTTCCTAACGTTCTTTCAAACCTTAGGGTACCCAAGGCATTAGCCTTAGAGAAACAGTTTACTTCTTTGAGATTGCTGGTAGGGCACCAAGGAGACAAAGTGATAGATAATAATAACCAGCATCACTTACAATTTACAAAGTGTTTTCAAAACCGTTGTTATACACTAATTCTGAAATGCATAATTGAGAAAAGGACACACAAGGAAAATTTGGACAGCAGCTTTGTAAAAAAGTATAAATTCTGCTAGGCATGGCAATAAGCTGCCCAGCAGCTCAGTAGGCTGAGGCAGGAGGATCTTGAGTTCACTTTGCCTCGGCAAAGGTGAGGTACTATGCAATTCAGTGAAACCCTATCTCTAAATAAAATACAAGATAGGACTGTGGCTGTGGCTCAGTGATTGAGTGCCCCTGGGTTCAATCCCCAGTACAAAAAAAAAAAAAAAAAAAAAAAGTACAAATTTCAGTGGGCCTCTGCAGTATCCTTATTTATTAGGAGTGGTAAGGTGTGGTAAGGGGATGGAACATGTCTTCTAAAACAAAACATATCCAGGTGTCTAAAAATTCATCTAGATTTGGGAACTACTGGTGTAAAAAAATGAGGAAGAGTCTAACATTCTTGAGTACTCTTTTCAGCAAAGTGTCTTCACAATGGAAAAATTTTAAGTCAAAATCAAAGCAAAAATTCCAGGGAAATAAAATTGATAAATATTTATTGAGAATTACCTATACCACAAAACACTGACTAGAAGGCTTACCAGATAAGCAAAGATAGGGAAGCAAAAGTTTCTGACTTCAAAGAGCTAACACATGAGAGGGGGAGACTTGTAAATAAGCACACGATTATAATATAATGTTAGAAAACAGAGAAGACCTTGAAGTATTTCTGAAGGGATGCTAAGGTCTCAGAAGTTGTATGTGATTACTGAGTTCAATCTTAAAAAAAGAATGGGCATCTATAGAGTAGACCAATGGCCAGATATGTGAGCAAGGGAAACGGTCATTTTTAGCAAAAAACAGAATTAAGGGTGTGAACAGAAAGTACCAGACAATTATAGAATGGCAAGAGATAACTTGCATGGACTACATGGGAGACAGACAAAATAAAAATGAGTCTGGAAAGATGGAAAGTACTGCAAATGACTTTAAAAGCTAAGCTGGTTCTCACTCTGTTGAATGACATGATCAGAGTTCTCAGTTACTTTTACAGAATGATGATGAAAATAGACAGATGAAACTCTAATCGGGGAGTTTAGAGACTTTATAGTAGGTTCAAGCAACTCAGTGAGACCCTGTCTCCAAATAAAATATGAAATAGGGCTGGGGATGTGGATCGATGTTTGAGTGCCCTGAGTTCAATCCCTGTTACTCTCCCATGCCTACCCCACAGAAAAGAATTAGGAATTTCTGTATTCAAAACAAATATGATGTAAATTACTTTACATAATCATGAAAACTAGCAATTTATGGATAAATTATCAGAATTTTTTTATTAAGTAAAACAAAGTTTGGATATGATGCTTTTATATCAAATCTCAATATCCTTCATTCCATTAAATCAAATCACACAAACATTTCCTTGCTTGCTGAAGAAGGCAGCAGATAAAAAGACAGATAAGCAAAGATGAACATATATAGAAATATGAAAAAAGGCAGAAAAATAGCACATTGAAATTGTTCTCTTGTAGGTAAAGCATTAAATGGAAATTTAGGACAGTTGGTTTCTATGCCAACTTTTACACTAGCTCATTGTGATATAAAAGTCACTTTACTCACCTACTCTCCTATGGTCTTTCACTTTTGTCTTCTACTAGCAAAAAAATAGGACAAAAATTCTACCACTGCCAGAGAAATTGGGGGTACTGAACACATAACTTTAATCAATATTCATTTAAAATCATTATGGACTAAAAATTACTTCAAAATACATGCCAAAATACAGGATACATATTTTTTAAAAATGTGTAACTAAAAAAATGACTATTAAAATTAATTGAGTTGCAAACTTATACTGTAGGTTCAAATATAGGCCTCTCATGTAGGTTCCCACAGATATAACAGTGTATTCAACTTACTTACTCTACTACTCACACTGACTGAATTTTAAAACTTCCTCTTTTTGGTAGAAAAGAATTCTCACAGCATACCCAGGGATTCAATTCAATAGAACAAAAGCTAGTAAAGTTCAGTTCATGTTCAGGAAAGCTGGGTATTTGTTCTTAACAATAAAAAAAATTTTGAGTTAGGAATTGGAACATACATATGCCATTTATATGCCTAATGAAAGGCCTTTACTTTGAGGAAAATTAAAAATCCTTGAGTAAAAAGCCATTTCATTCATGTTTGAAAATGGCACACTGCTTCCTTGCACTTCTCTTTATACTTATACAGGTAATTCTCACCCAAAAGAATTTCACTGAATTAAATATATACATACATATGTATATATAGTCACATACCATGTATAAACCCATTTATTTTGCCATGCTGGGGGTTGAACCTAGGGCCTTGAACATGCTAAGCTGACTCTAACACTGAGCTACACTCTCTGCCCATATATATTTACATATAATGTCCTTTTCAAAAATCCCTTCTAGGTGTGTTTTTTTTTTTTTTTTGAAAGAACAGGAAAAGTGAGATCTTTTAAAGAATACCTCAAAATTAGCTTAGGTTCATCATTCGTGTTATATGGTAATTTAACCAGTGTATCAGCTCTTCTAAGCTGTTGTCACAGATAGTATCCAGATCAAAAGGGTCTTCAAACTCATCCAGCTCCCATTTGATGCTTCATTCCAAGCATGTTCCCACTGAATGCCTGGCTAACTTATACCTGAATACTTGTACTGATTAGATGCTAGACAGTTTGAAAAATCCTACTGAAAAGTTTTTCTTTACTCTTTCTTGTACTGTGGTCCCAATTCTACTACTTTAGGTGTTGCCAAGTAAGAAATTATATTTAGCTCTTCTAAATATAATTTTTTTAGAGTTATAATCTAGCACTCACAGGACATCTTTAAATCTTCCCACAGTTTTGGTCAGTTTCCTCTCGAGATTTTCTAGTTTAAAGCTTGAGTGCCCAGATTTCAGCATAATATTGTAGATAAAGGTAGAACTTCTTTTTTTTTTCCCTTTTTTTACATGTTAATTGGATTAATTTAACCCCACAATAGTCCTCAATAGGGTCCGTGATTATGCTCATTTATAGAGGTGGGGGAATTGGCCAGCAGCACAGCCGGGGTGGGAGCGGGGCCTGGGGCCCAGCCCTAGTATAGAGGCCCCAAGATCCCAAGTCTCTCCTTTGGCAAACTTCTTCCACAGAAAGGTGGTGGTGCTGTCCTGCATTCAGTCAAAGCCAAAACCCAACCAGCTGTTAGGATCATGTACAGCTCGGTGAGCTGGGCAGGATAGGCCAGACTGCTGGGGTGACGAGGGGGAGGGGACCGAGGATGTTTTGAGGCTCCAAGGGCAATGGGTCACTTACCCCTGACAGGCATGTCCTGCGAAGGCCTTCATCAGAGCTGATGCAGCAGCCAAGCTAGGAACAGTCCTCCCGCTCTCATGTCCCCTCCAGCAGGCTCGGCTGGGTCAGAATCACTTCTTGCCCATTTAAAATTGACAGCCAAAGATTCACTGGTGACTCTTGTCCTCAGAGGAAACATCCCAGCTTCTGCCCTTCTCTTTTTGTCCAAAGCCTGAAAGTTTCCTGGGGCTTAAAATTGTCCATCAGGAGGCTCCCTGAGGACCACAACCCTCACCAGCCGCTCAGATTGCCTGCAGCAGCGCCTGCCTATCACCCAGCACTTTGGACAGGTAAGGATGTGCTTCCCAGGTGCACACCTGGAATTATCATCAAATCCTCCAACCCGTCCCCAGTCTCTGCCTGAACATCTCACCTCACGCCTCACGCCTCACATACACCAAAATTTGGTGCTCACTTCAAACACACCCTCCTCCAGAAAGCCCCAGCACCCTGATTCTGCAGCTCCACATCACTGCCCTCTCCACATCTGTCCTTTGTAGAACAGACCCTTCCGCCCCAGCAGGAGACTTAAGCCGGAAGAGGGACTTTCTGAGCTCCTGGGGGAAAGGTAAGACTCAAAGGGGACCAAGGTTGGAAGTGGAAGACTAGGATAGATCAGAAGGCTCTCCAAACATTAGAGCAGACCAACAAGGGCTGAGGTCTCAGGAAACTTGGGGTGCCCTTTCTCACCCAGGACACCTCCCCTGAGCCCTGAGGATGCCCAAGGTCCATGGGCAGAAGAAGTTCTGGACAGCAACTTTTTGGGGTCTGGAGAAGAACTGGATTTGCTGACCAAGATTCTAGACAGTTTGAGTGTACAAACTAGGAGCATGGGCAGCCTGAGGCCAACCCAGAGCTTAGACTGCTGTCACGGAGGGACCTGGCCAGCTGCTTCAGCCTGGTGAGAGAGCAGAGCCCCCACCCCCCCACCCAATCTTTCCTCAACTGCCTGTACAACCTGCCAGCTCTTTCTCATCAGAAGGTCAGCAACCTGCTCTCTCCTCCTATGCCCCACTCAGCCTGACCTACCAGGAAGAACAAGATGGCAACCAGATGAAGAGAAACTACCAGAGCCCCAGCCCCTGTACCTGCCTGCAGACCTGTCATCCCTTCAAAACACACCGTCTTTGGAAATGACATGCTCCTCAAAGAACCCCAATTCCCAGCTGCTCTCAGGCTCCAGCCAAGAAATCATCTCTCTATCCCAGCTTTCAACAGCTTCTACAGACACAAGCAGTCCAGGGGACCCTGAGTCCTCTCCTCTTACTGAGCCCTCAACCCTTCATCTCTCCCCTCTTCAAAAGGCAACTGAGCATCCTAGAGCCTGGGAGATTCCTTGCATCAGGCTCTCCGAGGCAAACACGCAGCCCAGCCCTCCAAAAAGTCCCCAACTTCTAGCCCCCATAGAGCCTAACTTTGATACTGTCAGGACATCCCAGTCCCTTGAGTCTTCCCCAGACCCCAGTTTTCCAAAGAATCCCAGAACCCAGCCTCCCAAGGTCCTGCTAGAACATGCTCACTTCCAGTTCCCGGGGGATGCAGGAATCCCCAACACCCTTGCCTCACCCACCAGCGATTGGCAAGAGTCCCAGGCTAGGAAGAGGCCACGAGTTGCTGATCTTAACTTAAGAAGTGTTTTGAGGGTTAAGGATCAGGGTGTGGAGGAGACCCTGGATCCTCAATAAAGCCACAAGAGCCCAAAGCTGGTCTGTCCTGGTGAGTTTAGGGGGGCCTACTCTCTGATCCAAAACCCACCTACCCCCCACCCACCCTCCAGGGCTAGCCCTTCTGGCTCCTAGGTGCACCTAAAAGCCTCTCTCTTCCAGGAAGCCCCCTCACACCCCTAGGATCCCCGTAACCTTATAACTCACCACTACCTTCATCTCTCCATCTAGGCTAATGTTCCCACCAACCCAAACAAGCTTTATTACATGTCACTACCAACTTTACATAAATGTATAAAACGTGAGCAGAGCCCCCCCTCGCCACCCCGCCCCCAGGAACCAAGTCTCTGAAGCACCTTCTTCCCTTCTATTCTCAAGCACTGGGTGAGTCTGATTGCCTGGAGAGGACACCCCTTCCTCAAGGTCACACAGCAGGGAAGGGAGATGGTGGAAGGGAGGGACCTAGATGGGCAGGACGCCCTGCACCTTCTCCTTGGAGTCCTGGGGGGGCTTGAGCATCCGCTGCGTGAGAGAACTGAAAGAAAGGATTGGGGCTTGTTGGGCCTGCTGCAGGGGAGAGTACACAGCACAGTGAAAGGAAGACGGTGCAGCAAGCGGGAGTGGCCGGCCTCCCAGCTGCATGCAGAGTCCAGCAGAGGCAGCATGCTGCACAGCCACCAGGCCAGCGCCCCCCAGTGCCCCTGAGTCATCAGAGCTGGTGACTCAGTGGCGGCTGCTCTGTGCGCGGGGGTGTTGGGCAGTCCTGGGCAGAGCGGGCAGCTGCAGCTGTCCACAGCCTACAGATGAGCCGCTCCTCCGGAGGCAACTTGAGATTGGGGGGCGGTGGCACGCGGGCACCCACCTGCTCCTCGCTGCTGGGCCGGTAGGTGCCCTCTGTCTGCCGCTTCTCCCAAAGTTTCTATACCAGTAGCGCCAGCCCCACGGCCAGGAGCAAGGCGGCCAGGATGGAGAAAACCACGATGATAGAAGTAATGGCCTCCTGAGACAGACCCTCACTGGGGCTGGGGACAGAGGGCGTGATAGTGCCAGTATCCGAAGGGTTCAGTGCTGTGGTAGCGTGCCCCCAGGCTCAGCCCAAGAGGGCCAGCAGCAACTGCAGGCCGAGCGCCAAGAGCAGCTCCAGGGCTGGGGTCGCCATGGGCTGGGCGACGGATTGGCGGCGCCGGGCCCCGGCTTCACGCGCTTGACGCTTCTACCGCATCTTGGGCACAGGGCACCTGGCCAGATGTCTCTGACCTCACACAGGTTCCCTGTCCCGGTCCCTCACCCGAACCCTGGGTCAGTCCGCTGGTCGCTTGCTCTGATCCCACCAGCCTAAAGGTAGAATTCTATTACTCCATGACAATACTTCCATACTGAAACCATCCAAGTCATCTCCCCATTTCACTGCTGACTCTATAAAACTACTGTAGGTTTTTTAGACCCAAGTGCATATTCTTACATTTTTTTTGAATTAAAAGTCATTCAGCTCATTAATTCTGCCAGGAAAGATCCTTATTCTGTTATTCAATTTATTTGTTATTCTTCTCTGTTTTATATCAAATTTGTTAAATGTGTGTTTGTTTTTTTTTTTTGGTTATTCTTTTTGTAGGCTGGAAATCGAACTCCGGGCCTCATGAATGCTAGGCAAGTTCTCTATCACTGAGCTACACCTGAGCACAAATTTTAGTTTTATGTGTTATTTAAATCACAAATTAGAAGCCAGATACAGTGGTATATGCCTTTAGTCCCAACTACTTGAGAGAATGAGGAAGGATTGCTTGAACTCAGGAGTTTGAGGCCAGCCTGGGCAACAGAGCAAGATTCTGTCTCAAAAAAGAAAAGGTCTTTTACTTATAAAAATTAAAAGAAACATTGAGCTTAATTTCAGAAGTTTATTAGTATGTGAAAGACATATAGAAACACCTGTATTATTTTAGCAACACTTATGTTATTTCAAAATAAAAAGGTTAGAAAAAGCACACACCTATAATCCCAGTGACTTGGTAGGCTGAGATAGGACAATTGCAAGTTTAAGGCCAGCCTTAACAACTTAGTGAGGCCCTAGGCAACTTAGTGAGACCCTGTCTCAAAATAAAAAATAAAAAGAACTGGGGATATAGCTCAGTGGTAAACTGACTCTGGGTTATAATCCCAGGACTCATCCTCTTTCCCCCCAAAAAGTTAGAAAAACAAGAAAGAAAGCTATTTTGTTGGCTGCATGTAGTCAAACCATGTGAGATAATGATATTTAGCTTAATGCTAATCAGTGATCTTCCTTTTTTTTTTTTTTTGGTACTAGGGATTAAACCCAGGAGTGTTATAATACTGAGTTACATCCCATACCCAGTCATTTTGTTTGCTTGTTTTTGTTTTTTTGAGACAGGGTTTTGCTAAGCTGGTGAGGCTGGCCTCCACCTTGAGATCATTGTGCTTCAGCCTCCAGAGGTGATGGGATTATAAGCATGTGCTATGGCATCCAGCTTGCGATTTTCCTTTTAATAAAGCTATTAAAAATAAACATGCTTTGAGAGGGAGGGGGGAAACGCTGGTGAATGATACTGGCCAAATTATTGTTAGACTGTGTTCATTTACAAACATGTAACAACAAATCCCATCATCATATACAACTATAATGCACAAATAAAAAAATGTGGAAAGAGAAACAAAACCAAAGAACAGTAAGTAAGTATTCTCTAGGATCCAAAATTCTACTACCCTAATAGAAAAAAGTAACCTACATTTTCACAAATACATTCATTTCTGAAAAAAATCCTTTTGTATTGCTAAAACCATATAATTCTCTGTTGCCCTCTTTATGACACACGTATATTTTACATATGAATTTTGAAAAATGAACTGGAAGTGTATAATGATCCCACCACTTCAGAGTTAAAGTTTCATAGGTTCTTTTAAACTAAAACACTTACCTCACCTGTGAGTGGCAATTCCAATTCTAGGTATTTGTACAAGAGAAATAAAAATATGCTCACAAAAATGTTGTATGAGAACGCTCACAGCAGCTTTTCAATGGTAGCTATAAACAAGGAACAATTGTAGTGTCCGATGACAGGTAAAAACAATAAAACTGGTATGTTCACAATTAGCAATAATAACTACTGATACAGTAACAAAAAAAAGAAAAAGATAATGTTAAATCAAAGAAGCCAGACACAAAGAGTATAATTTGCAAGGTTCTATTTACTTTTTGTCCAAGAACAAAACTGAGTTAATAGTGATAGAAATTATAAAGTGGTTGCCTCTTGAGGGGTAGTGGATAAGTGCCGCAGTCTGGCTGGGCACAAATCACGAGCCACTGAAGTAGGAACAAACTTTATTTCTGAACTCTACCAGCACACTCCATACACGCTCCTGGGAAAACTCCTGAACGCCACCCGGCTCGTCCAGGAACCAGCAACCGGAAATATCCCTCCTCCGGCACTTCCCCAACCAATGGGAATTCTCCGGGAAACCCCGCAAGAGCTCAACTGAAACTCAACGGGAACTCTGCAAGAACTTGCTGGCATCACCTCTCAACCACTACTTCTGGCAAAAATGCCATACGTCATCCCTACTCGGCTGTGGCCCTCAACAGATAAGGTGGGCTGAAAGGAATATAAGGAAACTCTCTGGAGTGACTAAACTGTTCTATTATCAAGTTTTCAATAAATGTAACAATTACATATTGCAGAAATAATACATGAAAACTATAATTCAATTGAAAGGAAAATTATACTTCTATTAAAAAGATATTTTCAAAAAGAAAAAGTAACAGGAACAAAAATTGAAGAGCTTTAACATTTCCATTTTTAGGATGCTCACCTGTCTAAGAGCTGGTCATGTTTTTCTAAAGCATCCTTTTCAGCCATTACTGCTCGGTCCTTTTCGGCCACAGCATTATCCCTTGCTTCTCGAAGATTTCTAAAATTTAAAAATACATTTTGGTTATTTAAAATGAAAATATATCCTTCTTTTAAAGAGTCATAAATTTTTCTGCTCATAGTTGGACTAGCTCTCAATTTTAAGGACCATTACAGGCTAGTGACCCCAAGTGTATATTACATTAGTCTGCCTGGCTTGCCGAGTTTCTAGCAGCATTAAACCATGTAGTGTAAATATGGTCTGTCTCTAAATATTAGAAATAGATAATTAAAATTCAGTTTTTCATTATTCATAGAGAATATCAGTGGGGAATCCTCAAAGTCCACACAGTTTGAAAAGTTTCTTCACTACTGTTCTTTATATGGGTCGAGTATAGGTTGAACAGTTTATATATACTGTACCTCACTTAATCCTTACCATAATCTAACAATGGGTGTAATTACTAATAAATTATCTACAAGAAAACTGAGGTTTTGTGAGGTTAATTAATTTTCTATTAATCATTTTTAATGAAAATATATTCATGAAGGACACAAGAATTAAAATGGGAATGAAGTTTTGTTGCATTGGCAAGAGAACAGATGAAATAATGGATCTTGGAATCTCAGGGAAGAAGGAAGGAGAAGGGAACACAGAAAAGCTGAGATATCAGAAAAAAGTAGAAGGAACAAAGGACTGGAGGTCCTGTAAGATGACAAACAGATTAAGTGGAAGTAGTTGTACACCCAAGTTGAAAGATTGTTGTTGGAGAAAGGTGATTTAGAAACAGAATGGTACTTTCTATGGCAGAATTTCAGTTGATGACAAGAAAGGGTGTGACCACTGCAGTGGCTAAATGAAGTAGAGCTGGGATTCCTATTTATGTAGGAATCAAGAAATAGGAGTCCAGGTATTAGGTAAGTCATCTTATAGTGGTGATGACAGTAGGAACTGAAATTGTCAATAAGATTACATTTAGTGATAGTTAAGGAGTGTCCACAAGGTAGAATGTAACAACAGTGAGTAATTAGGAGATTATACAGTCAGGTATGAGCCTTCAAAGATCAAATTCTACTTGTGTTTTAATACAGATAAAATTTTGGATCAAGAAAAAACACTAACAGTAAGCTTCTTCAAAGTCATGAACTAAAAAAACAAGTAAACAAAACCAAAAAAACTACTTTCATAACAGTTAAAATATGTAAAGTAACACAAATGATTTTGTTTACTTAATCCCTACAAATCTCCTATGTTGTCTTTTCTAACCTATTTTATAGTTTAGTAAACTGAAATTTAGAGAACTTACATGTTTAGCACCAAGTCACGCAGCGAAAACGTTAGAGGGCTGTAGTCTACCCTGGTTGTTACTTACTCCAGAGCCATAATTTTTACACCCATCACCCTATCTATCTCCCATAAAGAACTGGATTAGACAACTAGATCTTATTTTTTATTCTTCACAGAGAAGTTCAGTAGGGAGTAATAAGAACCCATATCTGAATAAATCTATCTGATAAATATTGGACAGAAATGCTTAGTGGTCATACTGGCTAAGCCAGTAGTCTTTTGCTTTGTGATGTTTTAACAACAAATTTAAAACATGTCAATCAGGGCTGGGGATGTGGCTCAAGCGGTAGCGCGCTCGCCTGGCATGCGTGCGGCCCGGGTTCGATCCTCAGCACCACATACCAACAAAGATGTTGTGTCCGCCGAGAACTAAAAAATAAATATTAAAAAAAAATTCTCTCTCTCTCTCTCTCTCTCTCTCTCCTCAAAAAAAAAATAAAAATAAAACATGTCAATCATTACAAATTCATCAGCAAAACAGTTTATGATGGGCTGGGGATGTGGCTCAAGCGGTAGTGCGCTCGCCTGGCATGCGTGCGGCCCGGGTTCGATCCTCAGCACCACATACCAACAAAGATGTTGTGTCTGCTGAGAACTAGAAATAAATATTAAAAAAAAAAAAACAAAAAACAGTTTATGAGTGAGAAACAAAATAGTTTTAAAAAAACTAGAGTACAGGCAACTCTTATTAAAAAGAAAATAAACTTACTTTCATATGCTATTATGTAACTGGAAATATAAAGTAGCTTTTATAGTCAGACATGATGTTACATGCCTATAATCCCAGTGACTTAGGAGGCTGAGGCAAGGAGGACTAAAAATTTGAGGCCACCGTCGCCAACTCAAGGTGACCTTCAGCAATTTAGCAAGACTCTGTCTCAAAATAAAATATAAAAAGGACTGGAGATGTAGATCAGTGGTAAAGTACCCCTGGGCCCAATCCCCAGTACCAAAAGAGGAAAAAGAAAAAAAAAAAAAAGATAATAAAAATTAAAAATGTAGCTGTTGGAAAATGGCACATTATTATCTTCTGATATCATTCTGATTACAGCAAACTTCAAAAATATTCTATTATCAAACCAAATGAAACATGAAAAATTAATTTTAGAGACTAAAATTCTCAAAGTATATTAAACATTTATGTCTTTTTTCATTCCTAGATGATCTAAATATTTTAGTAAATTGCCACAAATTGGTTTTAATTTTCATTTTTCAAACAAGCCTCATTATTCTAAGTTGTTTCAGCAATAGAATCCCAAGTAGGTCACATTTAGAGTACTAATTAAACAAGAATGCTTAGTTGGAAACTGGAGATGCTTCAGTTCCTAACTATATATATTTCCTTTCTTGTAACCATTGTCATTAGTAATAACACTAAGACACAGGGAAAGAAATAAAATACAGAAAAAGCTACCATTAAGGCTTATAGGAAGAGATATTAGAGGGTACTAATACGTTCACCATGCCACAATCTTTATTATTCAGCTAACTATAAATGCTGATGTTAAGGCATAAACAAAATTCTAAGGTCACAAAGAGGAGTTGATTTTTTTTTTTAACTGGAGTAAGAAAGATAAGGGAATAAAGGGAAACATTTTTTAAAAAGTGGCATGTACAATTAAACCTTAGAGAACAAATAGGTAAGGCAATTAAGCAAGAGAAAACCAAAATAAATAGAGGAAAGTTTTAGAAGCAGAGGCTTCTATCAAGAGGGCCTCTAATAGGTGTATGTGGGTGATATTTCTGTGTAAATCCGTATCTACTCCACAACCTGAATACTTTATTTTTCCTTTAATATCAACTGACATATTTCAAATTAAGTCTGAGAGAGGTAAACTGAATGCATTCTTATACTGTCAATAATAGTAATAGTAAACACTAAAATAATAGTAATTGTTTACCATATGTCAGGAACTGTTTTAGGCACTTCACATTTTCATTTTCTGTTTTTGTTTAATTGTCATGACACTCCCACAAACTATATGTTGTACCATTACTTCTACTATACAAATGAGAAGACTGAAACACCAAGGTTAAGCACTGGCTTAAGGTCACACAGTGAGGTAAGCTATGGAGCCCAAATGTGAACCTAAAGAGCCTGGCTCAAGAGTTTGTGTGCCTCTCTTAAGAATTCCTTTGTATCAGAGATATTTTCTCCTTGGGAAATTCTGACATTATGAGAGTTATTATTATAGGACCACCTCATAGCATAAATTGATGTCAAATAAAAATTGGCCTTAAAAGAATTTTGAATATATTATACATTTGTTTTCATAGCCCATGGTACGTAACATGCTTTTTCAAAATTACATTGGTTTGATAAAACACCAGATGGATTATATGCTTGCCATAGATAAAACACTAACTTCCATATAACTAATAAATAATCCATTTCTAAATGTTAAATGCATTATAAAATGTAACAGAAATATAATTAAAGATGAATTAGCAGGAATCCAAATGTTCCTCAAAAGAGAAACTTGAAAAATTGACAGAAGCTATCTGTAGTATGCATAAACTAATGAAAGCTCAATTTTTAAAAGTCCAATCTGAGTGTATAACCAAATGTAATTATAATAACACAGAAAAAGATGTTGGTATTTGACCAACTGGCCAATATTATAGCAAATGTCTAAAAATACAAAAATGCCAAGTCCCTCAGTACCTGCAGAAGATTGGCTCCTGGCCCTGTGGATACCAAAATCCAAGGATGCTTAAGTCCCTTGCATAATATGATATAGTATTTACATATAACCTATGCATATTATTCTATATACTTTAAGTTATTTCTAGATTACTTAGAATACCTAATACAATGTAAATGCTATATAAATAAACGCTACACTATACTGATCAGGAATTAATGATAACAAGAAAAAGTCTGCACATCTTCAGTAAAGACACAATTTTGTTTCAAAATACTTCTGGATTTGGCTGAACCATTCATTAGATGTGGAACCTGCAAATACAGAGGTTTGGATATATGTAATCCCTAAAAATACTTTTACAAGTCTAATACCTGACTCCTCAAACTATATTTGTCACAATTCTTTCACGTTGTTTCTTACTAACTCCATCTCCCATAACACATATTATTCCTACCTGCTATATGTTTCTGTGTAGAAAAAAAAAGATGGAAGAAAAGGGAAACAAAATCTCAATTGTATGTAAAATGCAAAGGAAAAGTGAGCATCTTAGTACAATAACCATTGTCCAAATAATGTACTTTTTAACATGGGATAGTTTTTAAAGCAAAAGAGGGTGTTGTTAATTATGACAAAGAAACAAGCATAAACTACAACTTTCCTGGACAAACTAGGAGATACGACTAAATAATAATATTGAATGAGAAACTTAGATCTTAATCATTTCTCTGAATAAAGTTTTTAATATTATGATAAATAGACATATTTCATACGCAATATTTGCAATTTGTGCAGGTGATTTAATACACATAAGTTTATACAAAAACATCTCACATCTTAAACTAAAAACTTTGGTAGAAAACATAAATAGCAAACTAATGTATGGGATGGAATCTATTCTCATTTATACAAGATAAATTTCACAGTAACAATAAGCCAAATCTAAATTTTTATCTGAAAAATAGTAAGAAAAAAGTTAGCTAAGAAAAACTTTAGTAACTTCTGAAATTCCAATAAGAACAAATCAGAGTTTGGCAATGACATGTACAGGCTTTAGCCTAAATAAAATCACTAGTGTACACCTTAGAACTTGAAATTTGCAAAGAATAAATAGTGAAGAAAACATAGCTGTCAGAAGAGTTTGGCAGATAACAACAACTAAGAAATCCATTCTACTTCTGCTTTCATGTAAGAATATTTTCAGTTAATAAAAGTGAATTTTTTTTCTAGTTGGAACGTGAAGTGATTGAAACAGATTATTTTCTATGACAAGTTTATTTATAGGGAAAGTGTTGAATTAATCTCTTCTATCTCCATATTCTTCTTCCTGGACAAAACATAAAATTGCTTTATTTTCACAGCTCATGCCTTTGCTTCTAAGACAGTAGAAGTAGAAAACAGTTAGGTACAGAGGCATATGCCTGTAATCCCAGTGACTCAGGAGGCTGAGGCAGGAGGATCGTAAGTTCACAATCCAGCCTAAGCAACCCAGCAAGATCTCCAGCAACTTAGCAAGACACTGTCTCAAATTAAAAAATAATAAAGGTTGGGGATATAGCTCAGTGGTAGAGAGCACTACCTTCCCCTTGCCCCCACCACACCTAGGTTCAATCCCCAGTACAAAAAACAAAACAAAACAAAAAAGAGCATAGTACAAAACTGCAAACGGACAATTTTAACACTGACAAATAATTTTACCTTTACCTTTAATTAACATAGGTGGTTGAAGAGTCAGTGAATATGACATAAAAACAACTTGAACAAAGTACGAACTTCATTTAATAAAATTTGGAGGAAGCTGTGCATTTCTCAACCTCTAGTACAGTGCCAATAAAGTCTTGTTCATTATCAATGATCCCATCTCAGATTTTCTGTTGTAGCAGCCCAAATGCACTGAGACAGTTGATGTTCAAGCAAATCCTTTTCATTTTATACAGATAAGAATTTGGTTTAACGTAGATCATTCCATAATCCACATTAGGTTAAAGGGATGTGTGAGTATGTGTGAGAAAAATTTACATAACAAAATGTAAACCACTTATCTGAAAATCCATTAATGGGCTGAGGTTTCAAAAGTAGCTGATAGAATAAAAGTTAATATATCAAAATGAAACAGTAAATTTGGTGGATGATTAATTGAGTAACTTCTATATGTTAGTCACTGCTCAGTCCTGATCAAAGCCATTACAAACCTTTTTTTTTTCCGGGGATCAAATCTAGGACCTTGTGCATGTTAGGCAAGCACGTTATCATTGAGCTACATCCTCAGCTCTCATTAGAAATCTTTGTGTAGGTTTTCATCTAAACCAATACCCACCTGATTTCTAAAACAAAACAAAATAAAACAAACAAACAAACCCCACTACTGATTCATTCATATTGAGCACATACTATGTACTAGGCACTGGCACATGGGAACTTAGCACTCAGTAATAGATGAAAATTCCTACTCTGGTGGATGTGGCATTCTAGGAGGAAGAAAAGCAAAAGTAAATAAATATGTAGTATATGTTAGTTGGTAATAATTTTTCTGGAGAAAAATATAGCAAAGAAGGGGCTAGAGGGGAAAGAGGGATTTCCCAATTTTTAATAGGGTGGTAAGAAAAGGACTAAGGTGACATTTGAATGTTAGGAAATAGGTTTTAAGGTTATCATTTATGAGTTGGATGGGTAAACAGTGGAACTATGGAATAAAGGAACTGAAGTAGGTACATGCCTGTAGGTTAAGGAAAAGGAAGCCAATGTGACTAACAAGTGACAAGAACAGAGTAATAAAATAAGGAAGGAGTAATAGCACAGATCAGATAGTATTATGGACAATTATTATAATTGAAACTTACTGAGATGGGAGTTTTTTTTATTTGAGTAGAGGAGTGATTTAATTGAAACTGTGCTGAGAATAGACTAAACTGGGCAAGGAAGGAAGCTGGGGACCACTGGAGATTATTGCAGTGATTTAGGCAAGAGATAGATAATGGCGGCTTGGACCAATGTAATACTATCTGTGAGATGGTAAGAGATCATAAATTTTGAAGACACAACAAAATAATTTGCTATTTAATAGAATACAGAATGTAAAAAATGAGGAATCTGAAGATGGCTTTGTGGTTTTGGTGTAAAAAAGTGAAGGATTATCTTTAATTGATCCCGGGTGAGACTAAAGGTAAAGGAGGAAAGGAGGTAGAGTGCAGAATAGGAAGTTTTCTTCTAGACATTAAATTTATTATGCCTATTAGATAATCAAGTGGAAATGCCATGGAGGTAGTGGCAAAAGATATGAAGGAGATGAGGAAGAACCAGCAAAGGGATCGAGTAGATGCAGACAAGGAAGAGGGGGAAAAACAACGGTGTGGTATCCTGGAAGCCAATTAAAGAAAAGAATGTGAGCCAGGTGTGGTGGCACCTGCCTGTAAACCTAGCTACTCAGGAGGCAGAGGCAGGACAATTGCAAGTTTGAGGCCAGCTTGGGCAACTTAGCAACCTGTCTCAAAATAAAATAAAATGGGCTTGGGATACAGCTCAAAGGTTCAAGTCCCAATATTGGGGGCAGGAGAAAAGAGAGAAAGAATATGTTCCTGGGGGCAAAAACTTATCAACTGTATTCACTGATGCTACTAGGTCAAGGGTGATGAGAAATGAGAATATGACAAATGGATTTTGGCAACCAACATGAAGGTCTTGGAATCTTTATCAGAAAGGTTTTGTTAGCTTTGCTGGAGTGATGTGGGTGGCAAAAGCTTGGTAGAAAATGGGAATAAAGAATGAATATATGAAACTTTGCAATAAATAAATTGGTTATAAAGGGGGGACCCAAGAAATAGAAAAGTGTCTCAAGGAGGAACTGGAGATAAGAAATGCTTTTTAAAGATGAGAGAAAACACAGGTTTGTACATAGCTGTGAACTAGCTGGGAGGAAGAAAATTGACAGTACAGGAGGTAAGGGGAGGATTTCTGGAGTTAAGTGTTTCAGCAGAAGAGGGGAAATGAGGTCTAATCAGAAGAATGTCAAGGAGGTAGACCCTATTAAAACAACCATACCATTTTATGTTTTAAAAAGTCCTCTTTACTAATTTTCACAATTATTAAGTGTATAAAGTTTAATGACCTAGAACATCATGTCAACTGAAATAAGCTTCAGAAAGTCAAGGGATGTATGTTTTCTTTTATTTGTGGACGCTAGAGAGAAAAACCAGAAAGGAGACCAGGAGAGTCAAGGAAGAAGGCCAGGGGGAGGGAGGAAGAGAGAGAAAGGGGAAGTACTGAGGAATGAAACTGATTGCAATGGAATGTTACTCAGCTATATAGAAAAATAAAATTATAGCATTTGCAGGTAAATGGATGGAACTAGAGAATATCATGCTAAGTGAAATAAGCCAGTCCCCCAAACCAAAGATTGAATGCTCTCTCTGATATGTGGATGCTAACCCATAACAAGGGAGGGTAGTGAGGGAAAGTTTAGAAGTTCATTGGATTACAGTAAGGAGAATGAAGGGAAGGAAGGGGGGATGGGAATAGGAAAGACAGTAGAATGAATCAGACATGACTTTCCTATACTCATATACAAATACATGACCAGTGTAACTCCATATATGTTCAACCAGAAGAATGGGATCAAAATTGTAATGGGTTGCATCCCATGTATGTATAATATGTCAAAATATACCCTACTGTCATGCATATCTAAAAGCAAAAACCATGTTATGTGCAGGTATAACTATATCACAAGGAATCCCACTAATACGTATCATTGTAATATACCAATCAAAATGTTCATATTAGAAGGAAAAAGAAGTTCTAATGATTCATGCAAATTCTCTACTACTGAGCTACATCCCCAGCAAAATTTACAGTTTTGATAAAAAAGCCTTTGGTCAATTTTCATAGCCCTGACCAGTTAAACAGCAGTCTTCACCTAACTGTGGAGTCAGGCATCATCTACATTTATCAACAAAACACTTACATAGGTAAATTACATTTCCTCTGTGTCTCAGTTTCCTCATTTGTAAAATGAGATACTAATCCCTACATCCTATAAAATTTGTTCTGTTTAATTCTCTTTACAATATATATAAAAAGTGTTGAGGACAATGCTTGATGAACAATAAGTACTCAATGAATAGGAGCTATTGTTAGCATATTATCTAAATATGAAAATCTAATTAGAGATATGAAGGTATTCATTTAGAGAATGAAAATTGTAGAAGTGTTTCCTAAGATTTTGTACTGTATAAAAGGAAAATGACAATCTACTTAATAGCACCTGGGGAAAAAGAGAAGACTGCCACAGGGGCTCATGGTCCTTTCAGGCACCCTGAGGACTATAGGGAATTCTATCTGGGGCACAGAAGATAAACACCTTTAGTAATAAACTATGTGATCTTAGGAAAGTATTTTGGATTTGGTCAGAACTACCATATCAGTAAATGATCAATCAGGACTGAATCATTATCTTCCTTTCTAAATCTTGTCTGCAACCTGAAGTAAATGGCCATGATTTATCACCCATCATCACTCTGAGACTACGAAAGTAATAAAGCTGGACTCTCCTGATGGTTTGCATTAAGTCTCACTGGGTCTTGCCAATTCTACCACTCAAATATTCTTTAAACTCAACATTTACTCTCTTTTCCACTTTTCATCTTCACCTAAATTCTGCAATAGCTCCTAAGTAACCTCCCTCCATAAGGCCCTCTAGTTCTAAAAAAAAGGAGTGAATCATGTCACTCTCCTACTATAAATCTCCAGGAATTCTCTACTGACAAAGGTATAATCTTACTTTCTCAGCCTCCCCCACTGCCCAGTGAACTATAAGGTGACTCTAAGCACAACCTGAACTTCCTGGCTTCATATCTGGAACACCCCATATTCCTTGAAATACTTATATATTTAATAAAATAGTGGAACCCATGTAGTAATCACCTATAGGCATAAACAATATAGTTAACAATATAAGATGGCCAACAATAAAAATCAATTTACAATTATTTGAGATACTAAAAGAATTATCTGTAAAAAAATGTAATGGAAAATACAAAGTAGAAAATTCTTAAGTGTTTCCACAAAGAATTAAAAAACTATATAGCTATTTGGTGAAATATAAACAAAGAGCTTTGTTTATATGTTTGCTGAAGCATTAATGAGGATATATACTTTTAGAATGGTGAGTGGAGCCTCTGTAAACTAGCTCCAGTTCACCTACTATAATGCATTGCATATATTTAATCCTAAACAAATCTAGATTCAAGATTCAAAGCTGTTCACCATTACTCCAAGATTCTACAGAAATTTCAAGTTCATGTCATAAAAATTACTTCTTGAGTACTTTTGGAAGATAATAAATTGTGGTCAAGATGGTTTTTACTGATAGGGTGGGAAATATAATCACTGAAGTAATGCAGTACTAATTGTTACACTTAAAAGCATTTTTTCGATCTCCTTTTCTCTGCTGCCTACTCTCTCTTTCAAACAATTGTTAAGCTATTTGAATTTCCAGATTCAGTATAGCATCAAAAGCATAATGAATGCCTCTAACAAATTCATCCTCCCTCCCCCCCCCTTTTTTTTTCTGGTAATAAGGATTAAATCCAGGAGTATTTAACGACTGAGACAAATACTTAGCCCTTTCCATTTTGAGACAGGGTCTCTCTAAATTGCTGAGGCTAACCTCAAACTTGCCATCCTCCTGCCTCAGAATTCCCAGTCGCTAGGATTACAGGTGTGTGCTACCACACCTGGCTTTCACCCTTATCCTTTTTATAGTATCACTCAGAATAATTCTTTCTGTGTTTATAATGAGACTATTTTTGATAAAGATAGTTTTACTTTCTGGAAAAACTTAATCAGCTGAATTTATTGTTCCTTATGTTATTATCTCATAGTATTAATTAGGGAACAAATAAGTTACCATTATGCAGAAATTTTGACACAAATGACATGTAGACCCTCAGGATGGTAATAATTTCATGTTACCAGTTAACTTTTACATAATCATCTTTGTATTTAAATTATCAACACAATGGATAAAATATTTTCTTTATCATACAAAGGCAAAAAAAATCAAAATACCTATATTTATATATAATTTCATAATTGATAATATACTTTCCACATGTATATCTAATTTAGATCTCACAGATCACCCTATGAAGTATTAATAATATTCACCTTCACCCTGTGAATTATTAATTTCCAAAAGAGGAAATTAAACTTTGGTGACATTAAATGGCTTATCCACTCAGTAAGTACTAGGGCCAGGATTTAAGTTTAGTCCTTTGTTCCAAATCTCTTTCATACTATATTGCCAATCGTTGAATAATGTCTTATATCCAAATATGAAGAGGGTACAAAACATTTCTGTCATGAAATACCTACTAAGCAAGAGGTTATTTATTTATATAATAAATCTCATCCTCAGAGTGAGTTCCACTCATCATTTCCCATAGCTCCAAACTGGCATTTTATTTATTTACTTTTACTTTTTGGTGGCACTGGGGATCAAACCCAGGCCTTTGAGAATACTAGGCAAGCACTCCACCTCTAAGCTACATCTTCAGCCCCAAACTGCCATTTAAAAATAACAAGAAACCACAAAAAAAAGATAAGAAGCCAAACTTACAGATTGAGCCACAATATACATACACATTATAATTCCACCTATGGTGTTTTTGCTATATCCAAATACCCAAGTTTGTCTTTTTATCTCTTAAAGTCTATATCTTCTACATACTTCCTCTTTTTTCAACCACTTAATTTCAAAAACTGTTGGAATGACTATAAGGACAGATACTAAGATTAGATGTGACATGAGTTCCATCTGTCTTTTTCACATTCAAGAAGACAAAAGGCAAGGAAAACAAACCAAGGTAAAACGTATTTACCTAATCTTCTTATTTTACTTTCTTCTAAAAATATTTATTGAGGGAAAGGTAAGGAACTAAGTACAAATACCAAAGTGTAAGTACTTTCTCTATTTTAATTCATATTCAACCAGCATTCGATATATCTAAGTACAAAGCAAGAGATTAATTTACCTAGATACACACACACAAAACTAAACATGTAAACTTGTTCTGAAATTTATGCTTTCTAACAATGAATACCAAAACCTTTCCTCCATCTGGGCCTATAGCTCAGTGGCAGAGCACTTGCCTAGCACATGCGAGTCCCTGGGTTTGATCCTCAGCACTACATACAAATAAAATAAAGGCATGCTGTCCATACTCAACTACAAAACAAACAAACATATAAAACAAAACAAAAATCATTTCTCAACCATTTTAAGTTCTAAGACATCAAAATAAATAATTACAATTTATTTCTACCATGTGGAAGGCCTACTGGGACACAGTAGTTATTCTACTGTTCAAATCTGCCATAATGAAGAAATTATGATCCAAAAAGATTCTGCTATATAAAACACCAGGTTGGATTACTGAGATTAAAATGATACAGTCAAGCTTGTACAACTGGCTGGATAAGTGTCCCTGTTGGCAAAAGGCTCAGATTGCAGTTTGGCACCACCTGGTGGCAACTGCCCATGTAAGCATCCATATCCATTGGATTAATTTTGTGTCCTGTGGCAGGATGGGGAATCCAGGGCAGCCCCAATCTCAGGAATGTGCTGGTTAAATGGTATTCTGTTGTAGATAGGGGGCCAGACAAGGAAATTTGCTTCCAAAAATGGCTCTGCTGGTTGTTTTATCACACAGCTTTACCAAGCTACCTCTACTAACTATCTTGCAGAAAAGGGCTAATATATCTAGATGTATGTTCTGATAAGATACATTAAAAAAAAAAAAACACTTTTTAAAAAGAACAATGACTAAAAAATTAGAAAATTCTCAAAATGATTACCCAGCAAAGTTTCTGTGGCTAAATGGATTATTTAGGAATAATCATGAATTTAAGCATAGAAATAACCCTATGAACTTTAAGATAGATCAGTCAACAAAAGCCTATAAAATCCATAACAGAACTGAACCACAGAACTAACAGTACTTATTTGTAAAGAGAAATAATATTACTTATACTATTGGGTTTTCTTATACCCAGATCTTTCTCCTGATGAATTTGGGATCATTTTTTCCATATTTTTTATTGGTGTATTATGATTATACATAATAAAGGGATTTGTTGTTAAACATTCATACATATGCACAATATAACAATTTGGCCAATATCATTCCCTAGTATGTTCCCTTACCCTTTCCTCATCCCTATCTCTTTCTTCTGCTCTACTAATATCCCAGTTTTCATGAGACTCTCCCCATCTTTCTTTTCCTTTTCCCTCTCTAGCTTCCACATATGAAAGAAAACATATGCCCCTTAACTTACGAGTTTGATTTATTTTGTTTAACATAATGTTCTCAAGTTTCATTCATTTTCCTGCAAATGACATAATTTTTTGTCTTTTTAGATGAATAAAATTCCATTGTGAATATATATCATATTTTCTTTATCCATTCATCCACTGATGGACACCTAGGTTGGTTCCATAGTTTGGCTATTATGAATCGTGCTTCTAAAACATAGATATGCATGCATTGATATATATTTATATATATGTGTGTGTGTACGTGTGTGTGTGTGTGTCTAAGTGTGTATACAGACACATATGTATTATGATGACTTTAATTCTTTAGGATAAATACAGAAAAGTGGTATAGATGGGTCATATGGTGGTTCCATTCCTAGTCTTTTGATGAAACTCCATAATAATTTATATAGTGGTTGTACACTAAAAAGTGTTCCTTTTTCTCCACACCTCTCCAGTACTTATTATTGGTTGCATTCTTGATGGCTGCCATTCTAACTGCAGTAAAATGAAATCTCAGTGTAGTTTTGATTTGCATTTCTCTAATTGTTAAATATGTAGAACATGAATTCACATCTTCCATCTCCATATCCTACAGACACTTCAAAGAAACTAAATTTATATATATATCATACTTATGATAATTATTTCTCTGTATTCCTACTAAAAACTTGTGTTTTCTAACATTTTAGAAACTATATTCACTATCCATGCAGGTATCCAATCCAGAAACATGGCATCCTTAACAATGTCTTATCCACCCAATCCAACCTAGTCCATAAGTCTTGTTGGGTCTATCTCCTAAACATTTTTTCCAATATGGCCCATCTCTGCTACTACTAATTCAGTTCCATCATCACCTGTCATCCTGATAATAGAAACAACTTCTACAAGTAGCCTCTTTACCTACAGTCTCATGTCATTCCTATCTTATTCTCTACATAGCAGTGATCTTTTGATACAAAACAAGAATATATCTTGCCTTCTCTTAAAATCTTCCCTTTGTGGCTGGGGTTATGATTCAGTGGTAGAGTGCTTGCCAGTGAGGCACTGGGTTCGATCCCCAGCAACATATAAAATAAACAAACAAATAAATAAATAAATAAAATCTTCCCATTTTTCATCACAGGTCTTACACATGCATTATTTGGGTCTCTTTTCCACTTCTGTTTCATATCTTATAACTTCTTGCCTTTTAATCTATGCTTAAACCATAATATATTATTTTCAGCTTGTTAAAACATTTTAATTTTGTTTTGCCTCAAGGTTTTGATATATGCTGGTTTTGCATTCCTTTTCCTTTCCTAACTTGTAGTCTTACTCTTGGTCATTACACAGGAATCAGCATGGATACTTCTTCCTCCAAGAAGTCTTTCTTATTTCCTCCCAAGGCTTGGTTAGATGCACAGTGGATATCAACCTTTGTATCTAGTCATACTCTCCATTAGCAATCACACTTTATGATAATTTTTTCTCTGTATGTATCCTCCATTAGACTACTAGCTTTGTGAATGCAAAAGTTATAACTTTACCTATGGTATCTAGTATGTAACTGCATATGAAGGCCTTAATCAATATTTGCTAAATAAGCAAATTTGTTGCTTTGACAATCCCATGAAGAGTTTAAACAAACTCTTTTAAAGCTTAGCATAAAAGCTAAGCATTTGGTCTGTGTTTTGAACACTAAGAGAAAGTGACCACAAGGTATAGGATGCTTCTTTCCTAATATATGCCTGGGATTAAGCAAATTTTTGCAAAATATTAAGAACTGCTTTGAAATTATTTAAATGATCTGTGTGCATTTCTCCCCAATCTCTTGAAGACCTTCCTGCCTTAAACATGCACTCGCATTAAAATGTCATAGCTTTGTTTTGAACAAAGAGACAACTAAGTACACTAGCAAATGAATCTTAAAATTATAAGGGTATGTGAATAAGCCACAAAAAATATATATAGACAGCATGTTTCCAATTATATGATACTAATATAATGTGAAAAACTAAATGATATTGTATAGAAATACTTATTTACTGGTAACACAGATGATAAAAGTCTAAAGAAAAGCAAGGAAGTCATTAACATAAAAGTCAAAATAGAGCTGGAAATGGTGGTGCATGCCTGTAATCCCAGCAACTTGAGAGGCTGAGGCAGGAGGATCACACATTTGAGGCCAGCCTCAGTAACTCAGTGAGGTCCTAAGCTACTTAGTGAGACCTTGTCTCAAAATAAAATATAAAAAGGGTTGGGGATATGGCTCAGTGATTAAGACCCCTGGTTTTAATTTGTAGTACAAAAAAAAGTCAGAAATGTATTTGTTCTTTGGAAGGTAGGAGTGAAGCAGGAAGGAACTCAAGAACATTCCTATGGTACTGCATTTTCTACTTCCTGATTTGGATGTAGGTAAAGAGATTTAATTTATAATTATTAAATATTTACTTAATATTTTTTCTGAAGGTCTATTGTATTTTATTTATACATATATATGCAAATGTATGCAAGGTAAAAGAACAAAATGATCATGACATAATAACTAAACAAAAAACTAATGTTATTTAAATAGTGAGCTACTTTAAAAAAATATATTCTTAAGATTAAAAATATGAACGTTAGCTCAGAACTTCAGATACCTTACAAAGGATTATAGTGCCCCGTCTAGTAATTAACAATTCAAATTCTAAAATATAAATTAAGTGTAAGGAAATCCAGAAGTGTCCCTATTTTTCACAAGATAAAAACATTACTTTAAAAAAATTAATGTGGGGCTTCTTTGGGAGGCTTTTTGGCCCAAAAGTTTGCTGAATATACTCACAAATCACCTAGAGTCCATTCCCTCATCCTCTGCAATTCCTTCAGTGATACCTCTATCTTTAACCAAACTTAGACTGCAAACAGCTTTTGGCTGATGCCAGCATTTATGCTCAAGAAGATAGTTCTTGGAAACTTTTCGTCTGGCCCAGTGGACCCAATGATGGCTGATGCCATTGATTTTATGGTGGACAGGCTGGAAAATTTGGGTCAGAGTGAACTGGCTTCAAGACTTACCCTGAATTGTCAGAATTCTTATGTGGAACCTCATAAAATTCGGGACATCCCTGTAACCATAATGGATGTATTTGACCAGAGTGCACTTTCAACTAAAGCTAAAGAATAAATGTACAAACTGTATCCTAATGCCCAGAGAGCTCACCTTAAAACTGGAGGCAATTTTCCCTACCTGTGTAGAAGTGCAGAAGTGAATCTTTATGTACAGATACATTTGCTGCAGTTCCATGGAACCAAATATGCCGCCATTGACCCATCTACGGTCAGTGCTGAGGAGCTTGAGGTGCAGAAAGGCAACCTCAGCGTCAGCCAGGAGGAGCAGTAGATGTGGCCTTTGCTGTTGCTGTGAGGTGACCCAGTGTGTTCTTGTACAATCAGTGGCGTCAGCACCACCAGTCAGCCTCTTCCTTCAGGCTCATCAGGCTCACCGGTTCTCACTGTGTTTTGGAAGTAGGACTGATTGTCATCTTGACAGGCAGCAGCTCTTCTATGCCAGTGTAACTAACTGTCCCCACCTCGATTTTTTTAGCTTTTGAAATTGAAAAAAATACTTTGAAGACTCACATTTTACAAATTGTGAAAATTTACTATCAAAAGTCTTCACCATTGTGTTAAGTGAATACTAATTTCTGAGGTTTGGGATTCTGCGGTTTTTCCTTTTTCTGTTTCCTGTCTTCTTGATTTTTGTTCTTTGCTGTAAATGTTCACATCCAGGTCATGTATCAAAAGGACACTGGTTTTTTTATGCTTTCTTGGCATAGCCATCATCAGAGAGCTAAGGCTGGCACTCTGCTGTTAGGTTTCCTGCACATCAACTACTTTTAATTTCCAGTCAAGCACATTATTTGGAGTGTTAGCTGTTTTCTTTCTAGCCATATGTTCATTTGGAATAAAAATTAAGTTTCAGTGAGTGGCTTTTATAATTATTCTTGCTGCCCATTGGGGCTGCATTGACCATGGGTTTTACCAGTTCTGTGTGGCTTTGAGTAAATTATTTAATTTCCCTGCTCATGGTAAGATAACAGTTGCGTTTATTTATTGAGCAGCTACTGTGTGCCAGGTACTTTCTCCTACATTCTCGCTTTCTCTCAATACATATAAAGGAAATAGTATTTTAAAAGTCCGGGCTCAGGATGTAACTCAGTGGTAGAGTACTTGCTTTGCATATACAAAGGTCATGAGTTTGATCCCCAGTACGAGGAAGAAAAAGTGTAAAAAAATTCTAACTCATGGACAGTTTTGTTTCATCCCTTAACCTACCCTCATTTTTTCTTTTTTTTTGGTAATTCTTTATTTTATGTAGTATAATTAGAATTTTTAATAAGGAGGACTTTCAATAAAAGCTTGGGAATGTATGATCATGAAAAAAAAATTAATGTGTGTGCTACACACACACACACACACACACACACACATTTTTCCCATCCCTGCTTTGCCAGTGGCCAAAGTATATATTTAATCTGATTACTGGTAATAAATGGTGATTCAGAATTTTTATAGTAAAACATTCTTTGCCATTTTCATTGTAAATATAATCCTAGATTATGAACAGATTATGAGATTTTATCTCACTCCAGTCAGAATAGCAACAATCAACAATATAAGTAACCATGTTGGTGAAGATGGAGAGAAAAGGGTACACTCATACATTGTTGATGGGACTACAAATTGATGCAACCATTCTGGAAAGCAGTACAAAGATTCCTCAGAAAACTTGGAATGGAACTACCATTTGATACAGTTATCTCATCCCTTGGTATATACCCAAAGGACTTAAAATCAGCATACTATAGTGATGCAGCCACACCAATGTTTATAGAAGCTCAATTCACAATAACTAAGCCATGGAACCAACCTAGGTGTCCTTCAACAAATGAATGAATAAAGAAAATGTGGTATATATACACAATGGAATATTACTCAGCCATAAAAAAGTATAACCTCATAACATTTGCTAATTAATGAAAATATCTGGAAACTACTAGGCTAAGCGAAATAAGCCAATCCCAAAAAGCAAAGGCTGAATGTTCTCTCTGATATGTGGATGCTAACACACAACAAGAGATGGGAAGGGGAAGGATAAAAGTTCATTGGGTTAGACAAAGGGGAATAAAGGGATGGGGGGACAGAATAGGAAAGACAGTGTAATGAATCTGACTTAATTTTCCTACATACATATATAAATACACCCTATCAAATACATTCTACTGTCATGTATTTAGAAAAAGAGTAAAATAAATAAATAAATACATAATACATACATACATACATACATACATACATACATCATACATCTCCACATCATGTACAACCACAACTGGGATCCAAATTAGAATTAGATATACTCTATATTTGTATAAATGTGTCAAAATATACTGTATGTATAATTAAAAAGAATAATAATAATGAAAAAAACTCTTCCACTGAAATAAATAGCATTTATTTTCCCCTAACGTTGTTAGTCACTAACTAGGAGAAACTTATATACACTGGTCCAAAATTAAGCGTATAAATAAAAATATTTCTTCAAGGTTATCTAACATTTTTCAGGACCAGCAGTTAAATTAGTTTTTTAGGAGAAATTATTGGCATGTTATAAGAACTACTGATATGTCTCAGTACCCTCTAATTTCTTTCTTTCTTTCTTTCTTTTTTTTTTTTTTTTTGTACCAGGGATTGAGCCCAGGGGCGCTTCACCACTGAGTCACATCCCCAGCCTGTTTTTATATTTTGAGAAAGGGACTCACTAAATTGCTGCTGGCTTTGAACTCATGATTCTCCTGCCTCAGCTTCCCAAACCTTTGGGATTATTAGTGTGTTCCTGGCTCTAATTTCTTTTTGATCCCTGTCCTCAGTCTGAATTGAGGAAAAGGCAAAAAGACAAGTTATCCAGTACAAAGAGATAATGGCGTGGCTGGTGCCGTGCTTTGCAGACTAGGTCATGGAGAAGCTGCAGCAGGTCCTGAGCTGCCACGACTATGAGGAGCAGGGCCTGCTCGTGCAGATCCTTAGGCCCCCTCTCTTAGTTACAACACTAAAATAAAATGATTTATCATATGCTTCATGGAAGCATTTTCTTTCTTCTATCCTTGGAACTGGATTGCTGTGGCTTCCTGGTGGCACAAAGCTTTTTGCAGTGTTTTACACCCTTGGAAATCTTGCAGCATTAGCCAATACACTCTTTTAAATGGAACCTGTGAAGCAGCTGAAGAAAATACCTGAAATAAGAAGACTACCTGCAACAGTCATTACGCTTCTGTACTTTGTACTCCTCCTGTGTGCCATCTTTGGTGGCATAAGAAGCAACTGGCCTTACAATTCTGCATAATGTGGTTCTTGTAACCCCCATATGCAAGGGATGTTTAAATGCTGCTCTTCTCTCTTAAGCTGAAAACCATAAACTACTTGTGGAAAAGACTGTTGGGATGTCAATAGTCCACTGTTAGAGAATTAAGCTGTTTCTAGTAAAGTGATAACTGCAGCAGCAGCTTAAGACCATTCTGGGTACTGGTAAAACCACACACTTAATTAAACTGCTAAATGCACGTAGCTTTAAATTTACTGCATGTCACAGACTTGTTTTTCCGAAGATAAGGAAATTTTAATCACTGCCAATATAAATAAGTTTAGCTAATTTTTTAAACCTTTTCAAACCAGTTTTTGAAATGTGAGTATTTAAGGAACAAATCTGTGCTATGAGAGATATTAAGTATATTTGACTTTTTAAAAATGTCTGTTTTTAGATATCTTTTTTTAACTTTAAAAATGTGAAACATTTGGGAGTGGGGTTGGGGCTCAGTGGTAGAGCACTCACCTAGTACGTGTGAGGACCTGTGTTCGATACTCAGCACCACATAAGAATAAACAAATAAAATAAAGGTATTGTGGTCAACTATAACTAAAGAATAAAATATTTTAAAAAATGTGGAACATTTTACTATACGCTTAAAATTGCTTATTATGTATAAAAAATAAAATACATATCTTTACAATTTTGAAATAAACCCCACCCTTGGGGGGAAGAAAAGAGATTATGCTAATACCAGAGTGAAAAAGTCTAAAGCCTGGTAAAGTCTATTCTAAGCTAGCTATCAAATATTTTTAGAATTTTAATATTCTCATTATATTGTATTTAGATTTATGACAAGTGCATTAAAAAAGATGCTAACTCACAAATAGTAATTAATTTCAATAACTTCTATAACCTCCAAAGATAAATAAAATATTACACAAGTTTTTTTTTTTTTTTTTACCTGTTTTCTCGTTCATACATTTCCTTAGAGGCACTTCGAAGCTGTTCAATTTCCTGATGAGTTTTCAATCTGATTTGTTCTAGTTCATCCTGTAGTTTATTTTCATATTCTATTTTATAATGGTCTCTACAAGGAGTCAAAAGGAGTATCTGTGAATTTCTTTCATGGAACAAATAAGCTCTTGTCCAATATGTAAGATTTAAATCTCTTGATAAAAATCAAGATACGTATATGCTCTATATACCATGTTTGGATAATGTAACAATTTTAGACATAAAGTTTTATAATTCCCCAAAATGCTGTTCAAAACTACTTGCATATAAGCTCACAACCTGTCCAACATACTGCTCCAAAGCTATAATTAATACATAAGATGTTAGTAATTCCTGTTGGATACGTACTTGTCTTCAAAAATATTTTCCTAGTAGTTTTTAATGCACATGGCTGAAGTTTGAAAACTGAAGGCATACAGAATGACTCTTCATTTAAAAATAATAATCTAGTGTGGAACATATGGAGACAAAAATAATATTAACAAAAACACAAAACCAAAATAACTCTGACTTTATAAATTGTTTCCTTCCATGTAGGACAATCATACACACGGTGGTTTTGAAACATTATGTTTCAAAACATTACACAGGGTAATGTCCAGCAGAAAGTGACGAAAAAGATATTAATGCTAGGAAAAAATTATGAACATGTGAACTGTTAAAGGTAAAATTTTAACTTTGTTTTAGTGCTTGATATGCTGATAAAAATAACTCAAGACTGATAGCTGGGTCAACTGGTGGGAAGGAAGAATGGAGGAATTTGGATTATGGGAAAGGGTGTGTGTGTGTGTATATGGTGGAATGAGATGGACATTATTACCCCTTTGTATGGGTATGATTGCATGAATGGTATGACTCTACATCATGTACAACAAGAGAAATGAAAAAGTTGTGCTTCGTTTTTGTAAAAAATAAAATTAAATTAATTAAAAAAAATAAAATGATTTGTCTTCTAAAAAAAAAAAAAACCTCCAGAATTATAAGGGCTATTTGTATAAAGAATCTCTAGTAGCTTAAACACATCTATCAGAATAGAGAAGGCAGGATTAAAATGTGGGGACTGATTCCAGGGCTTGGTATATAAAATAATATGCAACCAGTGCCTGCTCATTCTTTTATGTTTCACAGTCAGGAAATCATGAGCAGACTTGGATTTTCTTCAAAATGATACAGCCAGAGATACACTGTATTTAAAAAAATACTTGTAGAAACATGGGGAATCAAAAAGATTATGCCATAAGAAAGACAGTTTTAGTATATATATATTTCTTTATCTAAAAGAAATAATTTTTTTTTGTTTTATGGGGAAAGTCAAAATGTCTTTTAAAAAAATCAACCAGAAAAGAATATAAGAAAATAAAATGAAACATGATCTTAATATTGTCCTTAAGGTTTTTTAAAAAATTACACATCTTCCTCAAAACCAGGAGTTCCCCCCACTGAAAAAGACGTTGCTAAAAAGAATGTATTTCTTGCCTGGATGTTACATATTTTTCATACATCTCTTCTCTAGCCTTTTTGGTTTCTTCAAGTTGAGCCTGAAGTCTTTCAAGGCGATCCTCTTCATGGGCACAGCGCACACTCAACTCCATGTTTTGGCGATTGAGATACTCTTTATCCTTTTGAAGTAAAGTAACTGTCTGCTGTAAGGTGGCCACCTATGGGTATAGAGGGACAATGTTCAGAGTAATACAGCCTTATTTTTCTAGGCTGACTGTATTCAATTCTTTCGTCATGTTTTCTCTCAACACACAAAAACTATCCCTTTAAAAAGGACTAATTCTTACCTTAAAATTGTCTATCCAAAAAAAGCTATTAAAAGTCTTTTTTTTTTTTTTTCCTGGCAACTACATCAAAAAGGAAAACTGTCCCTCCCATAATTTTGCCCTGGGCTATTTTCCACTAATATTATACTATAAAATATAAATGATTCTACTTATAAGCTTACCTCTTTTGATAATTCATTTCTTTCTTTAGCTTGAGTTATGTGAGAGGCTTCAAGTATCTCATGTTTTCTCCTCAACTCGAATACTTCCTGTTCCAGTGCATCACGTTCACTATTAAAGTCAAATGCAAATATACATGCAAATTATTTATTTATTTTTATAGTGCTAAGGAACAAACCCAGGGTCCTGGGTACACTAGAAGTGCTCCACTGAACCAACCCAGATGCCCCTCAATAGATGAATGGATAAAAAAAATGTGGCATCTATACACAATGGAGTACTATGCAGCAATAAAAAATGACAAAATCATAGAATTTGCAGGGAAATGGACAGCACTAGAGCAGATTATGCTTAGTGAAGCTAGCCAATCCCTAAAAAACAAATACCAAATGTCTTCTTTGATATAATGAGAGCAACTATGAACAGACCAGGGAGGAAGAGTAGGAAGAAAAGAGTAACATTAATTAGTGACATGAGATGGGAGGGAAAGGGAGAGAAGAGGAAAATTGCATGGAAATGAAGGGAGACCCTCATAGCTATACAAAATTACATATAAGAGGTTGTGAGGGGAATGGGAAAATAAACAAGGAGAGAAATGAATTACAGTAGATGGGGTAGGGAGAGAAGAAGGGAGGGGAGGGGAGGGAGGATAGTAGGGGATAGGAAAGGTAGCAGAATACAACAATTACTAATAGGGCATTATGTAAAATTGTGGATGTGTAACCGACGTGATTCTGCAATCTGCATTTGGGGTAAAATTGGGGGTTCATAACCCACTTCAATCTAATGTATGAAGTATGATATGTCAAGAGCTTTGTAATGTGAACAACCAATTAAAAAAAAAAAAAAAAAAAGAAGAAGTGCTCCACTGAGCAACATCCCCAGCTGCCCTCATATAGTGAGCATTTTCAGGAAACTGAACAGACACACTGAGCACTAGGGCTTTGGTGCTACTTTATGAACTATAAACGATTTTTTAAATTTAGAAGGTCTGTGTTCAAAAACTTGTTCAGATAAACATAAATTTATTAAACTTAAATATATATATATATATATATATATATATATATATATATATATAAATAAACTAGGCCAACAAGTAAATAATAAAACTTTCTGAGGTATACTTTGGTATTTTTTTCAGTAATCACCTTGAATCTTATCTTGAAGCCAAAACTTGTAAGAACTTACACATAGCTATAGGCTTTCGGTTCAATTGGGGTCAAAAAGCCCCTCATAATTTATCACTCAGATTGCACAGCAGCTATGTAAGCAGACATTCCTATAACCATTTCTTTTAGAAATTGCTTATGATTACCCAGATATTCTAACTCCTATTATTATATTATATTATATTATATTATATCATATCATATTATCTCTCTCCCCCAGAATACTAAATCTAAGAATTGGATCAAAATCACAATAGGCATCTTTAAAAATGAGCAGAAAAAGAGATTTGCTAACTTAATTACTCCTCTTCAGTCAGAAGCAGTGCCTTGTACTTTACTTCACTGACCTCCAGGTACTGCATGGAAAGAGCTGTTAAGAATTGTTTTCACAGGGGCTGGGGATATAGCTCAGTTGATAAAGTGCTTGCCTCCTCACATGCACAGGCCCTGGGTTCAATCCCCAGCACCACACACACACACACACACACAAAAGAAGTGTTTTCACCAGCTCTTTAATAACTCATTTAGATCCTGTTCCCTAACATACATTTGTCCATTGGTTTTAGATTCCATTGATGACTCTCAATCAAATATTAAGGAGGCTACAAAATGGTCATCCTAACAGGCACATACACTTACTGGTCTGCATTTTACTCTGCAGATTCTCTTTCCTTCCTTACTTATTATTAGCATACCCTCACAAATTCCTATTCTATTAATAATTATAATTCGTTATTGTCAATATTCACTTTTATATTTAGCCAGCTGGAATCTTTTTAAACCAGTTACTGTTTAAAAAGGTACTGAATTGAAACTAGAAGTATCAATATGATCTTACCCACCATGCCTATTAAGCTTCCTCCCTCTACTGCCTTAGCCTACTAACAGATCCAAGAAACAATGACCAATGTAGTAATGACCACAGCACCCAGATCTTAATTTCTAAATAGCATCTCCCACTGAAAGAAATTAGGACTCCTTAGAAAAAGAGCTGAGACAATGACAACATAAAACTAGGAACATTATGTTATGCTAGAAGGCAAGGAACTGCTAAAATAAATAATATAAAAGATACATTCAGATGTAATTTATTGATTTTTAACTGCCACATAGAATTATCAAGGTCATATCCCTTTGTCCATTTTTTTTTAAACCATTCACTCTACCAAGTGAACCAAAGGTCTAGTTTGAGACCCTCTTGTTTCTTTTTCTGTTCCATTTCTAGCACATGAGAATGCTTATTTCATGCTTTTTGATCAAGGCTATATTTTTCTTTCCTAGGTTTTTATTATAGAAAATGAAACACATACATAAAAATAGATATGATACCCATATTCCCATCATTCAGCTTCAATAAGGATCAACTCATGACTCATCTTGTTTCATTTATCCTTCATTCATGGCCCCTCTGGAATATTCTGATGACTACACTTGTTAGTTTTGTCTTTTTATATTTTATCTATCATTGCTACAGATTTATAGTGGAAGCAGGACATCAAAATACCAACTTAAAATATTATCTGACCATCACAATCTACTTCATTTTAAAAAATGTATCTCTTGACATTATTTATAGCATGATACACCAATTAAAAAAATTGTAAAAAACAAAATATAATGATTCTTTTTTTAATCCAGCTTTATTCAGGAGGTCACCAAGTGTAGTTCTTACAGATTTCAAGTTCTAAAAGTTACCACATTAGCAAGACTAATAATAATAGTGATAATAATAATAGATATCATATGTTTGTCACAGTGGATGTAAAAATGCCAATGTTAATGAGCTAAATTTTTGCAAAGTCACTTATGATGTTAAATAATTTATAATTTAAATAATACAGTTTAAAGCATTCATTTATTCATTTAACAAAATATTAAGTGACTATTATAATTCTAGAATTAATTTTAGGGGCTGATGTTGTAGCTCAATGGTAGAGTGCTTGCCTAGTAATCTGAGGCACTGGTTCAATCCTCAGCACCATGTAAAAATAAGTAAATAAAATAAGGTATCATGTCCTTATTTACAAATAAAAAATATCTATAAAAAAAAGAAAGAAGGGCTGGGGCTGTAGTTTGTGGTAGAGCGCTTGCCTTGCAGTGTGAGGCACTGCGTACAACCCTCAGCACTACATAAATAAATAAATAAATAAATAAATAAATAATTTTAGGTGCCAGGAGATATAATAGTGAACAATTAGGAAAAAGTCACTCCATCTGCATATACATGGTATATATATTTTAAAACATTCATGAGTATGCCTTTATTGATTTTGTTTATATAATGCAGTTACATATATTAGCACCGCCGCATAGGTGACAAAACAGACTCAGAATGAAAAGAGATTTACCTAGAAATTTATAAAGAGTGCAAAAGGATATTCCAGTTAAAGGAAGATATTTGCTATTGTTACTTAGTAGCAACATATTTGGGAAACATGTTTTCAGAAAGTATTATTATTATTTTTTTATTGACAACAGGTTACTTTATCCAGCTATAAGACACCAAATGACATAAATAAATACCAACCAAATTTGTTATTTATATACAAATTTGAGACTTTTGCTACAGATAATTTCAGTTTGAAGAACACTAACTTGGCAAAATGCTCTCCTAAGCTTGACATTTAACTAAGTTTAACTTCTAAAGTACAAGTTAGAATCCAGAGTTTACAGTAACAATAATCACAAGTATACATGAGTTAACAAAAATCGAAGGATAGCCTTGAATCTCTTATACATTTAGGAAACAGTGTTAGTAATCAGAATTGACTTAGTCAAAGCAAAGGGATATAAGATAGGTCTTTAAATGACAGGGTGGCTCTTCTATGTCAGATACAATGTATAAAAGAGAGCACTTATTGGTTATCTTGCCTATAAACTTACGTAAACTTTCATTTTATAAACTTTTACATAACACTTAGACAAGGCTTAGACAGATATAGTTCTCAAGTGCATACATATACCTAGTCACATATATTCTGGGTATCAACTATATTGTTATAACCTAAACAACAGTTGTTTGTTTAACCAGTTACAAAGTAGTCATTTAAGACTTTAAAAACAGATACAAAAAACCATAATTCCTTTAAGACTTAGTTTCCCTATGTTAAAAAACCTGTCAGATGTAAGAAAATTATCTTGATAGATAAGAGATCAATGTTCTAGACTTTGTTTCATATCAGTACATTAAAATTTAAATAACTTTAATTGACTATGCAATTTATAGCCAATTTAATTGAAAACACAAAGCTTTTAAGATTCATCTTCTGCAAACCTTTTGTGATTTACTTAAATATTCACAACTTCTTTATACACTCTTAGTTTTGTCCTCCAGAAAGTACTATTTTCTGAAAAAGTACCGTTTATTAAGAAAGAACAGCTCAACACCCTTCTGGGTAGGTAGGTGGGAAAAAAACTGAAGAATTTAATTTTATTACATAAAAATGATTATTAAATAACATTTAAAAAATATTTACACATGTGGGATTTTATTGGGCTCCTATCTTCTTTTTCATTTTAAAAGACAGTAGCAACTTATAAAACAAAATATAATTAACAATGTTGATGGTGAGAATTCAAGTCTGTGATGTGTGTCAAAAATGAGAACAACTATTGGAGCCATCTTAATTACTTACCTCTTGACTTTATCATAATTCTCTTGACGGTAGTCACCTTGCTGAATTAACTGCTTCGTGTCTGCTAATTCTAAGGCCAAACGTTGACATCGAATTTGAAGTTCTGAGTAATTTCTTCGATCTTCTTCATATGTCTAAATGAAAGAAACATTCCCAGCTAAACACAGTTGACAAATTTTGTATTGAATCCTTCTGTTAAGCAGTAAATATCCTCATAATAAACTAAAAAATCCTGAAAATTTCTACACTGTTTAGTAAATTTTCCCCACTCAAAGGTAATATTAAATTCACAAAATTGTTTGTAAGTTCATTTGTTTAAATCTAAATTGTTTTCCAAATAACAAATACAACAATTACTATACTACTGTTACTATACTAATGTCAAATGACACTTTTCAACATTTATTGAGTCACTATTGTATGTCAGTGGTAAAGAAATGAATAAGACAAAATCCTTGCTCTCTAGGAATATACAATTTCGAGATGAAGAGCCATGACTATAAATATCTAGAATAAAAATTTTTAATGAAGAAATTAACCATGATTAATCTAACCATGATTAATCATGATTAATTAAGCTGTGGTATATAGGGAAAAAATTGTGTGGCCCTTGGAATACATCTGTATGTTCATATCCCCTGTACTATCACTATACTAGTAGCACATATTCACTGAGATATGAGGAGAGATGGAAGTAAAAACCTTAAAGTACATGACAAAGTCTGGACAATCTTACTTGCTTTCTACAAGCCTCATTTCTTTCTTTTTTTTTTTTTTAAAGAGAGAGTGAGAGAGAGAATTTTAGTATTTATTTTTTAGTATTTGGCGGACACAACATCTTTGTTTGTGTGTGGTGCTGAGGATCAAACCCGGGGCGCACGCATGCCAGGCAAGCGCGCTACCGCTTGAGCCACATCCCCAGCCCAAGCCTCATTTCTTATCATTCCCCATAATCACACTTCATCCTCCAACTCATATGGAGATTTAAACTTCTCTGAGTGTACTATGCTTCCTCTAATTTGTTGCTACTACCTGAATACCTACTTATAATCTGAATATTTTCTTCCCTCAAGAACCATTCTTACTGTACCATCAAATTAGTTTTCTTTATATCTCACCAGAATGGAAACATCTTAAGGTCAGGGACTATGTAATGCTCCCCAGTGGATCTCCATCATTTGACATAGTACCTGATATATAAAGAATAAAATAAATGCCTTGCAGTAGTTTGAGGAATAAATGAATATGGGAACTTGGAGGGAAAGCAGGACACAGGCACTCAATTTCTACCTATTTTCTCCCTTTGAAGTCATCAGATCTTGCATTCAATCATCAGCTCCACCCCCAGAACCTGGAATGTTAAATACATCCTGTTCTAAGTCATTCCTTCTTAATAGCTGACCAGCTAAGTGTGGTCATATTTACTCCACAAATACCAACTGAATTATTGTTATATGACTGGTTCTGGGCTAAGACTTAAAGGTAAATACGACAGGTTTTTCCCCCTTTCTCTCTCTTGAAACTATTAAATATAACTTTAAAATTTTAGCTTCCAAATTTCTAACAAGGTGCTGTTTGAGAGATGTAATTTAGAAATAACTGTATGTAGTGTGTTTTACTCCGATTTAGTATTATGTTCTCCTACACTGAAGTTCTCTATGAGAATAGAAGAAATACTATTTATTATAGGATTACAATTAAGGATACTATACCACTTCCCAAGGGATCATCACATACTCATTTCAGACTTAAGTCCTAAAGAAGCTCTAGTTCTAAAGGATACTCTATAATTCTAAACTCTACTAATCATGTACCCATTTTGAAAGACAGTATAGTGTTATGGCTAGGAAGGCAAGCTCCACAGTTCAAATGTTTAGAATTGAATTACCTGAAGGATGACTTTGGGCAGGTTAGTTTACCTGTTTTAGTGTTTGCCTCACAGGGTTCTCCCCAAAATTATATCAAGTAATACATGTAAAGTCCTCATAAAAATGCATAACAGAGTAAATGATCAGCTATAAGTTAATACGATTAATATGTTTTTTCCTTGCTTTGGCTTCCAGAGAGATCACAACTCAATTGATAGTTCAACTTTTTAGTAAGTGTACAAAGACCATGACAAAATCCAAAAGAATATAAACATAAGAAATATTAAACTCTTAAAGGATGGACAAAAAACAAAGAGCCCAGGGAACCTACAGGGGCTTTCATAAAAGCAAAGGATAAGCCTGAAGTGTGTCAGGAATAATAGTAGAAAAGAGTGCTCTGAGGAGTTAAAGCAGTCAATGGTAGTGAGTACCACTGAGAAAATTAATAAACCTTTAAGTATCAAGGGTGGAAGGCTGAGTGGCAGAGACTGAAGCATATATACTGAATACTCAGTATATTCTTGTTTTGTGCTATATTCTATGCATTATCTCAATACTTTATGACGGTATATAAAGATTATCCTCATTTCTTTTTAAATTTTTTTTTAGGTGTTGATGGACCTTTATTTTATTTATTTGTATATGGTGCTAAGAACTGAACCCCAGTGTCTCACACATGCTAGGCAAGCACTCTGCCACTGAGCCACAACCCCAGCTCTATCCTCATTTCTATAGGTGAGGAAACTGAGGCTTAGAGAATCAAATCTCCAAGAGCTCCTAAATAGTGGAGTGAGTGCTCTAAGCTTATCAAACTCCAAGACTGTAAGAAACTTCTAGGGGCTAGGGATGTGGCTCAGTAGTAGAGCTCTCGCCTAGCATGAGCGGGACACTGGGTTCGATCTTCAGCACCACATAAATGTAAAATTAAAGATATTGTGTCCACCTAAAAGGTTTTCAAATATTGATGGGAAAGAACTAACTTCAAAAGAGGTGCTTATTTTGGAGAAAAGAGGAATTATAGAGAGCAAATCCCCAGAGAGGACTTAGGGTATGGGATCAGCAGCTACCCTTGTCATAGAAGACATTTTTCCACCCTAATACAGAGTATTAAAAACCTAATTTTTTAATAGCGTTTATCAACTTGCCTCAGGTCACAGAATACTCCTTATCCTAATGCTTCACATATTTATATTATCCACCTAGTTTCCAAAGGCATATAAGATTTTTTTATTCATTGAGGACAAGAGTCATTCCACTATATGCAAGAAGAACAAACAAATTGGAATGAGTATATATGGAAGTAAGTGTGTAGGTTTGGTGGCATGAAATTGTGGAATTTCTCATTTGAGGACTTCCATTTTCTCTGTGAAATCAAAGACCAAGTCATCCGTTGACAGTGAGAAGGAAAAGTAAAAGCTGGAAATGTGAGCAGGGTGGCGAATGCCTAAATTAGTTTCTGAAGAAAATGAGAAAACTAGAAAAAACAGGACCACAGTATAATTGTGTGAGCCCACCTGAAGCTGGTAACAATTAACTTGTAGTGCTTGTTACTCCTTATGTGATTTTTCTCCAGGAGTACTCTGTTAAAAAAGGGAGAGTTAAGTTTTTCTCAGGCTGGTTTGAAAAAAGAAATTGAGGAAGAAATTAAAGAACAATGGTAGAAGAAAGGCTTAAGACTGCTAACATGCATCATGAGGGAGGAAGACAGATTTAGGAAGAGACTGATAAATTATAAGAGACTGAAAATTTTGTTAAAGATGAGTTGAAAGCAGATGATTCAGAAACGTGGAAATACAGGAAGCAATATATTCAGTGGATCAAATTGAATTAACTTCAGAAGTAAATCAATTCTGGTAGCAAGTAACAGAACGTGGGCAATAAGACAGTGTTAAAGTAGAAAAGAGGCAATATCCAGAGATGAGAAGATCAATGAAATAAAAGTTCAGGGTTGTAGGTGAATCACAGAAGTAACACAGACAGCAGTTGAAGTGAAAAGGAGGACTAAATCTAGAGCAAGACTTTCACTATATTAAGAGAATGTTCCAGTGGTCTGCAAAGAGGAAGGGTATAAGGTAGAGTACCCAGATGACCTGAGTACACAAAGAAGCAGAGGTTTTGTGAAGGTGGTAGTACAAAGATCTAAAAGGGTAAACATCTAAGGAGGATATTGGCATCTGACTTTAAAATATATGGATATGAACTCCTGGTGGAGATAGCAGTTCCATGGGAGATAATATGGTGTCTGTCTACGTGTAAAATAAATATGTCTGTATATATGTGTACATATATATCATGTAATATATAAGCATATATATGTACATAAAAACTTTCTTTAAACACCATATAAGAAAATACAGGCAGAAATTCAGTATAGGAATGTATATTTCCTACTAATACTTTGCTTAGAACTTTTCAACTGAAAATAAAAATGATTACTTTTGTTTTGAAAAAAAATTTTGCTTCACTTATTACAAACTAAAATAGAAAAAGGTATAGCACTGAAAAATGTGGAAAATAACATCTTCCCTTAAATAAGAGACAAAACCTTAAGACTGTGTAGACTTTGTGGATGACACTAAAAACAAGAGAAAAGATTATTTTGTATTACCATCAGCATTCTTCCCTGACCTAAGCTCAGCATCAACTTCTGTGGGAAGACTAAGCTGCAATTTTGAGTTAGATGTCCACATTATCTTTTCTTATAGCACCTGGTTCTTACTTCTGTCAGAAAATGTATTGCATGTGAGGAGAGCTGACATTACTTGCCTCCTACAACATACAGAAAATTTTTAGAAGTTTTCTATAATCTAGTCCTCTGCGTTTTAAATATAAGGTGTGTGATTAATGTCTGTTGAAAATGGGAAGCAAAAATAGGACATTACATAGACTAAAACAAGAGATGCAATAAATGTAATCTTTTCAAACATAAAGAATCAGACACAATTTCAATTCACCAAATCTTTCTAACCAAAAATTTCTGCATAAAAGTAAGTGGGTTAACAGGCAAGTGTCATTTTTTTAATTGTTGACAGAACTTTATTTTATTCATTTATTTATATGCAGTGCTGAGAATCGAACCCAGTGCCTCACATATGTAAGGCAAATGCTCTACCACTAAGCCATGATCCCAGGCCCTCAATTTTTTTTTTTAAAGAAAAAAATTACACAGGGAAAAAAAGAATAATCCAAGACATTGAGACGATTTAAACTGTTTGCTAATGGTAGCTTTCTACCTGTCAGAAACGTAACGGATTCTGAAGTGCTAGAGTTAATGTCACCTTTTCTGTCTTCTAAATAATTCATACAATGAAATAAGGCAAGCTACATCTAGCCTGAAAATAGTAAACCTATTACTATAATGGTATGTTTCTTATTTTGTCCATAAAATCCCCTTTCCCTATATATATCCACATATGATTCTGAGCTCCTTAAAGACCTTTCCTCCATACACCCAGTACCCTTAACAGTCATTACACTGGAAATGCTTGTAGAATGAATTAATATTAAAAGCACTAACATTTAAAATAACTATACTCAAAGTATAGGAAATGTTTGTACTTAACAAATTATTTTCCAATTGAAATTAACCACAGCTGAAATAGCATTCTATGCATCATATATGTAAAATTTTTCTAAAGATTTTGAGAAAGACAGGCTTCTATTTCTTGACCCCAGTGGTTGTTAATTGGGTGTGTTTGCTCTGTAAAAATCCATCAAGCAGGGATGGGTTTGTAGCTCAGTGGTAGAGTGCTTGCCTAGCACATATGAGGCACTGGGTTTGATCCTCTGCACCACATAAAAATAAATAAATCAAATAAAGGAACTGTGTCCATCTACAACTAAAAATAAAATATATTAAAAAATAATTTGAAGAAGTAACATCAAATGTGTTTCTACAAAGAATAGTTAAGTATTCAAATATGGTATTAAATAAACACATTTTAAATAGCAACTGTGTAACCAAAAAGCAATTACTTTGGAGATGATGATTTTCTAAGCATCATTTAAATCTTTTGTCTTGTACCATGTAAAAGGAGAAGAAAGTGGCAACTTACTTATCAAAATAAAACTTTAATAAATGAAATTATCCCTGGACTATGAGGAGATAGGGAAACTAAGAAATGGAAACACAATATTATGACATTTACCTCAGTATCAGTGATTCAATCAGAAGCAGCCTACATTGGAGAGCAACTCAGTGAATGATAAAAAGTGGCTTGGTTAGCTGTTTTGGGTAATCGCGAACTCATTCTTCAGAATTCCCACAGTTTCACATTATCAATAATCTAATCCAAGCAACCAACACTTAACAAGGAACCTAATTAACCTTTGATTGTTACAGACTTCCGTTTACATAACAACAGAGTCTGTTCTGCCAGAGTCTACTCTTTGCCTTTAAGCTTTTTAAGAAATGTATTACTATTTTTGAAAATTTTTGACTTCTGAAGATAGACAAAACTGAAGTATTAAAAGTCTGCTACAGGTTAAAAAGAAAATTTAATAAATTACATGGTAATTTTTCAATTATATCTGTTTGAATAATTGTGAATTTGAACTTAAAAGTTTAAGCCTTTTAAAGGGAAAAAATCATATAATTTATATGGAAAAGGGAACTTTCATCAAGTGTGGTAGACTGTAGATTGGAACAAGACACATGAATTCTAATTCTGACTGCTACTTACTACTGTAGCAAATCAATTTTTCTGGACTTAAATGCTGTTTCTGCAAAGTAAGTAAACTGATTAATTCATTGGCTCATTTATTATTTATTATGAGCCTGTTATTCTGTTAACCCATTGTTGTTGGTATTAAGACATAACCCCTAGCTCACGGATCTATCGGATTAGACCATTACAAAACACTATGATGATGTGATGGGAGACAATTTATATACCTAATATTTTATTTAGGAAATTATTGAAACAAATTTGAAGAATAAATTTTCAATAGATACTTAATATGATTGAACTAAATAAATTAAGTCTTAATGTTTGAGATTTAATAAATTATCTTTAAAATATCACCTTTGTTAACCAAAGACTTTAAATGTAAAAAAATAATAGCTTTCCGTACCTTTTTAGTGGTTGAGATTAAAGTATTAACAAACAAGCACAGAAAGGATAAAAGGATTAAGTTGATTCACCCATAAAAGTCAAGTTAAAATAAATTTTCTTTTGTTCTTGAAGCAAGTGAGGATGTATGGCAAAAAAAGATTATTCTTTTATGGCAAGAACGTTGTTTTACTTGTAAATTGCCATAATTTTATATTTTAACTATTTTAACAAATATGAATAATTACATAAACAAATGAAATGCATATTGGAATTATCATATGCACTGAGTTTCAGAGTAGAACTTTAAAAGAATCTCCTTTCTCTCTCTCCTCCTATTTATCCTCATCCCTAGGTAGGTCATGTAAAGTAAGACAAATTTTTCCCTATTCTTCTCCATGTTCATATTCTCACACACACACACACATACACTCACACATATAGACAGAGTGGTCATTTCTCCCTCAACAACAAAATGGAATACTTGGATTTTTGATTTCTGCAGTCAGGTTTTGTCACTTAACACTGTCTTATGAAAAACCTAAATAAATTTATATTTTCTAATTTATTCAGGTTAATGGCTGCACAATATTCCATGGTGCAGACTGTATTATGGTTTATGTGCAACCATTTCCTTGTTGTAGTGATGGGCATTTGTTTCTAGTCCTTTCCCCTCCCTTCCACTACCTGCCTGTCCACAGTTGGCTGCCAGAAACAATGCTACAGTAAACATAGCCTAGTACTTTAAGAAACACAGTCACAATAGTGGGGTATCTGTTGAAGGACGCTTATTTTTCATTTCAATCAATGTTGCAAGACTTCTGTCCAAAAGGCTGCAACAATTCATATTTCCTCCAGTAACATGTATATTTTTAAAATTATGCCTACATACGTATTAGAGTTTTTTCTTTTTGCAACCTCAGCTCTCATTGTTACTAAAATTTTATTTCCCCAAATGTTAGCAAGTTTGAACATCTGGCCATTTGGATTTGTACTTCTGATGAAATGTCTATTTATAGTCTTTACCCATAAGAACAGTTTGCTGTCCTCTAAAACTTTCCATAATGATGAAAATGTTCTATATCTGCATCATCTAATATGGTAGCCATTTACCACTAGTAGCTAGTGAGACTGAAAAACTGAATCTAAATGAATGTAAATTCAAATAATAACATGTAGTTGTGACTACTAGAATGGACAGTTCAGTTCCAGAACTTGGGTACTCAGTGCCGTCCATGGACTGGCCTAGGCTGGGAGCACTATCCCACCTGGGAGTCTTATTAAAAATGAATGATCTTGGGTTGCCATCCTAGAACAAATGCTTCAGACTTCAGTTTAACAAGATCCCAAGAAGATTCATATTACAGTTTGAGAAGCACTGTTAATAATCATCTAAATTAAGGATATTTTAAAGTTCTTTTGTCATGGGCCGCATTAGCAATTTGATGATGCTGGTAAAACCAGAGATTGTTTCTAAAATTTTAAGTTAAAATATGTGAAATTATAAAGAAAATAAATTATACTGAATTAAAACTATCAAAATATTTTGAAAATGTATGTCCTTCTTTACAAATGCATTAAAGACAATACTTAGTAAAGGGTCTAAAGTCTAATAACTACAATAATGCTGAAGTACCACAAGCATAAACTCTAAAGATATCTGCAATAACTACACTGTGATATTAAAATATCAGGTTTCATATGTTGCCATTCACAGAAATTGGTAATCTTGCTGTATTTTCTATCTGTATTTGTAATTGAAGGAAATGCCATTTTAGTTAGAAGTGGCAATAATTTCTTTGTGCTACCCCCTGAAGATTTGTGGACCATATGTTAAAAACCTCTGGGATTATTCCAGTAATTGCCTAATTTTTTTTTCCTAAATTTTAAACTCACAAGGAATTAATTTGTATAGCATATAAACTGTGAGTGTAAACTTTAACAGATTAGGATCCACTTGTACTAAGGCCCCATAATTCTTTTCAACTAAACTGAACTACCACTCTTGTAGTATATAATTAGCTCTATTTCTTTATCCTGTTCCACGGCTGTTTGTCTGATTCTATGCCAATACCACTTTTAAATAACCAAGTAAGTTTTGAAGTTTATATTGAGCGTTTGGTTGGTACAGCACTTCTCACCTTACCCCACCTGCATCTTCTTTTTCATGGCATTCTGGGGCATTTATTTTTTCATATAGACTAAAATAATTTATCAACATCCAAACCTGCACTGTACTTCTTCACTCCAACTTCCCCTTCCCAAATAATCAAAAATACTGGAATAAAATTTAACTCTATTTGATTAAAATATTAATAGTGGAAAATATGCTATTTTATAGCCTGAATCCCTTCCAAGTATTTCCATGTTCAACACTAAGAGTTTATAGTTTTCATATAAGTCTATTACCTTCCTTGCTAGAAATGGCCATGGGAGAAATATTTTTTTTTTGCAAGGAAGACAATGGGCTTACATAAGAAAATTATAAAAGCTTAGTGTAGAATACTGTTGTATTTACTGACATGTTCACAAGGCTATTCTGTAACTTCCTGATGTAATGGCCTATTGTTTCTGTCCTGAAATATACTTTGTATCATCTTAGTCTTTTTTTTTTTTTTTTTTTTTTTTTTTGGATGGAGGAGCTGGGTACCACTGGCTATTGAACTCAGGGGCACTCAACCACTGAGCCACATCCCCAGCCCTATTTTGTATTTTATTTAGAGACAGGGTCTCGATGAGTTACTTAGCACCTCACTATTGCTGAGGCTGGCTTTGAACTCCTGATCCTCCTGCCTAAATCTCCTGAGGCCCTGGGATTACAGGCGTGGCCACTGAACCTGACTTAAATATTAGTCTTTTGATACAATATTTGTCAATGTTTTGATTATTTGCATCAGTAGTAGTAAGTAAAACTGGCTTATACTTTTTTTCCCTTTGCTTTTGTATTATTTCTTAGAACTTTCCACCTTTTTTCAATTGTCTGGTAGAGTATAATATACTGGAATCACATGACTTTCTAGAAATACCTAGGTAAATCTATCAATGAATCTAGTGGTAACCTTATCATTGTACACCTTCATTCACCTTTGTAATATTTCTATGGTAACCATTCTATTCAAGTTCTTCACTTTTGTCAATTTAGTAAGTTACATTTCGTTGCCTCACTTTACTTTTGGTTTTCAAGTTTGTTGTTATATAGATGCAAATTCTCTTCATTAATGCTCATTAATTCCAAACACCTTACTTTTATTCATTTTTTTCCTGCTTTAAAAAAATTTGTAAATGGACAAAGTATCTTTTCATGTATTTATTTTTATGTGGTGCCGAGGATAGAACCCAGTACCTCATGTGAGACAAGTGTTCTACCTCAGACCTACAGCCCCACCCCATTTTTCTGCCTTTTTTTTTTTTTTTTTTTTTTTTAATGGTTGAACCCAGGGGTACACAACCACTGAGCCACATCCCCACACCTTTTTATATTTAGAGACAGGGTCTTGCTAAGTTGCTTAGAGCCTTGTTAAATTGCTCAGGCTGGCTTTGAACTCGTATCCTCCTACCTTAGCCTCCCAAGCTGCTGGGATTACAGGCATGTGTCACCATACCCGACAATTTTTCTGCTTTCTTAAGATGAGTAATACATTAATTTATTTTGCCTCTCTATTTAATAATAGTAAAGGCATTTTAAGGCTAAAGATTTTCCTTTGGCAGAGCTTTCAGAATTTTGATATAAAATATTTTCATTGCTTTCTTGTTTCAGTTTTTGTTTCCAATTTGATCCAAAAGATATGCTCCTTAACTACCAATTTTAATTCCCTTCACCTTTTATTTTTTCCTCTGGTTTTACTATATTATAACAAAAATAAACTATAAAACCTGTACCTAAAAAATTTACTACTTTATCATATGACTGAGAACAAACATGATAGTTTTGTAAATTCTTCATTGACATTTAAAAAACTTATTCTCTGATCAAGAAAGTTAGGCTTTCTGTATAGCAGGTGCATCAAAATTATGATAGAATTAGATCTTCTAATATTTATTTTTTGTCCATTACATCTATCCCATTCTCAAAAAAGCATATCAAGTTTCCTAAACACTATAGCATTTCATCACATTCCCATTTTTCCAAAATTTTTATTCTACAATTACTGTCATTTGCTATGTAAAATTGTATGACTACAAAATCACCTTTTATTACTCATGTACTTTGTCAGCCTGTTTGGGGGTTTTTGTCTTAGATCCACCTTATCTGACATTAATATTACCTTCCTGCTCTTTTTTCCTATAACTTTTAGTCCATCATTTTTTCAATATTTCCTTATTAATTTGCATTAAGCATATTTCTTATAGACAGAGGTAGGTTTGCTTGAAGATCAATATGAAAAACTTTTTTTTAACTTCCCCTTTTCCTTTTTTTCTTTTTTAAAAAAATTTTTATTCTAATTTGTTATATATGACTGCAGAATGCGTTACAATTCATATTATACATATAGAGCACAATTTTTTCATATCTCTGGTTGTAGACAAAGTATATTAACAAAAAACTTTTTCTTTAAATGGAAAACTTTGGTGTGTTCCTCAGCTTTCTGGAGGCAAAGAAAACAATCCATACTGGGAGAGAGATCCATACATTTCTATAGGCCAAGCTCTGCCAATAATCTGTTCTGTTTCTACACAGCATTATCTTATACTGTCTCCAGGATCTTACTCTGGTCTGGGGAGAAAATCCCAAATGATGGGATTTTCTATCCCCAATATGGCTTCTAAGAATTTCTTCCTTTTGTATGTAAGCTTTCCCTGACTGAGAAGTAGAAAATATTTCACTAAATGATTTGCTTAGCCAACAGAATGTGACAGATATAGGGTACTGGGATTTTGAAGTTAGGTCTTTAACACCCTTGAGTTTAGTCTGAGTTTCCTGAAAGCATGCTTTGTTAAAAGGTCCTTTAGAGACCCAAATGGGAAATGATTTGCCTGCCATTCTATCCTCTCTCCAAATTAAAGAAGACTTCAGATGACAAATGACTCAAACGTCAGTCAGGTTAGAAATACTCCGCTGAACCTATCAACCTTCAGAGATGTGATAAATAATAAATAATATTTTAAGATACTAAGGGTGAACAACTTTCTTAATAAGACTCCTATAGTGCAAGAATTATAATCAAGAATCAATAAATGGGATGAATTCAAACTCAAAAGCTTCTTCTCAGCAAAAGAAATAATCAGTGAGGTGAATAGAAAGCCTACAGAATGGGAGCAAATTTTTATCACATGCACATCAGATAGAGCACTAATCTCTAGAATAAAGAACTCAAAAATCCTAATACCTAAAAAACAATAATCCAATCAACAAATGGGCCAAAGACTTGAGCAGTCATTTATCAGAAGAAAATATATAATCAATCAATATATCAAATCAGATAACTGGAATTCCAGGGGTGGGTGAGGGAGATCCATTAATATTGTCATCTTCTAGAATCCCCTTTCCCCCCCACTTCTTTCAACTAGATCTAAAACAGTAAGGCTTATTCTGTTCAGTAGTCTGAACTGACTATAAAATTCATCTTTAAAAATGTTATTCTATTGAGTAGTCTATATGGGATATATAATTAGACGTTAAAATGTTAAAAACAAATTGAGTTATTTCATTTTGAGTCCAAGTTTGGCAAGGCTATACCTAGTAGTATCAGGACTCAATATGGGCACATTTTTTTCTCTATTTGAGCTATGAAATCTTTATACATACAGTGATCCAGTACAGCACTAAGCCCTTGTTTGGCTGAAATGCCCATTTCACATATTAATTCCTACTTTTTAAATTATTATTTGTGGTGTGATGCCATCACAAAATTAAATGCAAATATGGACAGTGACATAATATTAACAGCAATCTCTTATAAATGATTAATCCCAAACATGTAGTATATACATTTATTAATTCTTACATTTGCGCATTATATGTATTTTTACTAATTAAATCACAATAAAGAAATTAAATCATAAAACTAAAAAAGACCCAAAAGAAATCTCACTTAAAAATATGTCTGCAGATTTTGGATTGAGACATACTACATAGATTGAGACAATAAAGTGGTCATTATATCTCTGGATTTAATCCAAGGTATTTGGAAAGGTCCCTCGTGAGTTGATTTCTCCTTCCATAATACGAAACACCCTCTTGGTTACTTGGTTCAAAATTTTATCTTGATAAATATCTAATAAATCCCTCAAAACCTATCCATGAAATTAAAAATCTTACTAATAACTTAAGATAATAAATGTAGTAGAAAATGAAGTCATATTCTTTGAAATGTTGTTTCCTCATTTAATGCATATGAAATAATCAGCTAAAAGAAGCTTCTTTCTGATGCCGTAATTAAAATTGTTTTCATAACTTTTCCATGAACTTTTTTCCCCCTCATTTCTTTTACTTATAAGTCACATTACTTATAAAAATCCAATAGTTTTGTAAGAGCACAATAGGTAGGTTTTAGACATGTAAGCAAGAAATGTAACAACATGCTATAATGCTTCAGGTAGTGTGATTTCAATATATTCTTAAATTTGTTCAACACATTAAAATATATTACTTTTATGCCAAAGACAAAGAGTAGCATTAAAACACAATGCTAAAACCATGAAATTTAATTCAGAAGTCAAAGATTATTTTTCACTGTAATTAATAGGTAAATAAAACTTTTTCATCTTTAAATTGTGTTCATGGTCCATGAATCTGCCCCATTAAAATCCTGGATTATTTATTAAAAACTGAGATTCTTAATTCCAGCTAAGCCCCAAATTAGAACCCCTGAGGTATGTTATGATTTGGATATGAGGTGTCACCCTAGAGCTCCTATGTTCATGCGGGGATGTTCAGAGGTGAAATAATCAAATTACAAGTGGATCAACCCATTTCATTGATTAATAATTGAAAAGAACTAATATAAGCAGGTAGGGTGTGATTGGAGAAGGTAGGTCACTAGGGCTATATCCTTGGGGATTGATTATATGTTCTCTCCCTAACTTCTTTTCTCTCTCTTCTCTCTTCTTTCTGGCTACCATGAACTAAAACAACTTTCCTCTCCCAGGCCCTTCTGCCATGATGTTCCCTGCCTCCCCTCAGATTCAGTGCAACAGAGTTGCACCTCCAAAACTGTGAGCCCACAATAAACTTTTCCTCCTCTAGGTTGTTTTTATTGGGTATTTTGGTTACTGTGATGAAAAGCTAACTAATACAAGGTGTCCATGAATTTAAATTTTAAGCATGCTTATTTACTTTAAGAGACAAGCATATCTATTATTGTTTTCTAACGAGTATGTTCAACATTCTAGGATAATTATAATTGAAGGGTAACATTATAAACCTGTATCTTATAAAGGAATTTTATGCTCATCAGCTTAGCAGCATAAAAAGAAATTTCACAAAACAGTTCATACTTCCCGAAACACAAGAACCTGAATAACAAGTATTTATAATTAATGAAAAATCTAATTTTCATACAAACACAGTTAATTGGATTATTTACATATGATTACTTATGCTGAGCCTCCAGGTAATCTTGCAGAATTTTTCTCCAGAAATATAACTGTGTTTCTAAACAAGGAAGTTTTGTTGACCAAAACACTTTTTGCTTCCTAGTTACCAAAGTTCTCATAAGAGATAAACATTTCACCATTTCCTCATGAAACTTAATAGCTTTCTTAAGACTCAATACCTCACATAGTATTATTAACATTGCTTTCTTTATAATGAAAGAAGCACATTGAATTAACTCTACAATAACAAAACAGCTTCCTACAACTTCGATGCACAAAAATTTCAAAGAGAATAAAAATAAAAAATATCTGTTAAGTACATACACATTAAGTATTACACATAATTCACATACATAATACAGATCAAAATGTGCTATAATTATATATCACTGACACTTATAAATTCCAGGCTTAAGTAAAAGGTAAGCTCTATTTGCTGGTGTTAGTATCACATATTATTTGCAAACAACTAAAGATCTAGAAAAAAATATGAAAGAAAATTACAGAAATCTGATAAAATTGCCACATCATGCTATTTCTTTTTAAAGGTCAAGAATTATATTCTATTAAATTTCTACAGCAATTTTCACCTCATACTTTCCATGAAGTAGTGGATTATATGATCAAAGTCTAGTCAAATTAATTGTGTACCTGTGTGACTTCAACATCTCTGAGTGCTTTTGGAAGACATAATTTTGAAATCTGTGTAATAATTGAGGCACCTTTGATCTGACCACATATTATGGAAAAAAAGCTTTGGTTTTTATAATGCTTCCTCTCAGTAGATCTACTGAATTTTACTAGGGAATAAATAGTATTTGATTAGTTGTAGAAAGCTGATATGAAACAAACACAAATGAAAATAAGGTTAATAGGCCTGGGGATGTGGCTCAAGCAGTAGCGCGCTCGCCTGGCATGCGTGCGGCCCGGGTTCGATCCTCAGCACCACATACCAACAAAGATGTTGTGTCCGTGGAGAACTAAAAAAAAAATAAATATTAAAAAATTCTCTCTCTCTCTCTCTCTCCTCTCTCACTCTCTCTTTAAAAAAAAAAAAAAGAAAATAAGGTTAATATAATGCTTTGACTTCTAGGTTAAAAACAAGATTTCCCAGGTATCCTCAAAATGGGCTTTTAAAAAGTAGATGGAGGTATACTGCCACCATGTGGTAAAAACTTTAAGACCATTTCGGATAAGGTAAGCTAAATCATTTTAAATTAAAATGGAAAGTGTGTTTTCATAATTGCCATTCTCAAAACCGTTTCTTTTAGTAAATCACTGTGAAGTTGTCATTATTATGGCAATGTCTGAGACATCTACATTTGTTGGTTGCTTCCTTCTAAGTTTCCATTTGTTTACTACCTGCTCTATGAATAGTAGTATCCTCTTATACTGTCCTTAATTTGTCCTCTTTTGAGAGTACTCCCCTTACTGTACCATAACTTTATAATATTCAATCCCATTTTTTTTAGCTATTGGTATTCATCTGACCCATCCTAATCTTTATGTATTCTCAAATAGTAAACTCAACTCTCCAACTACCAGATTTTAATTTTATCAAAATTAACTATTATTGGTTGCTAAAAAGTATAAACAATCAAAGTTACAAACAGTATTATAAAAACTGCAAATTTTGTTCAAGGTCTGATGATGTTTTTAATTTTACTTCTAATTATTTTCTATATTATCTAACATGTTCTCATTCATGTCAGTAAAAACCTAACATGTTAAGAAAGGTAGTCTCCAAAGAGCTAAGATTCTTTTTAGGGAAATGGCATTCATAGACTGGATTTTCTTTTTTCACTTGCATGTAAATGGTGAATCTGCTTCAGGTAATGGTCACATAAGCTCCCATCTGACCACTCCTGCCACAAAATCACCTATAAATTCTGGACAAAATATCAAACATCCAAGGGCTCAATCTCCCTGATCAAAATTAGGCAGACTATAGGAATCCATGTAAAAGTAGAAGAGAACAATCCCTGGTGAGTTTTCTAGTTGTTTTGTTTGTTTTCTAATGGTGTATAGTCTGTGAGGGGAGGCCCATTCTGTGCCCTGTTGGATGGACAAAGGTGCAACTGAATATCCTTAGTCTTTTTAAAATGGAGAACCAAAAGACAGTTTGGGACAACAGCAGCTGCTCTAAAGTGAAGAAGGAATTCTAGAAGTAGCCACAGAGGGGAAAATCTGAATTTTGTTGATAATTTATGCCCAAATCTCTGGCTGCTCTCTGAAGAACACATGTACAGGACAAACTCCACATAGCCCTATTGAAACCAAAAAATTTGAACTTAAAATTGCACGGGTGCCCAGGAAACAAAATGTGCTGTTGGAGTATAATCAAGCTAATTTGTTTCTAAAATAAAAACATCAGAACTGTCTAAAGGAATACAAAATTCAGAGTCTCCACAGGATAATAGTCACAATGATATCATTCAAATTTATTCTATGATTTAAATAAAAATGTTTAAGGTTACTTGACACGTGAAGAAACAGGAACACGTGACATATTTTTAAAAGAAAAGACAAACATCATGGCAACCCAGATGTTAGAATTAACAGTCAGGATTTTAAAGCAGCTATGTGAACTATTCTCAATGGTATAAAAGAAAATATGAAGTAGCCAAGAAATGAAAATTATAATAAACAACCACGTTGAAATTCTAAAAGCAAAAAATTCCATGCTTAAGTATTTAGCCATATTCTATCAAAAACAATTATACACTCTGAGGCAGGTAATCCATTTTTTCCAACATGCCAATTTGGGGGAGGATAAACTGACACATTATAGAAAATCAAATGAATAAGTTTAAAATCTATCTACTTCTGCAATCTTTTCTAATTTTCCCTACTGGTGTGATATTTCACTGCTCATAAAATGTGTCATCTGCAAACAAAGAGTTTACTTAGTTCTTCCTTACTATTGTAATGTCTAAAATGTTAAATACTGATTAAGATTGGACTAGGATCCAACATGGCGGCGGGCGCGGAGAGATCAAGTCTCTGACCTCTTCAGCTGCGTGGGCATAGGGAGTCGTAAACCATCTAAATGCTGTTTTCTTAGGATCACCAGGCAATGCTGAGCTGACGTGGATCTGGGGCGAACAGTCTGGGCCTCTCAGAACACCCACCTAGCCTGGATCGGCTGAATTCAAGCTCCTGTTCGCCTGCTTCTCGCAGACAAACCGCTGTGACTCAGCACTAAACAATCCTGCTGAAACAACTGGTCGGCCCTTCTGAACCTACGGAGGTTAATGCCAACCGAGCCTTCATAGGCAGTGGCCACAGAATTGAAATGGGGCTTGGGAGAGCCAGTCAGGACCCACCCGTTGCACTGGTCGCCCGGCAAAGGGAAACGAACTGTCGCCATTTGCAAGAGATACCACCATGGCAGAGAACTGACGTCACCAGAATGCGGCGGAGGAGATAACTTCATTGACACCGGCTGCGACAGGTGTGTAACCCCCAAGCCTTCCCTCTCCACACAGCGGGGAAACCTTAAGGGCCCCCCCCAGCTCTCCTGTGAGCGCGATAGCCAGACCGAGGGAATCAGGAGTGGCGCGGGACCCGCGGCGCGAAACTCCTGGCTACCGCTCCAACCAGTGCTGACAACTGAGGTCTCTTGCACCAGCTACTGGGGGCGTGGCTACCGGAGGGCAAGCAAAATTCACTGAGGGTTCTCAGCCCCAAGCTCTACAAACTTAGGGTCTGAGGGAATGGCAAACAGGGAGAGTGTGCCCAGTCGTTCATGAAAATAGGGCTCCTGGGAGCAGCAGACCTGGCGTGTAGCCAGTATTGTGGTGAGCGGGGCCTGGCTTGAGGAAAAGTGGGGAAGTGACTAGACACAAGAGAAGGCCCTAGGCACTCAGGATTGGAGACCCGCCCAGTCTGGGAGGAGGAGCTGCTGCACAGTGATTGGTTCCCGCGTATTGACAGGAGAAACTTGGCCTGGTGGGCACAGCGCCACCTACTGGAAGAGAAGTTAATCAAACTCTAAGACTGCATTTATTAGTTTTTTTTTACTTGGGGTTTTTTTTTTCATTTTCATTTTTTTGTTGTTTTTTTAATTTTTTAAAATTTTTTTATTATTTTTTTAATTTTAATTTTTTAATTATTTTTTTAAATTTTTTTTCTTTTCTATTTTTTCTTTTGTCTTTTCATTTCTTTTCAATTTCCTTATTCCCCCTTCCTTGAATTCTACCTGCTTACTCTCATTCTCTTTAGTGACTTCTTCCCTTCCCTTCTAATACCTTTCCTCCCAAGTATTAAATAAATTTATAGGAGTAAACAGTAACTCAGCAGTCAAACAGAACAAGAAGCAACATGAGCAGCTTCAAGAAGCAAGGAAGAAAAGGAGTACAAACAATGCAGGACAGCCTAAATATTCAGGAGGACCTAGAGGCATCAGAAAAATGGTCAAATAAAGAACTCAAGGAATACCTTAGACAGATGGAATGGAAGCTTAAAGAGGATAGGAGACAGCAAATCCAAACAGTGAAAGAACACATTGAAAATGAATAACATAAACAGATAAAAGAAGAAATTAAGCATCTTTATCAGGAGATAGAGATTATAAAAAAAATCAAACACTAATAATAGAAATGAAGGAAACGATAAACCAAATTAAAAACTCAAATGAGAGTATCACTAACAGAGTAGAGCAAGCAGAATCCAGAACGTCAGATAATGAAGACAAAATATATCATCTTGAAAAGAGTCTAGCCAACTCAGAAAGGCTGGTAAAAAATCACGAGAAAAACATCCAAGAGATATGGGATAACATAAAAAAAAAAAAAAAAACTTAAGAGTCATCGGGATAGAGGAAGGTATAGAGGTTCAAACCAAGGGAATGAGCAACCTGATGAATGAAATAATTATAGAAAACTTTCCAGAAGTAAAAAAGGAAACAGATATACAAATTGTAGATGCATACAGGACACCAAGCATACAAAATCACAGTAGACCAACGCCAAGACACATTGTTATGAAGATATCCAATATACAGAACAAAGAGAAAATACTAAAAGCTACAGAGAAAGGAGGCAGATTACATTCAGGGGTAAACCAATAAGGTTAACAATGGATTTTTCATCATAGACGCTGAAAGCGAGAAGATCCTGGAACAACGTATTTCAAACACTGAAAGACAATGGATGTCAACCAAGAATTTTGTATCCAGCAAAATTAAGCTTCAGGTACAAAAACGAAATAAAAATCTTTCATGATAAACAAAAGTTAAAAGAATTTGCAGCCAGAAAACCAGCATTGCAAAGCATCTTGAGCAAAATACTACACGAGGAAGAAATGAAAAACAATAACCAAAACCATCAGTGGGAAGTGCCTCAGTAAAGACAGAAGGCGGGGGGAAAGCTAATCATGGAGAAACAAACTAAATTAAAAAAAAAAAAAGATAAATAATCAAACATGGCTGGAAGTACAAACCATATATCAATAGTAACTCTAAATCTTAATGACTTAAACTCTCCAATAAAGCGACATAGGCTGGTAACATGGATTAAAAAAACAAATCCAACAATATGCTGCCTCCAGGAGACACATCTGATTGGAAAAGACATACACAGGCTGAAGGTGAAAGGTTGGGAAAAAATATACCACGCACACGGTCCTCGTAAGCAAGCAGGAGTGGCCATCCTCATATAGAATAAAATCGACTTCAAGACTAAGTTAATCAACAGGGATAAGGAAGGACATTATATACTGTTAAAAGGAACCATTCACCAACAAGACATAACAATTATCAATATTTATGCACCAAATAATGGTGCTGCGACATTCATAAAACAAATTCTCCTCAAGTTCAAGAATCATCCCTGGGATGCAAGGATGGTTCAATATACAGACATCAATAAATGTTATCCACCACATCAATAGACTTAAAGATAAGAACCATATGATCATCTCGAAAGACGCAGAAAAAGCATTCGACAAAGTACAGCATCCCTTTATGTTCAAAACATTAGAAAAACTAGGGATAATAGGAACTTACCTCAACATTGTAAAAGCTATTTATGCTAAGCCTCAGGCTAGCATCATTCTGAATGGAGAAAAATTGAAAGCATTCCCTCTAAAATCTGGAACAAGACAGGGATGCCCTCTATGACCACTTCTATTCAATATAGTTCTCGAAACACTGGCGAGAGCAATTAGACGAAAGAAATTAAAGGCATAAAAATAGGAAAAGAAGAACTTAAATTATCACTATTTGCAGATGATATGATCCTATACCTAGAAGACTCAAAAGGGTCTACAAAGAAACTACTAGAGCTAATAAATGAATTCAGCAAAGTGGCAGGATATAAAATCAACAGGCATAAATCAAAGGCATTTCTGTATATCAGAGACAAAACTTCTGAAACGGAAATGAGGAAAAATACCCCATTCACAATATCCTCAAAAAAAATACTTGGGAATCAACCTAACAAAAGAGGTGAAAGATTTATACAATGAAAACTACAGAACCCTAAAGAGAGAAATAGAAGATGATCTTAGAAGATGGAAAAATATACCCTGTTCATGAATAGGCAGAACTAACATCATCAAAATGGCAATATTACCAAAAGTTCTCTATAGGTTTAATGCAATGCCAATCAAAATCCCAATGGCATTTCTTGTAGAAATAGATAAAGCAATCATGAAATTCATATGGAAAAATAAAAGACCCAGAATAGCAAAAGCAACTCTAAGCAGGAAGTATGAATCAGGTGGTATAGCAATACCAGATTTCAAACTATATTACAGAGCAATAGTAACAAAAACAGCATGGTACTGGTACCAAAACAGGCGGGTGGACCAATGGTACAGAATAGAGGACACAGAGACTAATCCACAAAGTTACAACTATCTTATATTTGATAAAGGGGCTAAAAGCATGCAATGGAGGAAGGATAGCATCTTCAACAAATGGTGCTGGGAAAACTGGAAATCCATATGCAACAAAATGAAACTGAATCCCTTTCTCTCGCCATGCACAAAAGTTAACTCAAAATGGATCAAGGAGCTTGATATCAAATAAGAGACTCTGCATCTGATAGAAGAAAAAGTTGGCTCCGATCTACATATTGCGGGGTCGGGCTCCAAATTCCTTAATAGGACACCCATAGCCCAAGAGTTAATAACAAGAATCAACAAATGGGACTTACTTAAACTAAAAAGTTTTTTCTCAGCAAGAGAAACAATAAGAGAGGTAAATAGAGAGCCTACATCCTGGGAACAAATTTTTACTCCTCACACTTCAGATAGAGCCCTAATATCCAGAGTATACAAAGAACTCAAAAAATTAGACAATAAGATAACAAATAACCCAATCAACAAATGGGCCAAGGACCTGAACAGACACTTCTCAGAGGAGGACATACAATCAATCAACAAGTACATGAAAAAATGCTTACCATCTCTAGCAGTCAGAGAAATGCAAATCAAAACCACCCTAAGATACAATCTCACTCCAGTAAGATTAGCAGCCATTATGAAGTCAAACAACAACTGCTGGTGAGGATGTGGGGAAAAGAGTACTCTTGTACATTGCTGGTGGGACTGCAAATTGGTGCGGCCAATTTGGAAAGCAGTATGGAGATTCCTGGGAAAGCTGGGAATGGAACCACCATTTGACCCAGCTATCGCCCTTCTCGGACTATTCTCTGAAGACCTTAAAAGAGCATGCTACAGGGATACTGCCACATCGATGTTCATAGCAGCACAATTCACAATAGCTAGACTGTGGAACCAACCCAGATGCCCTTCAATAGATGAATGGATAAAAAAAATGTGGCATTTATACACAACGGAGTACTACGCAGCACTAAAAAATGACAAAAACATGGAATTTGCAGGGAAATGGATGGCACTAGAGCAGATTATGCTAAGTGAAGCTAGCCAATCCCTAAAAAACAAATGCCAAATGTCTTCTTTGATATAAGGAGAGCAACTAAGAACAGAGCAGGGAGGAAGAGCATGAGGAAAAGATTAACATTAAATAGAGACATGAGGTGGGAGGGAAAGGGAGAGAGAAGGGAAATTGCATGGAAATGGAAGGAGACCCTCATTGTTATACAAAATTACATATAAGAGGTTGCGAGGGGAATGGGGGAAAAAAAACAAGGAGAGAAATGAATTACAGTAGATGGGGTAGAGAGAGAAGATGGGAGGGGAGGGGAGGGGGGATAGTAGAGGATAGGAAAGGTAGCAGAATACAACAGTTACTAATATGGCATTATGTAAAAATGTGGATGTGTAAGCGATGTGATTCTGCAATCTGTATTTGGGGTAAAAATGGGAGTTCATAACCCACTTGAATCTAATGTATGAAATATGATATGTCAAGAGCTTTGTGTGTAATATTTTGAACAACCAATAATAAAAAAAAAGAACCACTGGGGGAAAAAAAAAAGATTGGACTAAACAATTATTCCTAGAGAACATTTCTGTCTTCACTGAGCTCCTTTCTGTTTATACTTTTTGACTCTCATTCTTCAATTACAAAAGAGAAATCAATTCCCTGAGAACTCAGGATAACAATTTTTAAAAAAAGCCAATTTTTTTTCAAGAGGTATAATAAACCCAGATATGACTGATGAAGATAAAGAAAATGTGGTGTATACATAAAATGCAGTATTACACAGCTTAGAAAAGCAGAATGCTAAGTGAAATAAGCCAGTCACAACATACATATCAAAACTGTATGATTCTAATTATAAGTGCCACTTATATTAAATTCAACTTACATTAAATATCTGAAGTAGTTGAAATCATAGAACCAGAAAGCAGAATTGCTTACCAAGGGCTGAGGGGGTGGGGGTGGGGGGCAGATTAGTGTCTAATAATGGGTGTGCAATTTCAGTGTTGCAAGATGAAAAAGTTCCAGAGATCTGTTGCCTAAAAATGTGAATATACCTAATATTACTGCAGTGTACATTTCAAAATAGCTAAAATAGTAAACTTTAATGTTGTGTCTTTAACCATAATAAAAAAGAGTCTGTCAACTTTCTTACACTAAAATTTAGAACCTTCTTGATGGCTTTTTGTTTACATATTTCATTCCTCATTTCTTTTTTGTTCACATGTATAGTTCTCACTCAAGTGAAATATTATAACGTTCATTTACAGAATTCTTTTTTGACTTTCTCCCATGGTTTTATACTTATCTAAATATTCACTGATCTCAATCCTCATACATTATGTAAATTCTATAAAGACAGAGGTTTGGTTCAGTTTGTAGTTCTTGAGGTCCTTAATTTCTATGGTCGGGCAGGTAATTTATCAATTCTCAAGCAGTTAGACCTATTCTAAGTACTCTATTTGATAACAAAATTATATATGTGCTGCAGTTTCAGGTTCACTCTTGAGGCCCCTTAAAATTATTGTGTGAATACCATATAGTTATTTTTTTTCAAAATTTTCATTTTATTTAACCTTAAAATCACATAAAGTCATCTGCAAGACCCACACCATTCCCTTTAAAAATTAGAAACTTAGCTGGGCACGGTGGCACATGTGTATAATCCCAGAAGCTTGTGAGCCTGAGGCAGGAGGATCATGAGTTCAAAGACAGCTTCAGCAAAAAAGCAAGCTAAGCAACTCATCAAAACCTTGTCCCTAAACAAATTACAAAAATAGGCTGGGACTGTGGCTTCATGGTCGAGTGCCTCGGAGTTCAATCCCCGGTAGTCCCCCCCACCTCCCCCGCCGACAAAAAAAATTAAAAACTTAAACAAATGTAAGGTTTAGGCTAAAGTATTTGCTGAATTACTGTATGAAGAGATCATTCAAATAATGTAATATGAAAATTTTGGATGAAGTCTTACTAAAAATCAGTAACTTTATAGTGTCTATAGCCATTAACTGTATGGCAATGTATCTTATTATCTGCTGAACAATGTAATACTTGTTTTTTCATTTCCTTGTCAAATTCAAAAGCACTTAGAAATCAATGAGTACTCTCTTTCACTAGATTATGCTTCAGTTTGCTCACTACAAAATATTTATTCCCATCAGTGCTCAGAACATGATACCCCCAAATATGTTACCCTGTCATACTGAGTAGTTTAATTTGAATGAAATTGAGAAAAATGCAGAAGCAAGGTTTTCCTGACCTTCTCCTGCCCTCTCTCTCAAAGCAGGTCATAGAAACTGCAAGTCCCCTCATTCCTTTTCCCCTGAAGCAGGCCATGAAGCCTAGGAAGGTCACTCTCTGACCACCTCTTTTGCTCTTCCCTTGAAGATCCTTATGTGACAAGTGTCCTGCCCTATAAAAGAAGGAATGTCACACAGAAAGGTCAAGAAGAATCTGAATAAACCTTGTTAAGTTCCTCCCTAGTTATTACCATTAGATCATACCTTTTGTCCTCTTGTCATACTTCTGCATGACTGTCCACAGAAATAGACTTCCCTACGTCTTTGTGTCTTTACTTGAAGGCTTTCAATGTTACATCAAACTTATGAGGAAAGGATACTACTTTTTCTCTCATACATCATTTAGGGAAGAAATCTGCATTTTCTCTCATAAAAGGAAAACTTACTTTTGGGGGGTTAAGAAACTTGAAATTTAATGGCACTACTAAAAAAATTCAAAATTTTTTTTGCTACTCCATTTGGATTTGATGGGTATTATTTATGTTTTTATTGCTTGCCTCTGGCCACCAAATTAAATATCGTATACAATGCCCACATACTAAACAGGAGACAAACATGAAATTCCATCAAAGAACCCAAATGAGAACATTTAAAATTAACAGGAGAAAAAATGATGCTTCCAACTGAAAAACCCCGATTTCATATTTTCAATAAACAAGGAGCTTGTGACTAGTTGGTAATTTAATGACCACCTCAAAAATAAACCCCAACAATATGTAGCAAAAGTTCTTTTAATATTAAATATAATGTTATTTACTATTCTTATTTAAAAGGTCTTTTTTTTAAAAAAGTAAGCTGCTTAATGATCTGGTTCTATTTCTCACTTTAAATTATTCAATTTATTATTTCTTAGTGTTTGGTAAGTTGACTTGTACTAGGCTCTTAACAGAGTAGAAGAACCAAATTCTAAGGGTAGCCTCAACATAAAAATAATGTTGTATCTATATCATATTCTATTGTATCTATATTACATTCTCTGAATTGCTAATTCCTTTTATTGAATATGTAAGACATTAGTTTTTTCCCTATTGTGATTTAATTCTGTTTATAATACTGTTAAATTTATGATTATGCTTTCAGCTGAGAGGTGATAAATCTGAAAGAAATAAACTTATACGTGAGGGTTAATTTCATGAGTTCTCTTGGCTAAGCCACAATACGTTAGTCAACATTATTCTAGATGCTCCTGAGAAGTTATTTACTTATTTATTTATTTTTAGCTGAGATTAACATTTAATTAGTAAACTTTGAGTATATAGATTACTAACCATAATGTGGGTGAACCTCATTTAATTAGTTGAAGGCTTTAATAGACTGACTTCCAAAGGAAGGAATTCAGCCAGCAGATTACTTATAGATTTGAATTACAACTATTCCCTAGGTATCCAGCCTGCCAGTCCAACCTTGAGATTTTGGACTTGCCAAATTTCCACAATTATATGAGCCAATTTCACTTTGGGGGTGGAGTGGGTAGGGGGATAGAGGGGATTGAACTCAGGGGTACTCAACCACTGAATCACATCCCCAGGTGCCGCCCCCCACTCCCCACCCGTTTTTTTTTTTTTTTTTTTTGTATTTAGAGACAAGGTCTTGAGTTGCTTAGCACCTCGCTTTTGTTGAGGCTGCCTTTGAAATCACGATATTCTTGCCTCAGCCTCCGGATTGGCTGGGATACAGGTGTGCACCACAATGCTCAACTAGCCAATTTCTTAAAACTTTTTTTCATCTCTCCCACCCCTCAATCTCAGTATCTCTTTCTCCCTACACACACACACACACACACACACACACACACACACACACACACCCTGTTTCTGTTTCTATGGAAACAGTGACTAACAGACTCATAAATAAAACCATTCCTATGTTCAAAAGTTATTAATGCATTAAAACACCTAAGAACCTTATGTGTTAAAGCACATTAATTATCTATGCTTTCTTATCAACAATCTAAAGGTGTTAGCAAGGGTAAGCCAAACTAAATTCTGAGACATAAAGCCATTACTGATATTTGAATCTGAAAAGTACAGAAACTTGTTTTACTATGGAGTTAAAAATATATCACATTAATAATAAGTCTAGAGTAGCAAGTTTTCTTTTTCTCAGCAAACTATATTAACATGATAGTATTCTGAGACATTTGACCAATGTTATAATCAAGCTAATGATTAGTCCACTCTCCTATAAATAAAGAGTTATAAATATGATGACCTTATAATTAATTTATCAATTAGATTGGGAGGCCTTTGAAAATGAATTGGGTGCTATTAATACTATATATCAGGAACAATCAGGACAGTCCTAGGAAAATCAGAGCTTATAAGTCACCCTAATAAAAAGGCAAAACATCCTTTTTCTTACTTATGGAACCAAAAAGATTCCCCATATACCTTCACCTATCTTTCTTGTTTCTTGCCAAAATTTCTGGACAGAGTACCATCAGAAATAAACTTAAATTATTAAGCAAACTCTTGTGTGCATATATCTCATTTGAGTAATCACATAGCAATTTTCAGATATGGGCCATATTTAGGATTTCAAAGGCATTTGATTATGAAAACCAGTTACAACAAAATTCTAAACTGTGGATTACCTATCAATATCATAGACATATTTTCTCAATTTGTAAGGTGACTGCTTCCAATTTAACCTAGTTCTTACTACTTATGAAGAATCACAGAAGTCAGCACTCCATAGTGCCATTTTTCAATGACCAACTTTTATATTACCACAAATCTTGACAAAATCCTTATAGAAAAAGTTCTCACTTCTTCCACAAATAATCAAAACCATACAAACCTCTGTCAATTGCTTCAATTGGCCTTTATTTGTACTTAATTCTTCTGATAGGTCATTCTTTTTCACATGTAGTTCGTAAATTTCCTTTCTTAACGGGTTTACTAGTTCATAGAAACGAATCTTAAAAAAAAGAAAAACCCAAAATTAATAAGAAGTCTTTCCAAATTACAATTAAAATTTGCTAATTTACAATACAGTAGTCCACTTTTATCTATATTTTAACTTTACATAGTTCCCTTTACCTACCATTAACTGTTGTCTGAAAATATTCCAGAAACAATCATAAATTTTAATAATTTCTATAAAAATAAATACTACCAGGCTGGGGTTATGGCTCAGTGGTAGAGCACTTGCCTAGCATGTGTGAGGCACTGGGTTCGATTCTCAGCACCGCATACAAATAAATAAAAATGAAGGTCCATTGACAGCAACAAAAAATTAAAATAAATAAATTAATTTTTTAAACTAATAATTCATTTTAAATTAATAATTGTTCAATTTTACCACAGGTATGCTTTTATAGAAAAAAACTGCATACTTGATAAAACAGTACTATTCAAGGTTTCAGACATTCACTTGGGTTCTTGCAATGTCTAAATATATGATAAACAATAAATAATTGATGAAGAGATAGTCTCTATTCTTTTTGTATGTGTGTGGTGCTGAGAATTGAACCCAAGGCCTCACACATGCTAAAAAACACTTTACCACTAAACCACACCCCCAGTGCTATCCTTTGCTCTTCCAGGTCCTTGGCAAAGCTCTGTTTACTGCTGCCACTACAGTGCAAGGGATAAGTAGGATGAATCAGGAGGTATTTTTGATACGATTACTTCCACTCCTAACTTTCTCAGGGGAATTGGCCTGCCCTAACTCAGGAAAGTGTTTTATCATAAAGGTCCTATAAGACTCAGAAGCCAATTAGTAAGTTAGGAGAAAGTAATTAGTGATGATTTATTATACAAGTATATAATCTGAAACTTCTCAATAAATGACATCGTAGCTTGTACAGTTAATGGATTGTGTGCACACACGTAAACACACAGACACACACACACACACTTTTTTCTGGAGACAGGATTCCATTATGTTGCCCAGGCTGGCCTTAAACTCTGGGAGTTAAGCAATCTTTCTGCGTTAGTCTCCCTAGTAGTTGGGAATACAGGCTTGTGTCATCACACCTGGTTCTATATTCTTGTATATAAAAAAATTTGTCAGGTTTAATTTCTAATATGGCAAATACTGATAAAGGGATGTTGATACCAAACAATTTTAAATCACTGTCACAGACTAATTCTAATCATAGGGTTATATAAAACCACAACAAAGATTTTGAATTATTCTTGTTACCACAGAGTTCTTATCCTTCACCTTATAATCACACCAACTCCATTCTCCCCCACTATCTCTAACAAACCCTGGGCAACAACTAATCTGTGGCTCACCTCCATAATTTTTCATTTGAGAACATTATAAACCATCACTTATGATAAAATAATTCATTTCTGTGGACTAAGTAGCCCATAACTTCAGAGCCCTATTTATTGCTAGCCTTTAAAGACCAATGGTCAAAGACCTTTAAAATTCGATGATCCACATCCCACTCACCATTTTCAGATCAGGACCCTAATATAATTTATCAGCTCTATACTTCAACATTAATGACTACTACATAAACAGCAAACTTTGGCTGGGGATGTGGCTCAAGTGGTAGCGCGCTCGCCTGGCATGCGTGCAGCCCGGGTTCGATCCTCAGCACCACATACCAACAGAGATGTTGTGTCCGCCGAGAACTAAAAAATAAATATTAAAAAAATTCTCTCTCTCTCTCTCTCTCTCTCTCTCTCTCTCTCTCTCTCTCTCTCTCTCCTTCCTCTCTCACTCTCTCTAAAAAAAAAAAAAAGAAAAACAGCAAACTTAACACTTACAGATACATATTCAGGAATGGAAAGCTGATCTTCAGGAAAAGTTTTTAGCTTTGTGTATTGCTCTTCTGTCAACTCAAAATCACGTAGGTTTCGACGAATATCTCCAGCTTTCTCTCTTAGCTGATGATTTGTCTCTTCTAGTTGCTTCTGCCTCAATAAAATGGTTTCCATTTCTTGTTTCATTAGTTCTTGGTATTTTCTACATTAGGAGAGAATTTATGGCAAGCTTTAAAAAATCTTTGCAATTTGACTTTCTCAAAGTTCTCTATAATAACATAAAATTAGGAAATGAGAAGTCCAATAATATTCTCTCTCTTTTTTTTGCGCTGGGGGATACTGGGGTTTGATCCACTGGCTCTTTACCACTGAGCTTCAATCCTATCCCTACCCCTTCTTCTTCTTCTTTTTTTTTTTTTTAAATTTTGAAACAGGGTCTTGCTAAGTTGCTGAACTTATGATTCTTCTGACTTGGCCTCCCAGTCTTCAGGATTATAAGCATGCAACACTGTACACAGCTGCCCAATATGTTCTTGTCTACAACTAGAAGTGTATTTACTTAACCAGTTACACATAAAATTGACTTCCATACTAATTAACAAATGTCTAGCCACATAAGCTATTAAGGAATTGATATTGTTAAAGAATAATTCTAAAAATTCAAATCATAAAATTATACATTTCCTCTGCTTAAGTTTTAAGTCTTTTACACCTGCTTTGGATTCTCCTTATTAAGTTCATTTTCATTTCTCTTTTATCCTGGAACTTCAAGGAATATCTCTTTTAAGATGGCAACAATGAACCACCATAAAGTAGTCATTCAACCAATGAGACTAATCTGCAGATACTCTCCATTCTCAAAGAACATACATAGAAAATGGACAGCATTAGAGCAGATTATGCTAAGTGAAGTTAGCCAATCCCTAAAAAACAAATGCCGAATGTCTTCTCTGATATAAGGGGGGGGGGGGGTGACTCAAAATGGGATAGGGAGGAAGAGAATGAGAAGAAGACTACCATTAAATAGGGAAGAGAGATGGGAGGGAAAAAGAGAGAGAAGGGGAGTTGCACAGAAGATGGAAGGAGAACCTCATTGTTATACAAAATACATATATGATGCTGTAATGAGAAAAAGGAAAAAAAAGTGTGTCACATTAGATTGGATACAGAGAAAGGATGGGAGAGGAAGGAGGAGTAGGGAGGATAGGAAGGGCAGCAGAATAGAATATACAATATGATTGATGTATGTTCATTCTATGTATGTATTATATGTCAAAATACATTCTGCTGTCATGTATGACTAAAAAATATAAAATAAAAAAGAACATGCATAGAAGCCATTATTATTCTTGTCTACCCAAAGATTTTAAAGCAAGAAAAAACAATCTGATTTCACCTCCCATTAACAAACATGCTATTATTTTTCTCATCTTAAAACAAATGAACAAATAAAGAAAACTCGACACCATTTCACTTTTCCTTTTATTTGTTCCCTCCTGCTCAAAAATTATTTTTGTTGTCTAAGTTCTCAATTCTTTACCTCTTAAACCCATGCCAATTGGGTTTTTACCCTTTACTTAAACCTCAATGATAGATTGCCAATGATCAATTCTTAGTTCTTTTTATCCATGATCTAACAATAGCAGTTGACACATGTGATCTTTCTTGATAAACTTTCTTTCCCTGGCCTTATAGACACAACACGTTCTTTGTGTTTCTCTCCTTTTACTATGGCATCTTCTCAATTTCCTTTGTCTTACTGTTGGAGCACTTAGACCTCTGTCTATAATCTCCCTTTGGGAATTCATGTAGCCTAATGACTCAAATATGGGCTATATCCTAATGACTCCTAGATTTGTTCTTACAGACCAGATTTTTCATATACCTCCACACGGATTTCTAACAAGACAACTTTAACTCAACATGTACCTAACTGAACTTCGACTCTACTCACAAACCCATCCACTATGACTTCTTCCATCAGAGCTGACAGCAACTTCATCTTTTTATTTATACAGGCTAAAAATGTTGGTGTAATCCTTGACTCTTCAGGACATTTTATCAGCTCTACCTTCAAAATATATTCAGAATCCAACTACTTATTACAGAATCCACAGAAATAGCTTCCCAACTGCCTTTCAGGATCATTTAATCTGAAAAAAGTCTAACAAAGTTTTGTCCCAATAGCACCAGCATCACCTGGGAAACTGGCAGAAATGCACATTCCCAGACCCAATCCAAATCAGAATCTCTGAGGACTAAACCCAGTAATCTTTTTAAATAAGCCTTCCAGGTGTTTCTGATGTATATTGAAGTTTTAGATCTAATGTGTTAGTAGCTAATAACTGCCACACTGCTTTTTAGGAAATAGATTAAATAGTGAATTTTTTAACAGAAAGATATCTACTTTACACACTTCTAATTAAAACATAGAAAAAAACATTCATTTGCCACAATTTTTACAGAGGTCCAGATGTTTTGAATACAAAGGTATACTTTCATTTCTATATAAAAAAAATTCAGAGAAATCTGAGAAGACACTTTTCATAGATTTGTTTTATTTTTTTGCCCCTAATCTTTAAACCTGTTTTACTGATACTTAATTTGATGATTTTGTCACTTTTTCACATTCATATTCAATTGTTTATATAACTTTGAATCAATTACATGAGCATAATTGGTATAGACATATTTGAGAGCAAACAGTAGGATCTTGATAAGAACACAACTGAACTGGAGAAAGTACGCAGAAAGCTCCAACAATTCATGAAGAAAATTTAATCTAGACAGCTAGTCAAGTGGTGGTTCTTTTAGATAGCCTCCTTTGTCTTTTAATGGTTCACTTACACTGCTCAATGTTAGTTGAATGAAACGTTGAATTTTGACTTTTTATATTTTTTTATATTGCTATATCAAATAACCTATTTTTTTTGGTTGATGTGAAAATTATTACCATCACTTACTTAAAATTTCTCTATATTAGCTTATAACATGTGCATATAGGAAATAAGATTACTTTTAGTTACTAAACAGATATTGTTGTTTTTAAAACTTTTTTTTACCTGGCATCCTTCTGTTGAAAAGTCAATTGGTTGTCTAATCTCAAAGTAAGTAGCTGCTTCTGGTGAAGTGCATCATTCAGCTTCTCTTCTAATTCTTCAATCTTAAAAAGAGAATAAGGTGTTCAATTTTCAAATTTATCATACAGAAAAACCTTCAATTTGAAAAAAAAATTAAAAACTTTTAGAAACACAATAAAAATGAATAAAGGGTTTCTTTTATAATGGTTTGTATCTACAGACTGCAAAGTCTGCTCATACTATGGTTTGAAATGGTTGAGTGGCATATGGCTTTCCGCCAGACTATCATAAGACTATTGTTTTCATCTTAACCCAAGCTTCCCAACTGAGCAGCTCATTGACAACTGGGAATTCATGCTGCTGTCTTGCCTAGTTATTATTTCTAGGCCAGATCCAACATTTGTATTTCAGATGCATTAATCTGGCTACTATACATCTTCAATTGACTAGGACATGGGTGAGGCAATGAATATTCAAAACAAAATGGACAGCTGACCTTACCCAATTCTATATTTGCTGAATCTGCCTAGCGTCCAAAGTAAAAATAATAAATAAATAAATAAATAATATCCATTCTGTTTGATATGCTTGCCTAGGCTACTGTAATTCTTCATTGGCTTCCCTGCCTACGGTTTTACCAACTTTCCCATCTACCTTCCTTTATATTACCTTTTTAAAATGATGTCAAAATTTTACTTTCCCTGAATCTAACCAACATGTCATGTGTGTATATAAATGCAACAAAGGAATTATCTCTTTCATGCATATGTAGAAAGTACCAATAAAAAACAAATAAATAAAGGTGTGAAAGGAAGAACAATAGACAGAAAAAAGGAGGGAGAAAGGAGGGGAGGAATGGGGATTGAAATCAGATTCCTTTTATGTAAAATATATCAAAAGGAACCCAAATACCATGTATAAATATAATGCTCTAATAAAATAATTTAAAATTTACTTTCCCAGTTTTAAATTCTTCAGAAGAGCCTATCTTAATAAAAAATTCTAAATTTTGGAGCTGGGGTTGTGGCTCAGTGGTAGAGCGTTTGCCTAGCACATGCAAGGCTCTGAGTTCGATCTTCAACACCACATAAAAATAAATAAATAAAAATAAACGCATTGTGTCCAACTACAATTAAAAATATATATTAAAAAATTCTAAATTCTGTGGTTAATACAGTAGTCTTTCTTGATCTGACCCTTCTTAACCACTTCCTTTGTCACTAGCTTAAAGGAAAGCTGTTACAGCCAAAATAAATGCTTGCCATTTATATTGTGTTTCCCTTAAACTTCCATTCCCTAGGATTTTATTCTTAGTCTATTTATAAAACTCTTTATTCCTCCCTTTCAACCCAGGCAATTCTTTTTTGCCCTTTAAAATAGATGAATTTGTGGACTGGGATTGTGGCTCAGTGGTACAGCGCTCGCCTAGCACAGCAGGACCTGGGTTCAATACTCAGCACCACATAAAAATAAAGGCATTGTGTTGTGTCCATCTACACATAAAAAATAAATATTAAAAAAATAAAATAAAATAGATGAATTTGACAGTCCCTAGTATATTCAAGTAAATCCCTCTTGCAACATCAAATTCCTCTTCTTTACTGGATCATTCTTATTATTAAGCAAATACCAACAAAACAACAAATAATGCTCTCTTCATCACACCACACCTTCACTCCAGTATCATTTTTCTGCTCCCCTTCAGTGTAAAACTTCCATACAATTTTTGTCCCATCCTATTCCAGTGACAATAAATTCTTTTGTTTGTTTGCTTTGTGGTACTACAGATTGAACCCAGGAACACTCTACATCTATGTGCCACATCTCCCACACTTTTTAGTTTTTATTTTGCGAGAGGGTCTCGCTGACAACGCTGACCTTAAACTTGTGATCTTCCTGCTTCAGCCTCCCAAGTAGCTGGGATTACAGGTGTGCACCATTGTATCTGGCCACAGTAAAACTATGCTTATCAAAGTCCAAAATTCTCAGCTCAATGGCATGTTTATCTTACTTGACAGAATGACCATACAAAGCTGACCTCTCTTGTTTAGCTTCCATGACACTTCTTCTTCTGGTTGTCTTCTATTTATACTGGATACTCTTATACTCCTCAAGCTCCTTTGCTGGATTCTCTTCTCTGCCTCATTTCTAAATGTAGGACAGCCCCTTGACTTGGCTTTCTTTAGGTAATGACATTCAATTCCATGGCTTTACATGCCATCTGTATGCTGATGTATATTTCATAAGTAGATAAATAGTCATGGACCCTCCCCTAGACTCTAATAGTCAATTCCATTTAGGTATCTAATGAGAAGCTAAAACTTAATGTGTTCTAAAGAGAACTTACATTTCATTCCCATATCAGTTTCTTCCCACCTCTTCCATTTCTCAATAAATGGTTCTAGTTGAAGCAGAAACTCACCAGCCTTACGACAATTCCCTGTCATCTCCTTCTGCCTTATCTGTTCTATTACTTTTGTGCCATTCTGAATAAAAAAAAAATCAGGACATGTAATACCACCTGCCTAAAATCTGCCAATAACTTTTCTGACTACATAACCTAAACAAACAATGGCCATGGGTCAAATCCAGCTCTTGTCTTATTTCTGTGTGTCCTGTGAACTAAGAATAGGATTTATAGTTTAAAAGGTCTAGAAAAAAAAAAAAAAGAAAAACAAAACAGAAAAACAAAAGGCAAGAACAAAGAAGAAAATGTGACAGACCTTATATAGCGCAAAAAGCAGAAAATTCTTACTGTCTAGCAGTTACAGAGTAAGTTTGCAGATGCAATCTTCATAAAAAAGAACCCATTGCTACATTCCCAGCATCCTGTCTCAAGACTGCTTAAAAAAATACAAAATAACCATATTCCTCATAATTACTATGTTGCAAATCAAGGATATACATTACCACTAGGAAAGAATTCTATTTTTTCAGAATTACAACTTTTACAATTTTAACTAACTTCTAAATTAAATTCCTTAACTCAGTGACAAACTGCATCCTTTCATTTTCTAAGTAATAAGGAACCCACAAACTTCTAACAAGATATAAACAAAACCAGTTTCTGCATTTGAAAACTGATAGGCAAGAAGAATAAAGAAATAAAGAAGTGGATGTAGGTGGCAACGAATGGGGATAAAGTGAAAAGCTAACAATTTTCAACTATCAGTTTAGCCTGGGCAGCTACCTACCTTTCTAAGTTCTCTCTGACCTCATTCTCACTGATCTAGGCATAGATGCTTTTAAGTTTTTCTTAGATCCTTTGTTTCTATTTTTAGACAGAGAAAGCAAATCAGAATAAATAACAAGATCAAAAGAACTATAAGTAACAAGCTGTAATAAAGTCAAACATTTGTAATGCTGTGGCAGATGTTAAGATTCACATATTTTCTAAGTCAAAATAAAAGACCTTCATGAGTAGAAGAAAAAAATCATGACTTGCCTTCCAATATTATCTTCCTTCTTTCTGACTTAACTATGGATTTTTATTAGTTAATACAATAAGTCCAGTTAAAAACTCACATTTCCTAGCTTCCAATCCTTTGCAGGCAAGGGTGGTCAATGCTATACAGTTCTAGTCAACTGAGATAATTGGCTTGAACTTCTACTTCTAGGAATGCTCTTTAGAGAGGACTGATTCATTGGCACATTCCCCCTTTTCCCATCACCATTTTCCTCATTACTACCTGTAACTGTATACAACACTGGAGGCAGATCAACCATCTTAAGATTTTGAGGTGGAATATCATATGCTAAAAAATAGCTGAGCAGAAGATTAAAAGGCACTTGGGTTCCTAATAATGTCAAAGAATAATCATACCAGGCTTAAATTACTTATTTTCAGATCCTATAAAGAAAGAAAATCATGCACTGAGGTAGCAAAAAGTTGGAGGCAATCTGTGTGCCTCAAACTGTGGGTGAATGGACTGGTATATACAGAGAATTATGTTAAGAGTTAGAAGCTAAGTAGCAGATGGGCGTATAGTAATTCAGATGATTTTTAAAATAGCTAAATAAGGCTGGGGTGTGGCTCAGAGGGGGAGTGCTTGTCTAGCATGTGCAAGGCATTGGGCTTGATTTGCAAAAATAAATAAACAGATAGATAGATACTGAAACAAAAGTAAATATATTTTAAAAACAATGAATTGTTATGATTAATGACTATTATGTGTCATACATTTAGGAATATAACTAACGTAGTCTTGTACATTTGTAGTCCAACTAGAAAACTACCACGAAAAACTATATCAAGAACTGTGGAGGCACAAGAATATTAATATAGTGCCCAATAATGAAGCTACAGATAATTACATTATTTACAATCATAATGTGTTTTTATCATATACCAGGTGCCTAAGAGCTAACATACGTTAATTAATTTAATCCTCGACAATTCTGTGATGTAAATACTATTATAATTTTACAGAACATCAAGGAATGAAAAAGTTAAGGAATTTGCCCCAGGAAACTGGTAACGATGGAACTGAATCCCTAACTATGTATACTTAAAATTTTGGCTGTTAACTAGACAGTCTGTCATGAATCAGTCACCATTTCTATAGTGTAACACATAAAAAAAAAATAAGAGCAATTGAGGGGCACAGTGCCCACACCTGCAATCCCAGGAGTATGGAAGACTGACATAGGAGGATCACAAGTTCAAAGATAGTCTCAGCACATTAGCAATACCCTGTCTCAAAATTAAACAAACAAACAAAACCCAAAACCCCCAAACAACCCCCCCCAACAAAAACCCCCAAAACAAGAAAAGCTATTTAAAACCAAGTACAATATAAATTGAAAACAAATAAAAGAATTAACCAAATAAAATGTAATTGTGGATATGGTGTATAATTGTCACTTAATGAAATATTTGTTGATTGAGTGGATGGATTAATAAATGGGATATTAACTCAAGCTTTTTCAATGAGGTGTACTAAAGGAAATCTTGAGAGAGAGGAATATATGAGCCAATAGCACTGTGGGAGTGTATCTGAAGCAAAAGCAATAGGAGTAAACTATTAAGGACAGGAAACCACTGGATGCACTGATAACATACTAAGCGACCTAGAGTAGGGTAGGCGTCTGTGTAGACAAAAGGAAGTGTTTGGAGATTCACTTTAGTGGAGTATGGGCTTTAGATTTCCTAGGATTTGAATCCTGTCTAGTTCTACCACTTTTATCTGAATGGCCTTGGGTATGTATTAACCACTCTGTGGCTTTGTTTCATCAAGAGAAAAATGGGGTTCAGTTATGTATATTACACAGAGGGGGTAAAAAAATGAGAATACTATTTTAGTGGATAACAACAACCAATACTGTGTGCTTAGTAGGTGTTAGTGTCTGCACCCCAAATTCAGATATTGAAACGTAATCACTATTGTGATATTATTAAGAAGTGGAGTTTTTGTAGGGGGAGTGATTAGGTTGTATGGGTGGAGCTCCATGAGTGATGAGTGCCCTTGTGAGATACCTCTGAAAGCTAGCTTACCCTTTTGCCACGTGGGGACACAGCAATAAGTATGCAACCCAGAAAAGGGACAGAACTGGACTACACTGGACACTCTAATTTTGGACTTTTCAGCTTCCCAAATTATGCAAAATATATTACTATTGTTTATAAACTACCTAGCCTCTGGTATTTTGTTATAGCAGCTCAAATGTTATAAGGCACTAAGTAACAGTACTAGTCTAACTTATTTTATTGACTCATTAATAAGATGGGTTATAGAAGACCCTATCCCCTCAAAAGAATCTATATTTCAAAGGATTTATGAGGCATAAATAAAACCACAAATAAAAAGCTCTTAGAAGAGTGTCTATGCACAAAATAAACTCAATAAGTGTTAAATATTAAATTTAAAATATTAATTTTAGAAAAAGCTTACCTAAATTACTTCTCTACTTTTTCAAGATTTTAAGGTTTGAGACACCTTATTTTACTACAGACATATGGTCAAGAAGTATTTTTACTGATAGGGCACTAAAGTATGTTAGTGTAGCTAGACAAGAACTAAAAATGGAAGACTGAATTAACAAGGAAAGGTATAAATGAAACAACAAAATGGAGGAGTAGAAAGAGCTGGGACCAGGAGCAAAGGTGAAGGGTTTACCATTGTAAACAAAAGATTTTCTTGGAAACAGAAATAGTAACAGTAAAGAACTGTCTCTTATCTTTCTGAAATCAATGTATATTTCCTAGGGCTAGTGAAAACTTTACCAGGTCTTACAAAAACAACTTTGAACTTGTAAATAAGCAGAAAGGGCCAAAAACCAAGGACTAGAACATTCTTATTTGCATGGCAAACAACACTTACTAAAGACTATGGTACATGAGTTTATGACTCCTTGTATGATATAGTAACTATCAAACAGAAAGTCTCAGTAACTACCAAAAGAAAGAGAACAAAGAATTCAATTTCTAGGACAAGGACAATACAGATTCAATAATATAATCATGATCTTGACTCTTCCTATCCAACTAGTCACGTCATGGTCAATGAAGCAGAAACAACTTAGGTAGAAATTATACCTAAGAAAATAAAACTCACACTGCTAGATTTTAAAAATGGAGCCTACAGAAGTAAATTCATCTCTGTTCACATTTAAATCACTCCATCATTCAAAACTCAAAGTATTAAAAGGCTGTCCAGGACAAGAAATATAAGTGTATCATTTTAAGTTCAGATAACATACATAAATTTTTTTATTTTTCTGCAGTTTAAAGATGATAAAGAATGTAAATAACAAAATGTATACCCGGTCTTACCTTTGTAAGATAATCCACTTTCAAATTGTCAATCATCATATTTTTCTGGGATAGTTCTATTTTCAGTAATTGAATATTATGAAGTAGTTCTTTGCGTTGAATTAGCTGCCTGGTTATTTTCATTTTACCCTCTCGCTCTTCTGACGAGGAAATATCATCTGTAGGAATTGTTGTTTCTAAGCTAATATCTTCAGATTCCAGAGAACTGGAGATATTTATTTTTTTGAGCTCCGTAGGAAGTTTTCGAGACATCTTTTATTATGGGCCAGTTTTCTTTCCTAATTTAATCTTCTGTAGATTAAAAACAAACAAAAATTTAAATATACCAAAACATTAATAGAAAGTAGAGAGCATTAATGAGGTACTAAGAATTCCCCAAATAATTAAGCAATTTGTTAGATCCCAAATTTAAGACAGAGCACTACAGTAAATTACTGCTAAATCAAACACAGAGTAAATCCTACTGTGAATTGAGCTCTTTGATTAATAAATGAAAAAAAAAATCCTGTGGCAAGAATCCTATTCTGAAGAAACAAAGAGATGTACAAAATGAAGTCCATTAGTACCCCAATATGCACCCATTAAAAGCAGCACAATCTCAAAGAGAAGAAGAACTGTCCCTCTAACAGAATCACTTCTGAGTTGGTCAGGTAAGATTATACAGATATAGGACTTAAAATTTTGAAGAATTTGGACAGGAGTAGTATAAAAGGGAAATCATGCAGGCATTAGGTGGGAATAGAGGTGGAAGAAGTGTGAACAGCAGCAGAAGACAGTGGTAGTGCAGTTCTAGCAAATCCGTGAATTTGAACAGTGATTCGCCCCTACTCCATGCACCCTAAAAAATCAAGACTGCTGACTTAAATGTCATATTGCGTTCGGATTTTATTCTACAGGCAAAGAAGCAAGACTGAAGAGTTTCTAAATGGGGAAACAATGAGAAAAAAACATTTTAGATAGACAAGCTAGATCCCAGAATGAAAACTAGAAGAGAAAAATTCGTAGAACTAATAGAAGAGAAAATTCTAAGTAGAACGTCTTACCTTTTTGCAAGAATTTTTAGCCACTTTCATCTTTAAATATTACAGGATAAAATAAATTATTTATGATATTGTATATTTCAGGTTTTCTAAGCCGGATTAGGAAAGAGGTGTGTGGAGGGGAAACACTAAGATCGGCCTCCTTCCTCCTCTTTAAAAGGAAGGGGGTAAAGAAAGGTAAAAATCAAAGGCAAATCCTCTTCTGAATTACAAAGGTTCAGAGCCCAAGACTGCCCGGACCATTTGGAGTGATGAGTAAGCCCCAAACTTGGCAACCTCGGAGATTTCCTTGCCCCACTCAGGGAAGAAAGGGAAACTGGTAATTGCAAGATACCTCAAAAGCGTCAATTACTTCACATGCACGGGTGGACCTGCCACCACCCCGACTCTTCCAGGAACCGAAGGCTCCTTCAGTCAGCAGCTCAGGGTGCAACCCCTCAAAAAGGAATCGCCGGGGACCGTTAGGCGCCGTAACCAAGACAACCACCACCGCGAGCCCAGGAGGACGGATGAAGAGGCGGTGTGCAAGGGCCCACGACACCGGAACCCGACCAGCCAGGTACCCTGGGCGCGGGAAGCGAGGCAGTCTGGGAGCTGGAGTCTTGCGGCAAGCCCCGCCCAAGCCACGGGCGGAAGCGGCCTCTGCCGGAGCTTCGAGCTCTCGTCCAATCCTCGCAGCCCTTAGAGAGCCGACTAGCGTCTGTCTCGGAGTTTTCCCGCGAGAGATGTGCACTAATATCTCGGAGCGGGAAGCGGCGAACCTCTGGGTGAGGTATAGTCGTGCGACCGGGCTCGTGGTTTGAAGCTTCTTTCTCCGGAAGAGTGTTGTGGGAGCTGGGATTCTGCGTGGGGACGGGATTCTACTTCGCGAGGCAAGATGCTCAAATCCAAGACGTTCTTGAAAAAGACCCGGGCGGGCGGCGTCATGAAGATCGTACGCGAGCACTACCTGAGGGATGACATAGGCTGCGGAGCGCCTGGGTGCGCGGCTTGCGGCGGGGCGCACGGTGGACCGGCTTTGGAGCCACTGCCCCAGGACCCCGCGAGCAGTCTCTGGCCTCGGCCGCACTACTTGCTGCCCGACACCAACGTTTTACTGCATCAGGTGCGTCGGCTGGAGCACGAAGGGCATATCGCTCGCCTTCCCAGGACGAGGGGGCGTGGCAGATAGGGAAACTGAGGCTCGGGGAGGCGGGTCTTTGGCAGTACCTTGTACTTTGGAGAGGCAAGCCCCTTAGGGACCCTCACTTCCGTTTTCCCAGGCTGAAGTTCTTTTCCTTATGCCTTTTTCTTTATTTTTCCCTTTTTTCGGTTTTGGAGTCTTATTTTAGACACGTTAATTTTCTAACTCCTGGTGTCTCTTCTACCTTAGATTATAAGTGCCTGGAAGCCGGGGACCTGGGCTTCTGAGGCTTCCAGCTTGCGACCCCCAGGCAGCTTGTAAGTGCCTACGAACAAAAACTATGTGGGCCAACGTATTTCTTTATTAATAGCCTTAATTCTACGAAGTTTTGTGAATCGTCTGTTTACGTGTGCTCTTCTCAATTGGCCTGAAGGGTTGAGAGTGGCTTGGTCACTTTTTTTAACAGCAAAATAATTCCTTGGCTTTAATGTAAAGTCAGTATTTTTAAACCGACAGGGTGTTGTTTGACCGAAACAGTTTATCAATGAATATAGGAAGAATTAACACTTTTATTTTTCAAAGATTGATGTTCTTGAGGACCCTGCCATCAGGAATGTAATTGTACTACAAACGGTTCTCCAAGAAGTGAGAAATCGGAGTGCTCCTGTATATAAAAGAATCCGGGATGTGACTAATAACCAGGAAAAGCATTTTTATACATTCACTAATGAGCACCATAGGTAAGAGAAAAATTATGTTAAATTTCACAAAATTAGCTAAATGTGAAAGAAAATTCGTGTTAGTAATTTGTGACTTTGTCAAAGGTTAATGATGGTTTTATGTGCTATTTGGGTCTTACACAGCTGTGTGGAAAATAATGCTAAGTGGATCTCACTAAGGTCACATTAGCATTGGTGAGGTCAAGCCTAAAACTAGAATATACTGGCTTTTAGCCTGTAATAGTTACTTTTACTTCCAAAATGTATTTATTTCAATTTGGTTTTAGCCTGAGTTGAACAGTGAGTGGACTCTTGGAAGATGAGATTTGCATAGGTTCCTGGAATACCGTAATGTGTGAATAACCAACATAGCATGATAAAATATAATTTTGTAAAGGAGTTACTTTTACTAGGTTCATCACAGTTTCTTAGCCTCAATACTATTGACATTTTGGACTGAATAATATTTTATTGTGGTATGGCTGTCTTATACATTATAGGATGCAGCTCCTTTGCTTCTATTTGATAGTTGCTAATAGCAATTCCCCTACCACCACCACCATGTTGTAACAACTCAGAATGTCTCCAAATATTGCCCAATGCCCCCTAGGGACAAATTCAACCCCTGATTGAGAACCACTGCATTAGAATATAGAGTCTAGTAAGAAAATCCATCAGATTATGCAAAATTTTGAAAAAATCTGATTTCTCAAATTTCTCTTATCCCCAAATTAAATATTGCTCTCATAAAGGTTATCACTAAAGCACTGTAGACTTTGTGTCCTTGCACTTCTTTGAAATCCAGAAACAGAAACATCATTTGTTTTTAGTACTAAAAGACCAAGTATTTGTGGGACATATTCATCAGGTTTCTAACCAGTGGTTAGCAATTTTGTTAGCTCAAGTGCTGTAATAGGACTTAACAATGCTAGAATTGATGGGAAGACTCTTAGGACACTAGGCAAATTACATCTGAGATTTTATTACTCAAGTCTTAGTAAAACCAAATTCAAATTTATGACCATGTTGCTCATTGATTAGATTAAAGCACTAGCAAGTATATGGTGGGGAATAAAATAATTCTATTAATTATCAATATAAATAAGTCTAAGATCCTAAAACTGAATTTATTATCTTTAAACACTAGAGAGTAGTATACTGAATTTTGTTGTTATGCATCAGTCTGACTTTGAAGAACAGATTTAAAGAAGTAGATAAGTGTGTTCATATACCTGGGAGCTCAGAGTAGAAGACTTAGAAGAGAAATACAATCATCTCTGTCTGCTCTTTTAGTCTTTAGGGATCCTTGACCATTTATTAAGTGTTTACATGGATAATTTACACAGAGTATATATTTAATGACTGGAATCACATGACCATAAATTATCTAATCAAACTATTTGTAGTATAGTTTGAATAACATCTCATCAGATCTGCAAAGTTTTATTAGTTTATTGTAGTGAACTATTATTCCCTGTCCCAACTTAGGTTATTAATTCTGGTCTTGAATTTTTCTTTTTGTAAAATAAAATTTTCTGAGCCTTTTTATTCTCCCATTGATAGTATATTTTTCTTCTATTACAAGCAGATTGTTGTCTTAAAATCATGGGGCTGGGGTTGTGGCTCAGTGGTAGAACGCTTGCCTAGCATGTATGAGGCCCTGGGTTTGATTCTCAGCACCTCATACAAATAAGTAAATACATAGATAAATAGATAAATAAGTAAAGGTCCATCACCAACTAGTAAAAAATATTTTAAAGAATTATACTAGTGTGGGCTGGGGTTGTTTTCTGTGATATAAGGAGGCTGATGCATAGTGGGTTAGGGAGGGGGAGCATGGGAGGAATAGAGGAACTCTAGATAGGGCAGAAGGGTGGGAAAGGAAGAGAGGGGGCATGGGGTTAGAAATGATGGTGGAATGTGATGGACATTATTATCCAAAGTACATGTATGAAGACACGAATATATTTTGTGAATATATTTTGTATACAACCAGAGATATGAAAAACTGTGCTCTAAATGTATAATTAGAAATATAATGCATTCCACTGTCATATATAAATAAAACAATTAATTAAAAAATTATAACAGCGGGTTGTGGATCAGTGGTTGAGTGCCTGCATAGCACATATGGGGCCCTGGGTTCAATCCTCAGCACCACATAAAAATAAATAAAATAAAGGTGTTGTGTCCAACTACAACTAGAAGGTAAGTGTTAAAAAAAGAAAAATCATACCAGTAAGGATCTTGTTGATTTTCTGAAGCCTAAGTTTATACATCCAAGTGAAATAGATGAACTATTGACTTTTCAGTTTAGTGGTTGAACATTTGTGTCCTCATAGTTTTTACATCTTTGTTTCTATTCGTTTCCTTCATTTCGTTTTCCCTTTTCTTTACATTTAGAGAAACCTATGTAGAACAAGAACAGGGAGAAAATGCTAATGACAGAAATGATAGAGCCATTCGAGTAGCAGCAAAATGGTACAATGAACATTTGAAGAAAATGTCAGCAGAGAATCAGCTACAAGTTATCTTTATAACCAATGACAGAAAAAACAAAGAGAAAGCTGTTGAAGAAGGAATACCAGCTTTCACATGTAAGTCTAAAAGTAGAAGCCATTACTGCATGCTTATAATTAATTGTATGTAAAAATTTATGATCAGGCCTATGGTCAGATGTTCACTTGACTATTTAATATTTTCACTATCCCATATAATTTCATGTGATTTTTTTAATTCATTTTTTAATTTCTCAAGAGTTTTTTTAAGTCAAGTCAGTTGTTGTGATAATTAGCTGTTAATTTTTCCCTTACTATTTGCAGTCGACTTGCAATATGCTGGACCTACTGATGCTTCTGAGACAGGACCATATCAAAAGATTCATTCTTAATTTCAGATTGACAGTGTCAGAAATAAGATTTTTCATGATCTTTCATAGCTAAGGGAAAAAGACATTTGAATTAATTAAGAACAATGTCAACTTAATTTTCAGGTGAAGAATATGTTAAGAGCCTCACTGCTAACCCTGAACTCATAGATCGTCTTGCTTGCTTATCTGAAGAAGGGGTATGTTTCAATTTTTTCTGTTTGGTTTGTTTGTTTTTTTTTTTATTTGTTTGGTATCAGATATTGAACTCAGGAGCACTCAACCACTGAGCCACATCCCCAGCCCTGTCTTGTATTTTATTTAGAGACAGGGTCTCACTGAGTTGCTTAGTGCCCTCACTTTTGCTGAAGCTGGCTTTATAATCCTAAGCCACTGGGATTATAGGCATACATCATTGCATCTGGCCAATTTCTTTTGTTTTTGAAAAGTGAAAATATTAAAATAGCCACCTTGAGATATGAGGCTTACAGTTACCAAATTTAAAAATTGGAATATGAGTCAGTAAGCTAGAATTTGAATAAAATTGTTTGTTGTGTTATATATAACAAGAGTGATTGTAATAGGCTTATTGGAATGCAATTCCTAAATGTAAACTTTTTAAAATAGGGCCTGGCACATGGTGGTTCTATTTTTTTTTTTTTTTTAATTTTTCTTTTAGTTGTAGATGGATACAATATGTTTTGTTTGTTTGTTTTTTTGTGGTGCTGAGGATCGAACCCAGCACCTCACATATTCGAGGCAAGTGCTCTGCTACTGAGCCACATCCCAAGCCCTTTCTTTTTTTTATAATGAAAAAATGAATGATGCCCTGGGCTGATTTGTGTATACATAGTGGTTATTTATAAAGAAGTGGTAGACAAAGCAGACAGTAAAAATCTCAGAAGAAGAGGGAGGGATATCATAAGAAGAAATAAAACAAAAGGAGAGGGGACCAGATAATGAGGACCTACAATTTATTGGGGAGGTCAGTAATTTTTGAAATGTCTTATATGGGAATTATATGAGTGTATCACTATGCTTGGCTGATACATCCAGTCTTTACAACTATTTTTCCATTCCTGCTTGTCTTTAACCAGCTGCTTTATGAAACTAAAAGGAAGTGAAAAGATAAAAGCTAGTCTTGATTGTTGGAATAAAGATTTAGGATTGCCCTGTCTAATATGTAGCCATTAGTTGCATGTGGGTGTTTAAATTTAATTAAATTTAATTGTACTATCCATCTTTCAGTTGTTCAAAAGAAACTTGTGCCTATTGGCTACTATATTAAACATCACAAAAAGAATATTTCCTTTATCACAAAAAGTTGTCTTGGGTAGCAGTGGTCTGAAATACTGGGCTATAGTCTCAAATTCATAGAGTTGTGTGTTAGTCATCTTTTTGTCTCTGTGAACAAGATACACAGTAAGAACAACTTAGAGGAGGAAGAGTTTATTTGGGGCTCACGGTTTCAGAGGTCTCAGTTCATAGACTCCCAACTCCATTGCTCTGGGCCCCTGGTGAGGCAGGATGTCACAGCTAAAGGGGCACAGTAGAGTAAGTCTGCTCATTTTGTAGCATCCAGGAAGCAGAAAGGGGTAAAGAGAAAAGGGAAGACAGCTTGCAGGACAGACAACCCTGTTAGGACAACCCCCATTGACCCACCTCTCTAGCCATGCCCACCTGTCCACAGGTACCACCAATCAGTCTATTCAAACTAGTTTGGACTGATTAGGTTATAGCTCTTACAGTTGAATTACTTTACCTTTGAACATTCCTGCATTAACAAAAGGCATTTGGGGGGATATCTCATCCAAACCCTAATAAGTTGTATATACCACAATGTGAATTTTCCTTTAATTACCTGATATTAATGACAGTTGTTTACTGAACAAGCGGAAAACTTAACTGCAATTTTTGGTTTGCTTATTTCACAGAAAGAAATAGAAAGTGGGAAAATTATATTTTCAGAGCATCTTCCCCTAAGTAAGCTACAACAAGGCATAAAATCTGGTATATACCTTCAAGGAACATTTAGAGCTAGCAGGGAAAATTACTTAGAAGCTACTGTATGGATTCATGGAGACACTGAAGAAAATAAAGAGGCAAGTATAAATTCCTTATACATGGAGATATTTTTTGATCATTCTCTTATTGAATAAGTATTTAAAATTTTGTATGAGAGTTCAAATTTGCCTTCCCAGTTTATCAGCTAAAGAAAGTCATAAATACAACTAGTACAATTAGTCATTTCTTTAGGAAATTGATTATTGATGAAAACTATTAATCCAGTTTTAAGAGAATAATAAGCTAATCCATAAAATAATAAAAATGAGATACTTCCATATTATTTATTATGACCAGTTATGATAAATACTATTTGCATAACATAGAGTGCTTTCCACACTTATGCAAATATCAGCCAGTTATTAGAGTACTCACAGTTTGTCAGATACTCTTCTTACTCTGTGCATGTAATATTTTATTTAATATTCAGCCAAGCAGATGACAAGTTATTCTTTTTTCATTTTACTGGTTAGAACCCTGAGATTTAGAGTTTAAGAAATAGTCCCAAGTCTCTTGGTACTGTTGTAAGTTATGTTGGAATCATGAACACAACCCTATTTTCTGACCTGTGTTTTTTCTACTTAATATTTAAAAATTAAAGGTATGGGACAAAGGAACATTATAAGAAATAGAGATTACCTAGAGATGTTTAGAATATATAGAAACATATTAAACAACCTTTCTGTTTTTTCCATTAAGATATCTGGGCATTTGCCATTTGTTGTTTAAACAGATAATCTTACAAGGACTTAAACATTTAAATCGAGCTGTTCATGAAGATATTGTAGCTGTTGAGCTTTTTCCTAAGAGTCAGTGGGTGGCACCATCTTCTGTGGTTTTACAAGATGAAGGGCAAAATGAAGACGATGTGGAAAAAGAAGAGGAGAGAGAACGAATGGTATGAAATCAAGAATTTTTTTTTTTCCTGTATAACTTTGTAGTATTGTTTCACATGTTAGCTTTGAAGGAAGTTAAACAATTTTGTTGTTTTCAGAATTATTAAATGAAATTATAGTTGTTGTGTAAGTTTAATAAATGTTATATTGTTAATTTTTGTTTTTTGAATCATATAATTTGTTTTAATGTCTTAATTTACTCAAATGGGCTTAAATACAAAAAGACTATCAATTTGGAATAAAACTGGGAATCTTTGACATTCAAGTATGCAATCTAAAGGTTTAAATAATGATGTTTAAGTAAATACAAATTTAAAATTTTCTGAAATGTTTTATGTAAAGTTCAAATTCCATCAGCATAATATGCTGCTGAGCCTTGTGTTCTTGCCTATTTAATTATTTCATCTTTAGTACCCTACCATATTTATTAGGAAGAGAATGTGTTCAACTGTTTCTTAGGAGCTAAGTCTACTTGATATGACCTATTTATTTTCCATTTTATAATTATAAGAATAATATAATTGGAAAAACATACAACATTTGTAGTTCTTCTATTCTCATCAGTTATATTTAGTTCTTTGGAGTCTTACTATAATATTGTCATTGGTGAATTCAGGCCTTTGGAGTGTGTTAGAGGTGAAATTCCAGAAGACCTATTTAAAATCATAGACATTACTTACTTGAGTTTTTATTTTGAATATGGAAGACCATTTGAAGATGTATCTTTTTTAGTGAATTAATGAGTTCAACGTGAAATAGTCATCATAACCATATACCTTAGCTAATTAGTGTGAACTAGTTCTAAAATTCTAGTGTATACTTCCTAGACTTGTTTTGGTCACTAAATTCTCATATTAAAACCTAAAAAGAATAAGTTTTGATATATCCATTTTTTAAAAAATTCATTTCTGTATGTCTTCTTATCATGGAACAGTTTTTGTAGTTTGTTTTGGCATACTCCATCTAGAATTTTGAAGCATAAAGATTCTGTAGTTTAATGTCATAATTTACTTACTACCTGAATGTATTAGCATCCATGTACATATGCTAATTTTGAAGAGAATATCTCATTATGCCTAGAGGAAAAATAACTGAAGGTTTTCATTTTTATATCTCAGCTTAAGACTGCTGTAAATGAAAAAATGTTAAAGCCTACAGGTAGAGTTGTAGGAATAATAAAAAGGAATTGGAGACCATATTGTGGCATGCTTTCCAAGTCTGATATTAAGGAGGTAAGTAAAGGGCATGTTAACTATTAAAAAGTTATAAACATTTAGTAGGATTTAGAGACTTCACTTTGTCCCTATTCCCAGAGTATGGGTGTATATATAAAATCTTTTTCTGGGTGTAGCTCAGTGGAGAGAGTGATTCCTTATCATGCAGCACATTTCTGGGGTTAATGTTTGGCACTACAAACAAATGAACAAACTTTTTCCATAATTTTCTCTAGTCTAGAAGACATCTCTTTACACCAGCTGATAAGAGAATCCCTCGAATTCGGATAGAAACAAGACAGGCTTCTACATTAGAAGGACGGAGAATTATTGTTGCTATTGATGGTTGGCCCAGAAATTCCAGATATCCAAATGTAAGCTTAAAGTATTAATTTTATCGTATGATATTTAATCAACAATTTGTGAGTAATATTGTTTCTTGTCATGAAAATTGAATCTATTTTTATATAGGATAGAAATTTAGGGGCTTGGGCTGTAGCTCAGTGGCAGAGCACTTGCCTAGCATGTGTGACACACTGGGTTCAATCCTCAGCACCACATAAAAATTTAAAAAGTAATAAAATAAAGGCATTCTATCCATCTACAACTACAAAAAAAAATTTTTTTTTTTAAAAAAAAGAAGAAAGAAATTTAGGAATATTTCAACAAGTTACCTGGTAAGTAGCATTTCTGATTTCAAGATCAATTTTATGAAATTCCGGTGGAAATCATGTAGTTACTTTTATCCAAATTACCAAATAACTTTTAGTGATTGTGTACATGAAAAAAGTGTTTTAGTCCGAATAGATTTTAATCAAAGTTAGAAACTTGCTTTTGAAGCACATTTTAAACTTATAAATAGGAAACATGTTCTATGATATAAAAAGTGGGCCCTCATGAAGTTTCCATCATAAATCAGTTGAGAAGTCTTGTCATTTTCAGTTTTAATTTACCAGAGTTTCATTTTTAAGAAGTTACTATAGGAAAATTAAGAATACTGAGGTGATATGTAAAATACTGAAGAATTTAACATCATAAAAATGCAAGATAGCAGTAAAATAGGCCTTTCTAATAACACCTTTTGGTTTTAGGGACACTTTGTAAAAAATTTAGGTGATGTTGGAGAGAAGGAGACGGAAACAGAAGTTTTATTACTTGAGCATGATGTTCCTCATCAGCCCTTTTCCCAGGCTGTTCTTAGCTTTCTGCCAAAGATGCCCTGGAGCATTACTGAAAAAGTAAGTTGAAAGAATTCACTAAATTAAAGCTAAGTTATTCTTAATGGGAGATACTGATTTTACAAGGGTTGTTTTGCATTTATACTATGGAATTTATTTATTTATTTATTTATTATTTATTCATTTATAATATTGTATGTTCTAGGACATGAAAAACCGGGAAGACCTGAGGCATCTGTGTGTGTGTAGTGTGGACCCACCAGGATGTACTGATATAGATGATGCTCTACATTATAGAGAACTCAAAAATGGAAACTTGGAGGTATTCATGTTGTACTAGTAGTAACATTCTTAACTAAATATAATTCTTTGGACTCAGGATAGAATTTATGAATTATTCTTATGAAGTTATAGTTACAGAAGCTAATAGGCATGTGTCAGGAGGTTGAAATGGTAGATGTGACTGAGTTCTTATTCAATGTAAGTTTCTTCTCATTCAGTCTCTACCCTATTAATAATACATATTGGCATCTTTTTATCTTTTGAAGGTTGGTGTTCATATTGCAGATGTTAGCCATTTTATTAGGCCAGGAAATGCCTTAGATCAAGAATCAGCCAGGAGAGGAACAACGGTTTATCTTTGTGAAAAGGTAAATGTATTGAATTTAAAGTCTCTGAACACTCAGTGGCACTTTCAGATTCCTGAAAAATCAGTTTGAAATAGTATATAACTTATCTATAGGAAATGGAATAAGGGGGCCTAAATTACTGAAAATATTCCAATTTTTTGTTATTTGGTATCCCAAATAACAAGTAGATGTAGTTGATATAAATTGTTGTGTAGCATTTATTCTTCTTCAAGTATGGTTCCTGTAAACTTATAGAACAATTGTGAAAGGCAGGGCAAGATTACACTTAGTCTAGATTCGTGGTCAAAGACCTCCCCGTACCTTTTTTCCATAAAAATTTAATCTATCTCTCTCTTTTTGTGTGTGTGTTTGTAAAACACAATGTAGTTTGTTTTCAAGCATTGCCAGTCATAGAGTTGGTAGCTTGTGTCTACTCCATATAAATACCAACTTATAAAGACGAAAGACTTGAAACTTTCACAGGTCAGCTATGTGGCTAGTGTACAGCTTTTAGTTCTACAGACTTGAGGTCCAGTTTTCTTTCATTACAATTTTGTATAGATCCTTTTCTACAAATAGACTTTCCATTTGACATTTCTTAATTCTAGAAAAAAGACCAGAGGTCTCCTTTTCTCCTCATGGTGTCTTAATGCTGATTGATAATAGAGCTCTAAATAAAAAGCTGTGTAACCTGAGAATCTACTTATATCTTTTACAGAGGATTGACATGGTTCCAGAGTTGCTTAGCTCTAACTTATGTTCCTTAAGGTGTAATGTTGACAGGTATTTATGCATTTTTTTCATCAAAAATGTATATACTATTTTAACTGACTCCCATTAACAATCATTGTCTGTCTCTCTCCGTAGGCTGGCATTTTCATGTATTTGGGAAATGAATCACAATGCTGAAATTTTAAAAACGAGATTTACCAAAAGTGTAATTAATTCAAAGGTTAGTTTCACTGCTCACATCTAATGTTTAAAATCTTGGATACTTTTACAAGTTTCCTAGATTGTTTTGAAAGGTTATAAAGTTAAATTTTTTTCAATGTTTTAACAAAATCTTGTTTTTCATTTATTTGCTGCTGCTTTTTTTTTGTTTTTCCTTTTTTTTTTTTTTGTGGGGTTTGAACCAAGGGATTTGTAGATGCAAGGGAAGCACTCTACCAACTGAGCTATATTCCCAGCCCTATTTGCTTAATTCTTGATGTTATTAAAAAAATAGTTTTTGTGGAAGTTGTTTTACATTCAGAAACATACAAAGCCTATGTACTTAAGAACACTAAATATATTATCTTACGCCCTAAATCAGGGATTCCAGTAATTAAAGTTGTTCCTATTAAAAATAGTGTTTTGAGAAATAGCAGGGACATCATCTTCTTGTACACTTTTTCTCATAGAAGTGATGTTATATATTATACTTGTATTCCAATAGAACTAGCCTGAGATCGTGTTCAGACAGATGGAGCCAGATTGTCCTCATTCCTTACCTTTTTTTTAAAAAATTTCCCAGGTCCATTATATTCTCCCTCATTTTGTCCCCAATGTCCCCCCAATGTTTGCCAAACTTGTTTCCTTCTAGTGACATGTTTTCCAAAATTACCTTTTTTTTCTTTCCATTTAGTATCATTCTTTTTTGTTCTGGAAATTAGTGGTTGGGAAAAAGGCAGTGTTAAACTGACAAATAGAATTGTGTAAATTATTTAAGCTTTCCCAACATTTTATTTTTTATATTTTATATTATAATAAATAAATAAATCTCCTAAATTTGATCAGTGTGACAAAATTATATTATGAATTTAGAGAACATAACAAACATTTTTTAGACGGAGAACTCAGCCCTTACAAAATAAACTGGTTTTTACTTACTTATGTGGTTTCTCATTTTTACTTATGAAGCAAATTTTTTAAATAAGCTAAAGAAAGATTAGTTTTCCATCAGGAGGGAAATAGAAACAGAAATAGCTATTTGTACATTTGTATTATCTATCATTAGAGATAAAAATTTTTCCTACTATGATTTGTCCCATTTTTAGGCACTTAATTTTAGCATTTTAGATTGCCTGTAAAATATGAGGTCTAGACTCTTACAGCATTGTTAATTATTTGCCATGAGTCAGGGAATAATGAACATCTGGAAAGGATTTCAGTGAATAGATCTAACCTGCCTTTGTTTAATTAATTGTAGCATTACCTAAATATGTACCAACTTAATTATGAAGTAAAGTTTAAATAATTTATTAACAATGTTGCCATGTTTACTTTGTTTTAATAAAAGTTTGCTTATGTTGTATAATAATTCAAATAAGAGTTAATTAACCAGAAATCATAGATGTGAAGCATAAATATTAGCTGTGATTATTTTCTTGTTATTGATTTAGGTTTTTTTGAGTCATGGATCTTTATTTAATTTAAATATGAGACAAAATAATATATTTAAATAATAAATTAGTTTTTATCATTTTTAAGAATTATAAGGTTCCTTTTTTAGGCTTCTCTTACTTACGCTGAAGCTCAAATGAGAATTGATTCAGCAACCGTGAATGATGATATTACCATTAGTCTCCGTGGACTAAATAAACTAGCTAAAATTCTGAAAAAAGGAAGAATTGAAAAAGGGTATGTTTGAAAAATATCAAGCTATTTCTTAATTTATTTTTAATAGTATTAAGATAATGTGTGTTCTCTTTAAAGTTTTTTATGATGGTCAGTTATGAACTATTTAATAGGCTTAATAGAGACTTGGTAGAGACATTCCATTTCTTTTAGTTACCTCTTAAATATTAGCTTGATTCTAGACTGATGTTTGTTTGGGAGTTTAAGATTGTGAAGAAATTCAATGAAGACAAGAACTTCTTAAGACTTCTACAGATTATTTCTGTTTTAATGAGAAATAATTTTCAGATTGAAAATTGATTTTCAGATGTTTAAATAAATATAGGTAAAGTACTCATTGTATTTTTGAGTTATACTCACACATTGTACTTTTTCTGATTTGGAAGTTGAATTGTTTAATCCAACTCCTTTATTTTTTAAATGATTAAAATTTACATGGGTAAGTTTTCTCAAAGATCTGATAGCTAGTGGCAAGTAGGGTCTTTTAGCCCTATATCATGACATTTCTTTAACTACAAAAGGTTTAAGGTAAGGACTATCAACCCAAGCTTGTTGAAGGAAAGCAGTTAAAAAAAAGTTTGATTCTTGAAGGACAGCTGTCAATGGAAACCAAATACATGATATTATCAGATATTGATCTTTCATACCATTTAAGATAATGTCAAAAGCAGTTACTAAAACTGTTTTTGTTGGTGATGCAAATCTGCATCTCCTCTGTTTCATAAAAACGTGCCTAAGTTCAGCTGAGCACAGTGGCACACACTGAGGAAGGAGAATCACAAGTTCAAAGCCAGCCTCAACAATTTAATGAGGCCCTAAATGAGACCCTGTTTAAAAAAGTAAAAAGGGTCAAGGATGTATCTCAGTGGTAAACTTCCCTTGGTTTTAATCCCCGGTACCTGCCCTCCCCCAGTTTTTTTAAGTTCATTAAAATCAAATAAATTTCATAAAATTTCTATCTTACCATCCACATTTCCACTGTTCAGTTGCCACATGTGACTTGTGACTACCTTTTTTGGATAAAGAACATCTTCATCAATGAAGAAAGTTCAACCAGACAGTTTTGTTCTAGAGGATTATGCTAAGCCATTCTTATTTTTCCTTATTTCTCAGTTTTCTGGGGAGTTTACATGACCCACCTGTACTCCTATGCCTGGCTCAGGAACGATATTTTTTAACTTCAAAAACAGCTTTTATTTTTTTCTGAGTTGACAGTCATTTACTGGTAAAAGATAGTATTAAGTCTTCTCAATCTTAGGGAGAATTTAAAATACAATAGTAAAAAAAAATCATAATAATAATAGACATCTTTTGCTGCCTAAAGTATTAATACTCTTGGGTAGAAATTAACATTTCTATGAAGAAATGTTGTATGAAGAAAAAATTCAAAATATGATTGGTATTCCTTGCTTTTTAGGTCAAGATGTATTATTAAACATGTATTAGATTTGATGTAGAACCTCATTAAGTACTGCATGGCACAAAAGAAAATGGGAAAGAATATTTGTTAAGTTTCCCTTTCTGGTATTTCTTCTGAGCTCCTAATAAAGATGAGAGGAGTCAAGAAGAGAAGGACTTAAGAATTTCACTTAACCCCATCTCATCTTACGTTTTTTTTCTTCCTTTTCCTTGGACATCCAAGATTGCTTGGCCTTATTAAAATTTTTAGTTTTAGGTAGATTTGGAGCTGACTTGATGAAAATAGCTTCAGTTATAATGAAACATCACACTCTCATATGTAGCCTTGAGAATTTACTTCTCAAAAGAGAATGTGCCAACTTATTAAATGAACCATGCATATAAAGCTCTTAACATAGTACATTATCTGACACCTAACACTCAAATCTCTATAGCCATCATTCCTTGTAATATCAGTGGTAGTGGTTTATCAGTCTCTTCTCTGTTGGCTAATCTATGTGGAATATACTTTTGATTGTGCATCTTCTGATGTTACTAGCCTATGATGGCAGTGTCCTTTTTGCCCCTCTTCAACGTCCCCCACTTTAATACATTGTTTTCTGTAGTAAATAAAATACTGCTAGTCACTTTCTATATTCGTAAGTAATGGCAAATTTACTTAGCCCAGTAAAAACTGTAGAGTTTGGATACAGAAGATATTTATATCCTTCAGCTGGGCATGGTGGTACACTCTAGCCACTCTAAGAAGCTGAGACAGTAGAATTGAAAGTTTGAAACTAGTCTGGACAACTTAACAAGACCCTGTCTCAGAAAAGCTGGAGATGTTGCTCTGTGGTTGAGAGTCCCTTAGTTCAATCCCCAGTACTACAAAGCAAACAAACAAACTCTCAGAAGCACAGGACTCAGATTTTGCTGTTTTGCTATTCTCTCTTGTTAAATTCATTTTATATCTATAAAATACTAAGCTATTTATGAAAATAGAACATAAAACTCATAGAATGGTTATAAAGTCCTCAGAAGAACAATTCTTACATGATATAGTCATTTTCTGTTTTAAAGGAGTCACTTTCTGATTTTACTCCCATTATTGGCTCATTTGATTAATTTACCTCTTAATTTTCATTTAGGGCTTTGACTCTTTCTTCCCCAGAAATTCGATTCCACCTGGACAGTGAAACTCATGATCCTATAGACTTACAAACCAAGGAACTTAGGTAAGTGATTTTTTTTTTGATGAGCGATTTATAAAATTTTTATCTTAAAAATTAAGATAAAATATCTAATGATATATACTAATAGATCTAATATACTAATATCTAAAACATATCCAAGAATTTTATTTTTCTTGGCTTATGGAGTCTTTAGAAAAGTGTTATAGCTCTTTTTGGTTTTTCTGATATAAAACTGAAATATTAGAATAGAAATATTTCTAATTTGACTCAGTTTGCTTTTGGTATATGATATAATAGAACTTGACTCATAATAGTTATAGTAAATAAAAGAAGATTTGCCATGATTAATTACTTAAGTATTTAATGTAAAATATATAAAGGTACGACAAGATAGTAATCAAGACCAAGGGCTTTGAAGCCTAACTTATCTAGGTTTGGATCCCACTTCTGCTGCTACCATACGTGTACCGTGCAACAAGTAATTTGTCCTCTGACTGCCTTAATTTCTTTCTATAAAATATGATTAATAATGGGACTTCCTCATAGGACATTAATTATTGATGTTGTGTTACTGATTTAGTTAAGATTTAGGAAGCAATAATATATTTGGTTAAGTCAGAATTTATACTTCTTTCCATGTCTTACATGAGGTAATTCTGAAATTAAACATACATGTGCACATGCACACACACTTACTTTTCTAATAGGTGACCCAAGGGTTAAACATTGAAATATATTCAGAGTTTTTACTTAGGAACAGAATGTGCTATAGAGCAATAGAGTTAGAATTAAAAAATCCCTAGGGGGAAATGTCTGCAGGAATATTTCCAATGTTAGTACCAACAAGGAGCCCAATACTAAAGCTTTCTTGAGGAAAAGGTTGCCAAAAGTGGAACCAGAGTAGAATATCAATCATTTCTTCCTACCAAGAAGGAAAATCTCATGTCTAAGAGATTGTCCCCTTATGATTGGAAATCTTTCTAAATTTAAAAAATTAATCAAATTTAGACATTTCATCAAGAAATTAGATGTAATACGGGAAACATGAATGAAAGAATACTGCATGTTCAGTGACTTGCATATAAAATAATGCAGATCATTTATTAAAGCTAGCTAAGAACATAGAAAAACTGTAGAATGAAAGCAATATCACCTTGGTCAAGAGTTTTGAAGTTGGATTGTGTAGATTCAGATTTTCATACTGATAACACTGACTTTTAACAAGAGAATGTTGCATATCTTGTATTTTCTAATCTGGAAAGCAGGTGTGTGTGTGTGTGCATGTGCATGTATTTATAAATATCTATGTACCACAATGTCTGATCCATAATAAGAACCCAGATTAGTTATTATAAATATGTTCTTTTCAATTTAGTAATTTATTGATAGGTTCTTTGGACCAAGTAAAAGGTAGTAAATTTTAGAGTTTATATATATTAATAAAGTCCATAATGTTTCAGTTTTCTTGAATGCCATCTGTAAAATCTTTGGCAAGTTATATTTACTCTGTAGACGCCTAATAAAATTCTGTTAGCATAGTAGCTGAGAAGTGAAAGAGCCATAAGGTATTAAAAATATACATGTGCACATGTGTGAATGTTTACATAGGAAATGCTTCCTTTATCTTGTTGGTAAAAAAGGTAACTTATGAATAAGTATGATATATTTAAGTATCAGATTCTCTTGTTTAATGCTTTTTCCATTGGCAGGGAAACAAATTCCATGGTGGAAGAATTCATGTTACTGGCTAATATCTCTGTTGCAAAAAAAATTCATGAAGAATTTTCTGAACATGCTTTGCTTCGAAAACATCCTGCTCCACCTCCATCAAATTATGAAATTCTTGTTAAGGCAGCTAAGTCCAAAGTAAGGTTCTGTAGTTTGAAAAATTATTTGTATTTGGGTTGTTATCTATCCATTACACAAAAGAATTTATATTCAGGCTGGAAATATAGCTCAGTGATAGAGCACTTGCCTAGCATGCACAAGACCCTGGGTTTAATCTCCAGCACCACAAAATAAATAAGTAAGTAAACAAATAAATAAAAAATATACACACATATTCACATTTCCATAAAATTTTGTTATTTCTTAATGTGAAAATATACCAGTAGTTCTTATGATGGGGAAGAAAAAAAAGAAAGCTTGCTCACTCTTAGATTTGCTCATATTTTCCTATACTGACCTTCACATCTGCTTAATAAAATCTTTTAGTGTCTTAAGAAGCATTCAGTTCTTCTTAACCCAATGTCAGAAGTTCTAGACCAAGTTATTTGCAGTATTCTGGACATATAGAGCTTTCCCACATACATGGTTATACATGTCCATTATACATGGTTTCTATGAACTGCCTAACTTTAGAGATTTACACATAATTTGTTTAACCTTCAAAAAGCACTCTTTTTATCATGTATCTAATAGAAGGCTATGTATTTCATACATGGAAAAGAGGAAAATATAGAAAGGGCATCATTTTTTCAGCCCTGCGTACACCCTGTCTCTAGTTAGTAGGCTTTCCTTTACTCTTGGGTTAATTCTACCTTACATTGGTTTTCCTTGGATCATTATTAGGTCCTGTTTTTTTTTCTGTGTAGAAGAGAGGTTGGAAGGAATGGCTTTAGATAAACAGACATTATTTTTAATAGCATGGTATAGGATTCTCATTTTGGTTCAGTCCTTTAAAAAGTACCTATCCTTACCATGTCCCACAAAACAAATCAACTTTTCTGCTCCAAGGATTAATGTATTTGTTAGAAGATTTCCTCTCATTGTTTGTTTATTCCTAAGATTTGGGTAGAGGAAGGAAGTTTTAATATTTTTTTTTCAGCTCCCCAAGATATGAGTAAAGCAGCTAAATGCCTCAAATCACAACATTGTACTAACTGGGCTTTACTGACAAGTTCAGTGTTTTGACCTTTACCTCTACTCTGAATGGAAGAAAAATATCTGCAGAGAGAAATCCAAACATACTGAAATGTATCAGATCTGCTTTGATTTTCTTCACTCCTACAGAGATTCACAAATACAAACTGGACTTTGAGAAATAATAGAACTACTGCTATCACCATCTTTTTTTCCCCCTTGTAGTTTCGTCATAGTCTTGGTACTTTTGTATTTTTAAATGCATTCAAGAAATTTTAAACTTTGGTGTTGTACAAAACAATCACCACTTACACAGCTATTTTAAGTACTTCTAACTAAGGGATAAAAGGTTAAAACCTGGATTATCTTATTAATAAAAAAAAGTTTGTTCTGTTTATATTTTGAAGACATAGTACTACTGATTAAGAAATGTTTCATATTGTGCTTTCCCCCTTCCTTCTATTCATAGAATTTGGAAATTAAAACTGATACAGCCAAGTCTTTGGCTCAATCTTTGGACCAGGCTGAATCTCCTGCTTTCCCATATCTAAATACTCTGTTGAGAATATTAGCCACTCGCTGTATGATGCAAGCTGTATACTTCTGTTCTGGAATGGATAATGATTTTCATCACTATGGTTTAGCATCCCCAATATACACACATTTTACTTCTCCCATCAGAAGGTATTTTTTTCCTTATAGAATTATGTTGTCCTGATTTATTTATTTTATAGCATGTAAAGTTTTACCCTAGGTGGATAGGTAAAGACATAAATGGCTGCTTATAACTCAGGGAAGGAAATTTTTCTTTTCTTATAGTATCTCTTATCTGGCACACTCACTCTCTACTACTCTAAACTTAATATAATTGCAACTCTGAGAATATTTAGACAATAATCTGTGCTGACTTTGTCTTCCTATATTAGAACAGCACTTTTGCTAATAACTAGCAAGGTGAGAATCCTGAGATTAATGAATATATGTTGAATGTGTAATATATGGTTAATTTTGAATTTTAAAAAGACATTTTAATGATAATTTGCCATGGTTCTTACTTCTTTATACATCTAGGTATGCAGACATCATTGTTCATCGACTGTTGGCTGTGGCTATTGGGGCTGACTGTACTTATCCAGAGTTGACAGATAAACACAAGCTTGCTGATATATGTAAAAATCTTAATTTCCGGCACAAGATGGCTCAGTATGCTCAACGTGCATCAGTGGCTTTTCATACCCAGGTACTTGCCTTCTGTCAGTGATGCTAGGAGAAAATTTTGTACATTTTTTACTTAATTTCAAAATTATTTTTGTAAATTTCAAAATATTTTAAAATTTTTTTTAATAAAGTTGTATGTTATTTTACAGTTATTTTTCAAAAGCAAAGGAATAGTAAGTGAAGAGGCCTATATTCTATTTGTAAGAAAGAATGCTATTGTGGTATTAATTCCAAAGTACGGCTTAGAAGGTACAGTTTTTTTTGAAGAAAAGGACAAACCAAAGCCACATCTTATTTATGACGATGAGGTACAGTAATTTTAATATTTTGTTTTCTTGGAGAGGGAGGCATTTTTTCTTTTGACAGTTCACAATTGGTAGCTGTAAAGTATGAAATTATTTTCTGTACCCTATAGAATTTATTGTGTATCTAAATATGTGCCAGGAAATCTACATTTTATTATAGTGACTAAAGTATGATTTTACTCACAACTCTTCCCGCATAGGAATGTTGTCATTGACTTCTTTCTTCTATAGTATGTAAAGTTTTACCCTTTGTGTACACATAAGCTTTTGTCTTTTGGATACTGGGGATTGAACCCAGGGGCTCTTTACCACTGAGCTGTTTCCAGCCCTGCTTAATTGTTTAAAAATGTTTTTAGTTGTAGATGGATTCAATATCTTTATTTTTATGTGGTCCTGAAGATCAAACTCAGTTCCTCCTGTGTGCAAGGCAAGCGCTCTACCACTGAGCGACAGCCCCAACCCCCTTTTTAGTTTTTATATTGAGAGAGTATCTCACTAAGTTGCCGAAGTTGACCTTGAATTTACTATCCCCCTGTATGTCTTAGCCTCCCACAGGCAAGTGCCACCATGCCCAGGGGAAAATTGTTTCTAACTTCTTCCAGTGTCACTCATATCACACACTTTGTCTCCCTAAACTAAATACAACTACAACTCTTGAGAGAAAATTTAAATAATAATTTGTGTCCAAGAACTTTGGTTTCCTTTACTAGAACTATAATTTGCTAATTAGTAGCGTGATAATCCTGAAATTGATGAATATGTTTTGGGACCACCTTAGTGAAAGGACGTATGCATAAAAATAGGTCATATTTATTTGAGATTACTAGATTCGTAACTTTTATCATATTGAACACTTAGATGCTTATTAATATTTGAAATACTTTTTAAACTTTCAAGTTATCAGGAAAGATAAACTATAAAGAATTAGAACGGAGCCTCAAGTGTAAGAAATAAGGTAGTATGATAAAATGTGTTTTATTTTTTTAAGATACCATCACTTAAAATAGAAGGCATAGTGTTCCACGTGTTTGATAAAGTGAAAGTGAAAATCATGTTAGACTCATCTAATCTTCAGCATCAAAAAATCCGAATGGCCCTGGTAGAACCACAGGTGAGACCAAATTTACTAATTTCTGCATTATGATGGAACAATAGTACATAGTTTATAAAAGAGAGGGAAATAGTTATTTCTGTTTAAAGAGAATCCTGTAAATAGTGTGGAATACAAATATATGCTGATTTCCCTCATTCATCTTGAGATTCTCCTGAGGTTCTTGTTGCCAAAATCAAAGATCTTTTCAGTTCTCCTGCCTAATCCTTTTCTGCAGGGGTTTTAGAAACTGCACTTTTGAAGATCAAATGTATGTTTCACTTGATATTCTTAACGCTTCTTAAGATCTTTGTAAGATATTATTCTTTCATCCAGCCACAACACACCTGAAACCTCTGATGCACTCTTACCAATCACAGTGGCTCCACTAGGGTGAATTGGACATGAGGAAGCCATGCATTCATTCAAACACACTGCCCAAATGACTAGCTTTTTAGCTAGTGAGACCGTGTTTACCATTTTCATTTCTAAACCACTATTATTTTGTGTGTAAAATATATATACCTTTAGTGTAAAAATCTTTATAGCTCCTTCTTCCCAATCCCATAGCATTTTAAAATTCATAGTAATGGGAGAAGGGGTCAGATGATGGTAAGATTTATTTCTTATTTCATGCTTCTAATCATCTTTTCTCTTTGCATTATTTTAGATACCAGGAATAAGCATTCCCACTGATTCTTCAAATGCCGACCTTAATGAACCAGAGAAAAAGAAGAAGAAACTTGAAAAATAGCTAGTCATTCAACAAAAAAAAATCAAAGACAAGTTTCCTTAAAAAAAAAATTGAGAATACTTCTAAGCCTAAGTGTGTGATAGTTTGTTACCAATACGTACATTTTAATACTTTTAGAAATTTGCATATTTATTGAACTGTTGACTGTATCTGTCTTATACTACTTCATTTCTAGATTGAACAGAACTATTTATGCAGAAAAATTCAATTGAATATCCATCACTGAAATAGTGACAGGATAGCAACTTCAGAGATCTGTAAAGATCATTTAAATTGAGCAGTCATCTGCTCATTGAAAAGCAGATTAATTTTGCATAAGTACTTTGATTATTTAATATTGGTAGGGAAAAAAATCTATCATTTTCCTACAGAGGAAAATAGAACATTTTTAGAAGCAAAGAATAATCCTTTCTAAGTCTTGAAAGCTGTCAGTGTTTGATATACAATACCTTTGCCATTTTAATTTACCTAATTTAGGTTAAGTGTGTAGTAAAAAGTCTCCTGCATTTCATCCATCCTTGAATAGCCATGAATATTTGGAAACTGGTAAAAAGACAAGAAACAGGATGTGACTAGGAAAGTAGTTTTTTGTTGCCAAGTAATATGTGATCATTATCTTTGACCTTCAATGTCTCTCCAGAATAAGGCATTTGAGGTTAGGGGTGGTACTTTAGATGTCTATGTCTGCTTATAAAAAAGACAATGGTTTTTAAATTACATTTGTATCAGATGATATAGGAGGGGGGCTTTTATGAAGGACATTAAAACGAATAAAAATAAGTTGTATTACTTGGTATCCCATTTACTATTCCCCATGCTAATCACAGACTGTTAATGACTAAAATGGTGTTTTTAGTAATATTTTGGGAAAGGGTTGCCTTAAATAATTTTGCTTATGCAATTTATTAAGTACTTTGCTTGACTGATGATAAACCTGGTACAGCATAACTCTTCCTACCTTCAAGGAATTTGTAGTTCATTGAAAAGACTGGCAAATAAACTAGCAGATCAATCAATTGGGTATAATACAGTATTTACAATCATATAGGCACTCAGTAACGGTTGAATGATCTTTTCAGTTTCCAATTACTGAGGAAATTATTCATTGGGGCAGAATTTGTTTCAGTTAGTTGAAGGAAGTCAGCTTTGAAGTTTTGCTCAAGTAAATGGATCATTTACATCCTGACGTTAGGGCAGGAGTCAGTAAGCCTTTTCTGAAAGGGCCAGAACATTTTGGACTTTGTTGGCTTATAACTACAACTGTGACACTCAACTTGGGTACTATTACAGTGCATAAGCAACCATAGACAATAGGTGAACAAATAAGCACAGCTGTTTTCAAACAAAGCCTTGCTTATTGGACATGGAAAGTTTCATAAAATTTCATGTGTCACAAAGCATATTCATTGATTTCCCTCCTCCAACCATTTAAAACTTGCCTGCAAGCCACACTTCTTGATAAAATAGACTACATTTGTTCTTTCCAAGTTTGTTTTCTTATGCCTACTTTAGGCATTAGGCTCAACTGAGTAAAGACAACCAGAAACCTTGTTATTTTCTCCTAAAGCCTCTTTAGTGGCACTTATTATGCAAAGGAGATTAGGTGAAATACAGTTACCATTTATCTGGGTTCCACATCAACAGATTGAATATTTATGGGAAAAAAATATCTATTGAACATGTAGAGACTTTTTTCTTCTCATTACCAACTATTTACACTGTATTAGATAAAGTAACCTAGAGATGATTTGAAATATATAGAAGGTACATAAATTATATGCAGACTGCCATTTTATGAGAGAGATTTCATATCCACAGAGGGTCCTGGAACTAGTGCTGCACTGATAACTGAGGCATGACTGTATTTCACTTAAAATTGAAAAAGCTCTGTGAGACAGGACTACTGTCCCCATTTAACAGATGAAAAAGTTAAGCTTATGACCTACCTATATCAGTTAATGAGAAAAGGGATTTGAATCTAGGTTATAATCACTACTTTGTTCTTTATTTCTTGACTTGTGCTATTAAAAAACAGTCGCCAGGGAGGCTCCTACTAAAGGCCCAGAACTCTTATGTACAGCAGTTGTTTTTAAATAAATTTATATTGAATCTAAAGCCTGTGTGATTAGACTTCCCAACATGGTATCTTTAACTATGGGTCTCATGGCTTAATGGGCATTCATGGTTAGTATGTTGATGAAGACCATGAACCAGGACATAAGAAGGCACTTTTTCTTTGTGAGTTAGCAATAAACTGATACCTTATGGAGTACTTTTGAAGAATAAGGAAGAAAATGATGCAATAATATGTCTTTATTTCTTAGGGCTACTTAAGAATAATTATTCTCTTTTGAATGAGACAGCTTTTTAATGATTGGTAATATAAATCTCAAAATATATTTATAAACATATGCCCATCTACTCCCAAAATGAATATATTTTTTAAATAGCTATAGTTAACTTACATACTTAACCAACCATTAAATTTATAATTTAAGCCAAACAGAATTCTACTGTCCCCCAATTCTAATGTTTCTCTGATTCTCCCATGTTCTAGTCCTCTTCTTAACCAAGCTGGAACTGGAAAGAGTGTTCTTGCCCTAAGAATGGTGGTATATTTTATTCTAACATCTCACATTTACCCACAAGAGTGCAATACATGTTGTGATGCTGTTAGTACTACCTTCCCAATTGTTACATTTTTTAAAAAGTATTAAGAGTGATTTCATTGGAATTAAGAATTTTCCCCACAGAAATGAACAAATAATTCAAGAATAAAAATTTTAGGAAAACCCATTTAACTTGCTTTCTACTTCAATAAATTTTATATCTAAAGATTTCATTCACATAGATCATAATTGAAATTCATTTGTGTGTTCACAAGTTTTTGCATAAAAATATAGAATGCCTTCAATTTAAAAATTTGTCCCATGATCTATTGCTAAATTTAGTGCTGTCCATGAGGCATTGACCCTTACAGGATAGGAGCAAGTCGTCAGCTCTGTCACAATTTTTTATTGTTAAATACATCACTCAAGGTAAGTACAAAAATATTTATTGACCAAAAATAAACTGTAATTCAGCAACTTGAAGTTCTAGGAGTTTTTCTGTTGTTTCTGTGTCACTAAATTAAGCCCTTGATTTTTCACATTATGGAGGGAAAGGAAAAAAGCAATGTTTCTTGAAGCGGTTTTCTCCCAATCACTATCAACTTATTGATCCCGTGCATAAAAATACACAAGGAACCATTCAGCAATAATCTCTGGTTCTGACAGGTGTTTTATGTAGTGCTGTACTGAGATGGAGTTGCTGTTTTCATCTAATACCTCTGTAATGTGTGGTCTTCCTGTGAAAAAGAAGAAAATACCTGTTTTCAGTTTAAATAGGACCATTCAAGGATGCAACTATTAAGTGAACTGCTCTTAAAAACCAAACGCAAATTTCCTTAGCAGAAAGGGACAGTAAACGTGTGTTTCAATAAATCAACATTCTGTATCAAAAAGAGTCCCTTCTGTATTGGAATGCCTGCTTACATTTAGATGGATAACTACAATTAAGCCTCCTGAAATTGGAAGGATTTATCATAATCAACTTTGTTCAAGTGAATCTTTTAAGAGACTTGTTCTGATACTACATATACCAGAATGACAAAATGAAGAGGAAAAGGTGGCCTTCCAGTTAAACTGCACTTGAAGAGTTAGGCATAGCTGTTCACCTGCTAATGTTAATACTGTATTGTAATAAGCTGACATATAAAAATAAAAGACTGTCCTATCAAGTGCCTAAAATTATGATTGGTTTCAAGTATGAATATATAATTAAAACTATCATATCAAGAAAGCTCAGTTAAAGTATACCACCTTCATATAAACACTTTATCTCATATAAAATAAAAAATGTGTTATTTTACTCAGAACAACCAAATCTTTAAAGGCTAGTCAACTTCTTTAAAGAAAATAGCCCTTAGGTGTTTTAAACCTGATATACAATGTCTTAATTGTACTATCTTCCCCTCTGTTTAGTGTGAGAGGTCTCTGAAATACTTCAAAGACAGCAAAATCAAAATTGGAGGCAAAAATTTATGCCTCTTCTACTTCCCTTTAATTTTAAGGAGCTGACTTCACTTGCTGGTGTAAGTAGAGCTAGTTCTGCCTATCCTACATACTGTCATACTCTTTATAATGGGGAAAGTTAAGAAACTGAAATGTTTGGATTTAAAAACCACCTTCTGTCACTTAATGAATGGACAGTATGGGGACACAGATAATTAACTTTGAACAAAATGAGGGAAAATAGATTTGAAAAAAGTCACAGCAAATACTTCCAGCCTATAACCATATGTATTTTCTCCATACCTTTGTATTAAAAACTTTGAGATTATTCTCAACTTCAAAGCTTTGAGCATCACATTCTTTGCAGTAACTTTCTGTCGCAATGGTATCCATAATGTTGCTTCCACAGGTCTGCGTATTATAACCACTATCCATCTGACAGGAATGAGGAGGGAAAAAAAAATACACCTAAGAATAAATATGCAAACTCTAATTCACTTATATAATTTACATAAAACTTACTGTGAAGAACTTAAAAGCTAAATAAGTGAGTTACTGTACACTATCATTCACTACATGTGAATAATTATATTTACTGTTGATCAATGAACAAAACTTAAAATACATAAACACCAAAGAGAGTCTATACAGAAGTGATAGTTTTTCAGTGTAGTACTTTACTTCCAGTGAAATATATCTGGTAATTTCCTTGAGAGTCTGTGAATAAGTCACCAAGAACATGCTTTACTTTTACTTTGTGATCAAACCCAGTAAATAAAAATGAGGATTACAATCAACATCACTTTCCAAGTTTGTCTTTAAATGGTTTGGGTGCCTAAAAGGAATATGTAAAAGGAATGTCACTTTTAAAAGTATTCAAAATAATGCACATTTCTTTTAAAAAGTGGGTTATATTATACTCATGCAATTTTTCATCATAATATCACATGTGTAATGGCTCTACGTGTTCAATTTTTCATGTTAATAAAAATTGTTGCATGATGAGATTCACTGTTCTGGCCCAGAAGAGCAAAAGAAAAAGATGCTAGCAGACTTCTAATTTGGTACCTACAGTAATCCCCTTTTACCTGGGGGATATCCAAGTTTCCCAGTGAATGCCTAAAACTAGACAGTACCAAATCCCATATGTTTACACAATATTTTTTGTACTACAACTACATAACATTTTTAATTTATTAATTAGGCACAATAAAGAATTAGTAAAATAGAACAATTACAACTTATTAAAAGTTAAGTGAATGTGATCTCAAAATATAAACAACAAAACTCTTACTATACTGTCACCTTTTCACTTCAAGGAAGTACTTTATGGCTTTTCTTGGGCATATCTAAATTGCCATCATCACTACTCTCACACTTTGGGGCCATAATTAACTAAAATAAGAGTAGGACATGCACTTCATTATCTTGAGGATCGGTCTGATAACCAAGATGACTACTAAGTGATAATGGATATTTTATAGTGTGGACATGCTAGAGAGAAGGATGACTGACACCCTGGGCAGGATGAAGAGGGATAATGTGATGTTTGTTTCATCATGCTGTTCAGAATGCATACAACTTAAAACATGAATTGTTAAATTTCCACTTAATATTTCTGGACCATGGGTAAACAAAACCATGGAAAGGAAAACTGCTGATAAAAGGGACTACTTTTTGTGAAACACATTTACTAAATAAAATGCCAGGTCTTATAGAGCACTCTATGTAGTTCTATTTTTATTTCTTTTCAACATTCCTTTACAGGTGAGTAAGCTAAGATTGAATGCCCCCGAGTTCAATCCCCAGTACCAAAAAAAAAAAAAAAAAAAAAAAGGAAAACTTGGTTAATTTTCACAATGTCATAAGGTAATGAGATAGTAAGTTTTGAGACTCCAAAGCTCAGGTTCTATTCACAATACAACACTCCATTTACCTGTTTAATGCTGAGTACCAAACAACACAAAAAGTATCCCCAAAAAGGGATTCCTAATACTTAACCCCTCTTCGCAAATTAGGGGCAGAAAGGAGACTGAACTTTTGCTCCCCTTCTGAACATTTATAATAGCCTAGAAAATACCTTCTATGACTTATAATCCGAAGAAAAATGTCCCTAGTTTTCAGGGATGAATGCATATTTACTCACTACTGGGAGTCAAATTTTATTAGAACAAAAGGCTTATGAAATGTAAAACAGAATCTAACGTTACATCTCAAGGGAAACACCTCTTTCTGCTAACATTCGATAGATGTTTGATAAAAAACGTAAATATCAGATTACTTCCAGAGAATCTGCCAATTACTCTTTGTTCTAATATTCATCACTTCCAAATAACTGGCTCATAACTCAATACTAATACATAAATGAATCAGTCAAGGGAAAAGCTACTCAATAGTGCATGAAGGAGTAAGGTACACTAGGAGTCTGTCACATTCTATAGGAAGAGTAGGATCAATGAGAGCCCACTGAGACAGTGGCTGACTTCAGACTCTCATCTAAACCACTACCAATGTCAATGCCTACTGTGTACCAACCAGACCACATAGGTCATCCTGTTATTCCCATAGGCATCAAGGTGGGCATAAGTACCACTTTATAGCAGAGGAGAATGAAGTACTACTAAAAAGGTGAAACAGTTATGGTGTATTCACTGTCAAATGGATCTTGCCTTAAGATCCCAAAGCCTGGAAATAAGAAAGCACTAATTCAAATTTAGTTCTGAGCACAAAGTGCATATTCTTAGGATACTTTTAAATGTCCTGTTGTCAATCATCCTACATTCACTTTGTTCCTAAATTTATTTTTCCATCACACACAGATGTCATGGTCTTTAAAAACCCTTTACTGCTTCACAGTTGTCAACAGTTGTGGTTTATTTACACTCACATTCCTTGAAATGGGGCCTTGGCACTTCAGCCCTGACTCATCACTCAGGGCTCCTCTGGCTTGCCACCATTCAGAGGATCTTGTCTCCCACTACTTCCTACCAGGCACTGTTTAATCACAGTATGTAACCACAAATCACATTATTATAATCCTATTCTTTATTTTAAAGAAGAGGTAATAAGTTAAAAATGTTGTCTCTTTCTGAAGTTCATAAAGCTAACAGAGCAGGGCACTATAACTGAAATCCAAACCCACATCTTTAATATTATGCTAGCCCCCCAAACTACAAAACAATGACACCCATGCCCAACTTGGCCTCTGCCCTCCAATATAAGTGGAAGGATTACCTCTGTCAATCCTACCAGGGTTCTAGATTCTATTCCATCTTGAATGCCCCAGTTCCCTCATCTATAAAATGGATCACCATTTTACATATTAGGATATTGTTGCATCTGTAAAGTATTATGAGGTTTGAATTCTGACTGTAAAATGCTGGGTACAGTCTTTGGAACTCGAAAGAACGCACAGCCGATACCTATTATTAATAATTCTTGCCATATTCCTAGTCTTAAAACATCTCTTTTTCTTACATTTAAATATGCTGCTTTTCAAGCTGAGTGCAGTGGCACATGCCTTAATCCCAGCAGCTCAGGAGGCTGAGGCAGGAGGACTGCAAGTTCAAAGCCAGCCTCAGCAACTTAGTGAGGTACTTAGCAACTCAGTGAGACCCTGTTTCTAAATTAAATACAAAATAGAACTAGGGATATAGCTCAGTGGTCAAGTGCCCCCAAATTCAAACACTAGTACCAAAATTAAATAAATAAATAAGCTGCTTCTTTCCTCTAAAACAACATGAAAAACCAAACTACAAAAAGATGTTGGACTATTTTGGGGGACGAGCAGTACTGGAGATTAAACTCAGGGGCATTTTACCATTAAAGTACACGCCCAGAAGCCCCCACCCCCATTTGAATTTTATTGTGAGATGGAGTCTCGCTAAGTTACCCTGGCTGCCCTCCTAATTTGTAATCCTTCAGTCTCAGCCAACCCAATCGCTGGATTACAGGTGTGTACTGTGCCCAGAGCCAAAAATCTTGGAATTTGATGTTCATCACTATCATTTCTTTCCCTTCCCAAGAAAGTCTCTTAATAGTTATCTATGCTCATGATGGCATTTCCTCACCTTCTTGAACTTTCCTTCTAGTCACTTTTCACCTCCCCACTTTGAGGCTATTTAGTTATTAGTTACTTTTGTTATTACCCCAGCAGCCACTTTCCAAGGCCTATATTCCTTGCTCTTGTTTTGACATTCTTTCCTATTCACGATGCTCCATTACATTATACTTTAATAGTGTCTCTTTCTCTCTTACGCTGGTTCTTTGTCAGTCTCCTTCAGGGGCTTTGTTTCCTTTATCTAACTGCTCAATTTTTCATCAGGGTTCCAAATCTTAGCCCACTGCTCTTCTCACTTAATACAGCCCCTCTGGATGAACTTGTCTATGCATTCATCCTGCTTTCATTACACAAATATTTAACATGTATGTGCCAAGTTTTTAAAATATATTTTATTAGTTGTTGATTATTTATTTATATGCGGTGCTGAGAATTGAACCTAAGAATTGAACCTAGTGCCTCACACATGCTAGGCAAGTGCTCTACCACTGAGCTACAACTCCAGCCCCTCTGTGACAAGTTTTTGTATAAGCACTGGGGATAAAGATATATACAATTTTTAGATTAATGGTTTAATTGGGAAGAATGCAAAACTGGACATGAAATTACAAAAGCATATAATGAGGATCAACATGGCCATTGTGATAAAGGAAGGTTCTTCTGAGGATGTGACTAAGACATTGTAAACTAAAACAATAAAAAGTTAACTAGGTAAAGGTAAATGGGATAGAAAAAAAATTCTTCATGAGATGCATAAAGGCCCTTTCAAAGAAGGGAACATGACTACTCACAATTCTGAAAAGCCAGGGGGACTGTACAAAGAAAGCAAGGGGAAACAAAGGTAGAAAATAAGACAAACATCAAATGCCTTGCAATGCCTTGGCTGCCATATCACAGATTCCAAAAGAAAAAAAAGTTTATAAATCAAAGATGTACAAATTAGAATTAAAAGATAAAAAAAATATAGTGAAAAGACTTTTTGACACTGGAAAATCAACAGGAGTTCCAGAGAGAACAGTGAAAATCATAGAAAAAGCTAAGCTATTTCTCAAGAACAGATCATAAGTTCACAATCCATAAGGGCTTTCTGAGTGCTAGCAGTGTGGATGAAAAGAAACCCACACTAAAGAACATCACTGAAATTTTAGAACACTGCTTACCTACACAGATCCAGATGGGAAAAAGATGATCTCAAGAAGATTAAGCACTGAATAGATCTCTCACTAGCAATAGTGAAATATTCAGTAAAACAATGATTTCAAACTCTAAAGAGCAATTATTTCTAAACTCAAATGTAAGGGAAGAAGGACCACATCAGCAGACAGGCAATGTCTTAAAAATGTCCTCTTCCTTAGATAGCTACCAGAAAATGTGTTCCAGTAAAATGAGAAGTAAATCAGGAAAAAGAAGGATGGTCTGCACAAAACAGGAAGATACAGAATACGGGGAGGTTAAGGAAATTCCCAGGATAATGACAAAGGGATACTCTAGGATGACAGCTGATGGACGCACAGAAGCCAGTTAATCCAAAGGGAAGTAGATAAAAAGGCTCTGGGAAAATATGATTTGTTTTGTTTTTTTTTTTTGTTTTGAAAGCTACCTCTGCGGTAGAAAAATAACAATACATGAAAACAATTTTAATTATAAACATCTCCACAAAAGGTAGGTGTTATGATAGGACCAAAAGGGTAAAACTAAGACTACTTGGTTGATATCACAGAACATTTTAGTTCAATGTAAGGAATAGGTTTACAGGTGAAAGGAGTTTGGAAATGAAATGGAATACCCTGTAGGTACTTCAGCATAAATCAGACGATCATTTGGTACTGACTACAATTATAGGAGAGTATAAGCTTCCAAATGGTAATTCAATTAGATGCTTATTAAGGTATATTTCAACACAGGTATTTTGTAATTCCTCTATAAATGCTCTGCCAACAAAGAAAGGGGAACAAAACAGAAGAGAGAACTATTAGTAAACAATACATTTAAGGCTAAGTTTAACTATCTTTTTCTACTCATAAAACCAACTTTAGAATCTAAAATATGTAAAAGTGATTCTAATGTAATCATTTTTGAGCATGGAACCTGGAAGTCAGGAGAGATAAGATAGGCATAAAAATATGAGCAAAAGATTATATTTAACTTTTAATTATTTAGAATAAATCCACGTATTTTCAACTTCAGTGTGCCAAAACTGACAACACTAAAACATTATGGAGTTCTTGTGTCAACTATATGAATTAATATATGCAAAGGAGTTAGAAAGTGCCTGCACATTGAAATACTATATAAAACTATCTATTATTGTGATTTAGTATCTACTTGGATTAAAGTACACGGATTCTAAAGCCAGTCTGTTAGGACGAACACTTACTAATTATAAAAGTTTTAGGAAATTTACTTAACTTCTTTGACCTTCGGTTTTCTCATCTGTAAAAACAGGGATATTGATACATCTACTTCAAAGGATTACAGTGAAGATTAACTGTATTAACACACATAACAGACTCATAAGAAGTGTTGGGCACATACCAAGTGCTATGTAAGTGTTACATGTTGTTACCAAGAAACAGCAATCAAGAATTTGCCCTTGTGCCTATTATGAAGTTCATTCAATATTCTCTATAAAATTACAGAATAGTGCAATAAATGGAACAAATGTCTTTCAAAATTACATATACTTCAAGAAAAGATCATAAGTTCACAGATGAAATATATACATCTGTCAAATAAATAAGGATTACTGGTTGTCAGACATTGGAAAATTGGAGGTGTGCAATTAAATGAAAAATGTGGTTACAAATCACATTTTCAAAAAATACAAAAAGTTACACATAAAAATGCTCAGAATTGTTTTCTCCCACAGTTACTTAAAGAAAAAAACACTATTGTATTTTTAGAACATGAATATAATACCAGATGAATTCTGAGAGGTTACCTTACTCTAGCAGTCTACAAACACAAAGCAGCTTGATTTCTTTTCTGCTCTCATCTTTTCTTACTCCAATAGGAAATATGCATAATAATGCATACTGTAATATGCACTATGATATGCAATAATTAGCTCTGGTAAAAAGTAACTAATCCTTCTGATATCACTTGGCATTAATTTTTTTTAAGTATAAAATGCTACAGTCCTTACATTTAACCCATTAGCTTTCTCACACTATAATCTCAGGAAAAAAAGGATAAAGAACATCAAGGGAGTAAATAAAGGACAACAGGATATTAAAATACCTTACCTGAATGTTACTGTTTTCACAAGGGAGAACACTGCTTTCTGCAAGAGGTGACATGCACATTTGAGAGCTTTCAATACTGAAGGCAATTCCACTCACAAAATCAGTCACGGGCAAACTACCATTATCAACTGGCTCCTTAATCCAAGTGTTCTCATCCACTGTCCCTATAGGATCAACCATATCCACGGTGTCATTCTCCTTCTCACTTTCAATGTCCTGCAACAGGGCTAGTTCCTTCTCAGAAACACTGGACTGATTTTGTGTAATAGACATGGCAGTCACAACTAAATGTGTGCCAGGTGTAGAAGTGTCACTATTCAGTTGCTGAAGGTGTATTCCTGCAGCATCCATGACAGGAGATGAGACTTCTGTGGAAGAAGCATTCTCTTTATCTTCTTCATCTTCACTGTGAGTCTCAAGAGTAAAAGGTATCCTCATCAGTGAGGTCCGATACTGAGAACTGCCTCTATACATCTCAAGTCTCATAGGAGACCAATTTTTAATTGGTGAGCAGCCATCTATATAAGGACTTCCAATACATGAATTAGTAATTCCATTAGAATTTGTTCCAGATGAAGCATCAGGAGAATGAAAAGTAAACTTCCTTTGTTCTAAAAGATTAGAAGGAAAACTCACATCATAAAAACAAGAAAACTTTTTGAAAAGCCATGACTAAATGGTAATCATCATGTTTCATGGCAGAAAAATTGGATTTCTGTAAGAGTTCGATTGTACTAAAGTGAAATTTTAATGTTAAAACTATTAACACAAGTGAATGTGTCTCAATAAGCAAGATGAGACTCAAAAATAATTTATCTGGCTTCTCCTCTATCTTACAATATTTTACTCCTTGAAAATTATTTTCTCATAAATATATCACTATTATACCAAAATTATTCATAATAATACTACCTGTATACATCTCAAGTAGATCCCTAGCAAATATATTGAAAGCTACAATGTAACAGCTACCTCTGGTAAATTAAATATATAAAAGTGTATTTGCTTTTATGCAAAATACTGCAAGCAATATCAAAAGGCAAAAAAAAAAGAAAATAATATTTGTAACAATAAAGAGCCTAATGATAATCACAATAATAAAAATGCTTTAAGGGTCCGTATGTTTTATAACTCATAAGCTTAATAAAAATCAAAGATTAAAAAATAGATAAAAACACATAAACAATCTTCCCAAGAGAAAATAAACATAAAAAGTTTTCAACCACATAAATAATAAGTATGGAAGCTTACACAATTAAAAAATATTCAACAATAACTTCAGTCTGAACCTAATACTTTCCCAAAATACAAATGGTCAGTAAATATTTGGGAAGAGTTCAACATTTTTAATGAACAAAGATACAAAAATTAAAGCATTAAGATATCTTTTTGTAATTATCAAAACAATGAACATCAAAAGTAATAACACCAACATTTCTGGATGGAGAGAAACAACTTTCCTAGACATGTTTTCATGAAAAACTTAATTGGTACAATCTTTTATAAAGAAAATGAACAAAATTCATCAAGAGTCTTAAAATATCCACCCCTCTATTTGATCAAATAATTTCACTTCTGAAAATTTAAGCTAACAATATAAATATATCCAACATAATACATACACAAGGATAATCATTAGTTCTATAAAAAAGAAAAATTAGAAACAATTTAAATAGCTATCAACGGTTAAAAACAAATGATGGGCTAGGGTTGTGGCTCAGTGGCAGAGCCACATGAATGAGGCCTTCAGTTCAAACCCCAGCACCACACACACACACACACACACACACACACCCCAAAACCAATAAAAACAATAATAAATGATACACGAATGAAATGTTTCAAAATCATGCTTTTGAAACAAAAATAAATGACTTGCCTGGACTATGAAAATATTCATAATAAAACGCTTTGTGAAAAAAGAATATTCAAACATGTATAAGTATATACAGATCTACGTACTCACGTTTCCATATATAGATATACACACATATATTTATACACACACACACACACACACACACACCTGTGCACATAACTAAAGAAAATACTAACAAAAGTTTTCAATTTTCCAATTTTATTTACTAGGAAAAGGTTTTCTAAAAATATGAAGTTTTCAAAATGTGGTATAATTTTTTTCAAAGAGAAATACGTAAATTTCTGTATATTTATTTTAAAAACCTCATCCAAATATACCTTTTTACAAAATACGAATATGTGGTTATCAAATCTAAAACTATAGATCAGAAGGTATGTAAAAACCAACTATCTCTCAAATTACTATTTTTCTTTACAGAGTGATATAAATATTGTTAATCAAATAGCTATTTAACACTAGAGTAGAACATTGAGATTTCTAGTCTTTGAAAATAAATTGTTCCTTTTGTAAACAAAGCTTCTAGACATTAGAATGATCATTTATAGTTCTGCTAAAGGAGTCTCTTTAATAAAAAATACTCATAGTATAAAAATTTTAACTAGATATTTTGAGACATACCTGAGAGTGGTGTCTTTCCTATCTGAAGTCCAATTGGTGAGAAAGTGGGTGAAGAAATAGGTGAAGGGCTAGTTATGCTTCCCAAACTGTATCTTTTTGCATTAGCCTGAATAGGACTAGAAGAAAACTGCCCCTATAATAAAAATAAATAAGTAATAAATGAATACATTTATATGGTTCTCTTTCTCAAATCTGTTATACTGCATGCTATTTGTCTTCATCTTCAGAACACATGTATAAACTAGGAATCATTCACAAGAACCAACAAAAGGCATCTTGTTACAAAGATAACTTAAAAAGACTGCTAGAAAAAATTTGAAATAGAATATTAGTCAAAATAATTAAGTTGCAAAATAATTATGCTGCAGACACACCTTTCACACCAAGCAATTATGAAAACTTTTTAAATAATTTATTCCATTAATGCCAATCCAAATGATTGTGTTACACAGTAAATCTTCCATAATTCACTAAATAGCCTATGTTGAGATTCCTTGAAACTCATGATAAATTTGATCATCCCATACACCTCTAAATACAAAATTGGAAAGTCTGACTAAAAACACTACTATGACTAATGACAACACATGAATTGGGTTTATATTTTTATAAAGCATAATACCCAAAAGACAAATTTGCCTTTTGAGTATAATCTGAGCATCTAGATCCAAGTACATCTATAAGTCAACAAGCCACTTATTAGTATATTTCTTACCGAACTTGGTGTCTGCACAGGAGTCTTATGCTGTACAGGAGATAAATCTATTGAATAAAACACCTCAAGTGAGGCTTGAGAGCTGCTATGAGGACTTCCGGGAGAAGCTGAAGGTAAGGAGTCAGAGATACTTCCATTCCCATCTAAAAAAAGCTTTCTTCTGAGAGACGAAGAACTGAGGTTTCCAGGAGACTGATCTGCAAATTCATCAGCTCTAAAATAGTCACCTGTATTTAACAATAGCAGAATAAAAGATAAAACTAATCGTTTTGAAGAGCAACTGTATTTTTGTTACCTGATTTTTTAAAAACCAGCAAGAAGCACATGTTTGAATTTATTTTTTTTTCTAAAAGAGGGCAAAGTTTAATTGTATATGTGATACTTAAAGTCTTAAATTATTGTAAAGTTTGTTATGATATAAAAGCTAATTCAGGCCATGTTCAAGACAAAAAGAAATTCAGGATACTTTTCCCACTTCTTTAGAAAGAGTCATTGGCACACATTACCATTTACTAAACAACTACTAAACAAAATCTTGATTGGTTTAAGTTATTAAAAGCTTAAACAATACAGTATTTACCTAATATATTTTCTAAATTAAAATCCGCAGGAAGAGACAGCAATGTCTGACAAGCAGCTGGAAGCAAGCAAATAAATAAGTAAATAAGTACAAACATGGATAAATCAATGAAAGCATATGACATGCAATTTAGCATGAACTTCCCAATCAACCATCTCCCCATGCTGTTCTAGCCAAATTGAATCAATCCATTTATGCATTCTATTACATAACATGCAACCTTACTTTGAGAGATTTCCCACACTTTCTACCAGTGATGAAAATGCGTTAATGGTAGAAGTTAACTCCTGGCTACAGTGCTGGCACTTTGAATTCAAAGGGAAGCCAGCCCATACTTGGGGAGATTTCCCAAAACAAATTTTCAAAGGCATGCTTTCCAAAACCAGAAATCAAATCAATGCTTTGAACAACAACAGCAAAAATACACTATTAACTATTTTAAAACATGGCTGGATGCAACTATTTGAAAACATTTATCTTTAAAAGTTAGCTCTCTAGACTTTATAGCTCTTTCACAAAACCAAACAATTTAAATTCCAGAGTAACTACATGAACTGGGTTTAAAATCAAATGCAGCCATAATATGGAACATATTTCTTTTCATATTGTGTTCACACTCACCATTGCTTTTCTCAGAATGAATACTCAGCTTTCTTCCAACTGGAGAGTCACTATTTATGTTAATGCCTGTAAAACATTTTAAATGGAAAACCATACATCTACATTCATTTATTTTAGTGTTACTTTTTCCAGAGTAAAAAAATTATATATTGGAAGTTTATATGTTTTAAGAATAAATATCTGTATTTATAAGTATATATTTTGTCATGCTTCTGTTAAGTTACTTCTTTTAACATTGAGGAGGTAAAAGGATAAATGAAAGGATTACCATAGTAACTAAGAAGGAATGAAGTAATACTTTTTTTCATTAAAAAAAGACAAATAAGAATTATGTATATTTAAGGTGCACAGTATGATATTTGATATGTGCATACATTGTGGAAAGAATAAATTCAGCTAAGTTACACACCTATCACTTTACATACGTCTTCCTTTGCGGTGAGAATATTTAAAATCCAGTTTCAGCTTTTTAAAGCACATACAATAACTAACTATAGTCACCTAGCTGTGCAATAGCTTACTATAACTTAGCCCTTCTAACTGAAAGTTTGTGCCCTTTGATCACTACCTCCCCAATATCCTCACTTTCCCACACACCATTTCTATTTTCTAGAGAGTTTTACGTTTATAGATTCCACATATAAGTGAAATCTGTTTTTTTATGCCTGGCTTATTTTACTTAGTATAATGTCCTGTAGATTCATTTCATGTTATAGATGACATAAGTTCCTTCATTTTTTAGGAGTAAATAAATAGTATTCCATTGTGTGTGTGTGTGTGTGTGTACACACATACACTATGCTCAGTTTCTTTCACAATAGGAGTAAAAAATATTAGTGCAAACATATTTTTAGCCAGGTGCAGTGGTACACACCTATAATCCCGGCAGCTTGGGAGAATGAGGCTGGAGGATTGCGAGTTCAAAGCCAGCCTCAGCAAAAGCATGTACTACGCAACTCAGTGAGATCCTGTCTCTAAATAAAATACAAAATAGAGCTGGGGATGTGGCTCAGGGGTTGGGTACTGCTGAGTTCAATCCCAGTACCAAAAAAAAAAAAAAAAAAAAAAAAAAAGACAGTAGATTCTAGTTTAGGATTATTAGATTTAACAATTCTGAATACATGAATGAGGAAGAGACGAGTGGGCTAATGACTTAAACTCCTCTATTAAATACTATCACAATGAGCAAAAAGATAAAATAAAAACTAAAATTATGAATTCTGATGCCATCTTCATTAAGGCAGTGTGACCTTCTCTAAATAACCAAGGCTCTTCTCTGGGACTGGGATGTAATTCAATGGTAGAGCATTTGCCTCGAATGATCAAGAAAAAAGGAAAAAAGACTCTCCTCTGTCTAAAATCCTGTAATGGTTTCAGGATGAAGTCCAAACATCTGCATGGTTTGCAAAGCCCTTCAAAACTTCATTTATCTAACATGCCTGAAATCCAATCAAAATTAGGAAATTTATTTATACTCAAGTAAAAAAAAAATTTACTTGAGTACCTTAAAAAAATATATCTCTCTCTCACCTTTAGGTGTTGCCTCATAAGTCTTTCCCCTCTACCTTTTCTCCACCATTCCCTAACTCTGGTCTCAGCTTCAACTGTATCTTTTACCAACAAGCTTCCTCTGCCCTTCTCAAACCGGATACCCACAGAAACATTATCACAACACTTTTCACTCTACTGCATGTACTTTCTTAGTCGTTTCCCTCAGGAGCACTTAAACCAGTTTAAGACCACAATCAAATAGAAATATATATATATATATATATATATATATATAATATATATATATATATATATATATATAATCATACTAAAATAAAACTTCTATGCAACCAAGCAATCAAGAAAAAACCCAGTGGCTCAGCAGGCAGAGGCAGGAGGACCCTGAGTTCAGAGACAGCCTCAGTAAAAGCAAGGTGCTAAACAACTCAGTGAGACCCTCTCTCTAAATAAAATACAAAATAGGATTGGGGATGTGGCTCAGTGGTCGAGTACCCTTGAGAGTTCAATCCCTGGTACTGGGAAAAAAGAAAAAGAAAAAAACATACCTATGATAGAATGGTATTTGAAATGTTTAAAACCAATATGACTATAATATACAAAGTATCTTAAAACCAATGGGGGAAAAAGGATAGCAACTCTAATAGGAATATGATTGAAGAATTACAAAAAGGTATTTTCCAGGAGAAAAAATTTAAAAGGCAGATTAATATTTAAAGATGAAATTAAAATTACAACAATCATTTAGACTGTCTTAACCTGTAAGGCAAAATTCAAAAACTGGGTAATGCCAAATATTGACAGAGAAGTCAGAACATAGGAAACCTAGGTAGTACTGACCATGCAGATCTTGTAGACATTCTGAGAGCAATCAAGCATTATGCAGTCAAATCTAGGCAACTATATATCCTGTAATTCTGAAATTCCCTGCCTGTGTAACATAGTTCTCACAAGCCCTTCCTTTAGTAAAAACATCCAAGCATCCTGACATAAATATATTGTAAAAGATAACAAGCCTAACAGGTATCAACAAAATTACTTTCTTTCCATTCACTCTTTTATCAATCATTAAATTAATAAGCATTTATTGGTACATTTATAGGTACTGAGCATTTATAGGTACATAAGCTTAGAAGTATTATTATATTATAGATAAAGAAACTAAAGTACAGAAAAGCTTCGTAACTTTCCTAAAGTCACATAGCTAGTGTAGAAACAATTCAAATCCACAAAACATTAGTCTAAAGGAAGAGTCAACAAATTATGGTCTATGGCACAAATTTGTTCTGTCACCTATTTTTACAAATACAGACTCATTGGAACAGACCCACACTCCCTCATTTATATATGATAAAAGGTACAGAACTACAGGTGAGTGCTTGCAACAGAGAATGTGTGCTTTGCAAAGCCTAAAATATTTAATAGTGGATCCTTAACAGATGAAGGTTCTCAACCTCTGCCCTAAATTATTATCTAACAGAACTTTTTGTGATAATGGGAATGTTTTATATTTGCACTGCCCAATAGTCACTAATAGCGAAGTGCAGCTATGAGCACTTACAATGTGAATAGTATTGATTGGGAAATTTATTCAAATTTAAACAGTCACAAGTGGCCAGTGGCTACCTTTATGTCAACAGTAGTAAATAATCTTGATTCTACCATACTTGCAAGCTAACAAGTTAGTATGCCGAAGTTCCATGGATGCTGGCTGAAGACATAAGGCTTCTGAGTCAAGGACAAAGGACTTTATTCTCAGCCAAGCAGGCAGCATGAGCTTAATATTCACATCTGTTTCCTTTGAACCTCAAGTCCAAAGGGATGATATGGAGTAGCTCAGGTGGATTTTGTACATATAGTAAATACTATAGTTTGGATCTGGAATGTTGTCCAAAGTCCCTGTGTGTTAAAGGCTAGGTCCCCAGCTTGGCATGCTAGGAGGCAGTAGGAACTTTTAAGAGGTGGGACCTAATGAAAGGTCTTCCAGTCAGTAAGAGTATGTCTTTGAAGGAGATAGGAGAACCTCCTCTTCTTCCCTTTCATACCTGGCCATGAGGTGATCAGATCTTAATCCTGTGCTCCAACCATGACATATACTATGCCACAGCAAACCCAAAACAACAGGGCCAATCAATCATGGACTTAAATCTTCAAAACTGTGAACCAAAGTACATCTTTCCTCTTTAAAAGCTGATTATCTCAGGTATTTTGTTACAGAAACAGAAAGTTAACAGTAAGTTTTCATCACAGCTGAGGAATCTTGAACTTAAGAAATCCCATTCTTTTATAATGGGCTATAAGCAAATCTGTTCCAGAAGGAAACATCCTCAACATTATACTAGACAGCAAAATAAAGGGACACACTGTCTCCCAAAGCTGATCACACTAAAACATCTTTGAAAAGATAATTTGGAACAATATCTGCCCTAACACTCCTTGCAAGATGTATGGAAACGTGAGACCCATGGAGAATTGTTTCATAACCTATATTAAATAGCACAACTCATGAGCCTATTCTGTTAACTACTGCACTGTGCAATCATGATCAAAGACTATAGTATCTTTGTATCTTCCTATCACTTTAAAACACAATCCTCAAGAATATGAAATGATATTACCAAAAAAAATCCAACATTACATTTTGGAGAAAAAACTAGTGTCTTTAAAAATGTCACCTTAGAAACAGAATTTTAGGGTTGGGAGGGATGATAACAGACAACTCTCTGATGTGACCTTTTCACTTTGTAAATAAAAAATTGAAGTCCAAAGAAAATGAATAATTTGATCAAGACTACCCCTCTGGTTTTTAGTAGTGGGTTTATAATCAGCTCTTCAGTATTACATACTACCTTTAGTTTGTAATAGCTGAGAATACAGAATCTGATCTGAGATGCCTGGCTTTGAATCCAGGTTCTGTCACATTTATCATCTCTGTGACACAGGACAGGTGCTCTAACCGTTCAAAAATGAGGCTCTCTCACCTATAAAGTGGAGCCAACAATTGTACCTACTTCATATGAATTGTAAGAAATTACTGACAGCTGTCACTAGCCTGACAAAGAAAGTGCTCAATCCACTTTACTTATTACTGTTATGTTTTTGATAAAGAATGTAAAATATTCTCTGTTATAAGATACCCTACATAGGAGGGTGGGTAATTCCACAGAAATGAAGGGTGCATATATACCAGTGATATCTGAATATTGGTCAAAACCCAAAGGGCAGTGAGTGCACATATAAGATAACCACTGGCAGGAGAAAGAGATGTTTGAACAATCACTGGTTTGTCCTTTAATTTCCTTTAGAATTTTACAAATAATTAGCTGTAATAAGCTGTCTCACAGGTTATTTCAGACTTCATCATTCCTCTACATTTATAAGAAATCAGCAAATTGGCAAAATACAAAGCAATTTAAGAATTGTATTAAAAAATATTAACCTTTAATATCACTGCTAAAGTCTATTAACAATTCAACTATGTTCAAAATCAACTATCTCTATGTATGTATATAACATATTCACAATGGTCATAAAAAAATTAAATTAGAATAGAAGAACCAAAAATAAACAAAAAAAGGAGTTAAGCTTTGACCCTTATCCTCAAAAAATTTAAATCATGTTATCTGTAAATTTAATTTTAAGTAAGTTCCTTGCCAAAGCAGATATACTGATACTGCACCATGTTGTTTTATATTCAATGATGTTTAATATTTTTTAAAATTTTATAATTTTTATTCATATGATTTTTAGTACACTCACATTTATTGGAATGATTCTCTGAAAGCTGTTTCCCTTCATGATCAGTCCAAGGAGAGGGTACTATGACATCTTTAGTGAAAAACTAGGAAAATTAAAGTGATACAATTAGGCATCAATTCTCTCCAAAATGAGAAAAGGTATCTGTGTCTTTTCAAATAACCATCAATCTATATATACTGAATCTATAGTAATTTAAAATTTTTAATACTTAAAAACACACAAATGATCAAAAGTAAAATGTAACAAATTTAGTATAAAGAGAAATCTTAATATTTCAAACCAACCACTTAAATTTAAAACATGTAAATTAAGCTAAGGAAATTAGGCATAGAGAAATATTTTAAATTTCTACTCCAACTTTTAGGGGGATGGGGTTTAAAAGGGAGAATTAAAAGGGAAGACAAATGGACATAGAGGTACACAAGCCAGTAAGAATGGAATGCTGGAGCTAGTGTGTACTGGTTCTCAAGATCCAATTATTAAATTTTCAGGAATTTTGTATACCAATCATTAAAGTCAACATTTAAAAATAAAACCATGTAAATTTACAATTAAATAAATTATATTAAAAATATTCAAATGCCATCACTGGCTAATTGTTTTACTTCATTTACCAATATCTATGCTCTTGAGGTTAATTACAACTTTGTATCTATATGGTGGAATTCCTATATACAATGAGGTGCTGCTGCACTTTTCCCACTCAGTTATGTCACATCTGTAGCTTCACATTAGCTATGGTTATAGAGTTTTTACACTATGAATAGCAGCAATCATTAGAAATTGTACTCCTTCCATGACCAGAAGGCCAGTTGTTAACATTTAACATCATGGTAGTATACTCAAATTGAGAAAAAAAAATTTGGACATACTTTTTTCATTCCTAATGCAATATTTTCCCCTTCCCTACGCTTTGGGGAGAAAACATTTTGTTTTTAATTTTACTATATATATGAAAAGAGTTAATTGTCTTAATCAACTATAATTATATGAGGAAAAGATTTAAAAACAAAGGGAATGGGAACAGAGATTATGATATAGACAATTCACAAAAAAAAAAAAGAAATACAAAGGACCTAAAACTTATGAAGTGATACATAAGTTTGCTGAAAACTAAAAAAAAAAATTTAAATCCAAATAACAAGATGTCACTTTAAAAATAAAAATAGTAGCACAATTTTTAAAAAGTTTAATCAGTACTGCAGATTAGAAAACAAGCTATATCATACTGCATCATAATGTGCCAGGTTTTTAAATTGGTACAATCTTTTAGAAGGTTAATGTGGCAAAATTTAACAAAACTGCAAATTCACAAAGCCTCTGGTTACCAAGTCATTTCAAGTAAACAAAATACAGGGATAAATCATGTTGTGCAAATTATACTGCACAAGACTGCAATACAAAGACAATGAACAATCTTAAATATCCATCAATAATAGCTACATTATTAAGTTGTTACTAAAAGAATATAAAAATCTATATGTGCTAATTATCAAAAATATTTTTAAAAGATTATTAAGCAAAAAGAGCAAGATGCAAAATAGTATGCAAAGGATGAACCTATTTGTCTAAAACATTTAAATTACATATGTTAAAATATATATAAAATTAATCTCAAATCATACACATGAAATGTTAATAGCAGTTGCCTTCAGAGGTGATGGGGGAACAAGAGGTTTTAATTTTCATTTTATATTTTTCTTTGCTTTTGAAATTTTTTTAACCATGTACATATAAATAACTGTTTTAAAAAATGTTAAAAATAAAAAATTAATTTGTTTCTGATATACTAACCCCAATCTTTACTCTAAATACATTTCCTTAAGTTTTGTCTGCTAAGTTTCTCTTTAAAAGAACTGCAAGTTTTCTAAAAAGAAAGTGTATTTTCCAAAATATTGGAAAATTAGGAAGAGTCTAAGAATATTAAGCTGGGGGTGAATTAAGTGATTTTTCACACTGAAAATATTAGAATTTTAGGTAAGGATGTTTGGCAGGAGTTAATATTAAATTGTTTTCTAAAAAATAGTTAATAATCTGAAATAAAAGGGATAGTACCTATACTAGAAAAAATTAGTGCCAGAGAGGTCAGTTCACCACGTGACCTATGAACATGCCGTAGCAGGTCTTCTGGGGTGTAGAAGAGCCAAGTATAGCTAAGAAATAGAGGAGCAGGGAGGAGGCTACAGAGAGAAAAAGGGGATAAAAGAAAAAAACAGAAATACTGCCACAATACAAAGACTTTCTGAGGAAAGAACTAGATAGATAACCCTTACTTACACCTTAAGAGAAGAAATTCAGCAAACAAAAAAGCAAAAGATGAAAAACTTAGTTCATCATTTTTACTAAACAAACAAAAACCCTTTCATTTATATTTAGCAGTCACTTTATTTCATGGAATATATTCTGTCTTAAAAGTATTAACATTAACAACAACAAAAGATAAAACATAGATGGGCACAGTGGCGCACTCCTATAATCCCAATGGTATGGGAGGATGAGCCAAGATGATTGTGAGTTCAAAGCCAGCCTCAGCAAAAGGGAGGTACTAAGCAACTCACTGAGACTTTGTCTCTAAATAAATAAATAAATAAATAGGGCTGGGGATGTGGGTCAGTGGTTGAGTGCCCTTGAGTTCAATCCCTAGTACCCACACTCCACCAAAAAGGATAAAACTACCTAATCCAATCTAGATTTTGAAGGACTAAATATACTCAACTTCCTTTAAATAAATTCCAACTTGAAACAGAATTTTGTGCTCATCAATATTCTGAAGGCACAAGAAAGACAAATGGTGCTAGGTTCTGAGAATGAAAAGATGATAAAGCATAATATTTGCCTAAAAAAAAAAAAAGTAGGGAGAGAAGCAGTAGGCTGTCACTGCAATTGTATTTGAGTCTTAAGAGTTACGGAGATAGCTGAAAATCACTGGTCTTATAAGAGCACAGAAGGATGCTCAACACAGTTGAGGTCAGGCAGTGGGAGGTTTGGCAGGAAGCAAGAGGGGACAGTGAAGGATTTTAAGACACACATGCAGAACGCATCCTTAACTGGCTTAATCAGTAGCAATTGTAAATTACCTCTTCAATGGCTTTTTGTCTTTTGTCTTCCACATCTTTATCTATTCTATACAGAGATAAGGAAGAAAAATAACCAGGCCATTACTTAAGCTTAGTGAACATTTAAAATAATAACCTTTCAAAGAAATAATTTCCCTCCATTGAAAATGGGCAAATAAATGTTAGGCTCATTTTAAAAGAAAAATTGATATCTTATAGCATTTAGTTAATGGAAGTATTCTGACATCCAGCATTTAGCCATTAGGTTTACCTCCCTCTTTTCCATTCAAAGTTTGAACAGAATTATAGTTTCTTTGAAAAAAATTACATTAATACATTTAAATCACTATCAACAACAAAGTAATTTGAAGAAAGTCTGCCTTTTAATCAACACAAATCAATAAGCATTTCATTTGACAGAAATCTAAAAATTGTTCAAATTCCTTTTATAGGCAGTTTATCATATTTTTATATTTAGTTATTTTAAGATAAAACTTTTACTCTGAAATAGAAGAAACTATCATCCTAAGAATTCTAAATAAACAGGCAAAAATATTAATTTTGAAATAAGACAGCAACAATGTAAAATTTTGTTCAAATCAATTCTTTTGTTTCACTTTGACACAATATGGAATTACAGCAACACAAACTTCTCAGCTACATGACTTAATGTAAAATGTTGGGTCTCAAGCATAAGGTATATACTTGCCAAGCAATAGGCAGTTAGCCTCATGGGACCACTTCTTTATTATATAAGTTCCAGGAAAGAATGCTTTCATTCCATCCATAAATTGGTACAGCATTTTTTTACAACAATTTCAAATTATTTTCTCTAAGAAACTATTTATGTATGTATTAGTTATCAGTTTAACAAAGCTGTACAAGAATATACACATTGTAGAAATTTAAATCAAATGGATTTTTCAAGTAAGAGAATTCTGAGAATATAAATTAAGGTGAAAATCTACATATCCCAGTTTGAACAACAGCCATTTTGAGGATAATGACTCAGTTTTCTTCATCTGATCATGGTCACAACAGGTCAAAATGACAGTGCATAATATTCTTAGCATCCAGGAAGCCCTAATCTAGCTTTACCTCATTCAGAAACTTTTTGCTGTTTCATCAGAGGGACTTCAAGAACTTAAAATATTCAGCTGATTGCTGAATATTTTCAGCCAGGTGATGGCAGGCCCTAAGAAGTCATATAGGGCAAAGTATCCTAACCAGCAAACAATGAACACTGGTATGATGTTATGAAGGTAGCATGTGTACTCTGAATGTTGACCCTTGCAGTAGGCAAAAGAGAGGAGACCTTCAGGACTGGTCACCTTCTATCTGGACAAGACTTATTTGATTGTGCTAGTAAGCCTTATAATTATCATTTTCTGTATGTGCTATGGGATGAAAAGGAAGGGAAGAACTGAAAAAGATATTTTGGTTAGTTAAGAAAAGGTAGCAGAAGTCATTGCTTGCTTCTAATAATGAATCAGCTTGCTGTTAAGACTATTTTCACTATCCTTGGTAAAAGTCATAAGTATTCACTGAATTACATTAATAAATTAATATTATAATATTTTCCCCTACCTATATCACAAAACTGAAATATAACAAGATTCTCTTTATAAACATACCCAACCAATACATAATTTATAAATAATTGTAGAAATGATGTGCTGCAACCTTAGTTAAATTGTATTGTTAGTGTTCAGGGGCAGGAATAATATTCTATAATATCTTAATATATTTTTTCAGTATTTCTTAGACAGCCTCAAAGTGTTCAATAAATCAATCACTCTTGATTGAAAGATGTAAAGTTGTCATGATTCATTATATTAAAGAGATGAGGTGAATAATTAAATATATAGTTCATGTGAGACAAATTATTAATTGTGATTTATTTGCTTTTAGATATTCTTTTCACCTTCTCTTTCAAAAGTATTAAATTTAACTTAAAATCCTTTTTAAATTTATGTCCCTTCTAAGGACACCCTCATCATTATACAAAATACATGTATGAAGATGTGAATTTGGTGTCAACATACCTTATATATAATCAGAGATATGATAAATTATTGTATAATGGTGTATTAAGTATTGTAATGCAAAAATAAATAAAAAAATTTATCTCCCTTCTATATATAGTCTTCCTATAAAAAAATGGGCATTAATTAATTTTGAATGAACAGTTATCAATTTACCAAGCAGAGAGCATTAGGTAGAAAAGCCAAACAAGTATTTGTAAGAATATCTCAACATGTGTGACTCTTAGTGTGAATGAATCCTAGAGTCAAAAGGAAAAGAATCCCATTGTTTTGGATGAACAACACATCTATCATATAAAAGAAAATTAAATGGTGGTCATACCATGCATTTGGTTTTTCAAATACAAAAAAAAAAAAAGCAAAACAAACAAACTATAAAACAAGAGTTCTTCACATTCTAAATACCTATTTGTAATAAAAACTAGCTGTTCCCCTAAAGAAGCACAAGTCTGAAGCCTTGAAACCTTCACAACACATCCACAAAGAAGTTAAGACTGCTCCAGTATTACGAACAAGCCAAGGAAATGTAATTCAGATCCCCACAGTGAACTATTAAGTCAGAAAGCTCTCTGTTGCTAATGCATACTCTTCCATTCAAAGTGTCTTAACTTGTTAAGGAGGTTTTAGGCTTCCCCAAACACATATCACAACTAAACAGAATTTTGCTTTATCACAACATTAAAAAACAAGTCAGAAGTAAAAATCATGGAGAAAATTACAAATTTTAAAAATTCCCTCCTCTCTATCAAGTCCCCTAAGTAGCAGAGCCAGAAGTTTATCTCTAAAAAAATTCCTATCCAGGGAATCCTTTGAGATACAGTTCTTCAAACTCACTCATTTTTAGATAGGAAAAAAATCCCCATCAGTATGTTTTCTTCCTGGATATCTTTACATACACAAATACTCAACCTCTAAAATTTCTTATCTCTCTTCACTTAACATTATGTTATTACACTTAAGTAGAAAAAAGGAAAACTTACCGAGAATGACTTAAGTATGAAGCTTGGCGATCAATCTCTTCTGCGTCTATTTCTACAGGATTTATTACAGCTAGTTGATCAATAGACCACCTAAATTTCCCTGGAGTCTTAACAAAAGAAAGTGAGCTCATGAGTAATAGAAAACTAAAACAGTTCATCAAAATGCTAACCAATGTCACCTTCAAAATTAATGTGAATGCTATAAAGAGCTTCTATTTAAAATTTTGACTTTAGGGCTAGGGCTATAGCTCAGTGGCAGAGCACTTGTCTAGCACGTGAGAGTCACTGGGTTTGATCCTTAGCACCACAAAAAATTAAAAACAAACAAAATAAAGGCATGTTATCTACCTACAACTATAAAAAAATTTAAAAAGAAATTTTGACTTTACCACTAAATGGCAAATGATAATCAACTTATATTAAATCAACTGGCTTGGCAATATCTCTTAAAATATCAAAATTTTCCATGGAGTGATTTAAAAAATTACATAAAAATAGAAGAATCACAATTGTGTAGCAAAGGTATAGCAACTCCACAATTAACACTCAACAGTGGTACACCATGCCCATATAAATATTAAAATCTCTCAGAGTTATCAAAGATCTTTATTTTCACTAAGAATGAACTGAAATTTAAAGTCCTAACTACAGGAGCAGCTACAAAAGCTCACAAAATAGTTGATCCTTCGAATTATATTAGTTGCAACTAGTGCTTCTCTATATTCAACTATCCAACTGATTCAAAAGCTTATCCAAATCCTAATTTTGGAACTAATAATTCTAGATGAACTCAGGCCTAAAAACTCAAGATGCTATACATTCTAGCTTTGAGAATTAAATTAGTCATTCCATTACTAACTTTAATTAAGATCAAAAGATGACTAAGTTTTAACATGAGTCAATTAAAAATCACAAGGTCAAATTAATGAGATGATTCCATCTGAACTGTAACATGGCCTGACTTTCCTCAAGTACACACCTGCTCACTGCCCAAGCTGTTATGAAAGTACAATAGAAACAATCACTTGGTTTGCAGTTTTTCTAGGTAACTAACTAGGTTAACAGACTTCAAAAAAACTTTTCCAGTGTAGCAAATAACCATAAAAACAAACTAAAGGAATGAAGTCTTCTCTAATCTAAGTAGCATTTTCCCTTTCACATCTCCTTTGTGCTAACTGCTAATCATGGCAAAAATCACACTGCTTTGAAACTGCTCATTCAGTTGAATCTATTCATTAGCATAGGAGTTGGTTTCTTTTTATCACAGCATAGAAGCTAAGAACATTTTTAAATGGTTAAACTCAAAAACAATATTAAACATCACAGCATAAAAATTAAATGAAATTCAAATTTCAGTCTACAAATAAAGCTTTATTAGAACACAGCTACCATTTATTTATTTCACACATTGCCCATGGCTGCTTTTTTGATTCAAGGCAGAGGTGAGTAGTTTGACAATGACCAGATGATCTGCAAAGCCTAAATATTTCCTGTCCAACCCTTTACAGAAAGTTTGCTATTTCCTGTACTGGAGGAGGAGGAGCTCACCAGGGGTTTATACCTAAAGATTCTAACTTATACACTGTGTAACATCTATGCTAAGCAATGGATCTGATACAAAGCAGCATTCAAATCTTGCTTCTTTAACAATTTAGATAGGTAATTAGAAAATTTTAATTAGAAAATTATTCTCTAATACAATATTAGTAGATATATCATCAGCCACAGTATCTAGTTACGCATACAATGACAGAATGCTAAAGTTATTTCTTGAATTATTGAAAAAAAAAAAACAAATGCTAGTTAGATAGGAGTAAGAAATTCTGATGTGCTATTGCCCAACAATTATGTACTTTATTTCAAAAAGCTAAGACTTTATGTTTTTGCCATAGACATAAAAAACGTTTGAGATGGATGTTTATTCTGATTGAAACATTACACAACATATGCATGTACCCAAATTTCACTTGTGTCCAATTTTAGATATCAATTAAAAATTAATTTAAACCAGGCACGGTGGCACATGCCTATAATCCTAGTGACTTGGGAGGCTGAAGCAGAAGAATCACAAATTCAAAGCCAGCCTCAGCAACTTAGTGAAGGCCTAAGCAAGTAGCCAGGCCCCTATCTCAAAATAAAAAATTAAAAGGGCTAGGGATGTGGCTCAGTGGTTAAGTACCCCTGGGTTCAAGCCCAGATACAAAAAAAAAAAAAAAAAAAAAAAAAAAAAACCCTAATTTAAGTAAATTTAATTTTTTTTCTTTATTCCCTATTTTTATTGGTGGAATATATAATGGTGGGATTCATTGTTATATATCTGTACATGCAAACAATATAATACAGTATAATTTGGCCAATATCATTCCCTAGTATTTCCCCTTTCTTTCCCCCTGGTCCCTTTCCTCTACTCTAGTGATCTCCCTTCAATTTTTATAAGAAACTTACCACCTTTCTTTTCCTTTTTCCTTTTTAGTTTCTACATATGAGAGAAAACCTAGGACCCTTGACTTTGTAAGTTTGCTAATTTCACTTAACAAAATGTTCTTAAGTTTTATCCATTTCCCTGCAAATGACATAATCCCATGCTTCTTTATGGCTGAATACAACTTCATTGTGTATATATACCACATTAATTTTAAAAATTAATTTTTAAAAAAGTAAGTGCTAACTGAAAATTTGTCTACCTAACTTATTATTAGCCTAACCAGAAGATTATAGTGAACACTACAATTTAAAAAGCACACTGCAGCTATATATGTTCCATAATGTACTTTCTCTGTACTTTGTAGAAGATATTTACATTTAAATATAATTGTAAACTCTAGTTAAGAATAACTTACTGGTAATTTTGTGGATTTAAAAACAGAAGGACTGGCAAGAGTTTGTTCATGGAGAATAGAGTAATCACCAGGACTTTCAAAAGGATTTAAAACAGGGATCCTTCCTGGAGTTTCGGGTGTTATTTGCATTTTTAATTCTTTGACATCTCCCATGGCACAGAAAACAAACTACAAAGAAACCAGAAGAATACGTATTAAAATCACAAAGTATCATACATGTTAATTCTGACAATTAAAATGTGGTCAGCACACACATATTTCACAAAAAGAATTAGCTTCAAACCTAACACTCATAGTTTGTACAAGAAACATCACACTTTCTCGAGTGATCCTTGACATAATCTTGTTACAAGTAAAATATCAGTGCTATCATTTTGTTGTACGGTAAGGCAAATACGAGTCCAGAATCGACTTTGAGGCAACTAAATATTATAATAGGCACAAATACTTTTCGACTAACGGGCTTCCATCGGTAGTTTTTTATTAATTATCTCATGCAATCCCCTATCAAACTACAGTTATTATTAAACAATTCCTAGTAGCAAGCAAATAAGAAATGAGGAAGCTGGCGCATGGGTGCCCTTCTTGCACATTAGCCTGTGAAAAGAGAAGTATGACTGATAGGATCCAGGGAATTAACTGCCTCTGGTTGCCATTCCCCAAACATCTCCTTTTACCACCACCCCCTTCCACCTGGAGAGAGTAAGCGCGACTGCATTACTTCCAGTCACAGGGTGCGAGGACTAGAGAAAAAGAAGAATCTACTTCTTAAAGACTGAAATACCGCTGGCTTCCTTGGGTGAAGAGCAGTGGAGTGTCACCCTAGTCCTAGATTACTCAGAGCGCCCCTCTCTTCGACACGTACTCCCCCACTGCTCCCATTCCTCCACGGGGTGGGTGGAGGGCCAGGTCTGGAGCTGGGAAACTGAGCTCTCCAATTCGAGACAGGAGGAAAGGCTGGGAGTCACAAGAACGTACCTAAAGGTGTGTACAAAAAGGAAGCCCCAAATATCCACTCCAGGGGGCTCCCAGGGGGCCCGGCCAGCTCCCACGACAGTCAGACTCTTTAACTCCCCGCTTCCGCGCTGTCTTAGGCCAACCAGGGCACGGGGCTGGGGGCCGACTGGCCAATGGCGTAGCACCGCTGTCCGCGAACCAGCCAATCGTATCGAGGCGCCGGAGTAAATTCGAAAGGCAACTCCACGCTCTTCATTCCGCGCTAAGTAACGAGGCTCCAAATTCAAATCAACGCAACCTCACGTTGGCGACGAGCACGAGGGGCGGAGCTTTTCCGGCGTGTGCCCCGACGCGCGCCGTGATTGCCCAGGAGAAAGGAAGGCGCTCCAGTTCCGGGTCAGGCCCTTCTCCCGCCTCCCTCAGCCTCCGCCATGGCGAGTGGCAGCGGCGCCGGGTCGTCGGCGACCGCGGCGGCGAATCTGAATGCGGTGAGGGAGACCATGGATGGTGAGTGCCCGTTGCGCTCCCTCTACCTTGCTTCCACTTCCCGCAGCCAAGGCCCCCACGAAGAGGGCGTGCGGTCTTCTTCCAGCCCAAAACGGCATCTTTGAAGGTCCACGAAGGGACCCGCTAGCACCGCATAGCTGATGGCCCATCCCTTGAGAGTTGTCTCTCGGCTCCGGTGTAGTTTGTCGCGCGCACGGCGTTCTGGCCCTCGCGTCTGCCGGTTGCGCCCCTGAGACCTCGAGGACCGCGCCTTTGCGTCCCACGTCTCGCGGGACCCGCTTCTGTCCTCCCGCGCCCGCCGGCGCTCAGCACCCTTACAGCGCGCAGTCGGAGCGCTCTGGAAGCCGGCGGAACTGGAAACCCCCAGGATATGAGTAGGGGGTATGCAGTCACTGCTCTGTTTCATGCCCCTGGCACTTCAGTAGGCGCTGTTTAAGTATCCGGCGAATGAACAAGGCGCCCCTTCATCGTAATTGCTCCAGTTAATTTTGGAGCAGATGACTCAGGTGCCCGGGTGCTGTGGCTATGGTTTCCTGTTATCGCGCCCCGCCTGAGGCCTGTGGGCATAGAGCCTGCACACTTGTATAGACGAAAAAGGTGTCTTCGAGTTAACCTCCTCTACCACTAGTATTTCTGAAGTGAACTTGGTTAGGCTACTTTGTTTTCACCCTGTAAAATAAAACCCTACCTCCCAAGGATGATTGTGAATATTAAGTAAGACAACTAGGTAAAGGCATATCAAAGGCGATCAGCTCTATCTCTTTTTACTCGCAACCTTCTAAACGTGTTTTGAGGAATGTTAAATATTGCGAATTATAGTTCGTCTTGACATTTTCCAGGAGTTACCCATATCAGTCTCCTACTCTGTTAGAATATAATTCTGTAGAATTCTCACTAGGTTTGTCAGCCATTCTGCCCTATCTCCTTCACTGAAGTTCTTATATAGCCCCTCCAAATGGGAGCTTCTGATAAAGGCTTCTGGATTTTTCTTCAGTGACTGCTGCTTTCCTTTTCAAATAATTGTTTATACTAATAGAGCATTTGCATCTAATTTTTTTTTCCTAACCACTACTTTGCTGTTTTAATGAGACTCTCATTCTTAACATCCTATCAGCTTATTTTTTTCATCCTTCTTGTACCTCACAGATTATTAGTTTTGTTTTGAAAGTGACTTTAGGTACATAAGGGATTGGTATGTATATAACATTACCACATTGTATCTTTCCTTGGAAGCCAGTGTATTTTTGGAATAGGGCAAGAAGTATGAGGCCTTGCTTCTAGCCAATTTTCTCACATTACCTATGTTTAGGGTCCTTATTTATATAGCTGTAGGATCCCATATGAATAACTGCTATTTTATGCCTGGTGGTAATGAGGATGCACAAATGAGAACTAATAGTTTGCATCATCAAGGTCTTTCCTCAGAGAATTAATGTAAAATGAAGATAATAAAGAGTGAAAGAACATATAAAAGAAAAGACCAGAGTTTTTTATTGCTGTTTCCCTCAATAGCAGCTACTGTATCTTCCCTCAAGACCTAGTACATTTCTCTTCACCTTCTTCCTCCTTTTCACACATTAATCAGTTTACAGTGATTTAAACTTTTAATAGATGTCAGTGATTGGGAAGGGCTGCAGAACCCAGCAGTAAAAATTTTCCTTTTAATCATGAAATGAAAGGATTTTGTTAACGATACTTCAAACTTGGAAGGAAGCAGGTAGTCCTTTTAATTTTTCTGCACATATTATATTTTCCAATACCTTCCTAAAGTTCTAAAATCTTTATTAGGTTCTTAGTGGATTTGCATATCTCCCTTATCTCCTATTTTACACCCATTTAGTCTGTTAATAACATTGACTTCACACTAGCTATTCAGATATGTGAATTTACAAGCTGTGTTCTTTGATATCATTTTTAAATTTATTATTATTATTAGTTTTAGGTGGACACAATATCTTTATTTTTATATGGTGCTGAGGATTGAACCCAGTGCCTCATGCATACTAGGTGAGCACTTTACCACTGAGCTACAACATCAGCCCTGCTATCAGTTTTTATTCTTCTGCCTGACTCTGGTTGATTTCTGGAATCTTAAGATTATTACTTCTTTAGACCAGTCTTTCTGAAACACTGTCCTTCCAAACTTGGCAAGATGCCTTTGTAATTCATTACAGGATTATGTTGTTTTCTATTATTTTACTTAGAACTGGAATCTTAGTCTGTCTTGAGATACTATACCAGAATATCTGAGACTGGGTAATTTGTAAACAGCAGAGATTTATTTCTTGCAGTTTCAGAGGCTGGAAAGTCCAAAGTTGAGGGGCTTGCAACTGTCAAGGGCCTTCTTGCTGCATCATCTCATGTGGAAGGTGAAAGAACAAGAGTACACTGTACAAGGGGTTGGGGGTGATTCATCCCTTAACAGGAACCCTCTCCCAAGGGATAACTAACCCACTCCTGGAGTGATGACATTAATCCATTCCTGAGGACAGAGCCCTCATGGTTTAGTCACCTCTTAAATGTCCTACCTCTCAATGCTGTTGCATTGGGGATCAAGTGCCTTATCTATGGATTTTGGGAAACACATTCAAACTCTAGCAGTCAGTTATTTTAATACCTATCTCTCCTAGACCATAATGTCTGTGAGGACTAGAATCTCTAACTGTCTGCACAATTATCTTTCAAGCAGTAGCATAATAAGGTGATGTGCATGTGGTACTAATTACACAGTAGGCTATTTCCTTAAGGAAATAATTAATGTTTATAAATAGCTTGTGTCAATACAAAGTAAAGATCAATGTCAACTTAAAAACAGACCAAAGCTTAAAGAAAGAAATAACTAAAACAGATTAATTCAATAGACAATATGGAATTATATGAAAGAATGAGTTAAGGCAGAAGAGGAAAACATCAACAAAGTTATAAAGTCAAAAATAAGTATAGCATTTATAGGTAGGGAGTCTACCATGAAGAAAACAAACGGGAAAGAGGAAAATTTTGTCAGGAACAGTTAATCATGATGATGATGGTGATGGTGATGGTACAGTTGGAGTAGGATCTGAGTATCTGTTCTAGTTATCTGTTGCTGCAAAACAAACCACCCCATAAAACAAAGATTTCTCTCTCACAGTTTTAGGTGTTGACCAGACTAATCATGATAGTTATTACTGAGGATCCTCATGGATTTCATTTAGACAGAAGCTAAGTCAACAGTCATCCCCAAACCTCCTCGTTAACTTACCTTCTAAGTGATGCTGAATAGCATGTTGACCCTCAGCAGGGGCTGTGCTCTAAACATGAGGTTCCCTCATACTTGGTGGATGGTTTCAAGGGAAAGTGACTCAAAAGAGCCAGAGGAAGCTAAATTGCCTTTTTAAACCTTGCCTTGAAAGTCAGTATAGTGTCATTTTTGGAAACTACAGTTGCCCTAAGCATATCTGCACATTCTTGATCTGTAAATCAAGAATGCAAGGCCATAAATGCAGTCAGTACTCTTTTCTTTGGGTACTTCTCAAGTGTGTTTATAGCAAACAACAATGAGAAATGGGGCAGCATGTACCCCTAGATAAAATGCAGGCTTGCTTAATGCAAAAAAATCCTAACAAGAAAATGTTACATTTTTAACATGGTTAATTAACAGATAACTATAAAAAACCAACTCCATCCTTAATGCTATTGTTACATGCATTCCAAATAAAATTGGAAACACTTGCTTTCACAGTTTTGTTAAAAAAAATACTAATTTTAAGAATTTGACAAATAGCATGAAAAACGATGATTAAAAAAGAAGATGAAACTTATTTGTAGGTGAAGTGATCTGACTAGAAAATATAAGAATTGAAAATTTGTTAGAAACTTCAGTAGACTTTGTTACAGTAACTGGCTATAAAATAAAAATTGTAATATCCCCATATATCCAGAGGGAATAAACAAACAAACAAAAAAATCATAAAATCAACAAACAAAAAACAATGGAAGTAGAATCCATTTGTGAGAACAGTCAAAAATAAAACTTACAGAAAGTAAAGATTCAGTATGTCAGTTGAACACTTGCGGAAATTTTCTACATCAAGTATATGAAAATGATAGAAAATAATAAGGTAATATAATTATCAGTATAGCCATATTCAAAAACAAGAAAAGGAAGTCTCCATTGATTAGAGAGGTTTTCCCAAAAGAAAGGAGCAGATGGGAACCACAGCAGGGTATTGGGAATAGAACCTGAGAAAGCATGCGGGCTTGCCTGAGCAAACCTGGAATCAGAAATGTACCATCTGCCATGGCCAGTGACTGAGAAGCACCACCCATTTGTTTTCTGGGTCTAGAGCCAAGATTCTTCTATAAGGCCTGATCCAGAGGGCTGAGATAGGGTGAGACTATCTGAGAACATATCAGCAACCCAGGATGTCAAGAGAAATTCCCTATTAAAAAAAAAATGAATTTTTACAGTCAAGAATGATAGAACCTAAGAGGTAGAAAACAACTAAAATGGAAAATTAAAATGACAGTGTGCTAGTAATAGCTAGCCCTTTATTGAGCACTACTGTATGCCTAGCTGCATCCTAAAGTGAATCCGTTAATCCTAACCCTAATTCTATAAAGTCTTATTACCTGCATTTAATGCAGTGGTAAAATAAATACACTTTCCTAGTAATAAATTACTTATCTAGTAATAAAGCTAGGTAGTCTGTCTACCTAGAACCCAAGTAGTCTGTCTCTAGAAATTACATTTCTAACCACTCTTAGGGAAGCAGATTATGGCTCAGTCTCAAAAACACATTAAGAATATAGCCTTAAATATTAAGACAAAACAACAGCAATAAGATTATAGATGGTTAAAGTATTAGTAAATAGGACAATCAAAGCTAAAGAAATGAAAATAGGAACGGCCATCAGCTTTTACCACAGAGTAACAATTTACTTTCTTTGAACAAAACACAGGTAAAACATACAGGACAAAGGTTTTCAAGACACTGGACCTTAGGCATCAAAGGACAGTAGTCCCTGGAGGACAGCAAACAAATGAAGTAAGCTGTCCGTTGCAGATTGCCTTCAGAGAGTTTTCCAGTCCTCTCTGCAGCCTGGTACACAGCTTATCTCCCTGATTGCAAGCTGAACACAGGCATCCAGAGTACCTGAAAAGGAAGAACCCAAAGAGAATTCTGGAGATCTGGAGAAGAATCCCCTTTTATATTCAACAGAGCATTGAGTAGTACTTTGTGGGGTGGGGTCGAGTGGGGGCACACAGAAAGTTAGGGAAACAACTATCCAAAAGGTTTGAGAGAACAGTATACCATGCTCACACAGGGTGTAGGCATAGTGCCATTCTGTCAGAATGAAAACCGTTTGTGAAACACTGGGTAGAGTTCTTGGAAAAGTCTTGTCCCAGTAGTGGGGAATAATTGGCTCTACACTAAACAGGGCTCTGGTTCTGCCTAACAGATCTGAAGAGTACGGTCTGAAAGGATCAGATTGTTTCTGGATAACTTTCATTACAAAACTCAAGGATATATATGGAAATCAAAAAATACCTAGCACCCAAGAAAATTCTCAACTTGTGGTATCTAATTGAAGATTGCCGGATAAGCAAAGTAGTATGGCTCATTGGGGAAAAGAATTCAGTTAACACAGATAGAAATGACACAGATGTTAAAATTAGACAAAAGTATTAGAACTGTCCTTGTTCAAAAAGTTTAATAGAGACATGGAAGACATACAGATAATGCAGATGTTTTGAAGTGGGGATTGAACTCAGAGGACGTCATGCATGCTAGGCAAGTGGGCTTTACCACTGAGCTACTTCCCAGTCCTTGTTAAAAATTGTTGTTGTACTGGAGATTGAACCCATGAGTGATCTACCACTGAGCTCCATCACTAGTCCTTTTCAGTTTGAAACAGGGTCTTGCTAAGTTTCTGAAACTGGTCTTGAACTTGTGATCTTCCTGCTTCAGCCTCCTGAGTCACTTGGATCACAGGCATTTACCACTATACCCGACTTAAAATTTCATTTTCAGACAGGTTTTCACTGAATTTCCCAGGGTAGTCTTGCACTTGTAGTCTTACCTCAGTCTTTGAGTAATTGGGATTATAGATGTGTACCACCTCACTCAGCTAACAGTATTTTTAAGACTGTAGCTTCTAGAGATGAAAATGAATGTCTGATACTCTAAACATTTTTAGTACTTAGACTTAAATTAGTAGGTGAACAGATATTGTTAACTTGTTCTTATAATTAGTAGTTTTCATGGAATTCAGATAACTATTTAAATGGGATTTGTTTTTGAAATGGATGAAAAATTATAGAGAATAAGAGGGCTTACTTTAAGTACCTGAAAGGTGACAGGAATCTTTAACCTACTACATGCAATATCAAATTAGTAATCAAAATTGTGTCTCTGGGATAAGCCAAACATGTATCAGATCTGTAGGATATTTACTGTGTGATAAAGGTGGCATCTCAGTTGAGTGATAAAATGAAAGATCATTTAATAAATGGTATTGTGGCAGTTGGCTTATTTCTGAAAGGAAAGTTAGGTTCTATCTTCTACCCAAACTCCAGGAAATTAAATATTTAAATGTTTATGGAATGGAAGAAAATACTGGTGAATACAATTGTTTCATGGGCGAGGGGCTGCGGATGTGGCTCAAGCGGTAGCGCGCTCGCCTGGCATGCGTGCGACCCGGGTTCGATCCTCAGCACCACATACCAACAAAGATGTTGTGTCTGCCGAGAACTAAAAAAAAATAACTATTAAAAATTCTCTCTCTCTCTCTCTCTCTCTCTCTCTCTCTCTCTCTCTCTCTCCCTCTCTCTCTCTCTCCCTCTCTTTAAAAAAAAAAAAACACAATTGTTTCATGGGGAATAACTTTCTAAGCATGATGCAAAGGGAAATGATAAACAATAGATTATTTTAACAGTTGACTTCCATTTTAAACACACTGGGAAAAAACATTTTGTAAACTGCAGTACTGGAAGAACAAAGCTAGAAAAAAATAATTCCAAGCTTTTATTTTTATTGTTAAGTCAACAGATATGATTACTCTTGTCAAATTTGACTGAGCAGTTCTTATTGTAGTAAAGTTAGTGTGTACAGATATTATTTTATTGGGGGAGATAGGAGAGTCGCCTAACTCTTTTTCTTGGTATGGGGAATTGAACTCAGGCACTTGACCATTGAGCCACATGCCCAGCCCTATTTTGTATTTTATCTAGAGAAAGGATCTCATTGAGTTTCTTAGTGCCTCACTGTTGCTGGGGCTGGCTTTGAACTTGCGATCCTGCTGCTTCACCCTCCCAAGCCCCTGGGATTACAGTCATGCGCTAACACACTAACTCTTAAAATGGAATGAATATTTATAGTGTTCCCATGGAATAAATGTTGTGTGACTAATTAAATCCTATTATCAAAGAGTATTTAAAAATAGGAAAGTGTCTTTAATCAGTATTAAGAATGGATTTCCAAATCCTGTTTGCAAATAAGAATATATGAATTAAAAGTACTATGTGCATATTTTTAAATGCTTTAAGTTTTTTTTTTAAGTTTTCTTTATGTGTTTTTGTAGTTCTGCTTGAGATTTCAAGAATTTTGAATACTGGCTTAGATATGGAAACACTGTCTATTTGTGTACGGCTTTGTGAACAAGGAATTAATCCAGAAGCTTTATCATCTGTTATTAAGGAACTCCGCAAGGCTACTGAAGCACTAAAGGTTAGAGATTCATGTGTTTGTTCATTCTAAATAAAGATGCTTTTGTTTGGAAAATGATTGATTATGAAGTTAGGTAAAAAAATCCTAGTTGGGCAAGGTTAGATTAACTTCTAACAACAATAGGAGGAATTCTAAAGACCAGGGACTTTACAGCATATGTTCAGATCACTAAATTACTATTATTATTTCCTCAAAAGTCTCTAGAGTTTTTCTATGTGGTGAGTTAAATCTGCCTCCAAAAAAATATGCTCAAGTCCTATCCTCTGATACCCATGAATATGACCTTATTTAGAAATAATGTCTTTGTAGATATAACCCAATTAAGATGAGGTCATGATTAGGGTAGCCCCTAACTCCAGTGGATGATATCATTAATAAATAAGGGAAATTTGGACACAGACAATAGAAGGGTGAAGACACAGTAAGTAGGGAGAAGGACATGTGTTGATGGAGGCTGGTATTATAGAGTGATGCATCTATATATAAGTCAAGAAAAGCCACAGGTTATCAGCAGCTATTAGAAACTGGAAAGAGGCAAGGAAGGATCCTCCCCTCGAGCCTTTGGAGAGAGTGTAGCCCAACTGACATCTTGATTTTGTACTTCTGAACCTCCAAAATTGTAAAAACTATACATATTCCTATGTTCTTAAGGCCACCCTGTTTGTGGTATTTTATTTTGCAGCCCTAGAAGCCTAATACAGATTTTAAGACCAGGAAGTAGGACAAAACAAACACTGGAACAAATACTTCAGAATGTTTAAGTGGCTTTGGAATTGGGAAATGGAGAGAGACAAAAGTTTAAGGTGCTTAATAGAAAAAGCTTAGATTGCCTTGAAGAAACTATAGAACTGTAAACACTGAAGGTGCTTCTAGTGAATGCTCAGAAGAGAGGAGAGTTATAGAGGAAGATTCATTCCAGAGAACATGTCAATTATTAGGAAGAGAATGTTGCTGAAAGTATGAACATTAAAAGCACTCTGGTGCAGCCCCAGTCACAAAGAGGAACATTTATTGGACACTAAGGGACAGGTGACCTTTGTTATAAAAGTGACAGAACTTGACTGAATTATGTTCTATATTAGAAGGAGAATTGACTATGTAAGTGATGAACTTGGATATTTAGCTGAGGAAATTTCCAAGCAGAAGTGTGAAAGATGCAGCCTGATTTCTCTTTGTTGCTTATGATGTAATGTGAGAGGAATGAGAAATTGAAGAAGGAACTGCTAAAAGAACCCAGCACTTGATTTGGAAAATTCTTAGCCTATCTGGATAACATGCTCTGCAGACAGGGCCAATTTTGTGGCTAGCAAACCTGTTTGTGAAAAGATTACGTGTGATACAGACCCAGTCAGCCACCTTGGCACAGACATAGTTGGTTTAGACTGAAAGGGAAAAAATGAAGTGAAGAAATGCTTTCTGATTACTGGAATTCTGTAGGCTGGAAATTGACCTAGAGAGCTACTTAGCTGTGAAAATGTGTTATTCTTCAAGGAAAGAGGGGCACGGACTCAACTGTGAGCATGCGTTATCCTTCAAGAAAAGGGGATGAGAGGCTCAGAGACTGGGGGACACTGCCGTTGCCAACCTGAACCCACAAAGCTTTATTTTTTCCAGATTCAACATGTTTCCAATCTTAGCAATTAAAAGGTATTTAGTATCGTGTTCCCTCTCTTGCTTGCACACAGTCTCTGCTTTAAAATCTGTGGTCAGTTTATTTCCGTGTTTATATGGCACTAACTACAAATAGTGAAACGAAGTTATTCCATTAAAACTTGTCCAACAACAAAGTGATTTCTCTTTTACCTCTGAGAGAATGGAACTCTGAAACATGTAACTAACCCATCTTTCAAATTAAATTATTTTCCAAAGAGTTCCAAAGTTTTGGGTATTTGCTTTTTAATACCTTTTGATTATTAAATCTAACAGAAATGTAACGAAATTGCATTTATACAAGATTTATCATAAAATGTCCACATTAATTGTCAATGCCTGCACCCTAGAAATTACCTTGTATCCTCTCCCTAATTGCTAACCTTTCCCTCTACTCCCTTCTGCCAGTAACTGCTATCCTGACATTTATTCTTTCAACAGTTTATTCACTAAACTTGGATCTCTAAACACTAGTTTATTTTTGTAAAATTTTTGAGCTCCACAATAAATGGAATCTTACCAAAATCTTTTTACTGGGTTCTTTCATTTAACATTATGTCTGTGAGGTTCATCTATGTTGCCTATAGCTATAACACATCCTTTTTCCCTGAAATGTTTTATTTGACAAATATACCAGTTTATTCTTTCTATTGTTAATAGATATTAAGTGTTTCCAGTGTGGGCTCTTCCCACTCAAAGCTGCTTTGAGCATTTGTAGTTCACGTTTCCTTTTTTTCTTTTTTTTTTTTCTTTTTAGGTATACATGACAGTAGAGTATATTTTGACATATTATACATACATGGAGTATAACTTTTTCTAATTAAGATCCCCATTCTTGTGTACACAGAGTCCATGTCTCTTAATGCATGTATATATACATTTCTGTTAGGTGTTTATCTAGAAGTGAAATTGCTGGGTCTTAGATTATGTTTTTCCTCTACTTGAATAAATAGTTATAGTGCCAAACATTTCAAAAATATATTTCCACCAGCTGCATGACTTTCTTTTTGCTTCATATATTTTCATTGTTTATTCTGAGTCTTTAAAATTTTAGTCATTCTGGGATATATATGAGTCTTTCATTCTGTTTGATTTGCATTTCTGAGTACCAAGGAGGTTGAATGCAATTTTACATTTTTTTTTTTTTTAGATATCTTTCCAAGTCATTTGCCCATCTTTCTAGGTTGTCTTTTTAAACTCATATTTATAACTTTCATAACAAAGAAAAATAACTGGATAATGTCATAAGAATAGCTAGTATTTTTATACAAGTACTTTCCTTTTGGTAGATCCAATGCTATCTTGGCATTATTTCCTCTAGTCACATAGTAATATGTGCTGCTAAGGAAACTGAAGCAATAGTGATTGATTTAACCTAAGTACTTAGAATTAAGTGGTTGAGCTAGAATTTTAAGTTAGGCTGACCTCAGAGCTATTTACTTGACTACTGAGTTTCTCCCTACAATAGTATGTGAGCCAGCTATTTAGGGAAAGATGAAATGGTTCTTGGAAGCCAAATAGTCATTAGGCTGTGATGTGGGAACATTTCATCATTCAGTATTCTTTAAAAATTCTGTAGATAAAAATTAAATCTATTAATAGTCTTTCATCAAAATGTTTCTGAAATATTATTTGTTTGATAAACATCTTCCAGAACTAGAAGATGAATTTTTCTTGAATTATGCTCCAATTTGAAAGAGAATAATCAGAATAGGAAGTAATTTTTATATTATACCACAGTTTGGAGCTACAAGGGAACCCAAGGCAAATAAACCAATTAAGACAGGAGACACACGTAAGTGTTTGGTGTAGCATTTTCTTAGGTAACATACAACCCATGGTATTAAGATAGGAGGTTCAGAAATAACCTAGCTTTTCAATTCTAAGCATTCTCATATGGACCATAGTGAGATGTGGGTGGCAGAATCCAGAAGTAAGATTTACAAAATCAGAAACTGTTGGCCATTTGAATAGAAGATTAATCTGCCTCACACACAAATCCTCTATAATGCATTCTCCTGTGATGTAAAGTGAATAAACCAGCATCTCATTAAACTAGAAAGGATAAGATGCTGAAACATTTCTAGCTAGGAAGAAATGCTAATTTAATTTTTTTTTCTTTAATTTATGTAAACATAAAAATCATACATGTCATAATTTTAAATTCCTTAAATTGGAAAACTTCAAAGAATGAAATAAAAAGGTTATCTAAGAAATAACTAGCAATGATATTTGCTGATATCATATGAAAGTATGATGTGTTTTTAAAAATAAAGTATACTTAATTTCACTGAATTATAAAAGAAGAATAGCTTGTTTATTTGCTTCTCCCTGGATTAGACTCTATTTCTTAATTGCTATATTGGGGTGGACTAGGTTGCTGTTTGGTTTAGAGCTGCCTTGAGCCCCACCTGACTTCTTGACAGACTTAAGTGTCAGATTGGTTTTTGTTTTGTTTTGTTTTTTGTATCATTGCTGCTAATAATTTTTTTTTCTCATTTTTGTTTTCTTCTTTTGGCTTTAAAATTAGGGTAAAGAAAAACTGTTCCTGTTCCATTGTACTATTTTTATCTAGAATTGAATTGTATGGTACTTACTGTCTCTGTTTTAGAATGCATAAAATGTAAATCAGGGACATCTTGAAATGTTGCAAGGAACTCTTAACTACATAGAAAATGTTAAGAATTTTTATGGATTTTTTTTTTTTTTTACCTTTCAGAGATTTGTGTATTGATAGTATCTAGGTAGCTAGCTCCTGTCTCCAGTTAGATAAATTCTTTAGCAATAATAGATAGGCTGCTATATGTGTAAAATAAGGCAAAACAGCAAAATAGGATTGCTAATTAAGTATATTTTATAAATGATTCTTTATTGGTACTGAATTTTTATATTCTCAGTACTAGTATTTATGTTTGAACAATACTATTTGAGAAATTCTGGACAAAACCCACTTGGCATCGTCTTTTGTTTTAATGTGGTGTTCTTTGAATTATATCATTATTGACACACCTGTAGATACTCTGTCTCTCTTCCCCCTCTTCTTCTCTTCCCCTTTTCCCCCACCCTTCCTCTCCTGTCTCCCCTTCTCTCTCTTTCCCCTTCTTACCATCTCTCTCTCTCTATGATACTGAGGGTTGAACCCAGGGCCATTGTACCACTGAGCTACATCCCCAAAGCTCTTTTTATTTTTTATTTTGAAGCATGGTCTTGCTAAGTTGCTGAGGCTGATCTGGAACTTTGGATCCTCTTGCCTCAACAGTTAATAGGCGAGGGCTATCACACCTGGCTGCCTTGCCCTTTCTCTTGATGTCCTGTACTATTACTAATACCTTTGGGTACATCTGTGTTGTCCTTTCACTGTGTAGGAAAATCTGCCATATGAGGATATTGGAGCTGTAGAATTTGGAGTCGAGAGAAATTAAAGATTAAATAATTCTCATGTCCCCAAGGTAGGGAAGGAGTAAACCCTTACACAGAAAAGGGATGTTTGGAATAGAGGACTATTGAATTTTGACTTTTCCCAGGACTGATCCTTGGTAAATTTTGGGAGTGTTTAGTGGCGATCTGGTAACTATATGGATCTCTAGGGTGCTACTGTTATTTTTTCAGGTAGAAAGCTCTGCATTTATATAAGAAAAATGCTACAGTATTACTTTCCTACAGTAAAAATACTTGTTTTGATGTCTGTATATTGGAGGAGAATTTCTATAATTAATCTGAAAAAGGAACAAGACAAATTATATTTGAATTAAAGCAAAAATTGTATATATAATTTCAAGTCTTTATTAATAGATAATACTGAATATAGGTGATACTGAGAATGCAGCTAGGGAGATAACAGTGCCTAAAGGTATGTAGCTAAAGCTATTATAGGAACCTATAAGAATAGAAATTATTTTAAAATGTGGAATTAGTTTAAACTAGGTTCTAATTCTCTTGAGTAGTAAATACAGAGGAGGGAAATTCTATTGTAAGTGAGGGTTTGGGAGCTGCCTAAACTATAGGAAAAAAAGTCTGTTCTGCTGGTTGTAAAGAAAAGGTTTCAGCCTTATTTCAGATTGCATTATTTACCATTCATAAGTATTTTATAATTAAGAGAATTTATAATTCTTTTCATGAAAGAATTCTGAACTTAATCTACACTAAAAGCAAGTTTTAATTAGGAAGTAGAAATAAAATATATTAAAAGTCTCACATATTTCAAAGATCAAATTTGTCATTTTCATATTGGCATTAAGAAATTACTTTTTTAGCTAGGCATGGTGGCACATGCCTGTAATCCCAGTGGCTTGGGAGGCTAAAGCAGGAGGATCTCAAGTTCAAAGCTAGCCTCAGCAACTTAGTGAGACCCTGTCTCGAAATAAAATATAAAAAGAGCTGGGGATGTGACTAAGTGGTTAATCACCCCTGGTAGGAAAAAATAAATAAATAAATAAATTACTTTTTTTAGATCTGTTAATAGTACATGTTTTTTTGTTGCTGTTGTTGTTTTTATACATGCCAGACCATTTATTGATGAATGATAGAGTACATAGGAGTTTCTTTAGAGACAAGTGGGAAAGTATAGTTTTGGAGGGGAATAGGTAAGACAAGATTAGCCAAATGTTCATTATTTCTTTTTGTTCTTGTAGCATTAAAAGGTTTTTTTTTTTCATTCTTAATTTCCTTTTTGCATTACAATAAAACATAGAAAAGAGATTAATGAAGATTAAGGTATGTCATAGGTTAATTTTTCAAGTAGCAGAACATTTTTACACATACTCTTATTAACTTCTATTGAAGATAATATAACTGTTTTCTACTCTTAACCTAGCAGTAAATTTAAAAAGTAGTTCTGATTTAGAACAAAAACAATGATAACCACTGTATTCTGATAAAAGTGGTTTGGTTGCATGAAAAAATAGTTGTTTGCTAAATAAGGTGTAGTGTAGTATTAACAAATTTATTTATCTCCATGGTGTCTCTTTTCCATGGTTTTTAAATAATGAATGTTATTTTCTTGTTCTAGGCTGCTGAAAATATGACAAGCTGACTTTCTGGAGAGATCCTGATGAGATATGTCAAATTCCTCAAGAGGATTTGAAGATTGCATTTTAGTCAAGAATGTACAGTGAAATTACTGCATGCAGCAGTGTAGAAAAATTTTCCTTTTAAAAAGAATTATAAAACCATAGCTTTATAAATCAGTGGAAAGTGGCTTACAGAGAGAACTATCAAATGTGTTTGCATCGCATCTTTTTTTTTTAATGGCCCTAATGTTTTGGCATTGCTATGTTTATATTTATGTATTCCTTATTTATACCTCTGATAGCTTTAATTTTCTAAGCAGTCTGTCTATCAGATGTGCACATCTGCTGTGCCTGGTGGAAGTATAGTGGAACCCATCAGTATTGATGTGTCGTAGTTATGACTTGTTGACATTTCCATTATAAACTTTAATTTTGAATTGTTTATGCATAATAACTGTTGATTTATGTTGTATCAGGCTGAAAGTTGACAAGATTTTAGCCACCATGTAAGAATTTGTATTTAAATTCCCCATGTATACCAGAATCTTGTTTTTAAAACATTTCTTGTAATCTTCTCTTTAACAAGGAATATTTAGTTTTTTAAACAGTTTTTGGGCAGTTAATAGTGTGAACTAGATCATTTTGTATTGACTGAAAAATAAAACTTCTAGAAACTTAGATTTTAAAAGTAATAACAGTGCTTAGCTTAGTATTGTTTGTAGTTTGAGTCATTTACATCAAATAAGAATATTAGTTGAATGTTTTTCTAGGTTTTATATCCTATAAAGGCCTAAAAATAATGTATAAAGTGAAACATAGCCAACATGCAAAATTCCTTTTTACTTTTATTACATAAAAGTAATTGGAATTCTTATCTAATAAATATGATGTAGATATATAATAAATCACTAGATAAGTGGTGTGTTTCAATGAATATGTAATATTTTCTGAAGAAATAAGGATTTCTAGTCATTAAACAAAAACTAATGAAATGTGTATCAGGAATTATAAGTTTGCCTTTCTAAAATCATTTTGTGTGTCATTATTTACCCTTAAAGTTTTAACTCATCAAAATGATAATTGAAAAATAAATTTTAGAAAATTTAGGATGTTATTGGTTCTGTTTCTGTAACAGAATCTCAGTGGAATTTTTTTGCAAGGCTAATATGGATTTAATTTCATTGTTGACTAAATTTTAGAATGGTATTCATTCTTCACTAATGTTTTTTGTTGTTCATACAAGCTGAAGTGGTTTTAATAAGATTTAGTGATATTTAGGTAGCCACTTTCTCTGCTTTTTTTTTTTTTATATTTATTTGACCATTATGACTTTTAATTCATGGCATCTTTACCAGTAAATTGAAAAGGTCTATTAGCACAACAAGTTGGGAGACAATAAGAATTTGTGATAAGCATTTGAATGAAACTAAACACTACAAATACTGCATGTTATTTATAAATCAAAGAGAACATTTATTCTCAACTCCAAAATGTGTATGCAGTTCTAGGCCACAAGAGTTGATAATATAGATTAAGTTATTTACATATGAAGCAAAATAGGAAAAAATATTGAGAAATGATTGTGTTTACAGAGGCCTTCTTATATGTCATATTTCTTAAATGTTTTTTGGTGATACTGGGGATTGAACCCTGATGCATTCCACTAAATCACATCCCCAACCCTTTTTATTTATATATATTTATTTGAGACTGGGTCTTGTGATATTGTTCAGGCTGACCTTGAACTTGTGATCTTCTTGCCTCAGCCTCCCAGGTAGTTGGGATTAGGTGTGTGTCACTGCTGCTGGCTTTAAATGTATTAGTATCTTTTTAATGCATACTTCAGTAATATTTAAGAAATAAAATAAAATGATACAATTCCAATGCTGTACATGTTGACAATGACAAAAATAAAACCATATTGGTAGTATTGGCATGTACTTTTGATTTAATACATCTTTCTATGAATTCAATTGTATTTCTTTAGGTGGTCATTTTATAGATGTTAAGATGCTTATCATGTGTGATTGAAGGCTACTTAAAGACAGGTTATGTAATTTACAGCTTAAATTAGGCTTGAAGTATAAATGGAATACTCTTCCCCTGGAGGAGATAGCTATATTAACGTTGCCTCAGGCTTTAAAACAAAGTTGGCAATTCAAATAAGTGAGAAATGATATTTTTCTATACTCAAAGAAGAACTTTTTTACAAAGTGGATTATTATCATTGTGAAATGTATAGACATGTTCCAAATATGCATGTTTTACAATAATTGAGTCAAATACCAGTTTTTAAATATTTAATGAAAATTAAAAATTCAGTTTCTCAGTCTCAATCACTTTATTCTACTAAAAGATAACAAAATTTACCATCTTAATTTTAAGTTGTGCAGTTTAGTTACATTAAGAATGTTCAAGTTGTTTTGCAACTCATCATCTCTAAAACTTTATAATGCAGTAATTCCCATTCCTTTCTACCTATATAGCCTCTGGCAAACATTTTTCTGCTTTCCTTCTCAACATTTTACTATTCTAATCTCCTTCTATAAATCACATCATTATATCTGCCCTTTGTTGTGTTGTATTTTACACAACATATTTTGTTTTCAAGATTCATCCATGTTCTGTCAGAAATTTCTTTTAAAGCTGAATAATACACCCATTGTATGGATATGCCATGTTTTGCTTATTCATCCTTCAGTGGACATTTAGGTTATTTTTAACCTGTAAGATATTGTGAATGATGCTGTGTGAAAATAAGTGTTCAAATATCTGTTCAGCTCCTTGCTTTCAGTTCTTTGGTGCATATACCCAGAAGTGGAAGGATGGGTTGGAACAGGGAAAGAGTAAAAACAGACTAGCTGGGAAGCCACAACAGTAACCCAGGCCTGACTGCTCATATTGTGGTAGATCCCAGAGACATTACAAAAGAAAAACAGTATTTAATGGTTTGGCTATAGGGGAAACAAGAAACTAAGGTGACTGAGTTTCTAATCATTTTATAACAAGTGAATGATTAACAGAAAATGGACATTAATTTTCCTGGAAAGATGATTTTTATTTTATCAAATACATTAAATCTCGTATTTGCCAACATTCCAATGACCTCCCTGTTTTTCATCCTATCTACCCAAAAATGCCCCACAAAGACAGGGACCTTTGGTTTTGTTCATTAATGTATCTCAAGTTTCGTGAACAGAGATTAGCACATGGTGTTTATTAAATGCATGACTGAATGATTGGATAAGACTGGGATCTACCAAGTGATTGAAAAAGCAGCAACTACATGAGGTAGCATCAGCCCATGGCAGATGAGTCTGAGGCACAAAGTTGTAAATGGCTAGCTTAATTATGGAAGTGGTAGAGCTAGCACTGGAACCCAGGTAAGCTGATGCTGGAGCCTGCCCACCCTTGTGCTCTCACCACATATCTCATGTGGTGAAGAAGTGAAATGAAAAAACTAGAGGAAGAATGGAAATCAGATGCCCAAAGTGGTAGCTCTGGAAGTAGATGTTGAGAATAAGAATCCTAATGATAAACTGAAGACAGCTTATCTTTCCCAGGGTTATCCCTCCTTGATGAGTATGGTGTTGCTGCCAAAGGGTTAGTGAGTTTTTGTAGCATCTTGGCAAATCTTTTATCATTGCTATTTAATTAGGACAATACAAGGAAATAACAGGTCATTCGTTGTCCAGATGTGTTGTACATAGGAAACCCAGTTCTAACAAGATGTCTCACTTTTTATGAAATTCAGCCTTGGAGTATTGAAAGTATTGTTAAAGAAAAGAAAGTTGTGTTTTATAGCCCTAAACAGCAGCCTCAGGATGTCTCTTGAATGACTATGTCTATTAGAATAGAACAGAATTTTGAGATATCTTGTGGATCCCCAATAGCTGAGTGGAAATGCATGCATGTTATATCTGAAGTGGCCCACATTATCATCTGCCTACTGAAAGCAATAAATTGCCAGATATATATTTGGGGAGTTACATCAAAAGCCTTTAAAGAGGTTATTCTGATAATTACACTTTCAAGAGATAATACTGGAAAACTGTTGCACCTGTTATATGTTTTATAGGCACATCTACTTACCCTTCTACCAGCAAGTGGCCTTTTTATTGTAACAGTTATGGCTTATACTTGAATTTGCTGACTGCTAACCATTGAAATATCTCAATAAATTAGTTTTATAAAAACAAATAATATCTATCTCTGATTTAATCTAAATACTAAGTTTGTCAGACTAGACTAAAATACTATCCACCTCAATGTCACACTGTTCAGCAAGAAGAAAATGAACTGTGAATGCTTTAGAAAGAAACAAAATTTCTAGTTTCTTTAATTTGTATTTGTTAGTTTAAAAATAAATAAATAAATAAAAGTCTGAACCTCCAGGAAAAACAAGGACAACAGTGGGAATTGACTTGTACATGGACATTTAATTGCCCCTTCAGATCCTGATTTCTTCATTTGTGTCAAGTGAGTATTCACCAATTAAGCCACTACTTATAAACACTTTTTTTATTTTTTAAAATTTTTTGCGTACATGACAATAGTGGAATGCTTTACATTCATTATTACCCATTTACAGCACAATTTTTCATAACTGTATAAAGTATGTTCACACCAAATTATGCCATTATACATGTACTCTTTTTTTTGCATTACAATTCTTAATACACATATATACCACAATTTATCATATCTCTGTTTGTATATAAGGTATGTTGACACCAAATTCAAATCTTCATACATGTATTTTGTGTAACGACCATCACCTTCCACTAAGTGAAGTTAGCCAATCCCAAAAAAACAAATGCCAAATGTTTTCCCTGATATAAGGGGGGGGGGGTGACTCCAAAGTAGAGTAGGGAGAGAGAGCATGAGAGGAAGATTATTTCTAGATAGGGAAGAAAGGTGGGAGGGGGAAGGGGAATAACATTTTTTTAATGTTTTTAGTTGTAAACACAGTATCTTTATTTATTTTTATGTGGTGCTGAGGATTGAATCCAATGCTTCACTTGTGCTTGGAGCCACAACCCCAGCCCCAACATTTTTCTTCAAATAGGCTCACTTTTTAGAAAAATCTAATACATTTATTTTGAAAATTTAAGATTTACATGACAACATGGAAAACTATCATTTGCCATAGCTATAAAAGCAATTACAATGAAAATTAAATATAGAATAATATTTTTCCAAGTACTACTTTAAAAACTGATTCTAAGGCCTCCATTTTCTTTGATAGAAATGCAGATGAGCAAGGGTTAGAGGCATTGAACAAAGAACCAACTTTCCTGTTGAAGTTGTTAAAAGGATTACAAGAGTATTGAAAAGAAATTAATTTCTTCAATGTGGCACTTATTTGCAACATCCCATAGACCACCGATTTTATTTATTTATTTTAAAAATATTTATTCTTAAGTTTTAGGTAGACACAATATTTTACATTTATGTGGTGCTGAGGATCAAACCCAGTGCTTCGTGCATCCTAGGCGAGCACTCTACCACTCAGCCCCAGCCCCAGCCCCTACCACTTATTTTAGTACCCATCCTATAGTTAGAAAATATTCTCAGGGTTCCTTTTGGCCCTAATACCATAATTTATAGATAGCTCTGGCTTTGAGATCACATAGACTTGGATTCTTGGTTCTCTCTTCAAGTCTGATTCCTCATCAGTAGGATGAAGACACAGCTCACAGTGTTATGAAGATCAGTCAGACTTGCTTTTCCCCAGAGAGGAGGAATATATTAGTCTGATATGCTTTTGTGAGATAAATGGGAAGGCTTGGCACAAAATGCTGGTGCTTCTCAGGAAAGTTCATATTTTGTGTGAATTGAACTTACCTAGCAACTTCAGGAGTGGCCAAGTGATTATGAAGTGACATATTCGAAACACACTTTTTTCCCCTCACGAGTGGAATCAGAGCTCTTATTTTTATATACTTTTTTTTAAATAAATGATGTGTTCAAATATAAACATACTCTGTTTGTATAAGGAAGAAGAACAAGACACTACACTAATGAAAATGAAACTAAAATGTAGCTAAATTTTAATGTCAGGACTTGCATAGCTAATTAGAGAAAGGAGCCCACAGGGATGAGAATGTGTTGGGAGAAAAAGTAAAGATTATGAATAAATTTTAAATCTCTATTTTCAACATAAAAAGAGCTCATTGTTCTCAGTTGCTTCTGATAAACCCAATGGGAATATCAGTGATCTTTGTTCCTGCTGAACACTGAGAACCATCATGTAAAATAGAGCAAACAGCTGGCTAAATGAAAGCTTCCTTTGCAAGTCTACTGATAGAAAGTTGTGGGGAAGGAGGGGCAGCCTGGGAGAGAGAACTCCATAGGTTTAATTTAAGCCCTGGATAAACACTATTCCTGCTTTCACCAGCTTTGTCTAATCGAAATGGAAAGGATTTTATCAATCAAGGTAAAGTTCAGAAAGAGAGATTTTGTGTGGAATAAAGATAAAAGTGTTTGACTTCACAAAAATGACAGTCTCTCTAATGAGCTACCCATACATTGAAGCACCCTCTTGCAAGGACCTTGGGGGCCTTTGAGAAAGGTGGTGGGAACCTTACCTGTTGAGGTAGCAGCCACTAGCATGACTGAGGCGAAAAGGGTTGCATTGGATTATTAGACCCATGCCCTGTCATTTTCATCATTTCGAAAAGGTTTGGGAAACTGTGAGGGTTTTAGCACTTAATCTCGTTAACTAGGGAGCTCCTAGGGAGACAACCCATAGAAGAGAGAAGATGACATCTCACCTGGGTATTTCAAGTCTTTAACTTTCTGCATTTTTTTTTTTTTTGTACTGAGAATTGAACCCAGGATTGCTTAACCACTGAGCCACATCCACGGCCCTTTTTAAAAATATTTTATTTAGAGACAGGGTTTTGCCGAGTTGCTGAAGCAGGCTCTGAACTCTCGATCCTCCTGCCTCAGCCTCCTGAGCCACTGGGATTACAGGCATGCACCGGCTCACTTTCAGCATTTTGTGCCAAGTTTCTTGTTTTATTTCACAAAAGCAGATCAGAAGAAGCAATCTGTACTAAGGTGTTTCTAAGGATGCATTTCCCCTCTCTGGAGAAAAGCAGGACCTGGAAAGGCCATTTGATTGGAAGGAATATAACCAGCTAGGTAGGCAGCCCGGACTAGCTGGCAGGGGTTGGAATGATAGTGGTGGGCCGAGATCCTTTCTAGGTTTTTCACATCATTTGACTGCTGGACCCAACCCTCCCTTAAGCCATTCAAGAGAAGGTCAGCTCTTAGCACCAGTTAAAGCCCATCCCCTGATCCATGAATAGTAGAAACTGTAGCGGGAGGCTCTTCTTCCTTGGGCTCAACTTACATATTTTTGTCTTCTTTTCCATTTCAAATGTAATTCACTTACCATCCTGGTTAGCCCCCTTACAGCTCTAATAGCCTGTGCCATTCCTAATAAATCAGCCTAGTAGATAGGTTCTAGACAAATCTATTTCCTTGAACTGGAAACAAAGTAGGAACAAAGTGCTTCTACCATAATTCTTCCAGAAAAAACTAACTGGAGTTGCCTTTTTGTATCCCATACTAGTGCTTCTAATTTACCCCAGTAGTTAAATTCTCAAGTCCCATTACCAAAGTTGAGATGGTCTTTATAACTCTTTTGTCAGAAAAAAAATATATTATTTTATTACGACAAAATATTTCAGGCACAAATGAAGCCCTATATTAAAGCAAATAATTTTATATCTCTTTCACATATTTTTGTTTTCAAGGCCTAATTTAGGGTTGTCCCCAAAATCAATATTCAATTCATCTTTATATCAAACACCCACTCTCTCACTTCTCTCCAACCATGTACAGATGAACGCTGACCACAACAACTTGTGAAAAGTCAGGCCCTTGTCCCTTGGAGCCAATCTGCCCTCAAGAGAATTTCTGCTCTTGATCTTCAAAATTCTAGCCACCCACCTATCATACACGTATCATGAATTGAATTCTCAATAAATATTTATCAAATGATTGGTTGAACAGTCATAAATAGGTGAGAAAGTATATAAAACAATTATTCACATGAAATTCTACCACAATTGCTATCCTTTCTTCAAGATGATCTGGAAAAGCAAGTTGTTGGCTGGCATATATTTTTTCTGTTTTTAGGTTTAATTCTCTTTATATCTCTGTAATTTCATAGCTTCCTAGTCACATGGAATTGTCATAAAACTTTAAAGGTAGATCCTCTACAAATTTACATGGTGGATGCAAGATAATTCTACTCTCTTCTATTTCCCCATGAAGCAGAGTAGTAGCCTGGTGCTTGGCACATAGTAGATGCTTGATAAAATAGCCTGTAAATTAACTAAATGACTATTGTGTTCTGCTTTTTTAAGATAAGGATGTGTCTATGAAGTCACATTCTATATGTGCAGGAGGAACTAGAAAAAAGCTTACAGCATCTCCAACAGTCTGGTGCAAGGTTGGATGCCATGCATATATTACCTCATCATTTTTGTAGCAACCTTATGAAGTAGTTATTAATATTTCAGCTTTACAGATAAAAATTGAGATCCAGAGAGATAGGACATGAAATAAACATGAGCATGTAAAGTTCTTTCTTTTTGGAATATTCTTTCTCTTCCTGTTGTTTGACCAAAGCAGCCTTTAAGAATCAAATTTGGATGGTTGGGGGGAAGTTCTCCATGGATCTCTCATATTTCTGTCCATCTGAGGAAGAGTGTTGTGGTTTAGATGTGGTGTCCCCCAAAAGCTCACATGTGAGACAATGCAAGATTTGGTGGAAAATCATTGTGTTATATACTTAACCTAATCAGTGAATTAATCCCTGTTGGGATTAACTGAGTGGTGACTGGAGGTAGGGGTTCATTGGGGGCAGGGCTATTGGGTATATAGTTTGTATCTGGAGAGTGGAGACTCTCTGCTTTCTGATCATTGTGTGAACTGTTTCCCTCTGCCGTGATGTTCAGCCTCAACTCAAGCCCTGAGGAATGGAGCTGGCCTTCTATGGACTAAGACCTCTGAAACCGTGGGCCCTCAAATAAATTTTGCTTCTCTACAATTGTTCCTATCAGATCTTTTCATCACAGCAGCGAAAAATCTGACTAAAACAAAGGGCAATGACAATTTTTGTTCTGGGCTATCCTTCTAATGTAGCAAGCCCCCTTGAAATAGAATGAGTCTCATACAAAAGCATAGGGTAGGTTTGTTTTCTAACCAGGATAATAAGGAAAGTATCTTCCCGAGACAAAGACTGAACAGTTTTCCTAGCAGCTTCTTATAGAGAACTGGGGTTTCTTACCTTGAGTTCCATGGTCTGTGCAAAACCTCAGGGGCTGCTTTTTATCACTTCTGTGAGACTTCAAAGACAAAGAGAAAAAAATGTTAACAAGAAGCTTCTGGTGCTGGCTGTCAAGATTCTCTGACCCAAGAGTCGTGCTTCTCTGCCAGCATCCATGAAAATGTGGCCATTAACTTTTTTTTAAATTTTTTTTTTAAGTTGTCAGTGGACCTTTATTTATTGATTGATACATGGTGCTGAGAATCGAACCCAGTGCCTCACACATGCTAGGCAAGCGCTCTGCCTCTGAGCCACAACCCCAGCCCAGCCATTAACTTTTCAGTTTACAAATAGGGTAAAATTGCAGACATTTCACAGTATTTGACAAAGATCTTCCTCCTTTGGGAAGCCTTTTCTGACCACACCACCTTACAGTGGTATGTCTAAGACATTTGGCAGGAAACAGAACCCACTGAGTAATGTATCTGTGAACATTTTTATTGCTTCACACTTAATTATACTTCCCTAAGGGACAGAGACAGTTACTTGTATTTCTTACGTGTTTAGCATTTTTTCTGGAAGTAGAAATTGGCTGCTATTTCATTAACTCAACAAAAATGTATTGTCTTTTCAGAATGAGATATTATAGTCAGAACATTTAGGAAGTTATTTCCCTAAATGGCACATAAACTCTTCGAAGATGGACATGATATCTAATACTTCTTTTTTATAGTTTAAGATCCTTTGTATATTTCATGACTTTTAAATATAACAAGGGTTTATTGAGCATCTGCTATGTGTAGACAGTATATCAATTGCTGACTATACAAATAAATGAGACTCTTTTGCTTGAGAGGCTCATAAGATAGATTCTTGCAATGGGAAGAAGAAGTATAGTGATAGAAGAAAGCACAGATCATTATGGTAACATGGAGGAGGGTCATCAAGGAGCATCAGTGCACCAGGTTTTCCCCTTCCTGGTATTTTTTTAATTGCTTTTATTTTTTAAATACATGACAGCCGAATGTATCACATTTCTTATTACACATATAGAACACAATTTTTCATATCTCTGTATATAGAGTATGTTCACACCAATTCATGCCTTCCTGGTATTTTTATAGCAGCATGTAGTGCTTAGTAGATACTGAGAAAGAGTATTAATGGGGTGGACTGATAATTCAAACTAGAAAACTTCGTCAAATCCCAGTTCTGAAACTTATGTGTATGCTCCAAAATGCTGGTCTATATTAGAAATGATTGTTGGGGGCTAGGGATGTGGCTTAAGTGGTAGTACGCTCGCCTGACATGCGCAGGGCGCTGGGTTCTATCCTCAGCACCACATAAAATAAAGATGTTGTGTCCACTGAAAACTAAAAAAAAAAAAATGAATATTAAAAAATTCTCTCTCTCTCTCTAAAAAAAAAAAAGAAAGAAAGAAACGATTGTTGGAAGGTTCTATTTCTATTGACTTAAAAAGATACACAACAAGTGTGCTGAAATAAGTGAACCTATCTCTGACTCCTGGAACAGGACCACAGGCTAGAAGATGTACACTGCATGTTCCCCAAATTCCTTATGTTCCCAGTCAAGTGACACAGATACACTGAAATATAATCTTAAACTAGATAGGATGGTCTACCATTGAATAGGAACTGGAGTTAGTGTTACAAGCTCGGAGAATTCCTTTCATGGGGACCAAGGGGCTTCTTGCATGAGAATTGCGTTGAAGCTGGAATTCAAAGGGTGAGAAGAGAAAGAATGAAACAGTCCAGGAAAAACATTAAATCATCAATACATAGTATTTATTTATCTGATACTGGGAATTGAACCCAGGGGCTCTGAACAATTGATCCATATCCCCAGCCCTATTTTGTATTTTATTTAGAGAAAAGGTCTCATTGAATTGCTTAGCACCTTGCTTTTGCTGAGGATGGCTTTGAACTCACCATCCTCCTGCCTCAGCCTCCCAATCTGCTGGGATTACAGGTGTGTGCCACTATGCCTGGCTATGAATATTCTTTGAAGATAAAAACTTAATCTATTAATAAAGGAGAGTTCAGGGAATGGTTAATAGAGCGGCAACTGGAATATAGGACACAGAACTATACAGAAGGCTGAAAAGAAGTTATATTCAGTGCCTTCCTTACACAAATATAAGACAACTGCTGGGGCAAGTACAGTACAATTAAAAAGATACAAAGACATAGTCCTTGCTCACAGCCTAATGGAGATTGATCATCATTTTGTGTGTGTGTGTGTGTGTGTGTGTGTGTGTGTGTGTGTATGTGTGTGTGTGTGCACATACGTTACTGGTGATTGAACCCAGGGCCTGGCACATGCTAGGCAAGCACTCCTACTACTGAGCTGCATCCCCAGCCCCTTTTAAAATTTTGTTTTGAGACCAAGTTGCTGAGGCTGCCCTTGAACTTGTGATTCTTCTGCCTCAGATTCCTGAGTAGCTGAAATCACAGGCATGCACCACCACACCTGGCACTATCATATATTTTTTAAGTAGAAGAGGGAAGAAGCACTGAGGCCTTCTCAGGAAACACTCTTAACAGTGTTTTTCAAACTTGAAGTCAATTTAAAATGTAAACACCAAAGAAATGAAACAGAATTAAAAAGAATAGAATGTAAAAATTATCATGGTAGAGCCAGGCACAGTTGGCATACACTTGTAAACCCAGCAACTATGGAGACTGAGGCAGAAGGATCCCAACTTTGAGGCCAGCCTCAGCAACTTAGTGAGAACTTGTCTCAAATTGAAAAATAAAAAAGGTTAAGAATATAGATCAGTGGTAACATGCCCCTCGGTTCAATTCCCAGTACCTAAATAAATAGAATACCATATAAGGATTGTTGCTTTCTGGAACTTTGTTTGGACACACAAACACACATGCATATGTGTGTACACTGAATCACAACTCCAATGAATGTCTTAGTGTGAGCTGAAGTTTTAAATTTTGAAAGCCATGGATCTAGACATAATCCAAGAACTCACCTTGGCTAACCCTCATCTAGTCTAACTCTTCATCCTCCAATCTATGGGGTTAGAGTGTTGACAGGAACAGAAGGGATGCAGGGAACTGAGGCATTTTAATCTCTTTGACAGTGAACAAAAGTCCAATTATGTAAAAGAATGGGTGTTAATATCTTGGTGGCCTTTTTGTAGAAAACCAGAAATACCCTCTACATTTTCTCTATGTAATCAATCCCTTTGGCAACATGGACATGCATAAGACAACCCATATCTGGTCTACCTGCAGATAAAATTAGAAGCCAATGGAGAACACATTATTTGGTTTCTCAAGATTTCAAGTAAGCCTTTGGGAAATATTTTAAAAGACAATAGAATGTAAAAATGTAAATTATGAATCCTCATAGCTTTCATTTTTCCACTAGATGGCAGAAAAAGCACTTGGAATGGAAATTACATTGTCATCTATTTAATCAATTCTGCAGACTTTTTTAATAAAGAGAGGTATATTTCATTTCAGTTTGAACAGTAGAGTATGATTATAAGACAACTGATTATTCTATAACCAATTTAATCACATTAAGTCTAAAAATTAAAGAGAAAAACTTTAAATTAGTTTGTGTTTATATAAGCACATATATGTCCACACATCTCAATTAAGATATAAAAGGCAGAATTGGCTTTAGAATACTGCCATGTTCTTGTTTAATGTAGATCTTTAAATATGAGGTAGTACTTAAATACATTTTTATATTAATGCAGAAACATGTTACACATGATATAATTAGGTGTACAATTGAGACATTCTTAATTATGATATGTTGTAGGTGATGACAATATGTAAATTAAAAGAATGATGAAACAACCCTGGTTATAAGGTCAAAATGAACTTTTTAAAAAGAGAGTAGAAACCATGTGTACTAGGTCAATAAAACACAAAAGTTAAAAGTAAAAAAAGTATTTTTTCTTACCATGCTAATAATTCTAATTTGCTTAATCCTGCATTTTTGTATTATGGTATCATTTATCAACAGTAAATCTTTAGGAACATCTGTAATTAGAATTCTCGACTAGGAGTTTGAGTTGCATAGACAATTTTACCATTGCTCTGATTTATTTATAACAAAAGAGAAAATTATTTTATGGACCTACAAAGAGCAAAATGACTAATTAGTGACTTATAAAAATGTGTTAGGGAAAACCTGTATAATTTGATAACATGATATCAAATAATAAAATAAAAACTCATTAAAATGTTCTTATTTCAGCCATTGTTTTTGCCTCTGTTTATCTTAGAGTTCTAACATTTTCAAAAATCTAACATTTTCAAAAAGTTGAAGAGTGAGCCATTTTCAAAAGAGAAGAGAAAAGAAAGGATGGAAAATGAGGCAAAGAGCTGGAGTAAAATCGAATCATTTATGCAATTCACGAAAATTTGTTGAGTTTTTGAGGTTTTGCTCCAGGTCAGGTGCTGGTGGTGGGAATGCACACATGGCTTCTTTTCTTGAAAGAGCACATAAAAGACTAGGAAAATTTAGGAACAAATGGTAAGAAGTAAAAGAATTGATGAAATTATGTAATGGTTGCCACGGTGACATTGTTACCTGAGCCCTCTCCTCTCCCAGCCTTGGCTGACTACCTCCTCCCTGACAAAACAAAAACAAAAGCAAAATTCTGGAGCATGCTGTAATGCCCACAATCCTCAGGAACACAGGGAGGCTATTTGGTGGTGTGAGAGCGGTAGAAATGGAAATGACATTCCATTCCTGCAGTGACCTCCAGGTGGTTTGCTGTCTCTGTGAAGTTATACTGGGTCTGTTGTGTGTGCGACAAAGACATCTGATCTCGTTTAAAGTCAGGGTGAGTCAACAACTTGTGGGGAATAATCCACTCACATGGTATAGTAAATTAGTTTCCTGGACATGTAATTTCTGGGTAAATTCTCTTCCCTGGTATATTGACAGAAGACTATTTTATGTCTGTTTCTTTGCAAAGGGAACCGGGTTAAAAACAAAATACATTTTAAAATAAAAGGGAATCTGAGCTGGGGTATTTGTATTAAGAAATATTACACTGGATTTGCAGGAGCATTCTCTTGCAGAGCCACATTTTAGAAAGTTCCCCGGCCCTACTCCAGGCACGTCAAGTCCTGCTGCCTGCAAAATGTAGGACCCTGGTCAGTCACTTTCCACCTCTGTGCCCCAGTTTCCGAAATCATGCATCACCAGGGAGTTAGATTTCCAGTATTAATAAATATTCTCTGCATACTCAGTACAGAGCCTATAGCAGCTATTGGATTGAAATAGCTGGTCCAGAGACCCACCCAATTCTTTTAGGTCTACCTTTCTTCTTTATTGAAGAAATGAAAGTCTGGACTTCCTGTATCAACACTTTCTTGGGTTCAGCCCTTGCTATTGGTGTCACTGTAAGCGTCATTATAAATATAACTACAGCCCAAGTAACTTCTTTAAAGCTGCTCTCTTGCTGCTCCAGCTCTGTGTAGACTCTATCCCCAGCATGTTGAATGGTGTCTCTCTTTCTGCTTACACCCAGAATGTGTGACGGGCTCCTTAGAGCACACAAGCCTGCGGATCTGCACTCAGCACACCTTTAATGGGCTCAGCGCAGTGACAGCTGTGACGAATACCATGGCAATTTCCCAGATAAGATTGTATCCGAGTAGGAGCTACATTTTCTTCAGAGTTGCAGAGGCCATTATTATTCTTTGGAGAGGAATTCTGAGGAGGAAATAGCTGATTTAAATGCCTGCTGTCAGTTGCCAAAGAAATTGCTACAAAATACTGCTATAATGATGTGGAAAACTGCCCATCGCTTTTGGATTCCACTTATTTTGTGCTCTCTCCCGTTGATCATCTGAGATTTCCCTCTCAGGCCACCAGGTGCGTGAGGACTGGTATATCCTAGGTGCCTAATAACTAACTTGGAGTGTCCGTCTGAGTTCTTTTGCACTCCACATTATGGTTACCCAGTCCTTCCTTGTGACCTCTTAAACTCTCAGGTAGTCTTCTAAGAAAGTGTGTGCAGCTCTGAAATCACAGTTCAGTTTGCCTGTATTATTAATTTCACTTATTCAACAAGGACTTGTTGAATATTTCTTGTTTATCTACCCATGAGGGAGCAGCATGGGGTAGTGGTTTAGAGCTAGCTTTCTGGAATCAAACTGTGTAGATTTTCATCCTGGCTCTCCCAGTTTTACTAGTTGTTTTTCGCATCTTTATAAGGGATCTAAGTAGTACCTACCTCATAGGGATAAAGCTAGGATTGAATGAATTAATATTTATAAGGTGCTCCCAATCATAATAGTTCATAATAGATGTTTATTAATGTGTTAATTATTTATTACACCCATGAAGAAGATAACATCAGTAAGGAATATAAAATCTAAAGTCTAAGAAAAGATAAGGTACAGGTATAACATAAAACAAGGTAAGAGTACCTCAGGTTGATCCACAGAAGCCTTAAGCAAGCAAACAAACAAAATGCTTAATGAAAGAAAGAAAGAAAGGTGAGAGAAAGGGAGGGAGGGAGGGAGGAGGGAAGAAAGAAAAGAAAAAAGGAGAAATTAAAAGTGGGAAAATTTGACGATAGTTTCAAACTTTTGGACACACATAAAAATACTCTAAAAATCTGTAGGCATCAAAACAGAAAAAAAAAATTCCCCACCCATGTGTTGGTATCCTGCCTTTGGGACATTAGGGAAGAGGATAAGTAGCTGTGATAAGAGAGAAATTTGGGTCTTGGAGGAGGATGCTGATGGCCAGCTGAGGTGTTTGAATGAAATTTGATGACAAACAGTCATCAAAATTTTCCAGAATCATAACTGCAGCATGTGTTGGGTTGGCTGGAGAGTAAAACCTAATAAAGACTAGTTATTTTATTTTTATTTTTATTTTATTTTATTTTTTTATTGGTTGTTCACAACATTACAAAGCTCTTGACATATCATATTTCATACATTAGATTGAAGTGGGTTATGAACCCCCAATTTTACCCCAAATGCAGATTGCAGAATCACGTCAGTTACACATCCACAATTTTACATAATGCCCTATTAGTAATTGTTGTATTCTGCTACCTTTCCTATCCCCTACCATCCCCCCTCCCCTCCCCTCCCATCTTCTCTCTCTACCCCATCTACTGTAATTCATTTCTCTCCTTGTTTATTTTCCCATTCCCCTCACAACCTCTTATCTGTAATTTTGTATAGCAATGAGGGTCTCCCTTCATTTCCATGCAATTTCCCTTTTCTCTCCCTTTCCCTCCCATCTCATGTCTCTGTTTAATGTTAATCTTTTCTTCCTGCTCTTCCTCCCTGCTCTGTTCATAGTTGCTCTCATTATATCAAAGAAGACATTTGGTATTTGTTTTTTAGGGATTGGCTAGCTTCACTAAGCATAATCTGCTCTAGTGCCATCCATTTCCCTGCAAATTCTATGATTTTGTCATTTTTTATTGCTGTATAGTACTCCATTGCGTATAGATGCCACATTTTTTTTATCCATTCATCTATTGAAGGGCATCTGGGTTGGTTCCACAGTCTAGCTATTGTGAATTGTGCTGCTATGAACATCGATGTGGCAGTATCCCTGTAGTATGCTCTTTTAAGGTCTTCAGGGAATAGTCCGAGAAGGGCAATAGCTGGGTCAAATGGTGGTTCCATTCCCAGCTTTCCTAGGAATCTCCATACTGCTTTCCAAATTGGCCGCACCAATTTGCAGTCCCACCAGCAATGTACAAGTGTACCCTTTTCTCCACATCCTCGCCAGCACTTGTTGTTGTTTGACTTCATAGTGGCTGCCAATCTTACTGGAGTGAGATGGTATCTTAGGGTGGTTTTGATTTGCATTTCCCTGACTGCCAGAGATGATGAGCATTTTTTCATGTACTTGTTGATTGATTGTATGTCCTCCTCTGAGAAGTGTCTGTTCAGGTCCTTGGCCCATTTGTTGATTGGGTTATTTGTTATCTTATTGTCTAATTTTTTGAGTTCTTTGTATACTCTGGATATTAGGGCTCTATCTGAAGTGTGAGGAGTAAAAATTTGTTCCCAGGATGTAGGCTCTCTATTTACCTCTCTTATTGTTTCTCTTGCTGAGAAAAAACTTTTTAGTTTAAGTAAGTCCCATTTGTTGATTCTTGTTATTAACTCTTGGGCTATGGGTGTCCTATTAAGGAATTTGGAGCCCGACCCCAAAACATGTACATCGGAGCCAACTTTTTCTTCTATCAGACGCAAAGTCTCTGATTTGATATCAAGCTCCTTGATCCATTTTGAGTTAACTTTTGTGCATGGCGAGAGAAAGGGATTCAGTTTCATTTTGTTGCATATGGATTTCCAGTTTTCCCAGCACCATTTGTTGAAGATGCTATCCTTCCTCCATTGCATGCTTTTAGCCCCTTTATCAAATATAAGATAGTTGTAACTTTGTGGATTAGTCTCTGTGTCCTCTATTCTATACCATTGGTCCACCTGCCTGTTTTGGTACCAGTACCATGCTGTTTTTGTCACTATTGCTTTGTAATATAGTTTGAAATCTGGCATCGCTATACCGCCTGATTCACACTTCCTGTTTAGAATTGCTTTTGCTATTCTGGGTCTTTTATTTTTCCATATGAATTTCATGATTGCTTTATCTATTTCTACAAGAAATGCTGTTGGGATTTTGATTGGCATTGCATTAAACCTATAGAGAACTTTTGGTAATATTGCCATTTTGATGAAGTTAGTTCTGCCTATCCATGAACAGGGTATATTTTTCCGTCTTCTAAGATCTTCTTCTACTTCTCTCTTTAGGGTTCTGTAGTTTTCATTGTATAAATCTTTCACCTCTTTTGTTAGGTTGATTCCCAAGTATTTTATTTTTTTTGAGGATATTGTGAATGGAGTGTTTTTCCTCATTTCCGTTTCAGACGTTTTGTCGCTGATATACAGAAATGCCTTTGATTTATGCGTGTTGATTTTATATCCTGCCACTTTGCTGAATTCATTTATTAGTTCTAGTAGTTTCTTTGTAGACCCTTTTGGGTCTTCTAGTTATAGAATCATGTCATCTGCAAATAGTGATAATTTAAGTTCTTCTTTTCCAATTTTTATGCCTTTAATTTCTTTCGTCTGTCTAATTGCTCTGGCCAGTGTTTCGAGAACTATATTGAATAGAAGTGGTGATAGAGGGCTTCCCTGTCTTGTTCCAGATTTTAGAGGGAATGCCTTTAACTTTTGTCCATTCAGAATAATGCTAGCCTGAGGCTTAGCATAGATAGCTTTTACAATGTCAAGGTAAGTTCCTGTTATCCCTAGCTTTTCTAAAGTTTTGAACATAAAGGGATGCTGTACTTTGTCGAATGCTTTCTCTGCATCTATCGAGATGATCATATGGTTCTTATCTTTAAGTCTATTGATGTGGTGAATAACATTTATTGATTTCCGTATATTGAACCATCCTTGCATCCCAGGGATGAATCCTACTTGATCATGGTGCACAATTTTTTTGATGTGTTTTTGTATTCGATTCGCCAGAATCTTATTGAGGATTTTTACATTTAGGTTCATTAGAGATATTGGTCTGTAGTTTTCTTTCTTTGAGGTGTCTTTGTCTGGTTTTGGAATCAGGGTGATGTTGGCCTCATAGAATGAATTTGGAAGAGCTCCCTCTTTTTCTATTTCCTGAAATAACTTGAAAAGTATTGGTATTAATTCTTCTTTAAAGGTTTTGTAAAATTCCGCTATATACCCATCCGGTCCTGGGCTTTTCTTGGCTGATAGTCTTTTGATGGCTTCTTCAATTTCATCCATTGATATTGGTCTGTTCAAATTGTGTGTATCCTCCTGACTCAGTCTGGGCAAATCATATGACTTAAGAAATTTATCAAGGTCTTCACTATCTTCTATGTTATTGGAATATAGGTTTTCAAAATAATTTCTAATTGTCTTCTGTATTTCTGTAGCATCTGTTGTGATATTGCCTTTTTCATCCTGTATGTTAGTAATTTGAGTTCTCTCTCTTCTCTTCGTTAGCATGGCTAAAGGTCTGTCGATCTTATTTATTTTTTCGAAGAACCAACTTTTAGTTTTGTTAATTTGTTCAATAGTTTCTTTTGTTTCAATTTAATTGATTTCCGCTCTGATTTTAATTATTTCTTGCCTTCTGCTACATTTGCTGTTGTTTTGCTCTTCCTTTTCTAGGGCTTTGAGATGAAATGTGAGCTCATTTATTTCTTGGTTTTTTCTTTTTTTGAGGAATGACCACCAGGCGATGAATTTTCCTCTTAAAACTGCTTTCATTGTGTCCCATAGATTCCGATATGTTGTGTCTGTATTTTCATTTATCTCTAAGAATTTTTTGATTTCCTCCTTTATGTCTTCTGTAACCCATTGATCATTCAGTAACATATTGTTCATTTTCCATGTGATGTAGGATTTTTCCTTCCTTCTTTTATCATTGATTTCCAGTTTCATTCCATTATGATCACATAAAATGCAAGGTATTATCTCTACCCCTTTATATTTACTGAGGGTTACCCTATGGCATAATATATGGTCTATTTTTGAGAAGGATCCATGTGCTGCTGAGAAAAAAGTATATCCATTTGATGATGGTTGATATAGTCTATATATGTCAGTTAAGTCTAAGTTATTGATTGTGGTATTGAGTTCTATAGTTTCTTTATTCAACTTTTGTTTGGAGGATCTGTCCAATGGTGAGAGAGGTGTGTTAAAGTCACCCATAATTATTGTGTTGTGGTCTATTTGATTCTTGAACTTGAGGAGAATTTGTTTTATGAATGTCGCAGCACCATTATTTGGTGCATAAATATTGATAATTGTTATGTCTTGTTGGTGAATGGTTCCTTTTAACAGTATATAATGTACTTCTTTATCCCTTTTGATTAACTTATTCTTGAAGTCGATTTTATTCGATATGAGGATGGCCACCCCTGCTTGCTTATGAGGACTGTGTGCATGGTATATTTTTTCCCATCCTTTCACCTTCAGCCTGTGTATGTCTTTTCCAATCAGATGTGTCTCCTGGAGGCAGCATATTGTTGGATTTGTTTTTTTAATCCATGATACCAGACTATGTCGCTTTATTGGAGAGTTTAAACCATTAACATTCAGAGTTACTATGATATATGGTTTGTACTTCCATCCATGTTTGATTATTTATCCTTTTTTAAAAAAATTTAGTTTGTTTCTCCGTGATTATCTTTCCCCTCGCCCTCTGTCTTTACCGAGGCACTTCCTACTGATGGTTTTGGTTATTGTTTTTCATTTCTTCCTCGTGTAGTGTTTTGCTCAAAATGCTTTGCAATGCTGGTTTTCTGGCTTCAAATTCTTTTAACTTTTGTTTATCATGAAAGATTTTTATTTCGTTGTCATACCTGAAGCTTAATTTTGCTGGATACAGAATTCTTGGTTGGCATCCATTGTCTTTCAGTGTTTGAAATACATTGTTCCATGACCTTCTTGCTTTAAGTGTCTGTGATAAAAAATCCATTGTTAACCTTATTGGTTTACCCCTGAATGTAATCTGTCTCCTTTCTCTTGTAGCTTTTAATATTTTCTCTTTGTTCTGTATATTGGATATCTTCATAACAATGTGTCTTGGCGTTGGTCTACTGTTATTTTGTGTGTTCAGTGTCCTGTATGCATCTTCAATTTGTATATCTGTTTCCTTTTTTATTTCTGGAAAGTTTTCTGTAATTATTTCGTTCAGCAGGTTACTCATTCCCTTGGTTTGAATCTCTGTACCTTCTTCTATCCCGATGACTCGTAAGTTTGTTTTTTTTATGTTATCCCATAACTCTTGGATGTTTTTCTCGTGATTTTTTACCAGCCTTTCTGAGTTGGCTACACTCTTTTCAAGATGATATATTTTGTCTTCATTCTCTGAAGTTCTGGCTTCTACTTGCTCCACTCTGTTAGTGATACTCTCAATTGAGTTTTTAATTTGGTTTATCATTTCCTTCATTTGTAGAATTATTGTTTGATTATTTTTTATAATCTCTATCTCCTGATAAAGATGCTTAACTTCTTCTTTTATCTGTTTATGTAATTCATTCTCAATGTGTTCTTTCGCTGCTTGAATTTGCTGTCTTGTATCCTCTTTAACGTTCCATTCCATCTGTCTAAGGTGTTCCTTGAGTTCTTTATATGACCATTTTTCTGATGACTCTAGGTCCTCCTGAATATTTAGGCTGTCCTGCATTGTTTGTACTCCTTTTCTTCCTTGCTTTTTGAAGCTGCTCATGTTACTTCTTGTTCTGTTTGACTGATGAGTTACTGTTTACTCCTATAAATTTATTAGATGCTGTAGCCGCAGGTTTCAATGAAGTTATCTCCTCCGCCGCAGTCTGATGACCATAAAGACTAGTTATGATGCTGGAAAGATCAGTGAAATAGAGTTGGGGATATAGTTCAGTTGGTAGAGTGCTTACCTTGCATGTACAAGGCCCTGGGCTCAATCCCCAGCACCACAAAAACAAAAAAAGTTGGGTGAAAGATACATTTAACTCCCCTACCCCCTCCCTGCCAGTAGATTCAAAAGAGAACAATCATGAATATTTTATTGGGTCAATAAACACTTGGTGATTGAGGGTGATTGAGGGTCTCTAAAAATATTTGATCCCACATCATTGGGAAAAAAATACGATTAACAAAGACAGGAGTAGACACCTGTTTTGGGGGAAGTGAATGGGTTTGTCTTTGAAAGCACATGATTGTGCTATGTTAGCTCTAAAAATTGGAACAGAAGGGTTTAACAATTGATTGAAAGTGTAGGTCTAGAATTTGGGGTTATAGCTCAATGGTAGAGTGCACCTAGCATGTGTGAGGCTCTGGGTTCCATCCTCAGCACATAAAAATAAATAACATAAAAATAAATAAATAAAATAAAGGTCTTGTGTCCATCTATAACTTAAAAAAAAGTAGGTGTAAAGCTTTAATGTAAAGTAAACCAGGAGACATAGAACTTGGATATATCCAGTAGAAGTTGAGGCTGGGAACATATATGAAATCACAACCATCTGGGTGGAAGTCTAGGTCTGAGGACTGCAGAGGAGAGAGCTTGTTAAAAATAGTTTCCTAAATCCTACTCATACCTATGTAATCAGAATTTTGGGGTATAATTAAGGACTTTGTATTTTTAGCAAGCTGCCAATATTTTTTCTACATCATTAAAATTGGAGACTGTCTGCCTGTTAATGGGTGTCCCCCAGAGCTCATGTGTGAGACAATGCAAGAAGGTTTAGAGGTGAATTGATTGGGTTTTGAGAGCCTTAACCCAATCTGTAAATTAACCCCTCTGATGGGGATTAACTGAGTGGTAACTGTAGGCAGGTAGGATGTGGCTAGAGAAGGTGGGTCCTTGAGGGCATGCCTTTGAGTTATATATTTTGTCCTGGTAAAGACTTCTCTCTCTCTCTCTCTCTCTCTCTCTCTCTCTCTCTCTCTTTCCTTCCTAATCCATATGTCCTGAGTTGCTTTTCTCCACCATACTTTTCTGCTAGAGCTACCTCATCTGGAGCTCTGAAGAATGCAGTTGGCCATCTATAGCCTAAGAGCTCTGAAACTGTGAGCCCTCAATAAAAATTTCCTCCTCTAATTGTTCTTGTTGGGTCTTTTTTGTTATAGCAGTGAAAAAGCTGACTCAAACATTGCCTCAGGACATGAAGGATGATGAGGAAGATGAATTGGTTAAAGGTAGCAGGTGAAGTTGAGAGGATTAAGGATAAGGACACAGAAAACTCAGGGGAATGACAATGGCTATCTACTCTGTCATTGGATCAGGGAAGAAATGAGAAGATGCTTTTGATGTGGACCTGAAAAAAATCTTTCTTTTCTGTCATCCATTTGGACTTCTATGACAAAATACCACAAATTGGCTGGTTTATAAACAACGGAAATTTATTTCTCACAGTTCTGGAGGCAGGAAATCCAAGATCAAGGTCGTAGCAGGTTGTAGTGTCTATTGAGAGCTAACTTCTTGCTATCTTCTCACGTGGTGGTGGACATGGTGAATAAGCCCCAAGGCAACCGATATCCTTTATAAGGGTGGAGCCCTCATGACCTAATCTCTCCCCAAAGACAGTCTTTTAAAACCTGAGGGTTTAGAATGTGAAGAGAATTTGAAGCTGGGGCTGAAGTTGAACACATTCAGACCATAGTACCAATTAACAGAGATCCTGAATCAGAGAGAAGATAATAATTACAGTTATGTATATAGTTGGGGAGGCTAAGGATGTTGGTCTACTTTCTTCTTTTTTCTGTTTTTCAGATTACCTTGGTATAATCATAATCTGCCCATTCTCCATAGATATCCACAGCCATAGGCTGGACCACTGCCACCAAGGATAAGTAATCTGCAGGTTAAATTGATATAATGTGCAGACTGTCCAGTTGCCCTTGGGCATTCACTCCTCATTATTTTTGCTTCTCATTTTCAAGGCCGTCAATTCTCTGATGAAACTGCCTTCCCTCAATGCTTCTCTGACCAAAGGAGCTGCCAGCTGGGGCACCATCAAACTAGTACTATCAGAAATACTTTTGTGGTGTCTTGGACTTTCATGTGAATGAATATGAAACATTATTTTTTGAAATAGTAACTTACCCTTTTGCAATTAAATAATTTGAAGATCTGATTCGTGTTTTTTAAAATGGCTGTCATGAGTGAAATAACTCACAAAGACATTAGTTTGTAATTGCTGACATAAGTGCTTATTTAAAATCATGACATACACTTTTAAATCCCATTCAAAAATAAAGCAGAGATGTCATTGGAATTTATTAAGAATTTCCCCCTTTTCTGTTTTTTCAAACATAGGTCTCACTGGGCTAAAATCAAGGTGCTGGTGAGCTGCCTACTTCTGGAAATTCTGGAAGAGAATGTTTCCATGCCTTTTTTAGCTGCTTGAGGCCACCTTTATTGCATGGCTTTTGGCCTCTTCCATCCTCAAAGAACTTTATTCCAATTTCTGCTTCATTGGGTTCACCTGGATAATCCAAGATGATCCCTCCCTATCTCAAGATCCTTAACTTAATCACATCTGTAAATTTTCTTTTGCCCTGTGTGTGATGGTTAATCACATGAGCTGATTCCTCATATTAAATCCATTGAGATCCATACCCATATCTATAACCTTTGGTTGTGTTTCTCTGGAGAGCTCCAAATGATGTACCATATAAGGTAATGCATTCAGAGATTCTAGGAATCTCTGAATGGGTATCTTTGTGGTGATTATTCAATGTACCACAGCAGCAGCCCAAGTACACTTGAGAATGTAACCTCTGCTGGGAGGAATCCCCTGGGCCCTGAACAACTTCGCTTCCTCCTTTTTCCTCCTCCTCCTCTTCCTTATTATTCTTTTTTGGAAGTGAGGATTGAACCAGGGGTGCTTATCACTGAGTTTAAACCCTATCCCTTTCCACTGGTACTTGATAAGTTGATGAGAACCTTGTTAAGTTGCTGAGTCTGGTCTTGAACTTGTGATCCTTCTGCTTCTACCTCCCGATTCACTGGGACCTCCTCTTCTTCTTTTAGAACACCTTAAATACTGGTCATAGCATGTGACGTCTCACATGTGGACTGAGTAGAGTATTGGTATCATTCTGTGCATTAAATATTGATGAAGATAATTTTTGGATAAAAATAAATTTTTAAAAAGCTCTGTTTTTTTTTTCTTTTGAAATGTCATTTGATTGCCTGGTGCATCTCCTGGAACACATTCATCTTATTTTGATGATTAATGAGAGTGATTGTTAATTTTATGATGTAACTTGCCTAGGACATAGTACCCAGTTATCTTGTTAAACACAAATCTAGATGTTGCTATGAGGTTTTTGAAAAATATATGATAGATATTTAAGTCAGTAGACTTTGAGTAAAGCAAATTACCCTCCCTAAAGTAGGTGGGCCTCATCCAATCAATTGAAGGATTTAAAAGAACAGACTGACATCCCCGCAAAAGAAAAGAATTCTACCTCTAGACTGTCATCAAACTGAAGACTCCAATACTAACTAGAATGTCCAGCCTCCCTGTCTGACCTGAGTATAACAGATTCCAAATCCCTAAAATTGTTTGAGCTAATTTCTGAAAATCTGGCCCTCACACTTACCCTGCCCACTCCACCCCCACATACCTTTTTGGGCACTGTTTATCTAAAGAATCCTGGCTAATACAATGAACTAGAGAAGCATTTTCAACCTGAAGGAAGACATGATTTGAGGTGTTCGAATAAATCATAGTTTGAAGGGTGACGTTAGTAAATTTAGAATGCCAAAGTAAAATAAAATCTGAGCTCACTCATTCTTGCTCTAAAGTGGTTCTACCTTTTATCAAACGAATCTGAAATATGGATTTAGCAATAAGTGTTGCTTAGAGAGAGGGACTTCAATTCCAGCAAAAACTATGTAAAATCATATATATTGTGATTGGAAAGGAGCTATGAAGTTTTTGAATTTATCTGTCTTAGGGAAGGGACTGTCTTTAAGTATGACAAAATCAGTTAATATCAATGTTATAAATACCATATTTCCTTTCATACAATTGCTTTATAATGATTAGTTAATTAAATCTCTCAAAGCTCTGGTATTAAGAAAAGAGAAACCATGGCTCACTGACTTCTGGAATTGAATCAGGCATTCATAGTAACACTGCATTGTTTCAAGGGAGAAAGCAAAAAGAATGACATTTGAAATCATGGGAGGAGCATGAACAGGTATGATATAATTGCTTGGCTTGGAATTTTGCCAAGAGACAAGTGCTAATAACTTTTTGCCATAAAAAAGTGCCAAGGATGCTCTTTAGTGAAAACCACTATGTGCATTCCTGCATCCTTATCCCATCAGAAAGTGCTATTGCTACCAAAAGAACCCACTTATATTTGAGCATTTGTTAAATACTGTCTCTTAAGTGTTTTTTTTTTCTTTTGGTTGCTTGCAACCAATGGACATATGTGCAAAATTATTCTATAATCTTTTAAATAAAAGATGAGAAAAATATAATTAAAACAGGTAACTCAGGATTTTTCTAGAGCAGTTTGTTTTCCTTGGATCAGCATATGTATTGGTTCGATCTTCTCTGATTTTCAAAGGTGAAAGGTCAGAGGGAGGGAAAAAGAGATGTGGGTGTTGGTGGAGTGTGAGAAAGAAGAGGCTTTAGTCTACAGGGAATTTCTAAGACCCAGAGCTTCCCCATTTGTTGTTGTGGCTTTCCTTCCCTTTTCGTTATAAAATCAGACTGTAATCCTCAATTTTAGAGGTATCATTTGTGCTCAATTCCCTATTGAATTCCCTATTGTGATCATTTTACAGACAGACAGTAGTAGGTAGTGAACACTGTTTCTCCTGGCATCTGATAGAGTTCAAATCCCACATCTGTATCTTACTATCTATATTACCTCAATAACACTGTATAACAAATGCTCAAGTCAACTTAGGCTGCTATAATAAACTAATGGCTTAAATTTTTTTGTTAGGCGGGGAGTACTGGGGATTGAACTCAGGGGCACTCAACTACTGAGCCACATCCCCAGCCCTATTTTGTATTTTACTTAGAGACAGGGTCTCACTGAGTTGCTTAGCACCTTGCTTTTGCTGAGGCTGGCTCTGAACTCGAGATCCTCCCATCTCAGCCTCCCAAGTCGCTGGGATTACAGGCGTGTGCCACCATAAACAGAATTTTATTTCTCACAATTCTAAAGGCTTGGGAAGAACAAAGTCAAAATGCAAGCCAATTTGGTTCTTTTTAGGAGTTCTCTTCCTGGTTAGCAGATGGATGTCTTCTTGCTGTATCTTCACATGGTGGAGAGAGAGATCATCTCTCGTGTGGCTTCTTCTAAGTTCACTGATTCCATTCATAAGGGCTCCACCCTCATGACCAAGTTATTTCCCAAAGGTCTCCTCTCAAATCCCATCATACTGGGGATTAAGGCACCAATATATAAATTTGGCAGGTGGAAGGAACACAAATCCACAGCAACAATGTACCCCCAAACTTAGCTGCTTAAAGCAGTAATGTGTGATTTTCTGCTTGCAGGTCTGCAAGTCATTGTCAACTTGGCTTGGGTAGTCTCCAGGTTCTGAGCTATAGGTTTAACCACAGTTTATGTTGGGTCTTAATACTTCTGAGATCAATGGCTTCTAGGTTCTGTTCTGTGTCTTTCATTATGTGGCTCAGTGTGGCAGAACAGCGTCCATCTGAAGCCTGTCTTTTTCATGGCCAATCACCAGAATGCAAAGGAGAAGCCAAATTTGTGAGATACATTTGAAGTTTCTGCTCAAGTTTTATTGACATTCTATGAACCCAAGCAGATCGTATGACCAACTTCAACATCAAGAACTCAGAGAAGTCTACTCTACACAGTGGGAACTTGAATAAATATTTGAATGTCAGTCCATTTCAGTGTTCTCATGTCTTCCGTGGAGATGATTACAATAGTAGTTACCTTGAGGGTTACTGGGAAAAAGATAGGGTCTATAAAAGAAATGGCACACTTCCTAGAATGCAAGGGACACTTGACAAATGCTTGCTTTTAGTATGAATTTCCTTTACATGAATGTATGGAAGTGAGAAAATGAGGAAAGCATGATGAGGAGGATTAGGAGAAGATATTAAGAATTGACATCAAAGGTAGAAAGATTAATTTGCACTCCAAATTCATAAAGGGTACAGAAGAAGGGATAGTCTGTGTTTAAGTGGTCAATTCATAATTATGGCGGCACATATTATTTTTGACATTTACTTCTACTGTTATGCTATGTGTGAGAACCGTATGCACATTATACTATAAAAAAGACAGAGAAAATGTAGCCAAAATCCAACATCTTGCTTATCAGGCAATTTGGCAAGGATGATAAAACTATATACTTTTTAAAAAAATATATATTTTTTTAGTTGTTGATGGACTTTATTGTCTTTATTTTTATGTGGTACTGAGGATCGAACCCAGGGCCTCATGCATGCTAGGCGAGCATGCTACCACTGAGCCACAATCCCAGCCCCAAAACTGTATACTTAAAGCAAAATACCATAACATGGAAAACGTTAGTAATTAAAGAAAAAGTGTATACCATAATGAATATATTTAAGTAAGGAGTCATTTACTTGAAAGCATCTGTAGTATGTAGTAATCCTATTTTTTAAATAATCTTTAACTCTCCAGAGAAGATTTGGCCATTTTAATTGAACTCTTAAAAATAAATTGTTAGTTTCCTCAAGGAAATTTTTTGGAGGGGTACTGGGGATTGAATTCAGGGGCACTTGGCCATTGAGCCACATTCCCAGCCCTATTTGTATTTTATTTAGAGACAAGAGTCTCACTGAGTTGCTTAGTGCTTTGCTAAGTTGCTGAGGATGGCTTTGAACTTGCAATCCTCCTGCCTCAGGCTCCCGAGCCTCTGGGATTACAGACGTGCACCACTGTGCCCAGATCCTTACTGAGTTTTAAAGGAAGACCAAAAACAATTCATTTAAGACAATATCAAAAGTTACTGGATCACTGCAGAGCTGTTGGGATTATTTCTGAGACTTGAGTTAGAACACACCCAGTTACATGGGTGATCACTGCTCAGCTTCATTATGGTGGCCAAAAAGTACACACGGCTCACTCCACTTTGCCTGTTTGCTTGTTTTTAGTAGACATGGCCTTAGTCTTGACATTCAATCTCCCCATTCTCCAATATTACTTCCTTCCATCTAATAAAAAACAAGTTTAAAAGCTAAGAATTCCTTAGTTCTACTTAGCTAGAAAATCATCTCTTTCAGTGGCATTTAACTGCTGAGCTCTGATTTCCATAAATGGAATATAGTGGTATTTGCTTATCTCTAATCTGAGACCAACTCCTTCCATAAATACGCCGGTTGACCTAAAGCTATTTTTAGCAGCAATAACAATGACAACAAGAGATGGACAGCTTTTCTGTCATTTCTTGTGCATGTTTCCACAGACGGGTCTCACAGATGGCCAGCTTAGCAGGCGAGGAGAGGACTCAACCCAGAGCGCCCGGCTTTCTTTCGGCTGTTAAATTCTCTCCTTCCTTATTCCCAATTCACACCTAGTCAGTTTGGCAGGAGGGGAGGAGAGGACATATCTGCCACCTCTGTCAAAGCAAGATTTAATTGAGTGTCCACTGTTGGGGTTTTCATTCCTTTATTTGATCTGCTGTCAGTCTGTTCATGCTGCTGTGATGGAATACCAGAGATTGAGTTGCTTACAAACAACAGAAATTTATTTCTCACCGTTGAAGGTCTGACATCAGGGTGTCAGCATGGCTGAGTTCTGGTAAGGGTCGTCTTCAGGCTTGCAGACTGCTAGCTTAATTTTATACTCACCTATTTGAAGGGGAGAGAGCTGTTTGGGGTCTTTTACAAGGGTGCTAATCCTATTCATGAAGGCTCCACTCTCATGACCTAATCATATCCCAAAGGACGCACCTCCAAATGCTATCATGGGTAAGAGTTCAACATATAAATTAAGGGACACAAACATTCATTCCATAACATCTGCCTAGCTCAAAATGCAGAAGTTACTTTAACTGGTTACCATCTCTCTTCCGGCTTGCAGGATTTTTTGCTCTGCTACTTTTGATTTCCTGATTCTGTCAACTTGTCTGTGTAACTAGAAAGCTCCAGTCTTTCATTAAAAGCCTGGACCAGAACTGACTTTCAGTAGCCAGCTTCTTGTATGATTTTTCCCTGGCCTTCACATTAGTTCTCCTCCCCAGCCCCTCCCTTTTCATAGTGCTGGGGATCAAACGCAGGGCCTCATGCATGCTAAGCAATCACTGTACCACTGAGCTTTATCCCTGACTCATGTTTCATTTTATTCAAAAAGGGCAAAGGATCTGAGTTGTACTCAGTTTTAAGTCAAAGCAAAACAAGAAGGAGAAGAAAGGACGGAAGAATCATCTTTCCATCTCCCTGAAGTCCATGCTTTAGTTCATTCATTCATTAATCAGTGTTTATTGAGCACCTCCTATACCCAAAGCATGGCATGTGGCACTGCACATGAGTAGGATGAGCAGGATGTTTTCTCTATTCCTGGGGAGCCCAAAACTAGTAAAGTCTAACAAACAAGTCATTCCAATTCCATGTGTAACTTCCATAAAGGAGGTGGATACATTTCCTATTTTGGAAGGATCTAGAAAGTTGTTTTTTGTAACCAGTGATTTCTTAATAAGATCTGGAGAGCAAGTTGGCTGTATTTATAGAAGTTTGGTTAGAAAAAGAGTCTAGGCAGAGGACACTGCGAAAGCAGTTCATAACACTGTTTTGAGATTTTTGTTGCCATCAGAAAAAACATGCTTCTTACACCATTATTTATGGGTCTAACTATCCATATCCAGAAGAAAATAATTTTCAGGGGGTCATTGATACTTACTTTTCTTACCTGGAAAACTATAATGCTGACACAGTTTAGTACATTATACTTAAAAGTCATTAAGTATGCTATAATAATTGCCACCTGGAATCTTTCCTTGCATTTGACATCCTTGGAGTCTTGGACGTTAAACCATTGGTAAGCAACAGGCTCACTAGCACAGCTGGGGACACTCATAATTCTTACCATGTTTTATGACCTGCTCCTCAGAACTTAGAGAAACCCAGAAAGCTACAGGGGCTGGAAGTGTAATCAGTATTATCTCAGCCACATAATGGGCAAAAGGGACATTTGTGGGCTTCCCTGGGTTCCTACCCACCACTGGCATTACTTTTTCTTTGGGACGATGCATACTAATTTGCCAACAATCGGCTCTCAGGTTAAATATGCTTATGCTAACATTACTCACAAGTTAGACATAAAGAAGAATTAATAATGTCTGACAACAGTTGAGTGATTATTATGTGCAAGGCTTTAGAGGTTGTTAAATTACTTAATTCTTATGAAAATCTTATGAGAGTATATACTATTATCAAATAATTCCCATGTTATGAAAGAGAAAACTGACACATAAAAGTGAAGTAACTTACCTAAGGTAAATGACTGGGCTGGAACTTGAACTCAGGCAATCCACCTCCAGAGTAGTTTATGCTCTTAAGCACCACATTGAATAATCTCTGGACAAAGCAATATCGTGGGCATTTTGAAAGAATAGAACCTTCCTTCATAAAATATTACATTGATTAAAAACCCCAGATTAAAAAGTAACCTCCAGTAGACATAAGGAGGATTAGATGCTAATATTTCTAAATTCTTGGATGAAAATTTCTTAGTGTGTTGTTATATCCTTAGTAATAATCACTAATAATATAATAATGTTCTTACAGTAGTTTAAATTATTATAAAGTTTCTCCTAAACTGATTTATGCATATATTTCACTCATTGCTTCCTACATGTTCATTCATCTCTACTTGCCCTGGAATAACTCAAATTGCTTACTAAAAATAACATCATTCTGTTTGGGAATTATGCAAAATAATTGCATAAGGTACATTTCAATTAGTGTCGAATATTTTTAAAATCCCTTGTAAGTATATAAGACTAGATGACCACATAAATGCAACGTGTACAAACCATTTGGAAGCCAGTCTGGCGGTTACTTGCAAAAGTAAACACACTTATACATATCATCCAGGAGTCTCGCTCCTTTGTATCTACCCAAAGGAGCTGAAAAACATATGTCTACACAAAAACTTAGACATGGATATTTATATAGCAGCTTTATTCATAATCACCCAAACTTGGAAGCAACCAAAATGTCCTTCAGTGGGTGAATGGATAAAGAGGTGGTGAAACACGGTTTAGCACTAAAAGGAAATGAGCTATCAAGCCATAAAAAGAAATGGAAAAGCCGCAATGCCTGTAATCCCAGCAGATCAGGAGGCTGAGGCAGGAGAACCAAAAGTTCAAAGCCAACCTCAGCAATTTATTGAGGCCCTAAGCAACTCAGTGAGACCCTGTCTCTAAATAAAAAGTAAAATAAAATAAAGAGTTGTGGCTGTGGCTCAGTGGTTAAGCACCCCTGGGTTCAATCCCTGGTACATAAACAAAAACAACAACAACAAAAAACAACAACAATCAACCAATAACAAACAAAAAGAGATGTCCTGGAAGAAGAATGTGTGGAAAAGAACTGAGGCAGCCCTGCGGAGTAGAGTGCATGAGCTTCTGGGGAGGAGGGTGATGGATATGCTAATTACCCTGATTTGATCATTATACCGTGTATAAATGTATAGTAACATCACAGGATTCCCCATTAGTTTGTATAGTAGTTGTTCAATTAAAAAATTAAACAATAAAGGAAGCTGATCTTGTAAAGCTGGTTCTTTCCCATCTTAATTTTGGGGTGACTCAGCCACCACCTCAGTTGCTCTCTGTGAGAAACTGAGTAGAGTCATCCCACTAGGCTGTGCCCTGGATTCTGATTCACAGAAACTGAGATAATAAATGTTTGTTCTTTCCAGTCTTGGTGTTTGGAGTAATTTGTTTACAGCAGTAGATGGCTAATGTACTCTCTGATTTCAATCCCCAGAGATAATCAATGTGAACAACTAACTAGGTACTTATTGTTCTACCTGTTTAATCTATTTTATATCACAGTTAAATATATCTATGTATATACATAGGCACACACAACTTTATTTTTTCTTAAAAAAATAGCATCATGTCATATACATCATTAAGGGAGTTGTGTTTAGTTATGTAATAAGCCATGGGAATCTCTCCATGTCATTAAGTATATATCTAACTTATTATTCCTCAGCTGCCAAACAGCATTCTGTACACTTTAATGGACATTGAAGTGACTTCCAATTTTTCTAGATTATAAACAATGCTGCATTAAATGTTGTGGTGAACACCAAATCTGTGCACTTTCTGGTTCTGGTTTGTACATTATTGGACCTTGCTTTTTCTCTAATGTACACTGGTTGTTCATCCTCCATTAATTTTATTTTTTTCCTGAAGAAAATACAAACCAAAAACTAAGTCTAAAGAGTAAAGAAGTTAGACTGCATTGTACTGCTTATTTAATTCACTGCTGCTGATACTGGTATCTGTGACATTGTTATCTGGCTAAGTTTGGGGTGATTCTTTCAGCTGTAGATTCTGGTCTTTTTTTTTTTTAAGAAAGAGTGAGAGAGAGTGAGAGAGAATTTTAATATTTATTTTTTAGTATTTGGCGGACATAACATCTTTGTTGGTATGTGGTGCTGAGGATCGAACCCGGGCCACACGCATGCCAGGCGAGCGCGCTACCGCTTCAGCCACATCCCCAGCCCCAGATTCTGGTCTTAATAGGCACTCTCACATGGAGTCTAGGAAGTCTCTAGATGAATCAGTCAATCTTCCATATTTACAAATCTTCTTAGAGCCCTTGTAGCATTTCATTCCTTTTCAGTGTATTACTGCTTCCTCTGTCTTCTGTTATTACATTTTTCCTTCTTGGTTATAATATTAAAATATTGTTAAAGTTCTTATAAAAATGATATAACTTAGAGCCAGGCATGGTGGAGCATGCCCATAAATCCCAGAGACTGGAGAGGCTGAGTCAGGAGGATCTCAAGTTCAAGGACAGCCTCAGCAATTTAGTAATATCCTATTACAACATTACAGTAAAAAAAGGGCTCATGGTATAGCTTAGTGGTAGAGTGCCCCTGGGTTAAATCCCCAGCACACTCCTCCCACACACAAAATTATATAACTTCAAAGAAAGCAAATATTACTAAATGGATGGTATGGAAGGTTTGGGTATGATCAATGTGATCAAAGGAAAATCAAACATCTTTTAATAGGAAAGTGGTATTTCCTAGGAACAAAAAGTTTAATGTAGAGTTTGGTAACTATGCAAATAAATAAAAATCCTTAAGTCTTGGTCTGCACATGCTTCAGACTCAGTTTGAATGTGGAGCATGAAGCTAAGGCTTAAATCATGGCAACAAGCTGTGTTAATACGATTTGTTTTGTCACAGGAAATCCTTGTGCTGCAGAGTTTGAGACCCCTTTAGGACAATCAAATTTGTCCAGATCATTAACCTATACTTCACCTGCAGTCTAAAAATGGGGATACAAATGGTGGATGGTAGGATTGGTCTTATTTTAAAAGGCCCTAAAGGTTTGCTGGGACCTCCTGGACCACTATTTATCCTCTAGCTCTGATTCTTTGCATCTTCCCCTCAGATCTCTTGGAGGAGAACATGAGGGCAATTACTCTGAGACAGTCAGCCAAGACCTTGCCTCCATGGATTTTTTTTTTCTTAACTTTTTATTTTGAAATAATCACAGATTCACATGAAGTTGCAAAGTAATGTAGAATTGCTGTAGTCGGAACATTTGTTTCCCTTCAAAATTCAAGTTGTGATCTTAATCCCTAAGATTAAGTACTAAGAGGTGGAGCTGCTGGAAAGTGGTTAAATCATGAGGGCAAAGGCTGGTGGTAGGACCAGTGCCTTGATGAAAGGCCTGAGACAGACCCCTTGTCCTTTCACCGTGTGAGGACACAGTGAGAAGTTGCCATTTACGAACCAGAAAGAAGGCTCTCACTAGACACTAGATATACTAGTGCCTTGATTTTTGACTTTTCCAACCTCTAGAATGAAGAGGAAAAACATTGAGGTTGTTTATTAGCTGTTCACTATGTGGTATTTTGTTGCAGCAATTTGAATGAATTATGACAAAAGTGTTCCCAGGTATCTTTCATCCAGTTTACCTCAATATTTACATCTTATATAACCATGGTACAATATCGAAACTAAAAAATTATTTCATTGTTCTGTTTGTTTTTGCAGTACTGGGGATGGAACCCAAGGATGCTGGGGTAAGTGTAAAACACTGTCCCCAGCCTTTTTTATTTTTTATTTTGAGACAAAGTCTTGCTAAATTGTCAAATTTGGCCTTGAAGTAGGATCCTCCCATCTCAGCCTCCCTAGTTGCTGGGATTACAGGGTCGAGTCACTGAACCCAGCTCATTTTAAACATTTAGTGGCATCAGTTACAACCACAATGTTGTATAATCATCCCACTATTTCCAAAACTTCTCCATCATCCCAAACAGAATTCACAGAAGTAACTTCTCATTCTTTCCTGATCCTGGTCCCTCATAATTTTTAATCTGTTTCTGTTTCTCTGAAATTTTGCCTATTGTAGATATCTCACATAAGTGGAATCAAACAATAATTTGTCCTTTGTGTTTGGCTTATTTTGCTTAGCATAAAGTTTTCAAGGTTCATCTATGTTGTAGCAAAACTTCATTCCTCTTTATGTTCAGGCATTTTTACTCCAAATGTAAGTATCAGTTGTGCAGACTCATTGAGAGTGACTTTGGTGTGTGCAACTTCTTGTTGCACAGAAAGTACAAGGGAAAGAGGAACCAACAAACTGAGGACTTTCTGTATATAGTTAAAGCTTCATAGTAGGAGTTTCTTTTTTTTTCGCTTAGGAGTTTTTATATCCATTTTATAATTTTATCCCTGGGCAAAATAGTGGCAAAAGAGAGCCAGCAATAAATGATTGGCTTACTTCATTATTGCATTTAGGAGAGAAAAGATACCCTCAAAAGTAGAGATTGTATTTTTGATTTCTTGGGGTTTGGTGAAACAAATTTTAACCACTGAATATGTAAAATTTTATTTAAGTATATTGATAAAATTGACCTGTCCTCTTAAGAATATCTTCTCTGGGGCTGGAGGTGTAGCTTGGTGGTATAGTACTAGCCTAGCATGTATGAGATCCTGGGTTTGCTGCCCAGCTGAAAAGAAAAAAGAATTTCTCCTCTGATTACTTAAAAAAAACCACTCTTACTTCAGTTCACATAGTACTGCTCAGTTAAGCAAGTCTAAAGAAGCTGTAGGAAGAAACAGAAAGGTACAGAAGTCTCTGAAGCTTATGTTCACATGATTGGTTGATATCATCAACCCTATTTTAACTCAGACTATTTTTTAATTAGGCAAAATTCTATGACTTTTTCCTTACCATTTAGAATTTGTTTTGAAGATTTCTTTTCCCAGTTAAACTTGTACTACTGTTAGAAGTAGGAAAGATGAAAGAAAAGGAAAAACCCCCAGATTTATGCATTAATTCTAAGACTTCACAACTCCAAATTAAATTAAAAACAACAACAACAACAACAAACAGGATTGACTTGCAATGACTGGTTCCTTACATGAAATAATCTTGGGCCAAGAACTGCTTAAGTTGGTTAGAATGATTTGAATACCTCTGCTTGACATAGATGTTTATAAAGAATTTCTTTAGAAAACTATAAAATTAAGGATAAAAAGATCAAATTTATAACTCGACATACTTTTCTGTATTGATTTACATACTTCCAGTGCCCTTTATACTAATAAGCACCATATTCATGTTCATTTTTTACTATTTAGCACATAATTTTATATCTTAAATTATTATAGCAGGTCATGGCTGTTGCTATGATTTTAATGAAATTTGGTCATAGTTATGATTTGTTTGCAACAGTTCTGTGGAACAAACATATTTCCCTGTCTGCTGCCCTCAAACTCAATTTATAATGAAAACTGCAAAATATTGCCTACTAATGAGGACACATTTTCTAGGAATACATGGCTGTGAAAAATTAGCATCACTCATATTGAACATAATTTGGTATTTTCTTGGAGAACCAGATCACTACTTCTTATATTGCTTTTTTTTGAGTTTTTATACACTTTTATACTGTTATTTCTTTCTCTTCAATGTAAGAAGTTACCATTTTCAACATCTATTAATCAGTATCATGACATAACCCCAAATTTGCATCATATGTTCATGAGAAAAACTTAGAAATTAAACTAAAGCAAAAGTAAGATAGTATGGAAAATTAGTAATCCTACCCTTAAAGAGAACTTTTGTTAACATTTTTCATCTTTCTTGATAAATATCTATATGGATATATGTGTGCACATGTATATACATACATAAGTGAAAAAGCCTTCTTTAATAAAATGATTTTGTGTACTTTGAAATTTGATTTTTTTCCTTAAATATGTGATTGTCTTACCACTAAATTTCTCCTGTATCACTACAAATGTCTCGTATTTAAAAAATTGCACATAAATTTATGACAAAAACCCAAATAATATTGAATATGTATCACAGAAAGTAAATATCTTCTTACCTTAACCTTAATCTTATTCCTCAGATAAAACTGCTTACATCTTACCAAAAGTGACTCAGCTGTATATCTAATCAAGATTTCAGACTATATTTCCAGTTATAAAAAGCATGGGGATAGAGAAATTAGTTATACACCACTATTAGTTAAATGACCCAAAGGTGGGACATTCTACAGAGAAGTGGCATGAGTTTCCTCAGCCAGTGTCATCAAAGGTGGAAAGAAAGAAAAATAGAGAGGGTGCATGGTGGGGGGGGGGGTGGGAGGGAAGGAAAGAGGGAGGAAGGAAAGAGGAAAACTGCTCTGGATGGAGAGACACTGAAGCAGTGTGAGCATGACCCCAATTCCCAGATGACCATTGTTCCTAGATTGGTGGCCATTTGTTTAAATGTGACTTTCCTTCATTTCACGTTTCTACAACACTAATTTTGACCATGACCTACATACTCCATAAGTGCTTCCCCCTTAACTTCTCATTGAACAAATAATCTTTGAATACAGCTCTTGTAATTACTGTGTATTGTCACATTTGTACTGTGATTTTTTTCCACCAATGAACTTCTCATTATTCTATATTGTAAATTAACATCTGATGGTATTTTTTTAAAATTATATAATGAATTACTAAAACCAGAATTGTTGGGTCAAAGAGATACTTTTGTTTATTTATTTATTTATTTTTGGTACTGGGGATTGAAGCTAGGGTAGCTTTATAATGAGCTATATCCCCTTTTCATTTTTTATTTTGAAACAGTCTTGAGATAGCATTATTTTTAAAGCTATATAAACACATTATTTATTTTGAGATTTTAACTTTTGTTTTACTTATTTTGTCTTTCATTTGTATTATAAATATTTTCCCAGATCATGATTTATCTTCTAAATTTGTTGAGAATATCTTTGCCAGCAAAAGTTTTATGTTTTAATATAGTAAAATCAATAATTCTCTTTTTTTGGCCCTGGGTTTTGTGTTTATAGTATTTTATTTCAATTTGAAAATTTAACCTCTGTCTATAGAATCTTTCTGATTTTTTAGCATTTCATTTGACTCCCCTGCCCACTCTTTTTCTTAAATAAATATGCCAAGGGATTGTCTATTTTGTTGACCTTTTCCAAGTATCAGTTTAAGGGTCAAATTGCTTGAAAGGATTTTTGGTTATTGTTTTTATTAATTTCTGAACTTATGTTCATTAAGCCATTTATATTTTTAGTTTTTCTTTGACTTCTTCAGCTGAGTGCTTATTTAATGTGTATCCTTTTTCTTTTCTTTTTTTTCAAGGGGTTAAGAGTACTTAATGCTATATTTAACAACATTTTAACCTTGTGAATTAATCAGATGTCTAACCAACACATTTATGAATAATCCCATGTCAAATATATTTTACTTATTTTTACCAAGATATCAAACAAGTGTATTGAACAGTATTAGTCATTTCTTCCATGTTGAAGAAAAGTGCTAGAAACAATGGATATTAGACATTCTATAGATATCAACATTTTTTTTTAAAGAGAGAGAGAGAGAGAGAGAGAGAGAGAGAGAGAGAGAGAGAGAGAATTTTTAATATTTATTTTTTAGTTTTCAGCGGACACAACATCTTGGTTTGTATGTGGTGCCAAGGATCGAACCCGGGCCGCACGCATGCGAGGCAAGCGCACTACCGCTTGAGCCACATCCCCAGCCCAGATATCAACATTTTATTTATTTTATTAGTTATTTGACCACCTACAGAGACTTGTGAGTTAAGTTTAATTTTAAAAGTTGAATCATCTTTACTTTCATCTATTCACCCAATTTAAATTGAACCATTTTAAATCACATGAATTAAAGGTATTTGGATCCATTTTTAAAATTTATGAGCACTCATTTTTAATCTTCCAATTCTGATATCATGTACCTGACATATGGACACACACACATATGGACAGACAATGCAACACACAGTGTGCATACATACAAAAGTAGAGACCTTGTAGCTTTTCACAAGTGAATCTCCATTGCAATGTTACAGATGTTTAAACTCCATAGTTGAATAAAAATAAAAAAATAGGACTGATCAGAAAAACATTAATCTATGTGCATAGGACCAAAACTATGAGCTCAAAAAATATGGAATTTAAGAAAAAAAAAGAGTCCTAGAAAAAATGACTGGCTGGTAATTAGTAAAGTAGCATACAATCCTCCTTCCTTCCTTCCTCCCTCCCTCCCTCCCTCCCTCCCTCCCTCCCTTCCTTCCTTCCTTCCTTCCTTCCTTCCTTCCTTCCTTCCCTCTTTTTAGAGAACATGGATACGTATGACTACCATTTTATTTTGAAAGTTCTTCTTTGGAGCTATCTCGTTTGTTTGCATAGATCATGCTCTCTTACATGAAACAAGATTTACTGAGGGATAGTTTGAGAATTTTCTGCTAATTGATTGTTTGTGTAAATTTGTTATTTGGTTTCTAACTTCATTACCTTTTTACTAGGTAATATATACTAATTCATGAATAATTTTTGTAAATATAGTCTGTTTTCCGATTTCTAATTAATTCTAGCATCAGTTCCCATTATTAACTCAAAGTTTATCTTTTGTTATATTTGTGCACAACCCTGATGGTTGTCTGTTGTTTATCTTATCCTTCATACATGATACTCAACTTGTTCTGGATACTTACCAGTTAAAGAAAGAACTAAGTAAATTTGTAAAGCGTAAGCATGGATGTGCTTATGTGCTCAAAGAGGAATGCTCTAAGAAAATATGTTGACTTGGTCCCTGCTTTTTTTATAATTTTTTTCTGCCACTAAATATCTCAAATGGAATTGGATTAAAAGCATTTTGTAATTTAAAATGTTCGTGGATGTTACTGAGTGGAGAATCTATAAAAAGCTGTCACCTTTCATGAAAAAATTAAAATGGAAAACTTCATTTTGAAGATACATTGTTAAGAACCGTGTTTATTTCAAAATGGTCATTACTTAATAGTTCTGAAAGTTATGTCAATTGAAATTCAAGTAAAAAATATAAACTGATAAGTTTACAAGGGGTAATAGCATCTGAAAGCCTATCTTTTGTAACTATTATGATAGACTGAAGTTTTTTAAATGTTTCTGAGTAGTTGGCTTTGAATCTTAAATGAAAAGGAAATCACTAATCTAGCTAATAATTTAGAACTGGAACTATGTAGACCTTGTAATGGAAACAGCATTAAAACCCAATTTGCTTTTGCTGGATTTTTTCCCAGTTTTATTTTGTTTAAGAGGATATAGCATTTTTCTTAATACTAACAAAACCATTTTTTTTACTAACAAAGATAATAAATAAACGTTGGAACAGTTTGTTGATCTAAAAATATCATGGATGGGAAACATGTGGATTCCTTTAAATATTAGTTTCTATCCTAGATAGATTTAGATACTTTTTAGATAACATCTCTGTTAGTAGACTTTTGAGAGAGTTCAAATGCCAGAATATGTTTTAAAAATAATTTGTTTTGTTCAATTGTATTCAATTTTTATTTTAAAATTTTTTATTGTATTCTTGAAGTTGAGAAAAAGACCCTGTGGTTTTCTCTGAAATAAATTCTATAAACTATAGAATTATTTTAATCTCTTTTGAGATTTTCTTCCTAAAGTGTCTCATTTAGAAATAGAGAAAATATTGAAATTAGTGCTGGGCATAGTGGCTCATACCTGTAACCCCAGAAGCTCAGGAAGCTGAGGCAGAAGGATCACAAGTTTAAAGCTAGCTTCAGCAACTTAGCGAGACCCTGTCTCAAAATAAAAAAAAGAAACAACAGGCTGAGGGTATGGCTCAGTGGTTAAGTTCCCATGGGTTCAATCCCTGGTACAAATAAAAAAAAGAAAAGAAAAATTTAAATTGAAACAATTGAAAATCTTCCTTGCCCAGAGAAAGAAAACCAAAGTAAAAACTCTCAAACTATGGGGCTGGGGTTGTGGCTCAGAGAAAAAGTGCTTGCCTAGCATGCATGAGTCACTGAGTTCGATCCCCAGCACCATGTAAAAATTAAATAAAAGTATTGTGTTCACCTACAACTAAAGAATAAATATTTTAAAAAACCCTCTCAAACTATCTCACCATTAAGTCAGAGTTTCAAGTTGAATTAAATATGTAATGTGAAAAAGAATGTGGAGCGTTGTACCTTGAAAAATGAAAGAAATAATATTTAAAAAGTTTAAAGATGAAGTAACATAAAACCTATTCCTCACTTGTGATTTCTGAGTGTGGCAAATAAGTTAGAAACCTACGCTTTCCTAGCCCTCTCTCCCTGCCTCTGATCTTTGAAGTATGTCACTCTTTCATTTTGCCATTCAACAGTTCTGACATGCAAAAGCTTTGTTCAGACAGTTTAATTTAATCACTGCCACTGGTTCAACAAGATGATAAAATCCTCTGTGCTGTACAACATCCAACATCCAGCTCACCGCTATCTGATATTGTTTGAAGCTTCTCTCATGAATGCGTGCTGATAACACAAGAACTCCAAACATGTCATAAACAATATATTAATGCCCCAGTTGGAATTCCATTAGAATAAGAAGTAGATGAAGTTTAGGCCATTCAAGTGGGCCAAGGTAATAAAATGTAATTTGGACTAATCTTCCCAAAGAATGTCCTGTGTTTGAAGCTGACAGCCTCCTATCATATGTGAAAGTAATTGCTTGTTGACTGAATTTCAGAGTTTTGAATCATGGCCTTTTGTACTTCCTGCCCTTTCCAGGTGTCTCAACTAGAAGACAATCTTCCTCTTTGTTCGAATGGAGAGACATCTAAACTATAAATAATAAAACAAGCAGTGGGTGCTTTAATGAATATTGCTCATCTAGATTGGAATTTGTGGAAATCTGAGACAGAAGTAGTTGAAAGACGAAGTACAACAGAACACATTCTTTGAAGTGTTCATTCATTTCAGTGATAATGTCTTTAAGTTTTGCTAATTTAAAATATATGAAATTATCACAAATATTTGAGTGTAAAAGGCTTAGTCATTTAGAAAGTTCAAAACTACCGGAGGATGGATGAAATGATAGTTTTACACTTTAATAAAACATCTTTAAAATTTTTCTTTTTTTTTTACTGTTAAAATACCTATAATCTGTGAGAGAATTGTAGACCTGATCAACTTATATGTTACTTTTGAAGAAACTATTGAGAAAATGAAAGCTTTGCTCATGATCACCACACAAGAAGTAGCACTATAAAAATTTTATATAGTCCTTACTATGTCCAGGCATTTTCTAGCTGTTTAACTCATTTAGATGCTTTAATCCTCAGAACAACCCTTGTAACTACAGATAAGGCAAATAGAGGCTGAGTAATTTGCTGTCCTTCAGCTGTTGGTGGAAATGGGCTTAAACTCAAAGCAGTCTTTTCCAGATACACCACTATTGTACTCAGGAAGGATCAAGTTCATGAAAACATAAAAATTACCTTTTTAAAATTTTATTTTGAGGAACACAGAAAGTTGGGATGGCTGATTCACACCCTCATTTGATGATGTAATATACTAATATGACCATGCTTATCCCATGTGTAAATTATACTGATGGTATGTTACCTTTTTCTTTTCTTTAATCACTGTAACCAAAATACATGATGTGAACAGCTTAGAAGAGGAAAGGTTTATTTTGGGCTCATAATTGTAGAGGTTCAATCCATGGTTGGCTAGCTCTTCTGCTTTGGACCTGAGATGAGGCAAAAGATCATGGCAGAATGATGTGGCTGAGGAAAGCCTCTTAGCTCATGGAAACCAGGAAGCAAACAGAGAGAGGGAACAAGGAGCCAGGGACAAGATAAAGTCCGCAGAGCATATCCCTGGTGACTTACTTCCTCCAGCCATGCCCCACCTGCCTAGAGTTAATATCCAGTAATCTATTCAAATTATTAATGTATCCACTGACATGGTTATGGCTCTCATATTATCTCACCCCCAAAGAGCCCTGTGTTGGATAACGCATGAGGTTTTGGGGGTAATGCATGAGGTTTTGGGGGGACACCTCATATGCAAACCATAACATCGTTTCTTGCTTGCTGGCACTCATTTGCAGAGCACGGAAAGACCACTTACAAACCTAATTTTACCTTATGAATTTATGACACATATCCCTAATGTTCCAGTGACAACTATTTGCAGCCTAAGGAATTCCTTTTCTCTCACTTCAATGCACTTTTCATTCATTAAAGGAAAAAAAGTGAACATTTATTAGGTAATAGTCACTGCATGTAGGGATAGGTCAGTGAAGAGCTCTATGCTCTTGGAGCTTGCATTTTACCAGAGGAAGACTGAATAGCAAGGAGCATCATCAATAACTTAGAATAGTCAGAAGATGAAAAATGCTATGAGGAAAAGGTTAGAGAAGTGTAAAGAGAATTGAGTATGTGAGGTGGCGTTTTAGGGGAAGGTGAGATGCAATTCCGTATAGCGTCTTTAGAGTCACTATTGTGACTTAAAGAAGATGAGGAAGTTAGCCGTGTACATATTTGGATGAAAAAGTTTCAGCAGAAGGAAGAGCCAGTGCTGAGACCTATTATGGGCGTATTTCTGTCCTAGTCTAGGAACAGCAGGAAGACCAGTGTGATTGGAAGTGATCTATCAATAAGGTGCTATGGGAGGGAGTGTGGAAAGTTGGGGGCTCAATCTCTGCAGCTCTTTAGATGCTTATCAGGACTTTGGCTTTTAGTCTGAGTGAAGTGGGGAGCCATCACAGCCATGATCTGATTTCCATTTTCAAATGATACTGATGAATGCTGTGTTGAGCATGGACTACAGAGCATGGGAAAACCAGAAGTGGCTGGACCAGGTAGGAGTCAGTTGCAGGTGACAGATGGTGGTAGCTTGGATCCAGTGGTGATGGAAAGTTGCCAGATGTGAGAGAGAGTGAGGCCTCAAGAATGACTTAAGTTTTCTTCTTGGAGCAAAACATGGAGTTGCTGTCAGGTGCTGGGGCACACACCTGTAGTCTCAGTGGCTTGGGAGGCTGAGACAGGAGGATCAGGAGTTCAAAGCCAGCATCAGCAACTTAGTGAGGCTTTAAGAAACTCAGTGAGACCCTGTCTCTAATAAAATACGGACAGGGCTGGAGATGTGGTTCAGTGGTTAAGTGTGCCTGTGTTCAATCCCCAGTACCAAAAAAAAAAAAAAAAAGTTGCTGTCTACTGGGCAAAAATACAGGTGGAGCTGGGTTGGGGGAGAGAATAGAAATTCAGCTTGGGGCATGTTCACTTTGTATATTTGGAAATCTCTTTTCAAATTTGTTGCCTGACAAGCTTCTCTTGGTCTTTAAACAATGATTCCTTGATCACCACTCCCTTTCCTAAGTACTTTGCTTCTTTCTGGAGTGTATTAGTTTTTTCTTGCTGTGACTAAAATTCCCGACAAGAACAACTTAAAGAAGAAAAAGTTTATTTTGGCTCATGGTTCCAGAGGTTTAGTCCATGATTGGCCCAGACCATTGCTCTGGACCAGGAAGAATATTGTGATGGAAGGGTGTGATGGAGGAAAGCTACTCCATTTATGGTATCCAGGAAGCAGGCAGGGGATGTCTGGGGGGTGGGGAAGAGATAGCAGGGAAATGCACCCTGTCAGGGCATATCCCCAGACCCACCTCCTCCAGCCATACCCCACTGCTTTCAGTTACCACATAGTTAGTCCATTCAAAATAGGATAGACTGAGTAGGTTACAGATCTTATAATCTAATTATTTTACCACTGAATATTCCTGCACTAATATAGAACTTTTTGGGGACACCTTATATCCAAACCATAACATGGAGCCAATAGCATTCTGTGCCAATCTCTGTTAAGGCCCTTCACACTGTTGCACCAGCTGGACTTTGCCTTTCTCTGGACTGTGACAATTCAAATCTACCCCCAATGGCCAACATCATTCCTGTTTATAATAAAGGGCTCAATTAGTATTTATAGAATGAAAAAAAAATGATGTCACTACACGTTCAATTAGTGATCTTATAATATGTGAAAATTAGAAAATTGTACCCAAAACTAGGGTTTTGATTTAAATGAGAAAATCTGCATATGATGCAAAATTTTCCTAAGAATTCTCAGACAGCTGATTGATTGCATGCTCATTCTTATGGTTTCATGGATTCACGATAAATTTTTGCCAGCAATTAAGATCAAGAATTTATTCATGTTCTAGAAGGAAATCTTAGTTTTCCCACATCCCTTAACTCTTGCTATCTGTTGTTTCTGGTTATCAGTTGGGTTATGATCCTCCAAATAAAAATGTTGAAGCCCAGTAGCTAAGATGTGACCTTTTTGGAAATATGGTGTTTGCAGAGATAATCAAGTTGAAATGAGGTCATCGTGAGGGTGAGCCCATTATATCTATAAAAAGGGAAATTTGGACAGGGAAAGAGACATTACATAAAAGCAAGGTGATGAGAAGAAACACACGGAGAAGATGACTGTGTGGCTTGAATGATAAACCTAAGAGTAGTGGGACACCAACGATCGCCAGTAAATAGCTAAAAATAGAATAAGGAAGGCTACTCCCATTAGCCATCAGAGCAGCGTGGCTCTGCAGCACCTTAGTTTGGGACTTCCAACCTCCAGAAGTGTAACACAATAAATTTTAATTGGATTTAGCTACCCAGTTTTGACACTATGTTATGGCAGCCTTAGGAACTATTATTCCTCTTCTCTACCTTTTCCCAGTGAAAATAAATGATTACATGACCACACATTTTTGTATCACATTGAAGCAATGGGGGCATAGTGTCAAGACACGTGTGCTTTAGTCTCTGAGTTCAAATCCTAACACTAGGACTTCCTTGCTGAGTGACCTTGAGCCAAACTTAATCCCTAGGGGTCCCCGTTTCCTCTATTGTAATAGTGATGCCTGTCTCAAGGCATTATCATGACAATTAAATGAAATAGTGCATATCACGCTTTAGAGTGTCTTGGCATATAGTTCAGATACATTAAAGATTAGTTTTTAAGAGCCTGTTAAGATTCCTAGATGCACAAACATGAACTGTAAAGTCCTCTTGGAAGAGTGTGATCAGTAATGTGAGTGCCACACCCACAGAGATGTTTGAAAGTAATATGTTATAAACTCAGATTCCACTAACAGACCGAACTCAATTGTTGGTATTTTCCTTTTTCTAGAAGATCCCAGTATAGCAAAAAAGGGTTCAATCTTCATCTTTTTCTTTTCTTAAATTTTTTTTTTGTATTTGTTTTAATTAGTTATACTGGACAGTAGAATGCACTTTGATACATCTTATATAATGGAGTATAATTTCTCATTCTTCTGGTTGTATATGATATAGAATCACACCAGTTCTTTTTTTTAATATTTATTCTCAAGCTTTAGGTGGACACAATATCTTTATTTTACATTTATGTGGTGCTGAGGATCGAACCCAGTGTCTCGTGCATACTAGGCGAGCACTCTACCACTGAACCACAACCCCAGCCCCACAGACCAGTTCATTTTTAAAACATTAATTTATTGAAGTATACTTGATATCTTGACATACAATAAATTACATATATTTAAAGTATACTATTTAGAAAGTGTAACCTGTGAAGCCATCATCAAAATAAAGATTCTGAATGTTAATTTTGCCTAAACATTTTCCTTTATAATTTCTTCTATCCTCTCTCAAATTCTTCCTATTGTGTATCTCCCCCTCCCCTACACATCACCATCAGGCAATCATTGTTCTGTTTCTCTCTCTCTAGATTAATTTGTTTGCATTTTCTAGAGTTACATAAATGGTACCATACAGCATGCACTTTTTGTGGGGGAAGGTCTGGTTTCTTTTAGTAAGCATAATTATTTTGAGATGTATCTTTGGTGTTCTGTTTACCAGAAGTATATCCTCTTGTTGCTAATTCTATTGTATGGATTTACTACTATTTCTTGAAGGACACTTGGTTTGAATTCTGGCTGTGACAAATAATGCTACTATGGATTCCCATGTACAAGTGTTTGTATGGACACATGCTTTCATTTCAAATGGGAAAATATCTAGAAATACTGGATCATGTGGTAGGTGTCATTTAACATTTTCAGAAACTGTAATTTCTGAAAGTGATTGTACCATTTTATATGCTCACCACAGTGTTTGATAGTTCCAGTTATTCCCCAGGCCTGTCAACATTTGATACAATCAGTCTTTTAAATTCTGGTCATTTTAGAAAGTATGCCATAGTATGTCATTGTGGTTTTAGTGTGTCTCCCTGATTGCTAATAGTGTTTAGCACATTTTCGTGTGCTTATTTGTGATCAATATATCTTTTCTGGTGAATCTGTTCAAATCTTTTGCTCATTTAAAAAATTTGGTTGTTGGGGCTGGGGTTGTGGCTCAGCGGGAGAGCCCGCCTAGCGTGTGCGAGGCCCTGGGTTCAATCCTCAGCACCACATAAAAAATAAATAAGTAAAGATATTTAAGAGACCCAACATGGCGGCCGGGGAGGAAGCAGTATTTTCAGGATCTCCACAGTAACGCGATCAGAAAGACCCATTAATACACCTAGAATCTACCTACGGAGGAACCTCTAGCAAAATTCCGTGGAAAGGAGACCTGCCGGGAATCAGTAAGTTTATGAGAGGTGACAGTTTGTCCCAGATGAGTGAATCTTGGCCACGCGGTGCAGAGGTTCAGTCTCCCTGCCAGCCGCCGCCAAACGGCCGCCAGCGCCTGCCCGGTTCTGCAAACGGCCCCCGGCGGCCGGGCCCGGCGCGGCAATAAGGGTCCCCACCTGCACAGCAAACAGCCCCCCTGCCCACCCAGCTCAGGAGGTGACGTGAAGGGAATCTAACCAAGCCTTTATGAAATAGCGAACTGGGCTGCGTACGGGGGTTGCTGAACTGCTGAAACTGGTGCTCAGAGTAGCGGCTTTAATAGAGACTTTGCACAGCTTGTTAGAGCTCCTTTCACCATTAGTCTGTAGTGGACCACCCGGCCAAGCAGCAGAAAAAAAAACAAAAAGATTGAAAAAGAGACGCTTGGCTCCCAGACGCTTTCCTGTTCAGAGCCGCGGGCGCTTTGCGCCCATATGCTTCCTCTTTCACTTTGCTCCCTGCAGAGAAGCTGAATGGGTAATCAGCAGTGGATCTTAAGTACCTGAGGCAAAGAAAGCTCAGTACACCCCGCCCTTTTTTTTTTTTTTTTTGAATATTGTATATACAGGGAGAGTTAGTGGACTGAAATTGTTGGCTGGGCTGGGGTTTCGGGCCGAAAATCCACTCCGCGGGAGCCGCCATTTGCTTTCGGCATGCTGCCTTGATGGCCCTGTCTACACTGTCCAGCAGCCACATCTAGAGACTGGAACTGGGCTGCATGCCGAGCCCTGTCCTCTGAAGGCTGGACCACGGCCTCAAGCGCCTCGGTCGCCTGTTCCCTGCTGCACCTTGGGGCAGAGCCTGCTCTGGGGTCGTTGGGCACCCCCCTGCGAGGGGACCCGTGCTCTGGAGGAGGGGGTTGGAGAGCCGCGGCGGCAGCCGCTTGGGCCCTGGGAGCTAGGCACCAGGCCGAGGAGCACCGGAGGCCGCGGCGGCGCTGCTAAGGTCGTGAACAAGCGTGGCGCCCAAGAGCGCGGTTATCGCTCCCACCAGGGCTGACAACAGAGGTCCCTTGCACCAGCTACCAGGGGAGTTGCTACCTGAGGGCAAACAAATTCGCTGGGTGTCCTCAGCCCCAAGCCCTACAAACGTAGGGTCCGAGGGAGGCAAACAGAAAGGGTGTGCCCAGGCATCCTTGAAAACAGGGCTCCCAGGAGCAGCAGACCCGGCATGTAGCCAGTAATGTGGTAAGCATCACAGACGAGTGGGGCCTGGATTGAGGAACCACAAGAGAAGGACCTAAGCACTCAGGACTGGAGACTCGCACAGTATGGGAAGAAGAGCTGAGGCACAGTGATTGGTTCCCACCTATCAAGAGGAGAAGCCTGGCCCAGTGGGCATAGCTCCACCTACTGGAAGAGAAGTTAATCGAGCTCTATGACTGCATTTATTATTATTATTATTATTATTTTTTTAATGATTATTATTAGTTTTTTTTATTTTCACTTTTTGTAGTTGACGTTGTTGTTGTTCTTTAACTTTCTTATCAATGGTTTCATTTTTTTAAATTCTTTTTATTCTATTATTATTACTATTTTTTTAAACTTTAATTTCCATTTTTTAATACCATTATAATTTTTTTTGTTTGTTTTAAATTTTTATTTTTTCGTTTTTTCTCTCTTTCTTCTCACTTTTTTCTTTTGTCTATTCATTTCTTTTCAACTTTCTTATTCCCCCTCTCTTGAACCCCACCTGCCTACACTCACTCTCTTTAGTGACTTCTTCCCTTCCCCTCTAATACCTCTCCTCCCAAGCATCAAATAAATTTATAAGAGTAAACAGTAACTCAGCAGTCAAACAGAATAAGAAGTATCATGAGCATAAAAAAGCAAGGAAGAAAAGGAGTACAAACAATGCAGGACAGCCTAAATATTCAGGAGGACCTGGAGTCATCAGAAAAATGGCCATATAAAGAACTCAAGGAACACCTTAGACAGATGGAAAGGAACCTTAAAGATCACATTGAAAAGGAATTACAAAAACAGATAAAAGAAGAAGTTAAACATCTTTATCAGGAGATAGAGATTATTAAAAAAATCAAACAATAATTCTAGAAATGAAGGAAACGATAAACCAAATTAAAAACTCAATCGAGAGTATCACTAACAGAGTGGAGCAAGTAGAAGCCAGAACGTCAGATAATGAAGACAAAATATATCAACTTGAAAAGAGTCTAGCCAACTCAGATAGGCTGGTAAAAAATCACGAGAAAAACATCCAAGAGATTTTGGATAACTTAAAAAAACCAAACTTACGAGTCATCGGGATAGAGGAAGGCACAGAGATTCATGCCAAGGGAATGAATAACCTGCTGAATGAGATAATTACAGAAAACTTTCCAGAAATAAAAAAGGAAACAGATATACAAATTGTAGATGCATACAGGACACCGAGCACACAAAATCACAGTAGACCAACGCCAAGACACATTGTTATGAAGCTATCCAATATACAGAACAAGGAGAAAATATTAAAAGCTACAAGAGAAAAGAGACAGATTACATTTAGGGGTAAACCAATAAGGCTGACAACGGATTTTTCATCACAGACGCTGAAAGCGAGAAGATCCTGGAACAACGTATTTCAAATACTGAAAGACAATGGATGCCAACCAAGAATTCTGTATCCAGCAAAATTAAGCTTCAGATACGACAACGAAATAAAAATCTTTCATGATAAACAAAAGCTAAAAGAATTTGTAGCCAGAAAACCAGCATTGCAAAGCGTCTTGAGCAAAACTCTACACGAGGAAGAAATGGAAAACAATAACCAAAACCATCAGCGGGAAGTGCCTCGGTAAAGACAGAGGAAGGGGGGAAAGCTAACCATGGAGAAATAAACTAAATTAGGGGGAAAAAAAAAAGATAAATAATCAAACATGGCAGGAAGTACAAACCATATATCAATAGTAACTCTAAACGTTAATGGCTTAAACTCTCCAATAAAGCGACATAGGCTGGTAACATGGATTAAAAAAACAAATCCAACAATATGTTGCATCCAGGAGACTCATCTGATTGGAAAAGACATACACAGACTCAAGGTAAAAGGTTGGGAAAAAATATACCAAGCACACGGTCCTCGTAAGCAAGCAGGCGTGGCCATTCTCATATCGAATAAAATCGACTTCAAGACTAAGCTAATCAAAAGGGATAAGGAAGGACATTATATACTGTTAAAAGGAACCATTCACCAACAAGACATAACAATTATCAATATTTATGCACCAAATAATGGCGCTGCGACGTTCATAAAACAAACTCTCCTCAAGTTCAAGAATCAAATAGACCACAACACAATAATCATGGGTGACTTCAACACACCTCTCTCACCATTGGACAGATCCTCCAAACAAAAGTTGAATAAAGAAACTATTGACCTCAATATCACTATCAATAACCTAGACTTAACTGACATATATAGAATATATCAACCATCATCAAGTGGATATACTTTTTTCTCAGCAGCACATGGAACCTTCTCAAAAATAGATCATATATTATGCCATAGGGCAACCCTCGGTAAATATAAAGGGGTTGAGATAATACCATGCACTTTATCAGATCATAATGGAATGAAACTGGAAATCAATGATAAAAGAAGGAAGGAAAAATCCTACATCACATGGACAATGAACAATACGTTACTGAATGATCAATGGGTTACAGAAGACATAAAGGAGGAAATCAAAAAATTCTTAGAGATAAATGAAAATACAGACACAACATATCGGAATCTATGGGACCCAATGAAAGCAGTTTTAAGAGGGAAATTCATTGCCTGGAGGTCATTCCTCAAAAAAAGGAAAAACCAACAAATAAATGAGCTCACACTTCATCTCAAAGCCCTAGAAAAGGAAGAGCAAAACAATAGCAAATGTAGCAGAAGGCAAGAACTAATCAAAATCAGAGCAGAAATCAATGAAATTGAAACAAAAGAAACTATTGAAAAAATTAACAAAACAAAAAGTTGGTTCTTTGAAAAAATAAATAAGATCGACAGACCCCTAGCCATACTAACGAAGAGAAGAAGAGAGAGAACACAAATCACTAACATACGGGATGAAAAAGGCAATATTACAACAGACGCTTCAGAAATACAGAAAACAATTAGAAATTATTTTGAAAACCTATATTCCAATAAGATAGAAGAAAGTGAAGACATCGATAAATTCCTTAAGTCATATGATTTGCCCAGACTGAGTCAGGAGGAAACTCACAACTTAAACAGACCAATATCGATAGATGAAATAGAAGAAGCAATCAAAAAACTTCCAACCAAGAAAAGCCCAGGACCGGATGGGTATACAGCGGAATTTTACAAAACCTTTAAAGAAGAATTAATACCAATACTTTTCAAGTTATTTCAGGAAATAGAAAAAGAGGGAGCTCTTCCAAATTCATTCTATGAGGCCAACATCACCCTGATTCCGAAACCAGACAAAGACACCTCAAAGAAAGAAAACTACAGACCAATATCTCTAATGAACCTAGATGCAAAAATCCTCCGATCTACAGATTGTGGGGACGGGCTCAAAATTCCTTAATAGGACACCCATAGCACAAGAGTTAATAACAAGAATCAATAAATGGGACTTTCTTAAACTGAAAAGTTTTTTCTCAGCAAGAGAAACAATAAGAGAGGTAAATAGGGAGCCTACATCCTGGGAACAAATTTTTACTCCTCACACTTCAGATAGAGCCCTAATATCCAGAGTATACAAAGAACTCAAAAAATTAGACAATAAGAAAACAAATAACCCAATTAACAAATGGGCCAAGGACCTGAACAGACACTTCTCAGAGGAGGACATACAATCAATCAACAAGTACATGAAAAAATGCTCACCATCTCTAGCAGTCAAGGAAATGCAAATCAAAACCACCCTAAGATACCACCTCACCCCAGTAAGATTGGCAGCCATGATGAAGTCAAACAACAACAAGTGCTGGCGAGGATGTGGGGAAAAGGGTACTCTTGTACACTGCTGGTGGGACTGCAAACGGGTGCGGCCAATTTGGAAAGCAGTATGGAGATTCCTGGGAAAGCTGGGAATGGAACCACCATTTGACCCAGCTATTGCCCTACTCGGACTATTTCCTGAAGACCTTAAAAGAGCACACTACAGGGATACTGCCACATCGATGTTCATAGCAGCACAATACACAATTGCTAGACTGTGGAATCAACCCAGATGCCCTTCAATAGATGAATGGATAAAAAAAATGTGGCATTTATACACCATGGAGTATTACGCAGCACTAAAAAATGACAAAATCACGGAATTTGCAGGGAAATGGATGGCACTAGAGCAGATTATGCTTAGTGAAGCTAGCCAATCCCTAAAAAACAAATACCAAATGTCTTCCTTGATATAATGAGAGCAACTAAGAACAGAACAGGGAGGATGAGCAGGAAGAAAAGATTAGCATTAAACAGAGACATGAGGTGGGAGGGAAAGGGAGAAAAAAAAGGGAAATCACATGGAAATGGAGGGAGACCCTCATTGTTATACAAAATTACATTTAAGAGTTTATGAGGGGAATGGGATAACAAACATGGAGGGAAATGAATTACAGTAGATGGGGTAGAGAGAGAAGATGGGAGGGGAGGGGAGGGGGGATAGTAGAGGATAGGAAAAGTAGCAGAATACAACAGTCACTATTATGGCAGTATGTAAAAATGTGATGTGTAACCGATGTGATTCTGCAATCTGTATTTGGGAAAAAATGGGAGTTCATAACCCAACTGATTCTAATTTATGAAATATGATTTGTCATGAGCTTTGTAAAGTTGTGAACATCCAATAAAAAAAAAAGATATTTAAAAAAATTTTGGTTGTTTTCTTTTTATCATCTTAAGAGCATCTTATCATTTTAATATATATAAAGATATACCTAGACTAATATCAAATATATACTTTGAAAATATCTTCTTCAGATTTGTGGTTTGTCTTGCCCTTCTCTTATTGTCTTTCAAAAAATGAAAAATTTTAATTTAGATGAAATCCAATTTATCAATTTTTTTTTCCTGATGACACTTTCCTGTTAAATCTAGGAAATCTTTGCCTGATCTGGAGTCACAAAGATTTTTTTCCTAAATTTTCTTTTGCAAGTCTTATAGTTTACTAAAATGGTTTCACATTTGGGTCTATGGCCCACTTAGAGTTAATTTTTTAATATGGTGATGAAAAGGTTTACTGGTTTGGATAACTAACTTGCTAACCTGGATAGTCCTTTGTCTCTGGGAGACCCCAGTGAATGAAGCAAGAAGGGAGTAGACCTTCTCTTTGTTTCTTCCAGTCCCATTGTTATATAAGAGAGAAACCAATGATGTTTGTTTTGACAACTGACCTTACACTGTAGTTACAATTGTGTTTAACACTTCAGCTCTGTGCACTTCATGGCCAAACTCACAGGGTGGTCAGATCATATTTTCTCCAGAGAATGTGTACCTCAGAGGAATTCATTGTTCAAGACACCCTTGGGCTGTGAGTTTGGGGGTTTATGGGACACCTTATTCTGATGTTTCTACTTAAATGGATTAGTGTCTTGAAAGAGTTAATGTGCCTAAGAATTTGAATGATGATTAGAAAATAAAAGACACCAAAGAGAATCAGGTTCAGATTTATTTTCTTAAGATACATTGCTGTATTTTCTCCTGCAAACCAGTTCCTGCAAATCTCCTTGTTGTACTGAGCCAACTTAAGTTCTTAATTCATTACATTCTCATAATGAATGAACAGCAAAATTGGATTAGATGGAAAATAGTTCTTATTTGCTCTGTATTTTTCCTTGATTCTAAGACTTTGCTTGGCTATCTCACTGTTTGGTTATTTCCCTCCTTATTAGCATCCCTTGAGTACATGAAAACAGCTTTAGTGTTACTAATTTCAGCAATTTTGAGCAAATAGAATTAGTTGAGTTACAAATAAAGTCATTATAATGGCACTGTTTTGCATATTTTTAGCTTCCTTGGACTTTATTTGCAACACCATTACTCTATTATATCTTAGGGAACAAAACAAAGTACCTGATATATGAGGCTACGGTCCTCTGAAATTCATAACATATATCAACAGCTATAAAAACACTTTTCTGGAAAGAATTCCAAGAGATTGATTGTTTTACTTTCTCTCTTAGGAAAGTGACCAAAAAAAATCAATCACAATTGTTTTATAAATATGCCTACTATGCACCAAGTTTTTGCTTCCTCTTTTAACAAAATTTATCCATCCATTAAGTCAGAGACAAGTAAACAAAAATGAATAGTCATTTGCGTTATTTTATTAGTGTCATATGAAATTATGGCATGTTATTGACTTCTTCAAGAATATTTTACTTGAGGAGGCACAGTTTAATATGCACAAATCAAGATCAATATTGAATATGCATTAATTTTTTTTTCAAAAATGCTGCAAGGCATTTTTTCTCTACAAATCCCCTGTTGGTGTTTATAGTTCTATAAAAAATTATCATTGTGACCAAATGATAGTTTAGCTAAGCTTTAATTATAAAAAATGGATTGTTATTTGCATTGCTGCTTTGCATCCCAGATGTATTTACTGACCATTTAATTTATTTGTTCACCCTTTGCCAAAATAAGTCTAGAAAGTTTGAAGCATTTTTTGCTGACTCGATTTATTTTAATATCACTGTTTTTTTCCCCCATTAGAGATAGATCCCTATTACTTTACGGGTTATTATTTCCTACCTCTAGTGGATATGTAAGACTCATTGATACATTCTAAAACCTGGTCAATTCTGTGATATGAACAGTCACCCCTTGCCTTATAGACTATTTAAATACATTGTAGAGTCTGGACACTCCCAGATCTTTCTCTGTGTTTTATGGTTCTAATGCAACCTAATGTTCAATTAGTTAATTTGTTCCTAAGTCACAGATATCAAGTGCTCTCATGACAGTAGGGGATTATGCTATTGTTTTAGCTGCTAATGATGAAAATACAAGAACATGTTACCTCAAGCTAATGTAGCATATTCATTCTTTAAAATTCCTTTGTGTCTCATCTCTCTGGCTCAAGTTACCCTTTATTCATTTAAAGGGACATACTGTTGACTTCCTTTCAAGTGTATTCTTTAATTCTGCTTGAATTAAAAAAATTATCTTTGATTCATTTTTTTCTATTAATCCAGTTTCTGAAATTGATTTAAAATCCTCCATTTCTAACTATAAACACATTCTCTTTAGTTTTTTGGGGAGGGGTGCTGGGGATTGAACCTAGGGTATCATGTATGCTAAGCCACCATCTGATGGGGAGCAGCATCCTTTGTCCTACAAAAACATATTTTACCTAATTACATATTGAGGTCTTCAAGGACAGAGGTCACCTTCTATTCTACAAGTATCATCTATAGTCTTATGTATAATAATCACTCATTAAATTCCTGCTGAGATGAAAGTAATTTTAAATTTCCTTTTTGTTTTTAATAATTTATATCAACTTTCTAGTACTTATGTGATTTTTTTTTCCTGTTTCCATATCTCTGTCTCCTTTCAGGGACATGGAATGGGATAGGCACTGTAGGAGGGTAGGGATGACTGGCTGAGTATACAATGTCACACTCACCTGGATTTTGCTGAGTTGCAGATTTCTTGAAACTCACCCATCACTTGTTCCTTTGTATGAAAGTTGACCCTGTGGTCTGGTTTTTGCATAGCCATCGCAGTTTATGCTCAGTCCTTGTGTCCTATCTGGCCAGTACCTCACTTCCCTCTGTTCTTCATTATAATTCTCCCAGATGTGTCTGTAACGTTTGACACTCCCGTGTAAACTTTCAATTTCTTTTTTTTCTATCACCCCACATTTTTCAGTGTGGTCTGATTCTCCTTGCCTGCTTTTTTTTCTTGAAAGCTTCTTTGTGGCTCTCTTAATATCCACATTCCACTTGTCCTCCTTTTTTCTATTGGACATCATTCAACTCTTGTGGTTTCAACCAGTTCCCTCTTTCTGAGTGACTTAGAAATGGCTGTTATGGTTTAAATGTGGTGTCCCCCAAAAGCTCATGTGTGAGACAGTACAAGAAGGTTTAGAGGAGAAATGATTGGGCTATAGCCTTAACCTAATCAGTGAATTAATTCCTGATGGGATTAACTGAGTATTAGCTGGAGGCAGGTGGGGTGTGGCTGGAAGAAGTGGCGCATTGGAGAAGTGGCTTTGGGGTATATATTTGAATCTGGTGAGTGGAGTTTCTCCCTCTCTGCTTCCTGATCATCATCTGAGCTGCTTCCCTCAGCCACAATCTTCTGCCATGATATCTACCTCACCTTGAGCCCTGAGGAATGGAGTCTGTGGTCTATGGATTGAGACCTCTGAAACCATCAGCCTCCAAATAAACTTTTTCCTCCTTTATAATTGTTCCAGTTGGGTCCTTTTAGTCACAGCAGCGAAAAAGCTGACTAAAACAATGGCCTCTCTTCTGAGGCCCAGTCCTGCCCATTAGCCTCTCCATTAGGCAGCTCTTGCTCCACAGAAAGTAGAATGCCCAAATGTTAAGGCCATCCTTCATTTTCAGTTTTATTCTGCTGTTGTCTTTTCCATTTTGGATAAAGCCATCATCAATAGTCCCAGGATGAAGAAGAGTTGAAACCTCGGGGATCCTCTCATGGCAAATAATTTGTTACAAGTCCTAGAGCTTCTGATTCTACCTATCATCTTCTGAAATTGTCCCATTACCCCATTCCTTTTAAGTCCTTATTCATTTATCAATTTGATATATTGCAATAGCCCCATAATTTTTAGTCTCTTGCTTCTGTCTTCTGCCTTGTGTTAGATTTTTTTCCCCCCAAAGGTCTTCCTGAAACCTAAAGAATTTCATTTAACTTTTTTAAAAATTATTTTAGTTGTATTTGGACACAATGCCTTATTTTATTTATTTATTTTTATGTGGTGCTGAGGATTGAACCCAGGGCCTCATATGTGCTAGGCAAGTGCTCTACCACTGAGCCATAACCCCAGCCCTCCATTTACCTTTTAAGTTTGTTCTTAAAGCCTTTATGTAAGAGTCTCAAGGGAGATTTCTTGCTTTCCAGTCCTCCCTCCCGCACAACCCATTTATTAGCCCATCTGTTCTCTGGGTCTGCCCAGTGTCTCTCTAGCCTCTCCTCTTTTGTCCCTGGCCAGATTTACACTTTCCTTGCCAACACTTGAAATTTTCTTCCTACTTTAAGCTCCAGCTCAAATTCTATTTTTTTTTCATGAAGTAGAAATTTCTCTTCCATCTTTCTCCTCTGGTTCCTCTTACCTGTCATCTGTACCTCTCTCTGTGGCATGTGCTGTTTTCTGTCTTACATTCTAGTTCTTTCCTCTAGTAGATTATAAGGTCTTTAAAGGCAGGATTAGAAGCAGTATCTGTATATAAGGTGTGACCAACAGATCACCATAATTTTAAATGATCAACAAGATAACAAAATTAATTTTAATTCTTCCTCCTTTTGAACCTCTCTATGTGAGCTTAAGGGCATCAGTGGCATGAGTCATAGGAGTCAAATAGGAATCATGTTACAAATCTGTGTTTTCACACACATGCTGGAGGAACAGGTAGTTCAGCAAGCCATCATAAGGATGTGCAGTTAAGATCAAATGTAAGGGGCTGGGGTTGTAGCTCGGTGGTAAAGCACTTGCCTTGTACCTGTGAGGAACTGAGTTCGATCCTCAGCAGCACATAAAAGTAAATAAAATAAAGGTACTGTGTCTATTCCCCCCAACACACACACACAAAAAATCAAATGCAACATGTGAGAACCACTTATCTCCCCACAGTTCTGTCATCATCAAAATGAGGGCTGCTTCCATTTATCTCATTCTTATTAGTTTGTTTGGAAATATATACACCAACCTGTAAAACATTGTCTTCCTTTAACATACTCTATGTGAGATGACTTTGAGCTTGAAAGCAGTCTTCATGTCCTGCTTTCACTGTGTGACCTTAAGTGAGCTGCTTAATCTCAAAGTGCCTCAGTCTCCTCATCTGTCAAATGGGGATAATAATAATACCAATTTCACAGAAGTGTTTTGAGGAACACATGAACTACTTAAGGTAAGACATGAAGACAGATATTGTCACATATAATGAGCTCCGTACTTTTTGATCATTATTATTGTTTTCTCAAGTGACTATTGAACACTTTGGGAAACTAAAGAGAAATGGTAGATTTGAAATGTATTTTAAGATTAAGTTTTAAATAAAAAGATTAGGAGAAAATGTCACTTTAATTTTACTTTGGGACTTTAATTTTCTGTAATATATATCTTCTCATTCATATGTGAGTGAAATAAATAATGAACTAAGAAATATAATATTGAATGGGATCGTATAACTCACAAATTGAATCTTTCATTAGGAAATTGTTAAGAAGGGACAAAAATGTCCTTTATTCAAAAGTAAGAAGCTAACAATTTGGAAGACCAACTTTTTAGTAATGATAAAATGTGAGTAACAAAAATCTATGTCATTCATTTATTCATTCATTCACTCAGACACATTTGTTGACCACTTGTTACAAAGCCAGACACGTAGGTGACATAGACAGACACTTAGATTATGTTGGCTCTCAAGTAGCTCTTTAGTGATAAGAGAGAAACAGAAAAGCTCACCGATGGTCAGGGCACAGGGCAGTCTGCGCTACAGTAGAGATGCATGTAGGAAGCTGAGAGGGAGGACTTCATTCAGTATGGCGGATTGAGAAGAGGGGATGTTAGGGCTGACATATGAAGCACAAGAGAAAGTGACATGGACAAATAAAATGAGGAAGAACCTTTCAAGATGAGGGAATAGCATGCCAAGCACACGTGTGCCTAATATGGCTCAGAGTGCAGAGGAGAAAAGATAGGGGAAGAGGCTAGAGCGCAAGGAAGTGGGCTGGACCAAGAAATTTTTAATCTGTATGGACATCAAGAAGCACAGTGGCTAAATGTGGAATCCAACTGTCCAACTTTAATAATTTATTATTATTGTTATTGGTTTTGGGGATTTAATCCAGGGGGTGCTTAACCACTGAGTTACATGCCTAGCCCTTTTTATTTTATTATTATTTTTAAATTTTGAGACAGGGTCTTGCTAAGTTGCTTAGAGCCTTGCTAAGTTGCTGAGGCTGGCTTTGAACTTGTGATCCTCCTGTCACTTCCCAAGATGCTGGTATTATAGGCATGGGAAACCTTGCCCAGCCATGAGTTCTTATGCTGGCTCTGTTACATACTAGCTAGGTAGAAACCTAGTCTACTTGCTCAGCCTCAGCCTTAGTTTCCTCAATTATGAAATGGGAATCATAATAGTAGGCACCTTGTAGGCTTTTTGTGAAAGTTAAATGGAGCAATCTAGATAGGAAGTACTTAAGTGCCTGACAAAAAAATAAGTCCTCAATAAATATTAGTTATTGCTGTTATTATAGCAGAAAGGCTTAGAGAGCATGAGCAGAAGGGGTGATTCATCCCACCAGGTATGTGCCAGGAAGTGCTTTATCAGAGGGGTTTGCCAAGCCAAGAAAGACAAGGCGAGGTGGGCCATTAAGTCAGAGGCAACAGCAGATGCTGATGGAAGAGGGTGAAACCTCTGGGGTGTTCAAGAAATGATGATGAGTTTTTTTTTTTTTTTTTTTTTTTTTAGGTAAGTATCCAAGGAAGTGTTGGGGAAAAGTGAGAGAGAAAGGGAAGTTGTGAAAGGCTTTTGAGCAGGTGAATGACCCAGTTTGTTTTGAGCTTTAGAAGGACAACCTAATTGGCATTTGGGGGAACTGATGTGGAGGACAGTGGAGGACAGCAGAAGTCTGAAAGCAGGGACACAAATTTGGAGATGATTTCAATAGTTCTCAGTAGTATAATAGCAACTTAGTAGATGAACTTAGAGCAGTAGTTAGAGAAGGCTGAATATACAGCTGGATTGAACTGATTTTCTGGGCTGAATGAGTAAGAGGGAGAGATTGAGGGTGTCACTAAAAGCTTACACAGAGTACCGTCAAGATAGCGGACTTTTTGTTTGAACTGATCTGAAAAGTCAGCATTTTAATATCACAAGATTTATTTTTTTCCCTCATGTACATTCCAAAACAGTTTAGGCAAATTTTCTGAGCAACTCTTCCCCATTCAGTGACCCAGGAAACTAGGTCTTTCTATTTTGTGGCTCTACTGTCTCAGCTCTGGCTGCTGATGGAGAATGACAGAATGGAGCGCTCACATCTCCCTCGTGCCTGCAGCAGGAGGTAACCCTCATCATCTTAGGACTTCCCTAATCCTAGTGTCCTACTCAGTGACAGAGCAAGCAGTAGACATATAAAAATATTCTAAAAGAAGAGAAAGATTAAAATACAATTTTCAGAAAATATCAACTATTTAAAGAGTTTGTTTTCCAGAAATTTAGATTTTTTCCCAATTCCTTACCTTATTCTTTTTCCTTTTGAAATTAGCAAAGTTTGGAGGTTCTGAAAATGTATTTAATATTACTACACTTGTAATGGCTCTCCTCCACCCCCCTGGATTGCTTAGATTTCTACCCACAAACCTCAGAATCTTCTCTCCCTCTGAGTAACTTGCTCATGGCTAACTGAGTGTCAGGGATGATTTTTTTGCTTGTTAGCTCTTGGCTTCAGTAGACTAAGTATTTTGATTTTTGTGTTCTTCATCTCTTGGGTAATAGGGAAGTAATACTCAAAGATCATATAGTGTAGAAATCATTCCACAATTTAGTAAAAGTTTATTAATTTAGAATACATAAGAGGACAGCAAATCTGTCTTAATGAAGTCTTAACAGAATATTCTAGCTGAAGTGCAGTTTTAATGTCTTACAGACAGTGCATATAATAAACTAAGGTACAAATGGATAATACATAAAATCATGTAAGTTAATGAAAATATAAGCCTTTAATGTACTATATAGTAATGTATCAAAAATATGTCTTCCAATAATTTCTGAAGTACACTAAAGGTATTGTAAAATTTGTGAGCTTTTGGTTTAAAATACCTAGTGCTAAGGTATCTAGAGGAATTATTTTATAACTTTTGCTAAATTAGAATCACATGCTTTCTATTAGAAACTCAAAGATTACAAGGAAGCAGAAATTTTTACTATATTCAAGAAGTAAAAATTTGTACTGTATTTGATCATTTTTTGACTGTGTGCATGATATAATATTATGACTCATTCTAAGAAATGAATGGCTAGTCCTTTTCATATTAAAATAATTTTGAAATAACAAAGGGATTCTTTATTAAAACAAACAGATAGTTTTGAATATTATGTATTGCACTGATATTTTGTTTCAGTCTTTTGGAGTGTACCACTGAGGATTAATGTGGGGGAGGGTACAGAGATTGCTACCAGTATATATGAAGAGTGAAGGATTACTAGTCCTTAATCCTTGTTTCTTTAATGTTGTACCCAATGTATTGCTATAACTGCAGTGTTGTCCTGGTGAACCGTAGAGCCAGTATTTCTTCTAGAATTTGTGTAGTAGATACAACTTAAACATTATATACTTTTTTTCATTCTGTCCTACAAACTCAAGCTCTTTTCAAAGTGATTTTCGTGGCACAATATCAACAAATGGAATCTGGGTTTTGTGTGATTCCTTTTAGGAAAATAACCAGCAAGAGCAGTGTCTAAACCTGGAAACTGATGTGCAGCGTTGAAGCACTGCTCAACATAACCTAAGCTCAGTAAATAATTCTGAAGTCTAACCCAAATTACCCCAATTGCCTTCTTACATTGATCTGATTCATCACATATTACTCCATTTTCCTCTTAACACAAACCACTGAAGCTTTGAAACATGAATTTTTAGACAAATCTTGGAAAATCAAAGTGAGCCATAAGAAACTGAAGATTTCAACTGCTTTTTTTCTTACAGAAATGTCAACTTCATTTGGCTTAATCCAATACTTTAACAAAAAAATAATGAAATTGTCTTCTGTGTTGGATTCAGGTCAACATGTTAACTAAAAATTCCCAAAGGTGGAGCCAACGTGAGTTTCTATCCATTATTTTAATGGGACAGACAGCAATATTGGTTCTGTAGTTCACCAAGACATTGCAATTATAGCAGTAAATGGTGTACAGTATTAAAGCAACGAGGATGAAGGCATAGTAATCCTTCACAGTTCATATTCGCTAATAGTAATCTATTGCCATCCCCAGCGTTAGTACTGAGTTTAAGTAGGAGGGACTTTGTCAGGCAGGCTCACTCCTCTGTTTCCCGAAAGCAAGTGAGTGTTAATCAGCTGTGGGCGGGGTGGGTCCTGGGGCAAACCACTCATGGCCAGTCAGAGCTCATCTAGAAAGAGAGCCCAGGCAGTTCCAGCCTGATTCCTTTTAATGTCACAGTTCATTTGCAGAACCATAACTGGAATCAAGAATTAAAAAGCCTTGTATAAAAGTCAGTAACATTAAACCTTTAAGACTCATGTTTCATGTGTCATAAAAAGTCTATGAAAGGATTTTATATTCTGTACAGTGTTTTAGCACTTTCAATCACTTTTTTTTCCAACATAACTTTTGTGAACACTTTTATAGCCTCTAAATGAAAAACTAAACTATGTGTCATTCAAAAAAACGTTTTATGGATCACAGAATTTAATAAAAGTTCTGCACCATAACAAGCGCCTGATAAACCTTTATTAAAATTCATTAAAAATATTGAAAAATATTTTAACAGAAATTAGACCTCCCATTTTGGTAAACATGACAAATCACTCTTCAAAGAGTCTACTTGTTTATCACATATGCAGATTCTTTAGTGGTGAAATAATGGAATGTGGGAATAAATAATCTGCTATTCAATGTTAGTAAAATATTTCTTTATATTTGCTAGGACTAATCCTCTTAGTTTCTTGTATGTAAAAATCTTCAATCATTATGCAATATGTAGTGGAGCTTACTGTATACACATAAAAAGAATATAATGGAAAATATTTTTGAAAAAATATATGACCCAAAGTTTTCTTATATTAGAACAGTTGTCCTATTGCCATTCTTAGAGTCCAGAGAGCAGAGAAGACTCTAATACATTTGGGAATTCACGCTCTTGGGTACTTTCTCTTTATACTATTTTTTTTTTTGAATCATGTATATACAAAGTCCGCAGAGCACTGGTGAGTCAGTGTGCAGTCTTATTTTATATATTTATGTTTCTAGAATCTAGAGAAAATAGACATTTGTTTATACATGTGTCTACATTCACCTAGATGTAGATATGTAAATACAAATACATATATACATACACAAGAACAAACATTGAAGTTCTTTGGAGGGATTTTTTTTGGAATATCAGTATTTTCAGGTGTGTGTGCATATGTGCATGCATTTTATAGATTTGAAAACCACTAAGTGGTAGGTAGTCTTAGAGCTCATCTATTCTAGCCCCTGGAATTAATTATGGATTTCTATTGCAACACTGCAATGTAGTGGCCAAGCATAGCCCACTGCTGTGGATCTGTTTATGGGACTCATTAGTTCAGGCAGAAACATATCTGGTAAAGATTTCTAGGACTAAAATTATATTCAGTAAAGGAACTGATATGGCTGTGATTTTACTTAGTATATAGTGGTTGTACCATCATCTGTTTTAGATGCCAGGTAAGCTTCCTTGGCTCTGTATAAGATTAAAGATTTCTGTTAGTGCATATATCCATAATTTTTTGTTTTTTAATACCATCTAGTACATACTGAATCTCTTTCAGTGGCCTTTAATACATTCTCATAACACCTTTTAATATCAGTGTAGCATGTATCAGGAGAAGAAAAGACCCAGAAAAGAGGCAATATGGGGTGATTCATCTAGTTTCTTTGCTTAAAAAGATAAAATAAATTTTGGGTGGATTATTTGTAGAGAAAACACTCAAGGTTCACAATGATTTCAGGTAGCATAAACCTAACCTGTTCCTACATTATGTTCTAAGTTTCAGTGTTAATGTCTGTTGTCTTGACAGCATCCACAATTTATGCTTTTAATTATACCTTTTTTTCCAGCTGTAAACTCATATTGTTTCTTTACAGTAATGAAGTCACTATGTAGCAGTGTCATTGTCATAAAGTGATGGTACATAATGAGAATATGATTGGAAAAAAATCACAGGCAGAGAATGATAGTATACTTAAAGGTGAATAGGAAAAATTCTTTAATAAAAACAATAAAAGAAGATGGAAAAACAAAATGTGTATATGATTAAAACCTTATAAATATATTATTCATATGTTCTGTTGTGTCTACTTTTTGTGTATGTGGAAATCATGGCATCAAAAGAGTAGATTAACTTTGGATCAAGCCCAAGCTCTCAGCTAACAAAGATGGCTCCTTCTCATTATTGAAGACACTCAGAAAAGGAGATTTCAGGAGCTTTCCTGCTAAACCATTTAAAAACTTGATAAGAATTTTTCTGGTAAGCCCAAGTACTCATGCTGCACTTTCTTTTATTTAGCTTTTTTTTTAAATTAACTTCCTCTGGCAATTTTATCTCCCAAATATCTTTCTAAGACGCTACTACCTTTCTATCATTCTGATTTGTCAAAATTCCACTCCAATCTGTTCTTCACACTTTTACAGAAAAAGTCTCCTAAAAGTAACATAAACCATTTACTTCTTTGCTTAAAAGTTTCTTCTTGTGTTATGGTTTTGATGTGAGGTGTCCCCCCAAAGCTCACATGTGAGACAATGTAAGAAGGCTTGGAGAAGAAAAGATTGGGTTATAGCCTTAACCTAATTGGTGAATTAATCCCTGATGGGATTAACTGAGTGGTAACTGGAGGCAGGTGGGGGTGTGGCTGGAGGAATTGTTTTATAGGGGGCGTGGCTATGGGGTTAGTATCTGGAGAGTGGAGACTCACTCTCTATTTCTGCTTTCTGATCATCATGTGAACTGCTTCCCTCTGCCACACTCTTTCACCATGATGTCCTGCCTCACCTTGAGCCTTGAGGAATGGAGCCTATTGTCTGGGGATTAAGACCTCTGAAACTGTGAGTCTCCAAATAAACTTTTCTTCCCTAGAATTATTCTGGTTGGTCTTTTAGTCATAGCGGTGAAAAGGCTTAATTTATTTTTTTTTTTTAAAGAGAGAGGGAGAATTTTAATATTTATTTATTTTAGTTTTCGGCGGACACAACATCTTTGTTTGTATGTGGTGCTGAGGATCGAACCCGGGCCGCACGCATGCCAGGCCAGCGCGCTACCACTTGAGCCACATCCCCAGCCCTTAAAAGGCTTAATTTAAAAACAAAACAAACAAACAAAAAAAAAACACCTTGACTTCAGATCAAATTTAAACATCTCAATATGGCACAGGCCCTTTGTAGTCTGACCCCTAAATGCCTAGCTACTTGATATTTCATATTCTAGAAAAATAATTTTAGTTCCTTTTACTTTTCTATAAATAAATAATAACAACTGGCATTTGCTGACCATGTGCCAGGATAAACAATTTTACATCTTCCTGAGCTTCCCTATGGTCTTACAAGTAGATATTGATTTTCAAAAGAAAAGGAGACTGTGTTGATTTTCATTTTCATTTTTCTTAGCAATGTATCTTGTCTGCCTACAAACTGCCAAGAACCAGGGATAAAAGAGTGAACAACAGAAACCAAAATTCTTCTCCTGATGGAGCTTACATTCTACTATTTTTTTCTCAAAGACAGTTGGGCCAGGTATGGTCGCTCACGCCTGTAATCCCAGCAGTTTGGGAGGCTAGCAGGGGGATAGAAAGTTCAAAGCCAGTCTCAGCAATTTAGCAGGCACCTAAGCAACTTAGTGAGTCCCTGTCTCAAAATAAAATAAAATCAAAAAAGGGCTGGGGATGTGGCTCAGTAGTTAAGTGCCCCTGAGTTCAATCCCTGGTGCGGGGGTGGGGGTGGGAGTGGGTAGGTGGGTGGGGGGAAGGAACAAGAGACAGTGGATAGAGAGAGGTGAAATGAAGAAGCTCTCAATTCATTGAGTCAATCTGAAAAAGATTCAACCTAAAAAGGCTGATGATTCCCACTTGGCCTTCATCCCATACGTATTCGTGTTCAAATTGCACAGAATTGCATGCAGATACCCAAAGGCCAGAGGTCTCTCAGGGCACCCTATCTCTGCTCCACACTGTGCTTCTGCCCATCAAAACAGGCTCCTCAGAGTATTATGTCACCAAAGTTTCCTCGGTGTGCTAATGGGGTGCTAGCAGCATTAATCCAATCCTGGATCCCTAAAAAGTCAGACAAGAACTCACCAGTTATTCTGAAGATTCCCTAGGTTTGTCTGATATCTGCTTTTGTTCAATTACTTCCCTCTGGTCCCACTGCTTATTTGACACTTATTTGGGGTCCTACTGCCACCATTGCAAGAATGCGTTGAGTCCTGTTGCCTGGACCTACCAGAAGAGGAGAGCAAGCTGTACATCTTGGAATCCTCACCACGGAAGCTGAGGTCAGGTACCCGACCCCAACCTTGCATCACATGCCTTCAGTTCACCAAAGCAGCATGAATATTGCTGCTGAGGTTCGCAGAATGCCTTATGAAGACGCTTCCTTCCACTTTGGCCTGCAGCACAGGGTCAGAAATTAGATATTAGGCTCCTTGCTCTTTTCCAACTCTTTCTCATCCTCCCCTTGCCTCCAAGCGAATTCAAAGCAGTTCCTCCCTTGGCTTGTCCACCCACTGGTCCCCTGTGCTTAGCTGTATCCAAATACCAGGCTTGGATTTTGAATTCTGGTTTCTGTGTATGAGCATGTGACCTGGGGTTAAAGTCCTTAACTCCTTTGTTTTTTAGTTTCCTTATCTGTAAAAGGGAATAAGAATCCTTCTTGTCTCATAGAACAATTATGAGGATTGGATGAGTTTATAATTTTAAGGTACTTAAAGCACTACCTGAAAAGTAGTAAGTACTAACTACAATGTTTGTGACATAGAAAGTAACTTTATAAACCCTATTATAAAGTTTTTTTTTTTTTTTTTTTTGCACTAGGGATTGAACTGCTTAACCTCTGAGCCACACCCCAACATCACCACTGACCCCACTAAGTTGCTGGGGCTGGTTTGAACTCACAATCCTCCTGTCTCAGCCTCCCCAGCTGCTGGGATTACAAGTGTGTGACACCACACCCAGCTCTATTATAAGATATTTAACCATAGTTGAGGACCAAACTGGATTTGATAGTAGTTATTCATCATCATATAGTATATTTCCAGAACAATGGAAAAGAATAAAATTTATTTATGTTTTTTCTGAGTAGAACTATCTTATCTTTTTATCTGCTGAGAAGATAGAAAATGCAAAGATATAATAAGGAAATTAAATCTCTGTAATCCAGGAGCTGGGGATGTAGCTCAGTAGTTCAGCATTTACCTAGCATGAGAACTTGTGCTTGACCACCAACACTGGCATCAAACAAGCAAATGAACAACCCCACAAAACATTTGTCCAAATATACAGACAAGCAATATGCCAACGTTTTCTGTCAAGGACCAAAAGTTACTATTTTAGACTTGTAGGCTGTGCAATCGTTGTTGCAACTACCCAATTCTGTTGTAACGTAAAAACAGCTACATGAATGGAAATGGCTGTCTTCCGATAAAACTGTATGTACAAAAATAGATCTTAGGTCAGATTTGGTTTGTTGGGCTATAGTTGGCTGATCCCTGCTTCATACTGTTTCTGACACATTAGTGTAATTCTGTTCTTTTTTCTATATACATACTGTACATATATGTAAATTGTAAATACAAATTGCAATCCTGCTTTTTCATTGAGTGTTGCTATTATAACATTAATAACCTTATTTATATGTACATTTTAGTTTCACTGTTTTTCATTGGCACATGCTTATTATGCATATTTATGGAGTACAGTATGATGTTTTGATACATGTACACATTGTATAATAATCAAATCAGGGTATCTATGACCTCAGTTTTTAATTTTTTTGTGAGGAGAACAATACAAATTCTCTCTTCTAGTTACTTTGAAATATGTGATATATGATATAATATTGTTAACTACAGTCACCCTCTGGGCAACAGAACACTAGAACTTACTCTTCCTTTTAACTGTAGTTTTGCATTTGTTGACCAGTCTCCCTCATTCTCTCCTGCCCATTACACTTTCCAGCCTTCATGACCACTATTCTTATCTCAACTTCTGTGACGTCAGCTTCTTTAGTTTCCACAAACTAGTGAGGTCATGCTGAATTTCTTTCTCCTTGCCTGGCTTCCTCCCTCCCTCCCTCCTTCCCCCTCTCCCTTCCTCCCTCCCTCTTTCTCTTTCTTTCGATTGAATCCAGGGGTGCTTAACCACTGAGTTACATCCCCAGCACTTTTTATTTTTTATTTTGAGACAGGATCTCACTAAGTCGCTCAGAGCCTTACTAAATTGCTGAAGCTGACTTTGAACTCATGATTCTCCTGCCTTGGCCTCCTGAGCTGCTGGGATTATAGGCACTAGCCAGCATGAGCAGCTAGGCTTGTTTCATTTTACATAATGACTTTCAGGTTCTTTCCTTGTGTCACAAATGATAGAATTTTATCCTTTTTATAGTTGAATAGTATTCCATTGTGTGCACGCATCACATTTTCTTAATTCATTCATCTGTTCATGGATATTTCATATTGGTCTATTATGAATAGTGTTGTAATGAACATGGAAGTGTAGATACCTCTTTGACTTGCTGACTTCGTTTCCTTTTGATATATACTCAGTAGTGGAATTGCTGGATCATATGGGAACTCATTTTCAATTACTTAAGGAACTGTTTTCTGTAAGGTCTGTACTAGTTTACATTCCCACCAACAGTGTAGAAGTGTTCTCTTTTCTCCAGATCCTTGCCAGCACTCACTTTAATTTGTCTTTTTGATAATAACCATCATAAATGGAATGAGGTAATAGCTTATTGTGGTTTTGTTTGCATTTCTTTAAATGGGGGATGTTGAACAATTTTCCCATAGACCTGTGGGACATTTGTATGTTTTATTGATGATGCATGATAACTTTTTTTTTTTTTTTAGGTACTAAGGATTGAACCCAGTGGCACTTTACCACTGGGCTACGTCCTTAGCCATTTTTATTTATTTTTAATTTTGAGACAGGATCTGGTTAAGTTGCTGAGCCTGGCCTTGAACTTGCATATCTCCTGCCTGAGCCTCCTAAGCAGCTGAAATTCCAGGTGTGTGCCCCTCTATCAGGCTATGAATAACTTTTAATACTTATTTTGTTTTGATTTCTGCTTGATTAATTGACTAATACGAGTTCTCTCAGAGAATGATCAGAGATGGAATAAGAAGGGGTAAGGCAGTCCAAGGTCTCATTGGGGTGCTATGTTGTGCTCAGTTCGGTCTGCCCAGAGGGAAGCACAGATCAAGCACTGGATAAACCTGTGTTGAATGAAAGAATGAAGGGGTCATGCTGCCAGATCATTTGCCAGACTCCTCCTATCAAATTGTTTTCCAGGGAGGCAAAGAAATTTGAACTTCCACCAGTGGCATGTGAGCATGTTCATCTTACCACACCTTCATGCCTTTGTGTGTTATGGTCTCAAATAGTTTTGGGGTCAATTTACTTTCTTTCCTCTGATTACTATATATTTTCTTTCTTTAAATTGTTTCTCTGTTTTTAGGTGGTGCTGAGTATCGAACCCAGTGCCTCATGCCTGCTAGGCTAAAGATATTGTGTCCACCTAAAACTAAAAAATAAATATTAAAAAAATGGTTTCTCTGTCCTTTGGCCATTTTGAACACGTTAATTAAAACATTGGAAAGTTCATTCTCCATCTCTGCTTTCTGCAGTTTGTCTAATGAGCTCTACAGTGGATTTGTTGGGTGCAAAAGCCCAGGTGTTCAACTGCTTGTTGCAGCGGGATTTCATGCCACTGCCCATGGGAGAAAGCCCATTTGAGGTCTAGCTGTAAAGATTATGAATACATTGGCCAGCTTTTCCTGTATGTGTTAGTTGCTGAGCAGGTTGAACACATGTTAAGTGCAGGGTGGGCTGAACACTCGACCCCCATCTATCTGGTTCTCTATCGCTTATTTGCCTCAATCCTGAACACTCAACCCTACTCAAGGCTGAACACTTGACCCCCACCTGTCTGGTGTAACAGAAACCCATGGCGGACCCCTGCCCGGTCTGCCTGAGGGCAGAAGATGACACCCTTAGCAACTACTGTCTGATCCAATCACTGTATGCCCACAAGGCAGCTTGCAGACCCAGAGACCCCATTAGATTTTGGCTATAAAAACTCTCCCCTCTTCTCTCTCTCTCTTCCCGTTCTCTCGCTTTGCTCTCTCCTTCCCTCTCTTTCTTTCCCGGCTTCCTTTCTCTCTCTCTTTTTCTCTTCCTTCCCTGTTTATCAGACATTACCCCAATAAAGATCTCTTAGTCGCTCTGAGTGTCGTGGTCACTTTCCTTTCAATATGTACTAAAGAGGGTGGGATTTGGGTGATTTTCCAGAACTTTCAAATACTAGAACTCTTCTGGCTTCAATTGCTTTACTCACGGGGAGCCTCCTAATGACCTGGACAATAACCCCACTTCACTTTGTGACTTCTAACTGATGCTGCATGTATGTGCTAACAAAACCGTTATGGCGTATGTTGGGGAAAAATGAAATTGGTGTTTAAGTAATCACAGTCCTTCCCTAACCACTTTAAAATTTAAAACACAAATAATATTTAAATTCATAAGCACAATTCAGTTGTTTCTCAAATATAGTTCCAACTCCTACCTGAAAATTCATTGTGAAACCAAAAGCTGTATATAAAATAACCACTTACAATGTGTATTTTGAAGGCAAATGTTTGATAGCTTGACAAATACCTTAAGAGACCCACACGAATCCACACTGGAAATTCTAAAAATGGACATTTCTACATTTCTGCTTGCACGCCTATTTCACATGTGACTTAAGTTAACAAAATATATTATTAGAGATAGGAATAAATGGTAGCAGTAATAACAGCTCATATTGATGGGTTTGCATTTTTTAAAAAGTCTGCTTATTTGTAGGTAAATCTCTTTTCCTTTTGCTAATAGATATACTTGTACAATAGTGACTTACAATAGAAGCTTATAAACAGCATTATAAAGGAAATAAATATCTTTAACAGCAACTATCAAATTTCTATAACGTAGGTAGCTATACATTTTTATAATATACCATTCACTCATCCATGCTAAGTTGAATTTTCATGCCTGTTGAATTTTTCCCAAAAGAAAATAAAACTTTTGCTTATAAATTATACATTGTCCTGTAACTAATTAAAAACCATTTTACGATGTATCTTAGAATATTAGTTCTTTCTACCCGTTTATTTTTAACACATCAGGAGATGATTTCAGTTAAGCACTAATGTGTTTTTCTGTTGTTTTTGTTTAACCACAAAATACCATTTGGAAAGCTATTTCTAATCTGAGCATTACTTTTAAAGTGACTTGTACACATGCCAGTTTTTCTGCATGTTTTGACAAATGACACATTTCCTTTGGTGCTTCCTTGTGGGTAACAGTGTGTGAGGATGTGGTGTTGGAAAAATTTATTACAGTTATTTTGTAGTTGATATTAAAAAATGTGATGTATTATACCAGGTGTCTGACCTTTAAAGATCTTAGGACCTAATTCATTACAACATAAAATTTACATATTATTCAACTTTGCTGCAGAGCTTTTATGAACAAGTCACAGGCTGTATGTATATCAGGATGGAGAAGAAAAAACTAAAGCTCAGGCAAAGAACTGAGGTTTGAACCCCAGGCGTGGATCTGCCTGTGGAGCTTCTGAGCATTCATAGGAGAGCATTGGAGATACTTAATTGTCCAACTGAAATCTTGGGGGAGGAGAAGGCATTTAGGAGGGTAAAAATTTTGTGAATTAGTGAAGTACATCTTTTGTGTAGTCCTGATCTAGTGTGCCCTGATCTATGTGCTGTAAAAACCACACTTTTAAAGAAAACAAAATTTAGTTGTAGATGGACACAATACCTTTATTTATTTTATTTTTTATGTGGTGCTAAGGATCGAACCCAGTGCCTCACACATGTGAGGTGGGTACTCTACCATTGAGCTACAACCCCAGCCCTAAAAACCACATTTAAGAGAGCCTGAAGGAAGATAAGAACCCACAAAATATCTTTAAATAATTAAGCCTGGATAGGGCCAACAAAATTATACTTACGGGATGATTGTTCATGTCTGATTTAAAAATACATGAGACATTACAATAAAAAACTTGCTATTAAATGCCTTAGAAAAAATAAACGAGCCTGAAAAAATATAAATACAACAGCTTTTAAAAGAACAAAAATTTGCCTTAAGTTATAGCAAATTCGATCTGAATGATAAAAAGATTATGTGCTGCTGGGAATCAGATAATGCTACTTTAATTCTTTAAAATATAGTTAATATTTCCTTTTCAATAACAGAATACATTTTTCTCATAATTTGCATTCATCTTATTTATGTTTTGGGTCAAATAAGTGTCTGTTAAGTCAGAAAGCCCTACTTACAAATTGCATATATTCTATAGGATAGTAGCAGGAATGTCATCTCCAAGGTCCTGGTCCGAAGTGGTTTCATATCTCTCAAAGATCCACAAAGCCTTGATTGATAGTAACATCTTTCCCTGAGGAGACCCCAGCATTATGGCAGAAAAATAGGTTCCAAATCCTTTTTTCTATACAGACTATAAAATAATTTGTGTTAATGCAGATGGGTTATTCACAGCAATATAATCCAAACACTGTTTAAAGATTCAGTTTGCTATCGAAGATAATGTTTCCTTATTCTGCAGTTTAATTAACAAGGAGGAAGCATTTTATCTCGAATACCGATTTGCTAAATTAGTTTGCTGGAAGGTATAGAAATATGCTTGAAGTTTCGTTTTTGGGTTTTTACTAATTTTTAATAAGTATGTGGAGGCAATTGAAACAGGACAAAATTTAAAAAGCCATAATTATCATAAGGGTGAGTTGCTTTTGGCAAACGCAAAGCAATCGCTCAGGCTAATGGCACACTAGGAGGAATGCTGTGTGTTCGCAGTAGAGGGTGCTGTCTTCTAGTTCTCTCACAAGCTAAAATAGAAGGTCACTCAGTCTATTGATAAATCACACTGCCGTGATTCCTAACTGACAGCTCAAACTAACATCAAGCTGGATGAGGGAGAACAAAAGGCCATCAAGCAGCCATTTTCTTGACACTTTTATTCAATCACCAGCAGATTGCTTACGACAGCAATAGCAGCTGTTTTGTCTTCATCTTTCCACATTTGATAAAAGGTGTCAACTCAAATTTTTGTAAATAATTCACTTACCCCTACTGCACACACCAGCACTGCTCAGCATATGTATTCTGTGTGAGCAGATCACTGAGGCAGGTCAGAGCTCAATGATATCAGCTGAAGGTCATCTGTGATCTAAAAGGAAGCCTCGATAAAGCTATACAGTCCCTCAAGGTCAGAGATAAAACTATGCGTAGATATTTGTGATGGGAACAAAAGGTTATGCAGTAAGGAGAAAAAAGTACCAGAATGCTTCCTTTAATATTGGAAAGATTTCTTTTGTTTAAGAAACCTCATTCATATCTCCTTGGCCAATTATCGACTTAAGGTGTTTGTAAACTCACCTAAGAGATTAAAAATCTAAATTGTTCTCTCAAAAGTTTGAAAAAAAATATTATTTGTAGCAGGCTATTCATCACGACTGCACGGGCAGCCAGGGCCGCAATTCGTTTCTATGTTCTTTTTTTAAAGAATCATAAAAAGAGTGTCAAAAATTAATACAGTTAGATAGAATTTCATTTATCTAGTTCATTTAAAATTCTACCCTGAAATGCATTTAGGCTTGAGAGCTGAGAAGAAAAAAAATAGAGAAAGAGGTGTTTTATATCATAAGAGCTTCATTTGCTTTAAGGGCTTAGAGAAACTAATAGAGAAATCCTTGAATTATTGCAATAAGATACTCTATCTGGAGTTGGCAGTAGCTAAAAGTGCTGAGATTAAAAATGATACATCCTTCAATGCTAGGTTGTTTTTTCAGTTACATTACTCACAAAATAAATCTAAACAACAAATAGTCACTATTTGGTTTATATTTTCTAATAGGAAAAGTCCATGTGCTTTTGAGATTCTGTCTTAGCTCCAACCGTGGGGGGATTTATTACCTGTAATTGATGCACACGGAGATCAAAGAGCAGCTTCCTTACATTTTCTCCTATTCTTTCTACCTCAGAAGTCGGGGCAATAACTCTTGCAATTCCATTGGAACAGGTGTAGGAGAATGAAATGAAAGGGGTAAAGTATTGCCACGGTAACACAGACCATTAGGAACATTTTTTAACTCAAATTAGGTAATCCAATTTCTGGTTGACAATTAATTCCTACAAGAAGAGTTAGTATTTTCACAATTTAAACATTTATCAAATAGGTGACAAACTAAGATTTGGAATAAAGTCTTAATCTTCTGAATTTAAAAGCACATTGTTAGCTTTCTATGTTTTCTCTCTGTTTGTATATATTTGCACCTTCTGTCATTTAGCACATACCATTTTATATTATCAATTGTCTTGTTATCTGTCTTTCTTTTCTTCCCAACTGGATTGTAGGACAAGGACAGGAACCATGTCTTAATAACTGTACAACATTGATGCTTATATTTTCATAAAGCATATGGAATACTTGTATATCTTGATTTTTTTTTTTTGATACTGGGGATTGAATCCAGGAATGCTCTTATCATTGAGCTACATCCCCAGCCCTTTTTTACTTTGAGACACAGTCTCACTATGTTGCTGAAGCTGGACTCAAACTTGCAATCCTCCTGCCTCAGCCTCTGGGGCCTTTGAGATCACAGGTTTGTGCCACCACACAGCTTATATTTGATCTTCAAAAGTAATCTTGTGAGATGATCAGATCAGAGATTATAATTTCATATAGGAGATAAGGAAACTGAGGTCTAGAAACACACAAGATGACTCTATGCATATGTTAGCAGAAACAGTACTTATATCTTGGTCTTCTGGTGTATAATCCAGTGCTCTTTTACAGAACCCACATTTAGGTAAACACACACAGGCAGCCCCAGCATTCCAGAAGGAGCGCAGTGCTTGGTACAGAGCAAAGACTCAAATTATATATATTTTTAATTTTCTTTTTTTTAGTTGTAGATGGACACAATTCTTTTATTTATTTATTGTTATGTGGTGCTGAGGATCAAACCCAGTGCCTCACATGTGCTAGGCAAGCACTCTACTACTGAGCTACAACCCAGCCCTTCATATATTGTTAGATAAATAAATGACAACCACATGTTCAGCTAACAGATATGTAGACTATACTCAAAAGTTTGCTGTTTTTATTCATAACAGTAATTTGGATAGTAATCAATACCGGAATAAATATATCTTTTTTTTTTTTTTTTTGACCCAGGGATTGAACCCAGGGGTGCTTAACCACTAAGCTACATCTCCAGCTCTTTTTATTATTTATTTATTTACTTACTTAGGGCCTTGCTAATTTGCTGAGGCTGGCTTTGAATTTGTGATCCTCCCTACCCCAGGCTCCCAAGTCGCTGGGTTTACAGGCATGCATCATGGTTCCCAGTTTAATAAATTCATCTTATGTTGAAGAAAAGGAAAAGAAGCATAATTTTTTGGGATCTGTAGGGGCTTTCATTTTACGCAGGGTCAGGATATATTTTCATGACAAAGTACTTACAGCTTTATTTATCTCACCAGATTATTGTGCAGATCAAGAGACCCTGCATGTGAACGTGCTTTGTAAGTTGTGAAATGCCGTGTGTGTGTGTGTGTGTGTGTGTGTGTGTGTGTGTGTACACACGTAGGCATGTTGCTTGCTTGCTTCATTACTATTAAGGTAGTACATATCATTGACCACAGGAGGGCGATAACGAGTTCAGAGGGGAGAGAAACTACCTAGAAGGATCTGGGAAATTCTGAAAGCAAGATAGAAAAGGGCATTTCAAGGAGGCAGGGAGATAGATGTAAGCCAAAACCAGAGGTAGGGAAAAAAAGTGTATTTAAAGGAGAGTGAATAGCTTGATTCAGGAGTGTTTACAGAAGGCAGCAAAAGGATTTATGCTGGACAGACAGGATAAAGATAGAGAGGGGTGTTTTGCAGTTTTGGTACTAGGTGATCTCAAATGAAAAGGATTGCTTCCCTTTTAGCTAATTGCTATGAGGAAATCAGAGAAGACTTTAAAGGGAGCTAACCAAATTTCTAAAGGGAAAAAAATGATTCCCATGCATATAGAAAAAGTTTGATTATTGAGAGAGAAAAGGTTCTCCAGATATCATATAATACTGGACAATATTTACCTTTTGGATGTATAGTATATTTCTCACATTATTCTAAGTAAATTGTTTATGTTAACTCACTGAATCTTCATAATGAGTAAAGCTATATCTGTTTAACAAATGAGTTAACTTGAGACCGAGAAAGGTTAAACTGTGCCCAAGTCACATCACTAGGAAATTACAGGGCAGTCTGGTTGCCGTCTGGCCTCGACTCGGCCACACTGTCCTGGTCCCCATGCATTGTTAATCCCCAAAGCACATCAAAAGTAGTGATGCTGGGTATGTTCACTTTGTAAAAATTCATTGATTTACACAGTTTTGTTTCATATGTATGTTCCATTTTTAATAATGTAACATATGTACAAAAGTAAATTAGTGATCTGATAAAAAAATAGCTAAGTACTATATGTACCTGGAGAAGATTGGAAAGATACATATAAACTGTTACCTTGACTATCTTTGGTTGTTAGAAATGTATAATTTAAACTTTCTTCATTTTACTTTTTATTTTCTAGATTTTTATCAATTATTCTGCAAAATGTCTGTATTAAGGAATATTATTTTATGCAAAAAAGAAAGTTTGTGGTGAGGAAAAATAAAGGAGAGAATTCAAGGATGGAGAATGAGTACTAGAAGTAATGTCCTAACTTGGTGTAGTAAGAGAATTAAAAATCAGAGGCAAGCCTTTTGAAAATGGCCAAACAGATAAGAAATAAAACCTAAGGTTTTCTATTGCACAAAGGCCAGTGCAATATAGTTTGAGGCATGATCAGTAGCCTCTGCATTCCTTAATGCAGCTTATTTAGAAGAGGTTATAACTCAAATTTTTTGGACATAACTGGAAGTCTTTTCCAAACAAGGCTAAATAGATGATCGATTCTGTGTATGACCCTGGGAAGTCTGATTCAAACATCCTGTTTATTCTGTGTAAAGTTTGCTCTTTTGTTTTTGTTTTTTCTTTTCTTTCTTCTTCTTTATTATTTTTGTACCAAGAATTGAACACAGGGATGCTTTGACACTGAACCATATACCCAGCTCTTTTTAAATTTTTTAAAATTTTGAGACAGGGTCTCACTAAGTTGCGTAGGGCCTTGCTAAATTGCTTGGCGATCCTCCTGCCTTAGTCTTCCAAGTCACTGGAATTACAGGCATGTGCCACCATGCCAGGCAAAGTTTGTTTTAACTAATATCTTCACTACACCCCCCCCCCCCCACCAAATAACGGTGTCTCATTTTTTCTGGACATTTTACATCGCCTAATTATATTGGATGTCAAGCAATTTGTGCAACTGCCAAATATGAAGAAGGAAAATGACCAAAATAGTTAAAGCAATTAAAATTTTCAAGTTTTTTTTTCCTTTTCCAACAAAACTGGGCAGAGAAATGAAGATTCCAGTGAGTATAATAAGAAGGGAAACCATTAAGTTCTCCAGTTTTAAAAGAGACAAAACCAGAAACTCCTGGCATGTGACCTTGGCCAAATTACTTGAACTCATTGTTCCTGTGTGAATCAAGCCATAAAACAGCATAAAAAGATATCCCCCGGACAAGGCAGACACTATTTCTGACTTGAGGTGCTCTGGATAAATAAATTATGTCTCTACTAGTTCAGGCTGGGACGAAAAGGTGAATACAGTTCTCTGCAAAAGATGTTTTAAAGGTTCATCCTGTTTTTTTCTCCCATAATTTTTCTTTTCTATCCATGTGGCCATTTCACATTTTATTGCTGAGTTCTTAGTAGATTGTGAAGCTGGCTATAATAATAATAATAAACACTGATATTTTTCTTTCAAGTAGATAAAGGGCACAGAAGGGCAAAACAAATTTTCTAAATAGTAATTTCCATGGTATTTTTCCAAGTCAGGAAACAAACAGTTCTGCAGATGTGACACTACAATTTCTATCTGGCTTTGTGTATACCTACCTTGTTATGTATATAGTTGTTTTCTTGTTGGTATCTCTGAAATTACTAATTCTGAGATTACAAAAGGCAAATTCAGGAAAGGACAGACTTATAAGTTTGATGTTAACTTCTAGAAAACTCTGGAATGTATGGGTGAAATTTTTCTTTCTTTTTTTTTAGCAATCTAAAAGCAAATTTTTTTTAATGATCCTTAGAAATGAACAAAGACTAGGATGTTAAAATTGGGAGGCAAATGTTTGATATTTCTGCAAAATTCCTAAAAGTCTTCCAAGATGTAAAAATATCAAAGATGTAAAAATATCCCCCTGACCTTTTTTTTTTTTTTTTTTTCCATACAGTTACCGGGGATTGAAATCAGGATCATTGAGCCACATCCCTAACGCTTTTTTTTTTTTTTCTATTTTTTACTTAGAGACAGGGTCTCACTGAGTTGCTGAGGGCCTAAATTGCTAAATTGCTGAGGCTGGCTTTGAACTCACCATCCACCTGTGTCAGCTTCCGGAGCTGTGGGGATTACAGGTGTGTGCCACAGCACCCTGCTAAAATGTTACCTTCTTAATGACCTTTCTTGACTAACCTAATTAAAATGTCTTCCCCTGAACTCTGCATTTTCCACCCTGCTTCATTTTTTTCCCTTAGCAGTAATATGCCATGTTATTACTTACTTTATGTTGACTATTTCTCTAGAATGTAAGCTTCCCAAGGACAGGTTCCTTCCTTTTCCTCACCCTCTTCTCCTAACTGTGTTGTGTTGTGAACTGATAAATACAATCAATAACAGTGTAAGTTATAGGTTATAGATTAGTAAAAAAATATAGATTATAGATATAAGATTTTGATAAGTGAGATAATTATAAAGCAAGAATTGTCATAGACAGGCTAAGACTCCATTTTGCTGCCTTCTGTATACAAAAAAACCCCAAAAGAGCTGTTTCTGAGAAACTGAAATGAAAGGTGTTTTCTTATATTATTTTCTGTACTTTGTACCCCACAAAATGTACTCAACCCAGGATATGGTGGTCTTAGTGACCCAAGACTTTGAAGTTCATTCTCGCTCCTGTTAACCACCTGCTTGAACTCAGGGATACGGTTGTCTAACACCTGCTTGGACCCAAGATGCGGTTAACTGAGTTGCAAGCTGATTGCTTTTTTCTAGCTTCTGTCTTTGCTTGCTTGCTAACTGGAAAATTCCAGTCCTGCTTAGGGACTCACAGGTCCCTACATACTATTGGCTTGACTACTGTGATTGGCTTGCTTGCATGACACTAAGGAAAGCCCCTGAGTTGTGGTTTTTGTCTTTAAGTTCCCAGGATACAGGCCAGGAAATTGCTGTTCTCCCATAGAACTTCAGTCTCTACGGATGGGTGACAGTCCCTGGCCAGGTAAATAAAGCTCTCATTGATTTGAATTCAGACTTAGGGTGTTTTATGAAGCGGCTTCCCATAACAACTGCTGTATCCTCAGTGTGTGGCACATATTAGAGGCTGAAGGAAGAAATATCTCTATGAAGATATTGAAATATAGATGGAATGATAACTGTTTTGGGGATCTAAACTTTAAAACCAATGTCTTGATAATAACCTCAAGAAAGGTCTTAGGTGGACTAATTTCTTTAGGGTCCTGACTATCCTCAACAAAGTCACTCTCAGAAATTTAAAAGTCACTCTCAGGATTTTTTTTTTTTTTTTTTTTTTTTTTTTTTTGTAAACCTAAGCTAGGCAGAATGGTTATTCAATGAAAAAAAGCAAGCTTTGACATGGTTTTGAGTGGCTCGAATGATGGAGTCAAGCAAGAAATCTACATAATAGAAAAGTATAATTGTATTTATTTAATTGGAAGAGCTGTAGAGCAGTGGATAATTGATTTAACTTTCCCAGACCTGGGTTTTTTTCTCTTCTGTATTAGATGGACCTGATTAGGTAATGAGATTACTTGATCTTCTGAAGCTAAGTAACTGCATAGTCAAATTGGCTGTCAAAAAGTCGAAGTCATGACAGTTGAAAAGTGAAGGAAAAAGGGGCACAGGTGGAAGTTATGGGAACAGAAGGGACAAGGGGGCCATATAAGCATTCAGCAGAGGCAAAAGATTCAATAGTGGTTGAAGAGATGGTTGTAGCCACAGGCAGAGAAGGAAGACAAGGGAGAGCAATGAATGGAAATGGGATGCCACTTGTACTGGTGTCTGTGTCCTTGGGACCTTCCTCCTCTTGGATTATTTATTCCTGCATTAATAGGAAGACTCACTATCATTGGGGAATAAAAACAAAACACTATAAATCTTGAATAAAGATAAAAACTGGCTTCCACTAACAAATTGAAACAATTGCTGTTAAGTAAATTTTTTTTTTATCAGTGCTCAAAATTCAGATGATACTTGCCAAGCCTCTAGAATTTCTATGTATAATAAAACCACTTGGACTTGGGACCCCCTTGGAATCTATCAAGGTAGCAGGTGTATTGGTTGTCTAGATCAATGGTTCTTAAACTTTCGTGTGCATGAGAATCACCTGAAGGGCTTTTAAACCACAGTGTTTGGGATCCTACTCTCAGAATTTCTCACTGGGTGTGTCTGGGGTAGGACCCAAGATATGCATTTCTAACAATGTTTCAGATGATGCTGATTTTGCTGGTCTCAGGAACACACTTTGAGGCTTATTGTGCAGTCTGTGTTCTGTGTTAGGGTGGCTGGCCATGGGAGAGAAGAGATTGAGATGCAGATGTTGTTTTCCCTGGAGCCCTGCAACCTGATTTTCTTTTGGCGGAAGGAATACTAGGAATTGAACCCAGGAGTGCTTAACCACTCAGCAACATTCCCAGCCCATTTTTAATATTTTATTTTGAGATAGGGTCTTGCTAATTGCTTGGGGCCTCACTAACTTGCAATCCTCCTGCCTCAGCCTCCCTAGCTGCTGGGATTACAGGCTGCAGCTTGCTTTTGGGGTTGAAGGATCTCTTGTGTTTGTTTGGAAATAGATACTATGTTATATCCATTCTACTGGTTTTCCAGTGGAGAAATGGACTCCATGTGGTGAAGATGTGAGGCTTTTGTGAAATTTCTCTTTGGTAATTCTGCCATTATTTTTCAGGGAAGAGAAAGGGAAAAATATTGTTCACTTTCAAGTTGAGAAACTTAGATTCTAGACCCTTCCCTGACTCTCACAAGTCTCATGGTCTTAGACAAGTCACTTAATCCTGGATTCTGTCTTTTCATCTGTAAAATGAGAATGTCAACCTAGATGATGTTTAAGATCTTTTCCTGCTCTAAAATTCATTTTGTATGATTCTAAGTCAGAGGAGGAATTTATCTCACAATAGCAAATTGACCAGTTTATCTTTGTGAAAATTGGATTGCTTTAGAGAGTTGCTCTTTATTGGTGATGGAAGGTCTTAGTGATCTAAATTTTCTCTTAAATTGAATTAAAAGTCCCCACTAGTACTTAGCTAGCACACAGTGTTCAGAAATATTCTATCCTTTCAGTTTCTTTCTTTCTTTCTTTCTTTGGTACTGGGAATTGAACTCAGGAGTCACATTCCCACCCTTTTAAAAAAAATATTTTATTTAGAGATAGGGCCTTGCTAAGTTGCTTAGGGCCTCACTAAATTGCTGAGTCTGGCTTTGAACTTGTGATCCTCCTGCCTCAGCCTCTTGAGCTACTGGGATTACTGGCGTGCACCACCGTGCCTGGCTTCAGTTTCTTTTCTTTATCCTTAATGTTGATGATTTTTTAAAAACAAAATATATTTGTTCTTAAATCAGATTAGAATGGCAGACATTTTCAAGAAATGTAATACAAATTAAGACCCCTTCTTCAACTCTCAACCCCATCCTCTGCTCCTGTTGTTTATGTGAGTTGCCACCAGATAGCAGAATTACTCTTGATATAATATTTTTATGACTTAGATGGGTTCACTTATTGGAAGCTCTTACATACAGAAATGTGGGAGAGGAAGTCCTCTTTACCCTCATTATCTGAGAATAACTGATTCTGGGGAGTGGGGGAAAGGCTCGGTAGGGTGAATCCATTTAAAAATGCTGGCCAAAATGTGATCAGGATAAAATAGAATGGCTTGAGTGGGGCTTTATTTTGAAAAATAGAATTATGAAAATATTTCTGATTGGTCTTATATTTAGCCAAATCAATTGAGATTTTATTTTCAAATCTGTACCAAGAAATGAATCAAGATTTCTCCCTCCCTTTGGGTGGAGTACGGCTGGTGCCCTGGCAGCTCAGCTCTGCCCCCCTGAAAGAGGAGTTGTGTTCTTGCTTATTTGCATGGTACCATCCTTAAAAGAAATTATTTTATTCATGGACTTCATCAAGTTTTGCAGAGGCATCTTTGGAGACACTTGTGTCACTTGTTGTGTCACTTGTGTCACTTGTGTCACTTGTTGACTGATTTAACTGTTTTGATGACTGCTTTTGCATGCAACGCGGACAGTTTTATGACAAAACTTTCTTTGACTTCATGGAACTCTGGATATTTGGGACAGTTTGCTAGTTCCTTTTGTTATGGATTATAAAAAAATATTATCCTGAAATATGGAAATAGTATTAAGGGGAAAAGAACTTTTTAGAAGAAAATGTATTTACAATGCATTTAAACAAGCGGCCTAAATTTGTGTGTGTGTGTGTGTGTGTGTGTGTGTGTGTATTCAAAGAAAATGTTCAGGTTTGCAACAATTCTTTGTTTCATAAATTTTGGGGGGGTTCCAGGAATTGAACTCAGGGGCACTCAACTACTGAGCCACATCCCCAGCCCTGTTTTGTATTTTATTTAGAGACAGGGTCTCACTGAGTTGCTAAGTGCCTTGTTTTGCTGAGGCTGGCTTTGAACTTGCAATCCTCCTGCCTCAGCCTCCCAGGCAGCTGGGATTACAGGTAGGTACCTGCACGCCTGGCTCTTTGTTTCATAATTTAAAAGCATTTTCAAATTTGGTTTTGTTTTTATTTGTTAAAAGCATATAAAAAGCCTTTGCTAGTGAGCTTTTTTGCTAAAGCTTGCTATATAAAAGAAAACACCCCCAAACTCAGTAGCTTAAAACAACAATCATTCATTCACATGGATGTGAGGTTAGTCTGCTCATGAGCTTGCATACAGTGTGCTTGTCTGTTGTAGGAGGGATTTTTGAATGATATTTTTTTAAAAGATAAGTTCATTAGGGATATTTTTGTAGTATGACATTTTTTTCTCCATGAAACAAATCTCAACACTGTCTGAGTTCAAATCTTGGTTCTGGTCCATAATCATAATGTTAACTTGAACAATTTACTTAATCTTTCAATGCCTTCATTTCTTCATCTATCAAATGGGGATAATAATAGCACTCAGTTCACTGGATTTTATGAGAATGGAATGAGATAATTAACAGATAATTGCCTGGCACATACAGAGTGTTTACTAAATGTTAGCTTTTCTTTTTTATTAAGAAAAAAATACCTCTGTTTGTGATTAGAAAGCTGATGTGTTGGGGAGGGAGGAGAAATCATAGAGTTGGAGAAAGAAGTAGGTTTAAATTTATCTCCAGGTCTCTGATCATGTAAATCAAGGAAGCTGGCAAACCCACCATTTTACTTCTTTTTTTTTTTCAAAACAAATATCTACACAGTGCCAATTATCATGTGTCAGACTCTGTCCAAGAACTTAGCCATTGCTGACTAATTTAATGCTTACCTCAATCCTAGGAGGGAGATATGACCATCAGCTCCATTCTTTAGATGAGGGAATCCAGGCACAGAGAGGTTATGAAACTTCCTCTGGGTCACCCAGCCTCTAAGTGGCAGAGCTGGGTTTCAAATGCACAGAACGTAGTTGGTCCTCAGTCAGGGGCTTTTTTTTTTTTTTTTTTGTCATTACAGAGAGCAGCACAAAGGCCTCTAGGTGACCACAGTGCTGTACTATCTTAATACAGTTTCTTTGATACATACACTATCATTTTGAGGATTTGACCTTATTCTTTACCTTCTGAACCTGAAGGCTTGAAGCAATCTTCTTTACTGTGCTCATCTGGTCCTATGTTCTGTCCTCTCTCCAGCTTATTCTAGAATGGGGAAGAGATTCCAGGAGACTTACCTGCAGGCTCTTGGAGTATTAGTTCATAAAGATGGGGAGAATCATCCTTCCTCAGCTAACAGATTTTCCATATTCAAAATACATTACCCCAAGACAAGTGCAGTGGCACATGTCTATAATCCCAGCAAATCGGGAAGCCAAGGCAGGAGGATCGAAAGTTTGTGGCCAGCCTCAGCAATTTAGGGAGGCCCTAAGCAACTTAACAAGACCCTGTTTCAAAATATAAAAAAGGCTGGGGTTGTGGCTCAGTGGTAGAGCATCCCTGGGTTCAATCCCCAGTACCCCAAAACAAAACAAACAAAAATCATCTATCCAAGGCAAAGGGTGATGTTTTAAATCCAATTGAACTGAATTTCACTTTTGTGCATTTTGAGGGGCATAGTTCAGGCATGAGGGGTATGCAGTTTTGAAATGCTATATCCCGTGGGACAGTGTTACATTCCAGGTAATTGCACGTTTTAGCTGTAAGATTATGGCTCATAATAAATTTAGTTGAGACTCTGAAATGCACAGCCATATAAAACTGCAATTGTCGTGAACAGGTTGGTCAACCTGTGTGGTGATGTTCAGTATTTGGAATTATGTATTTTTATTTGGTTTTGTTTGTATCTCAGCTGAAGCAGCTCTCTTTGATCCAACCAAGATAGGGTGGTTTTTATTAAAAATTTAACACGTATCTCATGGCAATATTTACTTTAATGTGGTAAATCAAGAAATTCTTCTTTTTCTGAATGAGATATGTTGGCAAGATAAACTCAATGCTGTAAGATAAATATTAACTTTATAATGAAAACTACAGAATGCCTTATCTGGTACAATGTATCTGTATTTCTCTAAGGAGATGAGAAGCCATCCATGCTTCTTGTTCTACCTGGCATGAGAGGTAATGATTTAGATTTTAATCCTTAATTATATGCCCCTGCTCACTTTATAGTGACATCTCATCCTGTGTATTCTTCAACTTCTAATTTTAAAAATATTGAATATGTTTGCTCATGCAAGAGACTAGCTGATGTGAGAGCAAGGAGGTGCAGCCACTTTTACATGTAATAGTCCACAGAGAAAATGCTAACTTTAGTAGGCAAAATCTGTTAGTGAAAAGGAGATTTTGGAAGTTTCCAAAGAGAGAGAGAGAGAGAAAAAAAAGTTATCTTGGAGGAACTCTGGTGAACACAACGTAAAATTCAATTAGAAAATATTAGAGTGGAGTTCAAAGGACACTTGTGATAGTTTTGATAAAGTTACTGCTCTGGAAAGAACGGAGATATACTACTTTTCGCTACGGTGATTGTCCATGTGTGGGTACCTTCATACAGTGGCACCAGTTATGAATCCTGTAAGTGACCTATTAATAACTGCAATATGAATGAAATGTGCTGCCTAGAAAATGAGGTTGCCTAGCTCTCATAAAGTACCATTTTCTTTTCATAATTTACGGGATATGTTGTCCAAGGAGATGAAGTATTTCATGTTGGTCAGTTTGGGCCCTGCCTGGGACTAATACGATGTGGAATATTTTTAACGGTTGACTGACAAAACATTGTTTCCTGCAACTCAGCCCTTTTTTGATTACAAACATCAAGGCTACAGATACAATTTCTTTCTGGGTTTATCTCTCTTGTAGTTACAAATACCATTAGTGACTTAAATAAACCAACCAAGCCACCCCATTTTTATTGTGTATCATAAATGTAATGAAAAATTCAGAATCAAAAAACAAGGTCCTGACGGTCTTGGAAGCAAAAGGTTAATTCTCTGTATTAATTATGTTCATCAACAGATTCTATCAATTTTTACATACTTAATGTATGTCGAGAATCCTACAGATGAATCTGTTTCTGATCTTCCCTCCAGGCTTATGCCTGTTGGGTTATTAGCAGGACACATGGGGCACAGAGAGAAGAGGTGAGGAAGTGCTTTCAGAATTTAGACCTCATAATATGTCCAATAGAAGATAAAAAGTTCTGTCACACACACACACATACACACACACACACACAAACAACTTGTGTATTTCAAAGCATATGCGTGCCCAAATTATTTTCATTCCTTAAGATTTGCAAGGTGTTTACAAAATATGAGTCTTATGATCATGCTTGTAAGTAGTTTGTGTAAAAGCTCTGCAAAAATTTTATTGGGTATCTTCTATGTGTTTGACCTTGGTCTCTTTTTTGGAGGGTACTGGGGATTGAACTCAGGGGCACTCAACCACTGTGCCTCATCCCAAGCTCTATTTTGTATTTTTGTTTAGAGACAGGGTCTCACTGAATTGCTTAGTGCCTCACTTGCTGAGGCTGTCTTTGAACTCACGATCCTCCTGCCTCAGCCTCCCAAGTGCTGGGATTACAGGCGTGTACCACCGCCTCTGGTACCTTGGTCTCTTTTGAAACATACCTTGTCTTCTCTTGTCTTGGCTGTTCATATCTCCTGCGGCAAAGCAAAGACTGCCAAATCTCCCTCCTGCCACATACCATGCCTATGAGAGTTATGACAAGGGTAAGATATGGAGTCTTAGAATAAGAAAGAGGACACAACTGGCCCTGTTATCTGCTTGGTTATTAATGTATCTGTGGCTGGATTTTAGGTGGAGTTAGAAGATGAAGAAATTTGGGCTTAGAGATAAGGCCTCAGAATTGTGGCTGAGAGTGTTGGAAGTGGGCTGGGCACCCTCACATGGTGATATGGAGCATCATTGAGTGCAAGATACCCTTTGTACCTTTGTGTCTTCTCTAATATACCCAAACTCTTCTGGGGGTGGGGCATAGGGGTGTAGTTGTCATCTTGCAGGTCAAAACATGATTGAATGTCAGCAATTGCAAATGGCTCCAATTGAACATAATATACTAATTGAGATGGAGACATTGAAATTTTTTCATCATCTTTTCTCCTTTTCCCTAGGGTTATGGTTAGGGTTAGGGTTAGGGTAACTCCTCTCTGGCAGTTATGGCCTTGGGTAAGTCTCTCAATCTGTATGAGTCTTACTCACTGTGTTTGTAAAATGGGGTAAAATGATTCATAAGTAATGTGTGTGTGTGTGTGTGTGTGTGTGTATTTATGCCTAGCACATAGTGATGAACCTGTGGACATTTCTTATTTCTTGCTTCAGTTTCTGAGCCTAGCTCCATAACCTGCTTGTATTAGGTGCTCAGTAAATGTTGAATTAAAAACTAGCCAGGTTGAAGCCTATGGTTATGGTAAATGCCTGGCAAATACTTCCTGCACGAGTGAGTGGTTCTTGTCCCAGTTCAAATGGCCCAGAGAACCACCTGGGAGTTACTCATCTCAGAGTTAGCTCTGAGAATTCTAGCCTGCGGGAGCTCCACTTCAAACAGGATTCTCATGAAAAGCAAATCAAAAGTGAATTTGAAGGAGAGGCGAAATACATTGTTTCTTATTAGGCTTGATGTTTGATTTTCATTAGGCATTCTGCCTGATTCTTATTAGGATTGCCCTGATTTCCTTTCGGTCCTGGTCATTTAGGGTCAGTGCTCATATGCTATGTAATGATGTCATTATTTGATTTTATTTCTTATATGATGTAGGTAATGATTCAGAGTTTATTCCAGAAAATAATCCTAAGCACCTAATGCTGATTGGTTTAATGATACAAAAACTAATTTGGAAAGAATGGAAGGTTTCCTGGGGCACAGCTGATGATGTGAATGTGAAAAGGCTTCATTTCCCACATTTCAAGAATGGAAACAGCATGTAATTACGTGTTCTTCGATGAGGTGTTTTCTTTGAAATGGTGGAACTTGGAAACTATCCATATGAGAAAGGTGGAAAAATTTAAGTAACTGTGCCAAGGTTAGTTTTCCCTTTTTATTTCCTTTATTATTGTTATATTTATTCTTGGCTATAAGCATACGCTTTCACATTTTTTCCCCCTCTTTCTTTTAATATGAAAACCTAATGGGGAGACTGATGAGATGGGCCAAGTCTGTGAAATTAAAATGAACTTTGTAATTTTGTTTATCAGCTTGGGGTCAATGACATAGAAATTCTGTAAGTTATAAATGTAAATATGAACATGAACTCCATGTGCTGAATTCATTCATGCAAAAGGCAGGCCCATTCCCACTCCCCGCCATCACCCACCTCCTACCAGTTAACAATTAGCTAGTTAAATAAGCCACCTTGGGGTTCTTCATGTCTGTTTTACTCGACACCCCGTGGTGCTTATCCAAGCTCTTTAAGAGAGATTTGTGCTTGGATCTGATTCGTGTGATACATTGAGAGAGATGAGAAACTAGTCATTGCTTTCTTTTGACGTGTTTTCCTTAGGATGAGTTGCAGAAGCCGGGCAGAGAAAGACCCCAGCCAGTCACCACAGATAGAACTTCAAATACCAGCGTCACTGATGAGCTTCACTGGCCTTCAGTTGGTGAGTAAATTACCCACTTTTTCTCTTACTTTGATTTTCTGAATCTCTCTCATCCCACAATGCCTAGAGATTCCACCCAGTCCTACCTACTCTTTGTCTGTTGCTTACAGTTACCATTTTTTAAAAAACTATCTTACTGGAAAAAGTGAATTTTTTTGACATTAGTCTCATCTCTTCTTTCAATGATGAGAATAAATGGCAAGAATCTTATTTCTTACCAATTCTTGAATTTTTCCCATTTAAAAAAATATATGGAAGGGGAGATTGTAAATATGATCATTGAAAATGAGGACATGAGCTTAGTTTCTTCTTTGCCTCCTCCAAGGAGGCAATAGCTACATCTTCCCTCTCCTGATACAAGCATGACTTGTTGCCCAAATTTGTCCATTTTCTCCCTACTGATTAAAACTTGGCATTGTTACCTCTATTTCTGATCATTAAGAAGTAGTTTTTTGGGCTGAGGTTGTGGCTCAGTGGTAGAGTGCTTGCCTAGCATGTGTGAGGCCCTGGGTTCGATCCTCAGTACCACATAATGATAAATAAAGATACTGTGTCCCTCTACAACTAAAAAATATTTTTAAAAAAAGAAGTAGTAGTTTTTCCAGGCTGAGTTTGAAGCTCAGTGGTGGAGAGCTTGCCTCACATGTATGAGGCACTGGGTTCGATCCTCAGCACCACATAAAAATAAATAAATAAAATAAAGATATTGTGTTCATCTACAACTAAAAAAAATATTTTTATAAAATTAGTTTTTCCTAATTCTATATACGTAAGTGCCATGGGACAGAGAGCCAAGGGCCAAAGTGAGTAGAAGGGTGAGAAAAGAGAACAGAGTCCAGGGAGCTGAGTTCAAGCCCTGATGGTGCTACTCGTTTGCTGATGTGGTCAGCCCTGGACACTCAGGGCTTCTGGTCCTCACGTGTGAAATGAGGGACTCAAAATGAAGCATCTGGGGTTATTTCCATTAATATTGCATAATTGCCTTGTCTAATAGGGCCTGCCTTGTAGAGTATAGGTTTAAAACTAAATTAAGTGTGTGTGTGTGTGTGTTTGTGTGTGTGTGTGTGTGTGTGTTTACCATGGTGCTTCTTACAGAGTAAGGGAGCACAATCATAGCAAAACTCTGTGGTAGAGCTACTTAGATATGTTCCCCTCTCCACTCTTTTTTCTCAAATAAAACTCTTTCTCAAAGTTCATTGGTAGACTGTTTACTTAGCATGTACAAGGTCCTAGGTTTGATCCCCAGCACTGCAAAAAATTAAAAATAAAATAATTTTCTTCTACGGGACAGAATGGGAAGGACTTGGGTGGGAAGAGAGTTCTCAGGAAAGTTCCTGAGAGGGTAGGTCCCCCAACCCTAGTATTCTTCTAGCTCGATTGCCTTGGATCACATTAATAAAAGTTTGCAATTGAGCAACAGAGTCTTCAACCACTGCCACCTGTGTCCTGGGAGTTGCCATCAGTTACAGGGCCTGGAATCATCCCCACCAGTATGTAAGGCACAGTGAACTGCTCTCACCAGGCCACAGCAAACCAGAGTGGGAACAAGGCAGGGGATTTTGATTATGCAGTTAAACCTTGGAACCCAGCTGGTTGTGTGGTCTCACTCCAGTCACCAGATTAACTTCATGATAACACCACTTTGTATCTTACAAGTGGCAAGTTTTAGAACCCATCATATTTAGTTTATTTCTGGGTGAAATATATATATATATATATATATATATATATATATATATATATATATATATATATATATATATATTGTTATTGTTATTATAACTGGTTTCACAGATACAGTATTCAAGACTCTTTTGGTTCCAAGTTATAGAAGTCTAACTCAAATTGGCTCAACCTCAAAGAGAATTTATTGGCTCAGATATTTGAAAAGTCAGGCACCACTGCATCCAGAACCTCAAAAAAAAAAAGAGAGAGAGAGAGAGAGAGAGAGAGAGAGAGAGAGAGAGAGAGAGAGAGAGAGAGAGAGAGAGAGAGAGAGAGAGAGAGAGAGAGAGAGAGAGAGAGAGATAGATCGAGAGAGAGAGAGAGAGACACACACACACAAAGAAAAGGCCAGTATGGCTTACTCTTTTTCTCTTGTCTTTTCCCATACCCCTTTGCTCTTCTCTATTGATTAAAGTCCAGACAAGCTCTTGCCTCAGTGGCCCTGTGTAAATTCAGACCTACATTATCCTCACATCTGGGACATGTAAAACCTTTCTTTCAAAAACCGTGCTTGTAGTCCCAGTGGCTTGGAGGTTGAGGCAGGAGGATCTCAAGGTGAAAGCCAGCCTTAGCAACTTAGCGAGGCCCTTAGCAACTTACAGAGACCTATCTCAAAATAAAAAATAAAAGGACTGGGAATGTGGCTTTGTAGTTAAGTGCCCCTGGGTTCAATCGCTGGTATCATAAAAAAAAGGTTTGACTCATGGGACTGGGTAGGGCTACCACCCAGCTCTCCAGTCAGTTCATCTAATCCGCACTACCCAACTCCTGTGCTGGAGTCCATCCCACCTGAACCAAAAGGTCAAATGGTTTAAGTAGAGTTTGGTTGGTATTCTCAAAGGACAGAGGATTGTTTTACCCCAGTTTTCTGTACAAGAGAGAATAATGCCAGGCAGGCAAAATTCACTCAGGGCCACCACAGATCTCTTTACTAGAATTCAGAGCTTCAAAAAAAAAAAAGGGCTTTATATATTGTTCAGTGCGTATTTAGAATAAATCCTAATTTCTAGTTTGAAAGTAGTGATAGCATTTAAAGTGATAATTACAAACATGGAACAGGTTAATGGCATAAGAATTAAGTTGTAAAATGTAGAATAAGAATTTTATGTTCACACGGTCATAATTACAGAGATGAGATCTGAAAAAATATGAAAATAGTATTTTTTTAGTTCAGATTAGAGTTTATGGATACTTTCCATTTTAAAAACATGTCTAACTTATCCATATGGTAGGAAAAAAAAAAAGAAGAGAAAGCTCATGAATGAAGCTCAGTGAATGAAGGTTGACCTCATTAGATAGGAATACGTGCATGAGCAGTTCGTCCTGACATTGTGACAACCGCTCTGAGATTCCTGTGTCCTTCATAAGATAACGCCCAGGTCAAATGTCCCAGTTTCTCTGTAGCTGAAGACTGGCCCCACATTTCACTGACTTTAGACATCACCAAGATATTACACTTTTATTAAATCTTACTAGAAATTTGTCCTTCATATTATTGAACCTTGATATTTCTCTTTTAAATTCTGTTTTCTTTGATAGCATGGGAAAAAGTTACCCAATCCTTTCCTTCTCTCCCTGCTCCAAAGTTGCACTGCCCACTTAGGAGTCCTGTACTAGGGGTGGTCAGGGGATAGTAACACAGGATCAGAATGGTACTTTGTCACTGCTGTTTTGTTCCCAGGCTCTCAATGTTTGCCCAATCTGCCATCTTAATTTACCAATTGTGCTGGAAAGTCAACCTATTGAGATTGTTTTGATCATTTGATTACTTATGTTTTTTAAATGGTATGTTTATTTATTCATTTTCCATGTTTTTATTGTGCTTTATAGTTGTACATAATGGTAGGATTCATTGTTATGTATTCATTCGGGCACACAGTAAACAACATGATTTGGTCCATATCATTCCCCAGTATTTCCCCTTTCTCTTCCCTCTTCCCTCCCCCTGATCCCTTTACTCTACTGATTTCCCACCACCAACTTTTTTTTCCTTTTTCTTTTCTAGGTTCCATGTATGAGAAAACATATAACCGTTGACTTTCTGAGTTTGACTTATTTTGCTTAACGTGATAGTCTCAAGTTCCATCCATTTTTTTAAAATGACATAATTTCATTCTTCTTTATGATTGAATAAAACTCTTTTGAGTATATATACCACATTTTCTTTATCCATTTGTCCTTTGACGGACACATAGGCTAGTTCCATAGTTTGGCTATTGTGAATGATGCTGCTGTAAACATGGGTAAGCAAGTACTATTATAGGATGCAGACTTTAGTTCTTTAGGATAAATTTGGATACTCTTTTTATTTAGGGTTCCTGATATTACCTATTTTAAAGAAAAAAAGAAGACAAGTCAACTGGTTTATGAAAAAGCTATTTCTATATCTAAAAATTAAGTTGTTAGGATATTTCTATTTTCAAGCTAGTATTGTGGTGTAAGACACCTTTTTTCTGTCATGTCTTTATGATAGAGAGGAAGGAGAGTCTATTGTCATTTGTAGAAGTTCTTAAATTTTTTATTACTTATTATCTCTATATTATCATCTTCATATTGAATCTTAGTCAATATTCTTTTTTTTTTTTTTTTTTTTTTGTACCAGGGATTGAAACCAGGGGTGCTTAACCACTGAGCCACATCCTCAGCCCTTTTTATATTTTAATTTGAGACAAGGTCTTGCTAAGTTACTTCAGGCCTCACCAAGTTGCTGAGTCTAGCTTTGAACTTGTGATCCTCCTGCCTTGGCCCCCAGAGTCACTGGGATTACAGATGTGTGCTGCTGTGCCTGGCTCTTAGTTAATATTCTTTAACTGTTGTAACTCTTGTGAATGCTTCTTCATCTTCAACTACACTCAAAAATCCTTGTGACTGTGGAAATGATGAAGGCACTTTGGTAGTTTTTTTAAACTGGAATCCATCACTTGGCCAGATGTCTGACTGTGGCCTAGTTGCTTATCAGTTTGAGTTTTAGTCTTCTCAGATCTAAAATGAGGATGATTGTGTCTACTTTTTAAGGTTGTTGAGAATTTTGAATGAAAAACATTAGATTGGTCATAAGGAATTGCCTGTATTTGACTGACAGATGGTAATTCCATGTGCTTTAATCTAATATTTATAAAATCTATGCATTGTGCCATATGTGGTGACTCCATAAAGAGTATTTGATACAGTGATAGTGAGAGGGGTCATGTACAATTGAGTGAAGTAAGAGGTTCGCTTCACAATTCTAGTACACAGAGCCTCTATGTGGTTCAATCCACATTAAATGGGAGACAGTTCACCTTGGTTCTAGGCCAGGTTGAAGCAACATTTGGGGATAAGCAGCTCTGAGTGAATAGGAAGAGGCAGTGGGATCGTATAAAGAGAGAGGATGCACTTAATCTTGGATGGAAAACTTGAATGGTAGATGAGAGCCTCTGATCCTTATCATACCTAGAGCTAAAGAGTTCTCCAGGGCTGGGGATGTGGCTCAAGCGGTAGCGCGCTCGCCTGGCATGCGTGCGGCCCGGGTTCGATCCTCAGCACCACATACCAACAAAGATGTTGTGTCTGCTGAGAACTAAAAAATAAATATTAAAAATTCTCTCTCTCTCTCTCTCTCTCCTCTCTCACTCTCTCTAAAAAAAAAAAAATTCCATTTAAAAAAAAAAAAAAAGAGTTCTCCAACCCTTTCTTGCCTGGGCAACATCAAGATTTTAGGGATTGTGTATGTGCATTTACATTGAAGGAATCACAGTGTGAGGAGAAAACTTATAGTTCTTATACTGCACAGATTCATTAGATTGAATTGAAACCAAAGTATCAGTGAATTGCAATTAGTAACTGTATGATCAGAGAGAACAATTGCGCTTCAGTGTTGAGCAATTGCAGATAGAAAGCTTGAGTCTTCTTCAAGGTTATCTTGTCAGCATCAAAATAAAAGCTAATTGAACTGATATACAGAAGGGAACTGTATCAGAAAAAGAAGTAAAAGCAGAACTTAGAAAAAGGGGACCAGATCCAAGGACAAAATAGAACCTAAGCCTCTGCTGGCTAATGCTTCACTAGTTTCCAGGAATGGAAGGTTGTTCATTGACTTGAAGCCCATGGTGTAATAATGCTTGAGTTAACTCGAAGTAATACAGACATTTAAAATTAACTGGTAGGTAAGCTCTTTGCAGGCTTTGTTTTAAATGACTTTATAGATTTTCTCTTAGGGTTCTGTTTTGAAATAAGTAGATTCAGCAGGTAACCTCAATTTACATTTACTGTTAACATCCTGTTATATGCTCAACCTACACTCTTCTTCTGCCTCTTTAAAGGACTTCTCAATTCATTGATGAGTTTCAATGGTTGATGAGTTTCAATGATTCAAAGTCAAGCATTCTAACGTCGATTGAGTAAAACCATATGAATAGCAAGCTGAAATCTTAGAGATGCATCTGGATGTAGGCTCATGGAACACAGGAGGGAAATATGTATTGGATATTGATGGGGACCACAGGATCCCCCAGGTAATGGAAACTTAAAGGTTCCCTTTCCCTCCCATCCCACTTTACCCTTAAAGTCTTCTTGAAGAAAGATTTTGAATATGAGAAAAGCAGGACCCAGGGAAAGATATCCTCTCTCCCCTTCTCTTCTTTGATTTGCATTCTGTTGTTATATAGAATTAAAACAACTTTTCTGCCAATACCTCCTTTGACTCATACCACAACCCAAAAGGTAGAAGGTGAGAATGGTTAATTCCATGAGACAGATGGAAGTTTCAGCCTCCAGAAAAATTTAGCAATTTTACCTAAGGTTGAGAGCTTAGTCTGTGACTTGGGTCTTCCATCCCCCAATATATTTCAGTTTCCGCTAAGGCATTTTATTCTTGTGCATTATTTGACATTGAAGTACTCTTTTTGTTGCTTTGTGCTATTAATGTCTATTAAAGGGAAAATTGGAATCTGGGCAGTGGAGCAGTATAGGATTAGAAATCAAACAATATATGTCTAATTAATTCAATGAATACTTGATTAATATTTGGCAGTTGCATTTTCATTACAATATAATTAATTAGAATTTCTAGATAAACAACTTCACGCAGTTGCTGTGAGAATTAAATGTGATAATGTATGTGGAAGTATCTACCACAGTGGCTGGCAATTAGAAGGGACTCAATTAGTTGAATATGAATCTTATCAAGACTAATTTCAGGAGGATTTCTTTGGGATGAAACTTTACTTTTTGGTAGAGAAGCAAAAATGGAGAAGTACCATGTAATTCTATCATGAGTTAATAACCAATTTCAGGAAAGCAAGCCTCAGGATTTCAGTTTGAAGTCTCTACTTTCATATTTCACTGTTTTCTCAAAATCAGCATCTCCCACATGGAGATGCTACTCCTGTCATACAATTTTATTTCTTTTGCTCCTTCCTTTGCTATGATAGGGTTTCCCTATATTTTTGTGATAATCTAAACCAGTCCTAAAGGTCAAGTAGTAGGTGAATAGGTATTTATTGAAATAAATTGAAGTGGACTTAATTCTAATAGGGTTTTATTTAGGGGCATTTATTTGGGGTACATTTTCACAAAGCTGTCATCATGTGGTGGCAAACACAGAAAAGCCAATTGGTTGATGACCAATTTTTTTTATTGACCTGTTTAATAAAAAAAATTGCTCTCTATATAATTTGCATGTAATTTAATTTATGACTTTACTCCTTTCTTAATTTTTTTTTACACTTTCCCAGGGCTTTTTGTCTTCCTAAAATTTTTTTAATTTGATCTTTTTAGTTATACTCCATGTATACATTCTACTGTCACTATATACATGGAGTATAAGTTCCCATTTTTGTGGTTGTACATGATTGGAGTTACACTAGTTATGTATTCATATATGAACATCGGAAAGTTAGTCTAATTCATTCTACTAAGGGCTTTTTATTTTCTTTCTTTCTTTTTCTATTTTTAGTTGAACTACATTCTGAAAAAACGCCAATGCATTAAAAATGGTGTGGTTTTATAGTTGCGGAAGGTATTATACAATTTTTTGAGAATTAGAGATACTCAAGGGCATAATTTTAAATGAATGTATTTTGGGCTTAAAATTAAAAAAAAAAGCGTGCCACTCTTCCTTGGTGTCTTAAAAGTGGGAGCACAGCAAAAAAAATACCCCAAACTCCTGTGAAATTGGAAGCCAAATCTTTCGTTAAACTGGGTAGAAACCTTACTGTGGTATGATTTTTGGTGGAATTTCTGTCATTGGTCTTTTTCATGAATATTTATTTAAATCCCAGTGGAAATCATTGCTCATCTGAAAGGGAGTTAACAATCCTTAATAGCCTCTTCTGATTTGATTGATGTTTTTGTCACTTTCTTGAAGTAAATAGGTTCCATTAGCATACCAAATATGCTATCTGTCCTTTTACCTCTACAGGCACTTAACTGACCACTCACTTAAGATTTAAATATCCCACCTAGGGTTTTGTTGTCAGTTCAGGGTCAATCTTTCCAGAGAGGAAAAGGAAAGAGCTTTAGCTGTTTAGCTGGTGAGAAGTTCCTAATCAGAGGAAAAAAATCTTTTTTTTTTTTTTTTTTGGTAATAAAATCTTCTCCATTGAGGTTAATTATTTATTCTGTCCCCACAGGGTGTAAAGTGCCAATGTGGTTAATTTTATTGAAATCATTGTATACTGAGCATAAAGAAAAAAAATATTTGAAATTATTGGGAAGTGGTAATTTCTCAAGAAAAAAAATCTTGAATCAAAGAGATAAAAATAATTATTGAAACAAAGGCATGATATGGAAATCAATAATTCTGGGTAAAAGACCTAGTCATACATTTTCTTCTGCTGTATGGAAGAATCCCAGAGAGACATGTGTGCAACTGTGGTTATTTTTTCAGTCCGCTAGAGTTCATTGTTAACTAAAGAGTGTGCAGTAGATGAGATCACTCTAGGGATAATTTCTGTTCTTCCAAGGAACCAGGGTTTCATTCAGATGTGTTCAGGATCAGAAAGAAATCAAAAGAGTTCCACATCCTTAATTTAATATATTTATTTTTCTTGTAAGTTTCTTTTTCATTATATTTCATGGAAAATCTGGGCACTGTCTACTTACTATGAGCACATTTTTATGATCACAGTTCATGGTATAGTAATTGGGAAGGGAATGTGAAGAAGTGTGAGGAGAGATCAATGGTAATGCAGAAGTGCCCACAAGGTGCTAGTAGTAAGATTCTAAGAGTTGCTCTTGCTAAATGTACTGACTCTGCATTTGAGCCTGCAAATGCCTAATGGGTAACTGAAAGCAAAATAAAGCTTACCATCTCTGTCTTCATTTTGTGTCTGTCCCCTTTATTACCTTAAAACTTGGGCCAAACTTTTGCTAACTCTTCACATAGGCATGTTAATCACTGAAGGAGTGTAATACAAGGCTTGTAATTGCTAAATTTACCTAAATGTATGCTACCTTCAAAACTGAGGGCACCAAGATAAGAGTAATTTAGGGATATTCAACTGCCAGCTTTTGCAACATTCTGTTCCAGACCCCTGGAGGGGTGCTTGGAGGTCTTCTGTGATTGACTTACAACTTCCAGAAATAGTAGAGATGATCCAATCATGACACTGTCCCCTGGACAGGAGCAATCATCTCATGGGGTCCAAATAACCCCCTTCCAGGATCACAGGTTGGATAAACAAACACCCTGAGCAACCAATGGAGATTGACAGACCCCTTCCCCCATCACCAGTTATAAGAACTTCTCCAGAGCCACCTGGAAGAACCAAAATCGAGACCACAGTTTGACAGAAATTGCTTAATTATGCATACCTCTTGCCCTAAGTCCGATTCTTCCTCTATTTAAACCTAAAGATCCTGATAGGGCTCAGAAGACAGGGTTGAGATATTTGATCTTCCTTTGCCTTGCCAATAAGGCCATTATTTTTTTTTAATTTTTAATTTTTTTTTTTTTTAGTTTTTGGTGGACACAATACCTTCACTTTATTTATTTTACCCATGTGGTACTGAGGATCAAATCCAGTGCCTCACACATGCTAGGCAAGTGCTCTACCACTGAGCTGCAACCTCAGCCCCCAATAGGGCCATATTGACTAAAGTTCCTTTCCAGTTTTTCACCATTACCTTTTGGGTACCCCCCCCCCCAAAGTTGGGCCTCTAGGACTTACTTATCCATAGTCTTTTGATACATTTTAATTTTTAATGCTTTTGCATGTAGAGAAAGAAGGCTAGGTTCATTTATTTGAACAATTGTTTCTGAAAATATTCCTTCAATACACAAAACCCTTAAAATGCCTCAAGGCAATTGATTTGAATAATTTTTAACAATAGAACTCCAGAACGACATATAGAACCACATATCTCAAGTTAGAAGCCTTTCTCACTTCTGATATTATCTGAGTCTGTTTCCATTTTTAGGAAAAAAGAAAAAAAAGTTATTGACGTGCATGAAAACATTTTATAAATGATAAATTACCAATGAAATGAAAACTATTTTTAAAACTTTTTATTTTGAAAGAATAATAGTCTCACATTTGCAGAAAAGTTGCATAAACTAGTATAAAAATTCTCATATGCTCTCCTCCATATTCCCTAAATGTTAACATTTTACTACATTTGCTTAATCATTCCCTCTTTCCTGCCCTTCTATGTGTCTCTGTCTCTTAGTCTCTGTGTCTATTATATTTGAAACTATAAGTCAATAAATTGTATGCATAATACCTCTTTATTTTTAAATACTTCATTATGCATTTCTTGAAAACAACATTATATTATATACATAATCACAGTATACTACAATAAGAATAGTCTGATATTAGATATGGTATATTTTACATAGTCAAGATAGTGCCATTATTTAATTTGCAGACCTTACCAAAATTTCACCAATTGCCTTCCTGGTGCCTGAAATTCATGGTTATCAAATGGTCAGCAATTTGAGAAATGTACATTAAAATACATGAGGATCCTAGGGGTAAGGGAAAATAGAAAGGAAAAATAATAAAAGAAAGCATGGTAGTTTTTCTTCCTGAATAAAGGCCACTTTTGTTTAAAAATGCCTTCTGAAAATATTTTCTTTAGCTTTGCAGAGAATCTTAACACTGGCATTAGATTCAGATTTATTTTTTTGAAATGTGGGTCAATATTATTATTTTTCCCATGATAGTAAATAACATAACAGAGAATATATTAATTATGGTAGAAAAAAATATGAAAGGAAAAACATGAAATAATCTTGAGCATATATGCATTTCTACCAGGTGATATATACTTTGGGAAATATAATATTCCAGTTCAATCCATTTTTGCAAAGGCCAAGAAGAAAAATATGATGCCAAAATGAAGATTGAAGTGAAACAAAACAAAAATTCAACTTACTTACTTTATTAATGTGGTTGATTATTTTAGAGTCATTATAAGAGTTGACAAGTGTTATATGGAAATGGATTTCTTTTCTTTATCAAACTTGGCAGCTTTATGATTATCTTTAAGACATGAAGAATATTTGTGCCTGACCAAGTGTCTATAGGGGCAATGGTATATAGTAAATCACACACATGGACAGTATGATAAATAAGTAGAAAGGAAATACCAGGTACAATCTAAGCCTAGAACACTGTGTTAGACTTTAGGCACCTCAGAACCAATAATTTGAAGAAAAATTGGAATGAGTCCAGGAGAAAGCAATTGCAATGATTAAGAGAAGAAAAGGATTAATTTATAAGTAAAGCTTTAAGTAGATAAATATATAGCTAGGGAAGTAATGACTATGGACTATATTATAAGATTCTACAAATATTTGAAAGTTAAAAAGGTGGTAGAGGAATTATTTAAAATGATATAAAAGAGTAAGTCACCAGGAGTAATTTAAGCAGAAGAACTCTTTGACATTGAGAATCATTAGTTTTTTTGAAAACTCTTCTTATAGGAAGTTGAAAGTACTGATTCTTTCTGAAGATTTGAAATTATAAAGAAAATGATTCTTGATTATGACTAGTTGTTTTCTGGCAGGTGGAAAGATTGATCAAGTTATTTGACTCTTCATTCTTTTCCATGAACAAAAAAGCCAAAGATATTAAATCTAAGATTGGTTAATATAGTGTCTTCCAATTACTCAAGAGCTCATATTAATTGCTTGTGCTCTAATAATATTTTCTACAGCATACGTAAGCTCTGTATACTATAATGATTTCAGCAGTTTCTTATCTTTTATTTTGGGCAGAATAATTGACTTGAGGCTTTATATTTTCATCCCAACCAAGCCTACCAATATTGGGTGCCAATGTCTTGGCTGGGCACAGAATCACGAGCCACTCACAGCTTTGTCGATTCAAACAGCAATTCTTTATTCCGGAACTCACACCGGCCTCTACACACGTTCTGGGGAAATCCCAGTTCTGCTGCCACCCAATTCACCTACTCCACGAGGCTTTTTTCCCAAAATACTTTCTGAATCTCCCGAGAACTCAACGGGAGCTCAGGCAGCAGGAACGCCCTATTTCCAGCAGCAATAATCTTCAACCTCCAACTTCCCTAAAACCCATATTGTCTTAAACCGGGAACGCCCTAAACCCAAGGACTGGGATACTTCCTCAAACCTGATCAGCTCTAAACCTGGATCCGCCCTGGTCCTTGAGCAAGGTCACCTTACATGCAATGTCAACAGCGAAATTCCAAGGCAAGTCCATTTAACATGGGGTACGCTGGCAAGGAAATTTTGATGCGTCATTCCTACTTGGCAATGGCCCTCAGCAATTGGGAACTCCAAACAGAGTCTACCAATATTGGGAACCCATTATCAACTCAATATATACTTTATTAAGTAGAAAGTTATATTTACTTTGCAAGCAGATTCTTTTCATTTGAATTTGTTCCAGAAAATATTTGGGGTGTTTACTTGTCCCACTTCTGTTTTGAAAGATTAAAAAAAAGTGTATAAAAAGACTTCCAGGGCTGGGGATGTGGCTCAAGTGGTAGCACGCTCGCCTGGCATGCGTGCGGTTCGATATTCGGCACCACATACAAACAAAGATGTTGTGTCCACCGAAAACTGAAAAATAAATATTAAAATTCTCTCTCTCTCTAAAAAGAAAAAAAAAAAGACTTCAATTTCCCCATGATCCTCACCAATTGGTTTACAGATTATAAAAAGTGAATCTAAGTTATTCCATACTTTCAATTCCCATTTCCATTTTCTCAGTTTGGACACTTTTCTCCTGAGACTAATGCAAGAGCTGACACTCTTTTTGCTTCCCTGTTTTCCTTTTTCGATTGTTCTTTCTTGATGCTAGAGACCTTTTTTCTGATCCAGATGAATTACTTTCTTTTGTTGTCTTGAAAAATATTCACAGTTATCAACAGAATAAAATTTAAATCTTTTCCTTCAAGTTCCATCCAGGATCTGTCCTCAGAGTATTTTCAGCCTCATCTGTAGCTGGTCCTGTGCTTCTGGTTCCACGGAGGACCCCAGCTGTTCTGGGATCCAGCACTGCTCATGATGTTTTTTGGCCTAAATCTCTCTCATCTCCCATGGTCCCGCTTAGGTACCACTTTCTCAATGAAGCTTCTCTTGAATCTTTAGATGAGATCAAGTACTTAATTCTTTACATTTTTCTTGTAGCATTAGTCACCTATATAGCTCAAATTTGTCTCGTGTCTTTCTCATGTACGTACAATTTCCCTAGGGAAGATGAAATCTGGATTTTCTCCTGAGCGTGTGTGTGGCCTTGTACATCTTAGGTTCTTGGTACACTTTTTAGAATGAAGGAAAGGATACATGTTCATCGTTTGCATATGAAATAAATCTCAGGAACTAACAATATGGCAAGACAGTTGTGTTTTTTTCAACTGTATTGCATTTTCCTGAAGTCTCTAATAGGGTCAGCTATAACACAAAAGTTTTTTTGGTACTAGGGATTGAACTCAGGGGCACTCAACCATTGAGCCACATCCCTAGCCCCCTAGCACTATTTTGCATTTTATTTAGAGTCAGGGTCTCACTGAATTGCTTAGTGCCTTGACATTGCTGAGGCTGGCTTTGAACTCACGATCTTCCTGTCATTCAGCCTCCTGAGGGCTGGGCCAAAAGTTTTTTGTTTTTTTAATTTTCCTTAGGTTGTTTCAAAATTTGGCTTAATTTAAGCAACCTAGGATATAATATTCACTATCTGTTTATATCCTCTATTATACTCTGATTCCTTACAAGTTTGCTATCTTTCTTAGCCATTATCCCCAGCAGACATATATATTACATATTGTAATCATTAAATTCATTTTTAATTGTTTTCTATCTTTTGCTTCTGGAGTGTGTGCACCGAGTGGTGACTGTTTTTGTTCATTGCTATAGCTCTCAACAATGCTTGATACATATCACGTATTTTACAAGTATATTGGAAAAAATGAGTGAATTTAAATGGCAATTTGTGTTATTCAAAGAACTACCTCTTCTTTGTTAGTATCAACTGTGAGACTATTGAGTTTGGCATTTTAGAAAACCCAAAGCATATCTTAATAATTTGAGTCATTCAGAAAACTCACATATTGATACTTTATTTATTTATTTATTGGTACCAGAGATTGAACTCAGTGGCTCTTAACCACTGAGCCACATCCCCAGACCTTCTTTATCCTTTATTTAGAGACAGGGTCTCACTGAGTTGCTTAGGGCCTTGATAAGTTGCTGAGGCTGGTATGAACTTGCAGTCTTCCTGCCTCAGCCTCCAGAGCTGCTGGGATTATAGGCATGTGTCACTGCATCCAGCACATTTTAATTTTAATTAGAAAATGGTTGTCCATTGTCTGTGAATATTGCCCACAGATATTATTGGCAGCCCAATGATATAGGAAAACATAAGGCTTTTATCTAGAAGGCACTGTCCTTGTTATAGTAAATAATATAAAGATGAAAAATGACTTAGTTCACCATATAATTCTTTGACTTTGGGGATAATGATGGATCTGATTTGGTATAGTTTTGGCCACATGGCTGTATACCATTTGTTTTTCATCATCTTTGTTCTTTTATTCATTCAATGTTGTTGAGAAAGCTCTTCCAGTTCATTTTTGAATTATAATATCCTTCCAGCCTGTGGCAGAATTTCTAAAAGGCTTTACACATTTTAAGTGCCAAGCTGGTGCACCTTAAAGAGAAAAAGTCACACGCATAGGTGCTTTACATTGTATCAGCCAGTGGTTGAGCCTTTGATCTGCCCTGCTAATGTTGGTCACTGGGGACCATATACTGTGCTTACTACCCAGTGTACCTAGCTAGTTAGGATTCTGTGAAAGGACTGAAAGTCAATACACTCATTTTTTTTTTTTTGGACCTGAACAATTAAGTATGTGATTATCAACTAATTTTACTTTGCATTTGTAATGAGGTCAATCAAAAATGCAATGGAAATCTTAGTTCATCTAGAACAGTGTTACATTTTTTTTTGGTTCTGGGGATTGAACTCAGGGGCACTCTGAGTTCTAAGCCACATCCCCAGTCCTATTTTGTATTTTATTTAGAGACAACTCAGTCTTACTGAGTTGCTTAGTGTCTCACAGTTCCTGAGGTTGCCTTTGAACTCACAATTTTCCTGCCTCAGTCTCCAGAGTTGCTGGAATTACACAGGTATCATAATTTTTAAGCTAACAAGAAGGACTTAGATTTAAGGACTTTTTTGTTGGTCATCTTGTTAACAAGAGAAAATACTTTCCTTCAAAGACTACTTGGTTTCTTGTTGTGTTACTTCTTTCTGTGTGTATATATCATCTAACCATTTTTCATAATTTTTTGGTAATTTGGGGCTTCTACATGGTAAAGTCTTTCTAAACAAAAGACAGAATTTTGCCAAGACTCTCAGAACTTATGTATGTAGCAAAATTTCTGAATGGTTAAATATGAGTGTAGAAAATGCCTAATCCAGGAGGAAAGTTGCTTTTTTTTTTTTTTTAAAGAATGAAGCATTGATTTTTACCATTTTACAAAATTCATCATGCATATTTCTCGGCAATAACAGATTATAACTTGATTCTAAACTTGCTTTTGAACATGTCATTGAGAAGAGATTGGAAGAGATGATTTTCCATTTCAAATTCACCAGTTCTGTACTGAGTCTTGCTCCAGGGTTTTCTGTGATCTTGGCAAGTCACCGGCTCCATTTGTCTTAGTGTTCCCATCTGTAAAATTGTGGTCATTAGATTTGACACTTCCTTTCCTAAAAGGGGATGTTATGAGGATGAATAAGGTAATGGGTTGTGGTAAAATGCTTTGAGCTCCTTAGAAGAAAGGTGTTACATAAATACAGAGTATTATCTCACATGAAAAATAGCTCCAGTACGTTAAATAGAGCAACTAAGAAGCATAATCAACTCCTAATCTATTTTTTCCCTCAATGTGGAAAATTTCTTACATTAAAAGAAATGATGTTCATGTATTGATTGGCAAATACATCATCACCTTTCTCTATTATTGTGTCACTAATACATTTTTAAAACTTACATAGTTACCAAACATATCATCAATCTTTCCTGTTCCTTACACTGAAAACTTTGGAGTCATCTTCAGTGCCCATCTCTTATTTGACCTCTAAATCCTTACAGTTCCTGTTTGGGAATATATATTAGCTTGCCTTTATTTCTCTTTATATCCCTAGGAACTCCCAATGAGCTGCAATAGCTAAAAGACCAGATTGAAAAGCCAGAGTGCTTGGGTTCAAATCTCAGTTCCCTGTTTACATAATATTTACTATGTAAACTTTGGTGTGTGGTTTAACTTCCTCATCTATAAAATGGGTATAATAATAATGATACCTATGTAAGCAGGCTGTAAAGGGAATTAAGTTCATGCATGTAAAGTTACTTATATCTGTGCTGAGCTTGCAATATGCTTTCAGTAAATGCTGGCTATTAGTATTATATGAACAATTGCAATGATCTTGGGTTTATTTATTATTCATCAAACTTATTTGAGGAGATTGCCTTTTCCTGAAGTCTACCTTTACAACACAATTCAACTTTCTTTTTTAAATTAAACTTTTTTTTTTCAATTTTGAACTGAATTTTTCCTGGCTCCCAAAATAATCATCATCCATCTCCCAATCATGTGCTTAAAATTATACCTTTAATGTTCCTCTTGAGCCACTTGTATCTATTCAAACTATGAACTTCATTGTCAATAACATCGGTGGGCATGCTGCTTCAGTAAGGTTAATAGCCCAAGAATTCTTCACTAATGCTTCCTCTACTTCCACTCTTCATCTCCCTTTCTCTTTAAAAATTTGTGTCCATCCTTGCTTCATATCTCTGATCCTCTGAGCAGCTCTTCATAAGGATTCTCTCTTTCTTCTGATCTGTCTAATCACTTGGAGAATAACAACACATCAGTGCATTGTATAGATCACTGATGTATAACTGAATTTGATTATGTAGTTGTTGTGTTTATATTTTTATGTACAGAATAACTTTATATTGCTTTTTGAATCAGAGCAAAGTATTTTCCACATCACAGATTGGAGTCTGGAGACCTTTTCTCCCATGCCATGGGTACTGTAAATTAGCGTGAAATGGGCATTGCATGTACAGAGTTCTCTGACAAGCTTCTGAAATTATCCTTTGTTGATTTAGCAGTTCCATAGCATACGGCTCCTCTGACTTCCTGTTTAGTCTCTCAGGTCCCAAAATTTTAAATGGATTGCTTACTACTGCAAGTTTTGAGCTGAGCTCATATCATATGTAAATACGTTGTTTTAGGGAGCCTTAGAGAAAAGTTCTAAGCAAACAGTAATAACGACCCATATAATCATAGCATCAGATGGATAGAAAGGTCCTAAAATGTCATACATTCTTCAAGACCAAGAAATCACAGTAGTCTCTATTTCTATTAACTTAATATGGGATAATTTCAGAGAATGAATGGATATTTCAACATTTCCATAAAATGCGGATTGTATTATTTATTTCCACTTTTTATATATATTGTATTACATAATTCTAGCAAAGCTTAGAGCTAGTGAAATTTCTGAATTGTGGGTGAGAATAGGGCATGCAATACCCAATGCTGAATGTAAAGTTAATACTAGGGCTGGGGATGTGGCTCAAGCGGTAGCGCGCTCGCCTGGCATGCGTGCGGCCCAGGTTCGATCCTCAGCACCACATACAAACAAAGATGTTGTGTCCGCCGAGAACTAAAAAATAGATATTAAAAATTCTCTCTCTCTCTCTCTCTCTCTCTCTCTCTCTCTCTCTCTCTCCCCTCTCTCACTCTCTCTTAAAAAAATAAAGTTAATACTATTTTCATAGTGTCTGCTTTTTTCTGTTTGAATTCTTCTCCCCAGAACTTTAGTACAATCTATTCTATTTATTATACTAAGTGTGTGTGTGTGCATGAATTTGGGGGTGTATAGGAAAATGTGGTAAAGGAGACTCACATCTTTGTAAAAACTGTTCAGAAAAGAAATAGTTTTCATAGAGGCAGGGGTCTGAGGGGCAGAATTGAGTGTTAAGATTGAAAATTTACTACCTTAGAATTCACAGAAATCTTTAAGAGGGTTTTAGATTTCCATAGGACCAGGTTTTCGAATTTGACCCAGTTTTACCCAGATCTCAAGGGATTGGGTGTCTCCACTAGATATCTGGGTTAGACATATAAAGCTTTAAATTATTAGGTTTAATTTACATTGGGTCAATTTGAAAGTTAGTCCCATCATTTAGAGCCACAGGCCATCTTCATTAGAATCATAAGAAATTTTGTTAAAATACTAGGCCTCATTCCAGATCTACTGAAAAATCTCTGGGGTTGGATGCAGAGATTTTTTTTTTAAGTACATTCAAGTTTAAGAACGACTGCCATTGAAGCAAAATCTTCTATTTTGTGTATATTTCCCCTTTAGACTATAGGTATCTTGAGAGCCATAGCATTTTATAATTTTGCAAAATATATGGGATTTCTATTTAATTTATAGGTCCCCTGGAAATCATCCCATCATAACTGCTCAAAAAATATTGTAAAAATAGAATGGAATTACTACAAATGTATTTGCCATTTTATATACTTCCAGAAAAAAATCCCACAAGATTTCAGAAAGAATATAACCGTATAAAAATGCCTGCTCTCATTGTATTCTTGTATGTTGTTTCTAAGGCAAAGGATATTAAGGGTTCCTTACCACAAAAAGTAATAAATGGATCAGGTAATGCATATGTTAAGTATCTTGATTTAGCTATTTAATACTACATACATATTTAAAACAACATGTACATAATAAAACATAAATTTTAAAATTTGTCACTTATAAATAAAATAAGTAAATGCTACTCTCTTTGCTCACCTGAGTTTCCTGATCACGAAGACATTAGGTGACAGTCGTGAAGTATGACTCGAATTGACAGAATCATTATAATTTAGGTAAATATAGGATCCTTTCAAATGTCCAATTTCAACCAATTGTAAGTGTCCTGGATGTATTGGATGACCTTTGCCCCAGGCATGTTGGTAAAGTTTTGAGGATGGAGATATTTCATAGATGGATCGTATTTAACAGTTTTCAGTCACTGGTGGCTCCCTGGACTACACACCCATCTGTCTAAGTGCCTTCTCAGTCTATTTGCACCTAAGAAATATCTCAGTTTCATCCTTCCCATGTGTTCAACATTCTTGGAGTCATTCTCCCTGATCAAACGTTTTAGTGCTACCTTCAATGGATATGTGCAGAATCTGCTTTTTGAAAAATAGACTTAACAGTTTTAAGTTCACAGCACTACTGAATGGGAGGTACGAGGTACAAGGATTTTCCATACACCTTTTGTTTCTATACATCCATAGTCTCCCCATTATCAACATTCCCTATGAGAGTAGTGGGACATTTGTTAAAATTGGTAAATCTACATTGACATGTCTTTATCATCTAAACTTCATTTACTTTAAGGTACACTCTTTATTTGGTACTGAATATTGAACCCAGACGTGCTTAACCACTGAGCAACACTCCCAGCCCTTTAATTTTTTTAAAATTTTGAAATAGGATCTCATTAAGTTGATTAGGGCCTTGCAAAATTGCTGATGCTGGCCTTGAACTTGCAATCCTCCTGCCTCAGCCTTCTGAGTGGCTGGCATTACAGGTGCACACCACCATGCCCTGCTAAGTTTCACTCTTGATTAAATCCCTTTTTAATTCCTTCTATCCATCCCTGGTCCAAGTTACCATCATCTTTTGTCCACATTACTACAACTGCCACTTACCTGGTCTTTCTCTTTTCAGGTTTGCCTCCTTCTGTTGATTCTCAGCAGTAGCCACAGTGAAAAACATTTACCAACTTTTGTCATCACTTGGCTTGAAACACTCCATTTCACTCAGAATAGAAGCCAAAGTCCTTACTGAAAAAAATATTATCTTAGCAAACAACTAGTTTTATTTTTAACTAAAATAGTATTTGAAGAAAGGAAATGCTGAATGTAGGCAACTATTATTTGTTAACCCTTTAAATGAGCTTTTTACTATGTGTATTTAAAAAACAATTTCTTGCGACATAAAACATTTCATGGGCCTCTATCCGTCAATTTTACTTATTAAGTACAATATTTATTTCTTAGTCATTAAGCACATTCTCAGTACTGGATCACACCCTGAGTATTCAAGAGGCTGTAGAAAATGTGGAGTTACTGCAGCCCTTTGGAAACTTGGGAAGCCAAACAGCACATTCACAGAGATCTTTATGTCCTTTACTGTAATTACTGCCAGATTTTGCAGTCTTTAGTGCAGTATCTGGAAAGGAAAATTTTATTACTCTCTTAATACTGCTTTAAATATTCTTTCTTTATATAATTAGTGACTTTTTAACTTGCTACAATTTTAGTGGTAGATTATGGAGAAGACTAGAGAAGGGTCTAGATTTGGCCTTTGTCTTTATTAATTTTAAATCAGATTTTAATTTCAGTCACCTTCCCCACAGAAAAAAGAGAATCCAAATCCTGAATTAAAAGAAAATGGACGAATTTTGACACATTGGTTATTTGAAACCTAATAGACTAAAACTATGTTTTACTTATTGAGAGAAAAGTCTCTGTCAGTTGACCCAATGTTATGAAGATAGCACCAAAATTTCTGTCTTATAAAATTCATAGCCTACTTACAGTCATTTATGTGAAATTTGGCATACTTAGATATTTTAGTAGGCTATAACATGAAATAATGTTAAATGACTAATTATCAAAGTACTGACTTAAATAAATCTTTGCAAAATTTTCTTTATTTAGTAATAAAGAAATCCTCAATTTCCTTATTAGATAAAACTAACAACAACAAAAATGTTAGAGTTGTGAGAAATAAAAACTTCTACATATTTTAAGTAAAAAAATCTCTCTGTGTTCTGCTGGCCTATAGATATTTAGTACACCTTTGAATGACCTCAAGTCCTGTAGCTGGACAGGAAAACTCTATCGTATTAGTGCTGTAGATGTGCAGTAATATTTTTCAGTATGTTATTTCATTTTCAAGGGAGAAATTGGAAAGTGGTACTTAGAGTAAAATATAATCCTATCAATTTTACATAAAATATTGATAGGAAATAAAAATTTAGCATCCCTGGTGTGTGAATTCACTAGACTGCACAAAATACAAATATATAGATTAAGGAAAGTTAACATAATCTTTTTATGGGAACTAAAATCAATTACATGTCAGCTTTGTAGTATTATAAATGTATTTAGTCAGCATAGAATTTTTCCAGCAGTGTTTCCTGCAGATTGAAATTGACTAACCAGATGTTAAATATTAAATAGAACTAATCAAAGCATGGTTCAAGAGACTTTAAAAACAATGATCAAAGGGAGCTATTTATTACCTGATGCATGTTACTGTTGAAATATTGGCTCTGTGATATTATATTTAAACTTAGTTTTTTCAAGATCACATTTTGTACTTTTATATGAATAGTAATTAATGTTAATAAATTAACCCTGTAAGTATGTAACTGAAACAGTATATGTAATCATGGAAACTTGACCAAGAAATGTAAAGCTTAATGCAAAGATAGAAAAACTTAGTGAAATGTTTAGTACATATATATATATATATATATATATATATATATATATGTAATAAATATAAGCACAGTCACATGTTGCTTAATGGTGAGGATATGAGGATATATTCTGAGAAAAGAAAAAGGAAACTAAAGAAATTAAGTCATTGATTGACAAACCTAGGTGGATGGTATAGCTGACGATGCACCTAGGCTACCTATATATGGTAGCATATGCCTGTATACATATGAAATAGCTTATGGCTCCTAGGGGCCAAGATGGGCAAAACAACATTATGAGATTAAATCAAGCACAAGAGAAAAATGATACAATCATGAGACATGGCAGTCTCCAGATATTGGTGGCTGCTGCTGGCATAGCACAGCAGACTATTCCGTAGTTTACTGGAGATGGAACCCAGGAGTGCCCTACCAAGGAGCCACATCCCCACCAGCCCTTTTGATCTTTTTTTTTTTTTTTTTGAGACCAAGGTTCCACTAAGTTGCTGAGGCTATCTTCAAACTTTTGATTCTTCTGTCTCAGCATCGTGAATAGCTAGGATTACAACTACCGTGGCTGGCCAAATTATTATTTTGTAAGTAGAAGGGGAGTACACTTTAAAATAAGGATCAAAAGAATCACATAGTGAATACATAACCCAGTAACATGGTCATTTATTATCATCATCAAGTATTATGTACTGGACATGAGTTTATGTGCCATCCTTTCATATGACTGGCAGTGCAGTAGGTTTGTTTACGCCAGCATCAACACAAACACCCGAGTAATACATTGCACTGTTGTTTTATTGGCTACACTGTCACTTGGCCATTGGACCTTTTCAGCCCCATTATAATCTCATGGGACTCTGTTGTAAATGTTGTCTGCTTCTGACTGACACATGGTTGTGTGGTACATGACAGATGACTATAGTGAAAAATGCTGAAGTTCATTTGTCTATACACACACACACACACACACACACACAAGAATGCAATATTAGAACTACTTCTGAGGGTGGGATATTGGAGGCTGGACATTTGGTCAGGCCTTTTACTTTCAGAAAATTGATTATTCTATTTCAAAAAATGAATAAAAAATGATTTTGGGGAAAGATTGCCAGGAAAAGGCATTTGATAGCCTTTGATAAGCTCAACCCAACCCATTGTTTAGAGAGAGTCAACAGTTTTTTGCTTATATTCAACAGGTTTTCTATAGCTCTTTTTTTTTGTACCTGGGATTAAACCGAGTGGTGTTTAACCACTGAGCCACATCCCTGGCACTTTATAATTTTTATTTTGAGACAGGCTTTTGCTAAGTTGCTGAGGCTGGCTTTAAACTTGTGATCCTCTTCCCTCAGCCTCCTGAACCATGCCTGGCTTCATGAGCCCTTATTTTAGCTCATTTTCTCTTGAAATACATTTGGAAAAACAGAGTTGATAGATTTTTTGGTACCTGATGCTATTAATTTTACCATTGTCATTATTTTTTATAAATTAAGAAAACATCTCATGAAGTATAAAGGCTTCAATAAACAATGGAATTGACAACTATTTATATACCAATAAATGTTTTCTACCAATATACAAAGGTTTCTGATTTATTTATTTTTTTAATTTTTGGGTATATGTGTGTTCATGTTAGAGGGATAAAAAAAGAAAATGAGTTCAAAGTATAAAATTGTATTCAGAATGTTTTATCTTATTCTGAAATTTCCTTGCTTCTAGTAAGGTATTTTTGGACAGAATTTTAAGTTAATTTCTGCTATTTTTAGTTGGTTGTTTTCTATTAGTAATAACTTTAAATCAATCAGCATAACATATTTAAAAAAACATTTGTTTTAATATAGATGGTATTGATTCTTCTACAGAAGTTTTACTGTATGCCAGGAATGCTGTATTTGTGAGTATATTAAGTTCCATTATACTTTTAAAAGCAAATCAGGAACCCTATATCAGGCTGGGGATGTAGCTCAGTGGTAGAATACTTGCTCAGTGTTTTTGTAGGCCCTGAGTTCTAGCCCTAGCACCAACACCCCAAAACAATAACCAATAAATAAATATAAGAAAGGAAAAAGTAAGGAAGAAAGTATGTAAGTTGGAAAGAATGGTGTATATTCACACACTCCCACCATACAGGTCTATCTTTATATTTCACTTACACTGTTCTACAAATGGCTCTTTCCAGCTGATTCAGGACCTACCTTCTTTCAAAGTTCTCCTCACAGGTAAAATAGAAATCATTGCTTAAATAAAAAACAAGATATAATGTTTAGCATTTGGCATTTGTAAGCTTAGCTTACATGATATTGGGTACAAAAAGGTAAAATCGGAGCATACCCCAAATGAGTACAGAAGAGGCCAGGACAGAGTATGGGATGGGAAGGTGTTTTATAGTATATTGGAATTAGGTTTCAAATAGAAAACAATATATTGAAATTAGGTTTCAAATGGAAAAAAAGTCAAAGTTCTTGCTGTCGGTATTTCTCCCCATTGTGGGTACCCAGCATGTCCCCCTCCCCCTTGCTGTTTGGACTTGACTTCAGAAGCCTGCTAAAAGGATATTGAAACAGGCTCTTTTACACGAAGCAAAGACTGCAGAAAAGGCCTTGGTGGGAAAGGAGGGCTCAGATAGTCCCAGGAAAGCAGAGGTGGCGAGTAGAAGGGATTTAACAAAGTCAGCTGGAGGGATCTGTTTATTCAAAGCTTGAACTTCGAGGAAAGAAGAAAAGATCATGTAGCAAGTGTTGTGACACAGTGATGCCATAACCTTGCTGGCAGCATGAGAGGTCATGTGCAAGTGACCTTGGACAGGAGACCATCAACAGATATAAAATAACATAAGATGTCAAATTCAGACCAGACCGGAAAAAAGTATATTTTATCATCTATTTTGGGTTAAGAGATTTCTACCAGATCTCTAGTGGGGATAAACTATAAGTCTAATTAGAACCTCACTTTATATCTTTTATACCTTTGTTGAATAGACTTAAGTTTAAATTAACTGTATGATAATTTGTAGGTAATTCTCATCTTATTTGTCACTAGTATTTCAGTAAACCCTTTTTCTGTTTCATAAAATTAGGTTTCAAATTGAAAAAAAAGTCATTCAAACTCTACATAAGATTTATTTTCAAATTGGGAACACTACATTTTAAGGAGTACCACCGAAAGAGGTTTTTTTTTTTTTTTTTTTTTTTTTTTTTTTTTTTTAAGAATAGCGATGACATTAGATGAACATTCTCTGTTGTAGTGAAGATTCTCTTGCCCAAAGCAGGGAAAATTGGGTAAATAGCACCATTTACAGAACATTGCTTTAGAAAGGCTCATTTCTCACTGGGTAGGCTACAAATTACAGGCAGAATGGAGGCTTTTTGAGTGGCAGTTTTCTATAAAGTAGGCTTTGTGTGCTTAACAGATTAACTGCTTTTTATGTTATTCTTTTCCCCAGGATTCAGGAAAGAAAATGACATAGTAGATTTTTTTTTTCTCCCTAGGATCATAGTCAAACCCAGTTGCTCTTTGGGAGGTAAAGAGTGAACTAACCTGTGTTTCTACAAGTTACAAAATCATTTACATTTATTACCCTTGCACAGTGAGGCCCCAGAGCCTCAGAGCTATGATTCTCCAAATCACTGCATTCTAAGCTTGACTGATTGGTTTAAAAGCTTGTGAGAGATTTATAATGATTCACTGTGTAAGCCAATGATTTTACATTTAAGGCAGGAGACTGCTTATAAATGACGGAAAACTTTAGACTCTCCTTGGACTCACCAGGTGACCAACTGTTTCCATAGGCTGAGATAAAAACAGCATTGCCTTTGCACGGTTTGAACTTATAATTTGAAAAATGCACACACATTATAATGTATATTAGCATGATAATGTTAGTTCTCCATTTATATGGCTACTTTGGATTATTTGGCTACATTGATATCTGGGTGTATTAACCACAGAAACTTAAAAGGCTCCGTTGCTTTTGAACCTTGCTTGTTTACTCTTGTAAATTTTAATTGCTTCCTCAAATTCCAGATTTGGCATTTAAATAGCACATATTGCTGTACATTGACTTTGGAAAAATTTCTCTGCTTAGTTACTGTAATGTTTGACAACAACATATAACATCAGCTTCATTTGCTGTTTAAAAGTTTACACAAATTGTTGATGTTTAAATGTGGTATGGGTATAAATGAAGGAAATAAGATTCATGGAGTATTACAGGAAAATATTAAACTTTGTATGACATTTTTCCCTGTTTGATCAGTAAAGAAAATTTGAGAAGTATGAGAAAACCAAATATTTTAACTAGGAAATTAAATTATTAAGAGAAATAAAGTTATTAGGAATAATTAAAGGACAGTGTTGGAGAAATATCTCTTACATAAGCCCTATAAGAGTTTCTACCAATAAATCTATTTCTACCAGCAGTGCTGAGAGTGCGAACTGGAGTGGGCATGACATTCCAAGCAGGTGCAGTTTTAAACATGTTTGCTAGAAGAAAGTTGTTGCACCATCTTTTAAGCCATTTCATTAATCACAATTCAAGCCACACTGCTCTTCTGTCCCCATCTCTAGAAACAAAAAGTCCCTACAACTTCTGGCCTGTTGCTCATGCAGTTCTGCCATCCACCCTTCGTCCTAATACATACCCGACTTTCTACTTCTGCCTTTTTATTTAGGCTCCTTCCTATTCAGATCAGGTCGACATTGCTAATGTCTGATGCTTAGCACAACAACTGGAGTTTACAAGTATTTACTGGCATTAATAATGTTATTAACCTTATCCCAGTAGTGATTACATTATTTCTTACCTTTATTGAGTAGCCTTTTTCTATACAAGGTCACTTCCTGGGAGTCTCTTTAGAATAGGGACCACTCTTTCTTTCAAATTCTGGAAATCCCTATTTCTCAAAGGTCTCATTGTCCACATTCTCATTCCCATAGCTCCATCCTATTTATATGCATGTTGTGAAAGACTTTGTCATAATTTTAATTTAGAAAACTTTTTATTTGTTCTTTTTAGGTATACATGACAGTAGAGTGTATTTTGACATAATGGGGTATAGCTTATTCTAATTAGGATCCCATTCTTGTGGTTGAACAGGATATGGAGTTTCACTGGTTGTGTATTCATATGTAAGCATAGGAGAGTCATGTCTGATCCATTCTACGGTCTTTATTTATTTATCTTTGATTAGTTCTTTGTAATTTTACATAAAGGTGAGTTCCCTGTGGTATATTTATATATGCACATAGCATGATTTTAAAGTATTCGTTTCACATTTCCTCCCCTTTCAATCCTTCTTCTCTCCCTCTCGATCTCCTTTTTCTTCTCCTCTAATGGTTTTCCCTATATCTTTATATATCCAGTCCTCCCCACCTTCTTTGCTTTATTTTGATTTAGCTTCCACATGTGAAAGAAAACATTTGACCCTTGATTTTCTGAGACAGGCTTATTTCACTTAGCATGGTGTCCTCCATTTCTATCAGTTATCAGCAAATCTGTGGCACTCTCTTCTCAGCTCTGGTGGGCTCTGTCTTCTCACTCAGAATCCAGGTGAGAGGCAGCCACAGTCTGAGATGTGGCAGGTGGAGAGGCGAAGGAATCTGTGATGGATGTTGGCTGTTGTGATGGCTGTTTAAGTATGTGCACAGGCCCCACTCACTCATATTCCACTGTCCACTGAGGTCCTTGGCAGGATGTATATTCCTGTTACAGGAGGCACAGGCGAGTCACATTCCAAGGGCAGGCAGATTAATCCTCTTACAGGAACTGGGTAGTGAGAATAAATAGTGATGAACTGAATAAAGTCCTCGTAATTTGTTTTCTCAAATTGTCTTTCTTGCAATATTTGAATTCTATTAATTGAAGAATTATGTTGTGGAAAGATTTTCCTTTCAGAAATTATTACAAAGAAGAAAACATGCCATTTTATAATGTACCATTTTATATAACATAAGAGGAGGATAGAAGCTCAGCAGCATGTCAGAGCTGTGGCTACTTTCTCATGAACTCTGACCTTCTCCCTCCATCTCAAGTTAGTTGGCTTTTTTCTCATCTTGGTTTCCCTCATGTTTGCAAGATGACTGCTGGTGGTAAGTATTGCTGCATGTTGCTTTGAGCATTCCTAGAAAATCCCCTTATTTATAAATATAGGTTCTTCCCTTCAATATGATTAAGTCAATGGAAAATGTGTGTCCCCTAGATCAATATTAGTCCACAGGGGAAGTAATCTAGGTCTACACTCATCATCTGGGATGGACAGGACATGGAAGAGTAAACCACAACAGCTTTGTCAATTAGAGCTACCATAATCTACAATCTTGCATCTCGTTCTATAACATCTTCCTAGGGTTCTCTATCTCTTTTCCTCTCTTCCCTCTTCTCTTTGTGTCTCTCTGCCTTCCCCCATATGCATATACATGTATATATATTATATGTATATGTAGATCCATATTATTCATAGTCTTCTATTCTTCAAACTCACTTTCTTGATGATTTTATCTACTTAGAAGACTTTTCTTTGGAAGACCCCTTGCCTCTTTTCTTGAGCTGAAGGTTGAGATTCTAGTTACCCATATGGTTCTACATGCATCTCCTGCTGGAAGCTCAATCTCTTTCTTCCAATCTAGATGCTCCTCTTGGCTTTCTTCTTCACCAGTGCCGAAATTTTGAGTGATCTTTGTCTGACACCTCTTCATGTTTTCTCATATCCAGTCTGTTGGCGTTCATATTTATATGTTCTTTGAAATGTTTCTTACTTCCATTCTTTGTTTAATTACTGTTGAGTGTGCACTACCAAAAGCAGCTCAGAGAAGAACACATAGAAAACACATGAGACATTTTGGGGTGTTCTAGAAACACTCTTCTGTGAACTGCAAGCTTAACATCTAGCAGAGGAAGGCAAGAGTCAGTGCTATTTGCTACTGATGAAATCACATCCTTTATTTCACAGGCCAGGGAAATCTGGGAAAACCCATGGTTACGTGTATGTGCTCACTTCTGGTAAAATTAAGCCACTCATCGTCAGACCCAGCAAACACACTCTTGTCTTTGACCTTCACTTAACACAGTCTATCAGTCAGTACTGGCTTCCTCTCTCTCCACCTATCTGATGACTCAGTGCACATGTCTGCTTTTCCATGAAGCCATCTCTAAGGCATTATGAAAAGTTTGAATATAGATTTGAGTTTGATTTTTAGTTTTGGTAGATTATCTTCTCAAGACTTCAGTTTCTCCATTTGAAAAAAGGGCATAATAATATCTGTGTTAGTTTTCTGTTATGTAGACAATGTGGCCACCAACTTCATGGCTCTAAACAGCTAACTAATCTCTCAGTGTCCATGGGCCAGGGTCCAAGCATAGCTTTGCTGAGAGTTCTGTGCCCCAGGATCTCTTTTGAAGGCTGTAATTAAGTTAGGACGGCAGTCTTGTCTCCAGTTTCTAAGTTTACCAGACTGTGGGCAGAATTCAGTGTCTTCCAGCATGTTGGAGGAAGGGCCTCCCTTTCTGTCTGGTCTGAGGATGAAATCCATCCTCGGCATCTTCCCATGTGGCTTCTGGTTTGTTCCAATCCAGCCAGGTGGAAAGTCTCTCCTTGCAAGATGGACAATACCCATCCTGTGTATCACAAGCAAGGAAATGACATTTCATCACCTCCCCCTTTTTCTCTTGACAAGAAGAAAGTTTGAGATACTGCCCACACTTAAGAGAAAGAGAATCACTCAAGAATGTGTTGGAGGCCACATTGGAATTTGCTGCAATTCTCAACCAACAAATTTGAACAACATGCAGATAAAAACTTCAGCAAGGTGCTTGACTTTTGGAATGTATTCTGCAGAGGAGAGTATTGTTATCCCTCTTAGGCAGATGTGAGGGCAAACCTAGGAACCTGTATTTTGATTTCATTCCTTTGGTGTTTATAACTACCACCTGGAAGTATTCATATTATTTGTGTATATGTTTTATTTGATTTCAGAGTTATAAGTTTTGGAAGGAAGGGACACATTCTTGTTTTTTGGAACCAGGGATTAAACTCAGGCTTACTAGGCCACTGAGCCACATCCCTAGCCCTATTTTGTATTTTATTTAGAGACAGGGTCTCACAGAGTTGCTTAGTACCTTGCTTTTGCTGAGGCTGGCTTTGAACTCTTGATCCTCCTGCCTCAGCCTCCTGAGCAACTGGGATTATAGGCGTGTGACACCAGGCCAACCGGGACATATTTTTTTTTATATCCTCAAAACTCCTGGTATCTGGTACTATTCCTTACTCATAGAGATGTTAATGACTCCCATAGTCCCTTACACATCTATATTCCAACTCACATAAGGCTGCATTATAACTAGAAATATGCACCTATCTCTCCTACTAGATTGGGTATTCCTTGAGGTGGTGTGTGTGTGTGGGAAGAAACCTGGGCTTTTTTCTTTTCTATTTATTCTCATGACATCCCCCCTCCCTCAACTCCCTCTTACAAAGTATCAAATACAGAGCTTGGCACATAGTAGATACTCAAGAAATGATGCTCATTGAATACATAATAATTACTCAGAAAAAATTTACTCAATAAATAAGCAAAGTTTAAGGATAGTGTTTATTATTTCAAGGAAAGACTCAAACATGTGATGCAAGTAAAAAAAAAAAAAAAGTGTAATTCCCTTGCTTTTTTTTCCTGAAAGGAAAAATTTAAAGAAAAATCAAATAATTGATTTTTGGAAATAAGGTGGCACACAAAACCCACACAGCTCAGATTATGATTCCTTTCTGATCCATGATATTGTTGAAGCCTTTTTAAAGAAAATGTGTTACAGCACAGCTGCCTGCCATTTATTATTGTGTTGAATTTGATGTTTAGATTTGTGATATCTACCTCATAGGATGGTTGTGGGAATCAAAGGAGTTATGATATAGAAAATATCAAGCATAGTTAATTTCTCGATCCTCCTGCCTCAGCTTCCTGAGCTGAGCTGTGCTGAGCATATGCCACCCTGCCCAGATCACTAATCTTATTCTAATGAGGATTCTGCCCTCGTGACTTAATCACTTCCTAAAGACCCACCTCTTAACATTCTCACATTGGCAATTCAGTTTCAGTATACGAATTTTGAGGGGACGCATTCAGACCATAGCATTTATGTAAGGAAGAGAGAATCTTGCCATGCTCTTGAGCTGCTGCCTTGTTGATAGCTATCTGCTTTATATATAATGACTATCTCTGGGCTTGGTATACAGTAAGTGTTCAATAAATGACAATTGACTGGATGCATAAATAAAATTGGCCTCAGGATTAGAATTCTCCAAAAAAACAATAGACTCTTAAATGCAGAGCTTACAAATTATAGACTCTGTCTGTATAGGTCCAGGGAGACAAGCTCATTGCCTGTTTACAAAGCTTATTATTTGTATTTTGCTTTTCTTGATGGCATGGTCCCTGCTGGTGAATATACCTCTCTCTCAGTGAGGGTCATGTGTGACATAGTTTTCCCTCTACATCTCCTTCATGATCCCTGTAGTCTGAGTTCTCATTTCACAGCTTTGTTATCTATTCTTCTTCCACACTCCCACAACTCCCTTGGCATTAAGCATGTTCACAATGTTGTGCTATCACCACTGTTTCCAGAATTTTCTACGAATTTCTAGAATTTTCTACTCATCAAAAAGTCACCCCTCTTCTCCCCTCCTCCAACCCCTGTTAACCTCTATTCTGTTTTCTGTCTCTATGAATTTGCTTATTCTAGGTAGTTCTCCTAAGGGGACTTATGTGCTATTTGTCCTTTTAAGTCTGGATCATTTACTTAGCATGATATCCTCAAGGTTTATCCATGCAGCAGCGTGGGTCAGAATGTCATGCCTTTTTGACGGCTGTGTGTATGCACCAGCATTGTGGTTATGCATCCATTTATCAGTGGACGTTTGTGTTGTTTCCACCTTGTGGCTCTTGTGAATGCTGCTGCTAGGACCATTGGTGTACAGTACCCTCCTTTCAGTTCTTTGCAGTATATATACATATATGATACTAGAACCACTGTATCATATTATAATTGTATATTTGAATTTTTAAGGACCCCCCAGTGTTTCTCACAATAGCTATACCATTTTACATTCCCACATCCTTCCTGAGACTTGTTATTTCTGTTGCTTAAAAAAATCTGTGTGAGTATGTACACACACCCACACACAAGTGGTAGCCATCCTAATGGGTATGAAATGGTGTCTTAGTGTGTTTTTTTTTTTTAAGAGAGAGTGAGAGAGTGAGAGAGGAGAGAGAGAGAGAGAGAGAGAGAATTTTTAATATTTATTTTTTAGTTCTCGGCGGACACAACATCTTTGTATGTGGTGCTGAGGATCGAACCCGGGCCGCATGCATGCCAGGCGAGCGCGCTACCGCTTGAGCCACATCCCCAGCCCCCTTAGTGTGGTTTTAATTTACAGTTCCCCTATGATTACTGATGTTAGGCATCTTTCCGTGTGCATATTAGATATTTGTGTATTGTACTGGATAATATATTCCTAAAACCACTGGTGTTGTCTTTCCAGTTAGATTTGGCGGTTGTGTCTTAGCTGCAAGTATTCCTGGTGCTTTCTTTCTCACTGTGTATTTTAAGACAATATTTTATAGAGAAATGTAAATTAAAACCACACCGAGATGCTACTTCATACCCATTAGGATCACTAGGATGGTTATTTTATATACATATATACATACATGCAATTTTTTAAACAACAGAAATTAATAAGAATAATGTCTTAATTTTGATCACATACCCTCAGCTGCCTATAATACATTGGTCCTTGATATCTGGCTTTTACTTCAAGCTCACCACAGGTGACGCTTAAATTTTCATTCTGGTCTCACAAATCTTCCAATTCCCATCACTGTCTCACTTTCTACCTTTAATTTATTTTTGGTTTTATCTTTGTTTTCTCCATCTTCATCCTCCACATTCAAATAGTCACCAGTTCTGGTTTATTTCTCCCTCACAGTTTTTAACTTTAACTCAAACAGATGCAATCTAAGACAGTTTCATGATTAGTGGGCATACTTTCCATTTAATGTTTGAGTCTTTTGTGAGAGAAGTGGTTCAACTGTTTGTATTTTAACAAGATAAACTATTGTGGTGTTTAGCACCACACCTGGCATAAAGAAGCATTCAATAAATATTTGCTGAATGATTTGAATTTGTTTCGAATATTGAATGTTAGCGTTCAAATCTGTAGTAGTTTATTGCTTTTAATGGCATGCTAGCATATTTTAGGCTTAAGAGGAGAAAACTGGATTTTAAAAAAATACAAGAGGATGTGCAATTAACTTTTTCTAGGATGTGCCATATACTGATGTCTCAGAGAATTAAATTACATTCTGTGCTTCCTTTCTCAATATTATATTTAAGAGGTTTTTAAAATGTAAAATGTGTCTAGTAGTGCTTACATTGGGTATCAAATATAAGTGATTAATAATTCCATGTTCTTTGAATTCTTGATTTGTTTCCTGTGTCAGAGATTGGAGACTATTAAGAGGCGATTAGGGAGGATATCCTTGAAGTCTCCTTCACACCAAGAATCTCCCTTTTTTTTTTTTTTTTTTTGGTTCACTTCACTTAATGTGGGAGTTGCTTGTGATATTTTCTACATTTCACCTTCCGAGGTTATGGGCCCCATTCATATGCCATATCTCCCTCTCAGATGAGTAAGTATGACTTTTATGAATTTTCTTCACTTGTAGAATTTAATTTACATGAATAATTAGGAAAGGACCAAGTGAAATTTCTCTCTCCCTAGGCAAACAATCTTGTTAAGAAAATCAACTGCAAACTTTGCCTTCAATTTTTTTTTTCTTTGCACCTTTAAATTTATTGCTTGCTACAAAGACGCAAAATAAAAAGAAATATAGGGTACTACAACATACTGCTATTTTGCATATTGATATCTGAATAATTACCTTAGGGCATATTGAGTTATAATATGAAATACTATTCCCTCAGGACATTATCTTAAAATATTTTACTTATTTAGCATACAGCTCAATATTTTAGAGTTATGTAAAGAGTATAGTTGGGAACTGACATTGGATTGTGCTGGCAGAAACAAGAAATTAGAGGGATCTAATAATAAAAGGGAATTATTCCTAGAATGTTACAGTATTTAAATACTGTTGCCATATAGCTGGTCAACTCTGGTAGCCAACATAATCAAAGAGAAGATGGCTGTAATTCTGTACAGATGATTAATATGTGTGTACTTCCTATTTAAAGTATATTTCTTGTGGAATTCCATTTGATATGCATAGCTGTAATCTTGTCTTTTTAAGTTCCATTTGCACACAGCTAGGAGTTCTCCTTTGACAATGCAAAGGCCTGAAATAGATACCCAAAGAATAGTATTTGAAAGGAAGAAACATGGTTGCTGGACGACAGTGCTCATGAAGTGCCTCAGTGATCAGCCCAGGAATCAAACACACAAAAATATGGTGAGCAAGCACTGAAGGCTGATGTGGTATTATACACCGGCAGCCTGCTTCTTAGATGTTGCACCAAGAAGTTCTGTGGAGATGCGCATTCCCTAACAACCCTAGATCCAAAGGAAAGTCCTTCAGCGCCAGAGACCCTGTGGCCAAGCTGAACATCCCCAGGTGTTAGATGCGGGTTTGAGTTTTGTGTTTCTCTTGATTGTGTGACTGTGATCAAGTTATGTATTTGAATTCTTTAACTCTCCATTTTTCTCCCTGTGACATTAATTGTGTGAATTAAATGAGATCATGCAAGCAAAGCACAGATTTTGTTTCCTGATGCGATTACTATTGTTGTTGTGGCTGTAATGAGATCAGATTCTTACATTCATAGAAAGAAATTTACCCCTGGTAGACTGTTAATTGCAACTGTTAAAACTGTAAATTACAGCATGGATTCCAGAAGAAAGGGCAAAATGAAAACAAACCTTGATTTTTATATCTTAGGACATGAATATATTTGCTTTTAAAACAGTTTTTGAAATGTTTTTTTAGGACATTAAAGATGATTATATATATTTATTTATAAAATAATTTTCATCATGAGTCCATTTTGTGACCAAGGATCTATCTTCTTCATCTTGCTTCTCATAGAATTGGTCAATTTTTATTGTTTTTATGCACCAAACTAGTAATTCCACTTTTTTTTGCTATCTGAGGGGGAGCAGGATTAATTATTCTAATTTTGCCCATAAAAAAACCTATTTGCAGATTAAACAATGCAATTGAAATTATGTACCAGGTTATATATTTTTTATTGGATTCTATTTTTGGTACTGAGGATTTAAGCCAGGGATGCTTCACCACTGAGCTAAATCCCCAGCCCTTTTTATTTTTTAGTTTGAGATAGGATCTTGCTAAGATCTTAGGGTCCCAGTAAGTTGCTGAGGATGGCCTCTAACTTTCAGTACTCTTATCTCAGCCTCCAGAGCCACTGGGATTATATAGGCGTGTGCCACTGAACTCAGCCAGTTTATAAATTTATATATATATAAATAAATAAATAAAACAGGCTTAAGCTGCCTTTTGTCCTTGGTCTTACAGGCCTCATTCCTTCCATGTTACTGCTATGAAAAAGAACATTCAGCAGTTTGTACCCTGAAGAGTGTATGTGATATGCATTTAGCTTCTCTTGTGCTAACTGACCAGAGACAGAATTGACTTCTACTACATTATCAAATCATTTTTACAAAATAGCTACATTGAACTTTCTCATTTATTAATGCTATAGCCAGGCCCTTCTCAATGGCATTAGCAACATGGCCAAAGGAAATGTGAATTTTCATGTATTAAAAATCAATTGAAATAACATTTCAACCTTTAGTTTCAGCAACCTCTTTGAGAGAATGAAATGGAATCCCGGTGACACCAGCGATAGTGATGTCTATTGCTGCTTTTCTAATCAATTAAATGCATGATTCCTTAGCCCTGCCAAGTGTCCATTTGCTGTGCAGCTGTCCCCTTCCTCTGACCTTTCCTCTCTTTGTTACACCTCAGATCTTTTGCACCTGCTTCTTGCATGGCTTAGACCCGCTTCTCACAGAAGAACTATATTCCACATCAATTTACATTTAGGTTAATAGAAACATTTTCATATTCATAGAAGACCAAGGAATGCTAGATCTCAAACAGTACATCCCCCAGAGGGTGATTGTGGGCTCCATGCTACTTGGATGGGAAAAGCCACACCTTGAATTATAGCCACTTTCTTTCTAGGCCTATCTCTGCTCTAACCTGCTTTCTGGGTGGATGTGATGCTGTAGAAATGCTACTTTGGCCACATCTCACAATCTAATGGGGAAATCCCCCGTAAACTAGTAGCTAACCAGTGGTTAGCAACTTATGGTTAGCTGTTAGCTTACAGAGAGGACTGAAGAGCAAAGTCAGGCAGAGGAGGGAGTGAAGAAATCTGCCTGAGTAGAGCTGGGCAAGGCTTGATGGACACAAGGGGTTAAAGGCCACGCTCATGAGAGAGCGGTGGGAAGCACAAACATGGTGGCAAACTTGGGGACTATCAAAGACTGATGTGGTGGGTATGACTGAAACTAGACTGTGGAGGGTTCTGAATACCATACTAAAGAGTCTGGACTTAGACTTTAGGCAATGGGGTCCTGCAAGATCCTTCTCTGTGTCCCCATGGCCACCTCATGCAAAGTATGCATGACTCCAGCATAGTGGAGAAAACAGTATTTAGAATCAGAAAATAGTGTTCAAAACCTCTTAAAAAAACTGTATGATCTTGGGCAAGTAACTGAAACTCAGAGCTAGAGATTTATGTTCTCTTGCTTGAAATGCTTTGACAGCATTCATACTGGAGTTGAAGCTGGTATAGTCCACTTAATAGATTTTGACAGGTGTTTCATGTTTAAAGAAAAGGAGGATAGTAAAAAAAAATCCTATGCCCTGAATGTCCCCTTTCTATTCCTAAAAGCCTCACTAAGTTAAGGGAACAATGAGAGCAAGCCTGGGCTGAAAAGTCCAGATACATATTATCTTGAAGGATGCTGGCTTTCTTTTGGTGCATCCTGGTGATAGGGGACAGACAGACATGAGTGGTGGAAACATGAGGGTAAGGGAATAAGTCTATGAAATGGGCCCCCTGTACTGACCCCCATGTGCTTTTTTTTCCAAGAGGCAATTTATCTACAGCCCTGCCTAGCTTAATTGGACAAGATATGTTACATTCCTCAGCAAACTACCTGTTATCTGCAGGAAAAACGCAGACCTGAAATGCCAAAATGCTGCTGATGAGAGAACACAAGTTATTTTGAAGGGGAGGACACTTGTGACCCTTTCACAGACAAGATCTCAGAACTCAGGGATATAAGGACAATTCCCCCCAACCATAAAATCTGCAAGAACAGGTTCCAATTAGAACCAGTCAGCATGGGCCAAAGTGACCTAGAGTGATCATGGCAGTGGGGACTTGAAAGTCTGATGTCATCCTGCTGTCAATCAAAAGTCAGGAGGTGGACCTGTAAGGAACTCTCTGGAAGCTTCCCTGGAACCCCAATAAAATTGGAGGGCAGAAGAGGCATGCTGTCCCTTTCCTCTCTGAGAGGACCCATTTTCTCCCTTGAGAATGTCCCCCTTTCTCCTTTTCTATCCCTTCTCATAAACTCATGCCTATTACTCTGAGTGACATGTCTGAAACCTTTCTGACTTGATTCCCAGAATCAAGGTTTAAAGGGGACCTTTGCACTGCTTTAGTTTCCTGGAAGTTACCATCCCTGTATCTCTGGGGACTAGGGAAAGTTAGTGTTATCTGCCGATAGCTACTTTCTTGCATGTCCACTGGGACAGTTGCTCTTGAGATGTTGTTCATATAAGCAAACTAAGAAAGCTAATACTGATGATGCTTCTGCAGACTGACACATAAAAACTCTGAGTGGGACTTGGTGTGGAGCTTTGGGCGCTGTGAAAATGATACCTGTCACTCATCTAGCCAGCTGCCACTAGAACAAAACTCCATGAGGGACAGGATACAGTGCTTGGCCAAGCACCATTGATTAGTCCAATGAATGGACTGACTGGATGGTAACTGTAGGAAGGTGGGGTGTGGCTGGAGGAGATAAGTCATGGGAGATGTGCCCTGGAAAGGTGCATCTTCCTGGTGGCCCTCTTCCCCCACTCTCTCCCTCCCTCTCTCACTCTGCTTCCTGATCCCGCCATGAGCAGAGCAGCTCTCCTCAGCTGGGCCCAGAGCAATGGAGTCTGCCATTTATGGACTGAGATCTGTGAAACAAGGAGTCTTAAATAAACTTTCCCTCTTCTAAGTTGTGCTTGTAGGGTATTTTGGTCACAGTGATGCAAAAACTGACTAAAACAATGTGACAAATGATAGCAACCCAAACCCTATCCCTTCTGTTAATCAGTCACAACCTCAGTGCTTTGCAGCCACACCTGGGCTTCCAAAATGTGTTCTTTATGGTTTTATTATGTGTGAATGCTAACACACAATAAGGTCGGGGGAGGGAAGAATAGAAGTTCAGTGGATTGCACAAAGAGGAATGAAGGGAAGGGAGGAGGGATGGGAATAGGAAAGACAATAGCATGAATTTGACATAACTTTCCTGTGTTCACATATGGAAACATGACCAGGGTAACTCCACATCATGTACAACCACAAGAATGGGATCTTAATTAGAATAAATTATAATCCATGGCTGTATGATATGTCAAATGCACTCTACAGTCATGTGTAGCTAAAGGGAATAAATTAAAAAACATAGTCATTGTGTTATATTGTTACCAATTGCATGAATATTGTATTTTAAAATTTTCTTTTGCTTGGAGGTAACAAAAACCGTGGTGGGTAGAGTTAGGAAAAAGAGACACTATTTTAAGTCTATTAGGGTGGAGAGAGAAGGGAATTGGAAATGTACCCAAGCTCAGACAGAAGCTTAAAATAAGTAATAAAAAGTCATCAGAAATCCTGCTCTCTTTTTTTCCCTGACAGATTCATTCTTCTTATTCTGCAGCTCAGCTTCTTGGCTTCCCTATTCCTATGGAGACACACAGTAACTCAAAATTTACACGAGTTGCAGTTCCAACCATTGACAGAGACTAACTGGCTGTCTCTGAATCTCAGGCTCAATATCTCTGGTGAAAGCACATCTGGTGGGTCCATCTTATTTCAGATGTTAGCCCCTGTCCCGTCTACTTTGTCCAGGGGCACAGGGTCATACCACCACTACTGGTCCCCACAGGCCCACTTGGTGATGGGAAATAGCTCTCAGGACAGGGAGAATTCGTATGTAGGCTGGACCTACAACACAGAGGATTTCCAGGGTATAGATTTTGTGCTCTTTCAAAGCTAGAGACCATGTTTCATTGATATTTTGGTGCTTAGCATTTTTCACAGACCTAATAAGCCTTGATATATTTTTGTTGAATAAGTAAACTGTTTCTGGCAAAAGACAAAATTCCTTCTAACAATAATTTCTATTTTCAGTAAAATTTCTTTTTTATAAGGTACTTTCACAATCAACTCATTCTTTCTTCCCAATGATTTTGTGAGTGGCTATATAAAAATAGATTATAAAATATAAAAATATGATCTATTATATCATAAATATAATTATAATATTATATTATAAAAATATAATCTATTTTTGAGAGGAGTAAACTGAAACTCAGATTGTGAAACAAGTGACAATGTGGAAGAGATCAGAGAGGAGCCATACTGGGGTTTGGAGAGCCAGTTAAAAGTCTGCTGGAAAGTGTAGGTGACAGATGTGTGGACCTGGCTCAGAGCAGTCCTAGGGGGAGTGGAAAGTGAAGTAATGATTCTAGACACACTGCTAAATTCACAGAAGTTGGTGACCAATCTGTTGTAAAGAGAAAGATCAGTATATTTCTTCCATCAAAAGAATTTATGTACATTAAAAAAATAGTACATTAATATGGAGATAATATTTATTTAGCCAAAGAACAATATCATGGGGTGGGTGTGTGGAATTTCAGCTGTTTTGTCACATCTAAATAACATGTCAGAGATTGACAGAACTGAGATGGAGAACCAATGAAGCAGGTATTAAGGCTTCTCACAGATCACAAAGGAACGCTTTGTTTATATTAGTTGGCTTTTTGTTGCTGTGACCAAACTACTAGACAAGAACAACTTAGAGGAGGAAAGTCTTATTTTGGCTCACAGTTTCAGAGGTCCCAGGCATGGTTGGTTGACTTGACTCCACTGCAGAAACCTCATGGTGGAAGGACATGGGAAAGCTGCTCAGTCCATGGCAGCTGGGAAATGAGGTGGGGTTGGGGTCGGCAGGGGAACGATAAACCCTTCCAGGACATGTTCCCAGTGACCTACTTTTTACCGTTAGATACCACTATTATCACGGTCCAATCAGCGTCTAAAAGCTCCACCTCAGCCCTTTGTTACATTGGACACCATGCTTTCAACACATGAGCTTTTGAAGGGACATTCTAGATCCAAACCATAACAAGGTTGATCAAGGTTGTTATGGTTTGGATGTGAGGTGTCCCCCAAAAGCTCACATATGAGACAATGCAAAAAAGGTTTAGAGGAGAAGTGATCGGGGATATAGCCTTAGCCTAATCAGTGAGTTAATCCCTGATGGGATTAACTGAATTGGTGGTAGGGTGTGGCTGGAGGAGGTGGGAATTGGGATGTGGCTTTGGAAATATATTTGTATCTGGAGAGGGGAGTCTCTCTCTAGCTTCCTGATCATTGTGAGGTGAGCTGCTTCCCTCTGCCACCTTCTCCTGCCATGATGTTCAGCCTCACCTCAAGCCCTGAGGAATGGAGCCGGCCTTCTATGGACTAAGCCCTCTGAAACCATGAACCCTCAAATAAACTCTTCCTCATCTATAATTGTGCTGGACGGGTTCTTTAGTCCTAGCAGCAAAAAAAAAAAGCTGACTAAAACATAGGCAAAATGGCCAAACAACAAATTTTAAAATAAAAGGACAGCCAGCCTGGTAGTGCACACCTGTAATCCCATCTACTCTGGAGGTTAAGGCAGGAGAATTGCAAGTTCTGGGCTGGCCCCAGGCAACTGAGTGAGATCCTGTCTCAAAAGTAAATAATGCATAGATAGACAGACAGACTGGGGGTGCAGCTCAGTAGTAGTGTTTGCCTAGTATGACCGTGGCCCTGGGTTCAATTCCCAGTACTGGGGGGCAGGGAGGAGGAAAAGGATGAATGGCAACTGATGATGGGATCAGGTCAGGATCCGACTGCGGGTCAGCAAAAGAATATGAAAGTTTTGGCTCAAATTCTTGAGTAACATTAAAGCTATGAGTCATCCTGTAAGAGCCACTAATTCAGATATTTTTTCCCCTGTGGGTTTTCCAATTAACTAGCATTTTAACTGTCTTATTTATATAGTTTCACTAAGATTAGGAAAATTTTGCAGTTTCTAACTCTGGTTTAGAATCCTCTGTGTGCATGCATGGTTGTATTTTTAGGAAAAATGACAATACTGATACATATTGAGGTTTTCATCAGCTCAATTCCTGGCCTAACTACTTACACATCTTATTTCCTTTAATATTTTCAACACATCTATGAGACTAGTGCTCTTGCTGTTCCCACTGTATAGACTAAAAAATTAAGGCACAAAAAGGTCAAGTGACTCAATTAATGCACATAGCTAACAACTGGCACGGCCATGATTCAAGCCTAAATTTTCTGAGAGCAGAACTCAAACTTTACAATGCCATATCATGTTAAGCAGTGTTACAAACACTATTTAATAAGTCTCATTAGTTCCAGTGTGATCAAAGTTGAACTAGCTAGAGAAGCGTCTGTGTGTATTTCAATGTTTTTTTAATCCTATAAGTATTGTAGAAAATATGACAGTGTCTAAGATTATGGAAATATTAAATTCTATAAAAAGAAGACTAAATATTATAATCAAATACTAAAAATATTGTGGCTTTTAGCTGGGCATGGTGGCACATGCTTGTAATTCCAGTGACTCAGGAGGCTGAGGTAGGAGGATTGAAAGTTCAAAGCCAGCTTCAGCAATTTATCGAGGCCCTAAGCTACTCAGTGAGATCCTGTCTCTAAATTAAAAATAAATACGGGCTGGGATGTGGCTCAGTGGTTAAGTGCCCCTAAGTTCAAGCCATGGTACCAAATAAATAAATAAATACATTCTGATTTTTATTTGAAAGTAGATTGATAACCTCCTCTTTCTAGTCAAGTGAACTCCAGATAGATGGATTTAGTTTTTGCTCATGAAAAAAATGGGCATAATTTGGACTATTATGCGTTAATGTAAAAGGAAGGATTTAAACAGAGGCAGTTATCTAGATAGCTTCAACTAATAGAGTAATGCACTTTTTAAAATTTTTTATTTTTCATTTTTATTTTTAAACAAGTCTCCCTAGTTTCTTAGGACTTTGCTAAGTTGCTGAGGTGGGCTTTGAACTTAGGATCCTCCTGCCTCAGCTTCCTGAGCCCCTAGAGGTGCTTTAACCCCTACCCCCTACCCCCGACCTCTGACCCCCGACTCCCGCATGTGCTTTGGTTTCATTTTGTTTTCTTCAGAGGTGATGAGAACAATGGAACTCTCTGGGAATTTGTTGAACTGTTTCATTTCATTTATAGAACACCAACTAAAGTAATAAAATAAATAATAAAGCACATCTTGATTTTTAGACATATTTTTGGAACAGAAGATATTTTTAAGAGCACGGGCATCTTTGTGGGTTTTACATTTCAAAAATAATTTATAATCAAGCTGTTACATCCTAAAAGTAGGCAAAGCATTGTACTGAAAGGCAAGTACTAATATGTTTGTCAGTGGACGACTTACTGTCTCCTGAAGAAGAGGAAAATAAAAGGTTAAATGGCCTTCTCACAAGGACAATTAAACAAAGGCTGCTGAAATTCAGTCTTCAAGAGCTCCATGAGTCCAGATTGTAAAGGTTGAAATTAAATGCAAATACTTAAAAGGTATTTTGATCATTTTTCTCCAGGAAATAGATAATAAATATAAAGTAGAAGACATACAAACAATGATAAAATAACGATTTGCTTGTCCTGATCACTTGTTTGCTTTTAGTAATTTTTAAAAGATTTATGAGTCTGTGTCTTTGTACTTCAGCGACAAGTAGATTCATTATAATCATTAGTTTCCTGTGGTGTTGTTATATCAGGTACATTTTCATCAGGACTGCTGGTGAAATTATCAACCATAATATTAAGATTAGAATAAACAAGAGATTCTTTCCTTATACAATCAATTCAAATTTTCATTTCATTAAAGTGTACGATGGCAGTGCCACTAAATTGCTGTTTAGACTATTACCGGTTGGTGTTAATAGTCTTAATTTATCACCATTTATTTTAACCTTTGCTATAAAGCCTTGCAAATAAAGCTGATCATTATTAATTTTTAGGTAAAAACAAAACTAATATTTTATGCCTAAGTTTTTAAAACCATTGTCTGTTCTTAGCAGAAGATTAAGTTCTTGAAATGCTTTTTTTTTTTCTGTGTTCCTTCTTTCCAAGTTCAATGTGTTTCTTACATATATGTATACAACTCTTACACAAAAACTCTGATGAAGCGTTGTGCTATGTAACAAAGTGTAATTTTGGAAGGAGCCTCGGCTTTGTTTGTAGAAGAGCTGGATTTGAATACTGGCTCTGTCCATTGCAAGTCAATTTTGGTCACTTAACTTCTCTTAGCCTAGCCTCCCTTTTCTTATCTCTACAATGGGGTACTTGTGCCTGTGGTGTCCCATAAGAAATGGCAACACTTGCTATGAAGTTTGTAATTTAAATATGGAGACCAATGGAAACATGTACTACAAAGATTTTTATTTTCCATATGGTTTTCAGGTTAAGCAGATATGTTATTTTCTCGAAATGAAAACAAAGCAGTGCAAAGTAGGCCCTGAATTTTTGCAGAATTAGCGTGCCACTGTCATTGTGCCATTCTGCAGCATTTAGTCAGAAAGACCACAACTGAAATCTTAAGTTTGAATCGCTCTGCATTGCTTGATATTTAATGACATAATTTTAATGATGAACCATCCATTTTAGCTGACACTCAGCTATGACAAATCGGAGGTGAATTGTCCCACAACATATTCTTCAGCCTATTGTTAGGACAGACTTGACTACCTCAACACACTATTAGATAGATATTTTATGGAGAAATAAATGAATACATAAGGGTGTGGGTGGCGGAGTCTTAATGTAGGTACTTGATCCATCTGGTGAAATATTTCATCCAAACCTTCCTTGGAAGCCATTATACTCCATGGGGAGAGGGGCTTTCTAGCCAAAATGATTAATTAGTGTCCCGTGAAGCCTAAAGCTGTTTTACTGTTTCTCTGGGCTTCCTCCCACAAGTTTACCCATGTCTTCTGATTGGTCAGTGGTTACAGTGAGTCTTACTTTATGATAGTTAGGTAATCATGCTCATGAGGTATGTATAACAGATAAAATTCCTAAATGCCTTCAGAAGGAAGGCCCCTTCTGCAGTAGGATCCTGGCTCTCTGTGCCTGTTTTTGGGACAGGGTGAGATTTTAAAGCAGATCCTACAACCTGCTACTGGAATAAGTGTGTAAGTCAGGAAATCAGTCATAATAGTAGAGGAAAAAGATTATATTAATTTCTAATCAGATTTCTTCCCCTTCAGAACGATTTTACATATAAATAATGTCGAAGACATGAAAGAGGTATTTGAAGGCATGCATGCATTCATTAAAAAAGTTACTGAGAGCCTGATACATGCCAGATCTCAGGCTGGGGACCCTGTGAATGACATCGATTTTGTTCTCAAAGCTGATGAAATGTATGTATGTATACAAGGCATAGAGTTTTAAATACCATGAGAGAGAAGCAGATGAAGTACTCATCTAAGCACCTCGTGAGATAGCCAATAAAATTTGTTTCCTTTCCATTTCTTTTACTTGTGGGAAGGATTGCTTTGTGTGTTTATAATGTGTGTGTGTGTGTGTGTGTGTGTGTGTGTGTGCATGTAAAGGAGTGCATAGAAAAAAAGTGGTCTTCTGGGATATTAGACAATGACTGGGAAAAGATGTTCCAGGGAAAGAAAATAGTATATATTATCAAATAAAGGCAGAGATTGCATGAAGGACAAGACAATTCTGTAGTTTCCAAAGCATGAGATTTGCGATGGGACCTGTGAGGAATGAGGTTAGAGGGGATGATAAGGACTGTGGTGGTGGTTGAGTGTTCTCTGGATGTCTTACAGTAGTGTCAATTCTGTCCATATTTAAAAGCTTACATGTCTGAAAATAAGTAAGCCTCTATATGAATTAAATGAAAATTTATGAACTGAAAAAATACTAGTTTCCAATTTTTGTTTGCCAGAAACTCAGTGTACTGTGGGACTGGTGAAAACCCATACAGCATTTAACAAGTTGAATGCCAACAGTACTGGGCAAAACACTTCTGTGACTTGGCTCCAGAGTATTAGTCAGGATGTCAGGTTGCAATAACAAACTCTAAATCTCTGTAGCTCAATCTATGATCAGTTCTTTCTCCCTAAGTGGAGCAACCTATTGGTGTTGGTCTGACATGCCAGGCTGCCATGCTATTATGACTCTTCCATGTTTAAATGTTCTCCTGTGATTTCTATGGCAAGGAAAATGTAGGCTGGACAACATGACACCCAGAGTTAAATGCTTCCATGTGGGCACATATCAGATGTCACTTCCACTTACATTTGATTGGCCAAAGCAAGACATTTGTAGTAATATCTTTCTTTCATGTTGTTTATTTCTGAGAGGTAGAGATTTTGTTTTGTGTATGTTTCCTCCAATCCTTTACAAATGTTAGGCATATGATAAACCCTTTAATTTTTTATTTTTCCTTTAACTACTTTATTATGTAATACTGCACGATCAAGGTAATCATTAAAACAATGCAAAGTCTCATAAAATGGAACATGAAAGTACCCCTTCTTAAAATGTTTCAAGAATAAATGAATAGGATATCAGTTTCAAACTCTTTAGAAGAACATTCAAGATTTTTATTATCCTGTCTCAGTTTATCTTTTCAGTTCATATTTAAGCCTATTCCCATACAGACTATTTTCTTCTAAATATAATGCCCAAATCTTGTATTCTTTCACATCTACTGGGCCCTTTGCTTGCTATTTTCTTTGCTTGAAATTTTCATTCACTTTTTCTCTATTGGTCAGACTGACTTAGTGAAGATTATTAGATTTTTCTTGACAGTCCTAATGCCCTCTATGTTCCTGGAACACCTTGCACACACTTGTGTAACGTGTCTTCACTCTCAATCTCTGTGTTCCCCGAAGGCAGCTAGCATCTTATTCACTGTAGATAGCCAGTACCCTTCCCAGAGTGTAGAGGAAGTGTTCCATCAACTGACCCACTACTCTCTTTGATATTACTATATTGTTTCACTTTTCCCCCTTAACTTATGCACACACTCAGTGCTTTCCCATTCTGCAAGAAGTGCCCACCTGCCCTCATCAGTTGTAACTCTCTTCTCTACTTTGACCCAAATGCCTTGAAAGAAGTGTCCACAAATGCTGTCCCTTTCACTTCTCATTTAACTTTGACACACTGCTCTTTGTTTTACACTATCCAACTTCATAGAAAATCTAGCAAATGGTCTAAATACCAAATCCAGTTAGAACATTTCAGTTCTCATTTTCAATGACCCCTCTGATGTATTTTTAAAAATTGAATTAAAATAATAGAATTAAAGTAATATTTGCACATGGTAATATAGTTATCTACCCTATTCTTCTCCTCTCCAACCCAGTTCTTTTATCAATTTTTGAGATTCAATGTAATTTCCTTTAACTTTTTAACACTCAGTACTTATTAAATGCTGATTGAGTATGGTCCAACCTGAGGAAAACCTTACTGATAAGTTATAGGACAAGAAGAAATAACATCCACACATAATGTGTTGGATTTGCAGAAAAAAAAAAAACTAAACCAAATAAACAAAAACCTAGTCTGTCTATGAAGAAGAAGAAAAGATGAACAAATATGAATTGTTGGTTGGCTTGCCTAATATTGAGAGGACTTAACCGAGTTAAATAATTGCTTATTAGGTTAAGCAGACTTGATTTCAAACAATTCTTTTGGAGTGTGGAGTTTTGTGGTGAGGAAAGGGGATATTTATGGTATAGAGAATGGATTATTTGCACAGTAGCCAGGAATCTTCTAGACAGCATGCACAGCAGAGCCAAAAGCATTTGCCCTTCAAATACTCAGAGGAACCATAATTCTTCCAGGTACCACAACATGGTTGTGTGAATTTACCACTGGTACTACAGATAATGGCATGCGTGAAGGAATTGAAGTTGATAAGCAACACACAATGGAGACAAAGAAAAATCTACAATTAAAAAAAAATGAATTTAGAGCAGCTGAAGACAGAAAGACAGAACTGTCATACTGTTGTGACAGACTAAAGTGGACCTCAGTAGGACTGTTGAGCATTGTGATAAAAAAAAAAAAAGGTTAGTTAAACAAGAAACAAGAGGATTCAAACTGACATTTCCAAACACCTCCTGGAAATCAGTAGAACTTTCTAGAGTTACCTCCCACTGCTGCTATGCACCATTGCTTTAGTCTAAATGGACATGCTTGTAGATTCACTACTGATGTGAAGTTCTGGAAATTGTGGATACCTCTTTCTGCTAAATTTCCTACCCCATCAGTGTTTTCATATCTTTAGAAACTTGGAGAGAATGTAAAAGTAATCTTGGTTTCATACCTTTGTCATTTATACGTGTGATATTTGGTCTTTGTTTGCTAACTCTTCCTGTTGAATTTCTAGAATCAGTTACTTATTCATTATTATCATTGACATTTCCTGTGCTTTCATTTGTTTCTCTACCACTGACTGTTTCCTCAATTTCATTATTATCAAACAGCCCTTCTGTGATAGACTGCTGTTCCCCATCTTCATATTGATTAATTTCATTTTCACATGCATCCTTCTGATTTCCAACATCTTCAGAACAGTCTTCAGAAGATGAGTCATTTGCAAAGACAGATTTTCATTAGTGGAGTCATCCTTAGAGTCAGAATGTGATGGTCTGTTCGGTCTGCTCGCAGGAATATTGTTTGCTCCTCTGTGTCTTTCATTATCTCTTGGAAGGGATGTGCCTGATGTACTTGCTTGGTCATTATCCAAGTAATTAAAATCAAATGTACTTATTTTGTAGATTAAACAAGAACATTCTTTATTATGATTGTTTGCAATTGAAGCTTCAGGGACACTTTAGGCTAGATATTACATTAAATATTATTTTACATTTAAATTAAAACATTTAATCAGAAATTCTGAAAAGCAAGATATGTAAGCTAATGCCTCATATGTTAAAATCATGAAGATGCAGTTTCACTGTAATGTTCTTTAGTGAAGTTAATGTACAACAAATGAAGAGTTTAAGAGATTATCAGCCCTGATTATAAATTCCAGTCACTACCACTGTTACCATTCCCTGTGTGTGTGTAAATTTCCAAAGAAGGCAGAAACTGTTTAACATTGGGATCCTTTAAATTTTTAAATAATTTTTCCCCCACAGTAGGGGCAATTTTTTGTAAGAAAGAACATTTGCATGACTAGCTGATTGAAATTCCTATGTAAAACATGCAATCTAATAGCTGATTAGTGAGAGGAAATAAAAGGAAGAATTGCTTTGTGTACCCCAGACTTATGAAGGCTATAGTGTGTGTCTACCTTTGAGGATTAGATGATGAGGGAAGTTGATCATGTGTCCTTAGGATCATATGAAAATGTATTTTAGAAGCAAGCAAAGTTTAGGGTACAGGAGGGGAGAACCTAAGAGATGTGGCACTCTATAGATAGCATGGAGAAGTGCTTGTCCTTACTTTAGGTGGTTCACAAAAGAATGCAAGAGCCAGAAGAAGTAAGATGGTCAAAGTTGTGCACACAGCTCTGGCCGAGATGTTCTCTTGCTACTGTCTCTGAGGCATGAACCCCCTTGGTGGGGCCAATATGGAGTTTGGATTTGGTAGGTAAGTCAGGACAACAGGGGACAGAGAGGGAGCAGAAAAGGCATGTGATTACACTGGGATCAGAACAAAAAGTCATCAGCGTAAAAAGCCAAGGGCACTTACATGGTAAGGGTGATGCCAAGAACCTTTTAGATCTGCCAGCTACGTTAGCAGAGAGGCAGAGCGGTGTCAGAGGAATTGCTGGAATGTGTAATAGTCTCTCCTTATCTACAATTTTATTTTCCATGGTGTCACTTATCTGTAGTCTAAAATTATTAAATGGAAAATCTCAGAAATATACAATCTGTATGTTTTTGATTGAGCACCATTTTGAGTAGCATGATGAAATCTCATGTGATCCCATCTAGGAAAGGAATCATCTCTTTGTCCAGGGTATCCATGCTGTAGAGACTTCCTTCCTGTTAGTCATCTAGTAGGAAAAAAACATAGTATATATGGGTGTTGAGGGCCACAGCCGAGTCGGGATGACGCATGGCATTTTTGCCAGAAGTAGTGGTTGAGAGGTGACGCTAGCGAGCCATTAAGATGATGACTTTTGAGTTCTGGCGGAGTTCCCATTGAGTTCCGCTTGAGCTCTCGCAGGGATTCCTGGAGAGTTCCCATCAGTTGGGGAAGTGCCAGAGGAGGGATATTTCCGGTTGCTGGTTCCTGGAGGAGCTGCGTGGCTTTCAGGAGAGTTCCTGGGGAGCATGTGTGGAGTGTGCTGGTGAAGTTCAGAAATAAAGTTTGTTCCTGCTTCAGTGGCTTGTGATTTGTGCCCAGCCAGACTGCGGCATATGGATCTGGCTGCTGTGAGGAGGGAAGTTTCATCTAGTATTTGAAAAAGTGTTGGGGGGTTACTGTAGGTTTGTGAAAAATTAGCTCATGACTGGTTTGTCAAATCAGGTGTGTTAGTTTGGGCTACTATATCAAGAATACTGGGGGCTAGGCATGGTGGTATATACCTGTAATCCTAGTAATTTGGGAGGTTGAGGCAGGGGGATCACAAGTTCGAGGCCAGCCCAGGCAACTTAGTGAGGCCCTAAGCAACTTAGTGAGACTTTGTCTCAAAAAGGACTGGGGATGTTGCTCAGCAGTAGAGCACCCCTGGGTTCAATCCCTAGTACTGGGGGCAGGTGGAGGCAGAAAGAATACTGGTGGCTCTAGCAACTCACCTTTACTTCTTACGGTTCTAGAGGTTGGAACAAAAACAAAGGTGCCAACAGAATTTGGTTCAGGTGAGGGGCCTCTTCCTGGCTTCCAGACAACTGGACAACTGTCTTCTTGCTGGAATCTCTCAAGAAGGGGTGGAGAGTATGAGACAAAGTCTCTCTGTTTCTTCATATAAGGGCACTAATACCATTATAAGGGCTTTTCCTGTAGGATCTAATCACCTCCAAAGGCCCCACCTCCAAATACCATCACACTAGGGATTAGGGTTTCATCGTATGAATTTGGGAGGATACATTCAGTGTCCAACACCACATAATATCCATCCTGATTGGTGGTTTTGGAACAAAAGAGTTTTTGTAGCCAAAGGGGGAAATAAATGTGGTCTCTTTTCCATCCTGGGTCAGTGGACCCTATTTTTAGAGCTTGACTTGGGTGAATCACCTCTGAAGGGTTGGTCCTGGGCCTCATATCACTGCGGGGTGGGTGGAGGGCTCATGGCACTACAAAGGTCTGGTGGTGATTCAAGTAACAAGAAATGTGTAACGACCTCACACTAATGGGACTTTGGGGTTCTGTTTGGTATTTATGCTTCATTTTTAAAAAATTTTACATCGATTGTTGGGTCACTTTAGAATTTCTTTCTTTTTTGACTAATTTACTTTTCCCATTAATTTCTTCTTGTACTATTTAGTAGGCTTATACCAAGTCTGTGAGTGTGTGTGCATAGGTATGTGTGTGCATTTTAAAATAAATTGTTAGGAAAATGTGATTTTTTTTAAGAACTGTTTTATTCAGCTCCCCCCCCCCCACACCTGCTGTGACTAAAAGACCCAACCAGAACAACTGTAGAGGAGGAAAAGTTTACTTAAGGACTCACAGTTTTAGAGGTCAAAATCTATAGACAGCCAGCTCTATTCCTCAGGGTTCGAGGTGAGATAGGAACAACACGGCAGAAGAGCGTGGCACAGGGAAGTAGCTCACATGGTGACCAGGAAGCAGACAGAGCCTCCCCTGCCCAGAAACAAATATATATATATACCCCATAACCACGTCCCCAGTAAACCTTCCTCCAGCCACTCCCCACCTGCCTCCAGTTACCACTTAGTTAACCCCACCAGGGATTAATTCACTGATTAGGTTAAGGCTATAACCCAATCATTTCTCCTCTAAACCTTCTTGCATTGTCTCACACATGAGCTTCTGAGGGACACCACATCTAAACCATAACAAGAACTAAGAACAAATTCTAGGGTTTTGTATTTAGATTTCAAAGAAACCTCTTTCAACTATAATTCTACAGTGAATAATAATTTCATGCATGCTACATCATTCAAAACATTTATGAGTTTATTTAGTCATTTCCTCTCATAAAAGACAAAAAGGAAGCAAATATTTTTAACTGTTACTTTTATCAACCATGATATTCTTGATAGAAGTATTCTTTCCCTTCTCCAAGTGAGGTGATTTTATTGAAAAATATTTTACAAATAACTGTTATAAGGAAGTGTGTTACTTTAGTGTAATCCCACTGTTCATGAGAAAAATGAAGTTGACAAAACAAAAGAGAGTATCTGAAAAAGACAACTGAAATAGTGGAGAAAGTATAGAAATGTCTCAAAGAAAACCTTCTTCATAGCCTAGACATCTATTAAAATACACACGCGTGCACACACACACACACACACACACACACACACACACTCAACACCAAAACCAGTAGCTGACCTGTGTCAGATTTTAATAATTTGGGGAAACAGAAAGGAAAATGCAAAGAACATTGCAAAATGAAAATCTGTCACTGCTACCAATATTATTTCCTTCCCTTGTTTCCATTTCACGTTTACGATCAAATTTAGAATATATATGTTGGTGAAAACCACCTTAGAAATCACACAGAACCGATAGTAAAGCAGTTGTTTAATAACCCATCCTTCCTCACCATCTATTTAAGGCTGTGTTCTTTGTTTCAAGGTTCTGTTGAAATAAAACAGAATGAAATTAGTGACCTTCATACCGACTTCCTAACCAGTTTCTGGCAACCGACCCAGCCATCAGTCTATCAATAGCCTGTGCAGTTTTAGATTTCATTTGCAAAAAAAATTAAAAATGAAAAAATATCCAGTTCCTTTCTATAAACATCATATTTCAGTTGTTTCTTTTAAAAAAGCTAATTACATTTACACATGTTACATACAAATAAAGATGGATTTTGTTGGTAAGCTTTCTGCAGAAGTGGAGCTTGATTGGAAATGTTTTATTTGAGGCATATGGAGAAAGCTGCAATAGTGAAGCAAAATATTTATAATTCTTCCCTGTTTGGTTTAGATTTGTCAATCTTTCCCCTTCTTTACACAAAACAACATCTTGCATACAAACTGTTTGAAAGTTGAAATAGTAGCATTCCAAATGTAGTCAGGGAAAGGAAAATACCGTCAAATCTAGAAAGAAAAATGTAAGCACAGGAGAAAAAAGCTTTCAGAGAAGATTAGTTAAGTAGGAGAGGGCTTTAACCTTTTAAAAGAAGATGAATTGCTAGCTTTAATAGGAGAAGCAGGATAGAGAAGACGTATGCACACGACTCCGTCTTCACACTTTAATTTTTGTCCTACATTTAGTTTGTTTCACATCTTTATTTAGTGTTCTTTTTCATTCTTGATGTTTTTATCAATTCCTACTGTTCTTTGAAAACCAAATGCCCACCCTTATGCTTTTTTGTTTCTTTCTTGTATATTTACCTGTTTGGCTTTAAGAATGGAACACTTTTACATTTTTGTCCTTTTTAAAGATATCCTCAGTCATTTCTGTAGAGAAGTTGTCAGAAATTGTTGAAATTGCAACCTAAGTCTTCCCTGGACTCAGAAACTGTTCGGTTTCAGCTGTACCATCAAATAATACCTACTTTTCAGTAGTGCATTTTCAACTAGTGAATTTCTCTGAATGTGGCACATTTCTTCCAAGTCAGATTTCCTGAAATCACTAACTTTTATTTCCTTTAATCCTTTGGGAATTTGCATTCAACCCCTGAACAATTTTATTATCTATTATTCTAAAGGATTCCTTATTATGATCTTAAAATTGCTTAACTTCCAGGATACTTTCCTTGCATTTGGTCCCAAATGGCTTCGTATTGGGATGGTGCCATGCCCTTTGAAGATTTGTTTCATCCAAGATTAGAGTTTCAGTCTTAGGACAAGTTTATCCCCAGAATTATTTCTAATAGTTCAGATCTATTTCATATAGTACTCGGAGGGATTCTTGAGTCTTAATGCTTCATGTAAAGGAAACACTATACCTAAGCCTATCTACTAGGGCAGAAGGGACAGTTCAACATGTATTTTTCAAAACCCAGGGACTGTTATGTCTTTGAGGGAATTTCTTCTGTAGCTGATGGAGAAACTCTTTTGAACAGCAGATTTTTATTTATTTATTTTTCTAGACTTGAGTCATCTGTTCACTGTGTCCTGCGCCCCCCCAATCTTCTTCTTAAATGTAGGAAAGGTTTAGGACACTTGAAATAGGCCATTGAAGTGAAGAGGCATTTCAGCATGTTTTTAATATTTTCTCTTAAGGCTGATGCTTTAAAACTGTTTTTCCAATATAGAAAGAAAGGTATGGGAATAAAGGTCTTATTGAGGAACAGGGTTTCTGGCTCCTGAGTTTGAGATCATGGGCCCAGATCCCAGCTGAAACCTGGCATATTTGGGCAACTTGCTGAATTTTGTTGAGCCTCAGTTTATTCATCCACTAAATGGAATACTAATACCCACTATGGAGACGAAACAGCATATAATGAAAGTAAAACTCTCAGTTGACTTCAGTGAATGGTCACTGATAAAATTAATAATCTCATTGTGTTTTATTTATATTCTTAGATGGCGGCCTTAGGGATTCATGTACTAGGAATGTTCAAGAAAAAGTGTGTCCTGTGTTTGTTACCTCCCAGTCTCCTTTCTTTATGGATCAGCATTACTGAGCAAGAATGGAAAGCAGAGTGTTTTCTGTCACCTCTATTTAGTATTGGATGTGGCCTGTCCCATTTTACTCTACGGTAACTTGGCATGACTTGACATCTCTAAAGATCCATGGACTGCCTGAGGATTTTGTACAGCAGTTTTGAGTTGACACAAGGAACCCCAAGCCACTTCTCTAAATCTCCACAAAATCATGGGCTTTGTTGAATAATCCTGTTCTTGGCACCAGCGATACCTGTGTTCCCCTGCTGGTTCTGCTACTTTGTCTTACTTTGGGCAGTTGCTTAAACTTCCCCCACTTCCTCAGCTGCCTTTTCCTGATCACAGAATGGTGCTAATCCTGTTTGCTTTTCAGGTCACCAGTTGTATGGAGTTGTGTCTGTGTGGCACCCATAGGAGGTTTGTCTCAAAAGAAAAAAAAAAATCCTCAGCATCTTATCAAGGCCCCTGTCTCAAAATAAAAAATAAAAAGGGCTGGGATGTGGCTCAGTGGTTTAGTGCCCCTGAGTTCAATATCTGATACCCATACCCCCCCGCCCCCCCCCCCCCAATATTTTAAAGTTTTAATCTTAATTTTGTCATAATCTACTAGGAGAACAGGGCAGTTTATTTCATCTCTTAATTGATGTGTAAGAATTAAATTCCTTAAATGGAATCCTATTCTTTTTTGAAACACATGGATTTAGAGGAGATAAGGGAAATGCAAGAATGCTTTTCACAAATTGTGTTGGTGCTACTTTGAGAAAGTATAATATATTCTACCATTTGGTTACTTAATTTTGCAAGAAATGAGGGGTAATTTCTGAGTCTTTTCCCCAGCTTCTAGGAAGGTAGAGTGAGGGGTTTAGTCCATTTACCTCCTAAATACTTCTACCCCCAAGTTAGAAATAATACAAATTTGAAACAAATTCTAGGGACCACTGTTGGTTACTGGGTATCCTGAGAATTAAATGAGTCCAGTCTCAAGGACTTCCAAATTCCAAAATATAATAGTGCCCCATCAGCAGGCAGTGACCAATCATTTCAGACTTCACATCCCAGATTGAGTTCAGATGATTTTCAAGGAAAGAAAGGTTTACAAAAGGAACTTGACATGTTTTTATCATTTGGAGTGTTTGTTGTGTATGAGTTGCTCTCCTTTTTTGAAACCAAAAGGTGCACTTCCGGATTAATTTGCAGCATATTTAATTGTAAGGGGGAGTTTCTGACTCATGAGGCTATGGGAAATAATAAGCAGATAAGAAAGGACTACTGGCAGCATCTACATAGACGTCCATGACACATTTATCTGCATAAAAATGCTCTCCTTATTTCTTAGGAGTAGTAAAGACAACTAGAAAATGCACCCGATTACATGACAAAAGAAATAATAGTGCCCCCTGAAGGTCTGAACTGGACCTCACTGGCCTGAAGGCTGTGACAGGGACTGCTAAATGGCAGACAGGAGCTGCACTTCTGCTGTCACAGTTTCAGCAATTGTCACTGTCAAAATGTAGCACATTCATTATTCAGGTACAAAACTGTAATTAAGAACATTGGCCAAGAAAGGGGGAGGGGAATTGGACGGTTCAGGGAGTTGGAAGTAGGATAAAGAGCAGTTCTCCTCTAGGTCACTAGTTCAAACTTGGCCCATATTGGTGATGACTGACAGTCATTAATAGATGATGGCTGTTTGATGGCCTATATGAGTAGGTGCCCATATCAGAAAAGTCACCATTGTAATTGGCATTAATTGGCACTTCTGTTGGCAGCGTCAGCCGAGAGGCTGAAGATTGAATGGGCTATAGCGAGTGAATTATCCTCTCATCCTGAGAAGTGGGCCTCCCAGGGCCAAGATGAAGCACTGTCGCAGTGCACCGTGGGAAAGTGGCTGCTGTCCCCGCTCCTCGTGCTCTGCAGAGGACGTCAGTGTGCAGCGCTCTCCGTTTGGCACTTTGCTTGATGGGCAACTGAATCTACTTAAATCCAGCCGACCAAAAGGAACAATGGGACCTCTAAAAGCCAGAGGGCCCGGAGGGTGAGATAATGAGGGGTACCTGAGGGTATCATTCTTTCCTGGTCCACTTCTGACTAACCCACGATTGGCCAGAGAGCTTGAGCAGCCTCCTCTGTGATCTGCAGCATGGATGGATTGTGGCCGATGTTTAACAAAACACCAAGAAAAACCTGTACTGCTTTTGGAAATGAAAAAGTCAAGGGCTCTGTTAACGGCCTGCAGTAAAACACTGTTAAACATGCTACCATGTTGACTTTTTAGAGTTGAAAATTAAAGGTCCATTGTAATCACTTTTTGCTCTCCATTGATTTAAGTACCTAGTCGAATAATAATTTAGACTCCACTTTTCATCTCTGCGTAGACTCATGATTTGTAAGCTGTTTCTGGCAACTATCTCTGCCATACCAATGAACTTTCTTTTTATTCATCTCACTTTTTTGGCTCAACTCCCTCATAATTAGCTTTTAGGTCAAAGTACCAAGTATTTAAGACTAAATTTCTGTGGACATCAACTCCTAAAGGACATTTCACAGGAGTAGTACTAGTCACCATTTTCTTGGCATTCTTTATTGAATTTATATTTGTGCTGAAATAAATTAATTGGGTGATGCATCTTCTAAAAACAATAAATAGAAAGAAGTTTATGTATTTGTACACTAAATGGCTCTTGCTTTCAGGTTTCAAAGAAAGAAGATTGCTAAGAGCACAGTTAACATACAGAAAAACAAAGACTGGTATAAGAATGGCAAACACTGTAACCATTTTGCCAGTTATTTATTTAACATTTTTTTTTAATGAGAAATGCTATTCCTGTGGTTTCAAATTGTCTGCAAAATGAGAGCTTTTCCCCCCTTAGCCAGAAAAAAATCTTCAAATATTTATTTTTCATTACAATAAATTTTGTAAATTTTTTTAGATGATTTGGGCTTATCAATTAAACCAGGCATCTCATTTCTTGGATATTTTTCTTATAAGTTTTCTGCTTTAAAATATCCGGGGTTTTAGCATTGTAAAATAAATGTGGAAGTTTTACTATAGGTGGCGCTCTTGCATACGTCTTGTTCTTAGAAATGTCCCTCAGTATAGAATGAGTTTGGCAGGCAAGTTTAATGGAAGCTGCTTAATAGTATACATTATATATCATAAATTCTACTTAATGATTCTGCCCAGATAAAGAGCCATGAGCCCATTCCTCAATGATTGATATGCTTGTTTCATCCAAATTACCACCATTTGGTATATTATGACTTTTATTAGCAATCCAAGAATTTTAACAAGTAGATCATGGCTCACCCACATTAAAGAGTGAGAGAAATTTGGATCTTTTCGTTTTCTCCCCAACTGCAGAGATGGTACCATTTATGTTTCCTATTATAGAAATAAAAAAATTGAAGATATGATTAAAGGAAGGTGGACAGTGTACTACTTTAGTACAGTGTACAATTCACTCTCTTGAGAGAAAGAGGGACTTCATGCTGACCCCTAAGTAAAGGAATGTTTGTAATCAAAATGTTGCCCAATGACTTGACAAATTCAGTGTGGTGGTGGTGGTGGGGGGGAGAGGGGTACATTTCATATTATACATATTAACATTTATTTTAGAGGCAGGGAGGGCCCCATGGAAATTTAAATTTTAGACAAAGAGATTAGATTAAGAAAGGTAAACACACAAGGGTCCACATGTGTACTTGAGAGAAAAGACAAGAGGAAAATGGAAAGAAAAGTGGGAAAGAAGGGAATAGAGGAAAAAGAATGGGTTCACTAGGCCGGTGGAGTCCTTCCTCTGGCTGGTGTTCGAGCTACTCTCTGGAACCTCAGGGATGCTGGTGTTCTTCCCGGAGGGGCTTGTTATCAAATTCACATCTAGTTTCAGTAAGGATGTTTTGTTAAATGGTCAAATCTGCACTGTGGGTTAGCCACACAAAATATTCCACCTACAAAGCATCTCAAAGATGTTTAGGAAAATGCGTCATTCATTCCCATTCTGTAAATCTTTTCATATTCTTTTGGAAAATTGTAGGATAAATTAATTCTCTCTGTTCCATCCATATATCACCTTCGTACACCCAGACTGTACAAAAACTTCTTTCTGTTTGACATTTCATACTCCGAGAGAGCTCCTTGATTTTTTTTCTAAAACCTTTACATAACAAGTTAAAAATAATCTTCCTTGATGATTTAGTGGCATGAACTGAGATTAGAACTTCAAAGACAGTTGCACACGAGATGCACTTATCGTTCCTGCAGTCCCTTTAAATATTTTAAAATGTCATTTAAAAAATGTCATTGCCATTTATTTACTTCTTGTTGTTCTATATTTGTTTGTATGGAACTCTTCGTTGTACCACTTTGAAAGACCTTCATATGTCCACTTAAGATAACAATTTATATTTCCGTGAAACCAAACTTTCTCTGTACAGAGGGAAGGTCACAGCTGACCAATCTTAATCTCATAATCTTTTTAAGAAACAAAATTAGCAATTTTATGTTCAATCTTGAGCATGGGAGAAAATGCTTATTAAATAATTGATGAGATACATCTGATATGTCAAACAGTTCTGCAATCGTTTTCTTTTTTAATGTGAGAGCTAGATCAAATCCCCCTCTATCCCCGCATACCCTGCCCCATTGGTAAAAGCAAACTAGGAAAGATAGGCAGGTTCCAAAAAAAAAAAAAATGTGTGCTGTTCATTATCTACCTGTTTCTCTTAATGTCATCAGTTTTAGCAATAGCATTGCTAACTTGGGTCACAATTAAGTAAGGTAACTTTCCCATATTAGCTGGAGAAATTTCCTTTATCAGATGTCTATGTGCCAGGCCCTGTTTTAAGTGCTTTCTATATATGAGTTATTTTAATCCTCTCCCGACTCTGAAATAGTGTTATCACCTTTATTTTACAGATGAGAAAGCTGAGCCACAAGGAACATCAACAGACCAAGCCCAGGTCCCCTATAGAGCAAGGAGCAATTCCAGGACTTCATTTGCTCACAAGACTGTGCAGTGCACGTGTTCCCCTGGAATGCGTGTGACTTCCATTTTAACAAGTGGAGGGGAGTGAAAGGAAGACAGCTAGGTGTGAACCAAAAAGTTTATCTGCTTGAAATTCACTGAACTTTTAGGATGGAAACAGAAACCAGAAATATCCAGCAAGAGTGCAAGCTGGTTTTCATCAATATTTTTACATTATTCACTGTGAGCACTGCTATGGTTTGAATGTGTGTGTCCCTCAAGAATTCACAAGTTGGAGGGTTGGTTGTTCTCCTGCTTGGTGATGTGAGGGGTGATGGCACCTTTAAGAGGCAGGGCCTAATCGGAGATGAGGGGTGGTGGCTTCCCTTGGAAGTGATTAAGGTAGCTTTTGTGGGATCCTGGAGCTTTTGTAAGAGCTAGATCCTGACCCCTTAGTTTCTCTCTGGTTTCCTCTTGGTGATACGATGATCTTCTGCTCCCACATGTGCTACTGCCATGATGCCATGAGGTCCTCACCAGAGACTGAATTGATGAGGCTACTCCATCTTGGACTATCAACCTTCAAAACTATGAGCTAAATAAAACTCTTTATGAAGTTAGTTTGCCTCAGGTATTTTGTTATAGTATTGAAAAACAGCCTACTATAAGGACATAAGAATCTTTAGTACAACAGATACATAGACAGTCAAATAAAAATTGGAAAATATTGTCAGGAATTTTTCTCCACTTTTGGAGAAACACAAAATGTCTCCACTGAGGCATTTATTGATTTTATCCTGGGCTATCTTTTCAGGCACATTGATATAGTCAACTGCCTTAGATGATAGAGATAGTGTCTCCCTCAGGAGAAAAAGGCAGAATGTTTACTTTCCATTACAATAAATGATTCAAGATCTCTAAGCTCGACATCCTATGTGTGCAGTGGTCACCTGCCTTTTTTTTTTTTTTTTTTTTTTTAGCATCACCCTGTGGAAACTAGGGCTTGAAAAACCAAAGCAAAAATAATGATACTCTGGCTATTGCTATAACTTATAGTAATAACATCTTTTAATTCTGACTTGAGCATCATATTTTCTATAAGCATTCATGAAACTATGGCAGGCTAACTGGTTATGTTGCCATAAGTAGGGTAAAATCTTAAACTCATTATCAGTCTTCATGTATATATACTATTACTGAAAATTGAATTATTTCTTAGATGATAATCTCATTACATTGATAGAGATGCTTGAGTGTTAGCTCTAATTTCTGTATATTAATCTGAATTATATAGTTTATTATCTGAAGACTTTCCATTGCAAATTTAATGATTACTACTTCAGACATTCTTTTTCCTTTTCCTATACACATTTTTAATACTCTCTCACTTTAGTAGTTTCACATTTAGATATTTTATCAGAAAAGAGAAAACATGCATAGGAATATGTCAATGAGAACTGAATAAACCACCTGGAATAGTATATGGGATATAATTTGGAGATCATTGTTTTAAACCATTACATCTCTGCAAGATGATCAAACTATATTTTGCCCCCATGAGCACAAAATATTTTATTCATCTGAGACTTTCCATTTAGTTTAGTAGCAAAGTGGCTTAACAGAGTTCTTGATTAGTATCAGGACACCCAACTTCTAGTCCTTACTTGGTCAAGAGTGCTATGTCAGCAAAGTGTCTCATTGTGTCTTTTATTAAAAAATGGGGATAATAAACCTTGCCATATACCTGCCTCACAGCAATATTGAGAATACTAATGAGAGTCTCTTGAGAGATCTTTAAATCTACAGAAGGAATATACTATATAAATATGCAGCACCAAATCCTATTTTAGAACTGGAAAAGCCCATAGCAAACTCTTGGGTGAATTCTCTAATTTTATAGGTAAAGAAAGTGAAGTCCAGAAAGGTTCCATGGCTAGTCCAAGGTCACATGATTGGTTAGGGCCTAAGAAAGAATAAGAAGCTTAGTCACCCAGTTTTTCTTTTTTAAAAAAGTTGCCTAGGTAAAAAAAAAAAAAAATTAACAATCATATATTTCAAAAAGTTGGAAGAAAGAATTTTGAATATTTTTACCACCAAGAAATAATTCTTTGAGGAGATACATGTTTAACCTGATTTAAGCATTACACAATATATGCCTATATTGAAATATCACACAGTACCCCATAAATGTGTACCCCATAAATGTGAACAATTTTTCTGTATTGGTTACATTTAATAAAAAATGAACAATCTCATCTTTATTTGCAAGTATCATACAGATATTATTCCCTCAGTGTTTGGGCATAAGGCAGATTGCTCCCCAGGGGCAAGTCAATTTGATAATTGCGATTCATTGAGGATTTTGCTTGCATTAAATGAATATTTGGTTTTTGGCAGTAGAACTGATTCTACCTGGGCAAACAATATTCTTAAAGATAATCTTGGAATAGCTGACTCCTTGGTTCAGTATGGAAGAAGTTTGTTAACCCTTTCAAGTGTCTGGAAGAATGACTAGGTTCAGTAGGAAGCCCATATATGTGGGTATGTGGGTTTGCTGCTGTACCCAGACTCCCATATTTTCTCTTCAGGGGTTCCCTTGGTGTGACTGGTCTTCTCCAACTGCTTTGAACGTTTGCTCGTGTGCACTTGCCAAGCAGCATCAGCACCTCCCTGGACTCTGTAGTGCCAATGACAGCTGAGAGCTGTCAGATGGCCAAGACTCACTAGACTTGTTTACCCACATCCAGGTACAAACACTGGGGCCAGAACCTGCATCACTTGTCATGTTGATGCTCTTAATTAGGTACTAATTAAATAGTGTGGCTGGGAACTTCCTCTTTCTGTAGTACACAGAAATAGTTTGAAGCAAATGTTGTATGACCAAAACCAGACCATTCTGTTTAAGTCATCAGGAGCTTCCAGATGTCTTACATTAAGAGACCCTTATCTAATATTAGCATACCCAAGTCACAGTATGTTTGTAAACATACCATTTGGAAGTACAATTGGAAAACAATTTTGTCCTTTCAAGGTAACAGAGGTTTGATTTGTATTTGTTCCTTAATTCGGGAATTTCTGAAAAAGATCACAGGATTTATTGATTGGTTTTTACTGAACATAGGAGAGCAGGTGATGACCTTTAACCCTTTGTTGGCATGGCAAGACAGGGGAAGACTCTCAGTTATGGTCCAGCATGAAGTTTCTTCAGAAAGCCCAATATGGCTCTTACCTCCCAGTGTGGGCCTTAAGTCCCCAAGTCTTGTCTTACTTGCATGAAGTTCCCTCTAAATAGCATCTTTCTCAGTTGATCTCAAAAATGCCAGCTTCTGTGTTATCAGTTGCTGGATGGTTGGGGCCCTGTGGCTTCTATGACTTGCCTGCCTATGTCCTTGTGTTCCTCCTCTGCCATGACCAGCCATGCACTGTAGTGTGAGAGGAACAGTTCACATGCTTTGAAAAGAGCACCAATGGGCCACCTCCCTCTGTACCCCCTGACCCCCAGAAACTACTTTACAGAGTGCCATGATATTATTAACGAGACATCATTAATCATCACCTGGCACCTGCAGTTCAGGGCCATTATTTGTTTCTCACTTTAGTGCCAATATTATGGAGATATATAATATATATATATATATATATATATATATATATATATATACTATTTATTTATTTAATAGGTCATAGGTAGTGGTTTCCTGCCTCAAAGGTGCTCTTGCCTTAATTTGGACCAAATAAAAATTACTAATGATGATATTAATAATATATATTTAAATATATATTATTCATATGACATATCAAATGTTTAAACTTGCCACTGTAAATGGGATCTTTTATTTTTTTATTTTTTTTTTTTTTTTTTTTTTTTTTAAAGAGAGAGTGAGAGAGGAGAGAGAGAGAGAGAGAATCTTTTAATATTTATTTTTTAGTTCTCGGCGGACACAACATCTTTGTTTGTATGTGGTGCTGAGGATCGAACCCGGGTCGCACGCATGCCAGGCGAGCGCGCTACCGCTTGAGCCACATCCCCAGCCCGGGATCTTTTATTTTTAAAGATACTTTCTTTACTCACTTTTTAATTAGAGGGAGAAGATAATATTCTGCAAAAAGCAATTGCATTAAAATGTTTTAATTGTTCATCAGTGATGGAGTAAGTAAGGTTTGCTAATATGTACTAACGAATACAATATGGCAGTGAAAATGATGATTTATGTTCACATTTACTGAGCTAAAAAAGAGTACTACAACATATTTTTGAGAGAAAAACATGTTAAGGAATTCCGCGTACTGGGATATAACTAATGTAAAACCATATTCACTTGACCACTGAGTTACATTCCAAGGCCTTTTTTATTTTGAAAAGAGTCTTGCTAATTTGTCCAGGCTGGCCTTGAGTTTAAGATACTCCTGCCTCAACCTTCCAAGTGGCTAGGATTTCAGGCATGTGCTGCCATGCCCAACTGGATATATGGATTTGAAGAGAGAACTACTTTTTGATACTTTCCAAAGTATTACTGGTTTATTTCTCAGTGTCTAGTTTGGGGATAATTTTTATGTTCTTTTGTACATTATTTAATTTTAAAATAGTATTTTGCCAAAAATGGTAATGTAATAAAATTCAAGCAGATAACAACATTAGAACTTTCATAAGGTTCTAATGAACTAAAATAAATATACAAAGTAAACCCTTATCATAATTTTTCCTTCTAAAATAATTCTTATGGATTTGATATACTGTTTATAGGTGGCCTGAAAAACAGTTTAAAAATTTACTTGTCTACTAAAATACAGCCAAATTGCAAAATAGTTAGTAATTCTATTTAAGCTGCAGCAGCCACACTGATAATGACACCGGAAGAAATGAAGTCCTGTCTGGACAGGACTTGGTCTAGATTCTACTGCTGAGCAGCCATACATCCTTGAGTTATTAATATTGCTCTGCTTCTTTCTAATGTAAAACAATATCACCTAATGTTTTATTGGCCATTTAAAAATTTTGTTTGAAAACTTTAAGTTGTGGGTATTTAAATAAAGCATTTAAAAGTGAAAGAGATAAGTTGTGATGGCACATTATTGTTTTCAACATTTGTGTTACATTTATAAAGTTTAAATGTGGTAAGCCTGACAGCTAAAAAGAGGGAATTGAGACAGCCTCATACCTTTCATTTAATATAACCTTTGTGTTTATAATGATTTTTATGAATTGATAGAAGAGTTAGTGATCAAATTACAAGATTTCCTCATAAACATCATGGTCATTATTATTTTTTATCACTGCCAGAACATTAGTTACTACATTGTTACTATGTGCCAAGTCTTATGCTTTATGTGAATGAATACTCATTACCAAATATTCAGGAAGTAGGCATTGATATGGAAATGGTGAAGCTCAGAGAGGCTAAGTCAATGGTCACACAGGCTAAGTCAATGGTTACACAGGTTAGAAAGAAGCTGGATTTGACAAGATCAAACCACTTCCAAAGTTCAAACTTCAAAGCATTATGATTCCATAATTCAATCTTGCAAAAATTTATTTCCAAGGACTTTATCTTGATTTTTCCTCGACTTTACTTCTCCTTTCTCACTATATCACACAGTTTTCTCTTCTAATCATTCCCACAATAAGTTACTTGAAATCTACATGTTGGGAGCAAAATTTGTCTAGCTATTCAGAAAAAAAATGTTATTTGACAGTTTGGAAAATTTGACTCATCAGGATTTAAGCTGGCAGAGTTTACAGGTTGTGCAATCACTTCCTATGACAAAGAATGTTACCTAGGTCCAGACAAGTTAAGTGACTTGTCTGAAACTCACACAGCTTGCTTCAGAAAATATTCATCCAACATTTACTTTGTGCCAAACATTGTTTTGCTTTATAAATATTAACTTAATCTTGGGCTGGGGATGTGGCTCAAGCGGTATCGCGCTCGCCTGGCATGCGTGCAGCCCGGGTTCGATCCTCAGCACCACATACAAACAAAGATGTTGTGTCCGCAGAGAACTAACTAACTAAATAAATAAATATTTTTAAAAAACTTAATCCTAGTAAGAACTCTATGACATAGGTCCAACTATTAATATCTTTATTTAACAGATGGGAAAACTGAGGCATAAAGAGAAGTTCAGTAGCAAGGCTACTGTCAATAGCTAGTAAGTTGTAGAGCTAGACTTGGCAGCTGAGTCAATCTTTGCTCTTAATCATTCTGCTTTGTTACTGGAGCAAGAAGCCAGGGCTCTTGGCTTCCAGCCATTTCTTCTTTCTACCATATTGGTAAATTGCTTTGGTTTGTGAATAGGAAGAACATGTCTGGAATCTGGAGTCAAATAATTTTCTACATTTTAGAAAGTAAACTCAAGGAATACTGTTATAAAACAGCGGCAGTCTGAAGGAGGACCTTGTATGTCTTGGGAATCGTGTGTCTCTGAAGCTATGTGCATTGTCAAGTGCCACTGTCTTATTGAAGATGGCTTTTCTCCCCACACCTGCTGATCTTCCATAATGCTAATACACCCCTGATGTTGACACTTGCTAGACGGCCCTTGCAAGCATAAATATTGGACAGACCGAAATTTGATTTTGGCTCATCTTTTACTTTGAATAAAGAGATCTAAAAATCAATCCTTAGAGTTGTGTTTCATTTTCTATGGATAGAGGTCAAATATATCAGGGCAAGGACAGTATTAAAGGTAATCTATGATGTCAAGGTAAGTGTATTAGGTCAGCAGTTTTTAAAATTCTGATTTGAATAGGATACACAAAGCTTGTATACTTTATTTATTTTTTACATCCTGTAACAGACCTTTGTTAAATTTAGCATGAATTCATAAAAAATAGCCCTAATGGTGTGTGTGTGTGTATATATAATTTCATTTTTCTTATAATTGGTATCATTAGGGAAAATAACTTGGAGTTCCAAGGTCTGATTCAAGTTTAACATTTACTAACTATATGATTTTTGGACAAGTTACTTTGTTTCTATGAAGTTTTGTTTCCTCGTCTATATGGAGGGAATAGAGTTGTGAGGATTGAATAAGATGGTACTTAATCTATTTTTGTTAATAGAAAATGCAATTTGTCATCAAATTAATATTACCACTCATTTAACATCCAGTGGTGAGGCAGGATGTGGCAGCAAGTCATCTGCTGGGTTAGGATTTTTTTTTTTTTTTGGATTCTAATCCAGGTTTTGTCACTATTCTCATTGTGTGAGCCAGGATAAATGTCTGCAATTCAATTTATTATACAATCAAAGAGTTGGAACCAGGAGAAATTGACATAAAATCCATAAAACAACTGTACCAAATATGTCAAATATATACAAATGCCGATTTTTTCCTTAAAAATAAAGTCTCCTAAGCTGATTATCTTCTCTCTAAATACACCACCTTTATTCTTCATCACCAGTTCTTTTAAAATTGAATACTCATGAATTATCTTGAACTTTCTTTCATGATTACTTGATAGGACAGTGATCATCAAGGTAACTTTACTTTCTGAATAATTCTTGAATTTTTGTTCCCTCTCTGTCTATACTGCTACTACTTTACGATATGCAAACCTGATGTGCCCATTTCTCCTTCTACCTCCCAGCTAAAGCATCCCCTAAAGTGCTCTGTGGCAATACAAAGACACTGATGAAAACATTTTTAAAAGACTTAAGAGCAACGTCATCTGCATATACTGCACTTTGATTTCTTGGATCTGTTTTTTTCATTTTTATTTTTTTATTTGTTTTAATTTGTTACTCATGACAGTGCAATGACCTTGACATCATACATTTGCATCAGATGGGGTATAATTTCTCATTTTTATGAGTATACAGGTTGCAGAATCACATCAGTCATGCATTCACATATATACATACAGTAATAATAATGTCTGTTTCTTGGGTCTTGAAGTGAAAAAACAACAAGAAAACAACAACAACAATATCAGAAGTTTCCCAGACCAAATTTCTAACATGGAAGCAGCCCAATTGATAGCATTCCCTTCTTTAGATAAATTCTAGTTTTCTCCCCATGCTTTTGAAAATGCAGTCTAATTTGGCCAGAAGTTTGTTAAATTGTGTCATGATGTTTAATTGTAGTCCGTGAAACTCACAGAATTATTCCGGTTTTACAAAAATATGCTTAAGATTTGCCAGGGCAAATCCCCACACAATTTTTCTTTCTGAAAACGTCCTTCTTATACTGGCATTTTTTTCTTCCAAATGAACTTTAGATTAATTTTATCAAGAAACTTGATTGGCATTTTCAATGGGAAAATCTTAAATTTTTAGATTAGGAAAGAATTGATAATGTTGCAGTATTGAATCACTTCATTGACTTGGTGTACTTTTTTTAAAATATTTTTTTATTTGTAGTTGGACACAATACCTTTATTTTATTTACTTATTTTTATGTGGTTCTGAGGATTGAATCACGTGAGTGTTCTACCTCCGAGCCCCAATCCCAGCTCTTTGTGTACTTCTTTACTGCTGGGAAGTGTTTTGTAGTTTTCTGCATTTATTTTATGATTATATTTTTTATGCTTAAGTTTGTTCCTAGGTTTATCTTATATTTTGATGCAATTTCGAGAGAGATTTAAAAGTTACATAATTTGAATTGAATATGGGCTGATATTTAGGGGACATGCTGTATTCTATTTCTTTATCTGGCTATGTGTAGAACTCTGTTATTAGTTCAAATATATGAGTCCTTGGTTTTATATCAAAGGCTTATTGATTTACAATTTTTTTTCTTCTTCTTCAGGATAAATTATAGTTGTTAGACAGCAAAATAAATTTTTATGTTTAGGTTTGTCCATAACTACTTTATTTTTCCACCTAGAATATAAACCTATGTGATCGTAGCTACATTTTCCCTGAAATTTCTGAATGGAGGACTTAAGCCATTTTAATTTTCTCTTTTTCAAGTCTAGTGTACTCAGAGGATATATTAGGTGCCTTTTTCTTAGAGCTAAAATGCCAAATACCATGATTGTTACCATAACAGTGAATTTGATCTTTTCCTCTAGTTTATCAGACTCCCAGTGGATGTGACTTCTACAGCATATCTAAGCTCTTAAAAGTTTTTCTTGGACATTAGTTTAGTTTTTTTTTCTTTCCCATCCTCATAGAAATACTTGTTCTCACATTAAATGAGCTGAACTTGTTCATTTGTATATGTTCAGTTAAATCACTTCTATAAACAACATAATCTCATTTGTTTATCACCATTAGGAAATTAGTTATTTGGGTAAGTACATTTTCTGAGTACATTTTCTTTTCATTGGTCAGAACTTTAGATTTACTTTATATTGACATCTTTCCAAAATATATGCACTACTACTATATGTAGCATTTATATCTTAACCATGTCAGCTAGCTCACTTAAAAATACTAGGATTAAGTAATTTATGTTGAAGTAATACTAGTAATACTAGTGTTGGAGTAATTATATATATATATATATATATATATATATATATATATATATAGAGAGAGAGAGAGAGAGAGAGAGAGAGAAGTGATATTGGAGGCAAAATATCTTCTAAATATTTTTATGATAAAACTCTGCTTAAAAGTTTTAATAAATATACTCACTAAACTAACAGCAATCATATTAAGAGAATATCAGCAATATTATAGAAATATTAAATAATAATACTTTAATTTGCTATATCTTTGTTACTGGGATCCTCCCCCAATGAAACATTAAATACTAATTAATTTTGTTGCAGATAATAAGCATTCTAGGTGGATCTTGGCTTTCCTAACTGATTGCTATGGGTTGAATCTTGTTGCCCCCATTCATCTATTGGAATCTTAACCCCCCAGTGCCTCAGATAGAGTTTTTACAGACATAATCAAGATACAATGAAGTCACTGAGGGTGGGATTTAGTCAGATTTGACTGGTATCCTTATAAAGAAGGGAAACACACACACACACACACACACACACACACACACACATGCGCACACACGCACTGTATGAACACAAGTCAGAAATCAGAATTCTTGACAAGTCAAGAAATACCAAAGATGACCAGCAAACCACCGGAAAAGGAGAGATAATTTATTCTTCCTCACATTCCTGAGAAGGAACTTAGTCTGCTGACAACTTGCTCTTGGCTTCTCTTTTCTAGAACTTTGAGACAATAAATTTCTGTTGTTTACGCAATGCAATTTATAGCACTTTGAATCCTGGTGGCCGTAGTAAACGAACAAATTGGTCTTCCATTAACATTTAATGCCTTGCTGATTTTATGAATAAAATAACTTTTAAAATTTGTTCTTTTTAGATATACATGACCATAGAGTGGATTTTAACATATTATACATACATGGAGTATAATTTATTCTAATGAGGATCCCATTCTTGTGGTTGTACATGATGTGGAGATTCACTGGTTGTGTGTTCATATATGAATTCATAAGAAAGCTATGTCCATACTGTCTTTTCTGTTCCCACCCCCTCTCCCTTCTCTTCATTCCCCTTTGTCTGATCCAATAAACTTCTATTCTTCCCCTCCGCATCCTCCCCTCTTGTGTGTTAGCATCCACATATCAGAGACAACATTCAGCCTTTGGTTTTGGGGGAATGGCTTATTTCACTTAGCATGATAATCTCCAGTTCCATCCATTTACTGGCAAATTCTATAATTTCATTTTTCTCTATGGTGAATAATATTCCACTGTGTATATATACCACATTTTCTTTATCCATCCATCTGTTGAGGGAGACCTACCTAGGTTTGTTCTATAGTTTATTTCTTGTGAATTGAGTTGCTATAAATATTTGTATGGCTGCGTCACTGTCCTTTGGGGATATGCTGAGCAATGGGATAATTGTGTTAAATGGTGGTTCCATTCCAAGTTTTCTGAGGAATCTCCATACTGCTTTCCAGAGTGGTTGCACCAATTTGGAGTCCTACCAGCAATGTATGAGTGCATCTTTTCTCCCACATCCTTGCCATCAAAAATTACTGACTTACTTCTACCTGGTTGGTTCCTTGTGAATCTCACCAAGGATTCATAGACAGAATTAATTGTCTCATGGAGATGGAAAAAATTTAAGATAGTCTTATATGTGTCTTTGTCTATCCCCTGGATATTCAAGATCATCATCCATCCTTCCAGTGTGTCCTGTCAACAATGTGCCATGATGATGTTGACTTTGATGCTTTGAAACTTACATTCAGCAACATGTACAGTGTTCATGGAATTTACAGTGCTGGTTTATATGAGTTTAGTTCTCAAAAACATAAAACTAAGAGACAAATCCCTCGTAAGCACTTTTACTGGCTTCACATTTACCTCCTTCCCCTAAACAGAGACTAGTCTACAGTTAACGATGATTGAGTTTACTTCCTCTTATTATGTTTTATATTCCTCAGGGCTTTTGGCATCTGTGCTTGCAAAAATCCTGTATCTTCGTATTCCACCATTGGTTGCATTTTCTCTCCTAACATCCACAGTGATGTAGTTTATAGTATACATGTTTAAGAAAGAAAAGATATTGATTCCAAGAAAGAACTATCAAAATAATTATCTCATACCAGCGCTAATGGTTGAAGAAAGAACTCTCCATTTATTCATTCAGCAAATATTTACATTTGAACCTTTTCTAATCCATGGCAGATATGGCAAAAAATGCCCACATAAGTGATATGGAACACAGAAATGGCTGGATACTGATGGGGTGCTGAAATTGAGTTTCTGGCAAAAGAAAAGCCCCACATCGGTCTGCCCTTAGGTCATTTGTTTCTTTCTCATAAAAAAAGTGGAGTGAAGCATGTGCAGCTGCAGGACCTCTTGGGCAGCTGGCTTTCTGCAAATCTAATTAATGAATCAAAGGTGAGAGCTGTATCTGCCAGGTGTTTTCTGCCCTCAATATCACCTCCCTCACTGCACTCATCAGTGTCCTCTGACTTACCAGCAATAAACAAAGCATCCTGTATATGCATCCAACCGAGCAGACCCTGTCCTCGCCCTCTCCTTTCTGGTTCGGTCCAGCGTTATTTGTGGTGGGAAGAGGGAGATTCTAGCCCTCTCCAGAGACTAGGCCACTGCTTCCCAGGCTTGCCCCAGTGATGGATACAGAATGAGAGGATCCAGGCAGAAGTTTAGGAAAATTTATTTTTCATAAATATTCCAAGTGATTCCAAAATTAGGCCCATTTGGAAAGCTCTGTGCTATGGCATTTTGAAGTAAGTTGATATAGGCTTAAATTTTCTAAACATTACAAACAAAGCAAGCAAAAACAAACTAAAACCAGACACGGTTGCAATGTGACATAGGGGGAAATCTAGAGATTGTGAGTTTTTGTTACTGTTTGCTAAAAATTCCAGGACAAACTGCTAGCTTCTGTGTATCTTATGAGTAAAATGAAGAGGGTAAAATAGATTGATTCATTTGTTCATCTATTTATTCATTTATCAAATATGTAACTGAAAGCCCACTATGTATTAGATATTATTCTGGTCACTGGGAAGCAGCAGAGAATGAGTCACTCATAAACTGGTTGCAAACCCAACCAGTTTTCAGGGTGCCATGAGTCTATCCACGGACGTCCAGGAGATAGTGGCAGAGCAGAATTTACTGCCTTGTCATATCGTTATTATTGTGCCTTTTTCCCCCTCAAGCGGGATCTTCAAATTCCACTTATGCTCTAAATAAGATTAAATAAAGTTCTGAAATCTGTTTTCCTGATGGAACTGGGACCAACTTCATCCTATAGACTCAGGAGAAACTATCCAACTTCTACTTGACTTTCAGAATGAAATGATTTGAGAAGACCTTCATATTAGGTAGATTTGTTCTGAAATTAATTAGTTTTCTTCTGCCTAATTTCATAAGATGAAATTTCCAAATAGTTGAAGAGTCTGCACTTTTCAGGTGAGGCAATAAAGCACCCTAAGGGTTATATGTGCCAGGTCTTCATTTTCATCCTTGGAGCTGGCTATTAGTGTCGTCTCACCTCAGTATCTGGTTTCTCTCAACCAACTTTCTACATTGAATCCCATCAAATGCTTGAATCACTTTGAGATTAAAACTTTGACAAGATCACGCCACGGAGCTCCTCATTCTGAGCTTCCCTGGATGTCTTCTGAGGTTATAATACACAGTTTTTGAGACAGTTGGTGAATTTCGGAGAGTCCTATGAAGTCAAGACTCTAGATTATACACAATTAAATACTTTAAGGCTGAGAAGTTCTTGAGATGAGAAAGCTATACTTTTCCTATAGCTTTCCTAAACTGTCTTTGGGTCTGGATTTATTGCTATTTTGTGGGAAAGTTTAAATTCATAACTCAACCAAGTTGTGAAGAGCAGTGGTTGTAGGTGTCTCACTCCCATAGAGCATTGTCTTTAAGGTCAAGAAGATAATTTAAGATTGGAATGGAGATGTGCTGGGAGGGGTTAGAATCTACTTTGGGGTTCATTGTTCTTTTTGAGGGGTGCTAGCTTACTCTTCGACCTTCACCTTCAACCACATGTTATTATTTCATTTGCTGAAAGACTAAGAAAAGAAAGCCTCGAAACCTTGTAAAATATAGCAAAAGATACAATTGGGAAATAATCACGTTTTATGGTGTCTTTTAAAAGGATAAATCTACTGTCTGAAATAAAATGGGAAAAGTACTGCCAAAAGCTGACAGTCTTGGTTCAGAACTTCCTGGGTGTGAGGTCTTTATGTTATGCAGAGTCCTGGAGGGGAAAGAAATACTGTGCTCTGGGGACTCTGAGCTCGGGTGGGAAGGTAGGCATATTCTAGAGCTATTCTATTCTTCAACGTGGCATGTATAACAAGACCTTATGGGGGGCTATATCACTTTGAGCAAGTTACTTGCTGTCTCTGATTACTAATTTCTCATCAACTAAATGAGGATAATAGTCCCTATAGCAGAGGACGGCTGTTAGGATTAAATGGGAAACTACAGAATTATCTTGCACGAGGCTGGTATAGAGTAAGTGACCAAATACTGTTTCTTGGATCTATGGATGTGTACAATAGAACCTGTAAGGACATATATCTTAAACATAGAAAATAAGGTTTGAATTTACAGGTTATTTAGACTTAAAATGTATCTTGTTAGAACCAAAGAAATATAGCTGAAAATGTGTTGGGTCTATCTCTGACGATCAGGAGTATATCAACTGATCCTTGGCAGGCTTGGATTAGAGGGACTCAGAGGCTAGCCCATGGATGATTTGAGGTTCCCACCTGTAGAAATGAAAATGCATAAATGTCGTAACTCTTCTTGTGTGTTACTGAGCAGGCAACTCCTGTTCCATACCTCACTCTGCCACCCGCGATCTGATGTGTTGTCACCTCCTCAATTATCTAATCCTTTGCTTTGATTCATTCCCTAACAGTGTGTTTGTTCCCGTGTAAAAGCTACCCATCTTGCACAGGGTTGGTTATAGACTTCATATCAGATTTCGAGGACTGCAAGATTTGATTCCTCCCTTCTCCTCGGTATTTTATGATCATTTGACATTGGTGAAAAAACAGGCATCTGTCGTTTGATTACAGATGTTACTGTGCTGTGATAGCTCTTTGAAGTTAAAACAGCAAACAATTATCCTTTTGTCTCAGTGGTGTTTCCATCTTTGATAGATGTTTTTAGTACCTAAGATCAGGGGGAAAAAATCAGAAAAATGTACGAAACTGAGGATAATAAGGCTAAATTGAAGAATAAAAGCCAGAAGTTGGAATAAGTATTTTTCTTTGAATATCAAATTGAGAGTTTTTATCTTTGCAGTCCTTGAAAATTTATAATTCTATCATATTTGTACTCTGATCCTTTCATCTATGATAACAATAGTCAAAATTATATTTTTCAGATTTTGTTTGAATTGTAATTCATCTCTATTCTATTTTACATGTTCCTATTATATACACATTGAGAGTAAATATTCTTTATTGAGTAAGTAATCTTTATTGAGAATATTTCTATCATTAAGGATGGAAAATACTATTTATTAAATAACCTACTGTTTTCCAGGTAATTTATGTAAATTATAGTGATTGATTTTTATTACAACCTTCTAGTTCTTATACCCATTTCACAGCTGAGGAAAACATTGGCTCACAGAGGTTGAGGCCATTTCCAGTATTAAATAGCTCAGAAGTAGTAAAGCCAGGGGTTGGACTCAGCTTTGTGGAAGCATAGCCTGTGCTCCTCCAAGCATATCACATGGTCTGTGATTCCAAGCTAAGCTGGTGCTGAGTGGAATCCTGAGCAAACTTTCCATTGCCTCCTCTTTGTTAAAGCAATCTCAGAAAAAGTGTAGTGTCTCACGTTTGCATGTTGAGTATTGGAGAATGTGTTTCTAAGGGAGTAACCTCTAAATCTCTCTTGATATATATATATATATATATATATATATATATATATATATATATATATTTATATTTATATTTATATTGCAATTTTGCTGTCAAGTGTGGGGTCTTGGCATACATGGTGCAAAGAGAGCTCAGGGATTCGTGCATTTGTAGAGAACAGAACAGATCTTGCTATTAATTGGCCATGGTTAACTCACAATAAAAGAGAACATGAACTGTGGGTTCTGTGGGGACAAGTGCATGAAGTACTGCATACATGGCATACGTTAAGGGTGTCTGAGTGGCAAACACTTCCCTGTGCTGGGTGTCTGAGTGGCAAACACTTCCCTGTGCTAGGTGTGTGAGGGGCAAACCGCTTACCCCGTAGGCACAGCCCTGGGCATGCGGTCACGTGTTGCAGTCCCTGCACTTGTACCATGGCCCACTCCTCGATTGGTCGCTGAGGGACAGTTGGTCAGCAATTGTATTGGTGGCTGTTTGTAATCTGGTTAGCTACTGCTTGAGTGTATATATACATGGTAACTGCGCAATAAAGTCAGACCTGCTTCCTTCTTGGTCTCCTGAGGTCTTTATTAGTGACTCCACAACCACACTCTCCTCTACTCTTTTCTGTGGACCTCCTCGCTGGACAAGAGAGAGCCCACACAGGTCCCTTCTTATGCACCTCTTTAGAAAAGCACTGATAGTGTTGACTTAGCTTTACAAAACAACCAAGGAAGCATTAATCATCTTATAGTGGTAAAGAAGGACTCATAGAAAGAGCTTGGAAATCCATCTACACCCAAGCTCAAAGTACAGCTCCACTACTCTGTCTGAACTTGAGAATGTTTCCTGTCCGCTTTGAATCTTAGCTTTATCACTGTAAAAGCAGGTTGATAACATCTTTTTGGACTGTTGTACAGTTTGAGATACTGTGCTTAAGAGTACTCAGTGGAGACCTTGTACATGATGAGTGCTTGGTCAATGCTGTCTTCTATCTTTCATTTTCTAGCAAATTTGTGGGTGATAGAACAATCAGAGACAATTTTATGAAGCTTCTGAAACTACAGAAATCTTTCTTTATCTATAGTTTTGTTTTTTCAAGGTTTCAGTAGCCCACTGTCAACCATGGTCAGAAAATACTAATATTTGTCTTAACTCTTTGGAGAGAGAAAGAGACCACATTCATATAACTTTTAATATAGCATATTGATACAGTTATTCTATTTAATTATTAATTGTTACTTTTAATCTCTGACTGTGCCAATTTATAAATTAAACCTTATTAGAGTGTGTTCTTACAGGTGAAAAAAACCTTAGTATGTATAGGGTTGGGTGCTAGCCATGGTTTCAGGCATCCAACGAGGGTCTTGGAATGTACCCTCCTGGATAAGGTTAGACTACTGTTTTAGAAGAGTTTTGTTTCTATTCTTATGAGTTTTTGAAATACTTTAATTTGCAGTAATATCCCACATTCTGTACAAATTCTCTTATTTCTCATCATCTTTATTTTATTACTCTTGATTGTTCATCTGGTTAACCATTCAAATATGCATTTATTAATAACATAATATATAGGCATCCATGAAGTTTTGGAAAAAAAGAGACACATAAGATACCTCTCTGTCTTCATAATAATTGTATTATAATGGGAAAACATTGAATACATGAAAATTACCCAAGAGTAAGGAGCTATCAGTGATAATATTTATTTTAACTACAAAATACAATATTATAATATTTATTATAACTACATAGTCAAGGGTATGAGTTGGGGTTCAAGATATGAGTTGAGATTCAAGGAAGGAGAGGATTTAGTCAGGGAAGATGATTAAAGGCACTTGAGGCAGACTGGGAATAAGCTGTTCAAATGACTGGAGGTGAGAAATGAGTATTGATTGTAGGAGATGGTGAACAAGTTTTCTTCCCTGGAGTTGGGGTTGGATGGAGGGCAACAGACAGGGAATATTGGGTTGAACCCTAAGGAAGATTGAACTTAATGTATATAGATTCTTATGCCTACAGATTCTCTCTTCTTGTTGCCTCTTAATTATGTGAAATCTTAGGCATCTTGTGGATTGAACTGAATCTAGACAAACTTGAGCAAATTACTGTTTTCCCATTTCCTCAAAAATTGATGTGACAACAGTGCCTACCCCATTAGGTTATTCTGAAGCTTAGATAAGTAAATACGTAGAGAACGCTTAGAATCCACCCCAGAAAATATTAATAGATGACACTAGGCATTGCTACTTTTTGAAAAAGGAGATTAATAGGTGTGTTTGTGTGTGTGTGTGTGTGTGTGTGTGTGTGTGTGTTTCAAATATCTCTATTTCACCAACAAGACCAGTTGAAAGATCAGAGAGAGAAAGTTGACAAGTATCCTAGGTATTTTGGAGTTGGGACCAAATACCCATGGGCTTGTCAATTTTGGTTTGACTCTATAACTTAGTTTCTGGAACTCAGAGTATATTATAAAATGAAAAAAAGGTGATTTTTTTTGTAGAAGGGTAGAAGTCATCTTAGATTTTGAATCTGGATTTTAAAAAAATTATTGACATATAAGGTAGCAATGAAAATAATTTGGAAGTAAAAGAATTAACCCCCAGGCCCTGGAATGAACCCACAATCTTGACTTTATAGGAACTGTGCTTTAATTTCATTGATCTCTAAACCTTTTTGATCCTGCACTCTAATCAGTATAATTATTATTTTTGTCAGTGTTGTATATATGAATGTAATGTATATACATGCATGTAATGTATATACATGCATATTCATGCATACTTATTTATTAGGTTCCTATGCTAATATACTCCTTCCCCTTCATCTTAATTGGATCTTCTTGTGTAACTCTGGGGTGTTTTCCTGACAGATTGGATTAATATGGGTGAAGCACATATTGTCCACTTTTTAAAAGTTGTGTCTTCTCTTCCTTCCCTTTAAAGATACTATGTTGTAGCCCACTGATAGATGTTCTATAAATAGAGACAACCTAGTGAGCTGTTCTGCAGGAAGTTGGGTATAATGGTTCTGACTTCAGGAGAGATTTATAGAGTAGAGACTAATGGGAGAGGGTATAAGCACTGTTTACAGCCATGGGAACAATGTCCCCGTTCCCCAAAGGACAATGCACAATGAGGAAGGGTTCTCTAGGAATTAAGTCTTCAAAGACAGGTTTAAAAAAAAAAAGCAGAGTCTACAAGACAGCCTGAAAGACAGGAGAAAATTTACAACAAAGTCCAAGTTTGTGTCAAAGCTGAGGAAGTAAGAGTTTTTAAAATGAGGACATACACAAATGTTTTTTGTGTGAGAGACATCCAGTAAGATAAGGATGGATTTGGCATCCAGGAGGTCACCTATCCTGTAAGAGGAGGAAAGAGTGTCATTAAAGCAGTAGGTTGAAAACTCAGTGTGAAGGCAAAAAGTGTAGTCATTCAAGAAATTTGTAGAAGTAAAGGAATAAAATGGAGGAGGGAGGGAATCAGGAAGAACTTTTATCTATCTATCTATCCATCCATCCATCCAACTTTCCATTGACTATATTGCTTGCTCTGTCTGGATATCACCAATTGGCTTGCTGGTAAGATCTGGCAGGTCTCAGCCCTGACATCTCCTCCTTAGGAGGCATTAATAGTAACTTTGGCCAGGTACCTACTGCACTGTGTGAGCACATACTTACAGAGCAATTAATAGCACTTACCACTCTGCTAGTTATTTATGTGTCTGTCTCTGATAGATTTCAAGCCATTTAAATGAAGACACCATGTCTTTGTATATAAACCCCCAGACCCCCTCATAGTCCTTAGCTCCTGTTAATTGCCCAGACTTGCTCCTTCAACGTGTGAATGAGCAAAGGAGGCCAGTGAGCCAGCAGCAACTGAACATGCATGGGAGGGTGTTCAGGGCTGGGCTGGAGGCACAAGGCCCACTTGTGAGCTGCTGAGATGTTGGTTAGAAGGCCTTGGTGCCCTGACTCAGGGCATAAAGAAGAAGCATCTGTTTTAGGAAAAAAAAAAACTTTAATGGGAAATAGGCCAAGTTTGGATTAAAAAAAAAAAGAACAAAGAGTTAAAGATAACAGCAGACGTCTAATCTGTAAAGCAAGGAGAGTAATGAGGAAAGCAAACCTTGATCATGGACTGGGACAGGGAAAGAGTGCAGGGTGGGAGGTGAGCTTGCCTTTGGATTATTGGGTGGTCTCCTGAGAAATCTTTTATTTTTGTGTCTCTGTCCTATTCTTGGATCTTCCCCAGAAGCAGCCTCTTTGTGTGTGTATGTGTGTGTGTGTGTGTGTGCCTGAGTCAAGCAGTCTCCCCTGCTTTTATCATTTTCTTTGAGAATCTTCCTTAGACTTTCATCAAGGATCCTCCACTGAATGTGACAAACACATCAGAGCAAAGCACAACCTTTAGCTACCAAGATTTTAACAAGCATCAACAGAACCTGGGAACACCTGCTTTTAGAAATTCTTAGCATTTTCTAAAAACCCCCTGTTTGTTGGTCAGAGATGAGAAGTTATGTAGGACATCAGATTCACCTGTATTTATACATTTCTTTTTAAACGCACGTCCACACTTGAATCTTTACCACCATCCCTCAGGGGCAGCAGAAGACAATCAATCCCTTCTTTTTAGATTAGATTAACTTCACTGTTTTTTGTTAGTTATTAAATTTGTAGAAATTAAAAATTGGGAAGAGAAAAGAAGGACCTTAGGAAGAGGAGGGTAGCAGATCACCGTGAAGGAGTGTGAGCAGTTACTCTGCATTTGTCGCCATCGCTTCCTGAACCTGTCGGAGTCCTTTGAAGGCCACCTTTCCTTTCTCTTTTTTCTTTTCTCTCGACACCAATAAAATCAGTCATCCCCTTAGCAATAAGCGTGCAAAACGACTTCTTTTGTAGAACAAACCCTTTGTGTGTACATAATTTGTTAGCCCCCTCCTCCCTTCAAGCATTGTGTTGGAAAAAAATATCCAACATAAATTGATTGTATAGATAGCCTGATTGTAAAGCAAGATTAATACGAAAACACAAGGAGTCTGCAATAAAACTGGCTAACTTAAATCATTCACATTTGTGTACAAGCATTCATATTTAGCAACAGTCCCAAGGCTGAGATTAAAGCTGTTTGGTAGGTTACTTCAAGGCCTTTTTATTGCTAAATCTTATTATGTCTCTAAAATGTAGAAATTAATCACCTGTCATCAAAGCTGCAGTGGATTATTGACTTCTAAATGTCTCTACAAATTGATTCATGACAGAATGAAACAGGAGACTGAACTAGCATTGAAATTCTTTTGCATGTGATAAAAAAGGTCTATTAAAAGCGTTTCAACAAATGCTGCCTATTAGGTAATCATCACAAAGTACTTTCCTATCAAAATGAGGTGCTTCTGGAATAGTTTTGATGAGATATATTTTTTTCCAGCACTGATATGGTAACATAAAATTATTCCGAAACCCCAGGAAGTTGATTTGGAAATCCATTTAATTCTTATATTATAGAGCACACATTTATTTATTTTTTAAAGAATTAACATAATATAACGGTTAGGAAAAAATATCCACTTCATGTGTATGTGATTGTATGAAATTGACTCTAAAATTATCAGGTGAAATATTTTGGAGAGCACTTATCATCCACAATAGTGAATTACGATAATTTTTTACGATAAATGTCCTTTCCATTGCCTCACTAAATTCTTTTGACTCTGTTCTGCTTCCTCATCTCTATTAGTTTAAATAAGTGTTTCTCGATTTTGCCCCCCATCCCCAGTGGGATGTTAGGCAATATTTGGAGGCAGTTTTGTCCTGTCAAAATTTGTGTCTGTGGCATCCACTGAAGAGAGGTCAAGGATGATTTTAAATACTTTCCAATGCAAAGGATAGCCCCCAAAGGCAAAGAGTTATACAATCTACAATGTAAAAAGGGCCAAAGTTGAGAAAACTTCCTTTAAATTAAGAGGCTCTCAAGAAAACATTCCTTGAATGAGGGCAGGCAGAAGTTTAAGTAGAATCCAGAACACTCAGCTTAAATCAAAATTGCTCTCTTATTTTAGTCCTTGAGTCCTTTCTTTTTGCTAAGCACTTAACTGTCAGTGAAGGTTTTATTGTTTTTCAGGATGTTCTTACAGTGAGCTTTTTACAATTCAATTTTTTTGCCACATCCACTCCTTGCACGTCACATTCTCCATCCACCCCTAGAACCCAGTTCAACTCCATCTTTTTTTGCTCTGGAGAGCCTTTTGAAGGTCAATATAAGGCACAGCCATTGAACTAATTGCTCATCGAAATACATTTTGATTTTCAATTAACACTCAAAGCCAGGAATTGTTATTTTTGATGAAGAGCGGAGAAAACATTTGCAAAGCAGGAAAACCCTATTTGGGTTTCTGCCTTAGAAAGACCATCTACACAACCTAATGACTCAAAACAATTTAAAACCTTTCACAAAACTAAATAATCAGTGATATTATTTGATAATATTTCTTCTGACAACATGCAAGTTTAAAAACATATTGTCTGCACCCAACTGTGGGTTACACAAAGTCAAGAACAATACATTCTTTGTATCTCAGTGATTAGATCTCTCAGCATGTGAGTGGATTTTATTTTAGTCCTTAATATTCAAGTGTAACTTCAATATAGACACAAAATTTAATATGTAAACTGTTTTGTATAGACTGTAACATCATATACATGTCATATATGCAGAAATACATTTTTTTTCTTGTGGTGCTGGGTATTGAACCCATGGCCTTGTGCATGTGAAGCAAGCACTCTATCAACTGAGCTATATCCCCAGCTCCAGAACACATTCTTAAGGTAATAAACACTTGTTCCTGTCCTCTCTGTCCTATGCTCTTTGTCCAGGACCTCTTTGTTCGGGTCCTGGGATATATTACACTCTCTCCTTCTGGTCTATAAAGAGCTGTTCTCTTGGCTTGGAAGGCATGCTGTTCTGACCCGTTTTTATGCTGACTGTTTAGTTCACAGGTATATGGACTCAGTTCTTCTAGGTCTGTGCATGACTGAGTTGGAGCCTTATATATGAGCTCTTGTGGTCCTCAACCTTAAGTACTACACCTGCCTGCCAACTCATCTAGATTTTGCTCAGGGTTTGGAGGAGGAGGGTTGTGTCTCATGGTTAAACTCCTCTGAACTCCATGGAACAGAACTGGCCCATCATTGGCTCCTACCATCTGTATGTGGAGTGAGTAGAGCAGGAACAGAACACATCCTTTGTCCCAGCTTTTGTCCTCATTTCTAGCTGAGAATCTGGTGCAACATGTGAGAGCAGAGAGATGTAAGGAAACAAATACGCTACCTTTATGAATGACTCCAAAAGGAGTGATATCAACTGAGGGTTTAAATTGTATCCTTGGAGATTACCATAATATATAAAAAGAGTTTTAGACTTTGGTCCTACTTTCTTAAAGAGGCTGAGATAAGCCTTGCTTCAGGCAGAATGGCTTCAGGTAGAGATTTACATGGACTAGTATAAGGGCTGAGCGCTTATAATTGCTTCATGCATGATTACCTATTACAGTCCCCTCCAAGTCTTCTGAGAAGTCCCTCTGGAGATAATCTTGGCAAAGTGGTGCCAGGAATCTTGAACTCTCCTTCCCTTGCAGCCGGCCACCAGCCATTCCAGAGCGCATTTTATCTGTGTATTTATGCCATGAGGTTTTCTCTGCTTTTCTTTTTTCTTTCAACACTCCAAGGCCATTTCTGGCACCCTCATAACATTTACAGGGAACTAGTTAAAATTTAACTGATATTTGGGGAAAACTCTTGTTAGCAAAGATTGTTTATACAAAACTACATCTCATAAAGAATCTCCAGTCTTTTTGAAGACAGAGAACTTAAAAGCCAGCTTTGGGGCTGAATTCATATGTCTTTGTCTCTCTTTCAGTTGATTTTGGCAGCACCTCACATATAACCCAAGACCAAAATAAAGTTACATTCAGAAGGCAGTCACAATCCAGTGATCTTATCCTAGAGAACGCCTTCTCTTGGCGTTTACATCATATAATTTGGGAAGCAGTTTACACATTGACTCCTGTGATTTTCAAGGGGCTTTTATGATCTGCCAAGTGGACAAATGTCAACAGGCTTTAAGGATTGATTTACCAGGATTTCTGTCTCTTGTGAACAGATTACTGTAGCTCTGAATAAAACACATGTAAACAGGCCCAGCAATCTTAGTGGAAAATGCTGTTCCCACCAGACATGGGGGCTTGATCAGGAATCCTAGCAGAGTTGGAACTATGAACTCCTGGAGGGGTAAGAGCTTTCCCTCTCTTTCAACTGTCTTGGAGAGGTTCTCCAAGCCTGCTTTGCCTGTGTGCAGGTAGGAAATGAAAGCGAGGAGGTATTGGTATAAGAGCCTCGTGGCTCGCATGCTACAGGTCTTGCTGAATGCTTCTCTCCTGTTTTCTGGTGGAACTTGCAAATGGCCCTGACCCTGGCAACCTTAAATCTGTTAGTCTAGTCTAATCAGAGGCAATGCCTTCTGTGGATCAGAAGACAGTACCAGGCAGCAGATGCAGTTTTCAACTCTAAGTAGGTACTGAATTGAACACATCTGCAAAGCTGTGGGAATTTCCAATTTATTATTCTTTGTAACGGGGAAAAAATATGGCATTTGTGTCTTTTCATTTCTGTTATTAAAATCTTTGAGCCTTGATTGTTGTCCTGTTTGGACTTTACTCATGGTTGAGACAAGATGGAAGACAAGGGTCCTTGCTTCTCCAGCCTTGTCTTACCAAGCTCCTCAACACTTGGTCACTAGACCATGTCCCATGTCCTGTGACCCTTTCTGGAGAACTGGAGTGGGGGAAACGAAAGAGGAAACTCAGGTCCACCCTGCCTCTGCACATGGATTCCCTTAGAACCCGCATTTGGGTTGTTTTCACATCTCCCTGGTCACCCCAGGAATATGTGAAGGACCAGGCCAGTCTAATTACTGCCTTCTATGAAGCCCTGTGTCTCAACTTAAAACAGGCCAAGAATCTACCCATGGTTCTCAAGGGTGAGAATGTAGATTCACCCTAACACATCTATGTACTGCAAGTTTGCATATATCTATCTTATACTTCCTGGCTTCTGGTCTTAAGGAAATAACTTAATATCTGTTTAAAGGGGATACTAATATAAAAATCTACCTTCCATGCTTGTCATGAAGGTGAATTAAGAAACATACATAAATGCCTCACACGGAGCCTGGCACACAGAGGCTTGCAAAAAAAAGCCATCCTGCTCAATTTCTGTTCAAGCAAACCCAAGATATCAGTTCCTGCCTGTGTGGGCCACTGAGAACTCACATTGGTTCTTTCAAATCACATTCTAAGCCCTGTTGGACTGGTCCCAGACATGTGACATGGGCTGATTGGATTGAATTGGAACTTTCAGTTCTGCCTTGAATTGGTTCCCCTGTGTAGACAATCTGCGTGATATCAACCCTCTACTTGAGGGAGAAAGAGGCTGTTTGGGCATGGGTATTATTTTTCTTAAATGCAGAATAAAACGGGACCAGCAGGATATTTCAGTGAAATATCTCCTTTGAACTTTCCTATTCATTTGCTCTTTTATGCATTCACAGCTAGGGGTTTCCAGCTGATCCATTTGATTGCTCTCATGTACAGAGTGTAGAGACAGCAAAGAGGGGATTCCTGTAGATTCTTAACTTGTTAACAAAGGCTGCTATGACTGTGGCAAGCCCCAGAGCTGACAGCCAGTTTCAGTCCTTTGTAGGGGTTAAGAGAGGGAGACAAGGCCGGAAAAGAGGAGTAGGAAGTTTTAATCGAGTTACTGAATGTGCAGAGTGCCTGGATATAGAGAAGGCTCGGGAAGCAGGGACGCTGTGAGTCCTTGAAGCACCTCCACCACTCCGGACTAGGAGTCCCCCAGCTCATTCCTACTTCATCTCCTGTCAGAGCAGATGTTCTGTGAAATGGCTGATCCTCTTGTGACTGGAGTACTGGCTCAAGTCTCAGGGGACTTCCAGGTAGCTGAGCACTATCGGCTGTATGGCCCCTGGGTGTACCTTATAACTTTTTCTTTAGGAATTTTAATGTGCAAAATCACACACATAGAAATAAATAGGATTGTTTTAAGGTTCAGTTGCAAGAAGATAGAGTGCTGTAAAATAAACAATACCACGGGTCAATAATTTTCCTCCTTCTATTTCTGTAACGTGAAACTCTTATTCTTAGTTTCTCATGGGGGAACATTCTATCTAGCCTGGGGTAACGGTAGAGGACATGGTGGAGATATAAATGGAAACATATCTATGCTCATTGTATAGGCACAATTAATTTAGACATAGGCACAAAACCCACGGTGAGTGTCACTGTCGTGTGCTAAATATGGAAGACATCTGTAAGAAGGATGCAGCTGAGTGTGTCCCAGCCCAGGTTTCCTTTATAAGGGCTGGTCTCTGGGATGTAACTGGGCCACAGAGCTAGCAAGATGGAAACCTGGCTCTTCTCGGCTTCCTTAGTCTCCTCGCTTGCCTTCTACAGCAGCACAGAGCTGTTTTCCAGGTCTTTGTTTCTGAGTTTGAAAGGTTTTCATTCAGGCTGGCATATGGGCTTTTGACAGATTGAACCCACACTTGTGGAAACCACCAGCAGCCTCTGGGTCTTACTGTGGCTCTTGGAACCTGCTTAAGGTGTCTGATGCCTGCTTTTCTCTTTATTTACCCTGAAGCCATTTCCTATTAGTAACACCCTCCCCACTCCCCAAAACAAAAGAGTCAAGTCTTTGACGTGTGTGGATGAATGCAAAAGTGAGAACAAACTTTTGGTAAAATGAGTTGATTTTTAAAATGCATCTTTTTGGTATACTCGCAGGACTTCCAGTGGCAATCACAGTGCTGTTTTAGCGTTTGCTTCAATTTATCTAACTAATGACATGAAAGATATAAAATTGGTAAAACTATAGTGTTTGGCTTGTTTAAATTAAGTTTATGAGTTTTGCTTAAGCCTGCCAAACAAGTTAAATATTTCATGGCTTTCACAGGCTACAGTTCTAATATTTATAACTCTTGTGTACAGATTTCAAAAAATTATAATTACAACTCCCAGGATCCCAGATATAGCAGATGTTCAATATTTTCTACAATGTTGGCAGAAATGCTTCTCATGCTCTTTTTGATCCCCTACCCATGTATTGTATCTGTTGGAACAAGCTGTTGATAAGAAAGTCTACTGTCATTCTTACATTTTAACGACCTTGGAAAAAACTCTAATGTGAAATAGGAAGAGAGGTGAAAAAGGTGATTTTTACCCTCCTAGAAATATATTACTGCATGGAAATAATGTATTATATAGGAGAATGACATAAAAATGCATTTTGCCATGAGCCACATTTTTATCGACTTTATGACCTCAATGTTTTCATGTATAATTTCCATCTTTCTTTAATTAAAAATGCAAATTTCCTTTTTGTCTTGACTGACTTTCCTTGGCACCTTTAACAAAACTGCTACATCATTGGCTCTCCAGAAATTTTTAGAAACCCTCTATCAAACCCTCTTACTCAAGACTGAAAGTTTCTGCTAAAAGAAATCAAGCTATCAGTTCTGATCATTATTAAGCTACCTTATACAAATGGATTAATTACATTTTTTATTTTTGGTGTTATAGGCACAATCAGAGAGAATGGGCAAAGGAAGAATTAACTTAATGTTACAACGTTTCTGGCTCATGGGTCCTAGAATGCCTTGTGGTGGGATGCCAGCCTGGAGAGCTCTGAAATATTCAAATTCCTCTACTTCCCAATTTGCCTAAAGCACACCTTGGCTAGAAGGAAGACATGCAAATTTTAAAATGAAACAGTTTACACATGCAATAGATAGTAAAGAGAGGCATAATAATATGACATAGATGGCAGTTAGTTTTCTTAGAGTTTTTGTTTAAATATTTGAAGGACTTTAAAATGATTACTCTTTGGAAACATTATCTGTACAAATAATCTATAAAAATATACCTAAAAATGGAAAGAAAACTTTTCCAGGAATATCAATGAACTTCAAATCCATGGTTTCAGGATTCCTCTTTCCACAGCACGGGTGACTTCTCTGTTTTCTTTCTTAGATTTAAATTTTAAAAGCACTCTGTGATAAAATAAAATGTGCCTCGTGGAAGAGCTTCTAGCCCGAGAGAGGCTGGAGGAGTATGTCTGAAAGAGGCATCAACACCATAAAAAGATGAATAAGAAACTGCACTTTTAAGAAACCAGAAATTGTGAAATGTACCCACCATGACTCTCGCTGATGTTTGAGACTGTGAGCTGGCTCCTGGTGCAGAGCCCCAGGTAGGGAGCAGTTGTGTTGTGTGTGGTATGACATCTGTCTTGCTGCTCATCCTACAAAGGGGCAGAAGGCAAAATTATAGGCATGATCAGGCATGTGGAGGCTCTTCCTCCTGTTTGTTGAGTGCTTGAGGGAACATTTGAGGCAAGAGAACTAAGCCCAGTTCAAGTGTACAGGTTCGGAGAGTTTCATCAGCTTTCCCCAACTCTTCCCACTCTGCAAGGGTGGGCTCTCTAGGGTTCTTAACTCATTCCTCCATGTACCTTTCTATGGGATATTGCAGGATGTTATGGTTTAGATATGGTATCCCCCAAAAGCTCACATGTGACACATGCAAGAAGGTTCAGAGGAGAAAAGATTGGGCTGTAAGAGTCTTGATCCAATCAGTGATTGAATCCTCTGATGGGGATTAACTGAGTATAACTGAAGTGGTGGGTGTGGCTGGAAGAGGTGGGAATTGGAGCATGGCTTTGTGTATATATTTGTATCTGGTGAGTAGACTCTCTCTCTGTTTTCTGATCATTATATAAGCTGCTTCCCTCTGCCACACTCTTCCACCATGATGTTCTGCCTCACCTCAGCCCCAAGGAATGGAGCTGGCCTTCTATGGACTAAGGCCTCTGAAACTGTGAACCCTCGAATAAACACTTCCTCCTCTACAGTTGTGCTGGTTGGGTCACTTAGTCACAGCAGCGAAAAGGCCATCTAAAACACAGGCACAACATGAAAGATAGTCATCAGCTCTGTCTCTTTCCAGATGCTGTGAACTGACTTTGGGGCTGCCCTGAGGAGTACTTGGAGGCAAGCTGAGGGTGTATGTGAACACTCTGGCTGCTCATTAGGTATGGAAATGTGGGAAAAGGGCAAGGACTGCAGGCCCAGAGATAGGTGTTCTAACTCTATCAATAATAAGTCTATAGAGTCATAGGATTCCATGGAGTATATAAAGTGTCAGGTAACTAGCAGATGCCTAACACCTATTTTCCAGAATTCCCTTCTTTGCATCGTGGGCCATGAAGAACATTTTGCATGGGATTTGTGAGTCACAAGTGAAACTGCTGTTATGTTCTTCTGAGTTGGAAGAGCTGTGTAGGGCATGAGCAGTTATGGCAGGTCACATGCATTGTTGCTGACACGCCGGCTCACTCTGTTGGTGTCAGACAGTGTGCCCAGTGTATCTTGCTTCTCCACTCTCCCTACCCAGGTGTGTGTTTAGCTTTCTGATGAGCATAAGCTTCACTTGCCAGACAACCTCATTATCCTAGTTGTAATCTTGGTGGTGTTAAAACATGGATGTGGGTTCTGATCCGTCTTTGCAGACTTCAGTCATCCCTGCAGGTTCGATTGTTTTCTGTGTTTGTTTCCTCTTCCTCGACATCTTTTCTTCCTCTCTATCTGTCCTGTTCTTTCTCTCTATCTGAATCATCAGATCAGCCCCAAACACAAGAGCAGCAGACTCCATATAGTGAGAGTTTAACCAGCTCCTGCAATTGAGCAGAGTCAAGGCCCCATAATAAATCCCTTAGTATGTATGTATTCCCTTGTGATTCTGCTTCTCTGTTTGAACTCTGACTCGTATATCTGTCAAAATCCCTAACATAGTCCTCTGCTTGTAGCAGACATCTCATTCATTTCAGTTCATTCACAGTCACTTGGCAAGGGTTACCTCTGCTGGATGCTGGGGATACAGAGATGAACAAAGTAGGATCTGAGCACACGAGTTGCACACAATCTGGTGGAAGAGAGTAAAGCTTCTATGTTAATGTGATTAGCTTCTGGCAGCTGTGCTCTTTGGCCTTCTTAGCAACGAAGTTGGATTGGCTGGTTTCCCTGGGCTAGTAAAAGAGTTTGTCCAGACACATCCTGGCCATGAGGAAATTTTTCCCCGCCTAGGGTTAAAAAAAAAAACTAATTAAAAAAATAATTGACAAAGAAGAATCATATATATTCATCATGCATAACATATTGCTTTTAAATATGTATACATTGCGGAATGGCCAAATCAGATGCAATAGTTAATTCATGCATTACCTCATATAATTATCCTTTATTTGTGGTGAGATCACTTAAAATCCACCCTCTTGGCAATTTTCAAGAATACATTGTTATTAATTATAGCCACCATGTTGTATAATAGATCTCTTGAATTTATACTTGCTGTGTAAATGAAATTTGTCTTTTCACCAACATGTCCCCAATCTTCCCTCCCTACTACTACCATTCTCTCTATGAACTAGAACTCAACTCTCTGAGTTCATTTATTTTAGATTCCAATATCATTACAGAATTTGTCCTTCTGAATCTGGCTGATTTCATTTAAAATAACATCTTCTAGGTTTATCCATATGATTGCAAATGATAGGATTTTCTTCTTTTTTAAGGCTAAATATTCATTGTGTATATGCCACATTTTCTTTGTCCATTCACAGGATGATGTACATTAGGTGGATTCCTTGTTTGGCAATTGTGAATCATGCTGGAGTGGCCATGATTTAACATACTGATTTCACACCCAGGAGTAGGATATGTGAGAATTGTATTTGTATTTTTTTTTTGAGCAAACTTCATACTGTTTTTCATAATGGCAACACTAATTGACATTCCCACCAGCAGTGTGCAAGTATCTCCTTTTCTCTATATCCTCACCAGCACTTGTTACCTTGTGTCTTTTTGAAAACAGCCATTCTAACAGGTGTGAGGTTCTATCTCATTGTGTTTTTAATGAGCATTTCTTGGATGATGAATGATGTTGAGAATTTTTCCCATACCTGTTGGCTATTTGTATGTCTTCTTTTGAGAAATGCCTATTCAAATCCTCTGCTACATATTTTCTTTTCAGGCTATATGTTTTCTTATCATTGAGTTATTTGAGTTCTTCTTTTATTTTGGATATTAATCCCTTATTGGGTATGTGGTTTATAAGTATTTTCTCCGGTCCTATGGGCGGTTTCTCCACTTGTTAGTTATCTCCTTGGTTTTACAGAGCTGACTAGCTTGATATAACCCCATGTGCCTCTGTTGCCTGTGCTTTTGGGATCAGATCCAAAATATCATTGCCCAGACCAATGTCATGAAAGCTTTTTCTATGTTTTCCTCAAGCAGTTTTACAGTTTTGGGGCTTACACTTAAGTCTCTCATCCATTTTACTTGATTTTTGTTTATGGTGTGAGATGAGGGTCTCATTTCATTATTTTGCTTTTATATATCCACTTTTTCAGCACCATTTATTGAAGAGACTGTTCTTTCTGCAATGTGTGTTCTTGTCACCTTCATTAGAAATTAACTGACCATAAATGCAGGAATTTATTTTTAGCCTTTCTGCTTAAATGATTTATGTGTCTGTTAATATGTCAGTATCATGCTGCTTTGGTTTCTATAACTTTGTATTCTATTTTGGATCAGGTAGTGCGATGACTTTTACTTTTTCCTTTTGCTTAAAACATCTTTGTCTATTTGGAGTCTTTTGTGATTCCTGAAATAATTTAGGATTTCCTGAACAGTCACAGTGATTTCTCAGGTATTAATAACATTAACATTTTGCCAGTTTAATACCCTCACACTTCAACATCTTTTTCCAATCCATTGTCTTATTAAATCTCACAAGGTCATTGTAAGTTATAGAAAGCAAGTATTGTATCTAGTTTGTAGATAAAGAAACAGTGGGCCTCCTATCAAGATTTGGATCCAAAAGTTTTTGACTCCTAGGATAGAGCTCTCTTCACTATAGTGCAGATTTTCTCCTTGACAATCCTGAATTAGGATCGCGTTTGGTAAAATGAAAAGCCCAGCGGCTTTAAAGACTTATGGATTGTTGTAGAAAACATATGGTTATCTGAAGGATCACATACATACCTGGTTGTCTCTTGTTTTCTGTCTTGAGTAATACTTTCAGCAAAGTCCAAGCCCTGGAGAGATCAGTATTTAAATCTTAAATGCATTTCTTTTGGATTTCACCTAGTATTTGTAAATAATAGCCCATTCTTCAAAACTCAGCCCCCTACATTCTCATTAGGCATGCCTATGAGTGCTTTCCATAACAAAATTCACTTAATAGCCCACAGAGATTTGTCACATTGGATTTATTTTGCTGCCAGCTTCTAGAAATGTGTAAATGCTACTATCTTCCCTTTTCCTTTTTGGATTTAATCTGATTCACTTTCTCAAAGTTGAAATAATTCATAAAACATTTTTTAAGCTGGAGAACCTGAAGCAAAAGACCATGGCTATTGGAATGAAAGAGGAAGAAGGGAGATATCCCCAGGGGAATGTTAAAGGCTCTGTCTTACCTTCTAATATACAGTATGCATTATCACGCATTTTGGAAAAAATCTGTGTTAGGCATGTGCATGCAAGTTTTAGTAGGTGATTGCTCATATTATGTAGCACTTTACACCAACTGCTCAGAGAAGAAAATAGCACCCTGAGTTGTGGAATTGATTTGCAAACTCATAATGCCTGAGATGATCTCCTTGTGGTATTCTCTTATTTAATTTAGCATGAAGTATTACCTAAGAAATCTCAGGTCCTCAAATATTGTCCAAAGACAATTTAATGCTCATCTAGAGCCTAAAAAATAGTCATTTTTGTTCAAGGCCAGTGTTATGAGGTGGTGTGAAACAGGCAGGCATGGTAGGAAATGTTTCATAAATCTTCATATAGGATGCATTTGTCATTGTCTCCAAAAATGTTTTTTTTTTATGTTAGCTTCTTCTCTTCCTGTTTTCATTTCTTAAAATTATTTTAAAATAAAGGTTGCTGAAGAAATGCTATAGCATTTCTTTGTAGTTCCTGAAGCTCAATGTAAATCCCTAAATAGTATTGGTAATGCTACTGTTTCCTATAGGGTCAAGACACAATTTTTGGTGTCTATGTTTGTTTGTTTATTTAGCACACAAGAACCTAAGATTTCCTTCTGCACTTTGGTGAAATTTCTGTGCTCCTATATATAGATGAACAGTCTATGTAATCCAATTCAACAAAGCAAAACAAACCAAACAAAAAACAGAAGTAGCAGATTTGAAACATCCAGAAAAGCTGCTAATGTGTAAGTCTGTTGTCGATTTTAACCCTCTATTTTTACTCTTAGTCCAAGTGGATTTTCTATCCACTAGATTAAAAAGCAGCAAACCACTTATTGCTTTCTTAAGCTACTACTTAAGAAAAGGTCCTTGAGCCCGCACAGTGGTGCACTCCTGCAATCCCAGTGAGTCGGGAGGCCGAGGCAGAAGGATCTCAAGTTCAAAGCCAGCCTCAGCAATTTAGCAAGACCCTGTCTCAAAATAAAAAATAAAAAAGGGCTGGTGTTGTGGCTGAGTGGTTAAGCACACCTGCCTGGGTTTAATCCCTGGAACCAAAACAAAACAAACAAAACAACCAAAACAAAAACCAACAAAAAAGGGTCCTGGTCTGCCTAGGTGCTCTATTGGAGAAATAACCTCAGAAACAGAAAACTTTCTTGCAAACCTATATCACAGCTCTTTCACAAACAGTTGTTAGAGGGAGACTGGCTCTCAGTGTTACTGGTAGCAGTGCTATTTTGTGGCTAGCAGAGGAGAAAGCATCACAGGGCCATTTAATCTCAGGCGGAGGATGGCTTTTAGACTGGTTTTGCCAGTCTTATTGTTTGTAGATCTCAGTTGGTGTGCTGAGTTGTGTTTATCTTACAAGAGAAATTACTATATTTTAGAGACCTAAAATGACTAAGAAAAAGTTGAGGATAAAAGTGCCAAAAGAAAAAAAATCATTTTTCACTGCACTTAAAACAACAATAAAACACATTTCCTTTTATAAAAGGTAGGTTTTCAGGTTTTTTTCTCCTACCATCTGTTCTGGGTACCTGGAATCAATGTAATGGAGTCTTATTCTTTATTGTATTCCTTTCTATATCTTTCAATTTTTTATGCACATATTACCTAATAAAAAAATTAATATAAACTGTGAAAATAGCTTTTAGAACACAGTAACTCCAAGGAGTAAGATCTATAATAATGTATTTATATGTCTTATTTTGTTGATACTAGGTAGCTTTTACTGAGCCAATTCATTTCAATAAAAATCTGTTCTGCGAAGCTTGGGGTCAGGCTCAGTGAGGTTACAAAGAACCTGTCCAGGTTAACAGAGGCTATTGCATAATTCAAAGCCTCTTTTGGTTTGCAAGAGGGTCTTGCCTAGTGTTCACTCTTCAACACTGTTGGCAGGAAGCAGTTCTTCTCTTTGACTCTGTTCTCTCTTTCATACATCAACTCAGCAAGCAGAGTGTTTGTCCTGTGTAAGACTCTTTGCAAGTGACTGATGACAAAAAAGATGAATTCCTGTCCTCAAAAGGTTAGCATCTAGATTGGGTATAGATTCAGTGTGGAACTTCCTGTGTCTCCTGATGTCTGAGAAAAAATTTAAGTCTGTGTGTTAAAAAGATATTATGACCTAGGAAATATTGTTGGTTAGGTCAACACTAATTCAATAGTAGTTAATATTCCTAAAAGCTTAATATAATGCATAAACAGGACTATTTCAAATATATGCGGGACCTTTTAAAGAAATCATTCCTTGATGTAAAGATGGATCATTTATGAGACAAATATATTGAATAAAAATAGGAATAATGGAGTTGATTAAAGTTCTACACATAGCTCAATTGGTGCGATCAGACTTCTGCTATAGGCAAATAGTGGGTTATGTGATGTGGTTTGTTAAGAAACTCTGTTGCCTGAAAGTGGGTAACAGGAAGATTTCCATCACTTGCAATGAAGAAAGATGAAGTCATTTTTTCCTATAAAGTTAGGAGAAATTTTACATGCAACAGCATTAAGAAAAATGGAAAAATAACTATATAGAGAAAGATTTGGTTAGAAAGGCAGAGCTATTGGAAGCAGATAGCATGTTTCCTACAAGGAAGACAGTGCTTAGAGTTCTGATTTATTTGTGAAGGGTAATGTCTTTTTTTCTAAATGTTGGTTTATATATAGAGAGAGATATAAAAAAATTAGGCTGAAAAATAATTCAGTCCTAAAATATCTCTTAGGCTCTAATGGTTTATTTTTTTTCCCCACTAGTTCTTCACCTTCAGGAAAGAAACCACAGTCATGAAAATAAAAAAATAAGAATCCAAATGTTTATATCTTACATTGTTAATGTGATATGTATACATATATACATATATAAATACACATATATTATTGTCATAATGCATTATTAATATCACTTATTGAGGTAGTACTGAAATATTTCTCATTGATTTTACTGTAAAACTTACCATTGAAATGATATCTGCTGCCTTGCTCAGTTTTGGACTGAAATAAAGTCATAATTCTATGTCTGAAGCAAGGTTAGGCATTATATGGAAAGATAGAAAAATTGAATCTTAAAAGGTTTAATCTTCACTTCTCGTAGCTGTCCTTTTCAAAAAGTTAATATAAAGCTTTTGGAGCTTGGATTATTTTATGTTATATATTTATCTTTGTTTTTATAAATTTAACAGTCAGTAAGCTCATCCTCCTCCACTAAACCACTCCACGGTAGAGATGAAACTTGATTTGAGCCATTCAGCTTTGTATTACTGTTGATGGTATCAGAGGAGCTACAAGAGGAATTTCTCTAAATGGTCATATAAATCTCACAAATGTGAAGCTGGGGCTCCAATTTGTATTCCAAGTAATGGGAGCCTTGTTTGAAGGAAGAGGTGGTTGTGATGGTAGGTTGATATTAGATCATTGACACTCAACCCAGTGAATCTTTTTTAGCATGTATGGACTTCCTGATGGACCCACACTTGATATTCTCAGCTTACTTTGCTTTTAACCAAAATTTATATCACCAAGTCCATAATTATATATCAAATAAGTATGTAAGCCAGAAATAACAGGAAGGTTTCTAAGGAAGGATTAAAAATAAAGAACAAGGTAATATTGACAAGATTATTATGTAAGAAACTAAAATTCATTTCAGTAGTTAAAAGATTCTATGATAATAGTTGAACCTGGCCTCGATGCTCAGATGGGCACCTGGCAATCTGGCATCTACCACAGTAGGTGTAAGCCCTTTGCATAACAAGAATAACTGTTTCCAATTTGTGTGCATCGTCAGTTTCACAAACAGGACTTCCTGGAAGTCAATGCCAATGCCAAAGACCTGGATTTTTGTTGTTCAGACTGGGGGAGATTTTTCCTTACAAGCATTCATAGCAGACTGTCACAGTCTTTCATTGGCTCCCCTCTCTTCTAGACCAGTTCCTCTCAATGTTTAATGTGCATATGAATCACCTGAAAATCTTGTTAAATACTAATTTCAGTTTGGCACAATGGGAAAGTTTTCAACAAGGTCTGATAGGTCAGATCCCAAGTGATCCTGATTGGGCTGATCTGTAGACCACAATAAAATCGCAAGACTTGACCAGAAGTTCTCAAAGCTCTGTCCTTGACAGGAACACTAAAATTACCTGGGTAATTGTCTGAAATTCAAATTCTCATACTCATCTGAGACCTACTAAATCAGTAGCTCTAAGGACAAGGCTCCAGAGTCTTTTGTCCCCTCCCTTCCATTTTGGGAATCCAACCCAGGGCCTTGCAAATGCTAGGCAGGAGCTCTCTGCCCTGAGCTTCACCCCTGTCCCTGCAATCTCTGTTTGAACAAAAATTTTCAGGTGATTCAGACATACTGTGAGGTTGGAGAACCAATGCTCTAAACCAGTAATTCTGACCTGGGCCTGCTTTGTCCAATAAGTTAGGAGTTATGAATACCAAGCTTGGGCCTTGTGCCCAGGTAGGAAGGGAAGATAGCCTTGTTATTGATTGCTATCTCCATCTTAAAAATGAGGAATAGAAAGGTAGGTAACTCTTCACATTTGTGCAGTTCATGAATGTTGGAGTTAGAACTGAAATCTAAGACTTGGTGGACAAGTTCTTAGTCTTTCCCCTCCCTAGTCTGTCTGCTGGGATCCTTCTGAAAGTGGAGACTGATAGTGTTTGTACTGCTCTGCCTGCAGTCTGGACCAAAAAGCCCATCAATCTGTCTTCTTTCAAGAGAACTCTTTCCTATGAGGTCCTTCACATCACTTGGCATCTCTCCCAACCAGTCACCAAGTATACACTTAATTTCTTTTTAAAAGCCACCTGGTTTTTTTTTTTTTGTTGTTGGTGCGTATGCCTTTTTGTTAAGTGGGCGAGCGATGTGTAATCTATCTCATGCATAATTTGTTTAAGACAAGTCATTAAAAATGCACTAAAGTTTAATACGCTGTGTATGTTCCTGCTAGAGTTCGTTTCCCCATGTAAATGATTTTGAAAGTTTTAAAAATAGTATTTAAGGTTTTATTGCTTGCCATTGTTTGCAATCGCTTGTTTTAAAGCTCTAAAATTAACATTTCTTTCCTATCAATTTTATCTTCTGTTTGCTTGTTATCGATTTTTTTCTTTTTCTTTTTCTTTTTTTTTTTTTTTTTTACCCTCCGCGTGTCTAATGGAAACAGAGCTAATGGGTCTTTGCTTTGTTTATTCCCTTGCTTATGCAGCAGCATTGTTTTGATGCGGTCAGCACAGCTTTAGGAACGGGGCTTTGAGCGGGTGGCAGTGGAGGGAGTTCACCGACACACTCCATTTTAGTTTTGTACATTCTCAATTTTCTCTGTTGCTCCATTCCATTGTCACTGCTCCTTTTCGATTGTTTCATTTAGTTGTGTTTCGGTGAGGCAGCCTCGTTTTCCTTCAAGGATATCCTTGTGAGTGATAATCACAAGAGATATATATCCTCCTTGAGTGACTAGGAAGATCAAACCACCTGCCACCTGTGAGAAGCTTTGCCCTGATTCATGGAGCAATCACAACTTTGTACTAATCCACCTCAGCCAGTTGCTAGCTCTTTAACGCGGGAAAATCCTTGAGGGGTGGGGGACGGGTGGCAGGAGGCTGATTGCTGTATTTCATCCACGAACCCACAAATAATTCCCGAAAAAGCACACCTTTCATTTATTCCTTAATAAACGCAAGACATATTTATTGAGGTTCCTAGGGGTGGGAGATGCAGAATTTAAAAACGTGAATATTGTCAAAATCCATTAGACAGATGATTATGTCTTTTGTCAGATTTCAATGCTCTGTGATACTCAACATCCAGTATAGGATTGGAAAATAAAAAATAGATATGCTGAGTAAAAGGCAAAGATGAGTGGACCCTCCCCAAACAAACCACATCATCATTACTGACTTTAAGAGTGGAGGGACTCAACCTCAAGATAACCACTAAACTTCACACATTCAGTGGTTTCTGTCTCTGCCTACCACATCTTTTTACCAGAGCCACCAACAAAGCAGCAGAACTGGCCTCTAATGCAAATATTAATGAGCAGTGAAATGGCCCAAAGGCAGGAAGCAGAAGAGAAGGAAGGGGACTTGATAAGCCACAAATGGATAATTATTCTCTAAATAATTAAAAGCTGATGCTATCTATGCAAGCAAGGGACACAGCTGAAAATACTGACATGACAGAAAATGTTTGTTTCACTTGTGGAATTCTCTTCCAAACTCTCCAGAAAAGTGATTCACAAGCCTGAAGCATCAGATCTTGCTGCTGGTGTGAGCTGGTGCCTGCAGAGTGCCTATGGCTGGGAGTAGGGGTGAGAACCTCAGCTCCGGCTCCATCCTTGATTTGTTGTGCAGCTTTAAACAAGTCACCTTATCACTAGCTCTCTATTTTCTTATCTGTTTAGCCAGGATTATGTTGGCTGCTCACCCAGCAAATATATTTTAAAGATTAATGGAAGGCTGCTTGCGTAGTAACTTTGAACTCTTTATGTCAAAATGATACACCATTCTTGTTACACCATTAAAATTAATAAAGAAATATTGAACTCACTTTTATCTAAACACCCAAAGGCGGTACCTAGAAGACCTAAGCATTTGGTTTCAATAGTTGCTAGAGGTAAGGAAACAGGAAAGGTTAAGCCCAGCTTCGGGCTAGCATTTTCTCAGAAGTCTGTGGCACGAATCACACACATCTTGAAGATTTTCTCCTAATCAGTTGATTGCACTTTTAAAATGTTTACTCCCTTCTCACAGAACCTACCCCTTGTTCCCAGCTGATCAGAATGAAGAGGCCGTATCTTTGTCTGTCAGTCAGCTGTCTTAGGCTACGGAGACTGCTTTTTTGGGTAATGTTCAGCAATCTGTGATGGACGAGGACAGTCACTTTGTTTCACTCCCTGAAGGTGTTTGAGGAATTAACTCAAAACAGGAAATGAACGGCTAAGAGAAAAAAGATTAAATGGTTGGATCGTGGATGACTAATGTTGTTTTTTAGGGATCAAAAGTAATTTGACTTTGCAGGTGGCTTTTCAAAATTCTTCAAATACAAAAATATATAGCTGCTCATCTTATTACCAGTTAATAAATATCTACTGGAGACTCACAGTGTAAGCTGACTGGCCTGTGGATAAACAGCATACTTTCAGAATGAGTATTATCTAACTGAAAAGAAGAAAGTGCCCCCAATTTAGAAAGCTCTAAAATTAATGGACTGATCTCTTCAGTAATTAATATCTCAACTAAGAACCACAGCAAGAGGAGATTTAAAGTCAACATATATAACGTGTAACTCGTTGCTAATGAATGCTTGCCTTCTTATATTTAAAGTACTTTTCAGCCTGATTTATTCCAAATGTTGTATAAACCTCACTAATTATATGTACATACTGAATAAGAAACCATATTAAAAGTTAGCACTAAGGTGTAGCTACTTCAGAGAGAGAATGAGACAAGTATTTAAAAGTTCTCCATAATTTGAAAGAGCCTTTTAGGCCAGGAAATGAGGACTGTAACATCTGGTTAAAACTAAAAGAGAATTTTAACTAATTGTTCAAGTTGGACAATAGCCAAAACCCTGGAGTTAGCACACCTGGATAATATCTACATAATGTTTCTAGAGAAATAGATTCTGGTAAGGAAGCAAATAATGAAACTTTTAAAGACTAATGAGGGGAATGGATAAATTTCAGGAAACAAATTTATAGAATGAGGTTGTATATAATCCTGTTTCAAGCTTTAGAAGACAAACCAGATTATATACAGAAATAAAGCACAAAGGAAGCATCATGAAATCTGAGTTTAAAAAAAAATCTTTGAAAGTCCTGTTTACACAAACCGGCCAAGGAGGTTGAAACTTTTTCTTCAAATGTGATACATAGTTACCATTCAGTGAGATGGATATAGATTTACCTTTCATTTCAACCTTGATAAATACTTCAATTCTCCTAAAAACCAAAGAGAGTGCATTCCCTTTGAGATGAGGCATCGTTAGTGAAGACAAAGGAGAAACAGAGATTTGAGCTTGTAGATCAGAAGTAAGAAAAACAGAAATCCTTAGAAAATGTGCTTAGTATCCTGTCGGCATTCATGTTACTCAGTTAAAAAAAAAAAAGAAAGAAAGAAAGAAAAAGAAGCCTGCTAAGGTATTTAAAAAATTGTCAACCAAGAGATAAAGTTTAAAAATTCTACTTTTGCAGGGCAATGACTACACAAATGGATTCAATACTCTTCTATGGAGACAAGGCATAGAAGTCCTTTTAAGAATCACGAATTCTTGATAAGACCATCTCTGGTTCTTTTTCTTCATTCTTACATTGTATACAAAGATTTGCTCAAATGCAATACCTTAGCTTCATATTGAAAATCTGGGGACAGAACCAGAATTTTGGTGTACCACTGCAAATTAGAAAGGAGGACTAATTCTACGAAAAGGACACCAGAGACAAGGTTGCCACTGCCAAAATTATAATATTAATGAAATTATAGTATTAATAAGACATACATAGTTTAATTATAAGTACTATCTCATCCATCTGTATAAGATGGTCAAGCAGCATAATAATTGACCAATAGTGATTGGATTTAAGAAACCAGTATGACACTTTAGGCACCTAAAAATAAATTAAAAGCAATATCTTAACAGATTTAAAGATGAAGATGCAGGTAATTTTAGATACTAGGTATAATTAGTTTAATCTGAACTAAACCATTGAAATAAATATTAAAAGGGGGAAATTTACTAATCAATCTCTACAGAATCATGGAAGGATGAGCCATAAGTATTTTAAAAAGAATAAATAATGATAAGAAAATCTAATTACTTTCTTGATGGAATTCTGCAAGATTAAGTCAATGAAATTGCTATATTATACTTTGATTTTGGTTTTACAGATCATGAAATTATATTTGCAAATTTTATGCAAATTTACTAAGAGATTAATGTTGTCATGTTCTATATACCTAGGACAAAGAAAATGCTGTTAACATCATTGGTTAAAAAAATGTACAAAGAGATTTCAAGGTCATGGATTCTGCATCTAGAAGAGCTTGATGGTTTCATATTCTCTCTCTCTTTCTCTCTCTTTTAACAAGTCCTGAAGCAGATTATTACAAGCTCCAGGTGAGAGGATCTCCCTAGAGAGGAGGAGAATATGATCCTGAGAGATGTGACCACCTCAGAAGGGACAGTTCTCCTGCTGCTGGGGAGTTCAGGCCCAAAGGAGTTGGCAGCGCTGGCCCTCCCCATCAAGCCTCTTTCCACACTCCCTGGCTCTGTGTAGCCACATTTCTTACTGTTTGCTGGATGCACATATCCTGTAAGTGCTTATAGTTTGTGACAAGAAGGAGCCAAAGAAGTAAGTCAGCACACCTCCAGACAAAGGTGCATGTGGTATCATTATATCATTTATTCTTTCTAGAAATAATTTTTCTTAATACGTATAGTTATACATATTAGTTTCATTTTGACACAATAATGTGGGCATGGAATTTAATATGTTCCTTTTCGGTCCCTGGTGGCTCCTCTTTCCCTCGCCACGTCCCTCCCCTTCCCTTCTTTTATTCTATCCATCTTCATTTTATTTATGTATTTATCTATTTTCGTATCAGGGATTGAACTCAGGGAGACTGGAGCATTCAGCCACTTCCCCTGCCCTATTTTGTATTTTCTTTAGAGGCACCTCGCCATTGCTGAGGCTGCGTTAGAACTTGTGATCATCCTACCTCAGCCTCCTGAGCCAGTAGGATTACACGTGTGCACCACTGTGCCTGGCTGTTTATTTATTTATTTATTTTTAATGGGTACTTCATAAATTTAGACAAAGGTGAAATTCACTGTGGTGTATTTAAACCTGTACATGGTGTAATTCTGTCAAATTCATTCTAGGACTGATTTTTGCCTGTGTGATCCAGGCATTGTTTGAAGTAGTTGGGATATGTCAGTGAACAAATCTGATGAAATCTTTTCTCTGGTGGAATTTACATTATAGGGGGTGGAGGCAAATAATAAACATAATAAATATATAATTTTGTATGCTAGAAGGTGATAGGTACTATGGAACAAAGAACTATTAGAGCCAAGAACATTTATTGGGAATGTGGAGGAACTGTGCAATTTAGTAGAGTGCTTAAGGAAGGTCTGGTTAGGTAGATGACATTTGAACAAAAGCCTGGATAGCATGAGGGAATTAGCCATAGCTGGAAAAACAGAGTTCCCGGTGGAGGAAACTGACAGCACGAAGAACTAAGGAGGGCGTGTGGATCTGGGAGCTCAATCGAGATGAGGTCGGGGAGTTAACATGTGAGCCATTGTAAGCACTTTAGTTATTACTGTGTATCAGGGAGAGTCATTGGATAGTTTTGAATAGAGGAGTGAAATGATATGACTTGTTTAAAAGGATCATTCTAGCAACTGTTGAAAACAGCCTATGTGGTCAAGACTAGATGCAGCATGCCCCTTTAGGAGGTTCTTCTAATAGAAGAGGTAAACTTTATAGAATGTAATTATTGTAGGAACCATAACCTTGAATTTTATAGCCTAAATTTCATGAATGCAAATATTTTTATTTCAATATATCTTTAAAGTGAAATTATTTCCAAGAGTCATTTATGGAAACACTATTTGATCCTTGAATTTTTTAAAATCATAAATCAAATACATGATTTAATTAGTGTGATGATTTATGTGTGCAATGCTTTATAGCTTTCTATGTGTCTTCACAGGAAAGAACTTATTTTACCATGCAAAGACCTTGTGAGGTTGGAAAGCTGACTGTCATCTTCTCTTGTAAAGGAAAAGACAGTTTATCCAAACAGATAGTGGAGGAACCAGGTTGGGAATTCAAGCATTCTTACATTAAGCTTGAAGCATTCTCCACTCTATCACTTTGCTTGAGACAAATCTTTGGAATCTGTTATAATAGGACATGACCTACATTAAAATTACTGTTAATGACCTACAAATGAAGGAAATTTTCAGAAGATATTAAATCGAAGGGGAAGGGGTAGTTCACAGGCAATTAATGAGAGAGAAATAATAAAAATCAATCCTGATAACTTTGGTACTTTATCACCTGACCCCTTACTTTCACCTAAAAGTCACTTATTCAAATACTGCTAGAAATTGGAGCTCATTCAAGGTCAAAATTATGGTTGTGTGGCTACTAGCCAAAGCTAACTTTCTGTCAAAATTATCTTTAAAAGAGGCTAGGCTGAGGGGTCTTCTAGGTCAGATATAAAGGTATTTCAAAAATCTTGGGTCAAACATGCCTCTTAAAAAATTAAATGATGTGAGATTTGTCAAAAATTAGTAAGGTCTGTGAAACTCCATTTAAAAAGTTAAACTGCCATAGATCATAATACTTGCCAGCTTGAAAACTTTAAAATTCTTTTTCCAGAGCAGGTTGAAAAACAGTCAAATTGTTACTTTAAATTTCACTGCCAATTACTGTCCTTTTCCTACTTATTTCCATCTCAAAGCCTCTGAGCAACTCTTCTACTCCTTGCTGAATATGAGCTATTTCATGGTGTATGATTTCAAATTCTCTAATAAGGTTGACCTTGAGTGAGGATTTGGACTTTGCTCTGTAACTCTGGGATTTCACTGCCATCATGGAAAGGATAGTCTTGGCACCTATCCTTCCTAGGTTGACCAGTAGGCTCACTTGGTTAGGCCAAGCTGTGGCTCCAGAGAGCTTATCATTTCTTTATGTTTCCTTTGTTTGAGAGGGAAGAGCAAAGTGAAAAATCTTAAAAAGGAATGTCAGGATACTAGAATAGCAGAATTTTCCCATGAATGAAGTGAACTAATCAACCTAGTCTGAGTATAAAAGGATATTTATTGAGTTCCTGTGATATTTCAGGCATTGGGTTGGATCCTTTCACATTAATTATTTTATTTCTCCTCAGTCATGTGAGGGGAATGTAAAATATACTTACATTTTGTTAATATATAAATTTTGTCTCAGACACTTTAAATAACTTGTCTGAGATAGAAGATTCCAACCAAAGATAGGTTGACTCCAAATACTACCCAATGTCTCCCACATCTGCACACTTCCTTGAAAATTAATCTAACCTTGGACCCTATGCAGAATCCTCTTAGTCCTGTTGGGACAGCCTCCTTTTCATTGTAATAGGGATCTGAACGTCTGTGGGTGTTGGAACATGCCATATCCATACGTATCATGGCTAGGGATGATATTCATTTAATCTCTGGGAAAACATATATTGGATTGAGCATAGTTAATAAATATAAATTGTCATGAATGCTGAAGTTAATTAGCTGAGATAGATACACATCCTAGGGCCAAATATGATTCAAGGACTTTTAGTCTACTTCAGTGCTCTTTGTACCAAAGTGAAGACTCCCAGACTGTCAAGTGTGATGACATAGCTAAAAGTCAGAATCCAAATTTGGAGAACTTTTTTCAGTTTCTAATTTGGTTAAATATAATTGCTAAAATGCAATATTATTTAAAACAGGCAAAAGCCAGAAAATAAAGTAAAAAGATTATGTATGTATCAAAGTAAAATATTGATGATTATTTCTCAAAGGAATGCTGACAGACCACAGCTAAAATCTGATTACAAGATGAATGTCAGCTATATTAGTTAGAGATGATCTCTCTGTATCAATTTAAATCACATCACTCAACCCTCCAAAGTCTGGGTGTACTTTCAGCTATAATGACCTAGATTCAGAGCAGTACCTGACACTCCACTCCATCCTCCTCTGTATTGTCCTCAGGATTATATCCTGGACCCTATTTGTCATTCCATCCCTAAAGTCAAAAATGTTCTTTTAGGGTTGTTATGCTTTCTTCAAATTGAAAAGATAAAGACAACTTTTGCCACTGATAAAAGTTGTCTCCTGTTATGTTTCACTTGCATTGTTCTGGAAATGCACTATCTTTAGATTAGTTAATAAGCTCAATAGGACTCTATGGCTTAGAAGTTCACAAAGTGAATTTATGCAGATGATTGTAATATAAAACCTTTCCAATTTACTTCCCCCTGTTTCCTTAATATATGAGATCAATTTCTTAAAGGGAAGAAATTGTACTTGCCTACAAATTGTCACAGGGAGACAATGTTTCCTGGGGGGATGAGACCAAATGATCTTTTGCTTCTCTTCTTCCCTTCTCTTTCTTTCCTCTCCCTTTCCCCACCTCCACTGCCCTCCTGTTTATTCTTCTATTAACCAGCCTATCGACACTTGATGTCTATACCTGCTGCTTTTTATATATCATGAATACACTTTTCAATTCACATAAGTATTACACTTACTTCCAGAGTTCACAGTTTTCAAACTTGTTTCCTTGGCAGTGACATGGCATGAAATGTCAGTTTTAGATCTTGCAGTTTCTGAGTAGATATAGAAAGTGCCTAATTTCTGGTGGACTTTTAATAATGGTTTTGATGAACAATAACAAGCTTGAAATTCAACACTGGAGAAACAGTGCCACATTTTCTCAACTGGAGATCACTCACAGAGAAATATGAATTTGGCTTAATAATAGGGCAACTTCATCAGATTTTAGATCTAGGATGGTTTAAAGCCAGGAACAAGGAAAAAGCACCCCAACAAGGAACTGTGAAATGAAATTGACAAAATTATGCTCTTTACATATATGAATATACTATAGTGGATTCCACCTCGGTGTATATCTATAAAATGTTGAATAAAAACAATAAATGGAAGACCAGGAAAATAGAGGAAGAGGAAGGAGGGAACGAAGAAGGGAGGGAGGGAGAAAACATTGGGGATTGAATGGAGAAAATTATATTCCATGCATGTATGATTATGTCAAAATGAGCCCCACTGATTTGTATAACTATAACACACTAATAAAACATTAAAAAAGGAAAGTAAAAGCCTTTTTTTACCACAAAAAAGACAATTTTGTTAGTTTTCCTTCTCTTCCATACTGTGCTTATGAATTCTCCTAAGCTTCTAAGCAAATAACTCTGATGATAGAACCTAACCTTGCCTGTTTTATTCAAAGACTCAAAACTCAAGACACTTTACAATAAAGTTTCAAATACAGCAAACCAAAATACAGTGCATTAAGCATTTCCTTTCTAATTGTTAAGCACACATACCCATGGAGTTATATTTATTTTTTTGTTCGCTTAGGCTAGCTCATGAAAATTTGCCTAACTGGATTCCTTTAAGATCTAAGAATTCTTTTGTGCTCATTTTACCAATACAAATAAAACATTTTTGCTTAGAAACCCAGACACAACATTTTTCTAAGAAATTAATTCTGCATTTAGAAGTTTCCACGGAAAACAACTATGGTTTTAATAAAGGTCCTGAAATTCAATGACATGTAAATGTTCCCTTATAAGAGTACAGCTTACATTCATTAGGTGTATGACTGAATTTCCTATATAATTTTAGGTTAATGAAATAAATACTTCAATATAACTCTCTACTTTTTAAAAGTCATAATATTGTATGAATGGACAGGGCAACAATCCAAACTCTGGGTTCAGTTTCTGTCTCTAATGCAGGGTCAGAAGGTTAGAATTAGCTGACTCTCTGTCCCACTCTGAGGACAAAAGAAGTTGTAAGAAGTCTTTTTTGGTTATCACAGAGATGTGCTGCGGAACTCCTGGAGAATGAATGCAGTGTTTTCTCTGGTGATGGGACACTTCACCATAAAACATAAGAAGGGGCTACACAATGGGTGCAGTGATCTCTTTGGGGAACTGGGGATTAAGTGGCCTCACTAAGCTGCAAGGGCAAAATGAAACGACACTTCTGCAGTTTCCAACATCTCAGAAAACTCCATTCTGACATTTCATTTTACCTCGGCAAACAACTGCAATGAAAAATAGCCCAGGCACATTATAGGATATGCCCTTATGCATGATATTTTGTATCAGATATATCAGTCACATTGCAAAGGACTTAGATCAACTTAAAAAAATAAAACCCAATAGAATGATTACAGCCGCTGCCTAGAATGACAAGTATTATCAACAAAAATTAATCAGGCGCATCTTTTAGTGAACTCAATTAATAATGTGCAACAACAGGGTCTCTTTTCTTAAGATGAAAATTAATTAGTGGAGGGAAGGTCACTTGGAGATGCTGACATCACTCATCAGAATGCTCTGGCAGCTCTAATTATTTGTCTTCCAGGCTTGGGTGATCAGAAATTATTGCAATACCTGAGCAACATTTTGAAAAAGCTTTGTGCATGGCTCTTTTAATTAGACCTGGTATTTGATTAATGCAGTGGAAGCGTTTAGATCAGCCTCTTATCATTGAGTGACTTAGAAGTTTTAGGGAATTATACTGTGTAAGACAGGGTCACTGAAGAGGTTTTTAAATCTATATATTTTTATTATTAAAAGAGTTATAATGTTAAATTTGATTTATCTTTCTCTTATAAGCACTTTGTTCTTTGCCAAGCATGATAATGTGTGGGACAAAATTTTATTAATTCATTCATACTTTAAGCATTTTTTTCCTCTTAACTGTAAGAAGTTGCTTTAAGTTTGGAATCAAACATGTCATTTGAAAATCTTTTAGGACTCAGTGAAGGGCAATACCTGAAAAAATGAATGTGATCATTATGTCTAAATTCAATATTAAAAAATCCACCAGGCTCTTTGATATACAAATGTTGTGGACACATAATGTGAATATAGGCATACTATCTTGGGACTGTAGACCTGAAAAATTTTGCAAAATTGACAAGGTTGATGTAAATATGCTTATTTCATGATTAAATTTACAAATTTTGAGGATTGAAAAGTTAGTTATTTCTGATAAAATGTGTGTGTATGAAAGGTGTAATAGTTTAAATGTATTTTTTTTTTTATTTTTCAAAATGCAATTGTATATGGTATTTGTAGCAACAGTTCATTTTTAGATGAGGTTCACAGACTACATTAAATGTTAGCTATTTCTTCAAAGACTACAAGATAAAGTGGCACAAGGGGTGACTTTCATAATAACATTTTTATCTACAGGGGTACATATTTGAATCTTTACAACTATGATCTATAAAACACATCTAACATTGTAACTGGCTTTCTGGGGTTGAGAATTCATTTACCTGAACTTATTAATCTAACTCTCTCCTTCTATCACAGGATGGGGCATTTAGGTTTGGCTGCATTCACTGTTCTGTGGGGACAGTGTGGGAGAATCCCATGCAGATGAACCTCCTCTGCCTGGGGATCCCAGCTCTAGAGGGAAAAGGTGCAGTGTTCTCTCCTCTACTCATCCCTGTGAGCTGAGTCTACAAAGGGAAAATGCACTAAAATATGTTTACAGGACTTTTACCATGGAAAGTGAAACTTTGTCCTTCAGGAGAAAAAAAAAAAACCTTCAGTGCTTTATATGTTACTTTTGTTCCCTCTGTTATCTTTTCCTTCATCCTTTAACACTGTGCAAGTTCTTTGGATGTTTGCAATTCCGTCTTTTTGTTTTTTTGGCGGGGGTGGGGGGTACTAGGGATTGAACACAGGGGTGCTTAGCTAACAAGACACATCCCCAGCCCTTTAAACTTTTTTCTTTTTGAGACAGGGTCTTGCTAAGTTGCTTAGGGCCTTGCTAATTTGCTGAGGCTGGCTTTGAACTTGTGATTCTCCTGCCTCAGCCTCCAGAGCTGCTGGGATTACAGATGTCTTTTGAAGTCTGATTACAACAGAAAATCTAAGACAAGATTATCTAGAGAGGAAAGTACCTCTTCCCCACCATCTCATTTATTCCCCCAAAGTCAAAAACCCTTTCTGCTGGAGGGAAGAAGTGTAAAGTAGCAAATGTTCATAAGGGGATGGGTGGGCAATACTGGCTTTGCAATTAAGGAACACATAGATCATGGAACCTGAATTCGGCTTTGCAGTTTTGCCTCTCAGTTACTCAGAGACCCAACAGTGTAGGTCTCTCTGTACACACCCACCTATTTTAAAAAATACAGCTATTTTGTATGCAATTGTTGACCCAATTCAAGAAGCAGTGGAGGGTAGTAAAATAAGCTTGGTTTTAGGTCAAAGACACAGAAATGTGGGGTCAAATCTTGATTCTGCTGTTTGATACATGTGTGACCATGGGTAAGTCACTCAGTCTCTCTGATCCTTCACCTGTAAACAGAGATAATAGCTCCAATCTTATGGGAGGGTATGGTTAAATGAGATCATGTATATAAAAATGCTTAGTACAGTGATCGAAAAATTATAGGAGCTCAGCAAATGTTAATTCCATTCACAATTTTAGACACTGATGTTTGGATAATCTTTCAGCTCTTTGTAAAACAATCTAGTTACTTTTCATTACTTTTAGTTTTATAGACCATCTTTTAATCTGGTTGAGCTACATTTTACAAAATAAATATATCTTCAAAATCAACAAATTGATATTTACCTATCTTAAATGGCTAGCACACAGAGTTCAAATTATCTATTGTAGAATTGTATGGGATATAGTTATGATTTAGATATTAATGAAAAATAAAGTTACTTTTCGTACACTCACTGGCAAAATATTTTACATACTTATTTCTACTGATGAATTATGTATGCAAAGGCCGAATGGGGCTCATTGATTTATTTTCCCTCTTTTATGCCTTGATTTTCAGGCTGTGTGCAAAGCAGTGTATATTTTTTCTGTCCTGCACTCCCACTGACTATATTATGCTCATGGGGCTCTTCAAGTGGAGGAGACACGGAGCTATGCTCACGAATGGCAGGTCGGCCTATAAAGCCAAGGTAGTGAGCGGGCATTTGGGAGAAAGGATTTTAAAATTAGTGTCAGATGTGGAACTGTTATGCTGAAGTACATCTCCACTTAGATGTCAATTCCATTCACACTTCTATTACACCTCTCAAAACCCCATCATTTAAAAATCTTAAAATCTTAAAAATTATGACCACAGGGTAGACATGAAAAATAACAAAACTTGATAATTTTTCAAATTTAGTGAATATTTTTATAGCACCAACTATGTGTCAGACACTATTCTAAAGTCCTTGTGAGTGTTAGAAAGAGAACCCCAAACTGGGATCAGCTTGCAGATTCCCAAAGACATCAGATATAAATAGCAACAAATCAGAAGAGATGCCTCACAAGCATGTATTTGACACCTTTTCATACCAGGAGGTATTGCACGGTGTGTCTTACCTGTCCTGAATAACATACACCTAGTCATTAGTTGCTGGTGTGAGGAAGGTTTTCCACTGTCGCCCTGTTTCAGGTTTTTCCGGTTAGGGGACCTGAATTCCCTGTGAAGGTGTGATTGTGTTATTGGCCGACTTCAGGCAGTGCTGATGCTCCTATAGTTTGCTGGAGTCCCTAAGTATACTGGAATCCTTTCTTGCACTATCTCCAGTCATTGCAGGTCTGCAGATGGGATGGACTACCTTCTGCTGCACAGCTTACCTGGAACATTGAGGTGGAGAACCCCGGGCCATGGATCAGGAGTCTGGGGTCGTAGTTTCGAGTCCTACTCCTGCATAAATCACCAAGAGCTAGAAGCTCTTTAATGGAACATCTGATCTGTGACTCTAGGTGTTTGTCCCTGTTAGCTTGTGAATTTACCACACTAATAACTGGGTCTAATTCATGTCTGTGAACACAATGGTAAAGCAAGATAATGCAGAAGATAAAATTTGCCTCAGATGCTAAAGATCCCTCTTTCTATTCACTTACCTTGCTTACTTGATGTAGAACCAATTTCCTCTTCAGAGGACAGTAATTCACTGCTTTTTGAGAACTAATTCACTTTTGTGTTAAGGAAATTAATGCAAAGTGGTTATCTGCTGATGATCCCATGACCAATACCTCATTTAAATGTAGTGATGGAAAATTTCTCAATATTTTTTTTTTTGTCATTTTCCTAGGATCACCCCCATTTCTTAAAAATGGGTCAGCATATTTTGTCAGCCAGCATTTTGGCCACATCATTGTAGAAATGGCTTCTAAGGCTCCTTGATTGTATGAAAGCCTAGACAGTAGTGCTCCTTTACCTGGTAGCAATTGATCGGCTACTGAGAGTATGAGTTGAAGTTGCCAAATATAGAAAACTTATAAAAATACATGTGGAATGGGCAAGTATCATCTAAACAATAATTAATTATTCATGTAAGACTCTGAAATCAGAATTTTCAGGGTAATGTTTTAGAGACATCCGTGTTGATTAGTTTTCATTAAATAGTATGACCCCTGGCTGATGGTGGGGATCTCAATGTTGCTCTCCCCTGAGCCTCAGCTATCTCATTTGTAAACTGAATTTGAGCTGAGGAGGCTGCCTGGGCTCTGCAACTTGCCAGCACCAGTATCCTAAAAATGACACTCGGATAACCTGAAGGATTGCTAACGTCACAAATGTTCCCCCAAGAGGAAGAACCTAATATATCTAGACTGAAAAAAAAATTCAGGTATTCTATAGCATTTCTTTTTCTTCTTTAGGTAAAACACAAGCCCACCCCAGATTCCGAAGAATGGTCTACTTCATTTACAAGTGAGTAACACTTGCCTCTGTAAGAACCACAATTAGAAAGAAATTTCCTTAGGATTATTCCAGAAACAGACCTACATATACCTGACCTGCCCACCAAGTTTGAGGCACATTATTGAAAGTTGGGTTGATTTGAGGTATTCTCAGATTCTAAGTAAAATATGATACATTTGGAAAGATTTCTATTATCAGTTGCCCTGTTGGAATTTCTATTAATTTATAGCATTTGAAGCAAATTATAATAAATAAGCCCCGTACTTCTTAGCATCATATATCTTATTGTCTACATGATCTGATGAGGAACTGATTAAATTTGTACAACCTTTCTCTGCATTGAGACACAGGGCTTTATTGGCAATAGAATATATCATTTTTTATCAAATTCCTCTGTGATTTTTCTTAAGCCTGTTCGTTTGATTCTATTCAATCAATAGAAAATGTTCCTAAATCAGCTACTGCTAGTAAATTCTTATTCTTTCTCTAGGACAAGTCAGAGTTTAACTTGTCAGAAATATTTCCATGTATACACAATAAAATATTTCTGTTTGTCAGATTCAAGGCTGCTGCTAAAGATCTCTTTGAATTCATTAGCTATACAGCTAGCGATATGCATTTGCTCACCTTGCCAACTGTTTTATATCTGAGAAACAAAGGAAACTACACATGTATATTAAAACTGATTAGCATTGTACCCTAAAGCAATTAAATAAATATTAGAAGAAACTCCCACAGCCCTTTGTTTTGCTATAAGGGGCTCAGCTGTGCTCCTTCTAACCCTAACTACATCACTTCAAATTACCAGTAAATTAACAGAGGAACACTTTCAACCTCAGAGCAGATTTGATCCAAATAGTCTTTAAATGCCATTTCTGTTCCTATTAACCTAAAGATCGGCATAGCAGATATTTTCTCGAGGCTGCCCAGCAGTCCAGGGCATTAACGGTGAAGTTGTGACAGCACTTTTCATGATGATTTATGATTCCATGTTTAACTTGATTACGCCAATGCTGACTCTGAATACTATTTCAATTAGTGCACAGAAGGTCACATCACAAATATTCCTCTATAATCTATTCCTATTAACACTAATACACAGAGTAACCAAATCTTTTCACCCTTGTTGATTCACATCATCCATAGCCCTAACTGCAGGCTTGTTTACCAGTTTACTGCCTTGGACACTTCCGAAATGGTAATTTTCACTCCTTTGAGTATCATTAATAGCCTTGCCATGACGTGGGGAATAAAGCATCTCTCTGCTGGCATCTGTGTATTAATAATTATCAAAGTCTCAGATTTATTAAACAGGAGGTATGCTTTCTAAAATGCCTGTCTAAAGCATTATTTCACGACCAATTACTAAATAAATATACAAAAGATTTTTTTAGGGAAATGAAACTGGCTTCCGCCTAAAATCAATTTTAGCAACAACTCTTCTCTCATTATTGCTCCCTTAACGACTTCAGGGAATTGCTCCTATTTATATGTAACCAATCATAATCCTGTTTTTTTTCTTTTGACTAATTTCTACGTCTAATCTTTGGGGAAAACCGAGAATATTGGGTCATCAGGTCTTTCCTTTTTACCTGTAAACTGCTTATTAAACAGTCCCTGTGGTACAAAATTAAGACTACAAAGAGAAATAGAGTTTTATTGAAAAAAAAAAAACAACTTTTCAATTTGTCCAAAGGTTAAAATGAAACCAACTGCTAGAGACAAAATCCACACATCATTTAAACAATTAGCGAGGAATGTTCAAAGACTTTCTGTTCAAAGGGCACACAATTTGTATTTTAAGTTGTATGTGGAGGGAATCTAGACAGAAAGTTAATTAACAATAAACCAAGAAGGCTTCATCACAGAAGTTTAACTGTGCTCAGAGAGGCTGGCGTCCAGCGGAGAAGGTGGTGGGACCAAGGAGTGGGCAGTTGGAATGTCACTGTGCTCAGTGGGCCCCTAATAAATGCTTTATTAACAGCAATGATGTCAGCCTTACAAAAATATTAAAGGGGTCTTGTCTCTGTGGCTTGCCTTTTTTTTAGTGATCTGAAAAAAAATATATGTATATGTGTGTGTGTGTTTGTGTGTGTGTGTGTGTGTGTGTATATATATATATATATATATATATATATATATATATATATATAATAACAATGTATATACTGAAGGGGAAAAAAAAGTAAGAACCAAACCAAACAACATTAGGGTATTTTTTCACAACTCACTCTCACCAACTCCTTGACAATCTTACTTTTAGGGATTCGCCAGCACTCAAAAACCATATTTATATTCCTCTCATAACCAGTTTAACTGATCGTTTATAAGATACTCAATGTAAGCTAAGTGCCTATTTGGAGCAAGAAACAGTTTTCCTTCCTTTTTTTCTTTTTGTTGGAGGGAGAAGCTGAATTTGCATGATAATCAGACTTTTTAAAAGTCAGAACAGCTAATAGAATTTATAAAAATATCATTTGACGAAGACTTCTTTCTTTTCTGTGTTTTTATGCAACCATTCCATACTCCACTTTATCAGGGTTGATAAACCATATGTCCATCGATCCCCACACATCAACATATTTATTTCTCTTCAGAATTCCCTCCTTCCCATTTAGCCTTTTCTCTAGATTTTGATTCCTAGGTCATTTTAGACCCATGTCTCATGTTCCAAAGGACATTATTGTGTTCTACTAATCCTCGCTAGACCATTGACTGCCAAGTCAGATTGTACCTAATGCTGACTATAGATGGAACCCTGTCTGTTGGCCTAAAAAACAAAAAACCCAATGACTTTGAGAACATGAAAACAAAACTACACTGGTAAAGTGACATCTGGTGGGGTTACAATTTGCGGATGAAGATGCTGTTAGTTAACTATTTCTTTGAGCATAGCACAGAAGTTATTTATTCAATTGGCACAGCTTTCCCTGCTTGTCTGAAGGCTGAAGAACTCAGAGGCTTGACTTTGGCTCCCCTGCAGGAGCTACACAGAAGGTCCAGAAAGTTGCAGTCCTTTGTTTCTGAGATGTGCATGTCTGATTTCAGATATTGAAGATCTCTACAGCTGGAGTGAACTTGGACTCCAAATGTATACCTTTACAACTGTCTGTTATTTTCATGGCATAAACTTCAAACCCAAGAAATGGAAACAATCTTTGCTCATTTCCTTCAATGATATGCACGAGTGGACCGTGTACAGTGCCTGGCCCATTATAGGTGCTCAAGGAAAAGAATTTTCTTCCTTCCACCCTCTCTGTCCTATCTATTCTAGTTCTCTCATATCACCTGCCCTGAACCCAACATTTTGCAGGTGACTTGGCCAGATGTTGGAAGCCAGGGATTCTGTAGTGTACATTCTATAACTTGCCTCCCAGCCCCTGAATTCACCGAGGTTGATGTCCAAGTGGAGCTGAACAAACTGTGTGCAAAGTTTTTTCAGTTTCCTAAATAAAGGATAAACTTCCCCCTCCAACACTAGAATCCTGATTGAAAACTTAGTTGGAAGTAGGAGGAAAATACAATAGGGAGGTGGAGGAAAGAATTTCATGCCAGAATAGCAAAGTGGGAGAGAGAATCATCTAATTTCTCTTAGTGCCTGTAGACACACTTAAGGGGGCTTAAGTATGGACTGACAAAGACGAATGAACCTCCTTATTGTTGCATTAATAGGATAGTTAGAGTTAAGGATCAGTGAGCATTTATTCTTATAATAAAAGCTTTCTTTAGTTTTCCATATAAATGTACTTCTTTGTATAATAGTATCTTTGTAGTAATCATAAGTGATGCTTAGCCTACACGTCTGAGTGATTAGGGAATAGTTATAAATTTTTATATGCATATATCTATATCTCCACGTGGATATAGCCTTCCTTTCACAGGTGGTTCATAAAAGGGTTGTAATAGAAAAGATCCACTTCAAATGAAAGGTTGAGCTGTTACGTCTAGATTGAGAGCGATCACAGAGATTAGCCCCTTGCCCTCAGTAATTTATAAAAAGCAAATGAGGGGCTGGTGGCCATGAAAATAAATATAATTAACCCACTTAGAAAAACCTTCACCCCTTGTTACAGAGAGTTTCTGCTTGATCAGGCTGACTAGTGCAATGCACAAATAAATTAAGAAAAAGATTCTAAGATTTTTAAAGTTTCTTTCTAATTTCTCCATAAATAATTGGGCTGCCGAAGAATAGGCCCATTTTTCAAACTCTGAATAAGCACCTCCTGCATATGAGTCAGTTCATAATTTTTGCACAGATGTCACACTCCACAGGATATAAAAACAAACTAAAGATAGCCGGCCATATAATGTGTAGATATATCATCGTTACAGATGCTCAGTAGAGCTTGTGCATTTTTTTTCCACAAACAAATCTCAAATCTACATATTTTGAAGATATAAATTTCTCATTTGTTATTCTTGGACATGCTCTTTATTTTATTATTTTTTTTTTCATAAGTGAATTTTTTTTAAAAAGTTCCAGGCACACAAAGCTGGCATGCAATTGACACGGCTGGAAAAGCATCCCTACACAAAGAAGATGCAACAAAGCCGCCAGTGTGTTTCTCTGACAGCCTGCGAGAGCCTCCAATTAATTCAGGCTTTGGCTCAGCCATTTGGAGTCCTGTACCCTGACAAAGAACCTGCAAATGATATTGACACATGTGATTGACTGCAGCTCTTACATTTGGACCTGGGACATGCAATGATGTATCCCTGAGAACCGGTGGCAAGAGCCATCAGTAGAAGACTAGAGAGGCCTTTGTGCTCTCTTGGTGGGCTGATGAAATCCTCTGGTCGCTTCTCCATTGTATTTCTCCTATGCCCCAAATAGAGTTGAACAAGCCTTGGGAGGTTCTCTGGGGGTTCTAGTCTGGCTGGTTTATTAAGAGGAGAATGTCCAATCATAGTATTTTCCTCAGGAAGCATTCTAAAAGGGATATGTCTAAGTAGAGGTTTCATATTGATGGTGGGATGTTGTTCTCAAGGGGAGTCTCTTAGATGAGTTTTGACTCTTGATTCTATTGCCTCTCAGTGAATGACTTTGAGTTATTTAACTTTCTAGGTCTCAGTGTTCACATCTGTAAAATTGAGATGATAATAGCATTTAGCTTTAAGTCATTCTAAGGATTAAATACCTAATGCATATAAACTGCCTAGCACATAGATTTAACCCTAGTTTTTATTGTTGCCATTCTGTGTATTACATGGAAGTGATCTTTTTTTCTGCAAAGTCTATGTTCCCAATGGCCTTTTAGTCAATGATGCCTGCGAAACACTATGGACTTTCAGAAAGACCCTTTCCCACATGTTGTCTTTGTCAGGTAAGGTGTACTGATAGCTTCTGTGGTGCAGGATTTTCTTTTCTTTCCTTCTGTCTGTGGGAAATACAACAGACAGACAAAGAAAACCACTATTTTAAATGACAGGAAGTAAACCAAATTGCTCATACTTCAGGAGGTGACCTAGGTTAAAAAATACTTTGTAAATTCTTTGCCAGTACATTAATAATAATAATAACAACAACAACAACTATATAATAATGATAATAATAGTAGATAACATTTATATCATTTATTAAATTAAACTAATATTTATGAAATCATTCCATATTGAAATGGAAAATGAATTCCTTATCTACTAAAAATATTCTTATTTATTTATTTATTTATTTATTTATTTATTGGTACTAGGGATTGAACCCAGGCATATTTAACCACTGAGCCATATCCCCAGTGCTTTTTTGTATTTTATTTAGACACAGGGTCTTGCTAAGTTGTTTACAGCCTCGCTTAAGTTGCTGAGGCTGGCTTTGAACTTGAGATCCTACCTCAGCCTTCCAAGCTGCTGAGATTACAGGTGAAAAAAAATCTTACTTTTAATGAGAACTTCTTGTTGACATTAAAAATGATATACCAGACAGGGGCAGAGAGAGCTATAGAAGTAACGATTTCAATTGGCTAGGGGCAGAGAGAGCTATAGAAGTAACAATTTCAATTGACTTCCATCTTCTGGACAATTCTCTTGTGAGAGTTGAATACAGTCTAGGAGGAGGGAGTAGGAGGAGGAGGAAGAGAAGAAGAGGGAAGAGAACAAATATTTCTTAAGTACCTATTATGCCAAGGGTGATACAATGTATGTTATATATATTATTACAAGGAATAAAGAAAGGCTTTTGGAGTCTAGTTTGAAACATGAAAATAATACACAAATATTGAAGATAATCAGAATGAGCATTTCCTCATACAAGTCCTCAACTATCTCTGTAAGTTAGTATTGGCCTGGGTAGACTATAGATGCAACCCATTGTGAAAATTCTTTTGTACTTTTTTTCTTGTTCTGAAATTTTCACAGATGTCAGTGAGTAGCTGAATCTCTTTTAGTATTTGGGTTTCAGAACATACTTTCTTTGATACTAAGAGGTGAATTAAGGTTTATTGTATTTTTACAAATAATATACCAGGAGTAATGTGGATGTGTTAAAAATTTCTTTTATTTGCTTTTCTCTAATTCCTTTCTGTTTCTCTCCCTCTCTTCTTCCCTTTCTCTGTTATGAGTAATTGAAAATTAGACAAAATACTTTGCCGGTCATCTTCTTTACTCTGATCATCACATTGATTATTATAAAACTTGATCTTTTCAAACTATTGAGCCATTATTTCTTGTTATTATTATTTAAATATACTTTCCTAATCAGAATTAGTTAAAAGACACTTAAACTATAATGGGAAGAAGTAGGATTAAGAATATAATGCGCACATATATAGTTTTCTATGTATGTTCATTCTGGAAAACACACACACACACACACACACACACACACACACACACATACACTCCTGCAGAGGGATTTTAATTTTGAGGTAAAATTAAATCGAATAGACATATTCCTACAAGATGTAGATTCTTATTTCAAACTTAAAATTCTCCAATTATGAACTGACCATTGCCTCAAAACAAGCTTTGTTCACTATATTGTTGGTGGACTTAGGTTGCCCATATTTCCTGCAAATATTATAAATTTCTTGGAGTCATATGAATTCAACTTGATAATAGTTAGCTATTACTGTTAAACCTTGAATTTAGAAGAGCGAGGCTAGATTTCCTTTGCCTGCGCTGACTTTGCCCTCATTGAATACTTCCTGTAAAAAGTGACAATGCTTACGGTGTCGACAGCTCGAGAGCCTCTTGGGGCTGCACCAGTCTGCAATAAATGAAAAGCTCTTTTCAGACTGAATTTTAGTTGTGTATTGTTATTTGTCTTAGAATCCATTTATTAGTCCAGAGATAATGTGACAGTTGACTCTTACAGTAACATAGCACTCATTAGCTAGCTTGACAGGGAGGTGCCACCGTGCACTGGAGATTGTGTTTTATTAATCTTCATGGCTCATTTGGAAGCTGGGTTGGCTATCTTGTAATATGCCCTCGTGCTGACTGGGACAGGGATGTGTAGCCATGCTTATAAAGGAAGAATATAAACTTGTATGATAAGATCTTTCCCTTTCCTTGACCCGGAATGCAGAAATCTAGGAAAGCCCAAAGGGAATGATGTAACATCCAGTGAAAATTTCCTTCCTAAAATCTGTAGCATTCCTCTAGATGCTAAGGACAATTTGAGTTTAAAACTGTGTTTGATTTAACGTCTGAGCTAGAAATCTTAGGAAGATCTAAGGTGAATTGGAATGACTTGGAAAAGTCTAATTTGCCATCATATTTGTTTCTCAATATTTTTTTTTTGTGCTGATAAAAATAGACTTACGAGTTGATCCAGATTTTCTTCAGACTTATTTAATTTGCATAAATCATAGACTTTTTGTCTCTGAAAAATTTTTAGCATGTGTTTGAACACGTGAAATGAGACATTGTGACTCACTGTCCCAGGGCTCTTATTCAGTTGTCATTTTGTTTTTAGTCAGGTTTCTGTTGTGTGTACATTTGTTTGGGGTTTTATTGGGTCCTCTACCAGTCACACAGGAATCTCTTATAAGGCACTTGATTGTTTTCAAAAGTGATTGTTTGTAAAAGTTTTGGAAGAAGTTTGAACAATCTTGAAATCATTACACTTTGGTGACATTCTGAGCACACAAGCTATCACTTTGTTCTAAACCTTAAGGTAGAGTGTCCTGAGTCTGTATTTTGAATGGAGTTTTCACTTATTTCTTACCATTTCTAAAGTGTTTTACTCCATATTAACTGAAAATAGATTCGATTTGGATGTTTTCTTTGGCACCACACTAATAAGGCTAATCAAGATGAGATTCCAAGGCTTAAAAAAATGAAATCAACATGTGGTTTAATTCTCACTACTAATACTACCCTGAAAGACTGTTAAGCTTCTGATAGAAAACAATAAAAAACAAGGAAATTCACTGTTAAAACGGCAGCATACCATATGTCCTTTAATACCTAATTACAACAGGGGCACAATAAGAAAGTCATTAAACCTGCACCCTATTGTGCATAGGTATCAGAGCACATATGGCACATTTCAACCATTAGTATAAATTTGATTGCATCTGTGATTTTCTGTTACAACTTTGACTGTATTTTGAAGACAAAAATGTTAGTAGACATATTGGTCATTGTGAAGAATTGCCAACAATGAGAAATGGGACCATTTTTACCCCTCTAGAGATAGGTTATTATAAATTGCATAAAGGCCCACTAATAACCTTGTTTTCCCTTCTGACTTTCAATGTCTTTTGGTGCAATTTTTTCCTCATTGAAAATTTCCTACTCAAATTATTTTTCCTTGCCAGATAAGGGAATTTGATCTGAGTACTAGAAAAAATATGCATTTCTCATTAAATATTGCCTATGAGATTGAAAAATTTACATGCCTACACATAAAATTATAAGTAATGAAAGGAGTACCATGTCTGTACTTTTTTCTTATGAAGATGGAACTAATAGTGCTGTATAAACGAGATATTCAAAACTGATAATATTTTTTATGGCTCAACTTCAAAGCCTTTCTTTCTCTATTTAACCTACCAACCTACCTGCTCACCTACCTACCTATCATCTTTTTAAGGCCTATGTCAGGTTTGAAGGATCAATGAAGGTACCTTCAGCCTTTTTCGAATGAAGGCACCAGAACTCATTCATCTCCATACCTTCTAATGCCTGACTCATAGTGTGGTCATGCAGGCATCTGACACATTTAGATACATGATAAACACAACTCGATTTGAATCAGAATCATATGATCTATTTTCATCTCATTCTTTCTTGAACTTAGTTTTGCATTACGAGGCACCTCCCATTTGTTGTGAGCTGTTTTCAGAGGTTGGAAGGCAATAGTGTGGCATTCAGGCCCTGGTCAACCATACCTCCTACTGCAGGGAATCAACAAGACAAAAATAAATGCAGTTTTTCAACTAATGATAAATTCAATAAAGAAAAATAAAGCAATGAAAGGTTATAAAGTATACCTGGAGGTGCAAGTAATAGTTTTGCTGCTTCTTTGCTCCTGAGCCATGTGACAATTAATGTGCAGCACGTAAGGGATAGCTAGGGGTCCTGGACTTACTGTGACCTATGTAAACAGGGATTAGGGGCATAGGAGGCTCATTCTCCTGGTCTCAAGGCAGATAACATGTGGGCAGGTGGTGGGTTTTAGTGGACAGAAGGTAGTATCTTGCTGTGGGTTCCTGGTGTTTTGGGTCCCCTTTTAACTCCTGAAGGAGTGATGTTGAGGTGGGAAAGAGGTGACCTAAGCTGGAGCTCCTGGGGCCCTTGGGCTTCACCCCCTCCTCACAGCTGCTGGGGATAGGTCTAGCCTGGGGGCTTTTCTGCTTGGCACCTATTACTTAGCTGTTATTGACCTAGAACTAGGTTGAAGACTAACCAAGATGACAAAAATTCTGAGGCACTTTCCTACTGTTCAGGTTTGTTGCCAAGAATATTTTTCTTGTAGCTGGTAAATTATCATTTATTCAGAAAGTTTGAAAAATTTTTAAAAAGTAGTCTCAGGAAATCTATGTGACTGAGGATATTGTCATGTGTTAAAAATTTATCCTAGAACACTGCAATGAATTGTTTAGGCTGCAAATGTTGCATGTATTCTTTGCTATAAAATACTAATTTTATCACTATTTATATTTATACATGATGGCCTAGTTAGGATACTTTTTTCCTTTCAAAGTTCTACCATTTTGATTTAAGGAACTTCACCCCTGTGGCTCACTGCAGGCTAAGGACAGAACTCAGATGAGTGAGCCTCTGGTCCTAAACCCAGAATAACTAGAATTGAACTCCTTGAGTTTAGGAATTTCCTCAGTAAATGCTACACAGAGAAGTAAAACTGATGTCATGCACTTGACGGTGGAGATCTTACTGTTCCACAATTAGCAAGAACTTTTGTATCCTAAGTTTATGTGTGTTTATGGAATTTTTCAAAACTTAAGAATTTTTGGTGGAGAGTGAGAAGAGAGAGAATTTGCCTAAAAATCATCTTTCTTTGTGGTGAGAGCATTCAAAAACCTTTCTTCTAGCTATTTTGGAACATGCAATACACTGTTGTTAACTGTGGTTACACTAACGTGTGACAGAACAATGAGACTTGTTCCCTCATCTTCTGGTAACTTTGTACTTATTGACCAATGTCTTCTCCCCAGTCTCTGGAAACCACTTTTTTAGGTGATCGACTTTCTTAGATTCCACATATGAGTGAGATCATATGGTATTTATCTTTCTATGTCTGTCTTATCTCACCACAAAGGAATGATAAATGGATGAAGGGGTGGGTATGCTAATTACCCTGATTTGGTCATCATGTAAGGTCTACATGTATTGAAGCATCACATCGTACCCCATAAATATGTACGGATAATATGTGTCAATTAAAAAAATCTGATTTCAGGGGGTTAAAAAAGAGAGGACTGTTCAGCAAGTAGGGTCCACCATACATTCTAATTGATTCTTAACTTAGCAGCTTCATTAGTGATGTTTAAATATCATTAAATATTTAAATATCATTTTACTTCCCTTGATCCTCATTTCACCAAAAGTATTAAAGACCAACCCAATGGGATATAATTGCATGTTTAAAATATTTGAAGCCAAATACTCATCCAGTCACTAAAATATAATTAAATTACTGTTCGGGGATTTTTTTTTTAAGGTATCAACTTTTTGACAAGCTAAAAAAGGGATAGCATTTACAAATTTTTGCTTTGATTCAGAAGTTTTCTTGTTTGTCCCACTAAACACAGGTCCTCCTTTCTTATGTTTGTTTAAATTTTGGATGAATTTCCCAATCTGGCAATTATGTCAAGGGCCAGTCACATAAAGATCATAAAGATGTCATTGAGGCTTATGAAAATGGACTCAATCTAATTTTTTTTAGATCTAAACATTTCCACAAGCAGAGTAGAACTTAATAAATCAAGAGTCAATATTTTACACCAGAGGCTTAAGTTTGCAACTAAATAGTTGGAGGCCCTACCCTTACCACTTTTTCCCTCTGGGATAATTCTCCCTCTACAGCATTGCAAATATAATTTTGCTGCCTACTTCCCAGGGCAATCATCAATGAGTTGTAGAAAACACTCTGTAATCTAGGATATAAATGCAAAAATATTAACATAACTCAATGGAGACATTTATATTTAATCTACCTTACACCAAGCACTTAACCACCCACTGTGATTTCTTGGTCCTTATGGACTAACCCTATGCTATTTAAATTAAGATAGGTAATGTTAGTCCCTGACCCAGTGTCCCGCTCTCTTAGAAACACAGTGCTGTGATTTGACTGTGAGTCCCTCAGTCACAAGATTGTTGTAACTGTATCTGGCACATAGTAAGTGCTCAATAAGTGCTTGATTGTTTAAAAACTCAGTCAATGCTGTTGTGATTGATCTGTTTGGTAGGGTAATTATTTGTTGAGAAATTAAAATTTAAATCTTTCTCCTCTTCTATGCCAAGAAAGTAGCCATATTGTTCCCTTGCTTCAAGGTCATTTTTTTTTTTTTTTTTTGCAGAGCAGAAAACAGAATTTTGTTGAATATGCTGCTAAACCTTTATCCTGCATCCAACTTACCTTTCCTACTGTTTTTTTGTTTTTGAACACCAAAGTTCTTTGTGGACATTTTAAAAACTTACTTCACAGGGGACAGAAGAGGCATACAAGCTTGGAAAAAGGAAGATGGAAGCTATTGCATTAGGGTAGGGTGTGAGTCCTGAGACTAGACAGAAATGTGTCATACTTTTTGGGACTTTGGCAAGATCCATGTCTTGGTGGAAAAGGTCATAGTGCCCCTTGGAGACTGGGCCCTTGCCACTAAGGCTCCAGTGCTACAGGAATTCCTGTGATCTGGCACGGAGCATGCGTCCCTCTCACTTCCAGTCAGAGAACATTCAGGTTGAGATAATAGCGAAGAAGGATCACTTGGTCACTCGACCAGAAAAATACCTTTCACAATAACTCTGCCTGCTGAAGATCCCTGGAATGTCCAGAATATGTGGATGACCATGCAAACCCCATCCCCAAGCAAGGATAATGTTTTGAAGAGGCACCAAGACTGAAGCAGAACCAACTAAGTGGAATAGGAAGAAGACATTATAGGGAAGTGTGATTTAAATAGATGTCCCTTTGGGGAGATTTAAGGATTAAGTACAAATCCCTTTACAGATGTCCTCCATTTTTTTTCCCTCTGAAACAGTCACACAATTTCTTTTTGGAGCATTGTTTGGCTTCCCTGAGCCTACTCTGCTTCTCAAGCTTATCTCCAGTTATACTCTTCCCCTGTCTGTCCGCATTCAAGTCTGTGTGTTCTCCAACATCTTCCCAGCTAAATTAGGATCCTGGAGAGAACACATTGGAATCATGTTGTTTTAAGGGCCTTTGTACCTTGATGTTTTTGTACCATGAAGTGGCAATTTTGATTTAAGAGTCTTGACTAATTCATTGTTTTATTTCTCATTTGAAAAGGAATAACTACAGGTGTTAAGCAGGAGGTCAAACTGTGTATTTTATTTTTGAGATAATTATTAATTCTGAAAAAGGAAATATGATTCATATAAAATTGTGGTATTTGACTTAAGGTGAGGAAAGGAGGAAACACTGAGGCGTTGTGCTAGAGGTGCCTTGGGCTGGCCTGCCAGACCCTGTTCCACCGACCCTCCCTTCCTTCTTGTTTTTATCCACACACTTTCTCACACTCAAGCATAATTCTTCCAAGGTGGGATTTGAAGCCCCAACAAGATGAAAACAACAACCGAGCTTAGGAAAATATGACCCTGATCACCTGAACTGTCAGGGTTCCCACGACAGGTGACAGCCACTACGTAAGTGGGGCTCTGTGCACTGGGGACATTTCAAAAGTCAGTGTCTATCATGACTTTTGTGACTTCATTTACCTGAGGAGATCACTTGAAGACCTCTCTTCCTACTCTCAACCCTCACAGAACAAGACACACCATGCTTCCTGAGGCACAGAAGTAAGTCTTGAGGTGGCCATGTTTTGTTTTCTATTTCAGTCCTTAGTGGACTCAGATCTTGGTGCTTATTTTAGGGACATGGACCCCTTGGTTCTTTGTGACTTTAAAACACAATATGGTTCATTGCTGCTATTGGAAACATGCGTCTGTTTAAATGAGGTTCTTGATTTCTCTTCTGTCTTTTTGTAATTTCAAAAATTGTATTATTCAGAAGGAGCAAGGAAAAAATTAGACATTGTCTAAGGTTTAGCCCTCTGAATTACATTTGTTTAGGTCAAGCAACTACTTTTAAAAATTATGCTTTACTACCCATGTGGACTGTAAACAATTCAGTGTCAAGGAACCTTATGAACTTACTCGTATTGCCACACTTGTTAGAACTCAGTTATTAAAACCATCATTTAATACAAGGTGAAGCAGGTTGCTATGCAGATATGCTTTTCAATGATGCAGAGGACACGAAAATATATAATATGAATCAGACATTTATTTTGTGAATATAATATGAATATATTGTTATGTTAGCCTTTAAGTTTAAAATGAATCTGGGGAAAAACAGTTGAAGTTTAGGAACCTGGTTATGTTTCTTGACATCACTTAATAGCTGCATGTTCTTGGTCAGGATATTTAACCTTCCTTTGTTTCAATTTCTTTTTCTGATAATTAAAAAATTATCACTGATGATATATCATGAGCTACGTAATGTTTTAAATAATCAATAAAAAAAATTATCACTAATCAGTCAATCAACTCTTAACTATTTATGAAACCAATTTTTAGTTGTAGGGCTTGTTGCCAAATCATTATATTTGTTGAGGTCAAAGTGTTATTTTAAGGGAAATTTTGATTGTTTGATACAGTCTAACTGAACTATAGTTGGCATTTTAATTTAATATCATTTAGAATGTTAAACTGTATTCTCTCCAAAGAAAAAACATGATGATTGAAGGCTATGGACTTTTATCAAGTGGAAGAGGCACCAGAGACATACTGTAATCATTGTTTCTTTTCTGCATTTGTAATCTGTCCTGGTAATGCAAGGTTATAAAGCCATCTAGTTTGTAAATGGTCAAATGAATATATGTATTAAAGATATTAAAACCACATCAAAGTTTGCAATTATTTCCGAAATCTCTGAGTAGAGCAAATTTGACAGTGAAAGAGCTTAAGGTGTTATAAGGTGTTGCTGGTCACTTTCATTCTTTAGATCATTTAAATTATTATGCTAATAGAAATAGAGTGAAATATTATTCTGTTAATGAACTTAATACTAGAATCCAATAGAAATATGTGATAAATAAATACAATGTCAAGTTAGAAAAAATGTTGTAGTTTCATGTTGTTGGTTTGCAAATTGAATTTTTACATAAAATTTACACTAAATGGAACCTCATTATATAGTGATGAGGTCCAGTATGATCCAAATCATTAAAATCACTGTACTGCTTAATGATTCACTAAGTGGTACTGCAGTGCCATAAATTTAGCACTAGTTTCATGATTCAAAACACCAGACTGAGACACCAGCAAATCGTATGTGGATCATTAAATTTACAATGAATGTCAGAGATGAAATAAGGGGGAAAAAACACTTTGAGAGATAGGGATAATATGTGCTCTAAGGTGACATACATCAAGATAAATGATCTTATACCACTTGTGCTTGGATAATAATGGGGGGTAGTTTTTTTTTTGTTATTCCTCATTTCATAATTTCCAGAGGGGCTGGAAGTCTAAACTCCTACGAATTAAAGCAGCTGTCACTTTTTGACTACCCTGTGATCTGTTTCATTTATATTTATAATATATACATTTATATATGCCATTACATTTTAAACTTAGCTGATTTTGCCTAGACACTATGGCTCATCTCATTTTCTATCATATTAGTTCAAAATGATTTTTATGGTTGAATGAAATTTGGACTGGTATTACATGAAACCTACCATGAATATAAGGTTTAATTCGGAAATCCTTAACGATGTTGTTGTAAAATCATACTCTGAATGAAATCTAAGTATTTAATCTTAGTATTATCTTAGTATTTATTCTTTAGGATTTGCTCATGTGGCAATCTGTGTACTGCTATTTATAAAATAGAAATATAAATATGTTAAATATATACCAAATCCTTATGATCCATAAGTTTTACTGTTTAGAGAAATGAGGGATTCACATTTGAGAGCATATTGCTTGCATATATGACTTGGGATATGGAAGACAAACATTTCTTTGGGCCACAGGCAAATGTCCCACGGCCCTTTTACATGGAGTCAGGTATGTAAAATATTATTATTATTATTATTTTTTATAGTCTGTTTAACCCTGGAAAGAACAACAAATTGACGCCATTGTATCTCATACATATTAGTCAACAGTGTTAACCAACAGCACCATTCCCTTGTCAGGAAAACCCTAACACTTCCCACATGATGGACTTTAGGAGGTAGTGCCTCAGATGGGTTATATAACTCCGGGTTCTAGGGAATTTGTCATCTTGGGTGTCCCATAGCTTTTAGTCAATGATTCCAGAGACACCCTGTGGACTTTCAGAACAGACCCGTTCCCACATGTTGCCTCTGTCAGGTAAGGTGTATAGATAGCTTCTGTGGCACAGGATTTTCTTTTCTTTCTCTTTGTCTTTTTTTTTTTTGGTTTGGCTATTTATATCTCCCAGAAGAATGGCATAAAGAACAACAGTCCTAAGACAGTGACAACAGAACAGAACAGACCTGCAAAATGGACATTCCATTTTTTCAATGAATTGTATGTTGACAAGTTCTATGAAAGTTAAGGCCATGTGCTGGTGAAGGGATTGTATGAACATCATACCAAAAGCACATCTTATCCTTCTAGCTGGGGGGATAGGAACCCTATCCTCAAGATACAAGGATAGTTTGATTCTAGGTACTAGGCCCTGAAGCATAACATGAAGAAGGAGTTCAGGTATTTCTTGTAAAAATAGAAATACTTTTATGTTATGTTTTTTTTTAATTTATCTGAATGATAAGAAAAGAGGAAACTCATTCAGTGAAAGCATTTAAGATATTTTGTCTCCTAACCTTTTGGATTTTCCCTACTTACCTTAGGTATATGGCATTAGACTCAAGTTGGTTTAATATTTAAGACAATTTCTACCTTCAGCAAGAGTATTATTAGTAACCATAAAAATGAATTTGTACAGCCTCCCCCCCCATCCCAACATTTATGAAGGTCTTGGACTATCCAAGTCAAACACAGGACAACAAACAAATCAAACACCAAAAGACCAAAGAGAACCATAAAAAAGAAATGTATTCATTTTGTCCTTGAAACTATGAAAACAATTTCTAAAATAAACAGGTTATGAGAACAGGGTAGGATATTCTGTCAGCCTATGCAGGGCCTAGTATCTAGAAATTGCTGATAGCAGAGGGGTATGGATAGTTAGAAGAGAAGATAAAAAATGCTATTGTAGTCTTCCATAATAAGCCTTAGGACAAGACTGTAAAATGTGGCCTCGTAGCGAGGTTCTGAAACAAAACAAATTGTAGATAGCATTTCCCTGCTGATGCTGAAAGCTACCTCTGCTCAAGTGCTGGGCTCTGAAAGAATTGTTCCTTTTTCTTCTCAGCCCCTGAAATGTCTCCTAAATACATGCAAGAAGGATGATATGTTACAAAATCTCCTAATTTAGGTGTCCTTAATAATAAACTAATTTCCCTTTATAGTATTGTACCCAGGTAAGGGGAAAAAGAGGAAATAATTTTGCAATGGAGAGAGTTATCACATAAGGGAAAGTTCTACTCAGGTAGAAACAGTGAACACCCCAAAGTCCCCTCTCCTTTATATTTGGGGGTTATTGGGGAAAAGATGAGTGGGATAGAGGAAGAAAGTTATTAAAATACATCTCAACATTCTCTTTTCGGGGCTTCAACTATCTGAGCGGAGAGATTAGTAGCCAGGTTGAGATGCAGACAGAGGTAGAGGGGTTTTGTTCCACTCTTTTATTTTCTCATTATGCTGAGAAACTAAACAGGGTGTCCCTGTATAATATGGGGCAGCCCATGTATCAACACAGAGCAGAGGTTCGGAGAGTTAAAGTTTTAGTTTTCATCCCAGAACATCCACTGGTTACAATATGATATGAACAATGAGATGGGATTCACTGGGCTGTCCTGGAGTGTGACATGCCAGGGACTGATAAGGACAATGGAGGACAGGAATTGTACAGAGAATGTGATAGAGTCTCAGCAGGGTTTATAACACCAATGACAGTAAAGAAGTAGGTCAGAGATCAAGTCCCTCACATGGACCACCAGGCAGTGATCAGCCTAGGAAAGAATCAAGCACAAGTTAAGTTCCTCAACTACAGTTACTAACTGTGGAGTATAACAGTATAATTCTATGTGAGAATGAGCTGGCCATTACACAGAAGATTCCAGAAAGCCAATGCATATCCAAGAGCCAGTGCAAGTCCAAGGAATCCCATCAATTCCAGCTCCGTGAAGTTTTATAAGTTGCCCTCAAATACCAAGACACTGTTCTGTACTGCAGAAAGGGAGCATGCAAACAGCTTATGGTTGAATAGCTTCCAAAGCCTGACTTAAACTAAGAGAGAGATTTTCAATTATTTGTTCAGATTCCATTTAAATTTCGATTGGACTAAATTTAATTTTCCCTCCATTACTTAATTGGTTGGAGCCTTCATGAGGAGTATCAAATCAGCTATAAAGGAACCATGTTTTCCTTGAATATTTGAGTTGTAATGTGATGACCATATGTAATAGAACGGAAATGTAATCGCCTCTATGGCTGTTGGTTCTCTATGGGTCGAAACCAGAAGTTGCTGTACTTCCTTGAGCCCAAACGCAGCTGGAGAGACCAGTGAGATGGAGCATCTACGACTAGGTCATTAGGCTGGAGGCCAGCTGAATGTGTTCTCAGACAAGGCCTCGAGGTCTCATAAAGGAACACATATGTCTAGCTTCAGAGTATATTCAACAGCGTAATTATTGAGCCACTGGTGGAAAATTTCAATGTGAAAATAAGAGCATCTGGGATGAACAACTTCTCTGTAAATGTCTGGCTTGTGTCTGAACGATCTGTTTCCCCAACACTGTGAGCATTGACTATCCATAAAAAGCTCATCATTGTCAGAAACAATGTTCATTCAGCTGTTGGTCAACAATATAAACAGCCTTGTTTGGATCAGGTCTTTCATCTCTTTAATGTGATTCCAGTACTTAATATATTTTGCATACTAATGCCCTTTTGACTAGGGAAATATCTTGCTTGTGATCTCTCTTTTGAATTGTGAGTTGTTTCCTTTGCTTAGCAGAGACGCTTGCTGTTTCTTCAGTGTAGGAATGAGAGGTTGTACTTCAATCATTTTCTAAAGAATCTTAATCTATTCTGCGTGAGTTGGCTTCCTCTCTTCTCTGAGTAATAAAGGCAAGGACCAAATAAGAGAATAAGGTAGAAGGGAGAAAGAAGGCAAAGAAATGTGTAATTATTTTCCCTTTTAGTATTGCATATTTGTTTATGCATATTACTGTGTCTCTGAAGTTTATAGACAAGTTGAAATCTTGTCTAAAACTAGGACATAGAAGCAGTTTCCTTCAGGATAGTATCTAAATAGAGGATTTCAATTTAATTTCCCATTAATATGAATGCTCTGCAAATATCTGTTTTTTTTTAAGGTTCCTTTTCAGGTAATCCCTATTATGAACCATCATATAGTGTGTTCTAAGTATCTATGATGAACTCACTTTATTCAGAAAATTCATCTCCTACCTCATGGGAGCTTCAGACAATGAATAGATAATTTTAAAAATCTCTTTTTTGGGGGGGAGGGGTTTTGCAGGACAGGGTTGCTGGGGGGGAGTGTGGGGAATGAAGGAGGAGTCAGACAGAGAACATTCCTTTCCATGGATCAGAGAGAGCTTGAACAAGCAGCTGGGAGTCCTGGGTTCTAGTCCTTCTCTGCCTCTACCACCTGGGTGACTTGGGTCATCCAACTTCCCACATCTCTAAAACAATTACATTTCATAGAGTTGGGGTGAACATCAAAAGAGCCAAAACCTATATAAATACTTAAATCATTATGAAAGTCCACAATCATAAAGTATGAACTGTTATAATTACTGAAATTAACACTTTTGCATTTCATACTCTGGTGAGTTGCATAGCGTGGCCCTCTTCTTACCAGCTTTTCCCATTTAAACTCACAGAGCTGCTTTTTCTCACCAGGTTAGGGTGTCTGTACCAGGGGTGGGTGAGAACTTTCAGTTTCTCCATCTTTCCTAAGTACAAGGAAACCCAACATCCCCATCTGTGCCCAGACCATGACAGCTTACTGACTGTTAATAACCTTGACAATGTTATTTTTCTTAGAGGAAAAAAAAAAAAAAAGACCTGATGACTTCTTTGTTCAATTTCACCTGAAGAGTAGTCTTGCCCGGTGCACACAGTAAGTGTCATTGGTAGGGAATTGTCCAGGAGGCATTCAGTATGTAAATGTTCTAATTAGATCAATGTAAAAGAGCAGTCGTACATTCTGTTATAGCGGTCTGTCTGGTTCCATTAATAAAACCTCCTGAAGGCATGCACTACTAGTTTTCTCAATTAGTTTGTCCTGGATCATTTCATCTTAGGGGAGGGAGGGGAGGACAGGTAGAATGAGAGGGTGAAAGGAGGTGGCAAATTTACAGGTATTTTCTCCAGTGTAGAGATCTGTCCAAATTTGTCCCTTGCTCACTGTATCAGTCACTATATTGGCCTTTAGAAAATCATAGTATTTGGGGGAATGAAGAACCGGAACACAGATTTCTCCTTTCCCCTTTCTCTGATGAAGCAAATACCATCGCCAGGAGTACTACCTTTTTCCTCCTTCCTTTCCTCTTTCTTCTCCTATACCTCGTTATTTTCACTTTCCAGAGAAAGTAGGTTCTGGGATATTCCTAGTACAGTGCCTGACACTTAAGAGTTGTTTAATTAAACGTTTATTCCATTCCCTTTCTTAAAGACATAGCATGCTCCAGACCTCTGGAAATGCAGGTCAAGCATGGGCGGCTGTAGAACGCATCAGCAATTTATAATGATGGAAAAGATGGCCATCTTTTCCTTTTACATGTGACTTTGAGATTATCAGGTTGCAAAGCTGCTTGTTGAAAAAGGATGTGGAAGTTTTAAAAGAGAAATATGTGCAAGAGATATTTTGAACTCCTGGGACTTCAGAGGATTAGGGGGAGATAAGGGTGACTGAAACCACCCTTATTTTATAAGCAGAGAGCACCAGCACCATGCGTGCCATAGGCAGTTACACGGTGCCCTTCACCTTCCCTTCACACCGTTCTCTCTCCAAATCATCTCCTTCCTTATTTGGAGATAAGCCTTGGGTCAGCATTATTTTCCAATTCCTCCCTTCCACCTACTCCCTCATGTTAAGAAGCCACTGAGAACATGAGGAGCAGCAAGAGGTGGATGATGGTTAGGGGGCGGGGGGGGGGGGCAAGGTACTGACATTAGGAAGCCTAGCAACTGGCAGACAAGTGTACCTGCCCAGGGGCTCTGAGCAGTCCTGGTTTACCTAATTCTACCCCAGATCACATAACCTGGGCAAGAAACCCAGAGAATTCACTTTAATAAGGGGCTGCCTTTCTCCATTATTCTTCCCAAGCCTTCCAAAAGACGTAATCATAAAAGAGATTAGTCGGCACAGGAAGATCATAGAAGTCGAACCAGAAGTAGCACTAGTTTGACTTTATCAACTTCCTGCTTCCTACATGATAATTACTTCTCATCTCTGAGACTCAAGACTCAGTTTTCTCATCTGTAAAGTGGAGATGACATTACCTGCCTTAGGTAATTTACAGGATTGTGACTCAAGTGCAATAAAGGATACACAAATCTTATTTATAGTGTTGTATATTGAATAATATAAACTTTTCATCTTTGTAGAGAAGGAGTTGTCAAATATCAGACTGTTTTAGTCGACAATTTTGCCACTGTGACTATAAGATCCAACCAGCACAACTGTATGCTGCTTTGCTTATTATTTATTCTTTTGCAGAAGTTTTAGGTGGTGTACAAGTGGAGTTATCTTATTCTGTCCTTACAAAGAATGACAGAGAAAAATGAATAAATAATAGTTTGTCATTGTCTGCAGAGCTATTCTATATAAGACTAGCAAAGAGCTTTTTCTTTTATTTGTTTACTTGTTTTTGAGGAGAATAGAAGAGGTTGAGATAGTGATTAAAAAAATATCCTGGTTATGAAGTAGTGGTAAGAGGGACTATTTTTGAAGACAAAATCTTTTCCTTAGAAACTTTAGTGACCAAGATGGGTAGGTACTAACTATAGGGTTACAATAAAAAATTAAAGGGCAAATATTCTAGCTAGAAGTGATTTAAATGATGGCCAGCTAACTTTTGAAGTTATCAATAACAATAATTGAAACCACACAGAACATCTATATTATGTTTGAATGTGAGGTGTCCCCCAAAAACTCACATGTGAGACAATGCAAAAAAGTTAAGAGGAGAATGACTGGGTTATGAGTCTTAACCCAATCAATGATTAATCCTCTGAGAAGGATTAACTGAGTGTTAACTGAAGTGGTAGGGTGTGGCTGAAGGAGGTGGGAATTGGGTGTAACTTTGGGTATATATTTGTATCTGGAGAGTGGAGTCTCTCTCTCTCTACTTTCTGATCATCACGTGAGCTGTTTCCCTCTGCCACACTCTTCCTTCATGATGTCCTGCCTCACTTAAGCCCTGAGGAATGGAGTCTGCTGTCTACAGATTGACACCTCTGAAACTGTGAGCCCTCAAATAAAGTTTTCCTCCTCTACAATTGTGCTGCTTGCGTCTTTAGTCACAGTGGCGAAAGAATTGACTAAAGCAGTCTTTGACAACTGTTTATCTAAAAAAAAAATGACAATTTCACATTATTTGGCTACTCTCAGAGCAAGAGGTAACAGTGAATTGTGGTGGTAACCTACAATGTATGATTGAGAAGGAGAAGGGGGTTTGGAAAATGGTAAGAAAATCTCGTTTGTTTTAAAAGGCACATTAAAATATCTAGCAAAGGATACAGGATGGAGAAAATCCAGAGTAATCATAGGACATGAGATATTGGAAAAATTGGGGTAGATTAAGTGCTCAGGTCAAAATGCTTTTCTCCTACATTTCTGTCTTGCTTTCTACCATTGGAAGACATCTTTCAGGTTATCTCTCATGGAGACCTTTCCTGTCCTAACCAAAGAAGCTTTCTCTCTTGTGTGATTTCGTAGTGCTCTGTGAATTTTTTCAAAATACTTAAGCACATTGTTGTTGTGTGTGCTTGTGTGTGTGTGTATTTAAATTTTTGTCACCTCCACTAAATTGTGGTGTTCCCTAAGGGTGGAGCCATGTTAGTCCTTCTTACTACACCATCCTTGGTGTTTGGCACAGTTTCTGGAGTCAGAAGTTTCACAATGTCAATGAGTCTGAAGGGTAACCACTGGAGAGGTTGGTTTGTTAACTCTAAAACTGAATGTAGAGTAAAAGGAAGACCACGAATCAGAGGAAATAGATCTGGTATTGTGGATGGAGGAGGAAGAGGCTACCAAGAGCCAGAGTCATCTGAAGCATTTGAAGCAGTTACTTTGACTTTAAACTACTAGATCTGCAAAAAGTGGGACGTTGCATGATATAGTTGTGGAAATGCCCTTAATAAATAAGAAAGCTGCCCCCCACCCCCACTGCCCTACTCTGTAGGCTGGCAGGATATTGGAAGATGAATGGTTTTCATCAGAGAAGCCATTGGAAAACACTGTGACTTCAAGGAGTCCAGTGCTTGAAGGAATGAAAAGTGTGGAGCAAGATTGAGAAGTCAGGTTAAATGAAAGACAGTGAACCCACAAGTGAGCCGTGGTCCCCAAGGATAGGAGGCAAGTGCTGAAGGCAATTCAGGGGTGAGACAGAAAGAATGAAGAGGAGGTGGGACAGAAGAATGAATGAGTTTTCAGGGGAGAGTTCAATGAGAATGAGAAACTTGGGGACAGATGAACGAGAAGGTTGGACCACATGTGGCAGATGTTGGTGGCATGAAATAGGAAGTCCCTACAGGAAGCAGTGGAATGGAGTAGGGGAGAAAAAGTCCTGTGAGGAGAGAGTACATGCTAACTGCCACAGAATGAGCATCAGTGTCCCCCTAAAATTCATATGCTGAAATCTAATCCTGGGGTGGTGTTATTTAGAGATGGGCTTTTGGGAGGTAATTGGGTCATGAGGGCAGAGCCCTAGTGAATGTGATTAGTACACTGACAAGAAGAGGCCAGATTGCTCTGTTTCTGCATGTGAGGGGACAAAGAGAAGTTGGCAGTTTGCAACCTGGAAGAGGGCCATGAACTAGACCATGAACCCAACCATGCGGGTGCCAGATTCTGGACTTCCGGCCTCCAGTCCTGTCAGAAATAAATGTTTGTTGTTTAAGTTACCCAGTCTGTGGTGATTCAACAGCAGCCTCAACTGAGACAGTGGATGTATTGTTGCTGGAAGTCTCGGCTCTTTAGAAGACCCAGATTTCTGACAAGATGGCTAGTCTGCAGCGTTCCCACACCCCTTTTCTCCAGCTAATCTGAAAATATACAAAAGGTAGGGGGCGAGGTCCCTGCCCTAAAGTTTAGGCTTGAACTAGGAGGACAAGCAAATCTCTCTCTAATTATTCAAGTAGTTTAATGATATGCTTTAACAGTTATTTTGCTGCATGGCAATTAGATTCAAATGGTAAGTCAGTCACATAAATGAATATAATTAGTAGTGTTTTTGCATAGTTAAATCAAGCATTTAGAGGCCTGTTAGGTGAATGGGGGCCAGGAAGAATCAGAATTTGTGGCACTTCCCCTGCTACTGGGAAGGATTATGGATTGCTCCAAAATTCCTCATTGGTGTGGTCTTTAGGAAGGGGGCTGCTTGCCTCCCACTGAGATCAGGTGATTCTAGTTATGGCTTATCCCTGTCCTCCTTTTTAAGACCTGGGGACACAGGAAGAGGGAGGGACGGTAAATTGAATGGCGAGTGGGTAAACGTCTGTCTGCCATGGGAATATATAAAGTCCCTGACTTTGGAAAAATATCTGTCATCTCTTGCCTTGGTCATATTTAGGATCTTACCTTCTATCATTTTGAAATATTCAAAGAGATAAAAAAAGGATAAACAAATTAAATGCCCCACCCATTATGAACTCAAGCAAATTTTAACATATGTTGTACTTACTTCTGGAGTTAAAAAAAATGAAATAAATGCTATATTATAGGTACAGATGAAGGCTCTTTTTGTATCACAAATGAATCTAATTTCCCTCTACTTAGAGGGGTGTGTGTGTGTGTGTGTGTGTGTGTGTGTGTGTGTGTGTATCTCCACATATCTCCACATTCTGGTCAACACTGGTTACTTTTAATCATTTTGATAATATTTATTCTGATAGATGTAAGGTGATATCTTATTGTGATTTTAATTAACATTTCTCTAACAAGGTAGAGAATATTCCAATCATCAGTTTTAAAATATAATTTAAGCCCTAAGCACATGAAATTAACTTACATATGAAGAATTCAGGAGGTAGATGGTTCCAGGTCAGATGTAGCAGTTCAGTGCTATCTATCCCTGGAACCCCAGGTGCTTCATATCCTTCTGCCCTGTCATGTGCAGGAAGGAGCATTACTTTCTTTGGGCTTGTTGTCTCACAGTGACAGTGTGCCTGCAGGATTCATGGTCTCAGAGAACCAGGTTCAAGGCAAGAAAAAAACAAAACAAAAAAAAAAACAGTAAAGGAGGAAAAGAATTGCCGTATTAATTTCCTTTGCTTCATGTGACACTCTGTATAGTACTGCAACAATGACAGATTTATTCATTACTTTATATTTTAGAATTATTAATTCATTTCCTCCTTTCCAAATATTTATTTTTTAGTAAACAAATAAAAATTATATATACTTACAGTGCATGTTACATATGCCAAAGCTTATGTGAGACAATGCAGGAATTTCAGAGGTGAAATAATTTGATTATGAGAGCTGTGACCTAATCAATGAATTAATCCATTTGGTGGATTAATATTTTTTCTTTCCTTATTTTTTATTGGTGAATTATAGTGGTCATAATGATGAGACTTGTTGTTACATATTTGTACGTGTACACAACATATAATTTGGCCGATATTGCTCCCTAGCACTTCCCTACTACCTCCCCTCCTTCCAAACCCTGGACCCTTTCCTCTACTGATCTCCTTTTATTTTCACAAGATCCCTGCCCCCCTCACCTTTATCTGCCTTTTTCCTTTCTAGGGTCCACATGTGAGAGAAAAACATGACTGCTGACCTTCTGAGGCTGGCTTATTTTGCTTAACATAATAATCTTGAGTTCTATCCATTTCCCTGCAAATGACAGAGTTTCATTTTTCTTTATGACTTTATGAATAAAACTTGTGTATATATTCCTTATTTACTTTATGATGGATAATAATTTTAAGGGACTACTGTTCTGGCTGGCAACTATAGCAGGTGTTAAATGGCTGGAGGGAGTAGGTCACGGGGGATTATATCATGTCCCCTGGCTCCTTACTCTCCCTCTTGCTGTTTCTTGGCTGCCATGAGCTGACAGCTCTCCTCTACCACACCTTTCACCATGACATTTTGCCTCACCTCCAGCCCAGAACAGTGGTCTCCCTTGTCTTATCATGGACTGAGACTTTTGAAACCATGAGTCAAAATAATCTTTTTATCCTCTAAATTGCTTTTAGTAGTTTGGTCACAGTGACATAAAACTAACACAATGCACAATATGATGTTTTGAGATATGTGTACGTTGTGGAATGGCTAACTCAAGCTAATTGACGTATGTACTATGGAGGTATCCCACATTTTATTTGTGATGAGAATACTTAAAATCTGCTTTCTTAGCATTTTTCAAGTATATAATATGTATGGTTTCTACTTAATATATATCACTTTGTCAGCATTATCAAGTGGAAAAATTATTAAGTGGAACCAAGGACTGTTATTAATTATAGTCACCATGTTGTACAATAAATTTCTTGGACTTATTTCTCTTGTCTAACTGAATTTTATATCCTTTGACCAACTTCACCCACAAGCTCCACCATCTTCTACCCCTGCAAACCACCAGTGTATTCTCTGCTTCTGTGAGTCAGATGTTTTTAGATTCTCTGCGTGAGAGTATATGATATTTGTCATTTTATGCCCAGGTTATTTCACTTAACATGATTATGATGTTCTCCAGGTTTGTCCATAATGTCACAAATGACAGAATTTCCTTTTTATTTACCCATTCATCCATTGATGAACAGTTAGGTTGATTCCATATTTTGGTCACTGTGAATAGTGCTGTGGTAGACATGAGTGCAGATATCCCATTGACATCCAGATTTCATTTCTTTTGTTTATATACTCAGTAACTGGACTTCTGGATCTTATGGTAGTTTTATTTTTAAAAACTTGAGGAAAGTGGCTGTACTTATTTAAATCCCTAACAACTATATACAAGTATTCCCTTTTCCCACATTCAGATCAACACTGGGTATCTTTTAGTTATTTTGATAATATTCATTCTGATACATTTAAGGTGATATCTTATTGTGATTTTAATTAGCATTTCTCTGATGATAACTGATGATGAACATTTTTTAAATACACGCATTAGTCACTTAAATGTATTGCTTTGATAAATGTCTTTTCAGGTTCTTTGCTCATTGTTTCACCAGGTTGTTTTCTTGCTATTGAGTTGTTTGAACTCCTTATATATTTTAGATTTTGACCACTTACAATTTATATGCTTCTAAATATTTTCTTCCATTTTGTAGTCTTTATCTTTACTCTGTTGATTGTTTCCTTAGCTGTACAAAAGATTTTTAGTTTGATTTATTCCTATTTTTCTGTTTTTGGTGTTTATATGTGTTTGGGAGTCATATCTAAAAAAATCATTACCCAAATATCATAGAGCTATTTATTCTCTTGTCTTTTCTATGGCAGTTTTGTAGGTTCAGGTCTTATACTTAAACCTCTTATCCATTTCAAGTTGAATTTTGGATCTGGTATGTGACAAGAGACTAATTTCATTTTTTTGTTTGTTTGAACGTGGATATCTAGTTTTCATGGCACCATTTATCATAGAGACCGTTCTTTTTCTCAATGTGTGTTCTTGTTGAAAATAAATTGACCATAAATGTGTGGATTTGTTTTTGGCTTTCTATTCTGTCCCAGTGGATTATGTGTTTGCTTTTATGCTATTGCCATGCTGCTTGATTATTAGAACTTTGTAGTAGAGTTTGAAATCAGGTAATATGATTCCTCTGCTTTGTTCTTTTTGTTTATCACTTTGGCTATTTAGAGTCTTTTGTGCTCCATCAAAACCTTAGGATTTTTTTTTTCTATTTCAATAAAAAATATCCTTGGAATTTTCATAGGGATTGTATAAATCTATATAGATCACTTGGGGTACTATTCACATTTTAACAATACTCATTCTTATAAGTCATGAACATGGATATCTTTTCATTTATTTGTGTCTTCTTCAAATTTTTTTTTACCAATATTTTATAGTTTTTGTATATGCATCTTTTACTTCCTTGTATGTTGATTTTGTATCCTGCCAACTTTACTGAATTTATTCTGGTTTTTGTGTTTTTCATTTTAGTGGAGTCTTTAGAGTTTTGAAACTTCTGATTTGGATACCTTCTATTTCTTTCTCTTGCATAATTGCTCTGGCTAGGAGTTTCAATACAATGTGGGATTGAAGCATTGAGAGTGGGCTTCTTTGCCTTGTTTCTAATCTTAAAAAAAAAAGCTTCACACGTGTTCCACTGTTGAGCATTATGTTAGCTATAGGCTTGTCACATAGATATAGAGGTATATGCCTTCTGTACCTCACTTGTTGAAAACCTCTTGAATTTTGTCAAATGTCTTATGGTTTTGTTTATTTGTTTGTTTTTCTTCATTTTATTAATATTGTATAGCACCTTGATTTACATTGTCAAATAATCCTTTCATCCAGGGAACAAATCCCACTTGATTGTGGTGAATGATTCTTTTAATATTTTCAATATTTTAATATTTTATTGAGGATTTTTCAAACTATATCTTTCAGGAATACTGGCCTGTAATTTTTCTCTTCTTGTAGCATTGTTTTCTATCATTGGTATCATAAAATTAGTTTGGAAGTGTGTTCTTCTCCTCAATTAGAACAGTTTGAGAAGGATTAAAATTTTGCTAAAATTTAGCAGGGAAGCTCTTAGGTCATGAAATTTTCTTTGATGAGAGATTTGTATTACTGATTTAATATCCTTACTCATTATTGGTCTATTCAAGTTACCTATTTCTTTATTGTTTGGTCATGGTAGGTTGTATGTATTAGAAATTTACCTATTTCTTTTAGGGCTATTGGGTTTGTTGGCATGTAACTATTCATGGCACTCCCTTATGATCCTTTGTGTTTCTGTGGTATCAGTCTTAATATCTCTCCTTTAATTTCTGATTTTCTTAATTTGAATTTTAGTTTATTGCTTAGTCTAACTAGATATTTTGTTGATTTTGTCTATATTTTTTAAAACTATCAGTTTTGTTGATATTTTCTAATCTCTACTTCATTTTTTCCCTGTTCTTATCTTTATTATTTCCTCCCTTCTACTAACTTTGGGCTTAGTTTATTCCTCTTTATTCTAGTTGTCTGAAGTGGAATAATAGGCTACTTATTTGATGTCTTTCTTCTTTTTTGATGTAGTTGCTTGTAGCCTATAAACTTTCCTGTTAGAACTTCTTTTACCATGTCTCATAAGTTTGGGTATGCTGTGTTTCCACTTTTATCTGTCTTAAGATACTTTTAAAATTTCTCATTCAGTTCCTTCTTTTTGTCTATTGACTATTCAGAAAATGCTGTTAATTTCCACATATTTGTGAATTTTCCAAAATTCCAAAATCATCATTGATTTTTAATTTCCTACTATTGTGTTCAGAAGAGATACACGATATGATTTTCAAACCTAAATTTTTAAAGACTGGCTTTGTGGCTTAACATATGTTCTGTGCTGGAGACCGTTCTATGTGCACTTGAAAAGAATGTATATTCTGCTGATTGATGGGATGTCTTGCTTATGTATATTAGATTCATATGGCCTAAAATATTGTTCAATTTCAGTGTTTCATTTATTGATTTTCTGTCTGGATGATCTCTTCTTTGTTGAGAGCTGTGTGTGGAAGTCTCTTAATATTATTGTATCACTGTCTATCTCTACTAATATTTGCCTTATGTATTTAGCTGCTCCAGTATTGGGTGCATATGTCTTTATAATTTTTATATCCTCTTGTTGAATTCATCATTATATAATGACCTTCTTTGTCTTGTTTTACAGTTTTTGACTTAAAATCTTATTTGTAATAAGTATAGTGATTACCACTGTTTTGCTTTCTATTTACATGGTGTACATTTTGCATCCTTTTATTTCCATCTGTGTGTGTCATTAAAGGTGAACTAAATTTCTCATAGGCAGCATATAGTTTTTTTTAAATCCATTCAGCTACTCTATGTCTTTTGGGGGAATTTACTACATGAACATTCAAGGTAATTATTGATACTTAAGAATTTATTACTACTATTTATGTTTCCTGGACATATAAATCATATAGACACTTTGTTCCTTTCTTCCTCGCTTGCTGTTTTCCTTTGTGGTTAGGTGATTTTTCTCTATTGGTATGCTTTGATTTTTAAATTTTTATATTTTGTGTACATACTGTAGGCTTTTACTTTGTGGTTGACAAAACATACCTAAAATTGTGGTTTACATAAAACATGCCTTAATTATAGTAATTTATTTTAAGCTTATAACAACTTATCTTTGATCACATTAAAAAGCTACATATTTATTCTACATATATATGTAAAAATATATGTATGTGTGTACACACACACACACACACACACACACTTCATTTTGGTACTGGGGGTTGAAATCAGGGGCACTCAATCACAGCCACATCCCCAGTCCTTTTTTTGTATTTTATTTAAAGACAGTCCTTCTGAGTTGCTTAGGGCCTTGCTAAATTGCTGAGGCTGTCTTTGAACTTGTGATCCTCTTGTCTCTGCCTCCTGAGCCACTGGGATGACAGGTAGGCTCCACTGCACCTGGCCATATATTTTATATTTTTGATGTTATAATTTACATCTTTTTAAATTGTGCATCCCTTAACAAATTTATTATAGCTTATTTAACAGTTTTGTTAAACGTTTTTCTTTTAACTTTTATACTAAATATATAAATTATTTATATGCTATCATTAGAGCACTCTGAATGTGACTATCTATTTATTTTTACTATTAAATTTTATACATCTGTATGTTTTGAATTGTTATTTAGTATCCTTTTCTTTGTTTGAAGAACTCCTTTTAGCACTTTTTGTAAGACAGATTATAATGAACTTCCTTAACTTTTGGGGAATGTATCTTCCCTTCCTTTCTTAAAGACAACTTTGCTGAATAAAATATTCTTGGTTGGCAGTTGTTCAGTTGTTTCTAGTTGTTGTTTCGTTTTTCCTTCAGCACTTTGTACTCTCCTGGTCTATAAAGTTTCTGCTGAGAACTCCACTGCCAGCCTCACTGACACTCCCTTATATGAGATAGTTCCTTTAGAACATCAGGACCCATGTGGTCAGTGTAAAGAGCATGCTTTGAAATGAACAGCATCTGTACCAAGGTGACACTTATTTTGAGGTGGGAGTGATGCAGAATGAAGAGAGCAGAGGGAAGTGTCCTGAAGGGATGGAGATGTATAAGAAGCTTAACTTTGGTCTCTTGCAGGGAGATCAGACATTGAGCATCAGCAAAAGCTAGACGGACCTTGCTGAGAAGGCCTACATCCTCCCCATCACCATGGCTACTCTATGAACTTGTGTAAACATCAGACTGACTAAAGGAGTAGGCTGATATTAACCACTGAGACTTAATCTGTCCAGTTGATTATTTAGTTCCTCTTCTACAGTACTTTCTCTCTGGTATGCAATGATGCATAATACAATGTTTTTCACATTTTGTGCCTCTTTTCATTGGTTCAAAAACATAGCTCTTCTCTAGACCTCCTTGTCCTAAAAATTTCATCTTGCTCCTTTCAAGTGTACACAATCAGCCACGCCATTTACCATTGCTCTTGAGTCTATTGTCTTTATGTTGCACCAATTTCTTTTCACACAAAGCAGAAGATCAGATGCACGCTAGATGCACACTTGAATTTCCATCCACTGGGGGGATCTCACTTCACTAGTAGATATGTTGATAGAGATATGTTATAGCCATACACTGGGATTGCACCCATACACTGTGCTGATTCATCTGTAAATTTGGGTTATTCACAGATGGGTTATTTCTTTTTTTGTTAGTTATCACAGGGAACATTTTCCCACCTCCACCATGTGACCATAGCTATGAACAAGTGACACTGTTACAGTGCTAGGTGAAATGAGCATCTGTGTGTCTCCTTGTATATCTTAACTATGCCCTAGGCACCTGCCTGAGCCTGCTTCTGACACTTTTCAGCCCACCTAAGCATGTGACTTGGTGTTTTTGACATGTCCAGATTATTTTGGGTAGTTATAGCTACATGGTCATTTATATATTATGGTCAGTGATATAGTTATTAATGTCTTATGGGCAGGTGCTCCAGAGCCCCAATAATCCTCATGTGAACTTACTTCTGGGGTTTGCAGGGACACCATATTGCACCTTTTCATGGCATGAATTCCTCCAGTACCATAGCATTTACTGGATTGTGTAACCCAAATAGTAAGTCAGCTTGTACCTCAGCCTGGATTGGCTTTATAACTCTTCTTGATTTGAGTTCCATTCAAACAGTAGCAGCCTTCTGCGTCAACCTATAATTGGTTCAGAACATTAATCTCAAATGTGGATATGCTATCCCTCCAAAGTCTAATGAAGCCTACCAAGTGCTGGGCGTCTTTATTCAAGTATGAGGTGTGAGATGCAAAGTACAATAGCTTGGCCCTTTACTTTGGTAGGAAATATCCTATAATGCCTCAAACCACTGAACCCCTGAAAACTTCATCAACAAGCTGGGCTTCTGAGCACATAGTTTATCTCCTACTATCTGGAGTGCATTTTTCACCAGTCACTCTGAATACTTGCCATGTTTTGTTCATGGCTGTCTTATTAATATAGTGGACTGGAGTAATATTGCCCAGATGGTTTAGGAAACATCAGACAATATCTTAACAGTGAGTAGATTTAACATAAGATTGGGGCATCTTTCTATAAAAAATGAATATTTCTTTAAATGTTGCTAAAGTGGTCATCTGGTCTTACATATTCTTTTTTGTTGGTGGTTGAGTGTCCTAATCTGACTCTTCTTACTTCAAAGATACTATGGCAATAGCCTGCTAATTCTGCAGCCCTTACAATTATTCTTTCCCTTGTTTTCTCTCAAATGCCAACAATATTGCATGAGCCAGGGTTTCTACTTTTTCTTATATCCTGTCCCAGTTAATCATAGGTATAATTTCTTAACATGCCAGAGACTATCAGTACTCTGTCTATCACTAAGAATGGGGCCCTCCTCCAGCTCACTGAAAAATAATTCAATTCTGAAACCTTAACCTTAGAGTCTGCTTCTTTGGACCTTCCTTGTATCAACTTTTCTAGCTCATATATCCTAGAAGCAGGGCCTGAGAGAGAGATGCAGGTGGATATTATTCATTTTCTTAGAATAAAAGAATAGATACAGGGTAGTCAGTAGAAGGCAGTTAAACTAGGATGATGTTCTGATGGAGTCTGGCTTTAGCCTGTTTTCTGGGGGACTATATAGGGTATGCATTACAACATCTGGTTTCTCCTTGAAGTAAGCCAAACCCTGTCCCCAAGTCCTCACTTACTGTTATCTGTTCCTGGGAATGGGATGTGGCACAAACTCCCAGGTTAAGCAGCTTTTCCTTGACTTAGAGCAGTTACCTGGAAAAGGTCTCAACTCCATGCCATTTGCAGCCATCAACACCACCACCTATGAGGTGGGGACACCAGTCCTGGTCAAGGGAATCTGGCCAGGACACCAATAGAATTCACTACAGCAAGAAATATGCTTTCTGAGAATGAAAGATTCACATATGTCAAGGGGTTTGACCAAATGGATTGAAATATTAGTTAAGTTATGTTTCCAGGAGTACTTTATCTTCTTAGGTGGGCACAATCCATACCATCTTTTTCTCTTTAGAACAGACTTTTACTAGTTCAAACACATCTGGATATTACTTGTAAATGCAGCCACAGACATTAGTATGAATTGTTCATTAAACTGTATGAGTCCCTTCTAAAATTACGTTCCTGATTATTTCCATCAATTAATTCTGTAGCTCTTCAAAATTTTTTAATATATTGAGCTCTGAGTGTTCGGAAAGGGGAAGTGAGTGCCATCCCCAGCTGCCATCTGCTCAGTCCACATGTCTGCATGGAGTCTGCGGACTCATACTTTGAACGAGTCAGTACTGTTCCTTGTTCCCCTGCAGTCTCTGGTTCAGGGTGTTGAGATGTCTTGTCAAAGATGTACCATCTTCTGAGCCACTGGGGATCTGACAAGTTGGGTCCTTTAGAGTTTATTAATTCCCAAACTTCCTTCATCTGAGGAAGCAGCTCAAGAAATATCTTCAACAAGTTCCTATGACTTGGTAATCTGAATGCCTTAAAAGAAATTTTCATGCTCTTTTTATTCCAGATTCCTCTTCTTTCAAAAGTATGCAAGCTCTTTATGATTGGGGACAGACAGCGAAGAGAATTCAGTTAGATCATTCTACATCACACCATGAGCCTGAATCGCACAGTTCATGGCATGGTGGTGTTCTGCAAGCAGAATAGCACCACGATTTTTTGACTTGAATAAATTAGTGAAATCTTTTTTTTCTTTTTGTTTTAGGTGCCCAATGATGGCAAATGAACTTAGCTTTTCCTGTTCAAATCTTGTTTCTCAAATTCTTTACTGACAAGCCATTATAACTTATTAATGTTTATGTTAGCTAATTAATTTCCTTCTTTTCCTTTCTTTCCTTTTCTGTTCTTTCCTTTTTCCTTCCTTTCTCTCTTTCTTCTTTCCTCCTTCTCTTCCTTCTACCTTTCCCTCTTGTTAGCAAAAGAGAAACTTTCTCTCAGATAATATTAGCATGAATTGCTAATGAATTAGCATGAAAAAGGCATTGACAGAGCCATGGTAGCTTTGTGCAAAATATAGTAATTTTACTAATCTTTAGTGTCTAATAACCTTTCCTCTCAGGATTGAACAAGTTCATGTGCAGAATCTTTCTTGGTGTTCTAGTAGCCAAATATTCCATCAAGCCTTGAAGCTTCCTCTAAGTGTTCTGCCTGTTACCATTCATAATTCCCCTTTAACATCTACATCCTTCTCAGAAATTCTGCCAGATGATCTATATGGCTTCCCGAAGTTCAACCTTTCGACCTCTGTGCTTTTACACCTTTCCTAGAGGCTTAACAACTGATCCATTAACACAGCTCCCAGCCTTGACCCTCCATAACAGGTTAGAAAAGGCAGTTTTTACTTCTCTCCAAGCTTACTGGATATGGAAAAAAACATTTCTGCTCAGTCTATCTACATTTTTTTCAACATTTAATTTCCTTTGGACCCAGGGGTAAAGAAATAAATAGATACTAACTCTAATAACTCTAAAATAAATGAGATGTTCCAGAAATGATTAAGCCCAGAAAACATTCCTTATAATTTCTAAGGTGAGAACAATAGACATTAAAGAAAAAGAAAATTAGATCAGTGTTACTACTAGTGAGCAATTTGTAAATTCTGACATCACTTTAGTGGTAAGCATTAGGCATTATTAAAAATGCAATTATTTAAGGATGGTTTTTCTTCATTTTTGAAAAGATTTTGCAAGCTCTTCACACCTCAGAGAGTACAACAGATAGTGATAACTGATAATGGAGAAAGATGAGGGCAGAGTGGAATTGATATGGCACTTTACTGCATTATCTGCTCTTCTCAACTCCATTTGTTTTTCTTGTTTCTTCCCTAAGACAAGTGAGTGTACAGTGAAAATTAAATCTTCCCAAATATCTATACTAGCTCTCCTTTTTATACCTGCTAATAATCATACTATAAAAGGAAGATTTCAGGGTCAAGAATTTTAAAGTGTGAATAAAACTTTAGCCAAAATGTGACAAATGGTAGTTTCATGCACTTGACTTTAAGGTCAAGGAGGGAAATTCTAGGACCAAGCTATCATGTGAAACTTTGATGGGAGGAAAAAAAAAAGAAAAAGAAAAAGAAAAAAGCTTAAACATACTTTCTTAGGCTCTTGGTTCTTCTTCTCCTTCTCCTTCTTCTTCTTCTTCTTCTTCTTCTTCTTCTTCTTCTTCTTCTTCTTCTTCTTCTTCTATCAACTCACAATTAACTGTCTTCCTGGCCTATCTCCTTCAGAACAGAAAAGTTTTTTTCCAGCCAATGCAGACCGATTGCATCTCTGAGTTCTGGAACTACTTTTTTTATGCTATTTCAGTATGCTTAGTGACTATATTTTTCAAAGGCCACATATATGGGTTCAGTATCCCCTATTTGAAACACTCAGGATCAGAGTATTTTGAATTTCAAATTTTAAAAAATATTTGCATACACATAATGAACTATTTTGAGTATGGGACCCTAGTCTACATACAAGATTTATTTGTTTCATACACATCTTATAACATAGCCCAGGTAACTCCAAGAGGTAACTCCAAACAGTATTTTTAGTGTGCCTGCATTTTTTGGGAGGGGGTACCAGAGATTGAACTCAGGGACACTCAACCACTGAGCCACATTCCCAGCCCTTTTTTGTATTTTATTTAGAGACAGGATCTCACTGAGTTGCTTAGCACCTTGCTATTGCTGAGGCTGGCTTTGAACTCGAGATCCTCCTGCCTCAGCCTCCTGAGTGTCCCTTTTGACTGTGACCCATCACATAAGGTCAAGTGTGGGATTTTCTGCTTGTAGGGTCATGTCATCACTTAAAAATTTTCAGATTTTGGAGCATTTTGGATTGAAGATTTTCAATAGGAATATTCAGTCTGTGTGTGTGTGTGTGTGTGTGTGTGTGTGTGTGTGTGTATGCGTGCGCACTACAAATCATTGTACTCTTATAAAATGATATTGATGGGCTTCCATTAAAAGATGGGGTTTACACCCCCTCCTATTTAATCTGGGTGGTCCTGTGAATATGGTAGAAGTAACATTATAACTCAGTACCAAGGCTGGGTTATAAAAGTTTGTATTCAGTAAACCTGGTTCCTTCTCTTGAGATGTTTGTCCCTTAAGTCATCAACCATTCTATGGAGAGGCCCATACTAACCCATGCAGAGAGGTCACAAGGAGATGACCATATGGAGAAGAACTGAGACCATCAGGCAAAATCTGGCATCAACTGCTAGACATGGGAGAGAACATTGAGACTTCAGTTGAGTTGAGTCCCTATCTTTTGAGCCCTTCTAGCTGACTTTAAGTGGGATAGGGAAGAATTACCCAGACAAACCCTGGACAATCAATGATTTGTGAATAAAATAAATGTTGACACTAAGTAAGTTACTAGATTTTGTAAAAATTGGGTATTTAGCATTAGTAACTGGACACCTTTCCACAAAAATATCCTTTCTCTTTTTTGTATGTTCACTTATATACTTTTTCTCCACCTACGAATTTATTCAAGTTTCACATTTGAAAAAAAAATGAACCCAAACCTTCTTTGATCCTATACCCACTTTCCATGTATAATCCTAGAAATCTCTTCTTGAGCGTTCTGTACTGGAATATGGCCATACAAAATAAAAAATCAGTTAATCAAAAAGTCAATTTGCCAGAAATAAAATTCATAATTATCTGATTTGTCAAATAGTTTATTGTCCCCAAAGTTGTTTCTATCAATTGTTTGGTATAGGCAGGTGCTGGGGATGGGGTAGTGTGGCCCTCAGACCTTCCCCACTCTTCCCCTTTCTCCTCTGCTCTTTCTTTCCTTTGCTGATTCCAGCCTTGTCCTCTGGTCTGGTTTTTATCTAATTTCTTCTCCCCCCGTGTCCCTTCTTGGTTCCACAGGCTCCTCTCTCCACCTCCTCATCTGTCTTTGTGGTTGCCTCAAGACCACACTCCCCCTCTTCCCTCCTCATGAAACTCCTTCTCCAAGTTGGCACACTGGGCCAGGCTGTGCACCCACTTTCTTTCTGCCAAAGGTCTATTCTCGATCCCAGTTCCTAATCTGTCTGCATCATAGCAGCAGCTGCAACCCAAACATTCTATAAAATGCAGCTATAAAGTCGCATGAAAACAAGCCATAAATCTCAGCAAACTTTGTGAACAGATAAAAGGAAAGCCATATGAAAAAATTAGTAAAATCAGAAAACTTAGCAAATTTGTCATTTGGCAAACTGGTCAATCCAGTAAATTGACAAAATGTCGGGGGTCCTCATTCCTATCCTCATCAGATCATATCCATTCCCTGCTCAGTAGACACCAGTGTCTTTCCTTGGAGGGCACACGTTACATTCTTTACAAGGCATCAACAGCCCCAGCTGACTACTGTGTGTGGCTCAACCTCTCTGCCACTATTCCTCCTGTGTCTTATTAAAGCTCCAGGATCACAGAGCTGGATGGCTTTGGGAAGGCCTTGCATTCCCTTGTATCTCTGCCTTCCTGCCACTGCACCATTTTTCTTCTGTTTGGAAGACCCACTCTGCTCTTGTCCACTTGGGAAAAGTCTTCTGCAGTTTCATGTTCCCGACTCCCTGAGGCTGTCTTGCGCATGTAGCTGCTCTGACATTCATTATAGCTGCTGCCTTTGAACAGAACCTCCATCACCAGGGGGGATATTTCATTACCATTGAATTTCTCCACTGGACTCTTAGAACTCTGAGGACAGGAATCAGAGCTTTCATTTCTGCCTACTCACTACCTCGCAAAGATATTGGCACATAGTAGGCTCTCAATAAATCTTTCTTGAAAGAATACCATCTACTTAGAAAGCATTGCTCCAAACATCTGCTGTTTAAAAATAATTCCTTCAGAGAACAAATTTAAAATGACTCCCTCAGGCTATATAATAAAGAGTCATATAAAGAACATGCCTGTACTTTGTTTAAAACTTCTACTCAAATCACAGTTCATTTTTGTGGTTCAAAGTCCCTTGAATGATATTCATATTACTAATTTCTCTTGTTTTAGTGGAAATTAGAAGCTTGTATCTACTGGCCCAAGGCATGCTTCCTTTTATTAAATATTTTAGCAGATAACATCAGCCATGGCTCCTGCCACCACCCCCCACCCCACCCTCCGCTGCCGCCCCCTGCACATTTTTGACTTTACTTGCAGGGAGCTCAGAACTAAGTAAATTTTTGTATGTGCTTTATATCAAAATTGGATTCATGTCTAAGTTCTGTTTCTTCTTAGCTGTGTGTCTTTTCTGGGCCTTAATGTCCTCCTATGCAAAAGCAGGTATCATAACTGTTCAATAGAATCACAAGATTTTTGTGAGAAACAAATGCAACTTGGCAGGAAGAAACAGTTTAGAAGGTACTACTGAAATATATTATCATTTTATTGTTATTTCTGAATAACTACCTTAAAATATGACTTGCATAGCTTAATATTTTCAGTTCCTTTCCTTGAAGCCAGGAAATACAAAAAAAGTTTAAAATAGTAATCATATTCACTTCGGTTTCCTACATTGTAGGTGAAAATTTCCTATTTTTATTTTTTCCAACAATACTAAGTGCATATCTTTAATTGTGATCTCCCTCACATCCTTTTTATGGAAGCAGATGGGGTGTGTTAAGCCAAATAAAACTAAATAAGAAGGAACAACTTTGCTACTGGAAGGTAATTTCATAGTAAATTAGAGATATCTTTCTCTCTACATAATAATAATAGGTAAAATGTATTGAATCCTTATCGTGGGCCCAATTCTGTGCTAAGTTCATGTGCATGCTATCTTTTAAAATCTCTATAAGAAACCCATGGGATAGATATTCTTTATCTACATTTTCTGAGGAGAAAGCACTGGGGTTTAAGGAAGTTAGAAAGTCACATGGCTAGTTAGTACCTGGGTGAGAACCTAATTTAAGAAGCCTGACTACTAAACCTAAGTATTTAACCACCCTCCTATCTGCAAAACCCTCAGGCAGAAATTTAGCACATTGAATTATAAGAAACACAGTTAGGTTAGTCACAGTATGCACACCTGTAATCCCAGTGACTCGGGAGGCAGAGGCAAGAGGTAGGCAAATCTGAGGCCAGGCTCAGCAACTTATTGAGACCCTGTCTCAAAATAAATAAAGAAAGGAAGGAAGGAAGGAGGGAAGGAAGGAGTGGCTGTAACTCAGTGGTAAAGTGCCCCTGGGTTCGATCTCCCTCTTCTAAACAAAAACAAACAAACAAACAAAAAATCAAAAATAAAACTCACCAAACAGTATACAATTAGGCTGAAGAAAATAGATGTTTGAATTTTCATTGCACTAAGAATTTTTTTCTAGGATTTTCCCTTTCCCTTGATATTCCATCAGCAATGATACATTCTCTGTTTATGACATTCTATATTCCCTTGGTAAGATGTCATTGCCCATTTTCACTATTCAAGTCCACTGCATGAGACAGTGTGCCCAGTTTGGGTATTTCTTAGTTCACTTCCCTCTCAGAGCATAAATTAAAATTTATTTTTACTTGGCTTAACACACCCCATCTGCTTCCTTAAAAGGATTTGAAGGAGATTACAATTAAAGGTATGCACTTAGTATTGATGGAAAAAAACAAATAGAAAAATTTTGTATCATTTTTCATAATTATATTTTAAAAATTAAATCCAGGGATTATTTGATTTTCTTAAAAATTTAAAGTTTGGGCTGGGGTTGTGGCTCAGCAGTAGAGCGCTCACTTAGCACGTGCGAGGCCCTGGGTTTGATCCTCAGCACCACATAAAAACAAATAAACAAAATAAAGGTATTATGTACAACTAAAAAGTAAATATTAAAAAAATTTAAAGTTCATTGTAGTTTTAAATGTATTTTATGATATTTAACTATAAATTAAAAGCAACCCTTGCCTTTAGACAAAGGCACTGTTTCTACCTATCTGGCTCCATTGAACAAACCAGGCTTCACTTGCCCACGTTTCTTTCTTTTTTTTCCTTTTGGACTCTGAGTTATTCAACTTTTTGTGCAAAAGAACTTGTGAGATTCTACAGATGCAGTAAAGATATAAGTAAAGTTTTAATTTCTGAAAATAAATACAGCCACATCACCAAAGGGTCTTTCAGTTTACAGAGTAATTTACAACAGAATCTCTTAAAAGCCAGTTTCCTTAGATCATTAAAATGTCATGTGACTTATAAATAATTAAAGAACATACATATTAGTGAAGTGTGAGACACCTGAACTAAAGTGGCTGATGTTGAGAAATATGTCAGAAGACAACATTTGATCTTTTTTTGAAAAAATATTTTTAGTTGTAGGTGGACACAATACCTTTATTTTTTTATTTTTATGTGGTTCTGAGGATGGAACCCAGCCTCTCACATGTGTGAGGCAAGCCTTCCAACACTGAGCCACAAACCCAGCCCAACATTTAATTTTTTAAAAGAACTTGTGTAAGCTTTTTCATGGGGCAAAATTATACATATATATGACAGAAAATTGAATGTGACCTGAATTTGTAACAGAACTCTAAGTGAATGTGGGATTTATCTGGATAAATGTTCTATTATTCTTCAAAGATACTCCTCTTGTATGCAGAATATGTTATTCCTCATAAAGGGACCCTAGATTTCATCCTTCCTATTACCTTTTGTCAGTCTGAAATCCCTCCTTTCATACTCCTGTGTTTTATAGTGTTTGGCAGTGTGTCTGACATTTAGTAAATACTTGATAAACTAGCTATTCATCTCTTCCTTCGTATTTGCATGGCATACCTCCATTCTAAATCATGGTCATTTAAAATCTATTATAACATTCTAAAGTGTCCCTTTTGCTTTAATCTCTTCCTTTCTCCATCCTATACATCGACACTTGAGTAATAGTTTTAAAAATACAACTTCATATATTACACCCTTCTAGAAAAGCTTTCAGGGGCTCTGCATAATCTCCCAAACTCTGTAACTCCTCCTTCATTTAGTTCTGACCTAGTTTTGTCCTACATGAATCTCCTGCAGAAACTTTGTCCTGCCTGGATCCCTTACAGAAACCTAACTGGTCTATTTATAGTTTGCCACACCCAACCTACACAACTCCATAGACGCATTCCATTTCCTACCATCCCCTCTCTTTTATCCACTTTCCTCTATACTGTTCCAGAGGCTTGCGTTTCAAATTCCTCCAGCAGTTATTGATAGTCTGGGGCACATTCATTTACTTCACATTTGCTCTTGGGCATTGTAACTTCATCTTTTCCATGTATGTCCCAACTTCCCAAAGATGGGTGTCTCTTGAAGGCAGGGACCACTTCTAGTTTTGCAGTCTACTTAGTAGGTCATCCAAAATGTGAGTAATGTTCTCTATTCTCACTAGAGTCAGAACTATCTGGACTTGCAGAGCTGTTATGGATAACCATTTGGCTTTGGCTTTCTTTCCCCTCCAGCTGTATATGGAAACACCTTGGCTTTAGGGTGCTGGGTCAGGGCACCCTGAGGTCTTCGCTTCCCTCTCAGAGTAGAAGAGATGGGGTTGGACTCTGCTCCCTTTATATTCCTGATAAAGTTAACCAGGCCATTAGCCATAGCCCCTTTCTGCCTGCTATGAAACGTTGGGTCAAGTATTACTTCTTACCTATTTTGGTTGTCTTTCTTGAAGGCTTTTGCTTTCCTCTTAACTCCTAATTTAAGTTTTACTAAACATTTAAAATTAAGTTTTGAAAAGAACAGGAAAACAAAAAGGCAAAAATTATTTGGGGGGACTTTTGAACAATTTCATTTATAATTATTCCAGAAAATATATAACTAAATATAAAATGCTGCAAAATGTAAATTGGAATAGTTCCCCACATCCCAGTCTGTTTGATGAAACCAAACACTTTGTTCATTATATCCCGTTAGTTACCTGGAAGAAACATCCAATTTAGAAACATTTGGCTTTCTGAAAAGAAACAAAATACAATGAAAAAGGAAAACCGTTTTGATATACTCATGGACTTTTATTGCTTCAGTGAGCAGGTGAGGAAGAGAAGCAATTCTTTATTTCCAAATTATAAAGTACGATCAAATTTGAAGCTGTGAAAATATTGAACTTTTGCTAGAAAAAAAAATAAATGATTTGAAGCCCTGGTGATCACACAGAGAATCTAGACAATTTGACAGCTATGAATTTATCTCACTTGTGAATGAATAACCTTTGTAACTCACTTGGGACTTAAATATGCTAAACACATTTCCCTGGAAACACTTCAAAAGGCATAGTTCATTTCTCTCTTTACCAAACAGCCCGTTTGGTTTACCTTTAGTTTGCTGGCTTTGTGGTTTGAGAAGAGACTTGAGAGTTTGAAAATTAACATACTTACAGCTTGCCATTGGGTTTTACTAATATAAGATCCGAACAAGATTAACTCTTTGATTATTTTATGGTTTAAACAAGTTCTTTTACTTTGGAAATATGGGAACTTCATTAATATTATTTACAAAATTTCAATTCTGTCCCTGAGTTAAAGTTCAATATATTTGTTAAAAGAGGACATATTTCCCCTGAAGTACATGGAACAGACCAGAATTACATCGAATTTAGTTGAGTTCCATGCAGTTCTGAAGTGCATTATAGTTATACATAATAGTGGGGTTTGAAAGAAAACTGTTTTAAGATAGATCCTGAAATTTAGTTCTAGTATTTTTAGAGAATTTTGTGGACATATTTTTTTCAGGATCAAAAAGCGCGGATATATTTTCATTGCTGTGGTAGGGTATGACTATCAGAAGTTGAGGAATCTTTGCTTCTTGGCACTTAGACATGATTTGTTTTTCCTTGCTCCATTGATATAACATGTACACTCTGAGTATTATGGATGGAGTGACATTCATGTTGATCAACATGTGTTTTAGTTAGCTTTTTGTTACTGTGAACAAAACACCCAACAAGATCAACTAAGATGAGGTCAAGTTTACTTGGGGCACAAAAGTATCAGTCCATAGATGGTCAATTCCATCTATTGTTCTGGGTCTAAGGTGATGGAACACAATAAGCAAGGACCCAGGAATGGGAAACACACTCAGCTTATGGTGGGACCAATAAACAGACAGTGGGAGAGAGGAAAAGGGACACAGTGAAGATATATCATTCCAGGGCATGTCATCAGTGACCCATCTCTTTCAGCCATTTGCCCCACCTGCCTACAGTTACCACCTAGCCAGTTCATTAAAACGAAGATAGATTGATTAGATTATAGGTAATTAGGTTATGATCATTTCACCTGTGAATATTCCTGCATTAATAGTAGCTCTGTGTGTGTGTGGGGGGGTGGACCATATATAAACTATAATAATTTGTCAAGCTTGTTCCTACCTATCAGATCATAATACTTTAAAATTCTGCATGAAAAGCATTCTTAAGACATTAGCATTGAATTTGATATTTGTTCAAGATATTCTTGAAAATTTTTTTCATGTTTAAGACCTCACTACTTTACTGATGTTTTTTTCAAGTTTCAGATTCTCTGCTCCACTAGTAGTTAATGCCTGGGAAGGATTCACAGAGAAAGAACTTCAGCTTATCTGAGAAAAAGAGATTGGTTCATTTGAGGTTTGAAGATCTTTATAAATAGAGACATAGAAAGGTAATACTTAAAATAAAAATGTAAATTTTGACTCTAAGCTGCTATATTGAACCCACATTTACATTTTCTGCTCTCATTATAAAGCTACTCTCTTCTTGCATAAACTTTGTTTTATAAGTCCATTTTATTTCAAAGTAAGTATTTTTCGTGTCAACAAAGGGCAAAAGAAATAGCTGTGGATTGCATGGCTCCTCCTCTCCCTTTAGCTCATTTCAAAGGGTCTTCACTGGCAAACTTCACTGGCAAACTCTTGGATCATTTCTACCACATTTTATTCCCCTTTCTGTCAAGGTTGTCATGTCCACGGTCCAGTTGTGCAAGGGATATGGGGCGGGTTCTGGGAAAGCAAAGGAGTCCTGAATTATTGGGGAAAGCTTACAAGTGTCTGCTCCCAGAGAGTTTAGTGGCAACAAGCTGAACAGGAAAACTTCTGTCCTCAAGCTGCTTCACCAAGCAGTGACTCCTCTCCCTCTCAGTATTTTGGCCAGTGATGGCCAGCGGATGAGTGACATGGAGCCTTTTCACAGTATCTTGGTTCTATGCCGGTCCCCTCTCAGAGGGTTTTTTTGTGTTAGGCTGCAGAAATAGTGACATTATCAGCATTAGCTTACTTGCCTGACCAGCATCCCAAGGAGCAACTGTCCTTGTGTACATGCAAGAAAGCAGCTTTCTACAAAAAACACTAACTGGCCCTAGTGCCCAGGGTACACAAGACAAAGCCAGGGTCCCTCAAGATAATATACACCTGGACTCTGTACCCCAGGCTTGCTCTCATTGTTCCCTTAACGTGGCTAGGTTTCTCAGGGGACATTCATGTTGATCCACATGTGTTTTAGTTAGCTTTTTGTTGCTATGAACAGAACACCCAACAAGATCAACTAAGAGGAGGACAAGTTTACTTGGGGCATACAGCTTCCAAGTCTCAGTCTTTAGATGGCCAGAAAGAGGGTATTCAGGAACATGGTG